>NC_134281.1:50382915-51631955 GCF_949628215.1 Phalacrocorax aristotelis
TGAACCATTTTTTAAGATGGCTTCTGGACACTTTTTTCTCACACCACCAATTGCCCCCCTGCTTTATGCTAGCCCTAAAAAGAAGAATGAGTTTAGAGTACATATCGCAGAAAACGTGAAAAGTGAGAACTTGATTCAGAAAAAAGCACATGCTCATCTTAAATATATGGATAAAGTATATCAGGGATATGGATAAACATGAATATATGAAGAAAGCTAGGTGTAGTCCTTGCCTGTAACAAGGGCTCTTATTTCTGTCTATTATGTAGCAATTATGTTCTGTCCTTTCAGTCACACCTCTTGGTTTTAAACTGTAAACGTTTTTGTTCAGGAAACATAATTTTCATTCTACTATTTAATTCAATGCACATGCTGCATAAGATACTGGATAGAGACAACCTCTGGCTGTCAGAGTTTGCTTTCAGGAAGATAAATTGGAGAGGGCAAACTAGGAAACCAGTGAGCAGGAAGCAGTTGAGCTACTTGCTGGGCTAATTTTCAGTTACTTTCAACCAAAGTAAAATTCTACTGTATCTAATATATTTAGGATCATTCTCATATAGTACCCGTTGTCTTGTGAATGTCTGAACCGTTACTACTAGCAGCTCCTCAAAAAAAAAAAAAGTTTTCTTCTGGCTAGCTTCCTGGTACATCAATCTGTCTTAAATAAATCACCTATTCTTTAATCTCAGATGCAGATGTTTCCGTGATAGTGCAGGGAGCTCTTCCCAATTTTCCAAACATTTTGTACATCAAATGTTGAACTTAAGCACAGATCAGCTCTGAAAAGTGGCATTTTAAAACATCTCTCATTCTCCTGATCTGCTTCTTCAGGTGGCCAGGGTTATGTCTGACTTCAGAGCTATAAATAAGCTTCTGCCTCCTGCTAGCCACATGGGACTAATCGAAGAGTGGTATGGAGATTTTCACAAGCAACTGATTGCTGTTGGATTTTCATGGGAATCTGGGTGTGAGTGCCTCCAGTGCTCTTGCAAATATTCTCCAACCTGGGTATGGAAAAGGAAGAAATTATCACATTGTGCCAGAATCATGCCTGCAAGTTCCTTAGGGGACCATGGGGTTGAACAAGTTCAGCCTAGCTCTAAGAAGCCAGGCTTAGTTTGTCAGGGTGACATTTAGAAAATCCTTTTCCTTGTCAACCTAGCCCATATGGTACAGAAGTCTATTTAACCAGCAGTGTCTTATGGAGGGCTACAGCTCTCAACACAGAATTGCCCTTGAAAAACCACAGAGAAAATGTCTTTCTACTGTGTGTGCCAGTTACCCTGCTCGGTCTGACTGTGCCAGCTAGTGAGCAAGCAAAGCAAACCCAGAGATGGGAGTGAACATTCAATTTTTCTGCTTTGTTACCTTCACATAGATATCAATAGCTTTTCCCGAGCATCAGCTGAGCATCTGTAAAATTCTGCAGGACATGGCCCTCCCACTCTGCGAAAGACAATCTGGAGGGAGGTCAGTTTTCCTGCATGTGGGGTTTTCTGGTGTAAAACTCCTTGGAGCATACTGTTGCTGAAGTGTGCAAAACCAGGCTTGCAGCTACATAAAAGGCCACCAATTTGTTTGTTCTAAGATCACCTGGATTTAACTGAAGTTTCAGAGGTGAGGCACAACCTTCCAGGCAGCCTCCCCCTGCAGCCCAAGTTTCACTTAATAAAACACATTAAGGTAGGTTTGAGGCAATTCTTTAAGGTCAGTTGAACTTTCACTGGAAAATACGAGTGCTGGCAAGTATACGCAATATGTAATGCAAAATGTTTAGGGTGTGGGGAAGAAGCGTAAAGGAGCCATACCACAGTGATGAACTTGGCTAGAAAAGAGACATGAAACAAGTTCCTTAGTGAAAACACCCTCAGAGACGGGTGAAGAATTTAGGGGGCTTGGTAGAATGTTTTTGTTACCCCCAAGGGGAAAAATAGAAGATCAAAGTCCAAATTCACTTAAGAATGCTTGCTTTGAAATGTATCTATAAATTATAGCACGTACTGCTGGCATCTATTGTAGTCTTTGGTATTTACTTGCGTGTGTAACGTGAGATTCACAGTGCCCTGCGTTCACTCGTTAGTGTGTGAAGCGTGTTGGTGAAGGCAACATTTCAGATTCCCAAGTTTCCTAGTAGTGTTTTTGCCTCTTGTTTTCCCATGGTCTTTGTGCCCCATCCCTGTGATCGTGTGTCCCAGTCAGACTCACTGGCTAATGGGGGATTCCTTGAGGGGTTGCTGGTAGGTTTTAGAGCTCTACCTGCCTCCTTGCCACCTCTCGGTGTCATTAAGGTGCCTGTTGTGGCTGTTATCGTCTTGGTCAGGGCAGAATGGGATGTTGCTCCCAGGGGAATCCACAGTTGTTACCCCTCTGCTGAGGCATGTCACCCTTTGCTTTTTAACTCCTGAATCAGTCTCTCCATTTCGTAGCTCATCTGGAGGAGCAAGAGACCTGACTTCTTGGCATGGCAGAGCATTGCCAACAGGCTGTCCTAAGCTTTGTGCTCCAGGCTCTTTCTTCCTCGTGAGTGTATACTTTTAAGCGTTGCATTTTAGACACCTCATTTGCTTTGCTGTCCAACAGAGATTATGTCGGGGTTTTGGCACAATTGGATTAAACTAGCAGACCTGGATAACTTCCATTGGCATTTCAGGAGATCTGCTGTAAGGCAAACCTGTGACATTCATACCTTCCTAAGCTTGCACAACTAGGGCAAGAGCTGCAGCTGAGGTCTTGACCTCAGTTACTTAAGCCCCTTTCTCTCAGGAACGTTCAACACTTTAATCACAGGGTCCTAAATAATCAGTGGGTAGCCTGTAATTAGGGGGTTGTGTCTTGGTCTCCTGCAGCCTGCTCCCGGTGTGCTGAGCACTGTGTATTTTGATTTCCTGTTCCCCCAAAGGATGTTTGATCTCAGATTTACACTTTAGAAAATTAAGAAGGGTACAGCACCTCAGTCCCCTGGCAATCTTCCTGCTTTCAGTGGTAGGTGCCTTGCTTTTCCTAAGTATCGCAGTGCTGCAGCGATTGACACGCTTGATTTAAGAGTTTGATTTATAGACTGATACTCAGGCTGAAAGTCAGCAGTTCCAGGGCTGCGTAAATCAGCCTGTCTCTGGGACTAATACTTCCTTATTTATAATTTCGACAGGAGATGGAATTCTTTCTCGATTCTTTACATTTCTTTCAGATGTAATCGACCACCCTGTCCTTTGGTTTAAAGCTATGTGACTTTGCCACAAATAGAGGGAGGGGAAAGTAAGCCGAGTCCAGGAATTGCTGTGCTATAAAAGCTCCATATTGTATGCTCTTGGACTTTGCTTTCTCCCTGCTTCCCTCAAGCCCACACAAGAGATGGACTTGAGGTTTTTTGGCTTTCTTCCCCTCCCCCCTCCCTCCATACATACGCTGACCTTTTAGAAAAATAAATAAAAGATAAAGAAGGACCTGGAATGTTGCAGAATGTGTGTACATTTTGCTCTCTGTTGTTTTCTGCTGGGATTAGTTGTTTACAATGGGGGAGAGAGGGAGGGCAGAGGAAGGGAGGTCTGTGGCCTTAACTGAAATTAGTGGCATTTCAGAGTGATCTTGTTAGGTGGTCTGCAGTTTAAAGACCTAAATCCTTGTAATCCCCCCATGCCTCCTTGGCCACTACTCCTTTTGCTCTTGTTCTCTCACTTTCAAAAAGAACCCACCCCAAAGTCAGCCTCTCTGTCTCTCAGAATCAGGCGCATAACATCACACGCATGCACGCGTGCACAGACAGACGTACACGCACACTCTCTCTCATATGCTTCCATTCGCACATTGTACCTGTATAACAAATTAATGTCTAAGCTACATCTGTTCCCACTACAGGACTGGGCTTGTAAAATGCTCTCTTTAGAATGCAGATGCACACGGAATATTTTTTTTTATTTATTTTCTGAAAAACACCCAGCTGCCAGACTTCTAGTTTGTGATTACACTTAAAACAAATTCAAATTGAAATTTCAGCCATAAATCAAATGCCCCAAATTAGTTCCTCTTGTGGGTTTGAACATGCTCTTTGGATTTAAGGTCAGAAGATATCCGTTTTCACTGTGCTGAAAAGTTTAAAAATATACTACTTTTTCGGGAAAAAAAATATGGTTTGGATTATAAAGCAGTACATCAAATGTGTGCGTATGCACACACACAACAGTGTCGATGAAACTGGATGCTGTCAGAGCACCTTTGAGGACTAATAACACCTAACTGTTAAGCAAGGCAGGAACTGCGGTGGCTGTTTAGCCAAGGAGAATACAGGAGTACCCTGAGATGTCATATTTACCCTGCAAGAGAATAAAAGTTTATTCCTTACTCTTCAACTTAAAAAAATAGTAAAAATTAAATAAACACACAAAATACTTCTCTTGGCAGGCTTTATAACATGCTTTTTTTTAAAAAAAAAAGGCATTTACAAGTGGTTTCAAAATGGCTGTGTTACATCTGTCAGCGGCTGAAGGGAACACCCACAAATTGTGTTTTTATCTCTTGAAGTTTTGTTCCACTTGAGCAATAAACCGGATTCGCTGCTGGTTTGTGTGACTGGGGTAATCTGAGCGTTGAGTATGGTTTTAAAACTTCTGCAGTTGGTTGGGTTTATAAGTTTTAAGAAACTCCTGGGGTGGTGGAGTTCTTGGGTTTTGTCTTACCCTGGCATCAGGGGAAGGTTGGTTTGCAAGCACCTGGCACAGACAAGTTCATCTCGGTTCCCTGGCCTGTCCCTCCCAGCAAATGGTTTGGCAGGAACCCCCCTTATCTTTGATGTTAATGTCATCAGCAGTTTCATGGTTACAATGCTATTCTTTCTCTGGGAGTTGAAAAACTATTCCCAAGTAGCCCGTCTAGTATTCTCGAGCCTGAACCCCAGACCAACAGCTTAAATCCCCTCTCCGTTGGGGAATATCCTCCTCCGTGAGGATAACGCTGAGAGGTGTAGTGTACTCACGGCTGTTCTCGTGCTCAGAAGAAGGGATAGGTGGTGGGAACCTAAAAGTCTGCAGTAGAAAGCTCTCATCTGACTGGCTCAAAGCAATGAAAGACGAGGTATTTTGGAGTATGCATTTTGGATAGGAGCCATTTCAGTGAGAAACGAGCAACCTCTCCCATCGCCTTTGCTAGTCCTGCTGAAAGCCAAGTCAGGATGGCAGCAGTGGGCAGTCCTTCCTCCACTGATTGATTCCCTAGCCTGGCTGCAAATGCAGAGTTGCTCTTGCTCTCAGCAACCGCTGTTGCACAAGACGATGGCCGGAGCTGCTGCGCAGGCACACAAAGCAGTTGGAGAGGAAGCAGTGACAGTGTGAGAGCAAAGGCAGGCAGGGGTCTGCTGTGTATCTTTGCCGCTTTTTATCTTATTAACATGTTAGTAAAAACCTTGCCAAGGAACCTGAGCTGGTTACTTGTAGCATAATTGCTTATATTGCCTCCTTATAGGTCAGAGAAGGGGGAGTTCAAGCGAGTTAAAAGAATAATTATTCAGAGGGGACAGTCTGTTCAAGGGGGGTCATAACTGCTAACCACTGTGGCTGAGGTCCGGTTTTATTGCTTTTACTCCTGCAGAATTAATGCTGGTTTTGTGGGGCAGATGGTTTCAGCTCTGACTCACACAAGCAACACAACTGTAATGTGTTTAATGGCAAATTCTGCATACTAGATAATAGTGATGTGTAAGCAGGAAAATGCTAGGAATTAATTTTAGGATCAGCAGTCTACAGTGAGGATTGATGTTTCTCTCTTTTGAGGACCACAGCTGGCTACCTCTTTATTCAATATAGAATTGAGGCTCAGGGCTTTGACCTGATACCAAAACCCCTCTATGCTGTTAGTTCAGACTCCAGGGTAACAATTCTGTCCACGAGCTAGTTTGATGGTGTGGTGCAGCTGTCTTTCACTAGTGCAGTGGGTAGTGGTGATGCCTGTGACCAGTGTAGGGAATGGCTGCAGGTCATGAAACTGTGAAACTCACCATGCAAAAAGTCACTAAAGCCAAAAACGTCCAACAGAGATCAGCTGTTTGACTGAGAATAGTAAGAATATGCACAATTGTAACTAATATTCACAGAAATACTTGGGAGAAGATATGAAATGCCATGGTTCGCTGTAGGATTAATACGGGGGAGGAGACTACTTTCATCTCTCCGGCGTTATACATCTTGCTTATACCTTCCTCCCAATCAGCTGGCTTTGATGTGTGTTAGACTTAGTATTTTAGACACTTCTTAGCTGGGTGCCTTCAAATTTTCTGTCTTTCAATGTCTTCTACCTATCTTGCACATGTCAAAATAAGGAAACAAATCATTTGCATCATAGCTATTTTTTTCTCTGTAGCTTTGAAAGAAATTACATTTAATAGCATTTAACACTACTCATGACGCTGACTGAACAGCATTTCAGGACACATCACAGATACTAGCGAAGATTCGCAACTTCAGTTGTTCTGCATGGAGGGTCTCAGACCAATGCAGTAACTCACCGAGCATCTCTCAGCAGAGGAGTTACAAAGCCAGCACTTGGACTCTGAACTTGTTTCCTATCTGGACAATCAGATCAGCAGATCTGAAAGCTGGTTATCTCAGATTCAAATACATTTTGGAAGAAGGTGACTTTTGCTGAAGTTCCATCCTATGTAGCATTTCAGACTTTGTGGTGTCAAAGGCTACGTGAGTGTGAAGATGTCCAAGGCAGGTAGAGCCAGTCCAGTGTGGGTTTCATTGGTTTAGTACTGCAGAGTAATCATGTTTGGGTGCTTGAATGTAACATGAACAAAGCCAACCAGATGAGGTATTGATCTGCCCCTTCTTGCCATCTTTTCTTAGTGCCTAACGAGCTGGAATGTATGAAACTTCTCAGCAAAATTCACAGGGAAGGACTGGGCTGCTGCTCCTCTTTTTAACTGGGGAGCTGAGCAGAGAAGCCGTGCCGCAGTTGCCCAGACTGTGGAAAATACAAGACACGATCCAGGTCCCAAGTCCCAGGCCAGTGTCGGGTCTATGAAATCCTCTGGCAGTATTTATTCTGTTAAGGAAATGTTGAGGAAAGCTGTTCTAACAGGAGGTAAAACTGGAAACCTTTTTTTGCAAACCCAGTCTGACAGCTGGCATTTCAGTTTTTCCAGCAACTGGGTGTGAGGATCAGGAGAAGAATAGTGGAGTTTTTGAGAAAAGAGCAGAACTGAACATACTTAGAGTATCATGTCACAGGCTCATTAGATATTCCAGTAGATACCATTGGTCTGTACCTATCATTTTAAATTATATTCTTGCTTTACTCTGTTTATGTTGTAGGTGCTGTCTTCAGGGCAGTGTTATTTGTCATAATGCCGTGATAGAGAAGGGTGCAGACATCAAAGACTGTTTGATTGGAAGTGATCAGAGGCTGGAAACCAAAGGTAAGTAGAGGAGCTGTATTTACAGTGCATTTGTAATCATTTTCAGAATTTCTTCCTCAAGATTTTCCTCCTGCTTCTTCGTGAAGTGGCAGTTGTACAGTGTGGTGTCCTATAATATTAGGATTTGTTTTTCATGGAAAGTACAGCTTCTTGGCATAAGAATAGCTCAGTGACTTGCTCCTCTGAAGTTGGCAGAACAGCTCTGTTTTTGTTGTTATAAAGAACAAGATTGGGTGCTGAGACAGTCTTTTCCCAGAGACCACAATTAGATCAGCCTGAAGTTGTCCTCAGCAGAAGGAGCTGTTATTTTGACCAGTAGTCTTTCTCAGTGTCAGGGGCGATGCAGTCAAATTATTGATCACACAGACATCCTTCTCTTTGTAGATGCTACCAACCCACAGTGCCAGCGTGCTCCCGCTCACCTTGCTCCAAGCAAAAGTTCAAGGTGGAATATCGTACCAGGAGCTTCTGTACTCAGTACTAAATACAAGGGCAGCTACTTTCAGATCTGTTTTACTGCTATGAAATGCTATTTTGGAGCTTCAGAGAGGTCACAACTATGTGGCCCTCATTTGGGCAAAGTTAAGCCATCCAGTGGAAGTGTGCATGGTGAGGGCTCGGTGGTAACCGCCTGAGTGGAACTGTTGATTTCCTGCCCGAAGAGATAATGGGCAGGAAATGGCTGTCTCAGTGACTGCATCCCAAGCAGAGGGCTTTTTAATGAATATTTATAGTTGGGGTTTGGCAGATCCCTGCTCTAGGGTGTGGACTGAGGACAAAAGTGAGTTCCTTTGCAGGCTCCATGTGAAGTTATTTAGTCAGATCAGGATTTGTTTGCTCACTTTGCCTTTATGGGTGGACTCCCAGTTGTAAGTGTCCAGACACAGAGCAGGGTTTGCACTTAATGTAGTATAGCGTAACCTATTGTCAGCTATGCATATGACAATTTTTCCTTTAAATTGAAACCAAAAGTAAAAAAGACTTGTGAAAATGAAGTGTTAATCTTGCAGTTGCAAGTCTCAGATGCTGTAGGAAATACCCAGTGAGTGTTCTGTGTGCTGTGGTCTTGGTCCCTGTGTACCAGAGTCTTGTGCCTACTCATGGTTTTGCCTATCACATCAGCCTGAATGCATGGCCTTTGTTAGTTTCATTGCCCCCCAGTCACTGAAGATTTGCACTGTTCATGATGCTCCATCCGTGTCCTCCCCTGAGCATAGAATCACAGAATCATTTACATTGGAAAAGACCTTTAAGATTATCAAGTCCAACCGTAAACCTAACACTGCCAACTCCACCACTAAACCATGTCCCTAAGTGCCACATCTATTCATCTGCTGAATCAGGTTGCATTTGGTTGTTAACCTGCAGTGTGTACCGTGAGGAGATGGGGTATAGATTAGCTAATGTTTTGGGAAATAGGAATATGTTTGATTTCTTTAGTAAATTATATCAAACAGAAATATCACCCTTTGACCTCACTCACACCTGCCTCAGTGGTCTCTTCCAGGGTGCAGATCCTAAGCTGGTTGATTTTAGCATGGAAACCATTCTTTCTTCTTGATTGTCCTTGTCATCCATGTCTGAATATTTTTCAGGGTCTGTAGATGTATTTGCAGGGAGAATAACGGAGCTGTAACCTGTGGTTCAGTTGCCTGTTCTTGTAGAGTCTGCTGCTCACTTCTCCAAAGCTTAAACCCATTTCTTAATGAGTCTGTGGGCCCTCTAGTTAAACTGTTCAGAAACACATGATTGACGTTCGCAAAGACACACTCAGGTAGATGATGAATACATCATTATGCTGAGCAAGAAAAAAAAATTAAGTCTCAGTTCATTTCCTTGCCTCAGTTTCCTAACCATTCTGGAATTTCTTTGGGCTGGGGTCAGGTTCTCCTCGGTGGTCTGGGATCTGTCTGCAAAGTTCATGACTTATTTCCTGAACTGTGGAGTCTTTCCCGCCCAGCAAGTCTCTTCTGACCTTGGCTGGTCCCATAGTAACTGGGCCCTCTCTCTTTTGCTGTGAAAGCATGCCATGACTTCCTTTCCCCTGCCCAAGACTTCCTGTATATTGTGCCAAGCTTTTGGTGTGGCCCTGTAAGTCTGTTTCCATATTCCGCCTTTCATCAAGACTTTGGCTGTGTTGTTCTGTTTGGTAACTTTTCCTTCTTCAAACTCGAGCATCCATGGCCAGGTTAGAAAAAAATAGTTCCCCTGGTTTGGAGCCACCTTTTGTTGCAAGCGGATCACACTTCAGCAGATGTAAGCAGTAGCAGCTGGCTATTGACCCTAGTCTGGGAGTTACAGGCTAGAAACTTCCTCAGCAAAGCTGCATGCACCTTCCCAGAAACATTAAAAAAATAAGAATACAGCAGCCCCTTATTCCAGAGCATCAGCCAGGATTCATCAAAGGTAGAAATATCCCTGAATCATCCTACACAGCCCCAAGCAAATCCCACAGTTGACTTTTGCTGCAGAACTGGCTGTGTGCTCCCTGCTCTGCTGTATGAGTCCTGGCCACGCTGCCCAGGTGGCTCGGGGTACAAGAGCTCTTTGAGCCAGTGGTGCACTGGCCTCCTTTCATAAACTGAACTCCAGTCCCATGAAAGGAGGATGGCAGGAGAACAGCTACCGCAAATGATAGGCAAACGTAACTCAAACCAGCTCTCATCCTTTTCCTTCTGCAGAAGAATATGGGCATATTTAGGGTGGTCCAAATGGTACAGCTGGGAGTAATGGGGTTGAATTAAACACAATTTAGGTTGGCTATCTGGAGCATTTTCCTAACGATGTGGTCTGGTAGGCTGTGGGATAATGTCCCTGGGGACATGGTGGGAGACCTCATCACTTAATAATGGGCTTGGCAAAGCTCTGGACACCTAAATAGAAGGAACACTCCAACACTGGTTACTGGGGTAGATCAGATGCAGCTCATTACTTTCAACCTGAAAAGAAAAGTTAGAGACGCAGGGGGGCCAGGTAACTGTCAGCAATGACATCCCAGTCCTGTGTTGACTTTAGCCCTGTCGCAGCACTGGCCAGAGATGGTACTTTGAAGTGACTCTTAAAGTCAAGGTATGGAGTTTTATTAAACTTCTGGATTTGCAAGCCATGCCTCCTGAGAGCCATACTATTCTCTTCCTACTGCTTTTATTACCATGCTTAGGAAACATCCACTTTCCTTCCTCTTTGATACTTTAATTTAAGGAATTTGCTAGCAGAGAATTAACAGATGGGCTTTGTGAAATCTACCTCACGCAGGTAGCAGTTTGAAAAACATGTCGGTACCTAAGAAAAAGGAGGTAATTATTAAAGGGATAGGAAATGGCAGGCAGCAGTTCTGAAAGAACTTAATTGCACAGAGCACTCAATCACTGTTTCGAAGACAGTTATTAGGATCGTGCTCCAGCCTTTTTGATGAACCTATTTTTCAAGAGGAGCTCAAAAGCAGCACACACTCATTGAAGTAGGGCTAGTGAGAGGGAGTGCGGTGACGGGCCAGTCGAGGAGTCAGATGAGCCCTGAGTCAGTGAGTTCAGTTCCCAAAGGAGTGTCTAGGCCAGATTCAGCAGGGTGTACATTATACATCTGGTATAGGTTAGCCAGGAAGAGGCATATACAGTAAAGTGGCCTAACCTTTCTTCAAAGCAACACCAAGAGCAGAGATTATAAAGATACACACATAGGATAAAACTAGCAAAATTGACACAGAACTCACTAGCATGTCCCTTGCCCTCATCTCTTTTGTCATTGAGGCAGGGATGTTCTGTGTGCATTGGATATTAAGAAGCCAACGTCTTTTGGGGACAGTTTGAGTCATTGCACACCCAAAAAGGGCATTACAGCAGTGTTGCTGCAAAGCATATGTTCAGAAAGGGAAGAAACACCAGCAGCCAGGATGCTGATGTAATCTTAGCCTGGTATCCTGGTACGTACTTAGTAGTAGCATTATCTCCATGACCAGTCTGTAGGCTCAAGACATCGCTGTGCTTGTTCTTGTGCAGTTTTTATGCCACCATATATTTTTATTTTCCTTGGTGCCCTGACACAGTCTGTTACACAACAACTGTTAACATCCTCGTTTGCACCTCCTCAGTATGAACATGGTTGGGGTTTCCTCCTATTTTACAGACACCTGAGAGACAGGGAGATTGCCCGTTCATGTGGATTGACCAGCTTAAGCGCTGAGGTTACATGTTATATGTGGCATTTCCTAGCTATTAGAGATCTGACATTTTAGCCTTAGCATGTTCTTTGTAAATTTTGGGAGGGAAGGTTCAGTCCACTGAAAAAAACCCGTTTTATTATACAGGCTGATGTTGGCCCTTGCATGGAGCATTAGCAGTGTCAGAAATTTGAACTCCCGTTGTACAGTTTTCTGCTGCTTCAGCTGATGGGAACTGATAGTAGTGGGGTAGCTCCCACTACTAGAGAGTAGTAGGGGTAGCTCCCTTGAGGGGAGCTGCATCTGCATCTGAAATGGGACAAGAGAAACTCTTTGCCAGAGGTTTCACGGATGCCCGTGGGTGTCAGCAGCCCTGAGATCCACTCCTGGTGCTGGGAGGAGAAGGGTCTAGTTACTGTAGGCTTTGCTGCTCCTGCCCCCAGCATCCGCTGTGGGCCCCAGCTGTATCACTGGTGCCCCCCTGGTCCTGACTCCTGCTTCACAGCCCCCTGCTATGGCTTTGTCTCGGGACCAGTCTCATCCCATTTGCAGCCTTCTCTTTGTTTTTCCCTCTAGTCTTTGTCCCATGCAGATTCTTGTTTTTCTCTCTTACTTGGTTATTCCCAGACACCCACCTGACTCCTCCTCTGGTCTGACCATAGCTGCTATTTCCAGTCCCCTTGCCTAACAGTCCCATGCTCCATTTCCCATCTGGCACTTGCCCCCTGACTGCTTTGAGTCAGACTGCATCCCTTTCCGTACTGCTGTCTTGCCCAAGCAGGATCATTCTGGGCACAGGAGGGAAGCGGTTCTGTGCTGAGTGCTGCACTGGTCCATAGCGCAGGGATACAATCACGGGGAAAGCCCTGCCTTCCTCCCGCACTTCCATGGTCAAGATTGCTCACTGCAGACAGAGTCTCTGGAGCTTTTAGCTGCCCTCCTGAGAACATGTGCAAACTGAGATTTTTTTTTTTCCAGAGGCTTATCACGTAGCCAAAACTGTGTGGTTTTTCACAAGAACAGAAAAAGGCACATATCCAATAAGGACTGGCTCCTGTTTCCGATCATTTTCCAAGTCCTGTTCCAAGCTTGGAGTCCTAGGACTTCTCAATGAAACAGAGTAAGATTGTTTTATTTTAATGAGGGCCAAAGAGCACATTTTTCTCTAATGTCATCCTCTGAAGGCAGGTACAGTTTATGAAACCTCCACGTATGAATGGGTGACTGCTTGTGAGGATGCTTCGGCCAGCCAAGATTGAGCAGGATAGGGACAGGAAGGAACTGAGGGACTTTCTGATGCTCTCACTTCATTCAAGTAGGGGCGAGAGCATCTGCTCTTGCAAGATGCTGAGTACCTCCTGGTGAAGTCTTCAGGAAGTGAAAACACTTAGCATGACACAAGGTCGGGATCAGAAAGCATGCTGCAGTGCAGATGGGAGGTACGAAAGCTCATGAAAAATGGACACAGGCTAAACAGTGCACACATGTCTATTGTGCACTGGGGTGCAAGATGAGCTGGAGATGATGTAGGAATGGTGTAAACTTGTAGCAAAACTGAGACATCCATAAGATTTGCTCCCTAAAGTAGTTTAACTACTCAGTGTCCGTGACAACGATATTGTTGGCAGTTAAAACAGGCATCTCTTAAATGGTTGTCATTTTTGTTTCAGTGACTATGCAGTGACTACATTTCTGACTGATCCTAATAAGCCTCTTTTCCAAGTTGTATAAAAATGTTTTATGAGTTCTGGCCTTAGCAGTGGCATAAAACTTCCCTAGAACATCCATCCGGTGATGCTTTGTCCTCCCCTCTGCTGCTGGGGACTGTCACACTTGCGCACACTGCCATTCCCAGCTGGGGAAGTTCAGGCTTCCTGAGTGAGCGGGTTAAACGAGCTGCCACATTCGCAGCGTGTTGATTGTGAAGTCTACCCATAAGGCAGCAGTTCCTAACCTTGTGGAAATATTTTTACATGCTCCACGCAGAGAAAATAACTACTTGTGCTCTGCTAGAGTTCAGCCACATGAAAGAGCCAGGAAGAACACCCCAATGGATGCTGAGAAAGGAAAGGGACCTCAACCTGCATCCAGCACAGCAGGCAGCAGTGTCTAGGCAAATATGGCATCTCTGCCACCTTAGCAGGAAGTGTGGACAGAATCTTTCAGACCGACATTTCTGAGATCCCTGCTCTCATTTGCTGTGAGGTGGTAATACCTTGTGGGAGCACATTGATCGGTACAATCCAGTCCCTTTCTTAAACACTTTGCTAGGACTTCAGGTGTGTCCCCCTCCCCAGGGAACTTGCTATCTTAGGCACATCCCCAGCTCTTGGTTTCCTTTTCCCTTGACTAACCATTCTCCTAAGACCCTGACTGATCACTGTCCCATACAGCTCTCTTTCTAGTTCCTTCACTCCCTGCCATCCATCTGCTCCAAGCCACAGTAAATTCATCTCTCTTCAGGCACTGAATTCAGTGGTGCCTTTACTATTACACTCCCAAGACACATCTATTCCCCAGATGGGTTTGAGGGCAAGTGGGTTAATACTGGTTGAACTATGAGAAAAGCCTCAGCTGAACCAGGTGAGCACCGGCACTGTGCGTTGGCAGTTGCTCAGGGTGGGTGTGAGGCAGGAGTGAGATATCTACTGCCCACCCGTTCTGGGCTGGAGGCCCCAGCTGTGGGGTAGAGCTGATCTGCCTGAAGCTACCTCCAGCCCCATTCCCAATGCCCCTGGGGTCAGTTGCACATCCCAACCCTGGGAGCAGCTGGAGCACCCACCTCATAGGGAGCATCGCTGCCGGAGACCTGCAGGCTCAGCTGACAGCTGCATAGTGGGGCTGATGCAGCGCTTGGGATAAATCTGTGAGACACTCCTGGCCTTTGGGGCCACAGCGTGGTCACCCCTGATCTCCAGTGATCACCTAAGTAAAGTGTGACTGGCGAGAGAGCAGGCCTTGACTGGAAAGCCCCACTGCTCTGTAAACACAAACAAATCAGCCCCCATCACCTGCTTCCCTTCTTTATCTCTACATGTAATTTAAAACACCCTCCAGCCTCCCAAAGTCAAGCTTCAGCTGCTTCCCATCCCCTTAAGCCCCTTTAGTTCCTCTCCCCCCCAACCTGGCTGCTTTTGCAGGGCCAACCATCACTGCAGAGACAAGTTGCTCTTCTCTCCCACTCTCTGATCCTTTCTGTCCTGGGTGAATGTGGTAGGAACCACCCACAGCGTGTTTTCGTGCATGCGTTTCTGCAGCCACCCCTCCCCCCCGCCTAGTTTTTTAAGTTAAACTATCTCTTGCTTTAAAGAGAGCAAATACACAGCAGTGGCTTTCATCACTGCTGTATAATAGAGCAGTAATTCTGTGCCAGGGACTGTTTTCTATTTTATTTTAAAGGGTTTATAAAACAGTGTATGTAATTGAGTGAGTAAACTGAACGTTTTCTGGAGCCCCTGAGGGCTGGAACTTCGTGGTGGTCCTGGGCCTAGGCCCTAACCTTTTTTTTTTCCTCTCTCTCTCTTTTTTTTTTTTCTTTTTCCCCTCCCTTTCCCCTCCTTCCCCTCCTCCTTTACAACCCAGCGTTGCCACCAGCAGCAGCAGCAGCAATCTGTCTGGGGCTAATTGAGCAAACAACAAGGAGATGCTTTCACATGGCTTTTAAAGGAATGCTCCGGCATCCCCTTTCTGTAAGCAGCTTGGCAGGAACCTGCCAGGAAGGCTGGGGAGCGCTGGGTCCCCAGCCCCCGGCCTGCTGGTGGGGTTTCTGCTGGGCTGTGCAGTCATTTCCGCCCCTCTGTTTATTTGCATTACAATTTGTTTTTAGCCAAGCACCAAAAGCTGTGCTGCTCCCCAGCTCTCTAGCTCTCCTTGCCTTGTGCGTATGTTTTTAAGGGGCTAGTGTACAGTATGTGTAAACAAATGTCTTCCAAAGCAGGAATGCATATATAATGAGTGACAAGTTTTTGATTTACGCTCAGTAAAATCTCCGCGGACACTCAGTTCAAGCACCCAGGCTGACTTCAGGCTGGGCTGCGTCAGCAAGTTGAAGCGAAGTGCTAATCAGGAGGTTGAATGTGTTGATCAGCTCTGGATTTGCTTAGCACCAGATGCTCCCAATCTGAGAAGATCTAGCTGAACATGATTTAAGGTTGCAGAGTCCAACTCTAAGGCTTTCTGAAAGTCCTTTCTCTAATCCCTCTTCTTTCTCTGTGGGCTGAATGCATCTGTAACCCTGCCAGTGTCAGATAAAAGGCAGCCTGGTAAGAAATCCCTAATGGGGAGCTGGGGAAGGAGAAGGGAGCTGAACAGCTAAGCATGTGAGGTACTTCTCCCTCCTCCCCCAGAGTTTCAGGCAGAGTTTCTGCATGAACTGAGCTTGCTGGTACCAGCCAGAGCCACTGGCAACTGGCAGCCACGGCTGATAATGAAACGCTATCTGCAGCTTGGCTCTCTGGCACACATAGTATAGTCTGAATTCCCTTCCCTCTGCAAGGAGGGCTTTGGGAAGGGAAGAGGGAAGTGGGGTGAATCCTTATCTGCCTATCGCATCCCCTGGGGGAGCGGAATTGGGCTTTGTTTCTAGCAAAACCTTTCCCTTTATCGCTTAAAAACTTTCTCGTGGATTTGAGGCAGGCACATTCATGTGTTTTCGTTTAGCCTGTACAAGGAGAAATGAGTTCGGTGATTTCACGTGAGTCTCTGAGGTAGCAGTGACATGCCAGGCAGGCTGTGTGTGCCCACTTCAGGGAATCTGGGCCACACGGATCAAGGAGGAGACAAAACAGGCAGAGGAATGGGGGATGAGGGAATGCATGCTCTGGTTTCCCTTGTGGCTTTGGCTACTCAAACTCCCTAAACTGCCTCAGTTTCCCCATCTATAAAATGGCAACGCGCCTATTTGCCCACTCTTGAAAAGCATTTTGAACTTATCAGGTGTAAAATGCAAGATATCATAAGGCGATTACAAGCATGTCAGTGCAAAATACAAATAAGGTACTGCCTCTGCAACAAAGTATGTGATGGGGCCCGCCCCAGCTCTGTACGTTTAGGGCAGTGCAGGATGCTGTCTGAAATGAAGCAAGAAGTTCCTTATTAAAAAGTATTGCTACAGATAACCTATATATAGAACCATAAATTGACATGGCTCTTTATAAGCCTAGATGAAGGCATGTTTAATCTGCAGAGGCATAACGTAATTACTCTCACTGGATGGTAGCCAGGGTCTTATTCACATCACAGAAATCAACATGATAGGTAGTCTGCTTGGAGGAGGTTCAGGAATGGAGTCACAGGAGTTGCTACAGGGCCTGTTTGAGATATATTGGGAAAGTTGTTGGGGGTGAGGAATGTTATAGCAAGAAGTGCTGCAGGTTGGATTTGAGGTACCTTGGCAAAGCTGTGTGGGGTCCAGGACGGGAGGAGAGAGGTGCTGAAGGCTGGACTTGGGGCGATTGGCAGAGCTGTGCTGGAGAGGTTGTGTGGTGCTACCTACATCACACTTGCACCTGGCACTTGTACAGTCAGTCCCTCATTTTCCTGAGCACTGCATCCACCTCTGCTCATCCTGCCCAAACTGCTGGAGATTGGGCTTCACGTTCCAACTTTGAGCTCCAAGATGTTAGCACGAGGCTGCAGGATTAATTATCAGTTGTTGCTAAATACTGCGAGCAAAGAACTAAGTGACTCTGATGCTGAAGGTGAGAAGCAGCTCCTTGGTCACCTTATTTTTGGCTTGACAGAGGGTCTCTGAAAGACGGTTGTGTGGCTAACCCAACTCTGTCCGCCAGGCTGAGGAGCCAGCAGGATCCATGTGATTGTGGGGTTGTAGTGGGAAATTATCTTACCATGGTCCAAAACTCCTTGAAGTTTATAGAGCAGTTTTTGATCAAATCTTTTCTGGAGCCATGGTTTGCATGGTGCAAAGGTAATGTCTTGAATTTTAATCCAAGGGAAGCATTGTCTTGGCCCGGCCAGTTTGGGGATTGCCAGGAATTTCTTCATTTAGCCAAAGGTGGCATCTTTGTTGTTTTGCAGCAGTCTTGCAAAATCCACTCCCCTGAGGGGAGGAGTTTTAGGTGGGTAAATAAAACACAACTCGTTATTTCCATCATCCTTGGCTATCCACCCCCACTGCTGCGTAAGGTGTAGGAGACAACACAGCCTCCATCAGGGTATCCCTGCACCTCGCAGGCCTTGATGCTTTATCCCAGGCTGCAGAGCTGATTGTTATTCCTAATGTGCAGAAGGGGAGATGGAGAGCCTAGGGGCATCGGTCAGACCACCTGAGCTCCACCTGAATAGGTGTCCAGCTCCCAGGGAGCAATTTAGATGCACCGGCTCCCCCCAGGGTACCCTGAGGACACCTACTTTGAGCACACCCAGCTTTGTGTCACGCTCTGAGGCCACATGCTTGGATTTTTTAGGCTCTGGGCTTTCAGTTGTGTGTTTTTATTATTTTGGCTTTAGATCCCTTATTTGCAGTCCTTCCCTGACAAGCTGCTTTTGCATTTTAAAGGGAAGGCTCTTTCAGTACAGTGCATTAACAGTGCTGGGGCAGGGACTGGCACGTTAATCTGTCCACTGGGGCTGTGCAGAGCTCCTGGGAACAGGGAAAGGAGTGACCTTGTAGAAATTACCCCTCCAACAAAGTTGCTCCACAGGACTCTGAGGTGGGCTGTCCACTGTTACCCTCAAAGATGATAACTGTGCTCAGGGACCTTGCTTCATGCAGAAACTTCTGGAGAGTCTCCACCCAGATTTTTTGAATCAGGAGGGAGAAGTCAGGTTTAAATTAAAAAAAAAAAAAAGAGCCCATATTTTTAAGCTGCCAGGTTTGAGGTGGGATTGCTGAGAGGATCTCACCCTGCCCTGGCGATGGCTCCCCGATGCTGAGCAGCCCCGCTCCTCCCCAGTTTCCATGCATTTTGAGGGCACACAGCGCACTTTAGGGCCAGGGTGGATTACTGATCTTTAACTTTATGTCAGATCTCCATGTTGGATGTCGATGGTTCATTGCCTCAACCTAGGTGTACACCTGTCAGCAGCAGCTGTGACTTCCGTTGGCCCTCTCTTGTTTAGTTGTGACACATACATGTGAAAACTCTTATTAGAGAAACCTCCTGATGTTTAGTCAGTTGTTTAGGCTTTTGCCATGTGTGTGGGATGCTGTCAGAGACATGCTGGAGTCCAAAGAAAGGCAGCGAATCCGTGTTCGAGTTCCCCAGAATCTGCTTTTCTCATTTGTTTTAAAGTTGCAGATTTGAAAAATGCAAGGTCTGAAGCACTGCTGCAAAACTCAATTCCTCTTCTTTTCCTCCCTCTCTCTTTTCAGCCAAACATGTTAATGAAGTCATTGTGGGCACCGAACAGCTGATGGAGATATAACCCGAGTAGGTTTTAAAGATGATTTTATGGAAGCCAGCAGCAGAACCAGATGTTCAAGCACCGTAAGATCATCCGTACGGATCAGTACTGGCACAGTTTACCCTGTCATTGCTCCTTTCCTGTTAAGCTTTATATTTATGTCTTAATAAAGAAGTATTTACAGAGCGGTGTGTCCATGAGCCCCTCCCCCCCCTCATTGGGATGCACGCGGGTTTGTGCCGGGTAATATCGGTTCCTGCACACCCAGCGAACGCACTGTACTTTTCCAGCAGAAGGGAGAGCGGGGACCACACAGACTGTGCCCACTCCAAAGAATGACTTAGCTGCCCTCCCTGCGATGTAAGCCACGTCCTTGCAGTCCTGCACCACCGTCCCCGAGCCTGGGAGAAACTACTTGGGATGCTGCTTGTGCATCTCATCAACACAGCAGGTGGGCAGTGAAACACACCGGTAACACAGGCTGCTCTTTGCAGCCCAGCAGCTTCGCCAGCCTCCTCCTCCTCTCTCTCTCACATGATGTTGCCCCATAGCACAGAATTGTTTAATCTGCGCCTTTTCTATTCTGTAATGCAGTTGAGGAGTTTGGCACCCATTTCCATCAGGGCTGAGTTTGGTCCATTACTTTGAAACCCTGCCCAAGAGCAAGTACGCGAGAGGGCTGGAGGGACGGGGGAGTGTGGAGTGTGGAAGTGGGGTGTGAGCGGTGGGTGCTCTCTGCCTTATTTTGATGGTTCTTTTGTTTGTCAGCCGCCGTTCCTAATCCCTCACAAGAGGTCCCTCCCCACATCTAGGTCGTCTGTGGATGACGATACCTACGTCTGTGAGATGAGTCGAGCACGCTAATGCGAAATGCACAGCCTTGTGGTCAGGGGTTGTGCCAGGATTGTAAAGCACCTGGACGGGATTGAAACACAAGCTGTTCTTTAACATTTATAAATTGGACACAAGTTCCTACCTAAAAGCTGTTTATTAGAATCTAGTATGATTCAATGGGACATTTATCTGCCCCAGCAGTTTGACATCCAGAGGTGCTTACAGCAACCAGCTGGGATGATATTTCATTAACTGAAGTGATAAATGTGTGTTCCATGGGCATTGGTGTCCCCTGAGGAAAATTACCATTTCCTAGCTAATTTGACAGGAGAGAGATTATAATCCAGACATTCCCCAAGTTTCATAAACAAAATCCGACCTCTAAAGGACCAAACTGGAATGGAAAGTATGGGATGAGCTTCAAGGCCTGCAGAAAGAAGAAACGTGTTGCAGTTCAGCTCCAACTTTGTGCTAGAGGTTTTGCCTTGCGTATGTGTGCAAACATGTTCCTGAGGTACGAAGCCTTTTTCATCCAAGGATCGCAGAGGCTTTACAAAGGTTAATTAAAGAGAGTTCTTGTCTCTGTGTGCGGCGAGGGAGCGAGGCATCCATTTTGGGTGTGTAGAAGCAGAGTGGAGCGTAATTACCTGGCTTTGCATTTTACCAGAAGGCTGTGGCAAAGCCAGGGGAGGTCTGCAGGGACTTTGATTCCCAGTCCTGTTGCTTAAACACAAAGCCTTCTCCCTCTCCATTTTTAGGATACATCTTAACTTCTGAAAAGTCTGCATCCCCTTACTTAACAGCTACAGCTTTACCTCCTTGTGCCTTAATTACATGTTAAACACTCAGTCCTTTTGTTTAGCTAATTTAAGAAGAGGGTGGGGGGCTCTTTACTGTGTCGGTTAGAATTTAGCATTAATTTAGTGTTCTCTGACACTTGAAAACCTGGCCGGGATTTGAGGCGTTTTCTTTTCCTTTTTGCCTTTTACGACCTGCAGGTGTTTGGTGTGAGATAAAAGTAGATCCCAAAGTGAGATTTCACAGCACAAATTATCAAAGTGAAGATTCACTCTTGATGTAGTCTACGTGTGTGGCAGTAATTATGAAAAATAATTCGGGATAATAGGGCCTTCAGGAAGCCCAAGGCGGGCACTGGGAGGTTAACCCTTCCTCATCTAATCTGGTTTCCACACTGCCGTCATCATCAGGTGAGCAGATGATGGGTTGAGCAAGGCAACTTTACAAACTGAGTGATAAACGTTACGGTCTTCAAAAAATATTGGGGAGGCAACCGCGGAAAGGAAGCTCTGTTCCCAGGAAGTTTTGGACGTGACTGCTTGATCCTAGGTCATACAGACCTTCGGGAAGGTGTTACTGGTATGGGCTCTCACCAGCTTTGAGGAACAGGTCACCTCAGACAGCAAGTAAGTCTCCTCGCTTTGCTGCTCTGTCACAGCCAGGCAGCTGAGCATTGCAGCCCGTGCCCGTCACGGTGCTGTTAGCACCAAGGCGGTGCTTTATAGTCAACGTTTCTCTGAAAAGATGGAGCTTCCCAGCTCTGTAGGCACTGGTGCTTCCTGGACAGGCTTGTCCTGAACATTTCTTTGGCAGAGGTACAGCTGGGGTTGATGTGAGAAGGTTGGCATGTCATGTGCTGCATCTGCACAGAGTAAAGCAGAGGCTGCTGTGATGCCTAGCAAGGTCCCCAGCACTTCCAGCTCCTGGGTTTCACTGAGCAGTGTCCTGCCAGCAGCTCCTAAAAGGCTTTTTGTGTGACCAGTGCAGCAGGTTGGCACAGCTGCAGAGCCCAGTGGCAGTGTGCGCACACACCTGGCCTGTACTTCTTCCTGTGAGTTCTTCACCCTAGCACACCGTGACCGGGGCACCTGAAGCTTTGCCCCCTTGCCCAGGCTCCTGTGAGAGGTAGGCTCTGCTTGCAGCAGCTCTGCAGCGAGGTCCTTCCCGGGATATTGGCAGCCAAGCCCATTTGCAAGACCCAGATTTGGGAAAAGCATTTGTTGGGCTGTTACAGATACCCAGAGCTGTGGCTCTCCTCCCTCAGCCATTCGTGCTTGCTTTTGTAGGTGACTTGCAATCTTCCAGGAAGCAGCAGCTCACCTGATCCCTTCTGCAGTCAAACCAAAGCCGATGGTTCCCATCTTCCTGGCAGCCTTGGAGTGGAGCCACAAGAGAAGGAGGCGAGCAGCCAGCCATTCCCGGGGACAGCGGACTCCCCACCCCAGTGGTTTTCAAAGGGACACAAATCCTTCTTTGCACCAGGCTTTGGGCTCACTTTTGGGACAGTTTTTTGGCTTGTGGACAGGAAGGGGAGAGGAGCGCCAGGCTGAGCGGTCATATGGCCTCAAGTCCCCAGGTGTGGGTCCCCCATCACCTGTCAGGGTGACACTGTGTGTACAGCCCTAGCAATAATACTCTCCTGAACCCCTTGGAGCTGGGCATCACTTTTACTGCCTCCAGTCCCCAAGTTTTATCATGCAGAGCCATGTTGCTCCTGCTGGCTTCCCTGCTGGCTTCTGCACCTGCTTTCCTTCCTCTGGCTGCCTGGAAGGAGTGGTTTTCACCATGCCCTGCCCATGCTTTGGACTTTGCTGGTGGGACCTTCTCATCCTGGGAGATGAGAATTTTCCTTATACCCCCCTGCAGGGCTGGGGAACATCTGTGTTTTCAGGAGGTGCTTTGCTGCCTCTACGCTGGCCCAAGTGCAGCAAGGGCCAGTGGCTGTTCTGGCCCCTGCCCTGGTGTCCTGCAGGGGCAGGGTTAGATCGAGCCCCAGGTGGGGCTCACAGAGGAGTCACCTGTGCCAGCAGTGATGGTGTGACAACTGCATGTTGCACAGTGCACGGTGTAACCTGCTCCCTGGGTACCACCGGTCCTGGGACACTGCAGTGGCCGTCGGTGCTGCCCTCCTGTCACACCTGGCCGTTCCTGTGGCCTTTGGTCACCTGTTTTAAAGCACTGAAGGTGGCAGCAGGCAACTGGGGCTGGGTCTGTTGGCATTACAGGCTGCCCGCCATGCCCTGTCCCAGTCCCCCCAGTGCCATGGTGGGAGCCAAGGGCACAGGGCCATTCTTGCCGGGCAACCCGCAGGGTTAATCGGGCACATGGAGGTGCCCTCACCAGGGCCGAGCACCCAGCAAACCCCCGAGGATCTCTGCAGCAGCCAGCCCACGGAGGCTCGCTCACTTTCAGCTGGGCGGCTGATTTCTGGATCCTGTCGGTTTTCACTCCATCTCCCAGGAGCCAAGGTCCACAGACGCGCCTGTGCCTCCCAGACGGGCCGGCAGACGAGAACTTCCTTCCAGGACCTATAGACAGACATTTTATATACGTTAAAATACATGTGTATATAAATATGGAACCAAGAGCTTGGGAGAGCTTGAGTCTAAATAAACTTGTATGTTTAAGGCTTTTAAAATGCTAATGCTGAATTTCAGGGGAGGGGGGATGCAAAGGGATTGTTGGACTGAGCACCAAGACAGCTGATGAGCTTGGATCGGTGCCTTTACAATTCAAGGAAAAATGGGATAGTTTGGGAAGGAAAAAGGGATTTTCTTGTTTTTGTTTTTAGTAGGAAATAAAAGAAGCTGCCTTCTTATTTGCCTCCCTCCCCCAGCGCCGGAGCAGCGAGCGACTGGTGTTGTATGCATAAGCTATTCCTTTGTGCAACATCTAAATGGTTAATTGTGTTTGAGGAAGATGTACGGGCGAATGGAGGGACCACCCAGCAAGAGACAGACAAGAAAGAGCGATCTCTGAAATGTTTAACCAGAGAGAGAGCAAAGTTGTTTAAAAATATTTAATTTACAACATTCCACACTACTGATTATAAATTGGCCGTCCAAAAACACTGCTGCATGCAGGGAGGGATCCAGGCAGCATGAAACAAATTCTTGTGATTGTTTTTCCTATCTTCCTCCCTCCTTTCGTTGGGGATTTTAACCCCGCGGCCAGCGGGATGTGGGTCGCCCCCGGCAGGGAAGGTGGTGACTGACCGCTGTCCCCCAGGACCACGGTCTCTGGTGTGAACACCTGTGCCCAGGGCTGGGGTGCAGCTGCCTGTCGACACAGGGAGAGCTGGAAGGGGTGGTGAGGAACAACTGACTGGCAATGCCGGTGGTGTTGATGGGCACATTTGAGGTGGCCAGTGAGTAAAGGTCCTGCAGCCCCTTCCCTCTGGTTTTCACCCCAGCACTGGGATTTCCCCAAAGCGTCTGGCTGTGCTCCCGGGCAAGGAAAGCCGGGAATCCCCCGGCGATGGGTTGGGAGACTTGGGGAGCCAAACCCAGCTGGGCTGCGCCACCCATGAGAGGTCCTTCACCACCGTGATTGTGACTTCTCTTCAGGTCGGCGTCGCTCGGCTGCGCTGCCCAGCCATTCCCAGGGGTGCCGGGAAGGAGCCGGGACCTGGGCCCTCGCAGGGTCGTTGAGCAACAGCGGCATCTCCCCCCCGCTCAGGGCTTTTTGCAAAGGGGACGGTTGGTGCCAGATGCCGGGAAGAGGGGATTTGGCTGCGCTCTGCTCACGGCCGCCACTGATCCGTGGCTGGCTTTGACAGACCCGGCCGCCCCGGTTCTGCTCCCGCCATGTGAGGGGCTGGAGCTGCTCTGCAAGGAGGGACGGTTCCCCTGGGGGGGTGGCAGGGCCTTCTCCCCCATCACCTGGCGAATCACTCTGCTCCCTCCACAATGACCTTTCCAACCTTCATAGCCCCTGTTCCCCCTGTGGGGAGGGAGATCAGGGAAAACAGGCTCCTGGGCTCCTTACTGTGCTGCCCCAGGGAGACTGGGCAGGTGAAGGATGCACGTGGTGGGGGTCAGCCTCTTCTTCCCCAGCCACCGCCAACCCAGCCAACAGCCACCCTCATGGATGTCACCCGTGGGGTTGGAGAGCCACCATGCCCCGAGGGTGCCAGGGAAGGGGGGAGATGCACAGCCCCCTGGCTGGGGACCCCACACTGCAGAGGGGATGTGAGTGGACCTGAGGGACAGGGGATGTAAGAGGAGCCAAGACCTGAAAGCAGTGGCTGCTCTCGCTGCAGATCCCTCCTTGGCATCTCCTTGCAGATCCTCCCTTGGAGAGAGAAAGCCCAGGTGCTTTCACAGCCCTGCTGCCCCAGGACCCCAGCCATGCAGCCAACCCCCCGGGAGCCCTGGGGAGCCCCAGCCAGCGGGGAGGGCAGGGGTCTCACCTGCTTCTGCTAGCTGGCAAGAAGGGGGCACAGGGAGGGCTGCGGGGCTCTTTGCCGGGGATTGCCGCAAGTTTCCTAACTCCTAATCAGCCGGGAAGCCTTGCCGGCCACCTGGGCGCTTCCTCGCGTGCAGCGAAGGCCTGTGACAGCCCGAGGAGCTGGGGTGGGTTTGGCTGCTTGCCCCGGTGGCGAGCTCGACTCTCGGTGGCTGAACCACTCCAGGCCCTGCCAGCCCCAGCCGGTGCCGGGAGCGAGAGCAGAGACAAAAGAGCTTGTGTCCGCCTGCCAGCAGCCGGCCCCGCCGAGCGGCCGCCCGCCCAATTAAACCGTGCCCACTTCCCATGCGGCAGGGGCGCCCGGCGGGCTCACTGGCCCCCTCCCACCACCCACCATCCCCGGGGGACCCCCACCCTGTGGGGCCTCCCTGCAGGCACTGGCGTTTCAGCAGCCCTTGCCGGGCGCAAATATGCTCCCTCAGTCCCACAGCGAGGGCATCTCCAGCAGCTCATGCTCGGGGATGGCTCACCCCATCCCCAAGCATCTCCTGCTCCCCCCCTTTCCTCACACCCCAGGGTTCACAGCACCCACCAGCACAGGCAGCAGTGTGCTGAGCATCCCTCCGCGCTCCTGCTGCCCCCAAGGGCCGGGTCAGGATGAGACCTGGCAGCAGCAGCCGCCGCTGTGGTGGGAGCATCCCCATGCCCCATCCTGACCCGTGGGGCTGGTGTCACATCCACTTAGCCGGCTCCAAAAATCCCTCGCCCTGACACCTTGTTAAATACCCACCAGGGGTCACAGTTCCTGGGTTTCTTTTTCCTGCTTTTCCTTTACCCCGCTGCGACGTTTCGGTTGGCAGGAGCTCCTCTCCCTGCTATTAGGTATCTTTCGGGGAACAAGAAACCTAGATCACTTACAAATTAATTTGGAGTTAAACCTACAGAAAATGAGAAACATGCTGCTTTGCAGGAGAGAGCGCTTGGCCAGCGATCAAGAAAAATACATCCAAACCGCCCGATGCGGCGCGCTCGGCGGCGGCCAGGGATGGGGGCTGCGCGCTCAAGGTAGCTGTCGGCTGCATTCAGGCGCGTTGTAATGGGGCTGCGGCCTTTCCTCCCAATTAAAACTGTAGCAAACGAACAAAAGGGAGAACCTGCTCCCTGGTGCACAAGGGGATGTGCAAGGGGATGTGGGGAAGGCTGGGGTGGGGAGGGAGGAAGTGTCGGATGCAATGCCACGGCACAGGGTTCTGCCTGCCCTGGTGCCTTCGCCAGCGGGGATGGGGACCAGCCGCAGGCACAGCTCACCCCACAGCATATGGATGTCTTCGCACCAGCATTTCCCCATCACCATGTCCCCTGGGCTGCAGCAGTTTGCGCCAGTGCTGGTCCCCAAGGGGGGGGACCCCATGTCCCCTCACCCCTTGGCGCCTTGTTGGCCACACGGCAGCCCCTCTGGCCAGCAAGGCACTGAGGAGTGAGGGAACGTGGGGCAATGCAGGGGACCCCAAGCCCCCTGGCAGGTGGGTGGGTGGAGGTGGGTGAGAACAGCCCCCCCCGTGCCAGGCACTCCCGGGAGGGTCGCGGGCGCGGGGCTGGTCGCCGCCACGCATTGTGTCTGCGGCGCGAGCGGCTGTGCCGGGAGGGGGCCGCGCGGGGGAGGCCGGGGCGGCGGAAGAGCAGTGATAAGATAAAAGGTCTGCTTTCCCATGCCGAGGAGCCGGGGGGGCACGGGGCGAGCGCCGAGGCCACCCAGGTTTCAAGCGCTCGGCCTCGGCGCCTGACCCCGGCACATTCAGAGAGCACTTCCTAAATTTGTCTCCTGTGTTCCTGACTCACAAGCAATTTCCTCACCCATAAAACGGCATCAGCATGAAAGGACTGGCCGGGACACCAATTACTTGTCACCATTTTACCACCCCACTGCTCACCGGTTTGCAGCCCCCAGTGCTGGCTGGCCAGGATCTGCCCCCCACCCATGCAGCCGGGGGGACGGGGCGGTCACGGTCCCCTGGGCCATGGAGAAGGTATCCTAGGCAGAGGGATCACCATTGCAGAACCATGCAGAACCATGGCAGAACAGACCTGGGTCTCTGGTGCTCCTGGGTGTCTTGAAGGCATCTCCCAGCCCAGACTGCAATCAGGGAAAGATTGAGCATTGCCAGGTCCCTCAGCCCCATGCTGATGTTGTCCCTTTGCTGGCGTTGTCTCTGTGGTATTAAAGATGCCCCTGTGTGGCTGTATGGGAGGGAACAAGGCCCCATCATCACTGCCACGGTGGCACCGGGCTCATTGCTGAGCTTGACCAATGGCCCTGCCATGGGGCACACGGACCCATGCTGGCACAGGGCATTGCCATCCAGGTGCCTTCATGCCCTGCCTTGTCCCCACTCCCTGTGCCTCTGTGCCACCTCACCTGTCTCCCCCTGCCCCGGTCCCCAGAGCTGCCTCCAGCGTTGGCACATCTTCAGCTGCTCCCATGTCCAGGGGATGGGGCTGGGCTGGTGCAGAGGGGCTGGGAGTTGTGGGGGTCTCAGGAGGCTTTGAGCACAGCCAGGACCCCCGGAAAGACCCTGTCCACTACATCCCTGGGAGCGGGGTGATGCTGTGTGCCTGCGGCCACAGCCTGACCTTCTCCAGCAGCGATCACCCACCCTCCCCACAGCAAATCACTCCCAGCTTCATGCTGGGAGCCGGTGAGGTTTGCCCGGGGCCCAGCGAGCACCACAGCGGCTGCTAAATGGGTTTTATGGTGGGATTTAAGGACTTTTCTGCTGGGTAATTGATTTGCCCAGGCAGTAAAAGATCAAGGCAGGGGCTCAGTCGGTGGCTCCTGGCATCTGCCCACCGAGCAGGCTGGGGTTCGGGTGGCTCTGGGCATGGCCAGGGCCAGGGGTCCCCAATGCCATGATGCACAGCATGGGGTGCCGTGGCCCCGCAGAGATGGGGCAAGCGCTGCAGCTCCACCCAGGAGCCCCCTTGCAGCCCCCGCCCTCCCTGCATCCTTGCACCCCCCTCCCCAACCCCACCACAAAACAGCCCCCAAAGGAGACAAAAGGGGCTGTTTGGGGACCTGCCACCTGCTAGTCCCCATCCTACAATACCGCAGTAAAGAGGCACCAAACAAAGGCCTTAAAATCCTAAAGGGGCCCATTCATTAGGGTGACAAAGGGGGAAAGAACTACATTATCATAATTAATCCCGGTGCTGGCGGTGGGTGGCAGGGCCCTCTGTCTTCCAAGGTGGTGTGGGGACGGCCGGTGTCACCACGTCCACACGCTATTGTGCGCTGTGGCCTTGCGGAGCTTAGGCGGTTTTTAAGCTCTGTAAACACTGCAGGACCCCCCCATGGCTGCCGGGGATGCCGTCCTCCCCCCCCAGCCCCTCCCCAGCCCTGTTTGTCTGCTTGCTGCAGACCCCCCCCAAAATCCCCAGGGCTGGGCTGGGTCCATCCATGCCCCCTCGGTGCACCTGCCCCCAGAACTGTGGCAGGCTGGGGAAAAGGCCGGACCCCTGGGTCCTGCTGGTCGTGCTGGGCTGGGGGCTTGCGGGACATCTCCCCTGTGCTGTGTTCCATGGAGAATTACCCCAGGTGGGATGTGGCAGGGCTCCATCTGCTCTCTCTCCAGGGCTTTCCCTGGCCTCAGAGATGGGGCTTTATCCCTTCCTGGCTATCTCAGCCCTATCTGGGGGGACCAGGTGAACTCTGACTTGGGGACCAGGCTCTCCTTCCCTCACTTCAGCCTCCTGCTGTTGGGGAGGCACAGGGAAGCTGAAGCATGCTGCAAACATAGAGATCCGCAGGGATTTCAAGGGATGTTAATGCCCCATCTCTAATCCCCTGTGGTGGATGCTGCCTCCCTTCTGCATCCCTTGGGACACACATGGCGCTGGTTGAGGCAGGGGGCACCCCAACACCGCCCATCCATCCGGGGGGGCCTTCCCTGCACCTCCACCTCTCCGGCCACCCTGATGGGGTCCCAGCGCTGGGCGCTCTGCAGCCCCAGGGTCCCTGGGAGCCCATGCCTGACTCGGGGCCGCAGCCAGGCGGGCTGTGCCGGCACTTGGGAGAAGACCATCTGGTTTCCAACTAACAAACGCCCGGCACTGGCTCCCGGCAGAGGATTTGCTGCTGCGGTGGCGGCTGTTTACAGCGTGCCGAGGCTCTGGCACGTCCCCACCAAGTCCCTTCTGCTTTCCCCCTTGGCCGCAGGGCTCTGGGGCTGCATCGCGACCATGCAAAGCCCGGCTCCACGCCCCAGCCCCTGCCAGGCCTCTGCTTGCCCAGAGGTTGCCGCTGCCCGCCGAGGCTGTTGTCCCAGGCTGCCTGTCCCCAAGGAGTGCCTGCTGTGGCGTGGCTCCTGCCTGCAGGGATTTTCCCATCCCCTTTGCTCGCTGGGGTGGGACGCGCAGTATGGGGACAGGGGACAGGGTGGGCTCCTCGGCCACCCCATCCCCTCTCCAGGCGCTCGGTGGGTGCGGTGCCCTGGGCCCCCTGGCTCCTGCCACATCCTGCCAGCTTCCCCTGGCATCTCCCTGTGGTGGGGGCGAGGGGCAAGGGTGGCAGGGCCGTTGGGTGGCCCTGGCACAGGGGCAAAACCCTGGGCCCCCACCTCACACCCATGGCTCTCACAGCCACCAGTGCCGCAGAAACACTGCGCAGGGTGGGGGCTGCGTAGAGCCATTTGCCTTTAATTGAATTTATTTGTTACAACCCCAAACAATGTAAAGCAGGCTTCTCCCAGGCTCCAGCTGCCTGCCTGCCCATTAAAATACCATCTAGAACAGCAAATCCCCCCTCCCGCCTTGATATAAAACAGCCGGTCAGAAAGAAGTGGCAAGCAAAGTTTCCCTCCACACAAGCCGATCCCCTGCTCCCCGTCCTGCTTCCCCAAGGCCAGTGGCCCACAGGGCTCCAAGTCCCCTTCCTGGGTGGCTCCAGGGGAAATAAGGGTCCTGCAGAGAGACCCAAAGCCCCTAGCTCAGAGCAGACCCATCTAGAGCCCATCGCTGCTGTGTCAGGGCAAGGCCAGGCTGAGCCCCGTCCTGCCCACAAGTGTTTTCCAGTTGAGTTTTCACTCCCCGTTAGCAGGGCAGGGTTGGCCCTGTCGCTGGGGTTTTCGCCCCCCCTGCAGAGCTTGGGATCCCCAAGCTGCTTCTCTGCTGAGCCCCACACCCTCAGCCAGGCGCTGGCAGATGCCATGGGGGCCTCCGTTGGCCATCCCATGGCTTTTCCAAGGACATCAATGCCGTTTCCCTGTCCGCAGGGTACCAGTGGGAGAGCCCCAGGTGGACACCGATGGTCACAGATAGGAAGAGGATGGAGAACCAGGGAGACGAGGACAACTTAGGTTTTTAAAAATAAGTTTATAAAAAGCAACAGCTGCCCAGCAGTAGTGCGGGTCCACCGGGGAAGAGGAATGGCGGAGCTGTTAATAGCAATCAGGCAGCAGAAGTGCTGAATAGCCATTTCCCTTCTGTATTTGGGGACACGCCAGATGCTACAGGCCTATCACTGGACAAGGGAGAAACCCTTTACGTGCCACTAAGGTCCAGGAGAGCTCGGTGGCAGCGGGTCGGGCTGGCAGGGACCATGGCCGGGGGGCCCGGAGGAGATGACTGGAAACTCAGTTTATTTATGGGGGCTTCCCCCATTTTTGGCCAGTAAGAGGACACCAAGATGAGCATGACCATGATTGCTCTGGGGGACCAGGGTGGGCGGTGGGGATGGGGATGCACACGGGGTGGGTGCTGCTCCATGGGGGTTTACCGATGCCCCTGGGTGCCCTCAGCAGCTCCCCGGGACACCGTTCTCAGTGGGAGCAGCACCAGGTCTGTCTGATAAAGACCTGAGAAGGGTGTAAAATGAGCAGAGAAATGATCCTGATTATCCTACAAATTATTGGTGGCATTTACCCCTGGACCTTTTGCCAGCCCCCTTCCCCATGGATGGGCATTCTGTGCCCCGCTGCCTCCAGCCCTGGGGTGTTGGGCTTGGCTCCCCAGGGCAGGGGATGGGGCAGCACTCGTGGACACACCTGAAGAGTGGGGTGTCTTCCTGCCCCCCACCGTGGCCCTGGGGAAATATCTGGCCCTTGGGGAAGGCAACCAGCACTGGGGGTGGGGGGACACCCTGCTTTTGGGGGGGGGGGGGTGGTTTGTTCTTGGGAAAAGGCATGGGGGGGGAATACCTGGTCCTTTGGGGGGGGACACCTGGCCTTTGAAGGGGGGGTGGCCAACCCTTGGGGTGGATACAGGGGAGATGTACAGCCACTGGGAGGGGGCTGCCTATCCCTTAGGATGGGGGGGGCTTGAGGGGTGGGTGTAGGGGGATATTCAGCCCTTAGGAGGGCTGCCTCTCCCTCGGGAAGTGGTTATGGGAAGGCACCTGGCCCTGGAGGGGATACCTGGCCCTTGGGGTGGCTACAGGTGGGGTCTGCCCAGCACTAGGGAGGGGGCTTTGGGGGTAATGCCTGGACAAGGAGGGGGGATGCCCATCCTCGGGGAGAGGCTATGGAGGCACACCCTGCCCTTGGGATGCCCTTGGGAGGGATGCTCATCCCCCGGGGCAGCTCCAGGGGGCTGCCTAACCTCGCGGGGTAGCTGTGGGAGAAGGGTGGTCATCCCTGGGGGTGGCTATTAGGGGATGCCCTGCTTGTGGGTGCTCATCCTCTGGGGGGTAAGGGGGCTGCCTGCTCTTGGGGGGTTACAGGGGCATGCCCATCCTTGGGGGGTGCCTGTGGGGGGATGCCCTGCAGATGGGATGCGCTACAGGGGGATGCCCATCCCTTGGGGTTTGCTGGGGGAGGGGGGATGACAGTGTGGGGGTGCCCACCCCTGCGGTGCGGCTGGGGGGGTGTCCGGGGGAGGGGGGGCTGCAGGTCCCGGAGCAGGAGCGGGGGGCAGCCCCGAGCGCGGGGGGTGCCGTCACCCGCGGGTAGGGCGGGCCGGACCGGGCCGCCCCCGCTCCCCCCACCCCCCCACCCCCCCCCCCCCCCGGCCCGCACGGCCCGGCCCCGCAGCGGCGGGGGGGGGGCGGGCCGGGGCCGGGCCCCGGGGGGGTGCCGCCGTGTGTGGCCGCCGGCGGCGGGCGCGCCGTTGCCTAGCAGCGGCGATGGGCGCTGCCGCGGCGGCGGCGGCCAATGGGAGCGGCGGCGGCGGCGCGGCCCCGGCGCCCCCCGCCCCCGCCTCCCCTTTAGAGGCGCGGCGGGCGGCCGGCGGCACACAGCCCTCCGCACCGGCACCGCCACCGAACACCGGCCCCGGCCCCGCCGCGCGTATGGGGGCCGCCGCGCTCGGCCCCACATAACGGGGGGTGCCCAGCCCCGCCAGCCGCCCCGCCATGCCGGACGAGCCCCGCCGCTCCGCGCCGCCGCTCCGCGCCGCCCGCCGCAAGCCGCTGCCTGAGGTAAGGGGCGAGCATCGCCCGCTCCCGGGAAGGGGGGTGTTCCGGGGACCCGCGCTCTCCCCGCCTGGGGATTTCCCCCCCCCCCACCCCCTCCCCGCAGTGCCGGAGGGGTCCCGGTCCCGCTCCGCAGCCCGCGGAGCGTGGCCGCTGCGGGGACCACCCCCTCCCCCTGCCGACCCCAGCCCCGGGCGCCCCCCGCACCCACGCCCAGGCTGATCCTCGCCCTCTCCCCAGGGCAGGGCCGTGGGCCAAAGGGCCCCTCTGTGGCTGCGGGCCCGCTTTCAGGCGCTGCTCTTCGCCCTGGGCTGCCGGATCCAGCGGCACTGCGGGAAGGTGCTCTTCGTGGGGCTGCTGGTGTTCGGGGCGCTGGCCGTGGGGCTGCGGGTGGCCTCCATCGAGACCGACATCGAGCACCTCTGGGTGGAAGGTAAGCGCGGCCCCACGGCCTCAGCCGCCCGTGGGAACGGTCCCGCTCCCGGCCGCGGCTTTGTGTTCCTCCCCCACCCCGGCACCGCGGGGCGCGGAGGTGCGGGGCCGGCCCGGAGGCAGGTGACAGCGCGGGAGCGGGGCAGGAGGAGGAGGAGGAGGAGGGTGCCGCCGGGATTCCTGCCCGCGGGGCCGCGGAGGGATGCCCGCGAGCGGAGGTCCCGTCTGCGCGGCCGCTCGGGTCGCGTCTTGCGCGGGTGCGTGGTGTTGAGTCGCAAAGGGGGACCCCCACGCGTGTCGGTCCCCGCGCGAGGGTGCGGTCGCGTCCCCGCACCGGCGGACACGTGCGGCAGGGACGGTGTTCAGCGCCGGCAGAGCGCGCGTGTCCCCACGCGTGGGCATCCCTTTCCCGTCGTGCTGCTCTCCCCCCCCTACGGCGGGACCTTTCCACGCGGGACGAACCCCCGGGGGCGGCCGCAGCCCCATCCTGGGGCAGAGCCGGGGCCGCGGGGCTGCCTGTCCCGGCTCAGGACCCCTGCCCGGCGGGGACGGAGCAGCGGGCAGGGTCAGGCCGGAGCAAATCCCCGTTTCCGAGTGGAAGCGGCTGATCCCCCTCCTTTGTTATTAATAACTCCAGTGTGGATTTTCTCTCCCCTCTCCCTGCAGCTCTGCTCCCCAGCGCTGGGATTTGCTTTCCCTGCGCCTCCCTCCTGCTTTGGGGGTCTCGAGGGGGCAGCACCCCGCATCGCACCCCCCCATCCCTGCCAGGCCCTGGCCGGGGGGGTGTCTCCCAGCCTGGGGTCCCCGGCGGGGTGCTGTGCAGGGGCAGATGTTGCTCAGCGGAGGGGTGTCAGCCATCTTTGTGCGGGAGCGCTGCCTCCTCCCCCACGCCCCGCTCCCTGTGTGGTCCTCAGCTACTCTTGGATTTGGTTCAACAATAGAAGCAACTTTGCTCTCCCACCCCCTTTTTTTTTTTTATTAAAAAAAAAAAGGCCTTGCACTCCCTCGCTACTTGCACACAGATGCATGCATGCACCCCTACCCAGGAATGCCCAGCCCTCCCACCTGCTCCCCATTCCTGAGGGGTGTTTGTCTTCCCCCACAGGTCTCGTCTCCATCACCCCTTTCCCCTGCAACACGTAGCAGAGAAATACAGTGATACCTCCCGGTCCAGCCAGTGCCTGAGTGGTGGCTGCAGGAGGAGAGATGTTCCCTCTGTGGTTCGCTTGCTCTGGGTTGTGGTTCTGACTCCGTTGGATTTTTATTGTGCTTTTGGGTTTGCAAGGAGTTGGTGTTTCTTGCAACCGTGGCCAGAGCAAGGGAAGTGGCTGCAGTTGTTCCCATTGGGAGGGAACGGGACTTGTGGTGCATCGGGGTGGGGAGTGGGACAGGGAAGGGGCCGAGCTGGAAGTGCCCAGACACCTGGCTTTTCTTGCACACATGTCTGTGCCCCACCGTGCTCCCCTACTTGTGTGGGCACAGCCAGGAGGCTCTGTGGCTGCTGTTAGAGGATATTCCCCCCGGTGTTGTGGTGTGGCTGTAGCAGGGGTGCCAGGGGCCTCTCTGAGCAACTGGTTCTTTCTCATGGCTGGAGCACCTTTCTCTGTGTCAGGAGCTGGATTTTTTTTTTTTTTTTAACCCTGTAGTGAAACATTGCTGACCTGGGGTGTCCTTTCCCCTTTCTGGGCAATGGGTGCACTGGGGTCTGCACACAACCCCTACTCCGGATCTGCAGTGCCCAGGGTGGGGATGGTGTGTGATGCTGGGAGTGCTCTGTGGGGTACTGCTCAGGGCCCCTTCTTGGCCTTCCCAGGAGGGTTCTTCCTCCGGGAGTGTGCACTTGGGGCAGACCCCTCCATGCCTTGTTCCTCCTGGGTGGCACAGCCCCGGTGTGCTCAGGGAGGCTGTCTCAGGTGCTGGCACTATCTGCAACCACCAAGGACTATGTGGCCAGAGTGGCTTTAGTCCTGCAGTGTCCCTGGTGAGGTTGCATGGGTCAGGACGTGGAAGGTTTGCAGTGGCTCTTTCAGTCTCATGTATCAGCTGCAAGACTGCCTCCCTTCCCCATAACCATCCATGGGTGCTTCTGCTTCTGTATTTTCTGGCGAGATCAAAGCATCCCCTGGTGTCCTCAGGCATACCCAGCCCTCCCTAAACTCTGGACCCCATCCTGGTCTGGGGGTGTGCATTACTGGGGCCAGGAGGGTCTGGGATGCCCCTAGGGAGCAAGCAGGATGCGGTTTCCCAGACTGTGTGGTTGGAACCTGAGCACTTTAGGCTGCTTCTGGATTCTCTCAGCCACCACTTCCTCCCGTTCCTGGGTGTACAGCAGGGTGGCTGGTGTGCGTGTCCCTCTGCAGCGAGCCTGGTACTGCTGTGCCAGGTCGAGGCAGCACAGCCCTTGCCTCCACGCTGGCAAAGCTTGGTGCCCCCATCAGCCTGGCCCCAAAGCCTTGGGATCCCCAGGGTGCTGGGGGACCCCAGCTCCTGCCTGCTCTGGATGTGTGTGTGGAGATATTTGCAGGAATGTGGTCCATCCCAGCGCAGAGGCAGTGTCATGGGGTGTTTACGGGACAGAGTATGTGTGCAGGGAATCCTCGTCCTATTGTGCTAGGCCAGTAGGTCTTTGCTCATCCCCCAGCTCAGAGGCTGGGTGGCTGAGGGTCCTGGGAAGCCTCTGAAGCTTCCTGCCTATGATGATGCCCCTGTAGCTGGGCTGTACCCACTCACCTGCCTCTGCCTAGCCAGGCTGAGGGATGTGGGTTGGTGATGCTTGAACACAAACCACCTCACCTGGGTGAGGTACCAACACTGCAGGAGTGGAGCATGACCCTGTGCTGGGCTGTCCATGCTGCAAGCTGAGCTCAGCCCTCCAGGAGCTGGGAGCCTGGCAGGCAGGGGAGGGAAGAGAGTTACTTCCCATGGGAGCACTGTGCTGCTGTCCCTCCACGGGGGAATAGGGTGGGCAGCCCTGCTTTGGCCCCATGGCTGGGGGTCAGTGTTGGGGTCGTGCTGATGGCAGGTCCTCTGATGGGTCCCCCTGAGCCTGGGCTGTGACCTCGGCCGCCGTGGGAAAGTGCAGGGTACCCGGTCCTGACTTGGGGAGTGTCCTTAGCCCCAGAGGCTGGGAGGTGCTGGTGGTGCCCTGGGGTTGTGCCTGACCTGCATCCCTGTTTGGGAGATGGAGGGAGGCCGTGTCACCCCATAAATTGGACTCGACTGTGGAAATGTTCAATTAGGCTTCTCCAAAGCAATTAGCCACTCAGAGGCTTTGAAATCCCAGCTAGCGGTGAGTGTTGAGTTACCTCTAGACACCTGGCAGCTGTTCCCAGCTCTCCCAGGGCGTCTGTAGGGCCAAGGGGCCGGGGCAGCGAGCTCTGGGCAGGCAGAGCCTGGGTGGTGAATAGGCCTGCCTGATTTATAGCGCCGAGGGCTGGTTCAAAGGAAGGCCGGGTTAATTCCTAACCGGAACAGCCCAGCGCCCTGCGCAGCCGTCGCGTTCCCAAAGAGCTGCTGAGTCTCCCCAGAGAAGACCCCGATCCCCTCCTGGTGGGGTCAGGGACACCCTGGATGCGCCAGTGAGATGAAATGGGGTGCATGGTATGGGGACAAGGGGAATTTGCTGCCTTGTTCTCAGCTTGGGGCATGAAGCTGAGATACCTCCAGCCCCCTTGGCAATAGTTTTTGTCCTTCATTGACCTCTGCAATAGGACTTGGCACAGGACGTTCCCTCCCTGTCACCCAGGGCAGAGCTGGGGCACAGCTCAGGGGCTCCCCCTATAGCAGGGGCAAGCAGGAGAGGAGACCCCAGCTGGCTCTGTCTTCGCAGAGAGACAGGCATCTGGAATGTGAAAGCTACAACAGAGCCAAGGATGGGGATTCGGTGTCCTCCCCACCCCAGCTCTGCCTTGGGGAGACCATCTGTGTGTCCCTCTTCCCAGCCTCTGTCCCCACTGAATGTGGTGGGACATATGGGGAGGTGTGGGGCAGCATCTGGTGGGGGGGAGAGCAAGGTGCTGTGGCCATTCCTGGGTGGGCACAGGGAGAGGTGGGTGGTCTCATTGCTGCCAGCGGGTGGGTTTTGTGGGGTGAGATGCCGGTGAAGGAGTGGGCAAAGCTGGGATGTGGGGCTGGTGCTAGCAGCATGCGGCTGGGGGGCTGCATGGTCTGGTGCTGGCAGCATGGCGGGCTCTGATGGCAGCTTGTCCCTGTGGCAGGGGCTGCAAGACACCCGCTGGGATGTGGCCTGAGCTGGCCGTGCGTCCAAGGGGCAGCTCCTGGGCTGCCATGTCCCTGCTCTTTCCCCAGGCAGGTGTCCTGTGGGGACAGGGTCCTGCTCCTCTCTGGGTGTGGTGACACATGTAGCGCCCCATAGGGAGGGAAGGGGCCTCTTGGGATCCTCAGTGCTGCCTCTGCCTGGCCCAGTGGGATTTTTCCTTCTGGATCCTGCAGACAGCTCTGTTCACAGGGTCTGGGTGTCCTTGGGGACCCTGTGCCCCCCATCCTCAGGGGCTTGGAGGAGCGAGGGGCAGCTGGGGCGTTGCTGCCATGGGGTGCAGAGGTCCCCATTATCCCTAAAACCCACCTGCTTGGCTCTGCCCTCTGCTCCAGCCTTTTCCCTTGCAGCCCTGGCTGGCTCTGAAAGGACCTTTCTTCTTGGGGGGGCTCATGCAGGAGACCCCTGCCTGCCTGAAGATGGGGTGCAGGCAATTTGCCTTTATTTATCTTTGGGAGGCGAGGGTGAAACCTCTTGCTTTTCCTTTCCCTTTTCCCTTCCTTGACAGCTCAGTTGGCTTTTTTGGGCTGGAAAATCTTGCTAATTAACCCGAAAAGACTGGGAGACTCTTTATAGATGGCTGTGGCTTATCTGTCCCTATCCATTTTGCTTTGCTTTTCAACTTATATATTTTTTTTATTTCCTAGAAAGTGTTGGTTATTTTAGACTTCGGCATATCCTCGGACATAGGGAGGGGGCTCTCGTTTTGCGTTTTAAATGTTATTTGGCGGCTGGGAGGGGGCAGCGCCAGGGCCAGAGAAGAGGGTTTTATTATCTGCCTCTCCCTCGGGCCTGGAAAAGTGGTCCGAGTTCAAAAAATTCATTTCTTGCCTGAATGAAGCCAGCAATGTGGAAAAATTTCACCATTCAGAGGGGGATGAATGTATGTTTCAACCACACATTAAGTGACATTAGCAAGCAGTGGAGTGCCTAATGTGGCCATTTTTCACAGCAGCCAACAGAGGGGGTGATTAGCATAATTAGTACAGGCAGCCCTATACATATGGAAATGGCAAATGCCTAAATGCCAACACCAGTGGAAATTTATGTCAATGCTGACAGGAGTCTTAGCGGTGAATAGTTCCCAACTGAATCCCCTCTCCCCCTTTTTTTTTTTTTCCCTCCCTCTTATTTTGGGGGTCGCACTGTCCCCTCAGTGCCGGCTGGGGCGGTGCAAGCTGCTGGCTGCCCCCCCGCCTGTGCTGGGAACCGCCGCCCCACGATTTGGGGTAATAAAGACATTAATTTAGCTTTGCTGTTAAACAAAAGGGTTTGGCTGTGGAGCCAGCCTCAAACGGGCCCTTTCAGCCCCTCCGCCGCTGGCTTTTTGAAGGCATCCCCCACTTCTGCTGCCCCTCTTGACTTAGCTGGGTGGTGGGAGTCCCTTTGGTGGGGCACGGTTTGGTCGGAGGTGCTGGGGTAGCAGCAAGCCCATGTTGGTCCCTCGGCGCTGCTGGGGACACCCATCTGCCACGCACCCTCCCCCCCCCCCCTTCTCTGGGGCTGGCCCTGCGCCGTGGGGTGAATGGGGCCGGGAGGACTTGTTTTGACAGGATGAGGCCACGGGGCTTTTGGCGAGGCCGGCGGTAGCAGCCGGGACAGGTAAAAATGGCTCTTTCAGCGTGCCCTGGGCGAGACTTCCTCCAGAGCAGCATGGGTCCTTTCACTGCCTCCCTAATCCAGCTAATCCGCCCCACAACACTTTGAAGGTGGCCTCCAGCTTGCACGCTGCTCGGCACGGGGAAGCGGCTGGCTGAGAGATGCTTAGGGCGGTGCCTCGGGACCCCCTCCCACTGGGATGCGGGATGGTGCATGGGATGTGGGATGATGCCAGCATCTCTTTGTTGCCCCTGGGTGGCAGGGATATGCCAGGGGTGGGCATATCTGCTGGTGAGATCTGCTCCATCTGTGCTGTGGGCCAGCTCAGCAGTTCTGTGTTTGCCCCCATAGGTGCACCTTGTTGCAGCAGAGGGCTGCCCTCTGGAGAGGGATCGCCATGGGGATGGCTTTTCCCAGGGGATCTCAACACAACCTTGCCCCCCTCCCAGCTATGGACTTGAGCAGGGGTTTCTAGCCCTGGCATTGGTTTGTTGTGCTGTGGAAAGAGGGCTGCTCCCCAGGGACACTTCTTCCCCTTACTGCCCCAGCTCTCCACTCACTGCCGGGGGGAGAACTGGGGTCAGAGTTGGCCTTGCTCTGGGGCTCCCTGGCCCTGGGACAGGACTGCAGCATTCCCCATTTGGCTGGTAAGCCAAATCTGGGACTCACCATGTTTGTCACCACATCCCATAGACCTGTTACAACAGGTAGGAGGACAGGGCCTGATTTTTGGAGAATAAATGAGGATGTGTACCCAGGCATGCTCTGTCCCATCTGGGTCACACAAGTGGTGGTGACAGCTGCTGGTGGTGCCCAGGTGCCATCTGCAGCGCGGTGGCACAGCCTCCACTGACCCCGAGGGGACACAGAGTACTCCTTGCTATCAGCATGCATCTCCTGGGTGGGCACTGCTGCCTCTCTGTGGCCCTCAGCACTTCCCCTGGTCCTCCCTTGCCCTCAGTCCCTTTGCCCTTGGCAGGCAGGGGGAGCTCGGTGTGGGGCTGGCAGTCTGCCCCGACCCACTGCCCTCCCAGTGCTGCCTGGGCACGCTGCCCTGTGAGGGCTGGGGCTCGAGCAGGAGCAACCCCTTTCCCCCTCCTCCACTGCTGCAGCCTGGAGCTGCCCGGGGCTGGCATTGGGCAGGGGCTGCTGCAGTCCCTGCACCCACCAGGGCAAACGAGGGCATGAGCTGGTCCTGCCGGGTGAGGGTGAGCCGGCTGCAGCGCCATGGCTGTGGGTCCTGTGCCAGAAGGGTTTGGGGAGCGGTGTTGGGGGGGGGGGGGTGGCTCAGGCAGGGTGGCCGGGAAGGGGGCAGGGAGGCTCCCGCCCTGCTCTGTAATTTTGCGGCGGATGCTGTAATTACGGGGAGGGCTCCCCCAGCGTGGCCCACAGGCGGGAGACAGCCGCACACACAGCCGCCCTCGCTGCTGGGGACCCTGTCCCCTCCCTGACACCCGCACCATCTCTGCTTGGGCATGGTGGGGGCCTGCTCTGCACCCTGGGTGTTTGGGGCGTGGGTGGGCATGGGGTCCTATCCACTCTCCAGCCCATGCTGCTGTGTGCCTCTACCCTGTGATTCCCCCCCCTAGCATGAAACCCCTGGCCAGTGGTACCCGGAAGCGGTGCCTGCCCCAGAGAGGATGCTTGCACAAGGGGACCCTCCTGCCTCCAGGGACTGTCTTGCCTCGCAAGCCCCGCCTAGAGGTTTTGGGGGATGTGAGGGTCCAGGGGAGGGTGAAGGCAGTTCCTGCTGGGGAGCAGAGCGGGCGGGCTGTTAATAAGCAGGACTGGGCGCCTGATTGGAACCAGAGGGCCCTTTGCATGAAAAAGCTGAGGGCTCCCTTTGTTAATTGGAATAAAAAAAAAAAAAAAAAATTTACATACAGTTCCTCATTAATGTGCTCATTGTTGGTATTGGGGCGCCCCCTCCCCGGGCTGGGGGGCTGCGTGCAGCGTGGGGCGTCTCGCCCCACTCCCGGCCCCGGGCTGGCCGGCGGGCGCGCGCCCGTTTGAAGTGTCCTTGGCAGCCCTGTGTGTGCTGCCTTGTCTTTTCATGTTGCTCTTTGGTTAATTAGGGTGTTGGAATTTGAGGCTTCCTCACAGCCTTTGAAGCTTGCTGACGGCTCGCAGTGCCCTGTTCCAAATTAACACTAATTACAAGGGATGGCTTTTTATTTTCTTTTTTTTTTTCTTTAATTTTTCGGGGGGCTCCCCCCCATTCCCTGCTTGCAGATGTGTGGCACCTCCTGCGGCCGTGCTCAGCAGAGGTGCCTGTGCGGAGCTGCAGGATGCGTCCCCTGGGAGCGGCAGTGGTGCTGGGCACCCCCCGTCGCTGTGTCCCATCACCCGCCTGGGTTCAGCGTGGGTGGTGTGGCTGAGATCAGAGCAGCTTAGTACACCTCCTGCCCGACCTCCCAGCCTGCTGGGAAGGGGATGGGTCGTTCCCCCTGCCCCCCCCCCCCTCCCACCCTGTGACACCCACCCTCCCTGTGTCCTCATCCCCTTGCCCCAGGCGCCGCCATCCCCTCTGACACACACACACAAAGGCCGCATCCATGTCCCCCCCCTCCCTGGCCCTGGCACAACCTCCATCCCAACTGGCATCTGATGGACACCAGCTGCTCCCCAGCCCAGCCAGGAACAATGAAGACCGTCCCCCCCCCCCCCCCCATTCTCAAAAAGCAGGGGAAAAAAAAACCCAAAGAAACACCAACCCATATAATAAGTCATTAAAAGCGAAGATTCTGCTCCTTATTTGCGGTCTTGCTCTGGCCTCCTCAGTGCTGGCGGGGGGCCAGGCCCGCCGGGGCCCCCGCCTCTTGCTGAGGGAGTGTCCCAGCGTGGATGAATCCTGACCCCCTCCGCCTTCCCCAGGGCTGGGCAGGAGCTGGCCTTCCCCCCCTCCACCAGCAGTGCTGCCTTGGGATGCGCCCTGGGGCCGAGCAACCTGGGGCATCCCTGGTGGGTGCCGCTGGGGTGGGGGCTACCTACAGCATCTTCCCTCCTTGGCAGGGGGCTGGGAGTGGGGTGGTTTTGTGTTGCACTTAGGGGTCTCAGGATCAGCCTCCTGCCCTCCTCTGGGCTTTGTGGTTCCCCCCCCTTCACTGTGCCAGAAGGGACGGGAGCCCCTTGTTTGTTGGGATGGGGACGGCTGTCCCTGGGACGCTGCTCCGCCGTGCGAAAGGCCACTCAGGGTTTGATCGCAGCCTCAGCCGCGCTGGTGGGGGGGTGGATTTCTCTTCCGCACCAAGGCAGCTGCAAATAAAGTCAGAGGCTTCGCCCGGAAACCTCAGGCCCGCTGTGCTCAGAGGTCTTCTGCTGCCGTCAGGGACAGATTCCGGAGCCTCGGCGGGAGGAGAGGGGTCCTGTGGAGCTCCCCAGCACCGTGTCCTTCCCCTGTCCCCTGCCCCTCCCGGGACAACCTGCACCTGCGGGGGTTTGGGGGGTGCCCACCTCTCCCTACACCCAACCCCCAGCTGAAACGCTGCCTGCCTCAGGGGGCAGCTGGGCAGGGACAGGGTGGGCTGTCCCCAGTTTTGTTTGCTGCATCAGGATCTGGTTGTGTTGGGTACCTGCAGTGCCTGCTGCAGTGCACGGGTGGGAGGGGGCAGGATGCATCCCATCCACTTTGCCAGCTGTCTGTCCATGGGGTTTTTCCAGGGAAAGCAAAGCCAACGAGCCATTCTCGGGCTGGAAATATTTGCACTGATGAGAAGGGGGATGCCTGGTCCAGCGTGGGATGGGGTGCTCCCTGCTTGGGTCCCCTGGGTGCGAGCATCCAGAGGATGCAGCATCTGGGGAACCCTATGGCAAGAAGCTTCCCCCCCCCAGGTTAACATGGCACCATCTGATGCTGCAAAGCCTCGCTCCTGCCCATCTGCTTCCCTGGGCATCGGGATGGGCAGGACAGGTTGGTGGGATGGGGGCTCTGCAAGCCTTGGCACTGACAGGGCTCATTGCGGTCCCCTCCGCAGCGGGCAGCCGGGTGAGCCAGGAGCTGAGCTACACCAAGGAGAAGCTGGGCGAGGAGTCTGTCTACACGTCCCAAATGTTGATCCAGACCCCGAAGCGGGATGGGGAGAACATCCTGACGCAGGAGGCCCTGCAGCTCCACCTCGAGGCGGCCCTGGCTGCCAGCAAAGTCCAAGTCTCACTGTATGGAAAGTGAGTCTGGCTCCGGACAGGGCGGGACTGGGACCCCTGCCGTGTCCTGCATGTCCCCCATACCCCCTGCCATGTCCCCCGTGGGATGATCACCATCCTCAGCTCCTCCTTCTGCCTTTCCAGATCGTGGGATTTGAATAAGATCTGCTACAAGTCGGGTGTCCCCATCATTGAGAATGGCATGATCGAGAGGGTGAGTGCTGGGCATGACAGGGCCCCAGGAAGCCCCCCCATAGGGGATCGGTCCCCCAAGAAATGGGCAGTGGATGGGCTGCAGTGGGGCTTGCCCTACTGCAAAGGCATTGCCAGCTCCATCCGGGAGGGCACAGGTTTGGGCAGCCCAAGAGGGCTGTGGGGGGAGCAGGGGAGCCTGATCCATCCCTGCTGACCCCTTGCATTTCCTCCTCCCATAGATGATAGAGAAGCTGTTCCCCTGTGTGATCCTGACACCGCTGGACTGCTTCTGGGAAGGCTCCAAGCTGCAGGGAGGCTCAGCCTACCTCCCGTGAGTTCGGGGAGCTGTTGCAGTGTGTGTGGGGCCACGGGTGGGAGCAGGGGCTGGAGGGGCTGCCAAGAGGCTGTGCCTTTCCTCCCCATGCAGCCTGGCACTGCTGCCCCCAGGTCCCTCAGTGCTGCTGCTTGTCCTGCTCGACCCCTGTATGGTCCCACCACCATCGCTCATCCTGTTGGGTCAAGACCCCGGGGACAGGTCCCTGTCCTCATCTGCCTGGCTTTGGTGGCATAGGCAGGGCTCCACCGCTGTGGGGCAGGAGGGCTGCAGCCCATGGGCAAGATCTGCCCTTACCTGCCGTGCCATGTGTTTGCACCAGCCAGGGATGGGGACACAGGGACAGAGGCCATGCTGCAGGCAGGTCCCTGGGGGCTGCTCCCCCCCCAGCACTTTGTGGGAGCCACGATGACGAGGAGGCACCCACACTCCTGAGCTGTGCCCAGGGACACAGAGTCGCTGGGGTGGGTGGTGGGTGACTCCCGGTAAGCTCCCCACAACGTGGTGTTGGGGCTGGGGACCCCGGGCTGGGCGGGGGGAGCCCCCCCCCACATTCCTTCTGTTTACGCGTGTGTTTGTCCGGGAGAGCCAGGCGGCTTGTGCATTGTCAGCAAACGCAGCCCCACGCTTTCTCATGCTAATGCTGCTCTGAAAGCTGCCCCTTGCCAAACAGATGAAATAGTGGCCTTATTCAGGCTGCTGCCGGGACTGGAGGAGGGGGAAGGGACCACAGTACCCCCAGCCAGGACTGAGGGACCAGCTTTGCCCCCCCAAAACCTCAGGTTCTCCCCATCCCAGCCTGGGGATCAGCTGGGAGCAGGAGTGAGTGGGGCCGGGATGGTCATGCTGAGCGGGATGCTGGTGGCATTGTCCACCAGCGTGGGCAACATCCTGGTGCTGCGGTACATGGCAGGCAGGGTGGCACCCACAGCGGTAGTGGGACCCATCTCTCCTCACAGCCGGGTGAGCGGGTGCCCAGGCGGGCACCCCGGCTGAGCATCAGCCAGCCCATGGGGACTTGTCCCCCTTTTTAACGCCAAGGGGTGAGCGGGGCGGGAGCTGGGAGAACAAAGAGCAGCAATCTATGGAAAGACAAAAGGATTTGCCCTGGCTCAGTGAAGCAAGCGAAAGCAGATAAAAGGGGCTCTCTTTGGAAGCAGCAGCAGCTCCGGTTGGTATGTGGGAATCTCAAGTGGCCGGCTCTGGCCCAGCCAGCCTTCATGAATTATTAGGCTGTGTTTCTCCCCAGAGCCCACACTCACTTGGAGCTTTTTCTTCCCCTCTTTGGAGTGCTGGGCTGGGTTATTGGCTTTTTGTGTGTCCTTTCTCTCTTAAAAAAGAAACTGAGCGAGGCTGGGAGCTGGCCCCCGGCACACCGGGCTGGGATGGAGGAGCAGAGCATCTGCAGGCAATGGAAAAACCCCTTTTCTCAGGTACCCAAGTCCCATGGGGTCCTGCTGGACCTCCAAGGACCTGGTCTGTGCCTAGCTCCCAGCACCATCCTGAGCCCCCAGAACCTTTTCTGAGCCCCAAAGGCTCCAGCTTGGAGGAGCTTCCTTCCAGGAAGGGCTAGAGGGGATGCTGGGAGCCCTTGCCTGCCTGTTCCCCTCTATCAAGATGTTAGCCCGCGGGCAGTAATCAGCCTGACTGCTTGCACAAAGCGGGGCCAGGCGGTGGGGCCAGCTCCCCCCGCTTTGTCCCAGCCTAACAGGATCAGGCACGCTACTTGACTCAGGGCATGGCCTGCTGTGCTGCACAGGGCATGGGGGACGCCGCAGGCGGCCCCAGGAGGGGGTAGGGGATGCGCTGGGGACTGATGCTGCTCCTCTGTATCCTTGCACCCTGCCTTTGAGGACATCCCTGGGTCCTGCAGGCATGGCCCCATGCATGGGATAGGGTGGCAGTGGTGGTGGTGGTACCGCATGTGGGTTTCAACATCCCCCATCACCCCGGTGCCTCTCTCTCCCTAGGGGCCGCCCGGATATCCAGTGGAGCAACCTGGACCCTCTGCAGCTGATGGAGGAGCTGGGGCAGTTTACATCCCTGGAAGGCTTTAAAGAGCTGCTGGATAAGGCAGAGGTGGGGCAGGCTTACATGGAGCGGCCCTGCCTGGACCCCCGGGACCCGCAGTGCCCCCCCAGCGCCCCCAACAAACAAAGCCAGCAGGTGGGTCACAGCATGTGGGGACCAGGAGGGGTGTAGGGGCTTGCTGCTCTCCTGCCTGCCCTGCGGTCCCACATCCCTGATGCCTCCCCTCTGCCTGCAGAGCCCCGACATCCCAGCCGAGCTCTCAGGAGGCTGCCATGGATTCTCCAGGAAGTTCATGCGCTGGCAGGAGGAGCTGATTTTAGGTGGCACGACCAAAGACTCCCAGGGCAAGCTGCTACGGTAAGAGGCACTGCAATGCCGGCATCCCCAGGCGTGGTGTAGGGCCTAGCCATGGTACTCACTCCTGGGACAGTTTGGGGTAGGGTCCCCTCATCCTCATCCAGTGCCCATGGGAACCCACCCTGGCTGCAAGAGGGGCTGTGGGGCTGTCTGGGAGAGTGTGTGAGGCTGGCGAGTGTATGGAGCTGGCAAGCAGGCAGTGCTTTGGAGCAAGGAGAGGGAACAGGGGACAGGATGCCTGGATCCTCTCCCGGGTGTCCGTGGAGGGGCTGGGAGCCGTGGGGTGGGGGACGGACCCATTCCCGCATCCTGGGGCGCTGCAGCCAGTCCCAGCGAGGTGCGTGCCTGTCCCCCAGCGCCGAGGCCCTGCAGACCATGTTCCTCCTCATGAGCCCCCGGCAGCTCTTTGAGCACTTCAAGGATGACTACGAGATCCATGACATCAGCTGGAGTGAGGAGAAGGCGGGTGCCATCCTGGAGGCCTGGCAGAGGAAATTCGTGGAGGTGGGCACTGGGGACAGCCCCCACATGGGGCTGGCCAGGGGCGCGCCTGTGTGCGGCATCCCCCTGTTTTCCTGTGGCCATGGGTCCTGGCACCGCTCTTTTGTAGTTAGGTGGGTCCTTAAGGACCCTCAGTGGCGATGCTGACACCCTGGGTGGCTCTGGGGGGGATGTACTGGGGAGTGGTGGGGTTCTGGCTCCTCTAATGGGGTGTGCTTCTGGTAGCTGGCACAGGACTCCATCCCGCCCAACGCCACGCAGAGCGTCCATGCTTTCTCCACCACCACGCTCAATGACATCATGAAGTCCTTCTCTGACGTCAGTGCCATCCGGGTGGCCGGGGGCTACCTTCTCATGGTGTGTGTGCCCCCTCTCTCTGTCCCCTACCATCCCTCCCTCACCCCCTGTCCCTGCTAACCCACTCTGCTCTTCCAGCTGGCCTATGCCTGCATCACCATGCTGCGGTGGGACTGCTCCAAGTCCCAAGGGGCCGTGGGCCTGGCCGGGGTCCTGCTTGTGGCTCTCTCCGTGGCCTCTGGCCTGGGGCTTTGCTCACTGCTGGGCATCTCCTTCAACGCTGCCACCACGCAGGTATGTGCTGGGGGAAGGGCCAGCTACCGTGGTGCTGGTGGGACCCTGGGGGCTGTGGCATGGTCAGGCGGCCAGGTCCCCTCCTGGGCAGTGGCTGTGTCCCCCCACTGACACTGGCTGCTCTCCATCAGGTCCTGCCCTTCCTGGCCCTCGGCATTGGTGTGGACGACATGTTCCTCTTGGCTCACGCCTTCACTGAGATGAGCCAGCACATCCCCTTCAAGGTGAGCACCGAGCCCTGCCTAGGGGATGCCTGGTCCCCTCCTGCCTCCCTGCAGCCCCTCTCATCACCCCCTCCCTCTGTCCCTGCAGGAGCGGACGGGCGAGTGCCTGAAGCGCACAGGGACCAGCGTGGCTCTCACCTCTGTCAGCAACATGATCGCCTTCTTCATGGCAGCCCTGGTCCCCATCCCTGCCCTGCGTGCCTTCTCCCTCCAGGTTTGGCTGGGGTCCCTCTCAGGGCCGGGGGGTGGGAAGGGATGCCCAGACCCAGATCTGACATGTCCCCCTGCGTGCAGGCTGCGGTGGTTGTGGTGTTCAACTTTGCCATGGTGCTATTCGTCTTCCCTGCCATCCTGAGCCTGGACCTGCACCGCCGTGAGAAACGCCGGCTCGACATCCTCTGCTGCTTCTACAGGTACCAGCGCTGGGCTGGCTGGGAGGGCACTGACCCTGTGGGTCCCCACCAGAAACATGGGGTGGCTCTGCTCCTCTCCCGCAACATCTTTTCCTCCTTCCCTTTCTCCTTCTTTCCTCTCTCCCTGCAGCCCTTGCTCCTCGCGGGTCATCCAGATCCAACCCCAGGAGCTTGCAGATGCCAATGACAACCACGCCTGCCACCCCTCCCCTTACGGGCACCCCGGTGTGGCCACCAGTACCCAGATCACCACCACCGTGCAAGCCTTCACCCGGTGCGACCCCTCGGGCCACCATGTCGTCACCGTCCTGCCGCCCACCTCCCAGGTGTGCACCTCACCCGCTGTCCTCCTGCCCCCCACTGACCCCCTGGGCTCGCAGGTCTTCGCCCCGTCCAGCTCCACCCGGGACCTGCTGGCCCAGCTGGATGAGGCCAAGAGCGGGCGGGAGTGCGTCCCCCTGCCCTTCTGCCGATGGAGCCTCGCCGACTTTGCCCGGGACAAGTACGCCCCACTCCTCCTGCGGACCCGGACCAAGGTGAGGTGGAGACGGCCCTGGTGGTGCCACCCAAGGTGGGTGGGTGGCACAGGACCCTGTCTGACCCCCTGCTGTCCCCGCAGGTGGTGGTGGCGGTGTTGTTCCTGGCGCTGCTGGGCCTGAGCCTCTATGGCACCACCATGGTGCATGACGGGCTCTACCTGACGGACATCGTGCCACGGGACACCAAGGCGCATGCCTTCATCTCGGCCCAGTTCAAGTACTTCTCCTTCTACAACATGTTCATCGTCACCAAGGGTGGCTTCCACTACCCAGGTGCCCAAGCCGCACTGCTCAGCCTGCACCAGGCCTTCAGCACAGTCAAGTACGTGGTGCGGGAGGGCAACCGCGACCTGCCCAAGATGTGGCTCCACTACTTCCAGGACTGGCTGCGAGGTGAGGGACATTCCCCCTCTCCATGCCCTCCCAAACCTGTACCCTCCCTGCTGGCCTGGGAATGCCTTCCTTGGTGTGTGGCACCCCAGGAGGGTGGTCCCTTGATGCCCAGCAATGCCAAGCTGAGCCCTGGGGTTTCTGTGTGGCCATCCTGCTGGCACAGAGCTTCCAAGGGGTGCACGGGATGCTGTGCAGGGTGGCGTGCCCCAGGGGATGCTCACCCCTCATGCTGTGTACCCAGGGCTCCAGGCCACCTTTGACAGGGACTGGCAAGCCGGGCGGATCACCCATGACAGCTACCGCAACGGCTCCGAGGACGGGGCGCTGGCGTACAAGCTCCTAATCCAGACTGGTAACAAGAAGGAGCCCTTCAACTTCAATCAGGTGTGTGGTGACAGGGCTGGGGTGACCAGGCTGGGGATGACGCTGTGCCCACTGCCCTGCTCATGCCCATGCCTGCGCTCTCCCTGTAGCTGACCACGCGGCGGCTGGTGGATGAGAATGGCATCATCCCCCCTGACACGTTTTACATCTGCCTGACGGTGTGGGCCAGCAACGACCCCCTGGGCTTCGCTGCCTCCCAGGCCAACTTCTACCCCCCGCCACCCGAGTGGATCCATGACAAGTATGACACCACGGGCGAGAACCTGCGAAGTGAGTGAGCGCGGTGGGCTCTCCGTGGCCCCCTCCTGTTCCCTGGCATCCCCCTGCAGGGGACCCTGCTCCCTGCAGCCTTCCTGCCCCACAAGCATCCCCCCAAAGAGAAACCCCTGTATCCCTCATCCCATCGGCATCCTCCAGTAGAGAAATTGCCCTGCTTCCCTATGCCCCACGCTTGTCCCCCTGCACCCCACACCCTGAGCATCCTGCTGCACACTCCCCCTTCACCCTCCTGCTGCAGCAACACCACCCTGCTCCAGCCCACGAGCATCTCAACTCAAAGAAGCCCCTCCACTCTGTTCTTCCTCTGCCCCACAAGCATTCCCTTCCTCCCACAAGCATCTTGCCAACAGAGGAACCCCCTCCTCCTTGCCCCAAGTCTAGTCCCGACACACCCCCCAGCCCCATGGTACCCAGCCAGGCATTGGGCTGCCTGGGCTGCCCTCAGGCTGGTGTGATTGGGGTGCCCCCATGCTGCCTGCAGTCCTGTGCTGCCTGTACCCCCATACTGCCCGCACTCTCCTCCCCAGTCCCAGCAGCCCAGCCGCTGGAGTTCGCCCAGTTCCCCTTCTACCTGAGTGGGCTGCGTCGCACAGCTGACTTCGTGGAGGCAATTGAGAGCGTGCGAGCCATCTGCCGGGAGGCTGCCCAGCGCCATGGCGTGCTGAGCTACCCCAGCGGCTACCCCTTCCTCTTCTGGGAGCAGTACATTGGCCTGCGCCACTGGTTCCTTCTGGCCATCAGCATCCTGCTGGCCTGCACCTTCCTCGTCTGCGCCCTGCTGCTGCTCAACCCCTGGACGGCCGGCATCATCGTGAGTACGCACCCTGATGCATGGGAACTGGGGGATGACAGGCCATGCTGCCCTCCTGATGGGTGGGGACAGGGACACCTGCTCTCATCCTTCTGGGTGGCCCTGGGTACCTGCTTCATGGGGATGGGGCAGTGGGGTGGCCAGGGGCACCCTGGGTGGTAGGGACACCCATATGGAGGTGGCAGTGGGTGGGGGACACCCGTATGGAGAGATCAGGGACACCTCTTATGAAGGGAACATATGTAGTGAGCAGGTGTTTGGAGACATCCATGCAGAGGAGATCGAGGGCCACCCCCAACAGATGGGACAGAGTGACACCCCGAATAGGGGGGAAAGAGGCAATAGGGTGAGGCTGCCCTATATGGAGGGGTAGGATTGAGCATGCCAAGTGGAGGGGCAGAGGGGACAGCTGGGCAGAGCCACCCGTCACTGACCCCACCACCCCCAGGTCTCCATCCTGGCCATGATGGCAGTGGAGCTGTTTGGCATCATGGGGCTGATGGGCATCAAGCTGAGTGCCATCCCCGTGGTCATCCTCATCGCCTCAGTGGGCATCGGTGTGGAGTTCACCGTCCACGTGGCCCTGGTGAGTGCAGGCAGACCACTGCCTGGCCACGGGGCACCACAGTTCCCACTCCCCAGCATCCTCACCCCCTTGGCCATGTGCCATTGGGTGGCCATGTCACAGGTGGCACACAGGGATGAGCCCTGCGTGACATCCCCACCCCATACAGGGCTTCCTGACAGCTGCGGGGAGCAGGAATGTGCGCTCGGCCGCAGCGCTGGAGCACACCTTTGCCCCGGTGATGGACGGTGCCGTCTCCACCCTCCTGGGGGTCCTCATGTTGGCGGGCTCCGAGTTTGACTTCATCATGAGGTGAGCACCAGCGAGGGGTAAACCAGCTGCCTGCAGCTCCCTGGAAGCTTTGGCAATCAGGGCTGGTGAGCATGGCAGTCCCCCCTGGCTGGTGGTGGGGATGTGGGGCAGCTGGCAAGGATGTGTCTTTCTGGGGGCACCCACCCCATCTTGTATGGAGGCTGGGGAGATGTCGGGGAGCTTGGGTGTGTGGTATGGGATGGTATGGGGTTCATAGGGGCTGTGCCCACTTAACCTGCTCTACCTGCGGCTCCCACAGGTACTTCTTTGCAGTGCTCACCATCCTGACACTGCTGGGGCTCCTCAACGGGCTGGTGCTGCTGCCCGTCCTGCTCTCTGTCATCGGGCCACCACCTGAGGTACAAGACCCCCCCGTCCTGCCTCTCCCTGTGCCTCCCCCACCCCACACCCATTACTTTTCATCCCCCATTGCCCCTCACCCTGTCCCCCCTTCACTCTATACCCATCTTTGCCTTGCCCAGTCCCAAACTCTCCCTGTACCTGTCCCTCATGCTGTACCATCCCTGCTTTATCCCACCCTTTCTCTGCCCCATATCCAACCTGACCCATACCTACATGACCCCACTCCTGCCTCACCCCACACTGGACTCCCCCCACCACTCCCTGACCCATTTGACCCCATCCCTGCCTCACCTCCTATCTCCCTCACCCCACACAGCCCTTGCCCCATCCTTGCATCACCCCATACCTGCTGCCACACCCTGCTCCTCCACCCCTGCATGTCCCCCAGTCCCTCTAACACCACCCCATCTCTCCCCAGGCATCCCCGGTGGATAATGGACCCCGCCTGCCCCCTCCAGAGCCGGTGCCCCCATGCCTGGGCCCTGGTGGGCTGTATGTCCGGCGTGCCCCAGCCTGGCCTGCCACCTTCCCTGACCCCTCAGACACGGAGTGCTACATGGAGGGTGTGGGGCCAGGAAGCCCGCGGGGACCCTTCATTGTGCCCCCTGCCCCAGCACACATTCTGCTAGAGGCCGGCAAGGACCCCAGCTTCCCCCGCATCACTGTGAGTGTCTCTGCCCACTGTGGCATTGCCGGCTCCCTGGCATCCCCTGGGAGAGCTGGGGGATGGGGGCTTGTGGGTCCCCTGTGGTGCTGGCAGGGTTGCCAGAGGGGTGCTCAAGCATGTCAGGGCCCTCATGCTCCATGTCTCCTGCCCAGGTGCTGAAGCCCTACAAGGACAGCCCGGAGGTCCAGGGAAAGGAGGCTCCCGGCCCACAGCCTGCACCCCCCCTGCCTTTTGGGGAGCCATGCCCCGCGCCGCCTCGAGACTACCCACAGCCCTGCCCACCAGGCACCCGGCCAGCTCCTGCTGCAGCCCTGCCCGCATACAGCACCCACCTGCAGGGTCCTGCTGGCAGCTATGCCACCGTGACGGCCACCGCTTCAGTGACGGTGGCCCTGCACCCCACGCTGCCTGGGTCCTACCCCAACTTTGGCCCAGAAGGCTTCGCCGGTGGCGAGCAGGACTGCCTGGAGGAGCCCAGTGTGCCCAGCACCGGTGGCACTGCCATGCCCGATGCCTTTGAGATGCAGAGCATGGGACGCCACGGGGCAGGCAGCCGGCGCTAGGTGAGCTTGGGGACACGGGCACTCAACCCCAGGGCTCATGCACGGTGGCCTGGGGGTGCGGGTTTGGTTTAGAGGGAGCCAGCTTACCCCCACTTTCTCTCTCCCCACAGGTTGCCAGCTCCTGGGCAAAGCATCTTCCCAGTGCCCGGTGAGCACAGGAGGGTGCAGAGCGGGGTTGCCCGCATCGTGCTGCTAATCGCCGGAGCGGCGATGCCCCCCGGTCTCAGCCAAGGAGGATCGGCCCCCTGTGCCCCCTAAAGGGGCTCAGCAGGGCAGGCTGGCACTTCTATGCAAGCTGTGTGCAGGCCATGCCATGCCCACGTGTCCCCAGCCTGGGGCTGTGCCAACAGTGCCATGTCCCCGTGTGCAGGGTTTGGGGTTACCCTGCCCCGGGCTTGTTGCCCCCCCAGAAATGGAAGCACTAACTCCCCCCTGTCTGTTTCTGGAGCTGCTGGCAAGGCAGGCTTGGTGCCCTGCCAGCTCACCCCTGCGGGGTCACTGCCTGCTCCCCGTCACCTCCTCCTGGGACCCCCCCACCCGGGCCATGTGCTGGGGTGCCCCAACAGGGTGCCCTGGTGCACCCCTTCCTGATAAGGGGGCAGCCCCAGAGCCAGCTGTGCCCTGGAGTGCTGTGGGCAAGGCCTGGGGTGGGCACCCCCCACCTTTATTTATTGCAAAGGGAAACTATCTATAGAGAGATATATATTTTTAAGCTTATTTTAAAAGATTTATTTCTCAGCCTATGGCCTCGCCCAGCTGCCAAGGGTGCAGGCAGGGAGGGGGCAGACCCTTTGCCAGTCCAGGGCTGCCTGCCGGAGGGAGCAGAAGCCTGGGGTGGGGGCGCAGACCTGGTTTGTACCCCTGCTCCATGGGGTGCTGGGTGGTCACAGGCACCCCCTCTCACAGGCTCGCCCCCTCTGACACACTGCTCTGTGCCTCAGTTTCCCCACTGGCAAGCATGGGCGGGCTGGAGATCGGGGACATGCCATAGAGCCAGGGAGCCTGTTGGTTCCACCGCACAGGCAGTGTTTTGGGGGGGTCCTTGGGGTGTTCCTTGCTGTGCCAAGCCCCTGAGCTGTCCCACAGCCACAGCCCCTTGTGCAATGCTCGTGCTCTGCCCTGGTGACAGCACGTGCGGTGCACACCTCTGGCAGTGCACGCTCACGTGGGCACCCATGGTGCCACCAGGCACATCTCTGGGAAAGCAAATTTCTCACCATGTCCCTGTGCAGCAGGGCTGTCCCTGAGGCCAGCCCCTGTCCCTGTCCCCAACCCCGGGCACCATCCGCACCGTTACCCAGCACTTTAACTCCAGCGGTGTTTGCTGTGCCTACGACCCCAGCCCCCCCAGCTCCCAGACACTGCCGCTGAGCTGGGGTGGCCCTGGGGATCCCCGTCCCCATGCCAGGCGTGGGCATGGTGGGCAGCCCCTTCCCCCAACACGCCATCTAAGTTATTTATATCAAAGAGAGCAAAGGTTTATTTTTGTAGTTTGTACAGCGGTAGTGGGGACCGAAGGTTTATTTTTAAAGAGTAAATATATATATTATATATAAATTACCTGCCTTGTCCAACCCTTTTTCCTGGGGGGGCACAGCTGGGGGAGCAGGGTGCTGCTTGAGACAGAACCAGCTGTGTGTGCACAAGCAATATGGGGTGTGCGAGGGATTGTGCACACTAAGGAAAGGTGTATGTGTGGGGGGGGCCTGGCAGCCTGTCCCCCAACCCCGGGGCTACAAGGGGCTGCTGGCAGGGCTCGGGCTGGGGGTCACTGGCGTTGGTGCAGCGGTGCTGGGTGCGTGCAGAGAGCCCGGGGGGTCTCCCCTCGCACTTGCTCCCCGCCCACTCAGCCCCTTCCCCACCGCTGCCGTGGGGTGGAGGGTTGCGCCCCCGCCCCGGTCGGTGCCAGCGCTCGCTGCCGGCTGCAGCACGGCCCCGCTGCCGGGGGAGGGCAGCACGGCCCTGGGGAAGGGCCCCGGCACAGGGCTCGGCTGGGGGCCGGCAGTGGGGCTGGGAAAGGGGGAGCTCACCCTGTGCCCGCATCCCTCAAGGGACCCTGCAGCCCCGCCACACCTGGGGTCACCGCCCGGGCTGTGTGCGAATGCTGCAGCGCCGGGGCGTCCTCGCACCTATCCCATGGCCCAGCTCCAACACCCCCAACCCCCACCCCCCAAGTCCCCGCACCCCTTTTTGGGGTGACCTGAGCACCCTGACCCCGAAGCCATGGCATTGGGCAAAGAGCTTTATTGATGCTCTTGGCTGCGGCAGCTCCTCCGGCAGTGCCCAGCCCAGCAGCCTGCCCCACTGCGCAGCACCTGGCCGGGGGGGCGCTGCCACTGCCTGAGCCCCCCGGTCAAGCCGGGGGACCTACTTGGCATGTGGGTCCAGGTGGCGGTGGTGGTCGCGGGGCCGCGTGCCACGCCGAGGCCGGCAGAGGTGGGAGGGCACCCCGCTGCCCTTCCTCAGCGCGTGGGTCCGCCAGGCTGCCGCGATGCTCTCCACCTGCGAGGACAGGGTTGGGGGCATCAGCATGGCCATGGCATGGTTCCCCCACCAAACCCGGCCCTGCAGCATCCTCCAGCCCCGGAGGTGAGCCAGGGCACCTTGAGGGGAGGCAGAAGCTCACCGGGATGAGCAGGTCCCGCTGGTTGTGGCTCTCCAGTGTCGACAGCTCACTAGGTGCCAGCAAGGGCAGGCGCAGCTCCTGCACAGGCAGGGCAGCCACCTCGGGCACTGGGCGCTCCAAGACGGCCTGCGAGATGTGAGGGATGGGGCTGGTGATGCCCCAGGCACTGAGAGTGTTTGGGGGGAAACACAGCCTCTATGTCCATCACACAGCGCCAGGCTCAGGGATGGAGTGCCTGGGTTCCTTGCCTGGGCTGGTAGGGGGTCCAGACACCCCTGGGTGGCTCTGCGTGGGGGGCAGCCAGGGCCTGCCGCACCCCCCCTTCCCTCCCCACCTAGGCCATATTACACTCACTGAGCTGACGTGTGCCCACTCCCGCACGGCCTCCACCAGGTCCAGCTCATCCATCGCCAGGCGGTCGCTGCGCAGCACCCGTGCTAACACCACATCAGAGAGCTCGTGGAAGCCCTGTGTCCGCACCACTGCCTGCCAGCACACCACAGCACCAGGACCTCACATTGTGCCCCCTCCCGCTCCCAAAAAGGGCCATTGGATGCATTCTGGCACCAGCCCTGCCTGACACTCCAGCACCCCCCACCCAGACCCTCATTCCCTAGCACCCAGTACCCCCCAGCCAGCCTCTACCTGGCACCCAGCGTCTTCTCCCCAAACACCATTTGCTCCCCTACCTCCCCTGAACCTCTAGCCACGCCGTTATTGGGGGCCCCGCTCCCCTGCCTCATGCTGTGTCCCCCATGCCACGTGCCCCACCTCCATGCCCATGCTTTGCTCCCCCCATTGACCACAGCCATACCGCAGTGCAGCCCTCGATGAAGGCCAGGCAGTGCTGCTGGAGGTCTGCCTGCCCGTAGGTCACCGCAGCCTGTGGGACAACACAGACACCTGCAAGGGGGGGTCTGGGACAGGAGGGACCCCCTGCCAAAGCCCTACAGAGACACAGGCATGCTCAGGGATGCAGGTAAGGTGAGCATCACTGTGCGTGGGTGCCAGGGTGTGGGTGTGGGGGGGAAAGGGGCACCAAGGTACCCACCCTTCCATGGCCTGCTCCACAGCAAAGGGTTTGGTGGCTTTAGCACCCACAACGGTCACCCAGCCCCACCGTCAGCAGGAAGCACCTGATTTTCCACTGCTGCTTGAAGATGTCACCCAGACATGGGTGGGCAAGGGGCCCCAGCATTGCTCTCACAAGGCCACACTGCGGGAACATTGGGCCACGGTCCCCAGTGCTCCTTGTGCGGGCACAGGGTTAGCTTAAAGCCCTCCACATGTACTTCATGCCCTGGTGCCAAACCCTGCCAGCCCCATAGCTGTCATCCGCCGCTGCAATAGGTATTTGGGGTGCTCTCACCCTCCCCAGCTAGGCCACCCCCAGGGCTGGCACTGCCCATGTAGGCACCAGGAGAACACATCTGTGCCCCCTCCACAGTGGCAGCCCCTGCATGTGGGGTACTCAGGACCAGCAGAGGCGGGGCGAGCATTGCCTCCCCCTCCACCACAGCAGGGGACCAACATTGACGCAAGCAGGGAGGGAAGGCAAGATGTTTTCTTCAGGTTTGTTTTGTTCTGGGGTTTTGGGGTTTTCTGTTTGTTTCCTCCAGGCCAGTTTTAGCTCTGTTTACGCTGTGGTGGTTTGGCACCACATCTAGTGGGAGCTTCTGTGCTTTGGGGCTGGTATCTTGCCCCAAGAGCAGCACTTCGGCCCATGGGAAGTGCAACAAATACCCTTTTTCTGGGGATCAGCCTTGGTCCCACCAAGCTGCGTAGCAGGGCCATTGGGACCCCCCTAAAGCTATTTTTAGGTGCCCCAGCTCTCAGGAGGGTTTTTGGGACTGGCCTCAGAACCATGAGAGCTCGCAGAAAACCAGTGTCTCCCAGTTTCATGCAGGTGATGACAAGACCCTGGCACTGGGGAGCTCTGGCCAGCCCTGCTCAGGGCAGCGTGAGGACATTTCCCTGCCAGGCTGTGGTGGTCCCGGTGTCCCTTGCAGCCCTGGTACAATGTGCCCAGGAGTTGGCAGGACAGCTGCTGGGCCAGGGGTGGTTAGGAGATCCTGCCTCACCATCTAGCCAAAAGCAGGAGGGTCAGGTCAGCTCCTGCCCAAAAGCAGACAGGTTATTTTTAACCCTCTGTGACCCCACTTGGGTCACACTCACCTGCAGAGCTTCGCAGACCTGCTCCACACTGAGCGTGTCCTTGATGAACTTGACGCAGAGCTGGAAGGCAGATGGAGGGAGGGCGGGCAGAGCGGGGACCGAGTCCCATCACCCCCTCCCATGACTCAGCACCCCCTGAGCCCCTAGGACATGGGACATAGAAGAAGGGGTGGAGGCACCTCCAGTCCCTCAGGGTTTCATAAGGCAGTGATGGGCTGTGGGCAGCCAGCCCAGGCACTGATTCAGCCAGAGACCAAGCTTGATGTGACCAAGCCCCAGCACCACATGGGTCACCTATCCCTGGTCATGGTCGCTAGCCATGTCCTACCATGGAGGGATGGCCCTGCTGCTGGCTGCCGTGCACTGGGTGACCCCAGCTTTGCCCAGCCCTGCCTGCCAGCTGCCCTCTGCCTGTGACTGTTGTGGACCACCAGCTACGGCTGCAGCCCAAATTCGGGTGATGCAATTGGGATGCAGCCAGATGGGTATGTCTATCAGGAAGCAGGACCTCCCTCCTGCCCATCTCAGCTGCCTCCCACGCAAAGGGGTCAGAGCCCCTGGGAAACCCAAGGGGATGTGACATGCAGGGAGGAGCTGTCAGCTGGAACAGAAGGGCCCTGAGTCACTAGCAGGAGGGAGATGAGGTCATCCTGCAGCTGGGGACACAGCCACGGGCTTCCCCAGATTGTTCTTGGCCAGCCCCTTTCCTCCCCCCCCCACGGCTCTCTCCGCTGCAGGTCATCCCTCTGATGATGCATTTGCTGGATGGTGGGGTAGGACTCCCATGGCAGGGGCACTGAGTCCCCCTTTCTGCAACACCCCTTATGTCACTTCCCTGCCCAGCCAGCTGTTTAAGAGCCCCATGCCACATCTGGGCTTCAGCTGAGCTTGTCCCCACAGGTTGATGGAGCAGGACCCATCCTGCTGCCCCAGCACACAGCAGCCTGCAGTTCCTCAGCTAATCAGCAAGGTCCTTCCCTGGTGTGGTGGGACGGGAGGGGAAGTCCAGGCGCGAGATGGCGGGTCACGCGATCAGCCCGGCTGTAATTCAGGAATTACACTGATGACGTGGCCCAGCTGCCCTCCCCAGCACCGAGCCACTCCAGTTCCCTGCCCCCTCCCCATCCGACTTCCACTCCTCCTTTTTGCTCCCTGCCACCTTCCCAAAACCTTCCTGCCTGAGACAGCACCCCCTTGGGCAGAACCATGGTTGGGGTGCTGAGTGCTGCTCGGGACCAGGGCTTTCCCTACATCATCATCCTGCCAGATGACCAGAGGGCACCCATGGGTCATAGCATCGGGGCTTTCCTGCTGCCCTTTGCCGTGTGAGCAACATGAGGCCCCATGCCCTTCCCAGGATTCCCCAGCCTCCATGGGGCTCCCAGCCGATGCTGCACCCCCTCAAGGGGGATCCCACAGGACAGACCTTCTGGGATCAAGAAGTAGGGGCTGAGCCTGTGATGGACCTGGGTGATGCACCGTGTGTCCTCATAGCCACCTCCAGCCACCAACCATGCAGGGACCATCTTGGGGTGCTCCTCAGCATGGGGGTGGGGCACTCAGGGACCACTGTCCACAGCCTAAGCAGGGCCATACCTTGCACAGGTCCTGCAGGCCATACTCCACGGATGAGGTCAGCACCTCCAGTGCCTGCAGGCAAGAGAGACCCTGTGAACATTGGTGTGCAGCATGCAGGGGTAATGGACAGGCATGGCAGCGCAGGGGCCAAGGGCATGGGTCCTCCTGCCTCCATGGGCGCTCCCACATGGGACGTGAGGGTGGGGGTGGGGGGAAGGACTGCCACACAGGGGCATTTGAAGGTATCCTGCTCTGGGGGCCCCATTCCCACCACCCAGGGTGTGCACAGCCAGCTGTTCCAAGGCTGGAGCAGACACGTGTGGGACAAGGTGCTCTGGACACCCCACTGTGCTTGGCTGAGACCCCACACACTCATTGCACCATTAGCCAGTCAGAAAGCATCATGCAGAGCATCCCCTCCACCTTTGGCACCCCAGGAGCTGCAAAGCACCCCCCTACTGCTGCGTCCCCACCTTGTCCCTCCCATGCCCATGGATCCCACCAGCGCCACCCCCACTCACTATGTGGCTGTTAAGGGTGACACTGTTGGTGTAGAGGAATTCAATGACGGCGAGGAAGACCTCGGGCTGCACGTTGCCCAGGATGAAGGGGCCCTGGGGTGGGACGCTTCCGGGGGGTTCCTCGCTGCCCAGACCCTGGCCGAACATTCCCCGGAAAGCCTGGCAGCGGCATGCCAGCACACAGCGGTGCGCAAACACCTTCTGCTGCTCCTGGCCCACCACGAACGTCACGTCACTGTGAAGAAGAGGGGACTGTGAGGGATGGGGGACCCCTTGGGAAGCCAGGGCACGGGATGCCCTGGGGCTTGGACAGGGCACATGGGCAGGGACCAGCTGGGTCCCCAGCCTAGCAGGGCAGTGCCCTTTAGTTTTAACCTGGGGCTTTTCCCAGCGGAGGCACAGAGTGCTTCTTGCTGGTGGCTCTTTGCAGCCATCTGAATGCTCCAGGTTGGGCGAGAAAGCTGGGTCTTCTGGAAGGCACAGATTGCCACAGGTGCTGGCACAGAGCAGGGCAGAGAAAAGCCCGGGATAGCTGGGGAAAGTGGCTTTCTCTATTGGCACAGCAAAGCTAGGGAAAGTGTGGCTGTCACTGGGCTTGGCCTCCTTGACTCATGGGCACTGACTCACAGGCTCAGGGTTGCAAACCTTCCAGCATCACTGCCAGTGGGGCTGGCACTGGCCCTCCCTGCACATGTGGGACAGGGCAGCCTGCACTGCACGTGGGGGCATGAGGTCCCGCTGCCCTGGTCCCCCCCAAGCCCCCAGCATGGTTCCCTAGCCCTGCGGCCCTAGGAAAGGGAGGCAAGATTGGAGGAAGGTGAGTAAAGGGCAGGGAGTCTCCAGCCCGTGTGAGCCATGCGGCCACGGCCCATCCATCCCATCATCCCCTGTCCCAGCAGGGCAGTGAGCAGAAGACATGCCACCCAAACTCTAGTTGCCACAAGGCTGCGCCCAACCCCCCCCCCCAGCTGTTGCGGTGTCCCACAAAGGACATGCCCACCAGAGGGAATGGCATCTGGGTCCTCCCACTTGTATTGGGATACAGTCAGCTGGGGCATGCTGGGCAGTGTGAGCAGAGCCCGATGGGTCCTCTGTGACTGGTACTGCAAAGGGGACCGAAATAAACTGCTCCATGGGTATAGTCCATGGGCCAAGTAGGGGAAGCAGGGTACAGGCTGCAGGATGCAAGCTGTGGGATGCAGGCTGCAGTTATGGGATGCAAGGCCTGGGATGCAGAATGCAGGCTGCAGGATGCAGAACAAAGAATGCAGGCTGTGGGGTGCAGGTCGCAGGATGCAGAATAAAGGCTGCAGGATGTGGGTTGATGAATGCAGGACAAAGGTTGCAGGTTGCAAGCTGCAAGTAGCAGGATGTGGGCTGGGGATGGCCGGGTGCTGGCAGCCGCTTCTCCGCTGCCTGGCACTGTGGCTGGGGAGTTTTCACTGGAATTTCTTTTCTGGGTGGCCAAAATTTCAGCAGGGATGGGGATTTCCCGAGATAGCCTTGGTATTTGTGCCAGGCCTTAGTATGAAGTGGGTGAGGAAGACCACACTGCTGGTCAGCTGCCATTCAGATTGTGCCATGTAGGCAGGGGGTGGCCAAGTCAGCAGCTCTCCGTCTCCACTCCCTGCTCTGGGAGGAGCCTGCAGGCACAGCTGGCACTGCAATCGGGGGGCCAGATGGGCTGCTGCCTGCTCTTGGGGGTGCAGAGATGCTGGAGATGTTGAAGGAAAGCACCAGTGAAGCCAGGGTGGGAAAGGAGCCAAGCACAGGTGGCTGCCCCTGGGGAACACAGTGGCTGCAGTACCCCCACTCCTGGCAAAGGCAGGAGCCCCAGAAGGGAATTCAGCGTGGGACACTGCCTTGCCCTGCTGGCATCATGCCCAGGGACAGAGCAGGTCTGGGCGCACCTGGGGACTTTCCCCTCTCTAGAGAGGCAGTGGCTGTCCTGGGGGAATGCACCCATGCAGCCCTGGGCTCCTGCTGCTGTGTGGCTGTGCTGGGGGAAGACTGCAAAAGCCATGCAGGATGTCCCAGAACATGTACCAGCCACGCCTGCCCCACCAGCTGCCCGAGGGTCCCTGCACTGCCCAGGGGCCCCAGACCCCCCTGGCAGGGCCCTGAGCCATGGGAAAGTAGCACGGAGTGGGCGCTAAGTATGGCTGGGGGGGGGTGGCAGTCCCCCAGCCCCTCACCTGAACTGAGGGTTGTTGACCAGGGTGCGGAGGGCGGCGGTGAAGGCAGCTGCTTCACCCTGCAACCGTGCCGGGCGGGGTCCAGCCATGGGCTGCCTCGGGGAGGGCCGCGGAGGAAGGCGGCGCAGGCAGGCGGGAAGCAGGCAGGAGGCTGGCGGGAGGCAGGCAGGCAGGCGGGAGGCTGGCCGGCCTGGGGAGGAGGCCGCCGCGCCATACGGCATGGCCCATTGCTAGGGAAACCTGGCAGGCAGCGCTGGGGCCAGGCAGCCGCACTGCTGGAGAGGCAGCGGGAGGGAGAGAGGGGGCGGTGAGTGCGGAAGCCCACCCTTGCTGCTGAGGCAACTCTGTCGCGGCGTTTTCCGGATGGAAGCCGAGCAGACAGGCAGGCCTGCATCTCTGTTCAAGTGGCATCCACCAGCACAGCTCATGGCATGGCACAGGGACCAGCCCCACAGCCGGTGACACTGCTGCAGAGGAGCCCGTGGATGAGACACATGGGGGAGAAGGGAGGCAGGCAGCTGGGATTTTGGAAAAGGCAACACATGCACAGGTTAAATCCACAAAGATCAGCCCCACCTCCACATGCACAGCCCCCATGGACAGCTGCTGGGCACGGCTTCGTCCCTGGCAGTGGAGAAAACTCGAGCCCAGTGGGGAGATCTGCTCCATGAAATGGCAAAAGCTGCCTCTCCTGTCAATGCTTGAGGCCAATGACCTGCAGCTCTTATGTCTGCTTAGGACACAAGAATCACAGACAGAAAAAAGCATAACCAGCCTCATCCAAGCCCAAACCAAGTGCTGTGCCAGGGGATGCCCTGCCCCTTTCTCCCAAGCCTGGCTAGCCCCACGCAGCCTGGGGCTGGGGATGCAGGGAGGGTGTCCGCAGAGGGACCCACCTTCGCCTGTCAGTGGGGGTGGGAGGGAGAGGGAGGAGCAGGGCCCTCAGCCGAGGGCAGCACCCCAAGGGAGCGGGGTCCAGCTGCCAGTGTGCTTGGCAGCGCTAGTCAGCGGCAGGCTATAAATACCTCTGACGGGAGATAGAAACACAAAAGCCGTCTCCACTTTCCTCAAATAGCTTGGCAACCGGGCCAGACAAAGGCGCATTGACGGGGTGGCGGTGGCGTACCAGCTGGGCTGGGCTCTGCCAATGGAGAGAAACCCCACTCAGGGCCACGAGCCCCCAGCAAACCTGCCCTTGGGCCAGGGCATTGCAGCAGCAGGGTCCCCAGCACACGGTGGGGCTGCACTTGATGGGGGCCCACCCATCCACACTCTGCCTTGGTGCAGGAGAGCATAAGTACGAAAAGGATGCAAACCTTTGGGTAAAATCAAGCTGTTGGAGGTCCCAGCCCTGGTGCAGCCCATAGCTGAGGCGCAAAGAGGCAATCACAGTGGCAGTTCTCCACATTCAACATTAGCAAGCGTTTTTCAGGGCTGGCAGGGAGCAGCCGAGAAGCCCTCCAAGGGCACACACCTGGAATAACCATGTCCCTGTGCTGGCACAGCTGGAAACACAGGCAGGGCAGGAGCGAAAGGGAATGGGGCTGTCCAGGGACCAGGAAACAAGGAGTTACAGGAGCTGTGCCCCAGAGCGGCCCAGAGAACCGCAGTGTCACGTAGCAACACTTCACGCTCCAGGAGCGCAACGGGTCTGGCCCTGCTCACTGCGACTTGTGGGACCAAGGTCAGTCCTGGGCAGCCGGGAGCACAACATCGGCCAGAGACAAGACCCCTGTGTTTATCCCAGCAGGGCAAGAGTGAGGCTAGGGGTAAGTGTGGGGCCAGACACAGGCAGGAGGCCTGGGGAGGCTGGAGGAGGAGCTGCTCACCCATGCCAGGGGGAAAGGCTACGGATGGGAGAGCAAAGGGCATGGCTGCACTGGATCAGCCCCAGGCTGAGGCTGCTGGGGATAGACATACTGGAGAAGGGAAGGCAGCTGCCACAGACCCCCCAGCCACTGTGCATCCAGCCCCACAGGGACCAGGGTGCCAGGAGGTGTGGGAGTTGCAGGGGGGCAAGGCAAAGTGAAGCAGAGAGGCAGTGGCATGGAGAGGCTGGGGGATAACCTGTCTTCCCCCAACACTCAGAGCCATGTCTCCTTTCCAGGCCACCCATATGCCTGAGCATCCCTCCCCAGGGGTGGCCCTGGAAGCCCAGGTGATGGCTGTGGACAACACTGAAGCCCCTCTACCCCGGGCCACCCACCGAGGCTCCCAGCCTGCAGTCCGGGGCGCTGAGGAAGGCAAACTGCCGCTCCTGGCCTCCCGCCGCAGCTCCATCCTCAGCACCCACCCAGCACCCCTGGCCAGCCGCCGCAGCTCTCTCGGGGCCACCCCGGGGGCTAGGCGCCCTTCCCTTGGCCCCTGGATGCTCCACAGCCGTGTGAGCTTCTCCGGGCTCCCCCTCTTCCAGCCAATCCTCAAGACCCGCCTTGAAAACACTTACAGGATGCAGCCGGATGAAGGCTGCAAATTTGACGCGGAGCAGGTGCAGCGGGTGCTGGAGGGGGCCCTGGCTGGTGCCCTCAGGACCACAGTCTACAGCCCCCAGGGCAGCGCCCCACTGGCCCAGAGCCTGGCCGAGCTGCTGCGGAGCCGGGCAAAGGAGGTGGTGCCGCCACGCTACAAGCTGGTCTGCCTCGTGCTGCTGAGCCAGCGGGGCCAGCAGAGCCTGCTGGTGGCCAGCCGGGCACTGTGGGACCCTGAGAGCGACAGCTTCGCCTCTGCCACCTTCTCCAATGCCTCCCTCTTTGCTGTAGCCACAGTGCATGGGGTCTACTTTGAGTAGCACCTGCCTCTCCCTCCACCCAGCCTTGTAGGGCTGCAGGGGGAGAGCAGCTGAAATAAAGAGGCTTGCTCCAGCTGTGGCTCATACCTGGTGTCTTTGGCCACAGTGCATGCAGGGAGTAAGGTATAGATGCACCTCAGTGCCTGGATACTCACTGCAGCCCCCAGCCTGGGCTCACACCCACACTGTAGCTTCCACTACCACAGTTTGCAAAAAGACTCAAGCTGCAGCAAATGCAGCCTTTTGGCTTGCATTACCCTGGAGCAGACAGCTGCCCAAGGCCATGCTACAGGGAGCAGCCCAGCCTGCTTCCCACAGCACAAGCTGCTCTCAGGCAGATTGATTACACCAGCACCAGGGAAGGAGGTGACAAATCACCCTCAAAGCAAGCTCATGGAGCAGATTAAATGCCTTCTCTTTCCTGGCTTTGTTCCCAGCTCATATCCCATCACACCAGGTGTTATAGTGCAAGGACCCAGGCAACCTACCCACCCCCTGGGCCACAGCTCCTGCCTTCTCCAGCTCAGCAGAAGCATAAGAGCACCTGGGTTTGGTCCAAGTGCAGAGACAATTGGGAATGAGAGTTTGGCATCAGCAAGAAGCTGATGCAGCTCCATGGCTTCACAGGCATCAGCAAAAGCTAACTCAGCCTTTCCTGCCAGCCCTGGAAAGGGCAGTGGAGGTACACAGGCTCTTCACCCCTGTCCTGCCTCCCTGACCTTGTCCCCCAGCAACAGCCAGTGTCAAGAGGGGTCTGACCTGGTAGATAGAAGCAGCCCTACAGCAAAGATGAAGCCCTTCAGTGACCAAGACCCCCGTTCCAACCAAGGTAGACAGTTTGCCCTTACACAAATTTTTATTGAGGTGAGTCAGGGACAGGGGAGCCGTACATGGGCAGCCTAACAGCAAAATAAATAATTCCATATAAATAAGATGCATAAATAGTCCCACATGGCAGAGACTGCCTTGAAACACAAAAATTCTGCAGGCCCCAGCGAGATGAGGGCATCTCGAGGTAAGCCCTCAGATCCCCTCCCCCCCCCTTTATCAAACCTCAAGTTGTACCAGACAATTTCACAATTTGGGAGTGGGCAGGGCACAGCTGGGCCCAGCACAGCCCCCTCCTTAGTGTAGCAGTTATGGAATGGCACACACCAGCCCACCAGCCTGGCAGGGCAGGCAGCGCCCTTCACCCCTGTCCATGGGTTTTCCCTACCCCACAGCAGCCAAGCCTTAAGGTCAAGGTTGTGCCAGTCCTCTCCAGGCCACAGAGAGGGTCTGTGCAACTGGTGTTTCACCTTGGGCAGGACAGCCCAAGTCCCCACTGCAGGCAGCTGTCAGCCAGAGCAGGCTGGAGCACCAGGACACAAACAAGGCACAGCCAGACCTAAACCTGGCTGCAGGGCACTCACCCACCACCTCCCTTGTGCCACCCCAGTTAACTCTACCAAGACCAGCACAACCAGAGTAGGAGCTGCCAGCAGGAAGACAGCGATTGCCCAGAGCCAGGGAGCAGCAAGGATGTCCAGACCTGTTACCGTAACCACATCCATGTGTCTTAGTCCAGAGTCTAGCTGAGCACCAGGATACAGGGTGCCCAGGTGGGCAGCCAGCACCACAACATATCTCCCATTCCATGGGAGGGCAGGGGAAATCTCTACATCCAGAGAGGATCCCCCAGGGTCCCACACTAGGCCTCAGCCCGTTCTTGGAGGAGCTTGAGGATGTATCTGAGGCGGTGGTGGAGCTCAGGAGAACAGCCCAGCTCCTGGATGCTGCACAGCTTGTAGGTGTAAGAGTTGCGCTCCCGGTTGATGTAGGTGACAAGGCAGGAGTGGTCAGGCTTGCTAATGATCACCTTGGTGTGGTCATTGTAGAAGTTCACCTAGGAGACAAGTTGGGCTTGGTTTAACCCACACTTCCCGCGGTATGTCGGGAGCCAGGATGGGGCCATGCTTCCTGCCTCAACCCGTTCCTCCTCCCCAACCTGCCTGGGAGCATCCCTGCTCTGTGCCCCACAGCAGGAATGCGCCAGCCCCAGCACTGGGGCAGATGGAAGCAGCTGACTGAAGCGTCATGTCCTCCATAGGTTGGACAAGCTGCAACCAGTAGCTCCAGATGCTGGAGCAGCATCCTGCACCCACAACTGTTTTCAGAGCTGGACCTTGCGTTTGGGCTGTGGCAGACAAGATCTAACACAGACCAGGAGTCCCCAGCCAGCCTCCTTCCCACAAGGGTCTGGCCATCTCCACTGTGCCCCACATGTACCTGGAGGGTGCCACTGCTGAAGAGCATAAGCAAGGCTTGGTCAGTCTTCACCCACTGCAGGAGAAGCAGAGCCGGCTGCCCGAGGTCATCTATGCTGGGCAAGTCACCTCCCTTGGGGAGAAGGGTCTGCGTAAGCCAGTGGTCCCATACATGGGAGCACTGCCATAAGCATACCCACAGCCAATCCTTGACACACCCCCAGTGGGGTCCCTGCTCTCAGGACACAACTCTGAGTGCCCACTTGGCCACAGCCTGTGAACAGGGAGTCCCGCAACCCCAAGTGGTATGGTCAAGCAGTGACCCAATATGCAGCCAACCCATGATCCCAGCCCAGGGCCCCAGAACCCACCTTCATGAGGTGCTGCTCCATGTAGGACGCAAAGTAGCGCAAGACACTCATCTGTCCCTGCAGCTGCTCAGGGATGGCGGCCACAGAAAACACAAGGTGTTTGCTATTGGTCGGGTTGTAATGCACAGTCCTGGGAGGGAGCAGACCATGAGCTTCAGGGTCACCCAGCACCAAACCCACCACTGGCACAGCCTCCCCTGGCTCCTTCCCACCTGAGGGGCTTCCCCAGAGACACCAGCCCCCTCCCCACCACTTACCTGTGGTTGGGGGAAAGTGTCATGTGTGTGCCGTTATTGAAGAGGACCCCGATGCTACGGTTGGAGAGCTGGTAGCCAAAGCCATACTTGTTGGAGTAATCCACCCACTTGCTCACCCAGACAAAGTGCTCATGGCGGGCCAGGGAAGCTGGGTTCTTCTCCGCTGATGGAGAAGAGAGGGAGTGAGCAGAGGAGGCAGCCAGCCCGTGCCCACCTCACCTCCCCAAGGGGGAGCAGAACCCTCCCAGCAGGCTCTGGCAGCGTTTAAGGTACCCCAAATAGCAGCCGAGCCTTCATCCCACAGGCAAGGGGATGCCTAGCACCCTGTCCCATCCCAGAGCAGCCCAACCAGTTTACCTGGGGGCATGCAGGAGAGGCAGGCCCGCAGGAGCCGGACAGCCGACTCGATGATGGCAGAGGCAGTGATGCAGTCTTCAAAGGCTGTGGAGAGAAGATGACAGGCTGAGTCAGCCAGCTGCACTATCAGCCAGAACAGGAAGCTCTGGGCAGGCTTGGGTGGCCTGGGCAGGTATTGCTCACCCTCACAGCTGCTGGCCATCATTCCCCGGATGGAGGGAGACACAGATTTGTGAGATGTCTCCTCCACCACTGTCTCCACTGGGCTAGAGCTGGCACTGCGGCAAGATACAGGGGTGGCCTGTGGAGAGACCAGGCTTTATCACCATCCTGCCTGCTTGCCTGAAGAGAAGTGTGCGCAGGCTTAGGGATGGTCTCACCTCATTCCCTTCCACAGTTTTATAGCTCATCTGCCGGCAAATCGAGGTCTTCATCAGCCCAGTAACCAGCTTGGAGATGTCATCCTTGTCCTCCAAAGAGCCCTTCTTGGCTGAGGAGAAAACAAGTGATGAGCACACTGCTGAGTACAGGGGATGAGGACATCTGGACCACCCCTCCCAGTAGCTCAGCTCTCCCTCATCTGCTCCCATGCCCACACTGGTGAGGATGGTATGAGGCAGATCCCTCCCACTTTCACTTCCCAGTTCTCATGCACAGGGCTTCCAGGAGGAACTGCCCCCATGGGTTGCAGCACAGCATCTGCTCTCCAGGCGTACACCCATGCCAGGTCACCAGCAACCAGAAGGACAGGGGCAAGACCAGCTTCTGCTGGCCCTAGGCACAGGGTCCATGGATACCGATCAGGAGGTGTCTCCAGGAGACGGGACCCACTTCTCCCCGGAGGAAGGGTCACACAGAGGCTCCTAGGGAAGTACATGGACTCACCCTTGGATTTCTTCTTCCCAAAGAGCGTTTTGGTGACTTTAGCAAACAGACTCTTCGCTGGATTGGGGGGATTCAGCTCTGGAGCCATCACACAGCTGCTGGGAGGGAGCTTCTCAGGCGTGTAGCCCTGCAGAGAGGTCAAGGCAGAGGTTTGGTTTCCATAGCCCACATGGCCCCAGACAGAGCAGCTGCCCTGGGCTGACCACAGTCATTCACAGCCCTCCTGACAGCCAGCTTGCATTTCCGTCAAGCCTTGGCCCCATGACAGGCATCAGTACAGGAAACAGCCCATGCTATAGGGACAGCGCTGCAGGAGCACACCAGATCCCGCAGTTACCCTGGCTGGCATTTGGGCAGGACAGTGGCTGCTTCCTTTGAAGGACTGAGGCTTCAGCTTCAAGGACAGCACCCTGCACAGCCCAAAAAGCTTCATCCCACATGGAGAAGGGTCAAGGCCAGACCCCCACCCACTCACCTTGAAGAACTCATGGTCCAAGATCTCCTCGAGGGTCAGGCGGTCCTGGGGGTTGCGTCTGAGGATGCCAGCGATGAGGTGCTTAGCAGGCAGGGAGAGGAAGACAGGGAGGGTGTACTCCACCTGCTTGATACACCTGTAGGTCTCCTTGAGGTCAGCTGTCTCAAAGGGAGGGTTTCCACACAGCAGGGTGTACCTAGGAGGGGACACACGTGCCACCATCACATCTCCGCCAGGCTTGTGACTCAGCAGCACTTAAAGCAAGGAATTTATTGGCATTTGGCCGGCCACACCTGGCTGGGAGCACCACTTCCAGCTCAGGCAACCGCACTCACATCCGGCCACGCTTCCTCCTAGCAACTGTTTAGAGCAACAGGCAAGGAGCCCTGGGGAAGGGGAGAGGGCTGGCAGGAGAAGGCCACCCCACTGCCACAGTTCCCACCCGCTGCACAGCCACCAGGGCGGAAAGCAGAGCAGGAAGCTTGCGGGCAGCAGCCAGGCAAGGGGCTGGATGCGTCGAAGCAGCACAGTGATCTCTGCCTGAGCAAACAGAGCAGCAGCTGCCGCCAGCCACAGATTTTTCCGTTGTTTATCAGGTTCACAGGGCAGTGGAGCCTGCTTTGAAGCAGAGCTGAGTGCAGCAGGAGAGTGCCTGCCCTTTGCAGTTCCTGCTTGCGCAGCCCCCAAGCAGCATCCCAGGACAGCTGGCAGCACCCACTCCAAAGCGGGGCTGGGCAGGATCCGGCCACTCACTCCCTTCCCCCTGCCTTTCAGCAACTGCTGCAAAACCACAATGCAAAGCACAAGAGGACTTCCTCATCAGGTTTGCTCCACAGCCCGGCTCTCCCCAACCCTGCGCAGGCAGGGCTGCCCAGACCCCTCCCCACCCAGCAGCACAGACTTACATGACACAGCCCAGAGACCACACGTCTGACTCTGGCCCATGGCCCTGCCTCAGCAGCACTTCTGGTGCCAGGTAGTTGGGGGTCCCACATATTGTCCTGGCGGGGCAGAGCACCAGGTCAGTGCATGCACCACATCCCCTCACAGACAACCTCCCCCTCTCCAAGCCCTGGGATTTGGCTCGCAGCCTGTTCTTCCCCCCTCCATTTTGCTCTTTATGGCCCAAAGCCCCCCTCCATCTAGAAGCCGCCCCATATAGACTCCCCCTCTCTCCAGCTCCCAGGGGTCAGGAGCAGCTGCTCCTGGGGAGCCATTGGGAAGAGCTTGTCCTAGAGCTGGGGAGGAACAGAGCCTTTGTGTCCCAGCCACACAGCCGGCAGGGCAGCCGGGCAGGCACAATAGCGATAGTCAGCACATTGTTCTCCCCAACGGCTGCGAGCTCACTCCTGAAGGAGCCACAAAGCCCCCAGCCCCCTCGCCTTGCCTGCAGCTGGGGCAGGAATCACTACTCCACCCCAGGAAGGGGCCCTAAGGCTTCTCTTCCCCAGGCCAGGGGACCCCACTCACCTCTCTACCCTCCCAGGAAGCCACAGAAGGAAAAGTGAAGCCTCAGAGGGCTCTGGAATAAGGAAACCTCAGACTTACTTTTTCTTTTGGTCAGACATATCCTGGCAAGCAGCAAGACCAAAGTCCCCCACTTTCAGCTCCATGTTTTCATTGATGAAAAAGTTGCCTGCAAGTCAAGGGTGATGCATCACCACAAGTCCCTCTGGGGCAGTTTGCCCCACACACAGCACCCTGCCCCGACCACAGCACTCACCAAGCTTGAGGTCTCTGTGCAGGATGCCCTTGAGGTGAAGATATTTCAAGCCTGAGATGATCTGTTTGAGGTAATAGCGCACTTCAGGCTCCAGCAGAGTATGGCGGGCCTTCCAGATGTGGGCCAGGGACTGCAGAGGGAGAGAAGGCAGCTTGGTGATGGCAGGCAGGGAGAACAGGCAGCCCTGCTGACTAGGCAAGGGCCAGGCAAGGTCAAAGCCAGTTCTTCCAGAAGTTGCACATCCACAAATAATCCTTCTTTCACAGCCATGACCTCAGCAGACTCCCCACACGAGGCTGAAGTTGCTCAGCACAGCCAGGGGAACCACCGGACTTACAGTGGCCCCACAAGGAGCTAAGGGCTGCCAACAGGAGCAGGCAGCCCAAGCAGGGCAGGCAACTGGTGGTGTCCCCAGTGCCATGTGAAACCACATGGGTTATGGCTGAAATCAGAGGGTGTGACAGAACAGGCAGCAAGGCAGCCCAAGAGGAGGAGTGTGCTAACAAAGCACCTCAGTAAGGCCTGCTCCAACTAGCCATAGCTCTGTTTAGGAGATCCTTTGGCAGGGAGGCCACACCAGCACTCACCTTCCTACTGCAGTGCTCCAAGAAGATATAGATGCTCTCCCCATCCTCAAAGTAGTGGGAGAACTTGACAATGTGCTTGTGGTGCAAGTCCCGGTGCAGTTCAATCTCGTTGGTGATCTGAAAGGGAGCAGCAGTCCCAGGTGAGCACAGGGCCCCTGCTGCACCCCACCAGCCCAGCACCCCACCAGCCCCACAGCACCCACCTTCTCCCGCTGGTGGGGTTTAGCCACCCGGCTGTGAGGAATAACCTTCACAGCATAGGTTTTGTTGCTGGAGAGGTCCGTCATTTCATAGCATCGTGCAAACCCACCCTGCAAGGGAAGAGGTGGTTATGGATGGGTGAGAGACAGCTCTTCACCCCTGCCTACGAGCCTCCTCCTCCATTCTCTTACAGCACAGCCCGGCAAGCGTCACACGCTCCCTCCTGCTGCATCGCCCACTAAGATCTGAACTATGATGCTCTCAACCAGGGATTTTCTTCACCCAGTTCTTGTAAAACCTCCAGAGCGTTTTCCCTCCCACCACGGTCAGACTCCACATCTTTCCACTTGACAGATCAACCTGGGAAGTCCTGCGCAGGGCAGAGAGCCCGGGGGCCGGAGGCCACCGAAAGGCAGTCTCATGGAGACAGGTTTTTCCTGCCATGATGTCAGCCTCCAATCTGCACACTCAGCCGCCGAGCCCGCCCGGGCCGGGCTGGGAACCGGCACCCGCCTCCCACACACACCGCTGGCAGCGGGAGGAAAAGTTGCGTGTGGCAGAGCGGGCGCAGGCCGGCACCCCTGGGAACCGGGGCACCCGCCGGCCCACGCACGTCCCGAGGGGCGCCCCGAAACTGATGCGACTCCGATAGCCGGCGAGGCATGCAGCCAGTCCGGGTGATTCACAGCTTCCAGCGCTGCTGCGGGCCCGCCGGGAGGGGCGGGGAGGGTGGGGGTGGCGTGCGGCAGCCGAGGGACTGCATCCAGCCCCGGGCCGCCCCGGGGGCGCGGTGCGGGTCGAGCAGGCACGCAGCCCCCACCCTGCTCCTGTCCCCACTCAACCCGGCAGGCCCCGGCCGGCACCCCCCCCGCCCCGCGGCGGCCCGTCCCTCCCTGCCCCATTTCCCGGTACCTTTCCCAGCAGGCGTCCCTTGCAGTAGGAGCGGCCGGAGATGGGGTCGGTGATGATGCGGGTGGTCTCGGCCGCGCGGGGCGGGGCCGCCGGGCCGGGCGCGGGCTGTGCGGGGAGGCAGGCGGCGGGGAAGGGGGGGAAGAGGACGGCGGGCTCCATGGCGGGCGCGGGAGGACAGGGAAGAGAAGGAGGCGGCTCCGCCGCCACCGCCGGGCCCCGCGCACGTGGCCGCGCCGCCGCGCGCTGTCGCTGCCGCCCCGGGAATCCCGCCGGCTTTATCAATGGGCGCCCTGACGTCACCCGCGGAGCCCCGCCCCCGGGCGGCCCCGCGCTGCCCTTAAAGCGGCCGCCGCGCACAGCGAGGGGTGAGTTGGAGGGGGTGGCGACAGGGTCCTATACGCCTACCAGCACCCCTTGGCTGGTGGTGACTGGGGGAGCCCAGATGCGGCTCTACTGCCTCCGACACACATGCCCCACCCCCGCCTTGACACAGGATGCAACCTCCCCTTAGGGACAGAGACCCCCCATAAGACAGGCAGCCCCCCGCCCCCCCAGATACAGGGATCCCTACAGACACACTGAGACCCCATAGACATGCAGAGACCCCTCATCACCTCCCTCTCCTCTCTCCCAGTGCACACAGAGCCCCCTCCCCATACACATCCATAAATGCACCCCTGACACACACTTACTCACAGGGGTGACTGACTTGTGTCACATGAGGGATGGGGGACCCCACACCTACACCCCAGAGAAAGGCTGTGGCCAGGGTGGGATTTCAAAGGTCATGTATTTGCTGTGGGCCCTGGCCCTCCCATGCCAAACCTGGATGCAGACAGGGACCCCCCCAGAGTCCCTCACTCTGTGCCAGGGGCTGGGGAGGGGGTCACAGCCTAGCCCAGGTGGGGTGCTGGGGACACAGGGGACAGTGGAAGATGTAGGTAAGCTCCCTGGCCAGCCTGTCCCCTTTGTAGGTGCTCCTTGGCCACCCTTTGCCCCAGCTTCAGCCCAGCCCCGTGGCCCACAAACAGCCCTGAAATGTTGGTCCCCTGCAGCTGCCCATGGTGGCCAGTCCAGGACTGGGGACCTGCAGGATGGTCCCATTGGGGATGTCCTGGGGATGCACCTGGGCATCCCATCCTGGGCTTCCTGGGGGCTCCGGTGTCGTGGCATGAGCCTGGCTGTGCTGGCCCCAGTGTGCGGTGGTGTCCAGGCAGTGTGCCATAGTGGTGCTGCTCTCTAATGGCCATGAGGAGGACGTGCCTCTGTCACCCAAAACAGGTCATGGAAGAATGCCAGGCATCTCTCCCTCCCCACTGGTGTGAGAGATGGCAGGGGTGGCTGCATAGCCAGGCCCCCCCATGAGCCTGGAGCAGCAGCATTGTGGGAGTCCCTCAAAAGCAGGTCCTGCTGCCCTGCTCCATCCTGCACACAGGGTGACTGTGTGCACATCCTGTGCCTCAGTTCCCCCACTCTGCACTCCACTTCTGCTTCCCTGGGGCAGCTTAGGGCTCTGGTCACTGATGCTCCATCTGCTCCTGAACATGCTGAGGGTTTTGCATGAGGTATGCCCAGTCAAACAGCCCCCTGCTTCACAGCACATCCTTTTTTGGGGGAATTAACCCCCTTTTTTTGCTGCAGGAAAGCTGAGCAAACCTGCAAGGAGAGAGGAAATGAGCCGGATCTGTCTGCTTTTTGCACAGGTTTCCAACTTGTGCAGAGGAAAGATATGCAAACCCACTGCCTAGCAGCAAACAAGCTCCAGGAGCAGGCAGAGAGGCTGCTACCCGTTGGGGCAACGCTGCCTGTTTCCACCAGGGCCCCAGGGCTCCCCGGGGCGTGGGTGGCGTCACGGGGCAAAGCTGGTTTTCCGAAGGAGGCCCCAGCTCGGTGCTGCTGGGAGCTCCCAGGGCAGAGCTGAGTCAGCGTCTGGAGGCAACACGTGGGTGGAGGCACCCAGGGGAGCAGGGAGGCCCCAGGAGACCTGCCTGGGGTGGCAGGACTACCTGCGCGGGGCTTTCCCCTGGGTCCCCCACAGAGGCACAGCTGGGACCAGCAAGGGCGAAGAGCTGTCAGCTCTGCTCCTGCTCCCCGCTGGCTCTGGGCCAGTTCGTGGGCTGGGTTTGGGGGCACGGACAGACCCCATAGCCCACATCCTGCCAGGGCTGGGGCTCCTCCTCTCCAAGAGGGATGGAGCCTGGAAGCAGCCCCCCCTCCACCTGCAGCTCCAGTCTGCAGTGATGCAGAGCATCGTAGCCAGGGGTTTTACCGTCACCGAGCTGGAGCAGTGGGAGGAAGCATGGTTTAACACCAACAACCTGCCTGGACCGGGGAAGGGGAGGCTCTGGGGTGATCCCCTGGCCGCCTGCAGCTATTTAGATGAAGTTACAGGAAAAGAGAGCCAGACTCTTTGGGGAGATGTACAGCAAAATGGGGACAGGCACCTGATGCAAGTTCCACCAAGGGAAATTCCATCTAGATACTACGAAGATTTTTTTTCCCCTAGTGAGCATGGCAAAATAGTACACGAGCCCAGAGAAGCTGTGGGATCTCTGTCCTCCACAATACTCAGACCTGGCCTGGTCCCCCCCCAGGTCCCTCTACCTTCACAGTGTTCAGCGATGCTCAGCGGCATCAGGAGTAGTGAGGCTGAACCCATCTGACAGCTTGCCTCTGGGCTGCCTTCTTGGGGCAGCTGCATGGTGTTGCTGTGCGCTCTGCTCACAGCACCCAGGCAGCAAGAGCAATGCCAGCCAAGCATCCACGTCCCACCCCCCAGCCCAGGGTTCAGGGCAGCTCCCCAGGATTGGGGTGACAGCCCTGACCCCCTCCGGAGTGGGGTTCCCCCTCCGCCCTTGGCATTCTCCTCCAGCCAGCACCTGCAAAGCACAGGGCTGTAGCCACCAAGGAGGAGGAGGGAGAGGGTGGCTGGTCCCTTGGGTGAGCCAGGGGAAAAAGCACCAGTTCCAGCACTGGCACCAGCAGAGGCCAACCTGCCTCAGGGGCTGGCTGGGGATGTGCAGAGGGGAAGCTGCAAATCTGGCAAAGCTGCCTGGAGGGAGAGATAAAAGGACCTGGATCCCTCTGTGTTAAGGAAGCATTTTGATCTGGAGTAGTACGCGTAATGTTAGTGCCAGAAGGTACCCCCTGGGAGGCAAGATCCAGCCCACAGAGGCTCAGGGAGCCCTCTGAAATCTCTTGCAACGGGCTCTTGCCTTAGCTGCTGCCCTGGAGCGGGGGGAGCATGGGAGGCTTCACCCCAATCAGGGTGTTAGCAGGCTCCAGCCCATGGGTGCCAGCTCAGGGCTGTGCAACCGCAGCTGGGGCACACCAGGAGGCAACTGTCACCCCCAGGCCAGTGCACTGCTGGCACCTCCCTTCCCGCAAGGGCCTGAATAGCCGTTTCCTGCGTCCCACCCCAGCAGCCAGGGCTCAGCTGGCCCTGCTTCTCTCCCCATCCTGTCCCATCCCATCCTGTCCCTCCTGCCCAGCAGAAATGCCTGGCACAGGGTTCGTTGCTGTGGCATTTGCCACACAGCGCAAGGTGCCGGCACCCCGAACCTGCTGCTCATGGTGCAATACCTGCAGCAGGACAGGGCAGGTTCTGCTGCCAGAAACCGACCCCTCTGATGGGGTTTGTGGGTCTGGGAGAGACCCAAGCAGGGTCCACGGGACATGGGTGATGAGTCTGTACCAAGGGGATATGCTGCTTTCCCACTGGGGGCTGGAGCATCCCTGAGCTGAGACATGAGGTCAGCACCTGCGGTGCCACTTTTGAGCCACAAGCGAGCGATGAAATCAAGGAAGGGAACTCCTGAAGCCTAGTGCCTTCTCAAACTCTGATGCATCCTGGCCCTTGCTCCTGGGGTGCACCCTTGGGATAGCATGGGTGGCCCCAGGAAGCCTGAAACAATCCAGCATGGTTATTACTGGTGTGCTGAGCTTGCCAGGCCTCTGAGGTACCCCAGATATGCAGCACGTAGGGTGTCCTGGCACTCAGCACCCCGAGCCAGGCTGAAGAGTGGCCACCAGACCCCTGCCCTGCTGTGGTTACCCCCCTGGGCTCTGGGACTGTGGCACCACACAGGTGCTTGGGCCACGTCCCGTCTCACCCACCTCTCACCACCACTGAAGCAAAGTGCCGTTGGTACCACACCACGTACCTCTGTTTACCCAGTTCACACCGCAGTGAGCTCACATGCACTTTCAGAGTGTGGAAACGCAGCGCCCCTCTTCAACGCTGTTTTTCCTGTGGGTTGTGGAGCTCGTGTCAGACCCCAGCTCCTCCTTCCTGGCCTGGGACTTGTGTGGGATGGAAGGAAGTTGTACAGGGTCCAGTGGTGGAGAGAGAAGCTGGTCCCTTTGGTCCCCATCCTGCAAGCATGCTCACCCTGCACCCTCTCCCCAGTGGGACTGGGAGTTGCACCGTGCACGGAGGTGGGGACCAGCCAGGCAGAGATGTCTCCCCATCCCAGGAGGGAGGGGTTTTCAGCAGACCCCAGCCTGGTGCCTCTCCAGGACCCTGGGGGACTGATGCTGGCCTACAGAGGGGGGTGGAGGGAGATACGGCTTGTTGGGGGGCAGAGGAGGGTGGAAACTGGGAGAGGCTGGGAAGGGACTTTGCTTCTGGGGATGGAGAGGGGAGGGATAGGGGGGGTGTAGGGGCCATGGTTTGTGAGGGGCTTGCAGGGCAAGGTGGAGCAGGGGGTGCATTGAAGGTAGGTGGCAGGGTGCAAGCATATGTGGGGGGTGTCGCCGCACAGTGCGGCTGAGGGGTCCATAGCTGGTGGGAGCCCAGGGAGGTGGCGGGGCACAGGGGCTGAGAGGAGACCGTGGCCGGCGGGGGGGCGGGATACGGCGGGGCCGCCCCGCGGCGAGGCGGAGCCGGCGGCCGCGCCCGGCGGGGATCGCGGCGGGGCGCGGAGCGGCCCCGGAGGATGGGGCGTGCGGCGGGAGGTGAGCCCGGGCAGGGCACCCCGGGAGGGGGCGAGCGCAGCCCCGGGGGTCGCTCTGTGGCCGCGGACAGCCGGCCGGAGCAGCGGGACGTCGGGTGTGAGACAGCCCCGGGCTGGCGGGGGGCGGCAGCCCTGGGAGGTGGCTCCGGTGGGGGGGGGGGGGGACACACTGCGGGGCCCCGGGTCCTTTCCCTAGGCTGAGAAGCGGGGTTCACCCCCCTCGCCGTGGCGGGCTGGAGCAAGGGGGGCGAGAGAGCGGGTCCCACAGGGGGGTCACCCATCCTCTGCTCTCCCCGCAGGCGCTGGGCTGGGGACGGTGTCGCTTTGGGGCAGCCTCCTGCTTGCTGCCGGCCTTGCCCTCGACCCAGCACCGCAAAGCTGCAACTGCACAGAGCCCATGGACTTCCAGGCTTTCCGGGAGGCTCCGCTACCCGAGAGCTGCTGCCTCAACTTTACCAGCTCCAACATCACCCACCTGGACTGGGGTGCACTGGTAGGGGTGCGGGGGCTGCGGGAGCTCTACCTCTCGCACTGCAACATCACGGCCATTAGCAATGCACAGGGAGTCCCCCCTGCCTTGGAGGTCTTGCACTTAAGTCACAACCTGCTGGAAAGACTCCCTGGAAGCTTTCTGGAAAATGCTCCTAATTTGAGGGTCCTTTATCTGGACAGCAACCAGCTCCAGGAGCTGCCCAAGTCCTTCCTGAAAGCATCAACCCAGGTCCAGGAGGTCTACCTGGGCTTCAACGCCCTGACCTTCCTTCCCGCTAGCCTCCTGAAGCCATCTCTCCTTCAGCTCCAGCTCTCCAACAACAGCTGGGACTGCAGCTGCGCTTTGCTCAGCAACCTGGAGGGTTGGCCCAGCCTGGTCACTGAGGTTATCTGCCACACACCAGAGCAGTACCATGGTGTGGACCTCCAGAGCATCTCCCGGAATGAGCTGTGCCACTCGCAGAGCCTCACCGCCCTCTTCATCTGCCTGCCCCCTCTCCTCATCCTCGCCAGCATCACCTGGTGCTTCTGCAGGCAGAAGAGAAAGACCAACTATGGCCTTCAGAGCAGGTCCCAGAGCCACCCAGCCCCGGCAGAGAGGGGCAACATGCCAGTGCCTGCAGAGCCCCACCACTATGTCCCCTACGAGTTGCCTGCTGCCCCCTCCGAGACTGAGAAGAAAGTGCTGCTTGGGAGCCAGGTCCTGCTCCAGCCCTCTGTGGACCCGCTGGAGAGCAGCAGAGACCTCTACGAGGAGGTGGAGATCCAGGTGGGATCGCCCAGCAGTTCCCAGGTGTCAACCCATGAAGGGCAGCAGGGCACCCCAGCACCAAGGGCAGAGGAGCTGGGGGGCAGCGAGCCAGAGGTGGACACTGTCAGTGTGAGTGAAGTCCTGAAGGACTCTGCTGACCGGGAGAAGATCTACATGAATCAGTCGACCAACTATTACAACCTGGTACCCGGCATTGAGATGGAGGACTTGGAGAACCTGGAGTATGAGAACATCGACCTGCACTGATGCTGGGACTCAGGCCATGTCTTGGACACACCAGGAGGATGGCAGGGGCCAGGTGGTAGTGAAAGCCAGCAGAGGAGGAGAGGCACGAGCTGTCCTGCCCTGGCTTACAGTGTCTGTTTGCAAAGCTGCACCCCCAAATTCCCATCCATTCCCCAGTGCTACCATGTGCACCCCTCACCTGCCATGTGCTGCAGCTGGGCAGGGGGGGCGAGGGTGCTTCGGGCACTGGGGACCGTGGTGCAGGCTGGCAGTGTTTGGGGACACACAGGCTGGCAACGCATGAGGAAGAATGTGGAGAGGAGGCGGGGGCTGTCTTGTCTGGTTTTGGGGACCAGGTGACAATGCTGTGTGTGCCAGACCCACCAACTGGGACCTCCAACCTCTTGCTGGAGCCAGATGGTATCTAGCACAGACCCACTGCTCCCCAGCCCACAGATAACAGGGTCTGGGGACATGAAACGGGGCTGGCTCTGCCTACGTGGTCTGCGGGGGGGGGAGTCACGCATGGACAGGGTGTCCTGAGCTTGGCAGGGGGAGTCTGGGGTGTCCCTGCCTGCTCCCCACTCCACATCCCTCTGTGTCCCACCATGTGGCACTTGAAACAGCCAGTGTGTATGTGCTGCTGCACACATGAGTGTGCATGCACACGTGTGTGTGGGGACTGTGCACAGGTGGGTGTGAGTGCATGGGGGAGGTGCACCCTTGTGTGGGGGAGGCAGTGGAAGGGGCCCCTTGCAGCCTCTCCTGCCTGATGTGCTGCCAACCCCTGTAGGATGCAGCTCTTAATAAGAAATAAATAATTTTACTCCTGGCAGTGCAGCTCTGCCCCTGTGTCTGTGTGGTTTGGGGTGATGGGGAGCCGACAGACAGGATGTGGGGGAGTGCAGGGATGGGGGGCTTTGCTCCTACCCCATCTCCCCTCCCATGCCCTGGGTGATGCCCCAGTGTGGGTCTCATTTGGCAGCCTCAGGGCCACTTTGCTGGCCAGTGGAGCAGAGCTGGGCGCTGGCTGGGGGCGAGCAGAACCTCTGCCTTGCACCGTGATTTACATTCCAGCCAGGGAAGGTGTCAGCCTGCTGCAAATGCTGCGGTTCCCAGCTGGGAGTTGTATGGCTCTTGGGAACAGGGCAAAGGCTGGGGGTGCTGTAAATCACCCCCCTGCACAGGCACTCCCCTGGTGAGTCTCACCCATGGGTGCTCCAGCCCTTCTCTGGGATGGGTCACCCTTGAGTCCTGCCCGCCCTGCCCAGGGGGACATTTCCCAGGCTGGAAGCCCCAGTGGCCGCCCTGCTCTGCACTGGAGCCGTCCTGGGCCTGGGCTGGGCACTGTGCCCGGGCAGGAAGGGAGGGAGCCATGCAGGACAGGACACAGCGCTCCAGCCGGCAAGGGAAGTGGTGTTTCCTGTTGAGAATGGCGTGGCCTCCAGCAGACCCAGCAGGACAAGCCACGGGCCCCGGCAGTGCTCTGCCCCTGCCCAGCCCCAGCATGGGTTGGGGACAAGGACAGGATGATTTCCCTGCATGTCTTGCTGTCACTCACAGACATTTCCCTCTGTTTTATGTCCTGCTGGAATTTTTCCCTTGCCACTCCCTCCTGGGCCCTGGGAAAGTGGCCTGGTGCCAGCCTTTAATATGGCTCCACCACCATCTGCCAGGTAATGCAGCCAGGGGACACCCAGGGGATCCTGGTGTGCCCCAGCTCATGCCATCCTCAAGTCCCCTCCGGGAACACGGAGGGACCAGGAGCTGCCACAGTGCCGAGGCAGGATGGGCAGGGGTCAGCCAGCTGTCCCCAGGGGCTGCAGCAACAGCCCACGGCTGCAGGCGCTGCCTGTTGCTGGCAGAGAAGATGTGGGCAGTGATGGGCGCGTGCTCTGGAAATATCCCACAGACTTCCCTGGGGGCTGGCTCTGCCTGCACACCCTGGGGTCCCATTGCCAGGGCTGCTGGGAGCGTTGCAACCCTCTGTCCTTTCCCCTTCTTCTCATGGAGGCCTAACTTCTGCAAAGTTAGAACTTTGTCTGCAAAGTGTCTGCAAAGGGGAACAACCCAAACCACCCAACTGGGTCCTGCCCAGCCCCGGCTCTGGCATCCACAGCCCCCACCGAAATCTCTGGCCAGGGCCGGTGGCAGGCAGGTGTGACTGACCCAGAGTTCACCGTTCCCTGCCTCTGACAGCCCCAATCCATCACGGGGCGGGCTCAGCTGCACAGGCCCATCCTGGGGTATTTAGCGGGAAGAGGCACTGGCGGGATGGGTGGGTGCAGGCAGGGAGCAGGCAGCAGCTGCGGCAGGTGTGGGAAGGGCAGGGAGGCTGCGTGGGTGATCCTGCTGATGGGCCATAGTGCTTGGTGTGGGAGCGAGTGAACATCCCCAGGCCCTGCAGCCTGGACAGTGGTGGGAACCCCAGTTCTCAGTTTAGCCAACCTCCAGTGAGAGAAGGATTCTTCCACCAAGGTGTGGGTCTGAGCAGCGATGACCATCTCCTACACTCTGAAAGTTGCCAACTCCCGTTTCGGGGGTTTCTCCAAGCTGCTCTTCCGCTGGAAAGGCAGCATCTACAAGCTGCTGTACAAGGAGTTCATCGTCTTCATGGTTCTATACGCTGTGCTCAGCCTTGTCTATCGGTGAGTGGGGTCAGTGTGTCGCTGCTGGTCATGTCCCTCCCTGCTGACCCACTGGGATGTGCAGAGATGCCCCGTTGGTCATGGACTGGGGTCCCTGCAGGGAAGGGGGAAGGCCAGGGAACTCCCGCAGGGAGGGTGGGAGTGGGCAGGGGAGGGCAAAGAGAAGGTGAGTCAGGCAATGGCTTTTTGTGGAGGTCTGAGGCAGTACCCCAGCCCCGCTTCTCACCCCTGACCCCACCGCTTGCCCTGACCTGGCTGCGTGTTTCTGACCCCACTGCATATCCCTGACCCTGCTGTGCGTCCGCTGCAGGCAGCTGCTGACCGAGGAGCAGAAGCGCCTCTATACCAAAGTGGCTCAATACTGCAACCGCTCCACGGACCTCATCCCCATGTCGTTTGTCCTAGGTATGGGTCTCTCTCCCTGGAACCTGGGAGTTGGGGTCCCCTGTTCCCCCGGTGATGGTGGCTTGAGGATGCCCCACTGCCCATCCCGATCCCATGCCAAAACACCCCTTACACACTGTCAGATGGGGGATGGAGGAGCCTGGTGCCCCAGGGATGGCACTTGGCTCCCAGACCCACTGAGCACAGCTCCCTGGCCCTGGGGATGCCAGTGTGAGGCTGTGATTCCCCCAGCCCACTCTGCACCCTCCTCCCCATGCCCAGGAAAGGGGCACCTTATCTACGAGAGATGGCTGTCCTGCCCTGTGCCACCTGCACCCAGGGCAGGGAAGAGCTGGGGACATCTCCAACTCCATCCCTGGGGAGGGAAGCCCAATGGGAAGCACAACATGAGCTTTATCTCCTGGCCACAGAGAAATCTGCCAGCCCTGGAAGCTTGACAGCTCTCCTGGTGTGGGCTTATCCTCACCTCACTCCACTGCCTGGCTGCACCAAACCCCCACGTGCTATCTCTCGGTGCAGGTTTTTATGTCACTCTGATTGTGAACCGGTGGTGGGCCCAGTACACCAGCATCCCCCTGCCCGACCAGCTCATGTGCGTCATCTCCAGCAACGTCCATGGCAAGGATGAGAGGGGCCGGATCCTGCGGCGCACCCTCATCCGCTACGCCAACCTGTCAGCGGTCCTCATCCTGCGCTCTGTCAGCACCAGGGTGCTCAAGCGCTTCCCCACCATCGACCACGTGGTGGAAGCGGGTGAGGAGCTAAGCCCTGGGGGTGATGGCTTAAAAAGTGGGGTGAGAGCTGGGGGCCACAGATGTGTCCCTATCACTGGGAAGGTGTGCTGGGGGCTGGGGTTCCTTGCAAGCATCCCTGCCCCAAACTGCCCCGCATGTGTGTTGGCATCCTTGCACAGATGTTCAATGCCAGAGAGTCCCATGTCCCCTCTGCCCAGAGCTTGCCTCCAGGGGCCGTAGTTTTACTTGGAATACCCTGCATTCCTGCTGGGGACAGTCCCCAAAAGGGCTCTCCCTCACCGACACGGGGGCCGTGCCACTGAGCCTTTGCCCTGCCGCAGGCTTCATGACGCAGGATGAGCGGAAGATGTTTGAGAGGCTCCACTCTGACTTCAACAAGTACTGGATCCCCTGCGTGTGGTTCACCAACCTGGCGGCTCAGGCCAGGCAGGACGGCCGCATCCGTGACGACGTGGCCCTCCGCCTGCTTATGGACGTGAGTTGGCGCTGGGTGCGCGGGGGGAACCAGGCGCTGCAGTGGGGGCTCGTGCAAAGCCCGGGTCACCCGTCCTTGTCTTCTCTGCACAGGAGCTGAATCTCTACCGGGCCAAGTGCAGCATGTTGTTCCATTATGACTGGATCAGCATCCCTCTGGTGTACACGCAGGTGGGTACCCTGACACGCCATGGGACCATGGGCCTCTCTGAGCCAAGATCCCACAATGGCAGAGGAGCCCCACAACCTCCCCCTGCACCCTGATGGGAAGAACTTTACCCCCCTTCCTAAAAACACTTTACTCCCCCATTGAATCTGGTGTCGGATTCGGCACAGCCGCTGGTTCACAGGCCCACAGGGATGTGCGGGACTGTGGGTGGTGCGGCAGTGGGGTTTAGCCTAAAGCCCATGAGAGCATCAGTGACCGTCTGAGCCTCTTGCATCCTTGCTGCTCCTGTGCTGAGCATCCCCCTCAGCCGCCACCCTCGCCGCCAGCTGACCCGTGGTCCCGGCAGGTGGTCACCATCGCAGTCTACTCCTTCTTTGCCTTCTGCCTCATCGGGCGGCAGTTCCTGGAGCCACTGGAGCCAGGGCAGGAGGGGGACCTGGACATGTATGTCCCTCTCCCCACCCTCCTTCAGTTCTTCTTCTACGCCGGCTGGCTCAAGGTGAGATGTGGCCATGCAGCCAGGCTTTGCTTTATGGGCTAGGGGTGGCCAGGTGGCCCTGACTGCTCCCCTGGGCTGGAGGGTGGCTGGCCCAGGGCATGGCACCAGCCATGTCACTGCTAACTGTCCTTGGGGATGCATCATGCTGGGGCACCATGGAGCTCCATGTCTGCATGTTTCCTGTGCCCCATGGGTAGACTGAAGGATGGAGAGCTCTGTGGGAAGGTGTCCCTCCCCTGATCCCCTGTCTCACCTGCCCCCCTCCCTCCCCAGGTTGCAGAGCAGATCATTAACCCTTTTGGAGAAGATGATGATGACTTTGAGACCAACAAGCTGATAGACAGGAACCTGCAGGTGGGTCCTGCCCCAGGCTGATGTGTGGGACTGCTGCAACTGGGGCACAGGGACATCCCCGTCCCTTGGCAGTGGGACCTGTACCCTGCCAGCCCCCAGCCCTGCTCCTTGCCACGCAGGTCCTTGTCCAAAATAGGTTCCCATAGAAAGCAGGGCTGCACCTTGTCCCTCCATCCCTGTTCCTCTGTGTGTCTGCTCCCCACAGCAGGGTCAGCACCCCCCAAGGGACACTCAGCAGCCTGGCACCACTGCCCAGCCCCTCACCTCCGAGAAAAGTGTTCAAAAGGGGAAAACCCCAAAAGGAGCCAGGAGACCGGCCCAGAGCCTCCCTGGCCCCTTGCAGAGCCCAGCCCTACCCTTGCCAAGTTTGCACCACAAGCAGCATCTGCAGCCACTGGTCCTGCCCATGTCCTTGCAAAGCCACCCCTGTTCCCTGCCTTTGCGGTGCCCAGGTGTCCCTGCTCTCTGTGGATGACATGTACCAGAACCTGCCCCCTGCTGTGAAGGACAAATACTGGAACGAGTCCACGGCTCAGCCCCCTTACACCATGGCCACAGCTGCTGAGACCTTGAAGCCCTCGTTCCTGGGCTCTACCTTCGACATGCGGTAAGTGCACACAGAGCAGCCCCAGCGCTGGAGAAAAAGAGGGCGAGTGCTTCAGGGTAGCAATAGCACAAGCGGGCTTGTGCCCCTGGGCCCAATTACAGTGAGCAAACAGCAAGTCCCCCTGGGAGTGTGTTGCCCAGCCCCCGTGGGGCTTGTGGGCTGTGCTGGGTGATGGCTGAGCTGCTGGAGCAGGGATGTGGCCTCCTAGAGCTGTTCCCTGCTTGTCAATGCATTGGGATGGAGGTGGTGAGAGGTACTGGGCATCCCTGCGGAGGATGGCAGCCTGTCCCCATCACCCCGCTGTGCTCCTCCAGTGTGTGCGAGGACGCAGAGCAGAGCCAGCCAGCAGAGGCTTCGCCAAGCATGCCACACATCCAGACACCTCTGCTCAGCCGCTTCTTCACCGCTGCATCCCCCGCCATCAGCATCAAAAACTTTGGCTGGAGCAGCCGAGGTCAACCCCATCTGCAGCGCCCCCGGGCCGACGGTGGCTTCCCCTCCCCTTTCCCCAACCACTCCAAGAACCCTGAGTCGGTGGCTCGCATCGAGGAGGAGGAGACAGAGGATGAGGAGCCCAATACACTCAGTGGTCGCCCGGGGGAGACCCAGCCGCCAGAGGCCTCTGGAACACAGAGGAAGGAGCTGCCACTGATCCACGTGAAGGCACCGTCCAGTGAGAGCATTGGGGCTGGCCAGCTGGAGGACTGGGAGCCCTGAAGCTGCCCCAAAAGCACCCCTTTCCTGGGGGAAGAATAGCTGCCCCCACCCCAAGGCACTGCCACCACCAGCCACAAAGCTCCCTGTCCCTGGACACCCCTGTCGAACCCCCTCTTCAGAAGCAGGACATTGCCGGGTCTTTTGCCACCCAGCCCCAAGCGAAGTTGTGTCCCCAGGTTGATGGGAAGAACCCGGTGGGTTTAGGATTGGGCAGACAGCCTTTAACACTAGCTGTCAGCCCCAAAACTGCAGGATTCAACCCATCCGTGTGATGATGCCACTGACTTGCAGCTGGCCAGTCTCACTCCCTCCTCCCATGGCGCAGCGCAGGGGACAGAGGACAGCACAGACTCCAGCAAGGGATGGGACGAGGGCATAAGCCTTGCACAAAACCAACACCATGATGGAGAGGTCCCCTCAATATTAATAAAGCTATTGCCAATCTCAGCTCTGAGGTTCTTCCTTGTCAGTGCAATCACCCCCGGCAGTGAGACAGCAGGGATATCACATTTATCCAAAAAGTGGGTGAATTTGGATTTTGTCAAGGAGTGCACACATTCTCCTGGGGCAAAAAAGGTGCAGCCCCATGGATTGACACCAGTGATGGTTGTGGGGTATAGGTCAAAGGGATAGAGCCAGAAAAAACAAACAAACAAACAAAAAACCCAGACAGAAAGATGCTTTTAGCCCCTGTAGGATTCCTGCACTCAGCCATGTCTGTTTCCTGTGAGAATATTAGCAGAGCTGTTAAAAAATTCCCTTTCCTGCACACCCCCATTTCCCAAAGCCACCTTTCCTTTAAAGCTCCCATCTCCCCGCAGTGAGCCAGCCCCGATCCTCCTCTGCTACACTGCTGGACCTGTTAAAGCATAACAACGAGGTCATTTTCTGGGTTGGACCAGATCCTGTGAAAATACCCCAAAGTTAATACCGTGTGGAGCTGGGGGAGCTGCTCAACAGTAAGGAGCAGCACTCAGGATGACAAGTGCCCTCACTTGGGTTACACTGCTGGCTGCTCATTGCATGAAAAGTTGCTTTCTTTAAATTCAGCCCTTGCACCTACCGGCAGAAGTGGGCAGGGTCCTTAGACCAGGTTTTGACGCCTCATAGACCTAGCCAGACTAAAGCTGTGCTTAACCCCAGCCCCTGCCCATCTCCTTCTGGCTCAGTGCATGGCAGGCTTGCCTCCTCCCAGGCTGGCAAATCCCTGCGTGCATCCACGGGGCTATGCCAAGGCCAGACCAGAAATCGCACACCCTGCAGCCAAGCTGCACAAGGTCTCACAGCCCATGCCACAGCGGGAGCCAGCTGCCACCATCCTGTTCCCACGTCACACCTACAGCGCAGCTCCGATGGGCAGTAGGTGCTGCTTTCGTTCCCACGGGCTGTTGCCCTTGGCAGCTGCGTTTTTCAGAGCAATAACTTAAATAAGCAGCGTGCATTGACGAATTAGCCATAATCCTGCGCATCAGGGGCTAGATTTACAGCTCCTGCTGACACCAAGCTGGCACTTGGTCCGTAAGCCTCAGTTTCTCCATCTGTACAAAGTCCCCCAGAAACACCCTGAATCCTGTTTGTGGAGGGCGAGGGGGGAGAAGAAACACACTCAATAGGAAGCAGCCGTGACGCACACCTCCCAAGTGCCCTTTATCTCCTCTGCCCCACCTCTCTGGGAAGCAGGCATTGCTGGAGAGCAGGGAAAGTTTACCCCAGATCACTATGGAGAAGGAATGTACTTGTGCAAACGTCCTGCCCAGCCCAGGTCCCACTGCCAGGGACTCTAGGAGCACGGCCAGTCACAAATCCCAGAACAGTAGGGGTTGGAAGGGACCACTGGAGATCACCTTGCCCAACCCCCCAGCCTGAGCAGGTACCCCTAGAGCAGGGGGCAAAGGAACGCACGCAGGTGTGTTTTGAATATTACCAGGGAAGGAGACTGCACAACCTCTCCGGGCAGCCTGTTCCACTGCTCTGGCACCCTCACAGGAAAGTTTTTTTCTCATTTTTAGGTGGAACTTCCTGTGTTCCAGCTTGTGCCCATCGCCCCTTGGCCTGTCATTGGGCACCACTGAGGAGAGTCCGGCCCCATCCTCTTGGCACCCACCCTTCAGGTATTTATAAGCATTGATAAGATCCCCCCTCAGTCTTCTCTTCTCCAGGCTGAACAGACCCAAGCCTTTCCTCATAAGGGAGATGCTCCAGTCCCCTGATTATCTTGGTAGCTCTCTGCTGGGCTTACTTGAGCAGTTCCCTGTCCTTCTTAAAGTGGGAGGCCCAAAACTGGACACAGCACTCCAAATGTGGTCTCACTAGGGCAGAGCAGAGGGGGAGGATATCTCTCTTGATCTGCTGGTCACACTCCTTTTAATGGACCTCAGGATATCGTTGGCCTTCTTGGCCACAAGGGCACAGTGCTGGTTCAGTCAATTTGTTGTCCACCAGCACTCCCAGGTCATTCTCAGCAGAGCCGCTTTCCAGCAGGTCAGCCCCCAGCCTGTACCTGGGGTTGTCCCTCCCCAGGGGCAGGACCTTGTACTTGCTTTTGTTGAATTTCATGAGGCTCCCCTCAGCCCAGCTCTCCAGCCTGTCCAGGTCTCGCTGGATGGCAGCACAGCCTTCCGGCCAGCTTGCTATTGTCAGCAAACTTGCTGAGGGCAGACTCTATCCCTTCATCCAGGTCATTGATGAATTGCACCCAGCGACCCAGTCGCACCTGCCGGGCACAGCTCCGCTTGCGGTGCCCACACGAGTGCAGAGCAGTGCTGCGAGGCAGTGCTAGCGCACGCCCACCATGGCATAACCGTCCCACCGCAGACACCTGGGTAACAAGTACCCTTTTCTAATGTGCTTGGTGTGTCTCCTGCAGCAACACCCTGCCAGCAAGGCAGGATGAACCTGTGCTGCCCAGGGCACCTCCTCCTGCCATGCACAGCACCCAGAGCACAGCATCACAGGAGAAAACTTAAATATACCAAGCCCAAATAATTTGTGGGGCAGAGCCTCCATTTTAAGGCATGAGATGCAGGTCTCACCACAGCTCTCCTTGGGGCAAGATGACCATGGACTATCTCCTACAGTTGAGAGCTAAAAATTGGCAAGCCAGGGCTGTCAGTTGTCTGCCTCGCACCAGGGCGCTCCTATGAATAAATGAGGCTTTCATAAAAATGGGTGAGCAGATCAAGTGCGCAGCACCTCCACTTGGCAGGCATGAGACATCCAAGCCTGGCTCCCCTGCAGCCCTGGGAGCAGCCCTTAGATGGGTCCCTACCTTGACCCCACTAATGAATGACATTTCACATGCCAAAACATCCAGAAAAGCTTTTGGTCACCACATATTTCCAATCCCCCCACAAGGGACATGGCAGAAAGGTGGAATTTGTACCCAGCTTTCGAAAGGGACAGACCATGATGAGAGCCTGGCCCTTCTGCTAGAAGGAATTTATCTTGCACTGGAATGAGACCGAGGGGGCCAGGCGAAGGCCAGCCGGTAACTGAGCAGTGCGGCCAAGATAGATCAGGACAAGATACTGGATGCTGAGGACAGTTGTAGAACTGGGCAGGAAACACCGAGCAGTGGCAGAAGGTGCTGCTGGCCCCGACCGCAGACGTGAGCACCGGCAATCAGGGAAGCGGCAGCAGGAGGTATGCAGCTGCAGGGGCCAGAGGTGCAGAAGGCAAGTTTTCAGCCAGATTTTGCACAAATGCAGCGGCAGCTGTGGAGCTGCTCCTTGGACAGCCTTCTCCTGAGGCAACAGGCCCCTTCCCCACTGACCTAACCCCAAGACCCCAGATGTGGCATGTGTGACCAGACACACCACAGGGAAGGGGGAACACATGCCCAGCCAGGCTCCAGCAGCTCCCAGAATGCCAGAACCCTGGTGGGGGTGGATGTGTGCACCTTCCTCCTGCTCACAGGTTTCCAGTACTGGAAACTCTCCTCTTGAGGCAAGTCTGACAACTCTTTTGCACACCCCCTTGTCCATTAGGCCACTGTCCTGGAACCCAGGGAGATGTTTCAGACGAGAGGAGTGTGGGGTCAGAGCTCACCTGAAGACACAAGAGCGCTCAGGGATTCCAGGAGAGATCCTTCTTCTTTTTACACTTTACAGGCAGGAGGAGCCACGCAAGCCCCCCAACCCTGCACACACAAACAAGCACACAACCCCCTCGCTGTAGTAGACTCTCGGTTTTATTCATTCTCTCAGCAGAGTAGTTTTTACTCATTTGCCTTTTCTGGCCTTGATCTTCCTCAAGTAGAACTCTAATTCCTTGCCTTCCAACACATAGCCGTCGGCTCGGCCACACTGTCCAGGTCTAGAGGCAATGCAGGCTGCAAGGAGAAGTCATCCAGTTTAAGAAGTTTAGTAATTGCTACCCCAGTACATACAGAACCTGAAAACAAGCACTGCACGCAGCCTCTCTGCAAAAGCACGGACGAGGAAGGTGTCAGTAAGAGATACACCAGTTTATGTGCCAGCTTCGGTACCTCCCCCTAAGGTATCAAGCTGCTGAACCTGCTCTGCTGGACCGAGTCCCTAATGAAGTCCTCTTCAGATCTCCAAACTGTCATCGCTCAAATTCAGTAGCAGAACTGGACAAAGGTCTCATCACCAGAAGACTTCAGAACACTGAACTATTCCCCAGAACCTGGAACTGGTCAAAGCTGTCACATGCTCTCAGGACATTTTTCAGACAGGCAGTGCGGCCCATGGGCCTTTGCCCGCTCTGCAAGGCTCAAGCCCCATCGCTTCTCTCAAGGCTAACCGGGAAGGACCGACTCCAGGAGCCTGGCTGGGACATGTAGCAATTCAAGCTCCAGAAACAGACTTCCCCTTCCTGCCAGAAGTGGGCTATCTCCAGAGAAGACAGAAGACCAAGTTACACTTCAGACCCAGAAGATACTCCCCCAGACATGGAGAACCCCCCACTGCTTTCACCCTGCAGTTAGCTTTATCGCAGTGCGTAGAACTTCAGGATCTTTGTGATACCAGGACCAAGAACAGGATTTGCTCTGGCACCCTGTTTGTGCCCTGACTCCCTTTATCCCCACCCACGTTAATCCTGCCAGGGACTCACCAAGCAGCTTTCCTTGCTGGAACTGTTCCTCAAGAATACTTGCTATCTTGGCATTCTTCTTTCGCTCATCATATTTTTTCTGGATCTTCTTTGAACGCTTCTTGTTCAAGATTTCCTCCTCTTCAGGAGTCTAAAAACAAGACCATAAGCAAAGACAAGGTTCAACATTAGGCCGCCTTCTGCTAGAGTGTGTGGTTTCCACTACCAAGGAGACCCCGTATTCTCAGCACTGCACGTTTCCCACGTCATACCTTGCCGAGGTACAAGCACTTCAACCTCACAGAACCAGGCGCAGTTTCACTTTTGAGGCCAAGAAATGCAATGTTGCTACCTAGAGTCCCTGCTGACCACAAAGCATGGTGCCCTAGGGAAGGGTGCTCTTAGACAAGTGACATTGCAAGGGCTTCCTTCATGAATTACTCCTCCTCCAAAGAGGGTGAATACTCCTTCCCTCTCCAAAGACAATGAGAGCACCTGGGTGTGGCACAAGTCCTGGCAGACCAGTTACAAGCTCTCCCTGTGCCTCAGAACTGCACAGTGCTCAGCTAAAAGCGCTTTGTTTTTAGTGCAAGGAGACGACCTTAAACTGAGTGCTGCACACGGGGGTTTAAATACCTTCTACCAGTTTAGGGTTTGCACCTTGAACAAAATTAGAGACAGTTAAGTCTGGATAGTTTAAAGACACTTCAGAACTCTTAAAAGTAAGCTGAAATTTAGTCAGCAATCGACGGGCTTCTCATCAAAGCAATCATCCCCCAGCACACGGACCCAATCTGCAAAGTCTTCCTCAGCATCATAGAATGTCATCGCTCTCCCTTCAGTAGCAGAACTGGACAAAGGTATCATCATTAGAAGACCAAAGAGATCAACAGGCAGGTCCTTGTGCACAAACAGGTACGATGCCTCAGAGAGCGCTCCACGGTACAGACCACTCTGTTAATGGAGCCAGACTCATCCGGGAGCTGATGGGAACGTAGGCCCAGTAACCACTGTTACCACGGACGGCACTCAGTGCTATTCTGGCAGGCACCACCCACCCACGACATCTAACTGCCTCCAGCAGGGCAGGCTCTACTCTCTGCACAGAGTCAAAATGACAGCAACAACTCCAGACGTACCAGTTTGGCACCCTTCTTGCGTCCAAGGGGCAAGGCATAGTGGGCTTCGTACCACTGCCGGTACGGAGTGCTGTCAATGAGAACAATGCAATTCTTCACCAGGGTCTTTGTCCGCACCAGTTCATTGTTGGAAGCGTTGTAGACGACATCGATGATCCTGGTCTTGCGAGTGCAGCCTTTCAAAAGAAGAGTACGAATTCAAACCTACAGGCATGAGACAACTAAGAACACAGTCCACAGCACCTCACACATACCCTCAAACCACCTCATGCTTATCGCTCCATCAAATATCCTCCAGCTTCCCCAGCAATGACTTAAATATTAGTAAAAGATGCATCTGTTTTTACCAGTCCAACCTTATGTTTCTAGGATAGAAAATTATTTGCCCCAGACAAAAAACTGGAATCTGTGGCCTCAGTGGAACTCATCTCAGAAAGGACCGAGTAACACTAAAAAATAAATTTTGGCTGGAAGATGCCTCAGCAGATGACAACTAACACTGCATGCAGGGCTCAGTCCGTAGGTACTTCCTAGAGCTACTGAATAAGCTATGCTGACAGGGCTGCTCTGCAACACGTACCACAAACCTTTTATATAGCATGAGGGTTTAAAAGTAAATTGAGAGAAGAAGCTGGTGTTTTCACTCTTCAAGACCTGAAGCATTCTGCATTGGCTAACAGATTTGACTGTTTGGCAGCTGCCTGCCCTGGAGACGCAGCCCTCCATGTGCACAAAAGCCAGGCACAAGATGGGTTTTCTCCTCTTCGCTCATGTCCTTATTCTGCAAGGTAAGCTCAGTCCCCTCACCTCTGTAACACCGCTTGTGAATGACAGCGCTCATCACAGCATAGACAGTGCTCTGTGATCACCAGGAGAAAACATGTCCTTTTGCCCTCGCACCATGCTGGACACTTAACTACCCTCCTTACCAATGGTTTTACTATTGTATTGAGTGACGCCAGCTGGGCCCAGGCTCAAGTTATGTGCTTTTCAGCTTGTAATTCAGAGAAAACCCACCTTGCTCACAGGAAGCACTACAGACTCCCCTCTCGCTAACACGCATCCCACTTTTGCTTAGCAAAGCAGGAGTAGGAAGTAAACCGCACGTGCTAATGTGATGCTGTTCTAGGGCCACACCTCAGAAAAATCCTCACCTTCCTCTGTTGGACAGAATCACTTTTACCAAGTGTGCATCAATAAACAAGAGTTGCATTTCTTAAGAACTAGCCGTATTTAGGTTTTTTTAACTCTCTGTAGTTCTCCCCACCCAGTAAAAAGGCAACGCGAGCACATCACTCAGTGTAACTATGACACTCCAATCACTGCGAACTTAGCAGACACCCAAGCCTCCTAAGGCCGCATAAGGTCAAAAGTTATCATCACTATGCATGCTGCTCCAGACCCAGTAAGTCCTTCAAGGTCCATGATGTTCAAACCGTGCCTACAAGCTTGAGCCTGGACTCTGTGGCAGTACCGGTGACCAGCCCAGCTGTAAGACTGTTCCCTTCCAACACACCAGGCTTACGATGTACTTACATTCCGATCCCCAGGAGAAGTTGCCAACATCCAACCGAAGGGCACGGTATTTCTTATTTCCACCACGAACCCTCACTGTATGAATTCGACGTGGGCCAATCTACGGTCAGAAACAAACACCAGGGTGTTGTTGGTGCTGGAATGCTGCACAGCTCTCGCAGGAGCCCAGCCAACTCCTGAACTCAAAGGCAACATGGTCAGTGTAACTATGACAAGCCCCAGCATCGGCAGATACGGTAAGCGACCAGAACGGTCTGTTGCATCTACCTAAGGTGAAAATTTCATCACTCCAATTGCCTCTTATTTCAAAAATGTATCACTGCTTTCTGCAGATGTAAAATACCACATTTTAAAGAAGCAGTGACAGACATTTAACCAGTCACAAAACACAGCACGTATTTAAGCCTTAAACAGCACATGACCAGCAACCCAAGTTTGAAAACACAACTACTGACCACCCTCCCCAAATCACCCACCTTAGTGTTGGCAGGAGGCCGCCCCAGCTCATACTTCCTCTTCTTGTGGTAGGGCTTCCTCTTGCCCCCAGTCTTGCGACGCTTATGCCAGTTGTCCCTGGAGATACCTGGATGGACGGCAGTGTGGTCAGAGGATGGCACTGATCCCACCTGGCCACAGTAAGGTATGGTTCTGAGTCCTCAGCTCTCCAAGGTTGGTATCCGCACAGTGCACTCGGCCTTATGCAGCAGTCAGAGAAGCTTCATCATTGATACTCAGATCCGCCTCAACCTCCTCCCTTCCATCACAGCTGGGCAAAGCAGACAGACTCCCTCAACCGTGTCTGATGGGTGTCCCCTTTGGGAAGCAGCCTCCCAACCCACCCCATGCTGCTGGGCACCCTACGTTATACTCTGGGTCTGGCAGATCATCTGCAGAAAGGAACCCCCATCCCGGGTCCCATGTGCTGGGCTCCTGAAAGATACCCCAACTCAAACCCCCTTCTCCTACCCAGTCTGCTGGGCCCCCACGATGGCGACAACCCCATCGTACCCCATCTCCCGTTTCCCCTACAATCCCCAGCCGACCAGTGAGGAACAGGGCCGCCCCCCACCTCTCGCTGGATCCCCCACAAAAACCACCCCACCTCATCCACGGAGATCCCTGCAGTAAACACTCCCTGCACAGGCCCCGCGCACTCCGGCCCCAGCGCCACCGAGAGCGAGCCCAGCGCCCGGGGCCTGCAGCGCGGCGACGCAAAGCCAGGCCGTCCCCTCCCCTCCCCGGCCCACCGCCATGTTGAGCCTAGGCATCTTCCCGCCGCCAGCAGCTCAGCGTCGTCGCGGCCGCCTCCAATGGCGGGGTGCAGGCGGGCGACGCCACCCGCTGACACCTGGTAAGGGGCCAGGGCGGGCAGCGGCAGCAAAGCGGGCGGATGGCGGCGGATGGCGGCTGGGCCTCTCAGCGGCCCCACTCACCCATGGTGCTGTACTGGCGCAAAGAGGCGTGGCCCCGCCTCCCGGGGCGGTTTGGCGCGGCGAGCTCTCGCGAGGCCGTGACGTCACCGCGCCCCCAGCGCGGTGCGCGCGCCGTTGCTTAGCGACGCGGCGGGGCCGAGGGAAGGTGGAGGGGCCATGGGGGCGGCGGGTGTCAGCGCTCAGGGCCGCTCTGCCGGGGCAGCGGCAGGCCCAGAGGGACGGGAGCACCGGCGGGAGTTTGCCTGTCCCGGGCCCGTCCCTCTCGCTCCGCGGGGACCGGGGGAGGGACAGCAGCCCCAGGGACTACGGTCGCCTCATTAGCATACGCTCATTAGTAGTCGAGCTGATTTGCATACCCAGGGTGCACCGCGGCGCGGCGGCGCGGTACCCGAGGCGCAGTCCGCCGCCCCCGCCGCCCCGCCCGGATCCGGGGGGGCGGGCCGTGCCCGTGTCTGGGGCCGGGGGATGCGGGCCGGGGCGGCGGGGGAGGGAGCGGGAGCGTAGCAGGGGTCGCCGTGTCCTCCGAAGGGACAACTGGGGAACGGCCTGTGCGTGGGGAGGGCAGTCTGTATACTCTGGTTTCTCTTCAGATCGCATAAATCTTTCGCCTTTTACTAAAGATTTCCGTGGAGAGGAACAGGCACGAGTGTCGAGAAATTTTTTGAGGCTCCATTTCGGTGGAGCTGCCCCTTTTCTGGTCAAAAACAGAGCGGTTTAACCAGCGCGGACAGGAGCGGGTTCCCGGCGGGGCGTTACGCTGCGTGACGGCCGGTTGGGCGCCTCGGGCCGCGTCATGCGGCGTCATGTCCGGCAACGAAACCCGGTGGGGGGGGAGGGGGGTGGTGGCGGCGTCACCGAAAACCTGGAATAACGCTGCTTAGCGCTGGGCGCGTTGGGGGGCGGGCACGGCTCGCGCGGACGTTCGTACGTGACAGTTACCGCCTACGTGATACATAATCACGGGCCTGGCCGAGCGCCGCCGCCTTCCGCTGCTCTGCATCTTCTCCGCTTAAAGCGGGGGCCGGCGGGGGGCAGCTGTTTCATTGGCGTCACCAGTTGTTCTTGGGTTGTGTTCTCCTGTTATTTTTTTCTCTGCTTTCTTCGCAATTTTTAAAATATTATTTATTTCCAACTATTAAAATGCTTTTAATTTCACGAGTTTTTCGCTTTTACCCGTCCAGTTCTTCCCCTCCACCCCATCGCGGGGGGAGCGAGCGAGCGGTGTGGGGTGCCTGGCCGCCGGCTGGGGTTAAACCAGAGGGGGGACCCACAGCGCGGTCCGGCCTGGGGGAGGAGAAGGGGCCCGCGGGCAGAGCGGACGCGGGGGCAGAAGGGCCCCGTTGCGGCTCGGACCCGCCCCGCGCCGCCGCCTCATTAGCATGTGCCTCATTACCACGCGGCTGTTTTGCATACCCAGGATGCGCAGCGGCAAAGCGGCGCTTCTCCGCCTCCCTCCGCCCCACTACCGGCCCCGTTGTCCGCTGCCGGCGGCCGGTCCGAGCCGTCCGGGTCTGCGCAGCGTGTGCGCCGCGCGGGGCGGGAGCGGGGGCAGCGAGGCCGGGAGCGGGGCGTGGGGCGTGGGTCGCCGTGACTTGTGGGGCATGGGGCGGGCAGGCGGCGCGGCTGGGGCCGGGCGGCAGGTATACTCTGGTTTCTCTTCAGATCGCATAAATCTTTCGCCTTTTACTAAAGATTTCCGTGGAGAGGAACAGGCACGAGTGTCGAGAAATTTTTTGAGGCTCCATTTCGGTGGAGCTGCCCCTTTTCTGGTCAAAAATAGAACAAGTAAATTCTTCCGTGGAGAAGTGTCACGATACCGCCAGCGGCCCCCAGCTCCCGATGCCCCGGTTCCGGTGGCGGCGGGCTCACTTGCCCCGTCCGTTAGCCGAACTACCCTTCCCAGCATGCCCTTCGCCTCCCGGGAACAGCGCTCCGCGGCACGCCGGGAGCTGTAGGCGTCGTTGCGCGCAGGGCATGCTGGGAGTTGTAGTCCGGCCGCCGTCATCTCCCGGTAGGCCCCGCGGCACGCCGACGCGCGGGGTTTAAATCGGCGGCGGTTTGTCGCTGCTGGGACGGGAGGTGAGGCTGCTGTTGTTCTCCCGCCATGGACTCCCGCCTCTACCGCCATGTCTGCCCCGGCCGCGTCATTAACATCCAGCGGAGTAACGGTGAGGGGGGGTGGGGGGGTCGCGGCAGGGAGGGGGTTGTGGGGATCGTGGCACTGGGCGGCCGGGCCGGGGCTCAACGCTGGCTTCTTCCAGGCTTGATCCATAAGGCGACGGTGAAGACGGTGAATGTGGGGAGGTGTTCGGTGTCCGTGGAGTGGTTCGAGGGCGGCGCCATCAAGGGGAAGGAGGTGAGTGAGGGCCCGTCCCGCCCCCGGGTGCCCCGGCGCTCCCTCAGCTCGCGGCGGGTGCGGCCGGGCCGCCCGGTCCTGGCCTCGGGAAGCCCGGGGTTTACAAGGCCCGGCCCAGCAGCCAGCCCCGCTGGGCGCGCCTGGGGTCAGAAACGCCTTCCCCATCCTCATTCGGTCCTGTGCTTATTTCAAGGTTACACGCAATTAAAGTAATGACGTAGATGTGTGCAGGTCTGACGTGATGGTCAGGTGTGCCGCAGCGGGGCCCTTCACCCTTCGGAGTGAACACGGGGGGGCTGGGCCTGTTGGCTGGTGGTGCGGAAAGCCCTAAAGGCCCAGTTTCCCCACTCTGGGGCCCGTCTGTTGGCTTTTCGTGTCTCTTTAGGCTTTCCTCGCGATTTAATGTGCCATTAATAAGATGCCACGTGAAGAGGGCTGAGCCTGAGTTCCTGAATCTCTGTGCTGATATGAAATAGCCACGGTGTGAGATTGGGGTGGTGGGGTGGGGGAGGGAGCCCGGGGCAGCAGAGGTTGGTGTGGCTGAAATCCTGACAACCAAATCTCCGTTGGTAACTCGGCAAATGTGCTTGTCCTGTCTGTTTCTCTGGAAACCTACACTCCAGAGTTTAGCTGAAATCTTAAAAATTGCTGTTGGCTGGTTTTTTGAAATTGGGTCTTACACTGTTTGTGTGCATGCTGCTTTCAGATCTGCAAAATCTGCAGATTCAGGTATAAATGCTGCCTAAATTGTGTGTATGTCTTAAGATACTAAAACTCTACGAAGACAATTCAAAAACCAGCAAATTTTCCTTCACTTTTAGTACATATTAAATTGTCAACGTACATATGTTTCTGAGCTAATTTACTTTTAGATTGGTACTTAAACATTCTATGTAAATAAAATGTTTTTAGATTGTCTCATATTAGAATGCGGTATCTCCACACTTTACAACGGTTCACCCACTTGATTTTGCTTTTTTATGGACTCTTATTTTATTTAAGTAATTTAAAAGTTAATTCGGAACTCAAGAGCTTCCTGGAGCGGGCTGTGTGTAGCTTCGTTAGGTGAATTCCAGTGCAGGCTGCTGTGATACCGGAGTTATTGTGTACATGTGCTTTCAACCTCTTCTGCAGGGTTAGGTTTGAAAAACAGAGCTGAGACAGTTGCTGCCGTTTGTGCTCGAGCCTGCCCTTGGCTGCCTGCCGCTGTCGCTCCCCCTGCCCCGCAGCTGCCTGGGCCAGGGCGCCGCAGAACGCGGTGAAGGCAGGATTATGACTTCACTGGAGGGTCGGGCAGGAGCGGGTAGCTGGCCCTAGGTGAAAACACTTGCAATAGCAAGTGAAAATGCAGGTGAATTGACTTGCGGATTAAATGCTGAGTCCTTCCTTTCCCAAAGTCTAAGCGGCTCTTTGAAGTATATTTCAGTAAGTGTGGTCACACAGTAAACCCTTAATGCTCTCCTAGCACAGAGCAGCTGAGATTTACTAAGATTAGCAGTAAGAGATTAAAGTGGTTGATGCCAAATGTGCTTTGCCTGCCTCCTCGGAAGTGCTCTATGGCACCTGTGGAGCTGCATCATCTTTGGCAGGTGAGGGTAAATGGCTTAACTAACACATTTCTTCTAGCATATTTGGATGTGTGAGGCTGCTCAGAGGGAATACGAACTACCATCTTGCCCTTCCAGGGAATTTTAACTTAACATTCGGCAGGCAGTGGGTGAGGTTTGTTTGCCTGTACTGAAAGTCATGGTAAAAAAAAAAAAAAATGCTGTAAGTGGTAGAAGCACTATTCCACTCTGTAAAATCCTGCCTTTGCTCTTGTAGATTGAAATTGATGATGTGATAACAATAAATCCTGAGTTATCAGAAGAACTACCTGCTGCAGATGTGAAAGAGAACCTTCCTTTGCAAGAAAATGTAACTGTACAGGTAAGTGCTGTAAAGTGATTTAGTCTCTGTTAAGGCACTGAAGTGTCAGCAGCATAGGTCTTGTTATAAATAATACCCTCGGTCTTAGTTTGAGGTCTCTGACTTGTCTTTTCTGTCTCATAGTTAGACTTTGGTCAGAAGTTCCTGTTGTATCAATGTTGTCTTGTGCTAGTTGTTCACAGCTTACTCCAATTACTTACAGCAGTCATTGTTTTTCAGAAACAGAAGCGCAGAACAACCCTTTCAAAAATTCCTGCTCCACGGGAAGGTGAGAAAAAGTTCTTTTCTCTGCTATATCCCTGTGAAACAGAGGCAGTCTTCTGTCGTGACCATAATCTAGCTGAGTGCATCATAAGGCTGCTTGTTCAGACAATGCTGATAAAGACCATACGGGTTCATACTGACACTTTGGACTCCTGAGTGCAGAAACTTTGCTAACAGATTGCTGGCCTGTTCCCGTGAGCTGGGGTTTGTTGACGCGTTGCCCTTTTCTGCAGCGTTGCTGTAGTTATTCCTTGATGCTGCTTTAAATGTCACTAGGCAGTTAGTCTTGCAGTGAGTTTTAAAGTTTCAGATGGAGTTTTGCAAATGCCACAAGCGACAAAAGGTAAGTGGCAGTTATTAAAAGTGTCAAAATGAGTGTGGAAAGGGCAAGAAAGAAGTAGAGGTGACAAATGAATGTTTCCTCTTCAAACAGTCCCCCCAGACAATAGCTAGAGCTTTATCCTCAGAGACATTTCAGACCAGGCAGCCAACGTGCCAGCTGGCGTGCCACAGCTCAGGGACTGTATGTCAGTACGATGTTTCGAGTAAAGCCAGAAGAGAAGATAAGGATGTCGGTGTGTGGGATTGCTAAGGAATTGTTTTCCCTGAGTTGTCAGGAGTTAGGAAACTCCCATGTTTTCTACCTTCTTTTAGCTTTAGTTGAGTTTTTCAGCATTTTGAATTGCAAGTGGCAGCATTACAGGTCTATTTGTAATACACTCACATGTATTTCTAATTTAGTGATTCTCTTAAAGGGCATAGTTAGCCAGAACTTGTGCTTTTGCATGCCATTGAGCTGTAAACAAAACAGCTGGGCTTGTCCGGCCTCTCTTGCTGTATGTGATGCAACACAGGGAAGCTGGTACCAGAAGACAGCGGTAGAAATGCCCTTGCATCAGGGAGGCAGGAGCAGTCAAAGTCATCAAAAGTCGTTCTGTACTAGAGCACCCCAATATTCCTCAAATCCAGAGGACTCTCCATAAATTTTGTGAACTGGCAAGGAAAATGATGTGCTAAAGTCATGGCTGTCTCTAGACAGGTCAGTTAATGGACCTGGAGAGCCAGCTGGAAAAATAAAGGTGTTTTAATGCACTTGCTGACTGATGGAAAAACATCCTCACAGAGGTCATGGCTTTCCTGAAGTATAGAATCTAATTGCAAATCTGAAACATCTGTTGCCTTTCCTACTGGTGCCATCCTGTACTCTGAGCAGATCTTCAGGGACAAGGGAGAAGCAGTGTTTTCAGTATTCCTCAAGTATTATTAGCTGCTGTTATAACTAGCTAAACCCCGTGAGTGTCAGTGAGTATCTGTCCTGTTGTAAGCTCTGTGCTGCACCAGTTAATCCTAACACTGGCTGCAGGTTTTGGTTCTTAGACTAAATAAAGAAGATCAGGAGGTGTCTGTCATCATCTCATTCAGGGAAGTGGGAGAAGCAGAAGCAGTGCTTTCAGAATAAATTAAGAAACAGATACTGCCTCAGTCCTCTGAATCCATAAGAATTTTGGAGGATGCTGAATGTCCTCATACACAAGAACCACTTGACTCAAACCCATTTAGATGCAGCAAATCCTCCAGCTGGTATGCCTGTCCAGGAGCGCTACCACTTACAGAAAAGGTGCTGCTGAGTTTGTGACGAGATCAGGTCTGGGCATCTATGACAAAAGGAAATGGAATAAAATGCCATCTCTGAGTATAATGAAACTGATGCTTTTTGTTCCTAAAGTTGCAGCCTCTGCACCTGAGCAGAAGATTCCAGGTAAAGAGTTAACAGATACGAGCACTGAATGTTGTGGGTATGGTTCTAAGGAATTTGATGCAGAACTTGAAATTTACCCTTGGTCTGAAACAGGTCTCTTGTCCTTTGAAATCATAGTGATTAACTCTGGATAAATTGTGATTGCTAGAGGTGAAGGCCATTCTAGCTTTCAGATTGCACTTCTAATTTTTTTTAATATCAGATTTGCTTTCTTTACAAATCTATTGAGGTGTATGTTGCAATCCCTTGCCCAGACAGCTTTGTGAAGGACTTAGTCTCAGTGAAAGAAATACCTTGGCATGGGACAACAGAGTCTGCCTGCAAAAGGACCCTTTCCAAAGATTTACTGTTGCAGTTATATAGAGTCTTTTAGCTGAACTGAGTGTTGTCAGGCTCCCACCCCACCGTGCACCACGCACACTGTCTCTGCGTGGGTGCTGCGATGGTGGGCGTGATGCTGCCCATGACCAGTTGCCAGACTGCAGTACTGCTGTCACCAACAGTTAATTCACACAGCCCTGCAAGTATGAAGCTGCAGAGGATTTTTCCAGTTCCCTGACTTGTGACTGCCTTCTTCCTAGGTACTGAGGTTCTAGAACGGCCGTATTAGTGAATCCTTAGTGGTATCTGAAAGGAATTCACTGGAACTGCAAATCTGGAATGAATTGTTTGCTTTTCTGTAGTGGTATATTTCCTGAGCACTTTCACCCACCTGCATTGCTTTGTCCTGCACTTTGCTAATGCATCAGAGATCTGGAAATGGTCCTTTTAACCCCACCTTGTTCCCCACCCTTCTGTGTTTTGTGAGCACTGGATTTTTCTTGCAAATGTATGTCTGAGGCATGATGCTGACCTTGAATTTGTTTCCAAAGCTGTTGCTGGCCGTTCCAGGATGTCTGCTATCACAGAATCGCAGTGCAGCCTCCAGGAAAATGAGATGGGGGTGGATCCCTGCCCTTCTACACAAACCAGAAACAATTCCTCAGTTCCTGGTGAGCAGAGAAAGAACCCTGTGAATTCTTACTGTGATGCAAGATGCTTTGTATGCATTTAATTAGGTCAACTGCAAATCCCAGGGGGAGGAGCAACCTCTACTCCTTCAGATATAAAATGAGACACCTAAAGGTCTGCCACTGTGTAAATATCCAGGGCTCCTACCTGAAGGGGCTTCTCAAAGGTCTTTGGAAATTATGTTGTTGAATAATGAGGTGCTTTATTAGCCAGAGAGCTGTGGTTATGTGGGTGGGTGGATGTGGTGTCTGCTTAATGGCATAAAGTCGTATTCACAGGTCTGGAGTGGGAAGAGAAGTGCCTTAATACTGCTGACAACACACTCTAACTTTACTGGTAGTAGTTTTTCCTATACTGGTTGAGTAAAGCAAGAACTTGAGCCTACCTGAATAACAAAATTGTAGTTATTTATCTTCAACAGACCTACCCTATGAATAGTTGAGGACGTACCTTGTGTATTAAGTTCTGCAAAGACACTGAAATAAGAGACTTGATACTAAATTCTTGTCTAGTTCGCGTGGCCTGGATTTGTAGCTTTGAATAAAAGCTGATGATCAGCAAAGGATTTAAAAATTATTTGCGCACTTACTGCAGGTTTTAGCTAGTTCTCTCTCCTGATCCAGACTCAGAGTTGAGGAATGCCTGTGGTCTGTGAGGTTTTAAAAATTACAAAATTATTCTTGGTCTTTGGGATCTAATTATTGGGTTTGCTCTGGCTTCTTTCTGCAGCTGGCCGAACCAGGACTAGCAGGCTGAGCTGTGCTCCAGAAGCCTCACTGACAAATGGAAATACAGAGGATCATCTGCCTGCTGCTAGAATGAGCTCTTCAGTGAGCCCAGGTACCAGGGAGCCGTGGGTAAGAACTGACTCACCAGTCAGCAGTGCATCACTGATTGCTGCTTTGCATACCCTGAGACTAAAGCTTTGAAAAGGTGGCTTTGGTAGTAAGACTAAATATCTTGAGTATTTTCTATTACAAACCTATTATTCTGTTGTAGCTGTATCTCCTCAGAAATGCTGCCTTCAGAGTGGTAGTGAGGCTTGCTAGGCAGTTCCTGCAGTAAGTAGATCAGGTTTGGGAAGGAAGCACTGCAAAATGAATGACCATCCTTCTGAAGAGGATTGTTTTCTGTACAAGTTAGTCTGTCAGCAACCTGGAAAAGTTGAAATATTTGTATTGTGCTTAAAACTTAGTATGAAAATTTAATCCAAGGAAATGTTTTTATTTTATCTAGTTCGGAGAGGATCTAACATTGTGAAAGAGATGGAGAAAATGAAAAACAGGAGAGAAGAAAAGAAAGCTCAGATTAATGAAATCAGGACAAGACGTGCACAGGTGGAGTACTCTACTGTACACCAGTAAGGGGAAATCATGTAGGACAGTGCATCACAACAGGGGACACAAACATTTTGGATGGGCGTTGTTCTCATGAAAGCTGTATATAAGGATGGATCAATTCTAGTTTCAGAAAGTTCTGAATCTTGTGATCTTTAAGTGAAAAATTTCTGTGTACAGCTGACTTTTTGCAGCAAAAAAAGCCCCAGAGCACACTAAACAGGTTAATTACCTTCACATTCATGGCTTTTCCTGCAGGAATTTGACCCCAGTTGTCCAAACTGGGAGTTCGCACGGATGATCAAGGAATTCAGAGCAACTCTAGAGTGCCAGCCAATATCTATAACTGACCCGGTAAGTAAATACTGAGGCTGCTAACTGCAGCCTGTATACAGACTTCTTTGCTCCTATACTGAAATCTTCAGTACAAAATAACCTAGTGCATTGCTGCACCTTGGAAATCCTCTGAGCATACAGTGCTCTTGAGGCACCTGGTGGTATATGCGAGGTCACTCACCTCCCCTATTTAGGGCTGAGCTGCCTTGCATTACTTTGCATATGTCAGTAGTGAAGAGCTTGTGCTTCAACAATTATCATGCAATGCTTTGTGTGGTAACGTCAGTATTTTTCAGAGCTTGTGAATGGCAGACCCTGTTACATAGCAGCTTAGCTGGCTGTAGGTAGAGATGTAATTTAAAACAGTACAAAAGTAGAGATCAAAAACTAGGGGGGGGAAACCAGGCTTGGTCAATATCTTCAGCAATTCTGGAGGTAGTTCTCGAGTATTCAACAATACAAGTAATGCTTGTCTAACAAAAGCCTTTGTTATGATCAGTGAAAAATGACAGATTTAAGTTTAAAAAAAAAAAGTAGGTGTGGAATAACTTAGAACACTGGGTGGTTTGTGTGCCTGTGTCCTGCGGGGCAGAGAACCAGCTGTTCGCGTACGTATCGCTGCATGACAGAAGAGTTTGTTGTCTTCTGCTTTCTGCCTCACCCAACTGGAACGTGCACTTTCCCAAACTCAACTGATGTGTCACTGTCCTATACAAATAGCTAAAATTACTGCATCAGTAAAGAACTCCAGGTCAAAAAAATACCTCTGGGGTAAATTATTATTTATTTGCCTGAATTTGACTGTAGTTGCAGTATTGGTATCATGGATTTAGCTGGAAAGCTGGCCAAGGACTAAACTCTTTCCTAATTCTGATACAGAATATTTGGGGCACTCTCTGTAGCATAGCAGCGTTCCACCTGATACGTTGGAGCATGCTGTGTGAAGGTCAAGTGTTTGTAGTGTTTCTTTTGCACTGAATGGTCTTCAAGACTTAAATACCTGCATGGGTGAGTCTGATCAGTAGCAGAGGCAACTCCGATCAGCATATAGAAAAGTAGATGTGAGGGAACATCGGATCTTCCTCACTGTAATACTAAGTTGATGTGGGTGTAATTGGGAAATAGTTATTACTTGTCGTCTTACTTTTCTTTCAGATAGAAGAACATAGAATTTGTGTCTGTGTGAGGAAGCGCCCTCTCAATAAACATGGTGAGTGCACTGACAAAGCAGCTCTGCCTTGGAGCAGTTTGAAGTTGCTGATTCTTGTTAAAACTGAGGGTCTTTTCTGTCAACAGAACTTCTAAAAAAGGAATGTGATGTGATTACTGTTCCAAGCAAGTATGTCCTGTTGGTGCATGAGCCAAAGCAGAAAGTGGACCTAACAAAGTACCTTGAAACCCAAGCATTTCGATTTGACTTTTCATTTGATGAAACCTCTTCTAATGAAATGGTATACAGGTAATGCTTTCTTCTCATTGGGAACAACTTTCAAGATGAAAGCACAGAGCTATGGCTGACATCCTGTCTTAAAGAAACTACCTGAATTAAATATTAAAATCCTTTTGGAGGAAACCAAAGGACTGAAAAATCTACAGTTTATTTTTGGTGTGGCCTTACTGATTTCCTAAGGATTTCCTTTTTTTTTGCCTTTTTTTAAGGCAAGCATTTCACACCTTGCTTCATCAGTTTTCCTTAACTGTCTTTTACCTTCTGAATATCCAGGTTCACTGCTAGACCTCTTGTAGAGACCATCTTTGAGGGTGGGAAGGCGACGTGCTTTGCATATGGCCAGACAGGCAGTGGCAAGACACATGTAAGTTTTTCTCCAAGGTCTCAAATTTTCTAGCTTTATCTAAAGTATTTTAAAGCTCCTTGATGTTGATAATGAGTTACCGTTACATAAGGAACTTTGGATCTTGGTTTTATTGTCTTAAAGCTAATACTTTGTCAGCTGTTAATCCTCTTTTTCTGTAGTTTTATGTATTAGTGGGTTTCATTTGAGGTTGTGAGGAAAATCATACTAAAATCTCCCCATAGCTGGCTTTTTAAAGACTTAGGATGTCCTTGCATGCTGGTGTTAGTCATGGTTATTCCTTGACTCAAAAGGCTGTTGCTGCTGAATTCCAGTCTGCAAAGTGGGGCTATTAGCCTACGTCTGAGACAACAGTTATTGTCTGTGTTGTGTTTTGAGCATAGAGGCATTCCAAAGACTTTAGTGATTATACAAGAATAAGCCTCTTGCTTATTCTTGCTTATCACTCGCTTAAGTGATCTGGTATTGCTTGTAAAGTGGGCAAATTAGCATGTTCACTTTCTAACCACTCCTTCCAGTCTACCAGTTGCAGTTTCAAGAGACCTGAAGACTGTCTTCTGCCTCAAAGGTGATCTGCTCTAAATTTTCAGCAACTGTGTTGTCCTTTTAACTTATTTTTTCTGGAAACTATAGGGAAGGAAAGTGGGAAATTCTTCCCTTGCAGCATGATATTGGAGTCAAATCTGCTGTCATCTTCTGCAAGAATCCTTTACTGCAGTGATCTGGACTGGACTAGGCTAGCCTAGCCTGCCAGTTTGAGTAATCAGACAGTTGCTGTTATTCCAGTGTTAGAGGCAAGTTTTAGGCTAGGATCTCCTAGCGTTAGTGGTATGAAGTGAGCTGGAGAGGTCTTCAGTAATCCAGAAGGAAATTTGGACGCTTATAGAAGTTTGGACACAGGCTGCCTCCATTGCACTGGAATGGGCAGACAAACCTGCTCATCGGAGCATCGTTACAGGAGTAGAACTGTGAGGCACTGAAATAACAGGCAATGAAGTTACTTTCCCTTCCTGATCCTAGGGTGCAGAACTAGAGCAAGGATAATAGCTGTACCTTGAGACTGTGGTGCTGCATGTTAAACTCTGGTAGATTGAGAACGTTCATGGGATTGAGTTTTGTTTTAAATAATTAACTGTTTCATATAAAAGTGGTAGAGCAAGTCACCAGGATAGCACCTGAAAATTTTCTTGGGATTAAAGGCGCTTTGGTCAAAGGAGTTAAAGGTATTATCTGCTTTAGAAGCTTAATGCGTTTTGATATCACACATGAGCTTTTGCAAGTAGCAGTCAAAAAATGTTACTCAACCTCTGTCCTTAAAAAAATGAGGCTTTGTTTCTTCTGACCGGAGGCTATTTGGTTGCACTGTCAAGGCTGTGCATTTCCCTTGGGAAGAACAACTGCTTCGACTCTGCACTGCAGAGCCTTGCAGGCATTCAGCTGTTGCTTTGCATAGTCCAGATATTTCTGAACTGAGAGGGAAGAAGCAAACCAATTTCATCCTGAATTTCACCATGTTCTAATCATCTTGCTGACATTGGAGCATATATATTTATGGTAACCTCCTAGTATGTTCTTGATGCTAAAATTCAGGTAGCCTGGATTGTTTGTACTACATTCTACCTCTGGCCTCTTCTCTTCACAGACTATGGGCGGAGACTTCTCTGGGAAAGCACAGAATGCCTCAAAGGGCATATATGCTTTTGCATGTAAGTTGGTTCTTTAGATAGAAAAATTAAATTAGTGCTTGTTTTTCTTAAATAGATAAGATGTGGTTTTGTATGGTTATTTAAAATGTTTCCAGTAAAAAAAAATGTATAAACTATTTGTGTTCTTGGTAATAAGTGATGGTGCTTGTTGCATGAGGTATGATAGCTTTTTATCAGTTTCACAAAATATTTTCCATCCAGCCTGTAAGTTTCTAGATCCACACTTAATTTGCCAGAAGATATTTGTGTTTGGGGCAAAGAGATCACACATTTCCTAGTTTGGCATTTGCTGAGCTGAACAATTTAATCTTGATTCTTCTGCTTGGCTTTTTGTCTCAGACTAAGGATGGCATTTGGAAATACCTGACTCGAATGCAACACAACCCTACCCATTTCTGATACAAAGCTTGTTAGACAGAAAACACATGAATGTATGTGGTTTCTTCTTGTAAGCATTAGATGCAAAAAACCTAACCTAGCACATACCAAATGATTTCAGAAAACAGCTGCTTGGAAGCCCCTCATTGATAATGCCTAGAAAGCACCATGAACCCTGACCCTCCTCTACCTTGCCTTTAGAAAGGCATATTGTGAAACCAGTCTGTGTAGCAAGGCAGTTGAAACAAGAGTAACTATGTGCTAGTCTCTGAAAATTAGTTATGACTGGCCCTGAAGGAAAGTCTCTGCTTTTCAGCTCAATTTCAAAGTCTGAAGCCTAATTGTGAGAGGTTGCACTGGATCCAGCTGAAGGGTCAACTAATCTGGTCTATCGTCTCCAAAAATCAGCAATGCAGATGCTCAGGGATGTACATTTTGTAGGCTTTCTGCAAGAAGTGCTTGAAACACAAACACATGACTTCCAGGCCTGTCCAAAACAATAGCAAATCCCGGTGTTCCCCCAGATCAGTTAAGATTGCTGTCTCTGGGTGACACTAGCAGTAGAAAGTTCCACATCCCCCTGTGTTTTCAGTCCCTGGAAGAGGATGCTGCTGAAACTGTTCTCCAGATGGTAGCACAGCAGTAATTGTTCCAGTAGCATTTGTTCAGGATGGATGTCATTCAGGTGCTAGAGACTGCCTAATGGCTGCGCAATATTTGAAAGTAAATTGAGTAGCAACTAGAAAATGTTTTAAAGTAGTTAACTGAACTCCTGCTTTTCCTTACTAGCGCAAGATGTCTTCCTCCTCCTAAACCAGCCCAAGTACAGGAATCAGGACCTGGAAGTCTATGTGACTTTCTTTGAAATATACAATGGAAAGGTAAGACTAATTTTTTTAAATCTTGACCTGACTTCTTTGGCTGAGTGTTTCATAAGTAGCTGAGTGAAACTTAGTAGTTTCTATAGTTCTATGTAGTCTATTCTTGGTGTGTTTGGAACAGAATTGGAAGGCTATGTTAAAGGTGCTGTTTCCATATTGCTTTCTATAAAGAGTGCAAAACACTTACAAGGAGACTTTGTTCAAATTTACCTTAATCTTGTTGCTTGAATATAGGTGTTTGACCTCTTGAATAAGAAGGCAAAGCTTCGAGTCCTGGAGGATGGCAAGCAGCAGGTTCAGGTTGTTGGTCTCCAAGAGAGACAAGTCGGCTGTGCTGAGGATGTCATCAGAATGATTGAGATGGGCAGTGCCTGCAGGTTTGGTGCCTTAAAACCACTGATAAAAGTCATGTCCTGTTGTACTTCCATAGCTACAGACATCTTTTTTGTAGACGCTTTGAGACTTAAACAGGAGCTTGTTGTTCCCCAAAACAGGCAGGCACTAAGCAGCACCTCTGCATGAGTACAAGAAGATGGTTATAGAAAAAAGGGCTGGCAGGGATGGGTTTAGCCTGCCTTCCATAGAGAAGGTCAGAGTTCATGGTTCATATGGTCTCATGTAACTCCAAGAAGAGAGAAACTATTCACATGAGGAGGTGGCTGTCCTGGTGCCACAGCTAAACTGAGCAGCTTAGCTGCTGTCTAGAAATATCAGCTGATTTACACAAGTAGCTCCCCATGGCTTGCAGGATCAAGGAAGAGCAGCTGGCATCAACCGACAGTTGCTAAAATGCTTTGACTTAACTGCATGCCAGATGAGCTATTCCAATGGCAACAAAAATGCTGCATGTTGTTCAGGGATCTCATCTAAAGAATCCTTGAGAGCAAATGAGAACTCCTTGGTTTTTGCATTGCACTGTCTGTGCAGATATGCACATCTTGAAAGCTGTGCTGTTTTGGCTGGAAATTCAGCCAAGAACTGTTTAACACTTCAGACTCCTGCCCCCTTTAGCACAACCTCTATGCCTCTCCCCCAGCAGTAGGGATGCAGGTGAGACACTGAACCTGCCAGCCTTCTCAGGGAATAAATGAGAGTGAAGGTCATAGGGAGGTTTATGGCAACCTGTAAGACTCCAGTCTGTGTCTTGCAGTGATGGGGCAGGTGAAGTTGCACGGCAGAGGTAAAGTGCCAAGCTAGGTTGGCTGGAGAAGGGGATTTACCATGATTGTAATGTGCTAGCACAGCTAATGCTGTTTAGTGGGGAGCTTGGCTGAGCTTACTGTGTAATGGTAGATGCATTAAGAGAATGACATGTGGCTGGTTCTGAGGCAGGGACATGCAGTGCTGGAGGTATGTCTTCTAGCTCCAAATGCATGTAAGGCATTAGCAGTCAGAAAGGCGTGCCAGTGTAGGCTGGCTGAGTTTAGCCAGGCAGATTAAATAGCCTTAAATCTCTACAATGGGGTGCAGGTTCATGTTTCTCACAGTAGTCCTGCACTCTTGTATCGGAGGTAATTCTGTAATTCATGCAAACTTGAGGTATTAATGTGTGCGATAAAACTGGCAAGGATAAACAACTTAATTGAGTGGCTGCAGGTCTTGTCTAGTGCCGTTGGGAACTCTTGCATCTTCTGTGACACAGATATAATGCTTGTTTTCATCTTCATTGTAGGACATCTGGGCAGACTTTTGCAAATGCTAGCTCTTCCCGGTCACATGCCTGCTTCCAAATCATACTACGCCGAAGAGGGAAACTGCTTGGCAAATTTTCGTTGGTGGATCTGGCAGGAAATGAGAGGGGTGCAGACACATCTAGTGCTGATCGGCAGACACGAATGGAAGGCGCAGAAATCAATAAGAGCTTGCTGGCTTTGAAGGTGAGCTATAGCTCTGGAAGCAAAAGTGCTAATCAGCATGTGGATCCTGTCCAACTCAGCTCTGGGGTTATCTGTTCTGTTTCTTTCCAGTGGAAGGGAAAAGAACAGCCAAAAAGATCCTAGTTTAGTATATTAGCAACCCTGAAAACTGTGTATACTTCTATATAGAATGTTTCCAGGAAAGCAGTATAGTTTTGTCAGGCCAGACACTGCTACAGCCATTACAAGCTTCATTCAAGTTGTCTTTTTTCTTTTAAAATATGATGGATATACCAGCTGTCCTGTGATAGTCAAATACCTGGAGTATATTTAAAAGGCTATGAAGTACTTAGAGAGCAATTGAGATGGCCGTTCTCTGGCCTGTTGGGTTTACCAGCAACTGGTAGGTGACAGCTTGCAGAGCTGTTTGCAACATCTGCATCTCTTCTCATTCATAAGACTTGTCTTTTCCTAGGAATGTATCCGAGCTTTAGGGCAGAACAAATCTCATACACCTTTCCGGGAGAGCAAACTGACCCAGGTGCTAAGAGACTCTTTCATAGGAACAAACTCCAGGACCTGTATGGTGAGTATGCATGTGGCACAAACGTACACACTGCTCATGGGTTCTGCAATCTGACCAAAAGCTCCATGCTCCTCTTCTAGAGTGAGGGGGCTTTGAAGTCAGAAAGCTTCTGTTCTCTGTTTAAAAAAAAGTCATACAGTTTTCTTCCTACACTCACCCATGGTGACTGAGATCAAAAACTGGTGAGCTTTGCCCAGCCCCAGCAGCAGCAGGGCTGCAGAAGTTGCTTTCATACTGTATATCCACAGTAGAGCCTGGTGTGTTCTCAAAGGGCTTTGCTTCCTGTGGAGGGTGCAGCACAGTGGGTGTACACAAAGCCAGTGGGGAGCTGGGTACAGGGCCACTGGCATGTCCCACACGTTATAAAGAAAATGGACTTGACGGCATGTCTCAATGCTGACCCTTTGCTCTAACATATCCCAGCTGCCTCTTGAGATCTGCAGGACCATCAACGTGAGCAAAAGTCAGATATAGGAGTCACTGAGGTATTTTGTTCTGTTTGCAGATAGCAATGATTTCTCCAGGCATGAGTTCATGCGAGTACACCTTAAACACCCTGAGATATGCTGACAGGTAATGGCCTTTCTGACCTGGGGATTCTACTCTTGTTGCAGAAGGTGTCTTGGCTGCTTTTATTCTGACAAAAAGTTTTCTTGTCATTGCCTGTAAAGGCAGTTTGGAGGTTGGTTGTTTGGGAGCAAATTATCTTAAAACTATTTTATGAAACTAACCTGGGTGTTCTGTGTGAGACATTAAAATGTGGCTGTCTCCTTTCCTCAGAGGAATTTCTCATGCTAGACTTCACACTGCCCTGTTTTCTGTAGGGAGTTTACACTCTCCTGAACGGCTACCTCTACACCTTTTTGTAGCACTTCAGGTCCCATCTGTAAGTGGTGTGCTAAGAATGCATCCTGGCATGGCGCTACAGATGAAGTAAGACTCTTGGTGTTCTTGATAGGAACTGATAAGGTGTGGCACCTTGGATACTCTGGACAAAATCTGGAGGACCCGGAGAACAAAAACGTCTTGAAGCAGATGGGAGTGTGTGCTTTGAGTGCCTAGTGGTTGACCTTGGGTACCCGCAGGGTCCGGTAGATTTGCAGGGACTGAGCCCCAGGTTTCCCTGGGGTCTTGCTGGTACCTGGAACCCCTGTGACAGAGCAGTTTGTGCCTCCTGGTCTCTGCTTTACATGCCTCTACACCTCTCTGGTGAGGTGACAAGTAAAAAGAAGACTGACTTTTGTCATATGTTAACAAGATGACACTTGCACATTGCAGGCTGGGTAGCTTTCCTTCATTTAGTTCACAAAAAGCTGCTTGGTTCCTTCGTGGAAAGTGTTCCAGTCTCTGAAAGGATGTGTGGTAATTCTTGTCATAAGCATTCAGGAACACTGTGAATCTTGAGATTCACAGATTTGGTTCTGGATTGAAGTTGTGTTCTTTTCTTCTGGTGGACAGTCATTCCTGCTCACCTGAAAGTACAGGACAAAATGCAACATGACTTAGCTTAGATTCTAGTCTTGAGTTGGGCCTGTTGGGTTCTTAGCCAGTGCCCAAGGCAAGTGTAAGTTATAGGAAAGGGAGTATTAGGCTGAAACTCTCTGGAAATATGAAGCTGATGGTTGTAACTGGAATGAAATGCCCAGCTGGTGTCTGACGTCTACCTCTAGTACCATGTTGTCAGCCACAGCTTTTATCCTTATTACAGACCTATTCTGGCATAGTGGGTCTCTGGGAGAAATTAACCTTATTCCTTTTTTTTTCCCCATACTAAGTTGTCTTATTTGGTCATGACAGACCAAGCTGACATGTGGAAGACAGCTTCTGTGAAAGGCGCTGCTGGCAGTTAGCATTGTGTGCTTGGACATTTCTCTCCAGGAGAGGTTCTAGACTGGGCATGGAAACCAACAGCTCTGTTTTCCTCCCCACAGCCCTCTGGGGTTTCTGCCCATGTGAGCTTGTTCCAGGGGTGGTAATGTGCAACTCTAAGTGTGGCCGGATGCTTCCTGCTGAGCACTGATTGATTGCAGTAGCTGCTTTGTGATGCTGTAGCCCAGAAACCGCTGGAAGAAGAATTTGAGTGACAAATCTTCTTGTTGCAGAGTGAAGGAGCTCAGCCCTCATAATGGAGGTGGTGAAACACAGAATCAGATGGAGACTGAGGAAACAGAGATGAGTGGAGAAGGCTCAGGTCACAATGTATGTGAGTGCAGTGGGCTGAACAGATCCTAAAGCTGGGAACAACTTGCTGTTCTTACTTGGGCTGTTTCTTGCAGCTCTCCAAGGATGAGGAAGATGATCTCTCTCCCCACATGTTCAACTTCCGTGAGGCTATGACACAAATCAGTGAACGGGAGGAGAAGGTTGTAGAACAGCTTCGAGAACTGAGACAGGTAGGTGGAAGAGGCAAGCCCAGCCCAGGCTGCCTTCTACATGTTGATAGCACCTTGCCTTGTCTGAGCCAAGTGCTGCTGGGCAGGCTGCGGGCTGTACTGCAAAATGCTGTCAGTGGTGTTACTTTTTCCTTGCTGTCAACTTTTTCCTGTGGTTCCCTGCCCAACTGGTTAAACTGGGGCATTTCAGTGCTTCTGACTAGTTGGTCACCTGTCCCATCCAACTAGCAACCTGTACTTGCTGCTAATGAGCACTGATGGGTACTGTTCTGTAGAAGCTTGGCTCTGATTGATGTGCCAGATTTGAAGAAACTAATTGAATTTCCAAAAAGTCAATTTCTCATCACTGTTATCCTTTTAAATATAGAGAATGATGACTGAACTTGACTATCTCTTGGGAATCACGGAGCAACCAGACTATGATCTCGAGACCTTTGTGAGCAGAGCAAAGCACTTTGTAGAGGACAGCTCAAGAAACTTCCGTAGTGTCAGAGGTACGTTAGGGCATCTCTCTGACTAGCACGGTAACTAATCTTTTTTTTCAAAGACCTGAAAGTAACGCCAGCATACCTGTGGGGGTTTGAGCACCTATTCAGAAGGACTGGTTTACAGCTGGATCACTTTCCTAGGTGATCATAGGGACAGATATGAAAAGTTCTGTTGCCTGCACTTTCCAAAGTAAAAATTTGGCTAGTAACTTCTGCTTGCTTTGCACTGCTGTATAAAACTGCCTTCCCTTGAGCCGAATGAAATATCCCACCAAGAGCAGACAAGCTGAAGTCTGTTTGGCTAGTTGGTTATATAGTTTACCTTGGCCAAAAACCAGACTTTTGAGGAATAGGTCCCAATGCCGTATTCTAGGGATTCCTGAGGGTCTGCCCACTGTTTCCACTCCTGTTTTCATGGATACCAGGCCTCAGTACCCATCCACCTATAACAAGTGTCTGCCAGGCATATACTGGGATGCCATGTCTGCCAGTACCTGCATTTGGTATGCCTCTGCCGTAGCGTAGGGCATTACTTAACGTGCAACAAAATCCCTCCAACTGTTCAGTTCTGACCCAGTTTGGAGACTTCCCAGCTCTGTGCAGGAAGATGGCACTGCCTGCTCCCTGAGCACTGCCAGACTTGGTTTGGACCACGGTGGTACAGAATCAGCAAGGCAGATGTATAAGCTTGGCTGACAGACGGTAGCAGAGTGCCAGGTACAGGCTGCCTGACTAGGACGGGAAGCTACGCTGGTAACTGCCACTGTTGCAATAACTTGGGCTTTGATTGCTACTTGAGCTATTACAGCTGGCACAGTCTTTGCCTCAAAAACAGGGCTGTGAGGGTGTTTTATTTTAATGAGGCTGAAAATCATGGTGTCTAAGAAACACATCACTACTTTGGGTTAACAGTTCACTTCAACAGCCCTGGCTGTCCTCCAGTCTCAAATGCAGCCTTACAGCTGTATCCCTCCATTCACCATGGAGGGGTGGTGACAAGTTAACAGGAGTAAATGCCCTGCTACTCTCTCTGCCTTGTAGACCAGGGAAATCTTGGCCCTCTGGGATGGCTGGATAAGTGGCATCTAGTTTAAACTGCAAACTGTAGGCTTGAAACTTCTTGATGAGTAGAAATGAACAAGTACAGCTGAAGAGCTTTGTGGGACCTGGCAGGATGCAATGTTGGCTGAGCAGTTCTTGCCCAGTTCATGTCCCTCTGCCTTGCAGAGCCCTGCTGAGGGAGACAGTTGGGTTGGGGAATTCAGCTTCAGGTCAGTTACCCTGTCACTGTCTTCCTTCACAGAAACATTGGACGCCCTGGGGGCTGCCATGCAACTGGAGGAACAAGCCAGCAAGCAGATGAGCCAGCAGAGGCCTTAGTAAATACAGCAAAACCTGGTTCACGAGCAGTCTTCTGTATGTCTTGCATCTGTGTTGGTGGTTTGTGTAACTCCTATTTTAAATGTGGCAGAGTGTCTGCAGGTCACATGTGCCTGAGGGCAGTGTATGTCAGCCTCTCTCCCTTCATGGCCTGGTATCAGGGTACTCAGCAGAGCTCTAGAAACACACCCCCTGCAAGGCCTGGGGAGGGGGTCCTGAGGGTCTGCTGGATGTGTCTAGCATCCTGGCCCTTTGCTAGTGACAATGGTTTCCTCTAATATAGCTAGATACACATGTATAGTTTTCTAGTGTACATATAACCTTTCCAGATGTACTTGAAACCTTGCAAAACTGTTGCAAGTCTGGCTTTTCTAGAAAGAAAAGGGACTATATGTAATTATAAAAAAAAAAAAAAATCAGTATTTTAAGAAGTTTGATAAATAAATGTTCCTGGATTTAATTATCTTAACTCATAAAATATATTTCTTACTGATTTTGGTGAAGTCTAACAGCCCCTAAAGACTGGCTGATGATGTAGAGAAAGACTGATTTCGTGAATGAAGTTTCTTTTTGAAGTCTTTACACTTGTAATGTTTACATTAAAAATCACTTAAAATAAATTTTGTCTCATAGTTTTGAGATCCTGCTGGGTAGAACTTGCCTAGCAAGGGGGAAGCTGGTTTAGAGGGTAGTACCTATCCTGCACCTGAGCAAAGCTCAGCATGTAGTACGTGCCTCAGCTCTTACAATGCTCCCTTGTAGCATTAGAGTTTACTTAAGCTTTGGAGACAGCCCCAGGATGTTACTTCACATTTTTCACATGTATGGCTAACATGCCACAAAAGGCACAGGGTCAGTAGCCCACCACCATCTGTACCTGAGGTCAGAAGTGCAAAGCTGGCCCATGGCTCAGGTGCAGGAAGGTGCTGCCAGGGCCCTGTGTGCAGCCTGGGTCCATGTGGCCCTGCACAACCTGCCCTCTGGGAAGGGTAGGCACAGGGTTGGGGTGGGGAGGACAGAATGGGGGGCATGTGCTGCTGCCCTCTGTTTCCTTTTTGTTCAGCTCAGTCCAGGGTTTGTCCCTGAAAGGACAAAACAGCCCTGGGTGCTCAGGGTCTAGCAACACAGGATGCAGCTATACAAACATAGATTACAAAGGGATTCTTCTACTGTTACTCAGTTCTTCCCTACACACCCACCCTGGTCTCCTGCTGCCTTCTTCCCCCTAAACATAAAGGCTGTAATTTAAGTATCTGTGCCTCCAGCTCTACACACACCTGTGGACTGCATCCTTACCCTGTATCTGGGGATGTCTATGGTATTGGAGGCCAGTTCTTCAGCCTGGACTGGATCAATTTCTGTGTACCAGGTCTCAGGACTGTTCTGGAAAAGGCAGCAAAAGAGTTAGGATCTTAATGGGATGTGGGGAAGCAGCAGTGACAAGCAGCTAGACAAGGGATGCTTCAACCCAGACAAGAGACTCCCCTGCAAGCTGGGCACTTTGATCAATGCTTTAGGCACTGCAAGCAGTGTGGGGCCGAGTGCTCTAAGGGCCTCTGAACTGACAAAGCTGACATGTTCTGGGGCTCTGCCTGCAGCATATTAAGACGGTGCATCCAGAGCAAAAGGGCTGCCCTACTGAGTTGGGACTAAAGCAAGGCAGTCCTGTTCTGCTTCAGATATTATTACACCTGGATTATCTAGCTTGCTCAGTGGTGGCTTAGGGCGAGTAAGGATGAGCCAGGGTGCAAGGAACAAGATGTTGCCCCTTGCTTGTTCCACCTTCCCTCCCTGGCCCTGCCATTCCTTACTAATCTGTATGTCCACCCAAGGAGCTGGAGTCAGGAGTGACCTGGAGGAGCTCAAGTCACCTCTTGCCTTGGTGGCCCTTCAGCTCACACTTCTGGCATCAAGTTCCTGTTGTCACAGAGTAGCAGCAGTCTGAGATCCCTCCTTGCTCTATCTTAGGGCTGAGTCAGAGCAATTACCCTCCTGAATACTGAGCCTGAAGGTGAATGCTTCCCACGGGGTGGTTTGGTTTATTTCTGGGCTTTTGTGCAAGACTGGGTTTCTTGTGAAAAGAAATACAGCCACTATGTCCCTGCAAAACAGACCAAGGTCCTAGGGCCACTAATAAACCCCATAAGGGAAGCATGTTTACCATAAAGTGCTGGAACAGTGTGTGTCCTAGTGCCTTCTTTACGCACTCCTCCACAAAGGGAAACGTGTGGACAAAATACTGCAACAGAACAGAGAGTTGGTGTGTGGGAAGAAGGGCTGTGAGCGTGTGCGTAGAGGGTAGAGCTGCATGGATGATGTGGCTCCAGATAACCTGGTCACGCACGCGCCAGTGAGTCCCTCACCCACCTCCCTTAGTGCCAGTGCTGCTGATGGCACTTCATGAACACACCAAGAGGAACTTGCCTCCCCTTGTTCCCCTCTTGGCCTCCCCAGCACCAGATCGCTCCTTCACTGACAAGAGGAGGGAGGGTGTTCCAGTGAAATGATAGCAGAGCAGTAGTTGCTGGGGCGTTCCTCTTGCTGTGCTGTTGGTGCCTGCTCAGAGGAAGGGTGCACTGACCCTTTGCATTTCCAGGTAGGTTTGTAAACCCTCTTTCACCCTGAGCAGCCTGGTTCTCAGTCATCATTCATTCATTCCTTCAGACCTACTGACAGCATCGTCCTCCCCTGTGGCCGTTATACCGGCAGAGCTGTGCTGGGGCAGGACAAAACTCTTTAGCTAGCACCAGCAGGAAGAAAATAGCCTGCTTGTAATTCTGTGCCATGGTCTTGGTTAGCCCCTTAGCTCTGTCTGTGCTTGCTATCCACAGCAAGCCTGGGGGTAGAACAGAGGTGTGAGGACCAGCACTGGGTTCCCAGCACCCTCTGTGTGGTGGGTGGCAGGAGGGAGGTAGACAGGAGGGGAAATACAGCCCTTTCCTGAAGGAAGTGTGACTCCTGCCATTGTGAATAAGCCTGCGTCTGCTATGCTTAGGAAAAAAACAACGCACAGTGTAGGGAGCTTTTCTGCTCAGGTGCTCTGGGAGCAGACCCTGTGCTATGAAGTCTGCTGCCATGTACCACCACATACCACCAGGGAGCTGCTGGCATGTCTCTGGCTGGCCGCATGATCCAGGTTCCCCACAGCAATCATCAGGCCATGTACCACTTTCAGCTGGATCAGCTCTTCAGCCACTTCTGCTGACTCCTTGGCTAATATGCTGCAATGAGATCGGCCATCAGCCCCTACCCCATACGGGGGAGGAAGTACACAGCAAACCGGGCCTCTTGGTGCGACCCCAGTGGAAAATGATGTGTTCCTGCCCTAGTGGCACCAAGAGACAGGAGAGTCTCAAAATAAACATGAAATACTTGGCTGTGCATGGATTAGCAACTGTTAAACACATAGGCTTACTATGAACCAATTGTTTAATGATTGGCAGGAGCTTAATCGGGTGTATTAAAGTCTAGCAAGTTTCTTGTGTGACCATAAAGAACCCAGGATTCAAACTTCACCATTACTCCTGTGAGCATGTCCCTGGAAGACTCTCCAGTATGCCTCCCTACCCACCAAGGGTTGTCTGTCATCTGCTTTTGCAGGAAAAGTGTTCTGACAGCACTATCTTGTGGACACTGCAGGAAACTCCTACTGAATGAGCCAATTTTAGCAAAAAAGGCTGAATTTCCTTAAGGATTCTGCAGTCAATCATAGGCACTAGATTCTTCCATTGGGTGGCTGATATTAAATAAGGGTGTTTCCCTGCTTGCTGTGGCTCCCAGCTGTGTGGAGAATACAGTGGCAGAGCTGGGGTACTCAGCCAGAGAGCAGTGTCAGAGGTGAACGCTACCTGGGAGGAACATGTCCCAGTCCTTTCTACCCAAATGAAGCCACTTTTCTAAGGTCCCTTTTATGCTCCTGTGGGTTTTGCTCCAGTTTCTTACCCAATGACTTTTGCGGCAGCTGCCTGCTGAACATACACCAGCATGGGCTCCCTCAGGCAAAGTGCGGTTGGGTCTGCATAAGGAACATTAGGAAGGTGAGATGACACTTTGAAACACTTCTAAGACGTTAGAAGGGAGGGGAGGTGCAGTTACAGTGCTAGCATGACAGTAGGATGTAGTTTTTCAGGAAACACACCTTAGGGAAACCCTGTGGCTATGTATCATACATAGTACCCTGCAAGGATCTGTGCGCATGATGCTCACAGCTCAGAAAGCCTGGGCTACTGCAGCCTGCTCCACTGAGTCGGGGAAAGGAAACACCCAGGGCTGGAACTGTTCATCGTCCTCGCCCAGCACACAGCATACCTCGGTGGGTCTCTGGAGGTCGGCATGCTGGCATTAGTGCTGCAGGCAAGCACTGCCCTTACCCGGGCAGCCCCACTGCTGTGCCCCTCGCTTCAAAGGGCAACCCCTGCACCTCCTCCACTTCGAGTCCGGGCGAGGGCTGAGCCCTGCAGAAGGAGGTGAGCGTCGTTGTGAGGCGCACCCCCGGGTGCCCTGGCAGGCCACGGCCTGCGGCGTACAGCGGCCTCGGCCAGCCCTTTTACCTTTGGCCGTCTCTTCGCAGAAGGCAAACACTGTCTTCCTGGGCGGCGTCAGTAACGCAACCAGGCCCTGCAGCACGGCTGGCCGGAGCTCGCGGGCCGTGAGGGCCCTCAGCAGCTGGCTGGCTGGAGGAGAGGGGAGCCCCCGTCAGCGGCGTCGGGGTGCGCTGGCGGGGACAGGCAGGGGCTGGGGTGTTCGTCGCGGGCTGCAGGTGGTGGCAACCATCCCACGGTCCGACCTCTGGGGCGCACCATTTTAATAACCATTGCAACAGTCACTGCACATCCCATTCTGTTTTTGACCAAAAAAAGGGGCAGCTCCACCGAAATGGAGCCTTAAAAAATTTCTCGACACTCGTGCCTGTTCCTCTCCACGGAAATCTTTAGTAAAAGGCGAAAGATTTATGCGATCTGAAGAGAAACCAGAGTATACCGGCCTCCCGGCCCCCGCCGCGCCGCCCGCCCGCCCCACGCCCCACAAGTCACGGCGACCCACGCCCGCCCGCCCCGCTCCCGGCCCCGCCGCGGGGCGCACACATCGCGGAGACCCGAACGGCTCGGACCGGCCACCGGCAGCGGACAACGGGGTCGGTAGTGGGGCGGTGGAAGGGGGGGGGGTGGGGAAGCGCCGCTTTGCCGCTGCGCATCCTGGGTATGCAAAACAGCCGCGTGGTAATGAGGCACATGCTAATGAGGCGGCGGCGCGGAGGGGCCCTCCTGCCCGGGGCCGGCCCTCCTGCCCGGGGCCGGCCCTCCTGCCCGGGGCCGGCCCTCCTGCCCGGGGCCGGCCCTCCTGCCCGGGGCCGGCCCTCCTGCCCGGGGCCGGCCCTCCTGCCCGGGGCCGGCCCTCCTGCCCGGGGCCGGCCCTCCTGCCCGGGGCCGGCCCTCCTGCCCGGGGCCGGCCCTCCTGCCCGGGGCCGGCCCTCCTGCCCGGGGCCGGCCCTCCTGCCCGGGGCCGGCCCTCCTGCCCGGGGCCGGCCCTCCTGCCCTCTCTGATACCCGCTCTGGCCAGCTCGAAGCAGTAGCACCATAACCCCGTCCCGCTCGCCGAGTTTATCTATTTTTGACGAGAGAAGGAGCAGCTCCACCGAAATGGAGCCTCAAAAAATTTCTCGACACTCGTGCCTGTTCCTCTCCACGGAAATCTTTAGTAAAAGGCGAAAGATTTATGCGATCTGAAGAGAAACCAGAGTATAACAACGCACCCCCCCCGCACAAAGGCCCACCTGCGGCTGTCGCCTCATACGATACGGTGACCGCCCCTCGCCTCCCTGCCGCCCCAGCCGCTCAACACCGGCTCGCCGCGGTTACCGACAGTCCCGGCTCGACCCGAGCCCACCGGCTACACCGACCGGGTGCGGCGGTGTCTAGCGGGGCTGGCGCGGCGCGGCCCCGCACTGCGCCCTGGGTATGCTAATGAGAGCCATGCTAATGAAGCGGCCCGTCCCGCCACGGCGCCGCGGTAGGGGGCGCGGTGGTTCCGGAGCTTGGCGCTCGGGTCCGGGTCCGGGTCCGGGTCCGGGTCCGGGTCCGGGTCCGGGTCCGGGTCCGGGTCCGGGTCCGGGTCCGGGTCCGGGTCCGGTCCCGCCGCCCCTGGGGCAGGTCAACGGCTTGTCCGCTTCACCCGGAGCCCGAACGGCCGGGCTGGGAGAAGGGTGAGGCCTGATATCCCGAGAAAATGGACTTTTCCCGCTGAGCGATAACCACGAACCACGCGAGGTTTGCAAAACAGAATCCGGCGGCCGGAGAAGGGGGCTGAGAGGGAGGGAGGAGTTTGCTTTACGACTGTGTCCTTGAAGAACTGAGGGACTGATAAAGGGGAACATCCCGCCTCAGAAACCGCCGAAAGCTGGGACATAAAGGATGTACTCGAGGACAATGAATCGGGGTGTTTATGGATGTTGATAAGAACTGAAGCTAAGCGTCCTTTAGGGGAGCTCTCCTCGTTATACTACTAAAGATGACGCCCATAGGCCAGAAAACCCCCTACCCAAATAAGCCCCTCGCTGAGCGTGAGTGGTCGCTGTAAAGGGAGCCGTGCCGCAGTTAAAGTATGAGCTGTGGCTGACACGCTTGGCTGTATAAATCCCTCGCAGTGTCTGCGAGCGCGGCGCTGGCTTTGGGGAGTTACCGCCCAGCACCCATCGTTGCGCAAACACGAGTGAAGCAGCGCCGCTGGCGGTGCGTTCGGCGTTTCGCGCACCGGGCGAGCACACCCGCCCTTCGGGAACACAGGCCCAACCCCACCGGCCCGGTCGCCTGTGGCCGTACCGGGGCGACGAGGCGGCCGCAGGAACCTGGACGGCGCCCAGCCGCGGCTCCCCCTGCTGTTACTTTTCCCCGTTGTCTGTTCTGTTTTTGACCAGAAAAGGGGCAGCTCCACCGAAATGGAGCCTCAAAAAATTTCTCGACACTCGTGCCTGTTCCTCTCCACGGAAATCTTTAGTAAAAGGCGAAAGATTTATGCGATCTGAAGAGAAACCAGAGTATGGTGGTGGGTGCGCCCGCGCAGGAGCCCACCCCCGGCTGTCGCTCCGCCGGACACGGCGACCCGCGCCGCGCGCTCCCTCCCTCCCGCCGGCCCAACCCGCACCGTTCCGCACCGCACCGCAGACGGTCAGGCCCCGCGCCCGGATCCGAGCGGCTCGGGGGCGGCGGACACCGCTCCTGGGGCCGCGCCACCTGGCCGCGGTGCACCCTGGGATGCAAATAAGATGAATGCTAATGAGCCGCATGCTAACGAGGCGCCCAGGGCCCGCCGTGCCGGTTGCGGCCGGAGCCGAGGTCGAGGCGGGTGTTGCGCCCCGCTGGGAGCCCCGGAGCCGCACGAAGCGAGGCCCGCCCCGCCCTGCCCCGCCCTCCGACCCCACCGGCCTTCCCCACTCCCGTACCACACCTGCCCAGGCTCGGAGACGGCCAGTCACGGCCTCCCCAGGCCGGGTCCTACCTTCGTACTGGACCTCCAGGTGCGCCGAGCCCAGCATGCCCAGCACGGGCTCCACCAGGACGGAGGGGGCCTCTCCCACCGCGTCCTGGGGAAAAAGGGCAGACCGAGGGGGAGAGTTCACACAGTACTCCTGGCTGGCTTCTCCCAGGCACAGCTGTGAGAGGCCAGCCCCTCCCTTGGGTACAAGGAGTGTTGGCGTGAGTCTAAGGAGTGTTGCACGTGTTTAGCTAGCACGAATCTAAGGGGTATTCTATACGATTAAGTTAGCGTGAATATAGACTTTTTGAGTAAGCATTGTTAATCTAAAACTAGGGACAAGATGTCTTGGCCATCAGCTCACTCATTTGATAAGTGTTTCTTTTTAGGAGAAAAATGAATGAGAGTTGCTAAGAGAAAATAGCTTTAAGTTGTTTCTATGCAACACGAGTTAGGGTGCCTCATCCATCAAGATCACCAAAGACCCCTGAAGAAAGGAAAGCATGTATGGAAGAATCCAAAAGGGAGCCAAGAAGAATGACTCAGTGTCAATTAGATAACTTATGTAAATTATAATGAATATGTATTAGATAGGTAGAATATGTATGGCCTTATTGTAGAAATATGACAAGGCAGCTGGCATCGGTGCGCTTGATTTGTGGAAAACCACCGGGCACCCAGGCTTGCGCAGCCTTGAAATAAATTTGCAGTGTCTCTCCTGAGCAAGCGTGTGATTATTGGCTCATTGCGCACTGGGCAAGGAAGCCGCTTTTCGGATAACACAAGGACTGCCCAGCGCAGCCCCCAACACCGAAGGGACTAGCCCAGCTCCTGCCGGGGCAGGAAGGACAGACGGGAGTCTGTCCACAGCCCCCTACCCACCTGCATGACGCGGAGTGTCTGCAGAGCCAGCTGCTGCACTCGGGGGGAGGCGCACGGCAGCACGGCAACGAGGCCTTTGTAGACTTGGTTCTGGTACTTGGGATTGCCACGGCCCAAAGAGTCCATCAGAGCCTGCGTGTCTTCTTGAGCCTCTGCTGAGTTGGAAGTGGCCAAGAACTCGGCGAGGGATTGCACCCCTGTGCAGAGAAAGAGACGCCAAGTCGTGGGTCTGGGCAAGTCTGCAGGTCACCTGTCCCAGCTGTTTCACTGGCACCCCCAGACAACCCAGCCCCACATCCCACTCAAAGCGCAGCTCAAAAAACAGGCACCAGGCAAAAAGTTCTTTGTCCTTGTCAGGAGCCACACCGCCAACTGGAAAACCAGTCAGCAAAATTCTCGCTGGAGTAGGTAGCCAAGGCCCTTCTGCAGGCATTTACATAAGCAGAGAATCTGGCACTGGGGTGCCAGCAGTGCTGCTAAGGATCTCTCTGCTGATCCCACCGTTTCATCTCCTTTGGAGGAAGCTGTGATGGCAGGTATCACCCCATAGCCTCCGACAATGTAACCTGAACTACAGAACAACTAACAGGGTTTGGCTTCCACTGCCCAGGAGAAAAAATAGGGAAAAAAAAAAAAGTTGTAATGCTCTTTCAGAAGATACAAGCCGCAAAATCCTCCCACCCCCAGAGGGGAAGTCTGGGAAAGTTTGCAGTAGGTGGACGCTGCAGGTAAGAATGGAAACTGTTCTGTGGCTTAACTGGAGTGCTTGCAACGAGCATGAGAGCAACATCGCATCAAAAGAAATAACTGTAAAGAAAGCGAGCTCATTAAAAACTGAGAGAGGATGAAATGCAATTGCTGGACAATAGCCGAGACTCTGAACTCCCTCCAGCCAGAGAAGCTCTGTGGCAATCTCCCACCCAGCAGGTGGAGGGAAGGGAGTGGCTGAGCGCTGCCAGCAGCCCCAGGGGCCAGAGGTCAGGGAGAACATCCTCGCCTGCATGAGGGGAAAGCATACTGCCTACCGTAGCTTTCACAAATGAGCTCCTTATACTTCCTGCCAGCATCTGCGATGAGCTGCAGCAGCTTTAGAGACTCCCTTTTGTCCTCTTCTTTCAGGTGGTTCAGCCCTAGTATTTCCAGGAGAGTCGAGATACCTCCAATCTCCAGAAATTCAATGATGTATCTGTGTCTGCAAGGACAGGGGGAACAAAGCCAAAAGCATCACCTGCCTTGGAGCCCATCTCCCTCTGCCAGCGTGCCGTGCTCCCGGGAACCATCACCTCCTGCTTTGCTGCAGCAGGTGTCCGGTGCTGGGCGGTGAATGCACGGAGGCTCAGTCTGCACCACAGAGGCAGATACCCGCTGGCAGCATGCTTTGCTTCCAGCACATCACCAGCTCCCATTTTACTTTGAGCTCATTTCAGATATTGAACCACAGGCACAGAAGGCCCTGTCTCCACACTCAAGGCTCTCACCACACTCCTACATCGTGTCAGTGACCCAGTGGCTCTGGACACGGGCACAAGCAGTGGATTTGGTTTTGAGAGTATTTGAAATTCCTACCACAAGCCACACTGGGACCTGCCTTGCCTGAAATGCTTACACAGCCCTCCCAAAAGACTGCCAAGGACTTGTTATTTTCTTTATCTACTCACCCCCTCACCCTCCTGTACCTTCCCCACGGCACCTCCCACACTGTGACATTCTATACTCACCCACTTGCAGCAGATAAGAAGATGCCAATGGACTTGAGCAGCTTGTTGAGGCATGTGCTGTACATGTAGCTGTTTGACAAGGCTAAGGAGAGATTTACAGACCATCGTGGTGTCCCCCAAACAGCCTTTGGCAATGTGGAGGTCTGAAATGGGTACTGTCTCTGCGAGAGAGCACAGACCTTCCTCTCACAGGCGTGCAGAGGCAGCATGCTCACCCCAATATGAGAAAAAAACACTAATTCTAGGTCCCTGAGAGACAGGTTACATGACTTTCCCTTCAGTTCCATCTTCAGATATCTAGGGGTTTTTTTTAACCCTGCAGACATGGCTGGGTATGGATGTCCCCATACAGAAGCTTATTCTTTAAACACATTTTTGGTACAGACCTTTCCCTTCCTCTCCATCCCACTACCATACGCCACCTCTGGCTGCCCAAGGAAAGAGATACGTCATCCTGAGCCATGCTGTTAGGCGAGCCAGAAACAAGCTGGCTCCCTGGGAAAACTCCAGCTCCAGGTCTGGTTCTGTCTTGCCGTCATTGCTTTTAATGAAGTTGTCCAGGATGCAGCTTCGAGCAACTTTGTGGGCGCTATCCCATTCCTGCAAGAAAACCATGAGCTTCCTGATGGCTTCCTGCTCTTTGACAGAAGTCATGATCTCTTCTGCCTAGCGAAAAGTGAGAAAGAAATTAAAAAATGGCTCTGAAGGTAGAAAAAGTCTGCACTGAGGAATTACCACCAGATTCTTATTTAAAATCTCTGGCAAACAATACTAAAGCCACTACTTTAAGCTCATTTTCCTTTATACTCATTTCATAGATCGGAAAACTGAGGCAAAAAGAGAGTTTCTGGTATGTCTGAAGCTGCACGATGGATCTGTGACAGACCTGAGATTATTTTCCAGGGCAGGTGATATCGCCCCAGGAGCTCTCTTCCCTGCTCTGTTAATAAAGTAATTTTCATGTTACCCATTACCCCAGCCTTGGTTTCTCACTAGCCTCATGATGTGAACACTGCATATCATATCTGACCTGCCAGAGAATAAATAGGGTGAAATGAGAGCACAAATAGGTGTGGATTTATGGGGAGTGACAGGGTCAAGGGGGCTGTAAGTGCCTGTTAGCACAGCGGCACAGCATGCCCTCACTCATGTCATGAAATGACAGTCACTTGGACTGGGCCCACAACCACTCCAGGAGTCTGTGCTTGGCCTTGGCAGTGGGAGAGTGCTTTGGGACCCTTCAGCACACCAGGCATTTGCTCTGGTTTCTTCTTATCTAATTTCTATGGCACGTTTTTAAAACACCTAAGAAAAGCTGAAATGATAGGAACTGTAGGCAAGAAGACAGAAGCTCTGGAAACATCCCTTGCCTGCACTTCCTTCCATCCCTTCACACAGGTGTTAAATAAAGTAATCCACATTTTGCCAAATTTCTTTGGCACGCTTTTGGTGCTGTATGATATTCCCTATTCCAGCTTGACAAATGTGAAGGTGGCCTTAGTAGGGGGATGAGATGTCAGAGGCCTAAGCTCTCTGTTCATTCAGGTAGGTGAGAATGCCACTGACACCTATGTGTTTGCCTTTAAGACACCGACCAATCTCAAGGAGCCTCGCTGTTAAACACCAGTATCTGTGTACGTACACAGATGCACAAAGAGGGACAAGGTCACAGACAGCTGCACTAACACATGCACGTTGTCCAAGCTGTATCAACATGCCTGAGGATAAGAAAGGAATTCATGCCTTGTCTAATACAGCCCTTCGACTTCCTACGCAAGAAAAGCACCATTTTAAGTTTTATTTAAAATGTGGTTTAAGAGAAAAGAGAGTTAAAATTACACAAAATCTTTGGGTTTCAGAATAAGAAGTTTCTTTCAATGTAATACAAGTTGCCAAGATTACCAATTTCCTATCTACAAAGTTCTTAAGCCTCTTCTCCTAGAATCTGGAGCAAAATTCCTAATCAGATCTAGAATATCCCCAAGATACCTGCTCCAAAGTAACTTTCTATTGCTAATATCTGAATCAGACTGAAAACAATGACAAAGAGATGAACATGTACCTCAGTGCCTGAAAACAAACAAAATCTTCAAAAATCTGGTTAAGAAACAACATTTGAAAATTAAGATGAGATGAAATTTCATTTGGGAATTAACGGTCTGTGCTCTGTAAGGAGTCTGTGTCCTTGGCAGGGCATTTTCAGGATCTCCTTTGTGGGGAAGCAGGTTTAAAATAAATCCATTTTCCCAAAATAGTTGTGATTGAAAATGTTATTAGCCATAACAAATGTTAGTGCTGACAGGAGAATGGCCTGTTAGGGGCCTCTGGTGAAACAGTCAAGTGAAAGTCATATTTCACATTATTGCAAGCGTTTTCCTGTGATTTACAGAATATTTGTGAAACATTACTTGCAAGGCATATGATTGATATTGAGAGAACAGCTACTGTATAGGTGGAATCTGTATTTCACAGAGCCTGTTTGCATGAAATTTACAGTCCCATAAAGTGCTCCTCTGTCCTCAACAGAGATCTAGTTAAAAGAACTTTACAGTCTGAAACGTCCCAAAATTGATTCTAAATTAATATTTCCATATTTATGTTTAAGATGCTGGTGGTGTAATGCTATCCTATTTTTATTAAAAAGCTGCAGTAACCCCCACACTATTCAGAAATACCAGCACCAGCCTCTGGACATGAGGATTTTAGTGACACAAAGGGCTTGCCCATGAATCAATGGCAAAAAAAAGGAAGAGTTTGAAACAATGGTCACATGAAGCTTCTGAGGATACAGTGGTATCTGTCTCTGGCTGCTATAACAACAGTATCTGCTGACAAAGTAGTCTTTAAGCCCACATTGCAAAACACCCTGAAAATGTACATTAATATTTTTATTATGACCATTTTACATATGGGAACATACAGGCACAGGGAAGTTAAACGACTTGCCTGAGTCGTTTGTCAGTGCTAGGATCAGCACATAACTCCTGTTTGTTGGCTTCAAACTCTGCTCTCAATAGTGCTGGGCTGGCACCCCAGTCCATTGGACCTAATAATCAAAACAAGACTGGGTCAGGGCAGTGCTTTCTTCCTGCCAAGAGAAACACAAGTGATTTAGGAACTGGCTCTGGCAATTCAGCGGTTCTTTACATCCAGAGTGCTGCTAAATCATCAGATTGAGATTAAAAGGTGCTGCGTCAGCCTCAGTCCAAGTGCGATGTGCCAGACACTGATAGCCTTGGACTCATGGAAGGACAGAGTGGTGGTGATTTGGTGTTACCTTTGCATCTTACAACATCGAGGTTGTGCCCTGCCTTAAGCAAAACTTAGAGCTTCTGTTTCCCTAGCATGTTGCACCTTCTCAAGTCCCCCACAAACCTCCTCACACACAATGCACCTTCTTCAGTGTACCCCAAGGCCTTCTACCCAGCCCCTATCAAACCACAGCCCCACTGGCCCCTCTCTCACCTCTATGTCCTGCCTCCTAGCCCCTGTTAACCTCAGCCACAACCCCAAACCTAGCCCCTGCACTCCCCTCACCCCCCGCCAGGCCCTGCACTGACTCCTACATCCATCCCAGCCCCTACCCACCCTGATCCACTGCAGCCTCAACACTCTCCACGCAAGGCCCAACCACCCCACCATGCCTGATCCAGCCCAACCACAGGCCCCGTGCTCCCCCACACCCCAAAGCCCACCCCTGGCCCTGCAGGTCCTCACAGGCTCCCTGACCCCGGTGACCACCCCGGCCCCTGTGTCTGCCCCTGCGACCCAAACGCCCAGCTCAGGACCAACAACCCCCCTCAGCCCCTACGCCCACCCTATCCCCCAACCCCCCTGACTGCGATCCCCGCCCCAGGCCTCACAATTCCCCTCATCCCGACGCCCCAGGCCCTACAACCCCGCCGCCGCACCGCCCACCTCAGCCCCTCACTCCCTCTCACCTTCCCAAGGGGGCGGACACCCCGCAGAATAACTGACACCGCAGCCGAACCAATCGCGACCCGCCCTTGCCCCCCTCCGCCCAATGGGTGGGCCAGTTTCCACAACGAGTGGGCGGGGCGCCCAGCCCCGGCCGGGTGCTAAGGGCGCGTTGCTACGGTACTGGGAGGTGGGGAGGGGAGAGGACGGAGAGGGAGGTGTGGTGGGCGCTTTTCCTTCCCATTGGCTGCGGGAGGGACGGGGGCGGAGCTTCCGGTGGGGAGAGCGGAAGCGGCGGTGGGGTGTGAGGCGCGAGTTGCGCGGCGATGGGGGCCCGCGGGCTGGAGGCGGCGGTGGTGGAGCTGGCGCCGGGGGAGGCCCGCGGTGCGGGGGGAGCGGGCCTGGGGGACCCCTGAGGGCGGAGCGGGGGGGCCGGGCCTGGGGGACCCCTGAGGGTGGAGAGGGGGAACCGGGCCTGGAGGACCCCTGAGGGTGGAGGTGGGGAACCGGGCCTGGGGGACTCCTGAGGGCAGAGTGGCAACTGGGGCTGGGAGACCCATCAGGATATGGAGGGAGGGAGCCGTGGAAACGTTTGTGCGGTCCCAGGTGTCTGGTAGTTCCTGGAGGGCAGGGCAGGACCCTTCCCTTTCCCCCCTTGGAGGTGAGCAGCAGTCTCTGATGCCTCCCCGGCTCCTGGGAGGTATGAGGAGGGGGTCCCTGCCCCCTTTCCTCCCCGTAGTCATCTGCATACTGCTGGCTTTGCATCAGCGAAGAGCTTTGGGAAGTTGCAGGCATTGCAACTGCTGTCCTACTGAGCATGACTACATAGTGAAACCGGAATGAGACTGTAACTAACTGAGAAATTAAGCTAATACCTGCGTCACGATTACCTTTAAACTTTATAACCAGGCAAGTTTCTGTAAGTTTTGATTCCAGTAGACTGGAGGGCAATTATTTTAAATCTTGTGATTTGTTTCAGAGAGCAGTACAGAGAGAGGGCATACAGATGGTCAGCCTGTGGTGATCCTTCTCGGCTGGGCAGGCTGCCAGGACAAATACCTGGCCAAATACAGTGCAATCTACAGTCAGAAGGTGAGTAGCTTATTTATATTCACATGACACTGGCATACAGCTCTCTGAGAAACTGCAACTCTTCTGCATGTTGGTAAATTGGTCTAAAGCCTCTGTCGGCCTGAAGAGACATTGGAAGTGAGTGGTGAGTTCTTTTGTCATTGAAATCCCCTTGTCTCTCGGAGCCCAGGCAATGTTATCTTACAGTTGCTGATGTCACCCTTGTGCCCGCAGCTGAGACAAAAATATTTCCTTGAAGAAACTTTCTGCTGTTGTGTGAATCATTGGGGTATTTTAAGGCTTTCAAAGTTGTAAGGCTATTCACGTAAACATGTGGGGAAAGATTATGCATTTACTGCTTGCTAATAGGCCGCAGCACTGGCTTGTTGAGGCCAGGCTAAGAACTGACCGAGCTCATCAGCATCTGTTGTTTCTTCAGCTTTTCCTTCCTGTAAAGCTGATTCATCTATATGTTGTAATCCAAATTCATTTTATCCTGTCTGTGAAACAGGCATCCTATCACAGTCATGCCTGCTCACTAGGAACTCCTTGTGTTTGAACTAGAGGTCTGCCTGATTTCTAGTTCCCAAAGTTATGATAATTTTCCTTTCTAATACTGCATTTTACTGGAATGACCCCAGCTTGTTATATGGGGACCTAGTGAAATGTTAGACTTTATTTTTTTTTCGGTCAGCATACAAGGATCTTGTATTTATCCAAATCTGTTTCAGCTGTAAGTGGCAAAGTCTGTACACTACCAAGTCTGTTGTTAATGTGTAATCCAGTGCAAGAGTCATGAATTGGCTTGTTCTAGCAAAGAATTAATTAAGTGACTGCTGTAAGAGATGCTGCTGAGCAGATGAGGAGCATATTACATGGCAATGTGCTAACTTTTTAGAAATACTTTTCTATCAGAAAGATGATAGGAATGGGAAAGGAGAGAAAGGGTTTTCTTAGCTCCCTAATGAGGAAGTGGCTGCAACTGTGGCAAGACAGTATAGGCGGCTTTGATTTAAGAACTTGATATCCTTTCTTCCCTATTTACTGTTTAGGGAGCTGTGGGTGGGAGGGCTGTCTTGATGGCTTTGCTTTGTGTTTGTCAGTGTGTAATGTCAGTGAGTTTAGGTGATTTAAAAGATTTAAAGTATTTATTAATGTAGTTCTGTCTGCTCTGTTTTGAAGCTCCTGTTTCTCAGTCTACACCTAACTGTAAGGCCTTAAATGTAAAGGCAATTGCTCAGGTGTTCTGAATCTCTGAACCAGTGCTCTTCATTTGCACAGATGGAGTGTTTCAGAAAGGCTTATGAAAATCATGTCAGTGTTGATTGTGGGTGAGTCTTAGAGACAGCTGCAAACAAGTACTACCCAAGGACAGGAAGAAGTTGTTCCTCCTCCTTATGTTTGTTTCAATGTCATGAACTAGATGTGTACCAGAGCAGGCTCTTCTTACCAAAATGGCTGATACTGAAGGTTTGTGAATAAGGGAGATGTTTTTCTTTTCCTGGGTGAAGACTAACACTCATAAAAGCTTGGGTGACAGTGTCCTCAGGGGCTGTGCCAGTTAGCATAAGAGTTGAAAGGATCTCAGACATCATCAAATCCAGGCCTCTGCTACTGCAGGAACCTTCTTATAATACTGTGTGCTGTTACGATTAATATAATCCTATTGATATTGGTGCCTTGCCACTGATACTGAAGACTTTCTTCTGGCCCCATGGTTTCTGTTGGAAACTTGTCCCAAGTTTTCACATTCTTTTTACTTTGCCTACTCCATGTAGTTTACAGCACAGCCTAAATATGTGTGGGGTCTCTTTCTGTTGTTCTTAGGGCTGCACTGTCATCCGCTACACGGCTCCATGGAGGATGATATTCTTCTCTGAGACCTTTGGCATCAGATCCCTCCAGACCCTCGCCAGGCAACTCCTGGAGCTGCTCTTTGACTACAGCGTTGAAAACAGACCGGTTATTTTTCATGTTTTTAGCAATGGTGGTGTCATGCTGTACCGTTACATCATTGAGTCACTCCACACTCACAAGCCATTTAAGAACCTTAAAGTAGCAGGCACCATTTTTGATAGTGCCCCTGGCAGAAGAAACTTGAGAGGAGGCCTTCGTGCCTTGGCAACTGTCTTGGTATCCATGAATGTGCTGCTCAAGTATTTCCTCTTATTCGCTTTTGCTACTACAGCTGTTGTGCTGCGGATCTTGCTGTACCCATTGACCCGCTTCATCCATGAGAGCCATTATGATGCCCTGCTGAAAGTGCCCTCACGATGGCCTGAGCTTTACCTCTATTCCCAAGCTGACACCATCATCAAAGCCAGCGAAATTAAGCACATGGTTGATGCCCGGCAACAGCTCGGTGTCTCTGTGAAAGCCGTAGACTTCTCAGATTCAGCTCACGTCGGCCACATGCGGGCGTATCCCACCTATTACAGCAACCTCTGTACAACTTTCCTGTCTGACTGTGTCAGGGGCTTCTCGCCTCGTTAGTGGTGTTATGACCTCCAGTGTTTGCCTCTGCTTTGCTCAGCTTGTATGGGAAATGTCACCCCCTTTGCCTTTGTGTCTTTGAAGGGAGGAAAATAGAGACTTCTTAGCTTTCCCTGCCCCCCCACCAGCAAGTCTGAAAGCCTCCAGGCTGGCCTTTGGGCCAGCCATGTTATAGCGGCAAGTACATATGGATTAATTTAAAGTATTGAAGGTGAAATCCTGTCACGGTTGAAGTTGATGTGCTTTACCGAGGTGTCATAGACCAGAATTTCACATGGAGTGTTGTGTGTTTCTTCCTGTCTCATGTTGTTCTCTGCTTTCCACGTTGTCTTCTTGTCCCTGATGTCCAGTGCGCATGTTCTGTTGCTTTGTACTGGTTTTACAATACAGCTCTTTGTTGTTTTTTTCCTCTCTGCCATTTCTTTTGTCTTGCAGTGAGCAAACAGAAGCAGCTCTGCAGGACTTCCCTCTTCTCTCGGTGCATTCCAGCTCTTGTTATACTCCCTGCTGGAGATCAGGCCCAGAAGCCAAGTGTAAGACCTGGAAAAAGCTTGTGCAGGGCAGTACCCCAGACTGTCATCTGGTTCTGTTAAATAGCTGAGAGAGATAGAGCAGTCAAAGCTCTGATCCTTGGTGGGAGCTCAAATGTTTGTTGATAACTTTTGTGTTCTTCCACTAAAATATTTAAGTTAACCTTTTTGAATGTCTTGTGTTTTGTTTCTTTTCCTTCCAGTCTTTTCTATGTTCTCCTTGGAGACCTGCTCATTAATTATTGTGTGTCTTTGAGCAGCCTGTATTGTGCATCTGGAAATGCAGGGAAACTGGCACAGCTGTAACCCAAAAGACCTCAGAAATAGAAAGGTGGGACTGTAGAGAAAAATGAAACTGTCTCTTGGAGCTATGATTTATACTGGGTGTTTCTTAAATCACTTTCAGCCCACAAAAGACCATGAAATTTGATGTTTTTCCCCAAAATGTTCTCTTCAGATGATCAGTCTTTGCTGTCCATGCAACTTGTACTAGTAATACAAGAAATCAATTCCTTCCACCTAGTGAAAAAGTAGCTCATTGCACTGCACTTCACGATGCTTGGTTCTGGGTTTTGTTGTTTATTTTGGGGAGAAGGGGGGATAAAGCCAGAGGAGAGCCTGCTAATAACATGTTTACGCCATGTCACAGCATTGCAAGCTAATTATTAATGTGGTGGACAGGATTAGCCAACTTAAATTCCTAGTGAAAGCTTGCTGGGAACAGGCTCTGGTGGGCTGTGAGCCTGTTTGAACAAAGGGCTGCCCTCGAGAGGTAGGAGCGTAAAAAGCACGAGGAGTTTTACAGATATTTGCTGCCTGTGGGCTGCTGTGCTTGTCTTGCCCACCCTTGGGGTGCTCTTATCCACAATTACAAAGCACTTGCTGGTCTGAATCAAAACTCAGAGGGAGGTCTCTTAAGAAGCACTGAAATAATTTGGAAGCTTAAAGCAAGAACTGTAATACCTCACGAAGTGGCAGCGCCGGGTGAGTTGTGGTCAGCGGCTGGCACAACTGCTCTTAGCACACTAGTGTGGCAACGCTTATTTAAAGCAAAGAATAACCCTGTGTTGGGCATGGTTTCAAAGGGTGGACCAGGGTGTATAGGATGGGTGAGAATTAACTGAAAAGGGGCTGATGGATTGTCTTCCAGCTTTTTAAAGCAAAAAGTGTCTCCAGGCACGAGAGACTTTGTTGCTCAGGATCCGGTTTTCTGTAGGTGTGATCCCAGTTTCAGCTTCTGCTGTGAAGATGAGCTGTGAGGGCTGCCCTGCGGTAAGACGGCCTTCAGCCTGCCGCTTTTCATGAAATTCTTGTTCTTAGGGTTTGGACCTGTAAAATCCAGGCATGGTTCTCTATCCCCAGAAACCCCATCAGAGATCTCACAGCTTTTTAGAGCAGGCCCCTGGTTTGTGCTGTCAATGCCATAACTCCTGAGATGTGACTGGTCTGCATGCCTTCCTGGAGAGCTGGGCTGCGTCTTCTGAGCATCCAGCCTGTTTGTGGCACTGTGAAAACTCTTAGGGAGCGGAGGTGATAAAGGTTATTTAACTAGCACTTGCCCTCATGCTGGTTTCTACAGGTTCAGTATTTACAGAACAGTTAAACACTCCATAATGCACGCCTCCGAATTAATACAGTTGTGCTGGGCTGGGAATCTGCTGTTACTGTTTATTGCTGTGGGTGTTGAACTTCTGCTTTTTAAGGACTCTGGCAGTTCTGGATCGTGGTTGGCATGAGCCGGAGCTAAACCCTCTGTCCCTGTGCGATGGGATGGGGAAGCTCCCTCCGGGAAGAGCCCCAGCATGTCAGCTACACCTTCCACCCCACCGTCACCTCCCTGCCACGGGATTGCTGCTCCCCCAGCTCAGTCCAGCTCAGCTCCACCTCCCCGCTTTCCAGAGCAGCAGGCAGGGAGCGGGTGCTGCCTGCTGGATCTCCGCAGTCGGAGCTGCCCTGTGCTGTGCAAGTGAGAACCAGCTCACGCATTTCTGCTGCTGCAAAACTGGCTTGAAATTCAGGGCTAATTTGTGTACATACCTCTCTAAGAGCAGGGGGGATCCTGAGCTAGCCAGTGATTTACAGGGGAAGTCATCAGCACCAATCTTCTGGGTGGGTTTTGTTTTCTGTGTCCCAGCAAGTTTTAATGATGATTATGAGCAATGTGTTAAATGTATCATGTGATATATTGCCCTCTTCTTTCCTATACAGCTTGTATGCTTGCCCTCCCCCCCTTTCTGCCCTCTTTATTTCTGTTGCTTGTTATTTGAAACAGAAGGTTAATAACTTAGAGCCTGAAGGCACATGGCCAAGAATGGATACAAGCACTACTGGATTTAAAAAAAAACCCGGCCTCAAACCCTTAATCCTTGCTAAACTGTCACAGTTTGGTGCGGCCTGTGTTTCTAAAGAGCTTCAGTTTGAACACTGAAAGCCAAAGGTTGGGATATCTTGGCAAATCCATATAAATCTCTGAGACAAGCTATGGGAGGGGTGTTGCAGATCTGTTCTGTGGGAGGGAAAATGCAGCATCCTTGGGCTTCTCGTGTGGGTAGGGAGTGGGGGGCAGCACTGGTGAACTCTGCCTGGAGAGCCCAGAGATCCTTTTCTCTATGGTCCAGCCCCTGTGCACAAACGATGGAGCAGCGTGGGTGGAACACCAGTGGTGGTGGGACATGAGGATGACCGGGGCAGCTGCTGCCATTGTGCATTTCCCAGCTTGGTTCATTTTGCAAAAGCACAAATTAACCTTTCCTCAGCAGCAAATGACATTTGTGAGTGTTCCCTGTGAGGGAACTGGCTCGCTCACCTGTGCTGCCTTCTTTACCCAGGTAGCGGCGATGATACCGAAAGGTTTTAAAAAATTAAAAAACGCCATTTAGTGGTCAGGGTGGTCGTGCGCCTGGGCTGGAGGGTGCTTAGCTGCTGCTGACAGGTGGTGGGAGGGTGTCTGTGCAGCCAGGGTGCCTCTGTAGTGCTGGGAGAGACCTGGGCAGGCCAGGGGCGTGATCCAGCCTGGCCAGGGGTTGTGTTTTGGAGCAGGGGTGAGCATCCTGCGGTGCCAGTAATTCAAACCAAACCCCTGGACAAAGACTGACCTGTGCCCACATCTAATAAAGGTGTTTTAAAAGTCTGATGATGCCTTTTGTGTGTCAGGGCATCAATTTGTGTAGAGGCTGAGGTGCCATCTTTGTATGGGTTCGGAAGGCGCAGGCATATGTGCGAAGCTGTGCCACTGCTGGAAAAACAAGCATGGATGGCTGGAAATGGAAACAAGCAACCCAACCCCAAGTTCTGCTTCCAAGAAAGAGAAGGGGGAGGCGTGAGGCTCGTCTCCATCGCCCCATGGAGGTGATGGAGGAGGAAGCTGGCCCAGGGTGGCTGTGCCAACCTCCCTGACCACCGCAGTGGCCTGGCTGGACAAGGGATGCTCTAGCTCGGGAGGGAGCAGCACTCCACGAGGTGGCAGCAGGACCCCTCTTTCCTGTGTGGAGAAATGTCTAGTTTAGAAGACAAGCAAAGCAGATCCTGGAGAAGACCCCAACAGTACAGCTCAGCAATGTGCTTCTATGTGCCTGAGAGCATCTCCTGCAAAAAAGTCCCCTCTTGAGGCAAGGAAAAAGCAGCAAGAACAAACTCCAGTGCCAAGAAGTAGAGATTGTGAATTAATATGGAACAGCGTTTAGCCCTAGAGCTGCCTGTTCCAGGAAGTCATACTAGATCCTATTTCTTGTTTCTAACTGAACGATAAAACTGAAAGTCTAATGGCAGGCGTAGCTTTACCTCCCTTCCCGTGTTGGCAGACCAGGTCGCACCAATTCCCTCTCCGTCACCCAGAGAGGGCTGTCTATTTTTTTAAGTGACTTTGTGCAATATTGTGGTTAGACAGACCATAGTCCCAACTTCTTGGGAGTTGGTGCAAGGCTCTCCTGAAAACCCTGGTGAATTGGGACTGTGCTGCTCCCTTGGAGTCCCTGTAGCCCCCCTGACCTGCTTTCCTACTCTCTGGAAAGGTTGGCAGGACCCCCTGGCACATGGGCCTGGGGGCTTGAGGGGCAGTTAGGAAGCAGGATAGCACAACTGGGGGCCACAGCCACTATCTTACCCCCCAGCACACCCTATGCACAGGTCCTGCACCCAGCCAGGGGCATGGGCAAGGGAGGCAGGAGCTCACAGAGCAGCTGCTCGCTCTGCCTCCCTGGTATCCCCCCATCCCCTTACCTTTGAGCTTGAGCCCCATCCCCTCGTCTCTGCAACCTTACGTGGCTGCATACACGCCCCAGCACCGTCAGCCAGAGATGAGCCACCCCGGCAGGGCTGAGATGGGCAGAGGGATGCACGCCATCCTCTCAGCACCCTCCCAAGCCCATGGAGGCTGGGGCAGCCCCTGCCCTCCCCGGGTGATGAATGAGCTGACAATAGGGTATTGATAAGGAATTAACCTTGAGCCCTTCTTGCTTCAGTGTCAATAGAGCAGGAGCCAAGTACACAGGTTTGATTGGAAATCTGTGTTTGGCCTCTGCTGCCTCTGTGCCCATCGACATGCCGGAGAGACGAGAGGGGGATGCAAATGGCCCTGCTGACCCCTCCCCAGCCCAACCCCACCCAGTGGGTCCCTCTCGACTCCCCCAGCCCACGGCTGCTGGGGTTCACTGTGGGCACCTGGTGCTATGGGCCTGCAGCAGCCACTGTGCCCCACACCTGGCATGTGGGAGGCTGGGTACCAGGGCCCCCCGGCCTCCCAAAAGGCCTGTGCCCATCCTGCTCCTGCTTCCACTCCAAGCAGTTTGTTTAATTAAGTGTTTTGCCTAATGGGATTGCCTCATTTCCATAACAAACTGGCGGGCTGTCATTAGGTGGGCTCCCTCATTCATTACTGTTAATTAGATATGGATCCCCCAGAAGGCGGTGCAGGGTGATGAACGAGGCCCCTGACACACGCTATTACACATTAGCATTTTCTCAATACATCCGATACATCACGGCCCTCCGCTTCCTAAAGATATTTTAAATAAAATATTAGCAGCCTGCTGCAGGGTGGGTGGAGAGGGAGGGTGGGAGGGTGGGTTCCAGCCTCTCACCCTGGCCTCAGGCCTCCTCTGGGACGAAAGTGGACTGGAGAGCAGGCGAGCTGCTTTGCTGCTCCCTGCCAGCCAAAAAAGCAGCCAAATCCACCCCTTTTCTCATCCTTGCCACTGCAGATGGAAAGATCTCCCTGACACCCCTGCTGCTGCCACCCCCATCAGCCTGGGCCTCCCCCCAGCACCTCATCCCCAGGGATGCAGCCATGGGGAGGGGTTTAACACCCCATCGACCTGTTTGTAAACCAAAAGCATCGGCGCCAGCCCCAGGCTAGGGGGGAACCTGACCTCCACCCTCCCGCCCCAGCAGCCTCCTGGTCATTGCTGTTGGGGGTAACCCTATACTGTGCTGGTGGCCCCTAATGCAGGACGTATAGATCTGTTGGGTCTGGGCACCTCCTGCCCCCAACTAATGCAGCTGACGAGACTTCATTACAGGGAAGGGGGTCCCCTGAGGTGTGCCCTTCACCCTACCCTCCTGGCTTTACAGCGAGGGGGACAAGTTGGAGGACCCCATCCATGATGGGGCAGAGATGCATCACTGCAGGGGGATGCTGGGGTGAGACCCCCCACCAGCCCCCCCATGGGTCCTGCCCCAGCATCCCCCTGCATCTGTCCCTACACCCCAAATAGGACCAGGGACATCACTGACATCCAAGGGCTGCAGCATATGGATGGGGGGTGTGTGTGTGTGTGTGTGTGTGTGTCTCCTCTACTGCCTCTTGACTGCAAAGGGAAACACAGAAAGGCGGGAAGCGCCCAGGAAGATTTATACTTGTTTAATTAATGTCAAATGTAGTTTACAAACGGGAGTGACAAGTACCTCTTTGTATAATATACACTGACACACAATCATCGACACACCGGAATATCGCTTTGTGCAACTGGGATTCTTTGGGCAAAGATAGGTAACTCCGATATTTTTTTTTCTTTTTTTTAAATCATTTAAACTCATTACAGAAGGGGGGAAGCGGCAGATGTGTGTTACAAACCGGGATGCCTCCCTCCCCAGCCTTCCCCCTGCAGTCCCCCCTCTTGAAAACAGGGGATGGCTTTACAATTAAAAAATAATAAACCAAAAAGAACCAAAACAAGGAACCAATGACTAGTTACATATGGTTTTACACATACGTACATAAAGCACACGGCTGGGCCACAACACCCACCAGAAACCCTGGCTCTCTCCTGGGGTCTATTTCCAAGGAAGGGCTGGGGTAGGGGGTCCTGCTCTCTCCCCCTTCCCAGCGGCCTCTCAAACCCACCCACTGCACAGTCTCCAAATCTGTCTCCGAGACCCCAGTGCCCGCACCCAGACATCGCCGCCCCAGCTGGGTAGCACTTGCAGCCCAGCTGTACCTCCCCCAAATTCTTCCCCCTTTACAAACCCAGACTCAAGTTCTGTGTGCCTACCCTTCCCCTGCCCGGGTGCTGCTGGCCAGAGGGTTACCCAGCAGTGACAGCCCACCGCTGCAGCCCTTCCCCTGCCCGCAGCCTCCCCGGGGAGGCAGGACGCTCCTGGGGTGCCTCGGTTTCCTTTGGTCCCTGGGAGCTCTGCAGCGATGTGCCCCTGAGCAAAGGCGGCTGCAGTCGTGTCAGAGGCCACCATGCTGCTGAGCTTGGAGACCTGGGAAACTCTCAGTTAGGAATTGTCACCTTTTGCCGAGATGCTGATAAAACACAGCTCCTTCAATTTGTTTTGCATTTTTGGTCTTTTTTGGGTGCAGTGGGATCCTTCTGAAATCACTCAGGAGATGCAGAGGACGGCAGCTGTTCACTGCAAAGGAGCATCAAGCTCAGGGCAGAAAAGTAGTGATGGGACCATCACCCCTCAGGCATCCTGCCTCCCCAGCCCTTCCCTCCCTGGAAAGGCCCCAGCAGCCCAGCAGCACTGGAGCCGCAGCTCCAAAATCCTCATCCACTGCTGTTTCCAGACTCTCTTAAAATGCCCCGGCCACGTTGTGCTGCCAGGTGGGATCTGCTTGGGAAGACCCTGTGGGAGCAGGGGGAGATGAACTTCCCCATCTTCTGGCTTCGGGGAGCTGGCACCCCACGACCGCCCGGGAGCTGGGGGGAAGGCTGCACGGTGTGGAGCTGGGAGAAGTCAGCACACAGGGCATGCATTCACCTGGGGAAATGGATCAGTATCTGTTTCTTGGGTCCTGAAAATAAAAGAAAAAAAAACAAAAAAAACCAGGCCAGATGGCAGCTTTGGTTAAGGCTGAGGATACGGGAGACGGGGACAAGCATGAGGGACTGCATAGAAGAAGCTGGGGCTGTGGGGAACCTCTGGCTGGAAGCACCTCTGCTTGCTGCAGCCTGCAGGCAAGCCCTGGGGGTGGCTGTGGGGGCGAGACAGGGCTGGCTCAGTCTCTGCCCCAGTGCCAAAACCTCTTTTGCAAAATGCAGGCTCCAGGAGAGTGGGAGCTGAGGGAAGCCGGTGCGGGGCAGGGCTGGATCTGCAGGGCTCAGATGCCTCTGCCAGGCAGCACCAGTGCCCACTGCGGCCAGCACCATGAGGGAACCGGCTGAGCCTCTCTGGGCAAAGCCACGAGCAGGGCCACCCTGTCCCCCGGCATCCCTCCCTGCGCCCACCGCCTCCCTGCCGCCCTGCCTGGGCAGCGGGCACTGGGAGCAGCTCAGGCACCCTCAGCCAGCAAACTCTGCCTGGAGGGGAGGAAAGCAAACCAAGGCAGGGGCAGGGGCAGGGGCTACAGCCTTGGAGGAGGCATGAGGGGGTCAGCCAGACCCTCGAGCAGGGGCTCCCGGCCAGGGGAGAGGGCAGCGCTCTGGCAGGCTGCCTCACTCCAGTTCCGCACCGTTTGCCCCTTCCCCAGCTGGGAATGGCAAAGGGGGCTGAGCCAGATCCCCCCGCCCTGCCCGGTCCCCCGGCAAGGAGCTAAAAGCCGTGTCTTTCCAGGGATAACGATTCTATTATAAATAGCCCCATTAGCTACAACTAATGACAAAAATCCACCTCCTCTACTCCCCATAAGTTCTGTAAGTTATGGGCAATGCTACAGCCATTACTAAAAGCTGTTAACTTCATATCTGAATGAGGAAATATACACCACAGAACATTAAACCATTTATATTATATATATGTATATATATACTTTTTTTAAACTAATGACTTTAATGCCAAAACTTTGCTGAACCAAGAAAAATATGGGTTTAATGTTCTCTGCTCATTTTTTTTTCTTCTTTAAAAAAAAATACAACCCAAAAAAAAAAGAAAGGGAAACTTATTAGTATGTAATGTTTGAGTCTATCCCATTTATACACAACATTGTAAACATATATAATCTATATTACATGTGCTTCATTTCTGCCTGGGTGTGGGTTTTTTCTTCTTTAAACCTTTTTTTATCACTAGAACACCACAAAAAACCAAAACAGAACCAAACCAAAAACCAAACCGAAACAAATAAAAACAAAACAAAAAAACTGAACAAAGAACACAAGTTACAGGTTATTTAACATCTTTCTGTCAAGGGTCCCTTCCCCAGTCTCCTGGGGGCAGAGTGGTCACCAACACAGTCCAAAGGAGGGCTCACGAGCCATCCGCGATGCAAAGCCAGCTCCAGGGAACGGGTGGATGGGGAATACTGGTTTTAAAAAACGGGGGCTTCACAACAAAGGGTTTGGTTTTGCCCGCTGCAGATGCTGAAGGAGGCCTCAACGCGCGGGACCTGGGAGCCGAGGCTCCCCACTGCTCCTGTATCCTCGAGTCCGTGTCTGGAGTCTCTGGTTTGTTTTTGTTTTTAAATTTTAAAACGTCTTTTTTTTTTTTGTTGCTGTCGTTCTTCTCCCCCTTGGTGTGATGAGCTAAGCCGAGTAGCTGGGTCCTGCCCTCCCGCTGGGTCCTTCATAAGTAGATGCGCCGAAGGTCTCCAGGAGACGTGATGGTGTTACACTGGGGACAGAGCTTCTTGGCACCCTGCAACCGGCAGATGAGATGAACAGTGAGAGTGTGAAGGAGGACAACTCGCATGACTCTGCCCATGGTCTGGGACCTCACGGGGAGCAGCACAGGAGCAGGGGGAGCAAGGCCACCCTCCTTCCCCTCCAGGCAGGGCCGTGCCCTCCCAACAGAAAGGGGAGCCCCAACACCTTCCTCGCCCGCCCTGCAAGACCCTTGCCCCATTCCAGTCCCGGGCAAGAGGCGGCTGGGCAGGAGAGCTGGAGGCAGGAGCTCTGCAGGGGGCTGAAACCCAGAGCCAAGACACGTCACCAAACTCAGCAGCTCCGGGGAGAGGAGTCTCTGCAGATGGATTGGCCTGAGCACCCCATCCCACTGCGCCATCATTGCTGGCTACCGGGCAGACCTGCGTCCCTTGCTCACCTGCAGCCCCCGATGAGACAGTTCAGGTCACCGAGCAGGCAGAAAACCAACCCAGCCAGAACAAGTACAATTTTCAGCTGGGATGACTGAACCAGTTCATGGTGGGGTTGGACCATCCCTTTCAAGGAAGCATGCTGGGGGACTGCCTTGGCCATCCTGTGGAAGTCCCAGCACTGCTCGCATGAAGGAAAACCTTGTCCTGTCCTCCCCCAGCTCACAGAGATGCTGTGGAGATGAGTTTGTTCTGACAAGGTGAGCTGCAACTGGTAAACTGCGAACTGGGGAGAGGTAATGGGTGGCCAACGTGAACACTACATGAAATAAAACAAGGGCTGATGTGCCTGCCATCTGTCACCAAGCCTGACAGCAAGAGGGTGTTAATAAGCGTCAGATTTGGGGTCAAGCTAAGACGGTCATCATTAGATTGGCAGATGTGACAGCCAGTTGATGGGAAAAATGACAGAAAGATGGCTCTACTGCGAGGCAGCCGCCCGTCTACAGCAGCAGCAGTGCAGGAAACTGGGATGCCCTGGCTTTCAACACAGACCACAGCCTCAACACAACCTTCTGCTGCACAGAACTGGGCACAGGCTCTGTCCGAGCACCCCGAGTTTTGCTCACTGCTGTCAGACAGGCCCTTCCAGCAGCTAACGCCCAGCGTTCAGCATGACAAGTGAGCAATCAGGGATGCACCATGCCGTGCATGAGCCTGCTGGCTTGCACAGGGCTTGCTGGCAGAACTGAAGTCCTTCAGTTCAGTGCTGCTGCTGCTCTCCCTTAGCAGGGCTTGTTTCAGTACCTGCAGCAGCGAACACAACAGCTTGCAGGATACAGACTGAGTGGCAGGGCAGGACCGTAGCCTGCCACACTGCTTCGGTACTGCTACCTGCGTTTAGGGACATCCCTAGCTGTGACAGATGTACTAAATGATTCAGGACACTGGCAGAGGAGCTGGCACTGCTGTTTACAAAAGGCAAGCATCCTTAGAAAAGGTCCTTTCTGCTTTTTGACAACACGTGCAGAGGGAGGACAGGGGTTTTCTCCCCTGGAAGGTCCCTGGACTAAGAAGAATCTGGAGGAGAGGCCCAGGTACAGAAAGTTTACACAGGTGCAAGTAATTCACAGGGATGTCACTCCAAAGAGGTGCCAGTCATGTTTGCTCTGCAAAAAGCCCCTGCAGACCAGCCTCGAACCAGCCCCCTCCCTGCTCCCAGTGCACATTATTCCTGGCACATATGGACTTTGCACGCTTGCTGTTCCCTGAGCTTTGGACTTCTGAGCAATCAGGCTCCCACTATATACCCCTTGCTGCTAGCGGCTGAGCTGCTGCCCTGATGCATGTGGGAGCCACAGGCACTTGCACCTGAGAGCTAGAACAGCCACACACAAAGTCCTATTGAACAAGAGTTGAATGAAACACGTAACAGACACCCAAGACACTCTGGACATCACTCAGGGTGACTGACAGACTGGCAGTGGGACAGACCACTGCTGGTCTGGATGGTGCATCTAGTTCTGGTGCTGATGCCTGTGGGCACGTCCTTCCAGCTGCCTGGGACTCGACTTACACCCTCTCTAACTACTGTGTCCATTTAGACTTTCAGTGTTCTGGGGCAGGGACCATCTCACCGTGCCTGTGCAACCCATCGGGCAGCCCCACGCACCACTCTTCACAGAGCGGACTTGGCGTGCTGGATTCCAGGAAGGGCAAGCACAAACCACGACTGAAAGGAAAGGCTTAAGACCTTGATGAAATCAAAGAGCGAGTGCACTGGACTTTATCAGAGCCTGTTTCTATAACATGCCTCTTCACTTGTGCTCAGGACCAGAGCTTTGGATCTCCAGCATCAGAAAAGGACAAGCTCTAACCCTGCATGTCCCAGTAAAAACTTCCTGCAGCAGTCAGGACAGGTAGGAGAGAAAAATCTAAATGTCTGCCCCTTCTGCCACCTTTAAAGCTACTGTGGGATGGGCTACATAGCAGCACTGCCAAGGCTCACTAATCTGGATGTAAATGCCACAAAACAGCCTGTTTCAGTTGAGTCCCTGCTCAGGCCTGCATCATCATGCAGCTCCTTGGCCCTCAGGTGCTTGTTGCATCTGGTTGGCCTCTTGGCATCATCTTTGCAGCTGTAGGGTCTCAGAGGAAGTGTCACAGAGGTGCTAGAGGAATTAATTTACAGCATGTTGTCAGAGAGGCAGCAGTTGGCAGCTGCCCATTCAAGCTTTCCTGTGTGCCCCGACAAGCAGAACACAAGCGTGCACAGGGACTTTAAGGCATTCCAGATGTGACTACTGCATGCACAGCTTATTGGCAAGTGGCAAAAAAGCACCCAACTGCGTACCCAGAGCTTCTGCCTCTCTGGACAATCCATCAGGGAGAGGTACCTTTTGCAAGACCAGTCCCCTGACCCACCAAATGCCTCAGCCTGCCTTCAGTCTGGGATGAAGGATGAAGGAAAGTGCTTGCTGCCACCTAAACCCATGTCCCCTCTATTCCTCAGTGCTCCTGTGCAGCAATGCTGAGCAGCATTTCAGCAGCTATTTTCTTTTAGCTCTGCTGAAGTTGGAGATGCTTGGCTGTACATGGGTGGAGAGGAGCACTGAACTCCCTTGAGTTCATGTTTGCTAAAAGCAAACTACTGCTTCTGCCATCTCACTGTCTTGCATCTCGTACTCTGTTCTGGGATTTGGAGGTGGACTGAGGCAGCTCCAGGCAGATTGTGTGATCCCGTAGCAAGGGTAACCTCACTAACACAGACTAGACAGCTCAATGTGGGAAATTTCAGATGGAGAGATTCCCTGGAAAGCCACACTGCCCAGGTCCTCCCAAAGGCAGTGCAGGCGCTAGCTGTAAGCACAAGTCCTCCATGCTCAGCCCACAGGATGGCAGAAAAAGCCTGATTAGACTGACTGCAGCTTTGTTCCTCTCTTCCATGGCAAAGCAAGGTTAGGTATGCAATTCTTTCACACCACAGGGAAAGAGAACTGACAGACCCCAGGATCTCTGTCCCAGAGATATGCTTTCTGCACCACATGCTGACATTTTTGGGCAGGGATCCACTCTCCCCACCTAAGGCTCAGAGCTGCACATGGGCAGCCAGGGCCAAGTTTTCGACCACAGCAGAAGGTAGAACCCAAACACATGTAGCTTGACTCGTTTTCTGCAAAAGCTACGTGACTGCAGATTCATTTAGGGCAGTGGTAGGTGTTGCTTCACCTGCATGTGGGGAGGGCAGCTCATCTTGAGCTCTGAAGCCTGGGTACATTGGAGGGAACAATGGCATCTTAGAGACCTTCAGCAGCCAGGCCTGAATGCTGCTCAGGCTGACTGCACGTGGCACGCCGGGCCCAGGTCTCTGGGTCTCCCTAGTACTTATGCTTGGTATTAAACCGTTCAAGCAAAAATAATGACTTTGGACCCTTGGGGAAGCCTTTTTCCTCTTTTTTTTTTTTTTTTTAAATAAAACTGTCATCCTCTGCACACATCAGCATGTGTGTTAAATTCAGAACTAAGTCCTGATTTTTTTCTTTTTTAGACTGAAATTGCTTAGAACCTTGTTCCTTACATCTGACTTTTCAGTGTAGGTGTACAACATTTATTGGCACTAGCATTTAAGCTCTCCTCTCTGGTAGAGAGGCACATAAGCTTGTACACACACACATGTTGGCACAGGCACAATGAAAAAGCATTTGCTCCCCCACTGCTCACCTGCCAGCTGGGGTTACTAAACTTTTCCCTTGAAATAAAAATGCTGTGGAATAATAAGTCCCACCTGTCGGCCATTTCTTTCTTTCTTTTTTTTCCAGGTCCTTCTGCTCCTTTCATCATAGCTTCATGGAAAAGCCTTGATGTGTTATAGCTGCGTGTGCTAGAGTAAAGGCCACCTCAGCTTTTCCATTATAAACCCCAGTTTTGAGGGGTTTATAAAACCGTGCTGCAAGAAGTTTGCTCCAGGGCTGTTACAAAGCAAAGAAAAGGGGCTGGAACCAGGATGGAGTTTATTTTTTCTCCTCCTTTCTTAATTAAAATTTGGCAAGTGATTGATCCACAATACAGGCTAATCACTTGGGGTAGTAGTTTGAAAAATACATTAACGAGAGCTGAGATGTTGAGAAGTCGTTAGGGCTCACATGGTGCCAGGAAGGATTGGGAGTATTCTGTCTTAAAGTTGCCTCTTAAAAAAAAAATGGTGTGACGTCTGCTGTAAATTGGCTAAAGCAAGAAAACTCAAAAGGAAGGATTTAGGCACTTCCTCCTGTCCTGTGGGTCTAAAAATGGGCAATTTCCAAGCAGAATATGCTACCAGGCACAGAGAATAGAGACACGTGCACACACAGAGCAACTTTGCCTATACAGTGCCACCATCAAACCTGGGCTCAAAGCTTGCCCATTTCATAGGAAGGAAAACCAAGACAGAGAGATGACAGGAGGGACCCAAACCAACAACCAGCTTCTGCCAGGAGAGGAACTCCAAGATCCAATTCTCAACCAAGGTGACAACCCTCTCTCCCCATGCCTGCACATGAAGTGGCAGCTTCTTCTCTGCAAATGCTAATTACCAGAGAGACAGCCATTCACGACTGCTGTTGTGGGGTACCTCCGGTGGTCAGGTAATGGGGTTAAAGCAATCAGGAGAGCCATCTTTTTCACAGAGCCTCCTCAAAGGGTGGAGCTCACTCCCACAGGTTATTGGAGGCCAAAGCTGAAATATGTTAATAAATAACCAGACAACCTCATGGCAGATAGGAAAATCATGAAGGATCACGCGCAGCATCCTCCATACAGCTGCTGACTCAGGAGGTTCCTATGCTGCTGGAAGACTAAGAAATCACCCAGAAGGATTGCTCTGTATCTGCACTATTTCTTACAAAAATACTCCAGACCGCATGCGATATACAGTATTATAGCCTAGAAAAAGCGACAAGGCTAAGAACATAGTAGTGTAATCTACCAAAGACACAAATGTGTCAACTGCAGAGCATACATAAGTATTGATGGATCCCCTGGAAGCATATTCTGTGATGAAGAAGGCTTTTTAGAAGTGATTTTTTCCTGCTCTTGCAGTTGTCATTTTCAAATAAGCCCAAGACAGCCAAGTACAAGCCTGGGGTCAGCAAATACATATAGGAAATACTAGATCTGGCTGTACAGGCGATGGGGGAAACTCAGCAAACTGCACCTGCTCAAATAAACCAGCCCTCTTTCAGCCCCTGCACCCACCAACAGCTCCATCACTGGCAAACAATCACCTGACTTAGCTTTCAACTCCATTTATTTCATAAGGAAGGATAACAGGGTTTTGGAGTTCACAGAACCATAGCTCAGAGGGCCATCCAGACTCACCAACCCATTCCCCCAGCAAGATCTCCTCAACCTGAATTACTGCTGATTGACACACATTCAAACCTGTTCTCACAAACCTCCAAGGATGGAGGCTCCACACCTCCCCAGCGAAGCACTGCAGCAGAATGCTATTCTTTACTGTCAGAGCACTCTTCCCCAGAGAAGGAAAATACGAACCTCACCCACTAGTAGCTGTAGAGTCCCTCTCAGTTAATGGGGAAGGATAGAGAAGGGGCAGACAAACCTCTTCCAGAGAGGGAGATTCATGCCCCATCACCCAGTGACCCAGGGGTGCACTCCACCAACCAGCTGAGGATGGACACCTGCCATGAGGAGAGTCGACATTCAGGGAAATGAACCCCACCTCCTGTTACCCAGACTAAGCCTCCCTCCCGCAACTCCATTTCCCCTCCTGTCTTTGAAGAACCTGCACGTGTTTTCAGGGGTTTCCAAAAGGGATTGCTGGGAAGTCACTCCAGGCTAGTGTCCTAGTTGCTGCATAACTTGAAGATACCAACTAGCAAGCAGGATGGAGGAGTGAAAAATGTCACTGCGTTGAGTGCCCCAGACAACCAGCAAGCAGGGAGCACCAAGCTCAAAGGCGTGGTTTGACACAGCGATACAAACCCAGCAGACAAAACAGGTAATATGATTTCCTGGGAAACCAGGCACAATCACATGGCATCAAGCAACACGTTTTTGTATCCCTCTCCCTGCCTCCATTCCTGTTGGGCCTACAACCACATAGCTGCCCACAGCATATGCAGCACACAGCACAACAACCACAGCCCACGGCAGACTGGTTCTGCTCACCAAGCAAGTGGAAGGAGAGAAAACCACTGACTCGTGTCCTGACACTGAGTGAAGGGCTGGTTCCTCCCTTTCTCCATGGCCACTCTGAGGAGGACCATCTAACCAAGCAGTTTCTACTGGCGCTGAGGTGCTGGCTAACTCGGTGAGCACCATGATCTCTGTTCTCTTAAGCCATCTGCAGGGTCCCTTTCAGTGCCCCCAGCCTTTCCTTCATGTTAAGGAGATAGAGAGGGATACTGCTCCAGTAGATACTTCATCCCCAGAACTTGGAGCTGGTTTGATGCATTGAGCTCTAGTATAACAGTACCTAAGACAGACAGCCCAGCAGTCATTTGTAGAGTTGGTGGTTAAAAATGTCTCCACCTCTCCCCTAGCAACAGAACAGTTATAATTTGGAATTGGAGTTCAAGAGCCAAAAGTTCAAAAATTATATTTTCAGAAAGCCTAAGTGCTTTAAAGATCCAATCCTCATCAGTGCCCTAGACACCATGCAAATCAGAGGATACTAGAGATGCTCACATCATTGTAGCATCATATCCTAGAAAATGTTTAAACCTTTTAAAAACCACTTCACCTCCTCTGGTCCATAGACGTAAACACCAAATTTCACCATCTTCAATAGCTTGCAAAGGTTTAGAAGTGCTCCCAGGCACTCTGAGCCTTTGGTTCCAAGGCCTTGTTCAAGACACAGTCCTCCCTCCCTCTCACACAAACACACTCACACTCTAATTTAATATTAGATCTTGGCTGGGCATATAAACCACAGGCACACAGGAGAAAAGGGACTTTTCACCAGCAGGGATGGCAGATCTCCAGAATGTTCAAAAGGGGCCGGAAGCCTGACACAACCCGCCCGCCCCAACTCCTATTAACTCCAACAAATTGTTTATTGCACAACAGAAGAAAAACGTTGCCCCTCTCCCCCAGCCGAGTCTTTCCATGTGTGCTGCACGCGCAGGCTCCCTCCTCCTGCCCCCACTGGGGAGCCAGCTTTATACCCAGGGAAAGGTAACAGCAGCGATTATTACACACACTATCCCACAGCTCCTCGCTTGTTAAAAAAACAAGAGTCTCTTTTGTGCCCAAAATAAAAGGAGATACCTTAATTAGAACAATGCAGGTTGGTGAGCATTAAACACTGAGCCCAGCTGCTGTATGCCATTAAATTCATAAAAAAAGGAGGGGGAAGGAGGGCAGTCTTAACGAGATTACACACATTGACTTTGATCAAGACACAAAAGCACCAAGGCGTTCCAGGGTTTTTATTGCTGTCTTCGGGCTACATTTTAATGGTTACATTAGAAACATGCGAACACAGGCTGGGAGATTTTTTTTGAGACGGGAGAGGGAGTGCAAGTATGCCTTGTGAAAAGTCCTGGTTTAATAAATTGGGGGCTGCAGGGAGAGGCTAAGACTGGGGAACACATGAGTAGCCACTTATTAATTGCTTCCCCTACGCAAGTGCCAAGTCCTAATATGATGTCTTGCTGGACTATTCCCACCCCGCCTGCCCAGTTGGCAGAAGAGCCATGTGCAATAGCACACAGCCAGCTTGATTCCCACCTTCCTCACGGATATCTACAGGGGAGATGGCTCCCCCTCTCCAAGGGTAAATGCCAACCCCTGAGCAGCTGGAGTGGGATTTCCCAGTCCTTATGAGCAGCCGTGACCGCTGCACATGAAACAAAGGTGCCTGACTGAAGTTGAACTAAGTTGCTGCTGAGCCTAAGAATAGCCTGAAATCAGTGCCACAGATTTAGAAGATGATTTGAGGCTGCTGGGAGGAGGAGAGGACAAAGACTTCAGAGTAAAGAAAATGAAAAAGAAATTAGTGTTTTATCCTCTGCTTGTCACACTGCTGAAGGACAAGATTACTCTCCACTTAGCAAAGGTGGCAGAGCACTCATTCATCCAAACATCTCACAGCTATGTACCCACATATGTGTCTTTTATAACATGCTGCTAAAATGTTTACAAAAGCTTGTGTAATCTAAATAGTGACGGGGTGTAGCTGAAGAGCTATAAAATACAGCCCAAGGGATAGCCAAGTTATTGAGTTGCTATTAGTACTCAAGCCCACAGGCACTTCACCGTCCTGGTAACTTTTCTGGGACAAGACTTTTAAAAGGCAGAATTTAATGGAGCATGATCAGCTTAATCGTAATTCCAAGCGCACAACGTGTTCTATAAAGTAGATTTTGTAATGCCTTACAGGAACAGTTTTTAGGAGTGGCATTCCCTTACATTGCTTGCAACCCAATACTGTATCATCTTGCTAGCAAGAGAACTAGAAAGCATAAGTATTTTCCACTCCCCAACATGAATAAAAAGAAAGCTTGAAAATCAGCTGCACAGGGGAGTTGAAAGGCTGATTATAAAACCCACAGTTTTAACAAAGGAAAGGAAAACACTTTATTTAATAACACCTTGAATTTTAACCTGATGTCCTTTAATACACGTATAAATTTACTGCATTGGGTCACCTATTCAATTTTCAAGGTAGTCCCCAATCTTCCAAACAGAATGGCATATGCTTGAAAACTGCACAGTGCTATTTCAAATAATCTGAAAAATATAGATTCATATTCAAAAAAGCTCCCTTCCACATCATCTATCCTGAAGATGATTCTCTTTGCTTCCGGGGAATATTAGGTTTCTCAGAAGCTACCCATTCCACGAATCTCAGTGGATTTGGCCTCCACTCTCATGGCTGTACCTCTCTGCACGGATGTCCCACAGGAAATTACTCTAAGGCAAGGCTGTCCCCAGCACAGAGCTCTTACAAGAGCAATGCCTGTCCCCACAGCAGCAGAGGAGCAAGCAAGGGGCAGGACCGCACTTTGATCACGACGACTCAGACAAAACTCACTCAAGTCAAAGCTAGAGTGGGTTGTTAAACAGCAAGGCTTGGGAAGTCTGCATGCATGGCACTCATATTGTTTAAAATAAAGCAAAAAGCACCTTTCCCATGGTGATTTAAATAAAGTATCCCAGAAGAGAGGAAAAAGTCTATAAGTCAACAAGAAAGTAGCCAAGAGCCTCACCAGAGTCCGCAGCCAGCATTCTTCACAGTGCACATGCCAGCACTGAATGGAAGTCAGGGGCATTGTGTAGGAGTCCTGAGGAGAAGAAGCAAACAGGTTATTTCCATAGCAGGGATCTACTGATTCTTTGCTCCCAACCCCATCACAACACCCTTCTTTGTGGGTAACACTGCCTTGTATTTTGTATTAAATAAAAAAAAAAGCTTGCATAATATTTAAGTTTGTATTTTTGCAATGTTTGTGCAGTAGAGGCAGAAAGTCTCTGCAGTCCATTCTTCTGGCTTCCCAGAACTCCTGTTGGAAGCCCATAATCCACTTAAGTGGTGACCTGGCTCAGCACAGTTATCGCAGGACCATCTGAAGTTGCCTTGGCCACCTGCTATTATTCCCATCAGAAGGGTCACCAGATCATACCAAAAGCAGTGGCAGGGTAAGATTAACCCTTATCACAACTCCTAGCCCTGCAGGAACAGCTTAACTACATCCCAAGAATGCTGCTGCTATTTCAGCAGACATGCCTTCTCTTGAGTATTAATAACCTCTGGAAATCAGCAGCAAGCTGTCGTCCCTTCTGTGGGAGAAGAGATGGGGACTGCACCCCCATACATTCAGGTCGTGAGATGGGAAAGCGAGCACCGTGAATCAAGCTGAAGTTGCAGAGGTAGCCCTTCGCCAAACAGAATTTTCTCCCACTGTCACCAGAATAAAAACCCAGCAGGAGATGCAAAGCTCTGCAGGCTCAGACCATCAGAGGGAGCTGCTGCCTTTCTTTAAGAAGGCCTCAGCATCACCACAGAGCAGAGACATCGACAACTTTTAAATGCTCAGACAACATTCCTGTTCCCAAATCGTACGGCGCGGCTCAGATCACAGATTCTGCTCTCTCCTACGTATGTAAATCTGCACATGCAGGAAGAGGATGCTGGTATTTGGGAGTCTTCTACAGGAAGACTGAAAGTCTTCTGAAGTTGGGGGCTTGCCCTGATACAGATGGACAGCTCCACATACCAGCGGAACAACGTAATACATACAGTTGCTAAAAAGACCTAGCACCTTCATTTGGAAGGCTAATTCGTGTACAGGGACAAGGATGAGTTCCCCCACTCCACCCAAAAAAGGGAAAAAACTTCTCCCCTCCTCGGCAAAGGCACCAAGACATTTCTGATTCATTACCACAAGTGGAGTGCTACTCACCATGCAAATGAGACATTTATAGCGGTCCCCACGGGAAAGCTGCCTTTCTAACTCACGGACACGAGCCTTTAACGCTTCAAATGTTGTCACTGCAGAGTCTTCTGTAATTCTGCAAAAGATGATGGAGAGTGAGCATCACTGAGCACACAAGATTGTTAAGAGTTTGGGTGAAAAAGGATCCCAAGGCAGGTACCACACAGGAAATGGCAACATTTGAACTAGTACATTCAACCTGGGGTGAAGAAAAAATACTGAAAAGCCCAGTTTGAATTCTTTGACGTGTCCTACCGAACACTTCCAAACACAGCACGACAGAACACGACAGGGCTGGCGTTGCCAACTTCATTCAGAGCAAGCTTCTGCAAGACACGGACATTTAAAGAACAGATTTTTTTTGTTTGTTTGTAGTTCTGTCTCTTCTTTTGCTACCCTTAAGAGATTCCTTAGGACCAAATGCTTTAGACAAAGTTCTGTATGTTGCTCTAAAGCTGGTGAGATAACTTTCTGTGGGCAATAGGAGCTGCTCTTCCCCTCAGGTGATGGAGGTCTTTGCTGGCCACCAACCTTGTGAAACAGAATCAGCTCATTACACAGGATCAGCACAATGTTTTTATATTAAAGAAACTCCTAGCTTTTTGGGTTCTAATACTGAAAAAAAGAAGAAACCAAGAGCTACGGACACTGTGCCAACAGGGTGGCTATAAAAGCAGCTTTACAATCTCTGCTTTCCCATTTCCTAGGGTCATTTTTGATGGGCAGCATTATCTCTTTTGTCACAGAGGCACTGTGCTGAGGGCAGGCAAGTGTATTTTCACGGTTCTGCGAGGCTGGTGAAAAGAGCAACTTGCCAACCTAAAAGCAAGGGCAGACAGCAATGCTTAGCAAATGAGATGCAGGGAGCATTATAGACAAGGATGTGTCACTCCAGCATGCTGCAAAATCCGATTTCTACACAATGCAGGCATAGGGAGGGGCCCTCAAGCATTCCCCAGAAAAGGTTTAGAGTATTGCATTGACATTAAGGCTTTCAGTCTTGTGAAAAAAACAAAATGAAAGAGCAATTTTCATGTATGTCAGTGAATTTTAGGCCTGTCCAAGCAGATTCAAGCTCCAAAGAACCTGAAGAGTACCTCGCCACCAGAAGCTGCATCAGTCACGACATAACCCACAGTGGCACCTTCGTGTTCTATCTTTTTAGGGGATGATTCATCAACAGATGGCTAAAACATGGGTCTAGTGGAATTACTACAACCAATAAAGTGAGTTGCAATCAACAGGTGGCGATAACATGGCTCTAGTAGAATTACTACAACCGATAAAGTGAGCTGCAATCTCAGCACTCCCACACTTGCTCCTTTGTTCATTAGTCACTTGTCGTTGGCACGCAGGGAAGGCCCTGAGGTATCTCCCATGAGGTGATTCTGCTGGCTTTTCCCAAGGCTCTGGAAACAGAGCTAGTCAAAAAGATCTTGAGTGATTTTTCTAATTATGACACTTCAGAAGAAACTGGAGCTGCAGGAGTGCATGTGGTTAAGTACCAGTGTTACAAAGCTCCTCCAGCTTCACTCCTGCCTTTGTACAGATCAGACACTCTGCATGAGCTAATCGAGGAGAGACCTTCATCAGAAAGAGATTCATTGCAAATGACAGTTGATAGGAAATGGTAACAGTTTTAAAACTGCAAAAAAGGCAAAGAAATACACATGATAGCCTAGTGGGTAAGGTCTGCCTGGGGACAGGGACACTGTGGATTCAAGTCTTGGTATCAATAAATATTCTTTGGAGCAAAATGAAAGAGCTTCAGTAGGAGACAGCTCTCCCCACTGTAAACCACCCACTTGCTCCTGCTCTTTGGTATAAATTATTATAATCTCCCAGTTTGGGTTCTCACCCTCAAGGAGAGTTGTTAGTGTTTTCAAAGAATGACTGGAAAGATGTTAGTTTTATCCAAGGAAGAAACAGAATTATTTATTTGAAGATTACTGTCAGATGAGAAAATTGTTTCCCTTCCAGTCTGGCCCATCAAGAAGCTGATGCTAGATGAAGGCTGCAGTTGGATTTGACTTTCTGGAATTCATTTCTCCTTCCTGAGTGCATAAGGGCACTGGAGTTTTAAAAGGTAGTAAGTGTGGCTCCTGCCCAAAATGAGTGGCAAGCAGAACCTCAGCCATTACTAAATTCTCCTATTACTATCCATGGAGCCATCTGTCCTCCTCCGAAGGGCAGACAACTCAGCAAGGAACGGCAAAAGTGGAATCCTCGAGCAGATCCAAGCAAAGGCCAATCCATCCCCAGTTCCAGCCCAATAACAGTCAAAGCTTGAAAAGGAAAAATTTGCCTCTGCAACAACTAGAGGAGATAGAAAATGGCTTGTTTATAGAAGTCTAAATGGCTGACCCCCATCGGCCAATTCGGAAAGTCTCTGAGATAATCGCACCTGTCCAGTAATAAACGAATGAATCAGAAAAGGAGGCTGAATAGAGGTATAAGCAATAATGCTCAGAGGCTGCCTGATACAATGGCCAATCAATAGGAGGGCTGTAGATCAGGGTGCTAGTTAGCTGGAAAATTACCGCACCGCTGCGTGCGTCACGCTGTAGGGATCCTGGACAATCAATGTGGGAGGTATTGATTTAGTTATTATCACTTCATACGCTCCAGACATTGTTAAATATACATTTATTAACAAGACTGGGGTGCATTGGTAAGGGAGGGAGCTTTAGCCACTGCAATATCTCCCAGCACTGATCAAAGCTCAGCTGTGACAGACTTTAAACTTCACATTCTCCCTGCCAAGCATGCTCTCAAGACAAATCCTGATGCACAGAATAGTGCGGAAGACTCAGCTCCTATCTCACAAGAGAGATATTTTGGCCACAAGTGAGTATTTTGCACTTGAGATTTCAGGAAAGCCTCCCAAAGAAGCAGCAACCAGGGACGTGGTGGCCAAGGGTCAACCCAAAGTGAGCGATAATTGCATGGTTGCTTCCGAAAAGCCGGAGGAAATGAGGTCAAGGGAAATAGGGAGAACATTAGTAAATAAAGGAAACTGGAGCTACCTCCAGGGATGGAATAAAGATGAGAGTTACTTCCCATGTGTCTGGCTCCCGTGGTGGCCAGCACACTTGGGACACATGCCATTCCATTTAGTGACATTTTACCGTCAACCTGCTGCTTGTATCCTAAAGATAAGCATCGCTTAGGAGCAATTCTTCCTGCAGCAGCAATCTTGGGAACTCCCTCAGGCTTCCCTCTTGTGTGTACACCTTGTGTGCGCTTGCCCGGACACAGCTGGGTGCAGCCTGTGCAGCACTTTTACAGGCTAATGCCGGGGTGGAGCGAGGGTCAGAAAGCCAAGCTCCACGGATGGGGTAAGGCTGTGTACAGGTTACCCTGCCAAGGGAGGCAGAGGGAATTACAGGGAAGAAGGAATTGGCTTCCACAGCCCTCCTCTTCCCGCTTTGCCTTGACCTCGTGCTGGATGTGGGAGGACTCTTTTAACAATTTTGCGCCTCAGCACTCTGATTTGACATGTTTGGATAACGTCATTTATCAGCCTGCAGAGAGATCTGCTGAGCACAACTGCTGCCAAGAGCAATGCCTCGAGCCCCAGCGCTGGTGCTTCTCCAGCCATGCGAATGTGAGCAGCCTTGCTGATACCTGCGTTGTCCTCCCTGGCTGAGAAGGTATCGAGAGGGCACATCCACACTCTGTGGACCTACATCACCACGAGCAGGGGAGCCTGTGCAAGAATGTTTATACAAGAGCAGAAACATGAAGTGAGGGCTCCTCGTGGAGGAAGCTTGGTCCTGCACTTCTTTCTGGACTTTGTGGATAACTCTTCAACAACTTTGCAGTCACAGTTGAAGATGCTGGGTACCAGGAAGCAAGTCAATGAGACCTGGCAGACAGCACGCGGTAGTTTTTGGTCTTTGTGCCCAATGCATGTTTTTCTACTGTTCATAGTACTAAAAATAAGAAACTTTCTTCCTTTGAGCAAATCCTTGCTTTGTGCAGGTGAAAGGCCAGCAGAAGGACATAAAAATACCATGTAAAAGGGAAAAGGATCTATCTTGAGCTTTGAGCTGTTACTCAGCAATCACCTCATAGGAAATCTCCCCTGGGAATTGGCTGCCCCCACCGCCCGCAAAAAAACTTTAACTCAAATGCTGGTTATTTGTCAAACATTAGCATGCATGTGATCTTTGTTTCTCCAAATTAAATCGAGCAATTCCTACCCGCCGTCCCAGTGGGCAATCACAAGCAATTCCGTTAATTAAATTATCTCTGATTCTGCAGCTCTGGAATCTCTCAATTGACTAAGTCTGTGCTTTATCATCAACAAAATACTGGACGAAAAAGGAAACAAAAAATGCTGATGTCAAAGTGATTGGCTTCAGTTAACCCTTCCCAGCTGGATATTAAGGGCTGCTCAAGAAACTGTTAGACTGGAACAGGCCCAAGAGCAAGAGCCTTGTACCAGAGATACCAGCAGCAGCTGTTCACTTGTGTTTCCCTTCCGTTGTACAGGAAAAAAAAAAAGCCATCACTGCATCCAGCATCCTGCCGATTTGACAGCCACAGAAGGATGAAACTATTAGCTGCTGAAGGGGCAGAAAACCACCACAAAGATCAGTCAACCCCTGCAAATACCCATTCCTCCCCTTACCCAGATCTCGCTTCATGTACCCCGCTGTTGAGAAGTCTTCATAAAACATTCCCCTTTGGTTTATTTCAACTAGATATAAATTTTCCTTTCTTCATAAACAGCCACACTGTACACAGCATTCCATAAATTTTTACAATTCCACTGTTTGTATGTACCTTGTAAAAAACGCTTAGCAGATTAAATGCACCACCAATAAAATTTCATGGGCTACTTTTGACACTTGATATGCTGACCTTACGCTCTCTTTCTCATACATTTATTTTTGTTTTGTATGCCTGTAAACACAGAGTGGCAGAGGGGAAAATGTACAGTACCACTGACAAACCCAAGAGTGATGTCTTTATTTTTAAACAAAGCCTTTATCTTCCCTTGTTTGAGGTGAAGAACCTGATCCCAGCAGAACATACATGCCATTTCCCTGCACCAGGGGCAGAGGTCAGGTCGCTAGCAGCTTACATATCATAAATATTAGAATCAGACTGGTCGATGCTTTGAGGCAGAGTCAAGCTAAAGTAATATTCCAGGAGCAGAGAAATTGCTCCTGGCCATATCCAACCACGGCTGCAGATGACAATTAACACAACCACTGCTATGCTACAGAACAGAAAGCCTACTGCAGTCCTTGCTTTGTGGGACACAAATCTTAGAAGACATGATAAAATAAGCAAAAAAATGCCCTGAACATCAGTGCACAATCATTTAATTGCAAGCCTTATCTCATAGCCAACTTACATTTGGGTGAGAGGGCAACTTTTTCAGAGAAGAGACCATGTTTTACTAGCCTGTAACATGCTGCACATAGCTGCTGTGACACCGGTAACGCCACAGAACTGCAGAGCTCTCACTCATAACATTGTCTTTAACACAACTCCCTCGCTATCTGAGTTTCAAACACTAGCTAAAAACAACCCTTAGTTTTCTGGGACAAAAGCTGCCTCCATTTTCAACCTGGTGAAAGAATCCACCCTCCTCTTTCAATTCAGCAAGCATCACCTGCAGCAAACGCTAGAGCTAATAATATGGGGAGGAGTTTATTTTGGCAGATGCGGGGGAGCACTACTGAAGTTTGTGTGAGATATACAGACACAAAGGCCTTTTGTGCCTGCTGGAGTGCAAGAACATAACATAAAGCTGAAAAAAAGTCTGCCACCAACAAGCAAAACACCTAAGTTGATAAGTAAGTTTTTAAAAGAAAAGTCACAGGCAGCTTTAAAGGGAAACAGACACAGCTCAAGCAGTGTCAGTACGTTACGTCCCTAAAAGAACTCCAGTGTGAGGCACTGGCGGCAGCTGACTGCGAATCACCCCAGAACACACGGGCTACCAGACTGGCAAAATGCGCTGCGATTTTATTTTACTAGATGAGCTGGCTATGGCAGAAGGGGCCAGATCCCTAGCAGTAGAAAAGTGCCCAGCAAAGCTGTTTGCAGCAGAGCCATACCAAAACACACCAAGTGAAGTTTAGGCCCTCAGTTTGTGCAAATGTCAGTGCTCAGAGAAAACCTTCTGGCAAGACACCAACGTTTTAGGAGCTGGCTTCCCCTTTATTTAGCTAAAAATCTCATTTATTGGGTTTATTTGTTTTTAGACTAACCTCCTTTAAAAAGGCTGACTTATAATCCTGTAAAACATTGTCACATGTATTGAGGAAATTGGCAAGGATGCTAATTTATTGTCCTCTAGGAAAAAAAAGCAGCCCTCTTTCCTTGATTAATGTATGTTTTTGTATTGTAAGATATTAAAGAATGTTGCTTCACCTGTAATTATAGAGAACAGTTTATTTTGGCAAAGTGCCCTGGCTTCTGGTTGCCAAGTTATGAATAATGCAATGTTCCCCATTCTAATTTCCGTGTTCTAAGTTGTGAATTTGGAGCGGGGTGCATGCAAGGGCACACACACACACGATGCTGAGGCGCTCTCAGTCACGAGCGCCTCTATTTTATACTTGCTTGCACAACTTGTTAATACCAGCATCTGCTTGCCAAATTCAGAGTTTGCTTCTGACTAATTTCATCTTGATGCAAACCAAAAATGTTGTCTCTTTTTTTCCCCACAGAGGAATTATTTCTCTTACAGTTGCATGCACCATCGCAATACCACTGAGGGGAGCTTACCGCTGCAGGAAGGCGTTTTAAGCCGCATTTAGTAGGGACTTGGGTAAAGATTCCCCAAAGAATTTAATGACAGAAGAATTCATTATGCTTTCATATCTCCTCCGCCTCTATAACACAGAGCCCAACAATGCCTTTACAGAAGTGGGAAGTAAATTCAGGCACTGGCTCTTTCTCTCTCGCTTTTTTTTTTTGGCCCGAGTTTCGCTGGGACACATATGCCCAGCCCCAATCAAAACAGAGACAGATGGCACCGCTGATCATTCAGAATGGAAGGAGCCTCAGAGTCAGCATGTTTAGATGCATTTGTAGGGCTACGCAGTATCCACTGGCCACTGGGACTGATTTAAAAAGGCGGCTAGTGAATGTCTGAGCTTGCGCCAAAATTTTAAATGTGCCATTTGAGCAATTATGGTTCGACATGAAAGCTGGGCGAAAGAATGCATGGGTCATTCTGATTTCGATTTAGAGACTATGTCCCCTGTTCCAAAGAGAAAATAAATGCAATCCCATTGCCTTACTAGAGCAGCTTTGGCTATAAGTAAAAAGCCATGCTACGGAAGAGTATTTTGCTGCAGCAAGGTTTTGTTGAGGCACCACAGGCTGAGTTAGAAAGTGATTCTTTAAACAAAGTTCCTAAACAGAAATAATTGCACATCTAATGTGTTCATATCTCAGGTCACTTTTCAAATGTATCCTTCATCCTGGTGACCCTAATTGTGTTCCTAACAGATCTGTGAAGGCGAACCATGGTCTCTATCTTAATACAAACCAGGGCCACAAAAGGCAGGTGGTGGAAGTGGAAAATGCAGCTCCTCTCCCTGCTGAGGCACACGGGTTTGAGGTTCCAGCCTACTGAAACTTGCCTCCATCCACAAGTAAACATGTTTGGATTGTGACCGAGCTCCACATATAGCTAGGCAGGTATATTTTTCTAGTGGAAGACTTACGGCAGCTGTAACCCGTCATCTTACTGTGGCCTGGAGGTGGCCTGGGATTATTGGTAGCTTTGGTTGGACGATCAGGGCACAAAATTATAAAATATCCCTGAAGTAAAAGAGGAATAGCAAATTCCTAGGCCTGAAAGGTGTTCAGAAGGTTGGACATGCAGCAAAGTCTTGCAGCCAGCCTCTGTGCACAATGAAATGCCTTCTACTCCCATGGCCTGCATCCAAACGGCTGAAATAAACAGGAAATATCTATGTTACTACAGCAGCACTTGGATTCATCTGCAGCCTTTTAAGGGCTTTACTGTGGAGGTGATATGCTTTCCAGAACTTCCATTCATGACCGCTGATTGGAGGTACACAAAGGCAGCGCGATAACACATCCTCCAGATAGCTTCCTACAACTGCTGCTGCCGCCCTAGAACTTTTACACTGTTGCCGTTTCCTTTAGGGGGAAAGAAAGAATCAGAATTAGCATCATTTAAGGTAATCATGCCTTCAAAAAGAAACATGAGGCTATTAAAGGAGGCCACGGCACATTAGTATCACATAACCAACTGTGGTCCCAGAGCTGGAAGAGGAAACCAGCAAGGCAGAGGAAGGACAGGTCATGAGCTGGCTGAGGGAAAAGCAAGAACGCTTATGCAACTGAGTGGGAAACAACAGCTTTTTGGGGATGAAAACTGTCAAAAGGAAGAAAGGAGAAGTGAATGGAGAAATAGGATGAAATGCCCGCAGAGGTGTGGAGTGAATAAAGTTAGGACAAGCACTGACTCTGAAAAAAGTCAACACATATTAAACTATGTTAATTACATTTCTTGCTATTATACTGCTTCTGTAAAGGCAGTGTTGGGTTCCTCGTTACAGAGGCAGAGGAGATATGAAAGTACAATGAATTCTTCTGTCATTAAACTCTTTAGGAAATCTTTACCAAGCTCCAACTAAATGCGGCTTAAAACTTGCAGCAGTAAGCTGCCCTCAGCGATACTGCAACTGTGTATGGAAGTGTAAGAGAAATAATTACAGACTCTACAGTTGTCCTAGATATGGGGTAGTAAGAAGTAATACAAACTGGCATTTTTTTTGGTGCTACTTCGTATTTATACTTACTAACTGTAGTCTAAGAAATGCATAAACTACCAAGAGCCGTAATTACAATCATCCTGTTGTCATACAGCAGCTGGCACAGCACAAACACTTACTGAGTCCTGCCACAATAGTCAGTAAGTGCCAAAGAAAGCAGTAGCCTTATTAACGCCAGCACGCAGACAGCCTGTGCAGCCAGGGCTGCCCTTCAACAGATGCACGAGAGCGACAGCAAACTGGCAGCCAATGGGGCACAACACGATCCCTTTCCTGCTCTTCAAAGGAAGATTTCCATCCAAATAGGGAATGCAGTCTTTGTAAAACAATAATTATTACTTCTCTCTTGAGAGCATCTAGGCACCATACAAACATTTGCTAAGAAAAAAAAAAATCAGTCCCTGCCTCTTAATTCTTGCAGCATAGGTAAGGGACATGAATGAACAGTCACATCCTCAAAATATTTTCAGAAGGAACACAGCAGGATCTACAATGGTCCATCAGAGACTTTGTTAAACACAACAGGCTAATTTTAGGGACGAGTCCTCTCTCTGGCAAGCTGCTCACACATCTAAGGGCAGAATTCGTCTGCTAGAAGGCAGCTGTTTGTATTTTATAAGCTAAAGTTTCTCTTACCTATGGAATAACTCCAATATTTCACAGGGAATCATCATCCATCTAACTGAAGTACCCTCTAACGGACCATCAGCCTCATATCCCCTTTGAAATAGCACAGCTGAGCATTTGCTGGGCCACAATTTATTTTTTACCTTCTAAGACATCTTGCTAACTCTATAGCTCAATAGTGACAGTCGAATTTCACACTGCGATAGCCCCCCATCGATTTTTCACTCTCAGGAAGCAACTCCACAAATTAAAGTTAACAGCATTTCTGAAACTAAGAAAAAAAAAAGAACAGAAAAAGAGAAAAGAGGGGGCAGACGAAGAGACACAAAGGGCAAGATGCCTAAACCGTGCCCCTAACATAGGAATAGAATTCCTTCCTGGGGATTTCCACCAGTTACTGGACAGGGATGTTACTGCCCCTGAAGCTCGCAGCCACTTCAGCTCTAAAACATCACAGGTTCAACAGGCAGAGGAGCCCCTCCCTATATGAAGATGTCAAATACGTATCTATAGGAAACTGCCCCAAGGCATGAGAATTAGACCAATCGTCTGGACACAGCAGCTCCCAGGTCTGAGCTCATACAGTCAGTCCACCTTGCTGAGCTTCGTTAACCACTAGCCTACGACACACCAGCTTAAGCGCGGCTCCTTCCCTTTCAGGCCCCTGCTAGCTAATCCTCTGGCTCCACACTTACTCTGCTGCCAGCTCAACCCGTCTGCCTGCGAGCAGGGTCCCCACAACACACACTGCGACCTCCCGACAGCTCTCACATGCTTGACTCTCTGCACAAGGACCCTGACCTAAACTTTGTTTAATTTTAACTGATGCTCCTTCCTGTGCTGCTGCACCAGAGCCCCTCTGGAGCTGATGCTTTTGAACAGCTGGGTTGGAAAGAGGTGAGGTTAGGGCGAAGGGGAGGAAAGAGGAGACACAAAAAACAATTGTTTTATTTTTCCTCTCTAAAACCCTCTTTTTAACTGAAAAAGCATCTCATCCAATGAAGCATGATGAGCATGAAGTGTTATATAAAGAAGATAATTATAAAGGGATTTAATGCTTGGCAGGCTCATATTGCAAGGTTTATAGTGGAGGTAGCATACTCACTTAAACAGCCTTGTGTCCGGGTTTGCTATTATGCCGGCAGCACGGCTGGGGCCAAGTGGAATCAGAACAAGATTTGTTTTACAAAAAAAAAAAACCACAAACCCAAAACAAAACAAAAAAAGAGCACAGCCCCCTTCCCACCGAGGATGGCAGCTCCAGTCCCACCTCCTTCCACTTCTGTCCCATCCCTGATTAATGATGTTGTCTGCCTGATTTATGACCCACCTCAACAGATTAGAGTTTCCCTCTTCAACCTCCCCGCCGCTTTCACCCCCCCAGAAGGCACAGCCACACTCCGCTGGAAATATTAGAGAATTATTAAATAAACATTCATACGTCATGTCTCTTCCCATACTGAGCTCATCGTAGTCAACGCTCAGCGGCCGGGTCCTGTTTGCTTTGGGGCTGACACCAAACAGCTGGAGTGATTCATGGAGAGGCTGGCTACAATGCTCTGTGCCATATATCATGCTCGCAGCGCTCCCTGCCCCGGCGGAGATAAACTGATCAACCACAACGGGCTGGAATGAATTTATGACAACACAAAATTGAGGAAAACAAATGGGAGGTGACCCAGTGGGCCACTAACCCAGACTCTCTTGCTGGCCTGCAATCTAGTCTGGTGGCAGAAAGCAAAATTGAACATTGGCACTCTGAATTAAGATGCTGGCTTTTAACCCCGGGGAACCTCAGTTTGAAAATGGTACCAGACCCTTGCAGGCAGCATCTTAGGAGGGAGAAGGGAGGAAGACTTCTTGCAGGGAAGGTGCTTTTTGCAGCTCTCTCTGCACAACAGTGCTTTGGCTGAGAGTACGACGTTGGCAGACAAGTCAGGGAGGATGCCTGAGCAATTACGGACTGGCTGCTCTCTCCAAGCAAAGCTGCATCTTGAGAAGAGATAAAGGAACGTTGCACCAGCTGAGCTCAGCACATCTGCTGAAGACCCAGCCACCACGAAGGCAGATGGGCAGAGCTTAGCCAGTGCGACGCTCCTTAACCTCCCTGCACGAGCCTTCAGCACCCAAGGGTGTCTTCCAGACCCCTCACATTGGCGAGATTAGAAATATTCAGCAGGGCAGAGACACCCCGCAGCACTGGGAAGGAGAGCTGGGACCAGGTACCTGTGGCTGCCATGTGAAGTTCAACACAACACAGATAAGGTCAACAGTGAGAAACCTGCCCGAGCTATCGACGACCTCGCATGGCTGCGAAGGAGAGCTGGGACCAGCACATCATCTCTTATTACCTGTGGCTGCCATCTGAAGTTTAACACAACACAGATGAGGTCAACCTGTCCAAGCTCTCAATGACCTGGCATGGCCCAAGGAGTGGGGCAACAAACACAGACTTGCCCTAAACCCCATCTGGTCATTCTACACACAAAAGACTCTTCCATGAAAACCTGAGTTTAGATTAACTTGCTCAAGCAGAGCTTCAGCTGCATGTCAAAAGGAGGACCGCTTGCTGTACTGTATGAACGGATTAAAACCCAAACAAACCAACCCACACCGCTCTCCTTGCCTAGACTTATTTTTGGAAGACAGGAGGGGGAAGGAACGTCATTCTTCTGAGAGAAGGATCAATACGTGGATCGCTGCTAACTCTATTAGCTGCTGCTTTAAACGGAGAGCACAGCTGACACAGGTGGTAAGCCATGTGCTTCTGCACACTTTTAAAAATGCTAATCAGATGCTACACAGGGCTTAACATGCCAATCAATAATGCTCAGATTTAAAGGCAAAAATTAAAGTTAAAAACAATGGAGTAAAGTGATGCTGCCAAAAACTTCCTGTAAGTGCCACCCAAAACAAGAAAAATGAAACCAATTTAGCTCCAGATTAAGAAACAGGAACTAGAGATGAATCAATTTAGCCTGTTGGGCTAGGTCGCCATATATCATGGCTCAGCAGTGGAGTGGGAAGCAGCCAGACAGTGTGAAACCCTTCCCCCTCCTTTTCTGTAGGCTTCTAGCTCTGATCCCTGTTATCAATTAATTTAACAGAACCCCTCTACACAGACAAGCACACAGAGCATTCAGACTCCTTAAATGGCAGGACAGAAACTATTTATCACGCACAAATCTCAAAGGAAAGAAGAAAAGGGGGAAAAAAGGCAGCTAGGAATTCTCCACCTGAAACACCATCTTGTTTTCTGAACCTGGGTGAAATAAAGCACATTAAATAAAAAGCTCTCCCTGCTACTTTTTTTTTTTAAAAAATCAACATTATTGAAAAGACTCAGCAAGACTCTTAAGGCTATCCTGTAATTTCTATTGGGTTTTGCTGAGTTTTTGCACCTTTTACAGAACTGAAGCTTTAGCGGGGCAAGATTATTGTGGGGCAAGGTGCGCATGCATACGCATACACTCACACACACACACACACACACACAGAGTCCCCCTACTTCACAGTGGCGTTAGCAGGAGTGTTGTTTGGAAAGGATTCTGGGATCCTTCAAAAGGTGCTAGCTAAAGCCTCTTTGATCAGATTATTAAAGCTATGTCAATTTTATCACTTCAGCTCAAGTGTTCTGGAAAATGTCAAATCCTTTCAGCTCCTGCAGTTTAAAGATTTTCAATAGCAGTGGATCTGGGAGGGTGGAGGGCTGCTGGGCTGACAGGCAGGAGGCCCAAAGGGAAGCCAAGCAGCAGCTGAGACAGAGGCTGACAGATTAGGGCAGAAAGGATGAGTCCTTGCCACCAAGACAGCAAGCAACGGTTGGCTCGCTCTAAGGACAAAGCTGCTTCTGCACTGACCTGTGAGCTCCCAAACTCAGTGGCCCTTGGCCAAAGTCTGCTCACCGAGAAGCACCGAACAGCAGACAGCCTACATTTGGGACATACTAACAAAAAGCCTCATAAAAAGGAAAGTGCCGAGACAGCAAAGCAAAGCAGTGTGCGTTGAAGTTTCCTCTGCAGCAGGGAGTTTCCCCAATTAACCCCAGACTGTGAATAAATGCTTTGCCAAGCTGCCTGAACTGTCAGAGATTCTGAAATGTGCCAAGAACACAATCTCTCAAGTCAGGATTGGGGCAGGAGGAGAACAAACTACATTAGAAAAACTTTCTGTAAAGCCAGCTTAATGCTACCACCAGATTTCTCCCCCCCATCCCAAATTATCAGTGGACCTCATCCCCAAAATGAGTACGCTGTCTGTTTAAAACCCACAATTACCTCATTGCTTCCACCTCATTCAAGCTGTTTTCTCTCATTTGATCTTGGGGCGACATTTTATGTCAGGCAATAATCAACTTAAAACACTGCCCCACCTCAATTAATGCGGTCCATGGCAGCAGCGAAGAGCCTGTATTTTATGCTTGGATTGTCAAATCTGCCTGAGCAGCAAGTCACTCTGGCAGTGTGTGGAAGGAGGCTGAAGAGACAGGTTGTTACTCAAACGCACAGTGCAGATAAAACCATCTGTTTCTATTGCAGGCTAGGCTGCAGGATATTCAGCAAGCAGCAAGGGACAGGGGAGGAGACTGCCAGAAGCCCCTGTGCTACTGTATATTCAAACATTGAGACTTAAACTTCTAAATCAACTGGAAGGGCTGCAGGTAAAAAACTCAGAAACTGAGACATTATTTCCATTAGCAACCACACAAAGTTGAAATCTGGATCTTACGGGAGAAGAAATTATCTCAGTGAGGTTTCTGCCAAATTATGGCACTGCTGGGATTCCCTTTTGCTGGAGGGTGGAACATGTAGTTACCATGGAGAAAACAGAACAGAGACCATGGAAAGGGCTGCCCTCAAAAACCAAGGTGCAACAATAAGGTAACCTCTCCAGTAAAAGCAGGATCCCATGATACACCGATAGCAGAAATCTTACAGAGGGCAATAAAAAAAAAACAGCAAAGTACAGCTTGGTAAGACAACTGCTTTTGTCAGGCTAAAGTGGGTTTGAATCTTTACCTCCTGCCTAAAGTCCCAGCTCTAGTCTAGGCTGGTATGCACCACACAACATACCTGAAAAGCCACCATAACTAGAATATGGTGGACAACATGGATATTTCTACTTACGTATTTTAGAAGAAGGCAATTTGCAATGGAGAAGCCCTTTGGAAGCTGCACTCAATTCCTTGTCACTGGGTACCTACCCAAGCAGATATCTGGGGGAGAACTCCCCACAGGCCCACTGAAGACACAGCAGCTCCAAGGCTAGGCTTCATGTTGGAGCAAAACTTCTCAGTGGTAAAAGCTTCAAATATGCCTACCCTCAGACTAGCACTGCTTCTAGGAATGCCAGATGGGACACTATGGTTCCTTAAAACAAGTAGAATGAAAGCTATCCACTTTACACTCACTTTTCAATGTCACTGTTCTTACAGGTCTTCTGCATGGTCTCCTGTTTACTGCTTTCACCATTACTCGTTGAGGGCATTTCTGTTGAGGGAAGAACAGACAAATTATTAAGAGAACATTTGATCATTGCAATGAAATAGTCTGAGTGAGTTAGTTTCAGAAGCAGAGGACCCCGATGAGTCATTTTCATGTCAATTCTCAGAACGACAGAAAAGAGACCAATGCCACGTGTCCCTGTCTGGCACAGAGGCCCTTCTGCTGAGACTCCTCGGACACAGACAGGGGAGAAAAATATACGCCAGCTAACTAGTATGACAGAACAGTTTGCTCATAGCTCTCCTCATAGCAGTCCCGTGGCTCCTCCCAGCACTGGAGGAGATGTGAGATACCAGTCGGAGATGAAAGATGAACTGTCCCAGGGCCAGCCCCTGGGCTGTAGGTTCAGCACCGCAGCTTCAGATAAAATGTACGAAGAAAACAGCCCATAGCCAGTGCCATCAGGGCTGCTTCCTCATCACCTCTGTGGCTGTAGTTACTGAAGCTGAACACACCTACAAGCAAGTGCTCCCTCATCACAGAAAATAAGTGTGATTGCCTATCCCACAGGATATCTTCACGGGCGTTTTCTTCTATGTTCTCCGTTTAATCATCATGCCCTTGGCAAAACTGGTTCTACCCACACCCTTGCCACTGGCAAGCAGTTATGTCTTGTAGGTACTTTCAAGGCTGGGAATCAAACGCCCAAAGCCATACAGTAACAGAACAGGGAACAAAATCATTGGGACAAGGCTCTTCCGGTCACTGAGCTTCAGTTCCCTTCCTAAGGGAGCTGAAGCAGCACTGCCCAGCTCTGGAAATGGATTTGGCATCTACAGCTGGAAAGCGCCAGGTTTTATTATTCTCATATTTCCACTAGGTTGCTGCTTACACTTCCAGCGCTGCTTGCATTAAATAAAAAAATCCCAGATGGGTTTAATCCCCGCACCTTAATGCTACATGCTTTCAAATAATGCATGCAAAGGTACAATTTCACATTCACTCATTTGCTCTGGAGTCTCAACTACAGGTCATGAAGTAGGACAGAACCCAGAGTTCCCACTCTAAAGGCACAGACTTCAGATCTGCAGGCTTTTCTTGCCATACAGAGGCCAGCAAGTACAAGACCTACCCACCAGGTCATTACACAAGTTTCTGTCACAGCCTTTTAAAGAAGGGAAGGTGATAAGAAAGCAGTTAAAAAAAAAAAAACCCCAAGCAACAAGTGTCTGTGTAGTTTAAACCCCCAGCAGCTGAACATCACCATCGCACAGCGAAGCTCTGATGGCTCCCTCTGTGATACAGCAGTTTGTCTTTCAGTGGCATGACAGCAAGCCAATCAACCCCTATCTCTTGTCACCATACCAGTTAAGGTTGTATTTTTGTGAACTCCCCCAGATGCCACTGACTACAGTAAGTTGTATTGTAAAGTTTCAAAAAGATAGTGTGATACTATGTGCACACATGTCTACTGGTACTGCACAAGAGCATTTGTAACTATCATTTGCCTAATTACTGGCAATCAGAAGATATGGAATATCCATCTGCCCTCCTGTAGCATACAAATTAATAATTGACATGGTTAACACTCACCATCGCTGGCCCATTTGGAAAACTCCGGTGTTATTCGAGTACTGGGTGTGCCACCACTAGAAGAAAAAAGGGCAGAATGCTGAAGGTTGAACGTGGAAAACTTTGCTGCTCAGGAAAAGCTGCTCTTCCACCCATCAATCCAACCACCACCTCTCTCAATACTTTGTTCATCAGTCTAGGCATCAAATGTGAGCAGTCAGCCTGCTGCAGGAGGTGTTTTTGTGCTAGTCCACATCTCCACCAGTGTTCTCCCAACCTGCTCTTCTAGCTGTGACCTCTGCGGAATCACACACGCCTTGTGATGCTGACTGAAGACTTGGGATTCAAACCGCACCCGTGACCTAAGGATCATTTTTGAATACCCAATTTCAAAAATTAAAACCTTACTGGCGAACAAAAATTCTCAGTGTTGCAATGGCTTATGCCTTTAAGAATAACTTTACACCTTCATAAGCCCCATCTTTTCTATCTTCCCATAAGAACAGCAGCATTGAAGTACAGACAGTCCTAAGCCTGTCCATTCACTTGCAAGCCAGCAACAGAGACTGTAAGAGAAAGGAATCTTCTGAGCAGGCTGCACACCTGTGACTGTATAATCTTTTAGCTCTGTGTGCTAAGACAGTTGCACTCAAAAGGTAATATAAGCTCATGCCTCATGGCATCAGCTACCCTGCTGCACTTCTACAGAAACTTCCCAGAGTTTCAAAGCACTTTTACAAGCATGTTTTAGAGGTGGGCAAACAAGTCTAGACAACATGCAAGGACCTTGCCCAAACAGCAAAAAAATGTGTTAGGTACAAGCCACATGAAGGAATGGGGTCTCCACAGCCACTGATAAGGGATACCCTGACATTCTCCTGCTACAATACCACTTTCCTGGCTGTGAAGGAGCTTCAGCATCTTTAAGGCCCTTCCTGGGTGTGGTTAGTAAAATATCGAATGGACCAATGGTTTGGATCAAGTGTGGCAAATGCCACTTTTCTATGGAGTGGAACCTAATTTTGAACTAGTGTTTGTGACAGGCTAAGCAGTAAGAAAACTTCATTTCACTGCTCTATCAATCACTTCAACCTTGACCTCACAGGATCACTCAGTGAAAGAGATAGAGGGGTAATTTAAGCCCTGTTTTATGCAGGGCAGAGGGCTTAGAAAGCAATCCTAGCTCCCTGTTAAGACTCATTTTATTTGCCTGAAATGCTTCCCCAAGTGCCCTGAATGCTGGCTGCCTACGTTCTCCATATATGTATGTGCGTGGAACACACATCCTGCTCCAACCCCGGAGCGGAATGCGGAAGGATTAGTTTGCGTACCCCACACCACATAATGGGATGCAATGAAATCATACCCTGGGTGCCAGACTCTTAATATGCCAAACAAGATTCGGATGACATCACGTTATACTACTACCAAGAGGCCACATTTCATCGTGAAGCAAGATGACACATAAGGCCTTAGTACAGCAGTTTCCCATCTCCAGAATTCACCTTCTGTCCAGCACTGTTCAGGCAGTGGGGTGGTTAAGGGAGGGAGCGTGCAGGGAGGCTTTATGAGGCTGCACAGGTAGAAATGGGAGACCCACCCAACACATCATGCTTCTTTGTAAGCCTCTCTCATTGTGACCCTTGCACTCCAGCGAACAGGTATTTTCCACAAATTGAGATTCTGCAGAAGTAATGAAAGCAAATTAGAAAGGCAGAGCACTTACTTTAAAACAGCACCTCGGAGCGCCTCCCTCTCTTTGGCTTCACCTGGCTCTTCCCCAGTGCAAGGGATAACGTCTGCTTCTGTGTACCTGAGCACAAGGGATTAAGGAACATACAGCCTTGCCGCAGACAGTGGAAAGACTTTTGAGATGGCTGGGGCACTATCCGGGACACAAAACAAATTAATTCCAACTGGGAACACCTCAAAAGAAGAGAGGCTGGTATCCACAGAGGGGCTTGCTTTTAAATTCTGGATTAAAGTTTTGTTTTAGGCGGAAAGAAACAGAAAAATCCTTTGACAGCAACATGATGCCACAGCCTCTTAGAAGGGGAAATCCAATTCCTCAACCTCTGCAAGCCTAACTTTCACAATCCCGCTATTTCTGTTTGAGGGACAGAGATCTTTTACCAGCTAAGGGTTGCGGCTTTAGCCTTAAAGGCTGGTACAGATGTCAATAAAATCTAATTCTACAGCTATACATTCCCCCTCATCACAGCTAAGCCAACATCTGCCTAATTCCTTGCAGGGGGAATTTGTAGGGTGCCTGGCTCCCAGATGGTGAAGTCCCCAAAAATTGCCCTTAATGATAGTTCTGGCCGTGAACTGTCTAATGAAAGGAAAACAAATTAGCGTCTCAGTGTCAGGTGAATAGTGCTTGAAACGTTTACTGCACAACCTGGATGGAGATAAGAGATTGCTTATGAAACAGTATAGAGAAACACTAACTTTGATGTCCTGCAAAGCCTCCTACAGACTTCACCAACTGGGTCTGAGTTAGTGCTGCATCAACAGAAGGAAGCAACTGGGAATCCCTCCTAGTTGAAATAACATGGGAACTGGGGAAGGCAGTGTCATTTCCAGTAGGGCTGGACACAGATTATCCACCATCACCCAGGGCAGTGCTGTTTGAAAGCTAGCTGAAGATGCAACTCCACGTTCCCTCTCAGGAAGAGCCTTTCAAAAACGATACTGTGGTTTCCCATATTCAAGTGTGTCGTCTCCATCCACATCCAGGTCAGCGTCGCTGTCTGGGTTCTCCTTGCCACTGCACATGATAAACCCAGAACCTGGAAGAAAATAAAGCATGTGGATGAGCACTTGAATTGGAGATGAAGTGCAGGAGATCTAAGGATGGTGTGACAGCACTAGCCTGCAGGCTGTCCTTTACTCTTAACAGTCTCACAAGAAGTACCATCTCCAAAGACTGCACAAGAAAAATTTTCAGAAGACTGCACAGAAAAAACTCACAGAAATGCTCTAACTTCCTCAATTTTATGTTCTAAAAAGCCCCTCAATACTGAAAAAGAAACATTCTTGACCTTTTGCTCTCCACATGAGTTATTTTAAAGTTGAAGGCACTGGAAGAGTCTCTCTCAAAGGCAGGAACAAATTGAAGCAAAATAGGGAAGACCAATTTTTTCATAGAATTGGTTAACACAAAAACTACACTATTAGCAGGTACGAGAAGGCCATAGGGACGTTCTGAATTAGTCCTTAATTCAGATGCAGAGGGCAGGCAGAGGCTAAAATACAATTAGAAATACCTTTTTCTTTTTTAAATGCATTTAAGTCACGGCTTAGATTTTTACAACATAAAACATTTAAGAACAGTAAACCTGTTTCTAGGAGGTGGGGGGTGGAAATCAGACTCCACAGTCATTAACAGCCCCTTACAAGCACTTCCTATGTAAGCAAATTCTAGTGCAAGTCAACAAGACTTTGCACTTCCAGCAAGGGTGGATCAGGCATGAGCCCAGTCCCAGCTCCAGCAGGAAGCTAGCATACAGTTTTCCTGAGACTGAACTGAGTAACAACTGCCACTTTCTAACAATATACACATTTATTTTGGTTCTCAAGCATTTTGTTGACTGTGATATTACTGATTGTAAGCAGGCTTCTTTTAATTGAATCTGCACGCAAACACCTACAAAGACGAACCTTCATATGGTATTTGCTGCCTAAGGTTTATTAGTAGAAGGAGAAGTAAGGAAGACATATATTTACTCTTTATGAGATCTAACACTGGATATGCTCTCTCCCATGAGATTGGAAATTAAGCAAAGATCTCCTGAATCCTAGGGTGGCGCAAGGTCCTCATTTGTGTTCAGTTTTGCAGCAGATCTAAGCTGTTTGGGGATGTAAGCTATGCAGATAGAAATGTGCTCACTCTGGCTGCCTCCAGTAGGCTCCTTCACTTAGCAGTCCACTGTCCAGACAGCAGACCTTGACATCTGGCCCACAGACAGAGGGTACCTGCTGGAGCCTGAAGGACCTGGCACATCCATACGGCTGGTGACCTCAGTCTGTGGCTAGACCAGGGAGCACATCCCACCTGCAAAGACTGAAAGAGTAAGCTAGCCTTGGCTTTGCACAAACGTCTCAAAACGGGTACATTTCTGCACTATGAATGTGGTTCTAAGTGCAGAAGACAGGCTAAAATTAATGTAGAAGCACTGAATATAAGGTGCATGTCTGAAGAATGAGGACATTCCCAAGCATTAGGGTAGCCCTTTTAGTGCTACAGATGCCTGAGTCGGTTCACCCTACTGGGCTCTCACCAGCACACTGACACAAGCTTGTGCTGTCAGCAGCAAACTTGCACTTCCCAGGCCAGAAGAGTGAGCTGTATTTCTAAGAGTCTGCAACTCTGCAGAGAGCAGGGCAAGGCAAAGATCTCGCTTCCAAGGCACCACACAGAGTTCTTTACTGTCAGTCTCTAGGAATGGATGCTCTTGCTGATTCATTAAACCCCCAATAAAATTTGTTTATATGGATTTGATATTTCTCTTCCCTGAATATAAAGAAGGTCCTTAACGAGTGATCACTGTAGCATGACAATGATTTTAAGACTAACCTTTCCCTAGGAGCATAAACTACCTTTTACTTCAAAGTAATTGCCAGCCTTACTTTTCAACAGAGGTAACAAAACTAGCATTGACAATGCAGAATTCACTGTCTGTGCCAGGTACTGCAGGAGCCATACTCTGTGGAGTCACTGGGGCAGCCCTCTTCCAGCAGACCCCTTATAAAGTGTTCCACATAGTAGCTGCATGCTGCCAGCCAACACGTTACAAGCTGCCTTCTCTTGCTGCAATGGTTCATCTAGTAAATCTTGAATCCTCTAGTTCATCACAATGTTTGGGAGAAGATTTAGAGGAGTAAGAGAGACCTGTCAAAGAAGCTGGATAGTCTTTCAAAGCTGCCTTAGAAGTCACAGTGGGCAATGGGTTGGTAATTTACAGGTATGGCATTTAACCTGCAGTAACACCATACCCTGCACCTGGCATTACTTTAGCCCATCACTTCTCAAAGGCCATAAAATTTGGACACTGAGGTCTTCATTTTTCTTGTAGCTGTGGGAAACACAAATCATGCAAAGCTAGAGCTGTGACTTGGACAGTCCCAGAGGTGACCTGAATGTTATCCAGACAATGAATACTTGGAGCAAGTGCCTTGGTGGGGAGGGAAAGCTGTCCAAAAGAGTGAATGGAAGTGGGACCACTCCCTGTGTCCCCCTCTCTGCAAGGATGCGAAGCACACAGCAAACATGCACCTTTCCACCAATTTTGTTTCCAAGTGACTCAAGCCAAGTAGTGGTTTATGGTTAGAGCTTAAGAAAAAAAAAGACCTGCTTACTGCAATACAATTTACAAATATTAAGGCACCTTGACTTCAGAATCCTGGTGTCCTTGCTCTCAAAATCTTTGTACTTAAGAAAATCCCTTTTAAATCTACGAGGAAAATACTCCACAGACCTTTTGCTGAATCTAGCTCCAATAGGAACCACTGCATTCCCAGCAGAGTACTATCCCCCTATGCAGGGAGGGTACAGAGGAAGGGTTTGGAGAGTACGTGTTATGATGACAGATACGCACTGGGATGATCTGACACAGCACTTCAGTCTGAGAGGAGGGCATAGCAGAGAAGTTCAGAGGTTAAGATGAGGGGCAAGAAACGGGCAAATTTTCTTTTCCAATCAAACAAGGACTCCTAGGCCAGGGCCTAAAGGAAGCTGCAATAAAGTAAACCGACTCTCCGATTTTCACTAAATAGAGATATATAGATTTTGGGGGTGTTTTTTTTTTTTTCTTTTAAAGAACATTACTAATACATTGTAACACGGTAAAAGAAAAAACCTGATTCAGAAACTGCACACTAAACACAGTAACCTCCACGTAACCAGAAAAGACTCTGAATATAAACTGTGCTATCAGTTTTGGGACTTCAGAGGGTGCTTTAAAAAAAAAGAAGGGAAACCAAAATCCACAAAATATATTCCCAATGTGAATCAAAAGGTCCATAAATGCCACTGCATGCAAGAAAACACCAAAGAATAGGATGCAAACCTCGGTCCAGCATCACCCGAGGGAGCAAATGTCCTGCCACTGGCATCCTAACACCCCTTCATCTGCAGCAGGGATGGATTTTGAGGCCAGTTCCAGTGGGCTGGGGTTTGGTGCCACAATTTCGACCTGACCCTCCTTGTCTAACTTCCTGGGTTGCTACCATGCACAAAGCCAGTGAAAACACCCACGCAGCTGTTCAAATATTTGACGTCTGAACTGCTTGACATTATTCATTCATCTCAGGCTCATTCAAACCAGATTTCTGGACAAGTGCTGTTATAAATGGATTAAGAGGACCACTAAATGCAAGGAAGGCCCGATAGGATCACACCTGCTTCTCACTAACTCAGCCCGAGTGTAAAGAGGGCTCACAACTTCCAGCTCATGCCGTCAGCGTACACTGTCATCCAGGAGCAAGGAAAATGTGAAATGGAGCGCAGAGGGTGGCAAGCAAAATAAAATGGCCTTTGCAACGGCATTGTTTCAGACCTGCTAGAGGAGAACGGGAGCTTTCAGAAGAGCCCCTACCACTACACTCAGGTGATTTGCAATTCAATAGCATACACTGGGAATGGGAAGGGGTTCCTCCAGCAAGACTCAGCTTCTGAAGGTCACGCAGTAATTCACAGCCATCAGCAATGCTGCCTAGAGCAGACCTCTAAAGCCAGTGCTGCTATCCAGAGGTCAATGCTCGGGACCAGAACTGTATCCCAATGTGTTAATAAAGTGAAATCCAACAACTGAATGGTAAGTCGTGAGTTTGACCTAGGAATTCACAAGAGACACGATCTGTTATTCACAGAAGCAGCTGCGACTCTTACAAGGAGAGTCACCTAAGGCCTGAGGAACGTAATTCGACCTGTGAATTTGAAAACGCTTTCAGATGAAAAAAGAACCAACCAAAATGCAGACTCTCCCATATCTTTCCCTTTACTCATTGAAGAGTTTTTTGCTCTTGCTGTGCATTTGGTAGGACGCAACTGTTTGTCATATGCTGCCAGGCCCAATACAATTAGCCTCCCAATGCTAAAAGCAGCACAATCCTCTGACAGTCTTAATCCCACCTGCCTCCTTACGGTCCAGACAAACAGGAGTGAGCAGGCAGGTCAGACGCCAGGGCCATTAAGCAGAGAAAAAACAAAGTTACAGCTCTGTCTCCAATCCCCATTGCTCTTGTAGCCAGGTGCTCTGACAAGCAATTCCAGCACTGGTATTGAGTGGCACCTCTATAAACCCTGTGACAGTTTGGGAGACAAACTCCCCCATCAATCAGAATGTACCTATCAAGATCACTTACCTAGAGTGCCTGCCACCCTCCAGCACTGTGTACACAGCTTTGCTTGGGCTGGCCTCAGAGCAGTCTGCCTGAGCACCAATTCAAGGTAGTTTCTGAAAAATTTAGGTACTCTACACAAGCAACAGTGTTTCTGAACTACTGACGCAGAACTCTGAACAGCGGAAAAAAATTCGCATGGCTTTTTGCCACCGCCAGGCTGCAGGCATCAGCAGGCCACAGGAATCAGCTGAGCTTGAAGGAGACTGGAAAACACTTCCCACTTCCTTCCATGTGCCTACTAATAATGGCTGGAGATAAATTTAATCAGAAATCATTTTCTTCCCCTTTCTGTAAGTTTTCAAACCACTTCGCTTTCTCCTAAAGCATCCCCTATACCTAAGCATCCTCTGACCTCTGCACTGCTTCTCAAATCTCACTTCCCTTGCACAATCCCCCGATGACCAGTCATCTCAACATCTCTCAAGTGAATGGTGGCTCAAGCTAAGATCGAGAGTCATTAACATGATATATAAGCAGATTCACAGAACAGATAAAAGGGCCTCGCATTCAAGTCCCTTCTTTTCTCCATCATGTTCAGTGGCAGATGGTCAAAATGACAACATATGCTGCTTCAGGTGCTGGCAGCACTGCTGGCTCCTGCGCAGGCATGAGCTCACACAGACACTGGCAGTCTTGGGAGTAGAAAGGTACGACAACCACAGCCAAATTTCATCAGCACAGGTAGGAAAGCACAGACGTACTGTGCCCCATTCTCTGCTCCTCAACTCCTGTCTGGGCAGATAAGTTCGTTTTGGAGGCCAGCTGTTTTGTATACATTTAATTATCACTCCAAACAAGACTGAGGAACAAAACTAAGATGTTAATATTATTTGCATCACCATTATGAATGCAACTACTAGACACTACGCAGAGGATCAAACTCATCTGTTTAACTAGTGTTTCTCCTGTTTGGCCTCCAAGGAATTGTGGGTGGGGTTTAAATCTATATCAGAAATATTCTAGAGATACAGAATTTTATGCAAGTGCTGTAAGTGGGTCTAAATCCAAATCCATCTCAGGGATGTGCAGCTCTACTGAGGCCTGTTTTGGCTGGGAAGAGGCATTCATTCTGCTTACAGGTAATTTACACATGTTCAGGAAAGAAGGAAAAAAGCCTCCCATAAATCTCCAGAACTGTACCCTTTGCTAATTACACTCCTTGCAGTAACCCCCTTCTACACAACCTCCCTTTCCAGCACGTTCACTCTATTTTCTTAACGAAATGTCACTCTCTGGCTTCTTGGAGAGTAAAAACAATGAAGGCAATAAAAATAGTTTATGCAGACACACGGCCAGGCCTCACACACACTTCCAGAGAATGGCTCTAAACTGGGTTTATTTCATCAGCTGCTGAAGTATCCCAAACTAGTACTAAGAGGACAAGGTGGCACGGATGCTGTTTTATTTTAAAAGGCATTTGGGAAGAAAGAGAAAGCCATTAGAGATTCTTGAAAAGAAGAGGAAGGCAGAGATGAGGCCATCCTGAACAGCACTCTTTCTGCAGGTCTGTAACACCTCCCCAGCCATATTTTTGGACAGTGAAATTGTTCCCCCATTTTTCCATAGCACAAACAAGGATAGAGTAGTTCTTCTGGTAACTTTCCCACCCTGTTGCAGGAAAAATTACATTCAGAGCCCATGAAAAGCTGCTAGCAGGGCAAGGGCTTCATTTCTCTGGAGCCGGATCCTTTTCAAGCAAACAGCATTTTACCTGGAAAACTGACACCCAACTGTGTCGTTATGGTGTACACCTGAATTAGGAGATGCATCCATCTGATGCCACGTATTAGCTCCCACAGAGGCAAAAATGGGCTGCCAGAGACCTGACTGCTTACCAGCACCTCGGAGGCTTGCAGTGACCTTTGCTAACAGATCAGAGGAACAGCTGCCTTTAAAGAAAGGGCCATATAATTTTATGACCATTAACATCATTTCGCAGCAGTGTGCTGAACAAAGGGCAGGCAAGCTCCACTGTACAGGATAAGAGCCAGCTGCTGCAAGGCTCAAGGAAGAGGCTTCCCCACCCCTTGCAACACCAAGGAGTATTCCAGAGATTTCTTTTATGCCTCTCTGTAACCCATCAGGTGCAGATTGGGGCTGCAGAGGGTAAAACACACTTGGACCACGGGTCTGATCTGGTGTGGCCATTCACATGTGGCTGCCTCCTAGAGCTTTATGCCAGCATGATGCACCAAGGTGAGAACAGTCTCATGCCTATCTCAAAGGCTGCTCTTCAAAACCCAGAGCCAAAGTACAGAAGCAGCAGCAACAGCCACAGTCTGTGCAGCTACAGCTTGTTTTCCACAGTCAGGATAAGGTGGATCTGAAAGCTTTTGTTCCCCTGGGGAGAGTGTGGAAACAAACAAAAAAGGAAGAGGGAGAATTAAAGTAATCTTGAATCACTAAGCAGATTCACATCACTGGATCAATAAGCACCACTGACAGGGATCACAGGAATGTCGCAACTTTGCCAATAATAAAGCAACACAGCAGTGCTTGGAGGATGACTTTTCTAAGGCAGCCGAGCATGAAGCAGCAAGGCTGGTGAACAGCTGAAAGTGACACCCTGGCTTACAGCAGGCCGCTGCCAGCGGCAGGACTCGATGCAGTTTGCTTTAAATAATGATGAGCACAGAGAATGTATTTGTAGGGGAAAGACAGCCAAGGACTGGAAAACCAAGGGCTAAATTTCATAGGCCAAACCCATATGTTCTTCCCCCCAAACTAATTCTTTTCTAGGCTGGAAAGAAGAAAGAAAAATCAGTGCTAATTTAATCAATTGATCAGCCTATTGATTGCAAAACTGGAGCTGCTAGTTAGCCATGTGCTGTAATGCCCTCAACTCTGAAACCACAAAACACACCATTGATTTCTTCACTTCCAGCTCCAAAACAAGAAATAAACCAGGCTTTCAGCGGGAAAACAACTTCCTCGTCCAGGGAGAAGATGCAAGCAAAGAAGAGAGGCCAGGAAAGAGGGACAGCCACATCTTGCAAGGCTCAAACTGAAATTAGTTACAGATGCAGTGACGGTGTCTTGTGTAAACTCTATTGATTGGGTGGCTGACAGTCTTGGGAGCTTCCATACTAGGACAATCAATCCGGCTGCAGTGTCACCTGCCACTTTGCTGAACAGTTGACAATGCAATTATCCAGTGTGGAGGCAGGGAGTTGGCGTGTGTCAAACGCAGTTAGCCACTTTCCGGGTACTACTCGATAATGCGTTGCACCGCCGAGTGGAAGAGACGACATGCAGAGACAGGAGCTGTTTAAAGCCATTGAGACCCGTGCTCTTTTTTCCTTTATAAAAAAAAAAATCTCACTGCCCCTGACTTAACAACTGTATTCTAAAATGCTATTAAAATCACGTCAATCAACTACTGGGTGCTTAAGGCTGAAGTTTGACCGGAGTGTCCAAGAAGTAGGTTGCAGTTCTAGAAAAACTGCAGATACTTGGGGAAAAAAAAAAATTATCAAATAACTGTCTTAAAGCCTGGGACTTTCAAAACCAAAGCAGACAGATCACTAGAAAAATGGATTGCAGAGAGTAGCTAAGCAAGTGCAGCAGATGGGACTGGAAGATCTTGCACTGCATGTCTGAGATCTAGGAAAATTGAAGTTTAAAGGGATGCTGTCAACTTGAAACCCAGTCAATTTCAAAAAATTGAGTAGTTTCAGGTGCTCTACCTGCTCCCTTACTCCCCCTGCCAATTTTCACGGTGTTACAACTGCATTTTCCGTTTTCTTTTTAATTAATTTTTTCCCTCCTTCCTCTGTTGCTGGGTGACAGGCATCCCTTCTCCTCCTCCAAGTGCGATACATAATACTGTCAAATGGATAGAATTCCCCTTCTTCCCACAGAAAATCTTTTCCTGGTTAGAGTGGCTGTCAGCGTTATGTATATCAAACAGCAAGGCTTAGTTGATTCTGCTCCTTTCAGCTAATGTGTTCTGGCAGTTTGAGCATAAAAATTAGGTTCTTACATTTTTGCATGGGTTCAAGTTAACAAAAATGTACTATCAACAATCATGACTTTTAACAGCTATCAGCACCAATTTTTTTTTCCAGTTAATTTTTACTTTGCAGAGTCCCATTGATTACTGTATGTTCCAATATGAAGAACACACTGTTCCTTGAAGCATTATATGAACTTTAAATATACATGATATCAAGGATCAATTACATGGTGGGTCATGATGACTTTTGTACATAAGGTAGAAATTCTGATTTTTTTTTTTAAATCACGTACTATTCTCATCTGTTTGTCCTGCTCACTACAGTCAACTTCTGATGTTAATATTTAGTGCAATACCCAAAAGACATTTCTTGGCCACAGAATCCCTCAAATTCTATATGTGAATACAAATTGTGGAGAAACAGTCATGTAGAGTCAATCTGATTATTGTATATAACACTATGTAAACACATCTTAGCATTTTTAGGTCAAGTATTACCTTATAGACTAGTACTTGCTCTCAAAGGAGAGAGGTACAAACATTACGGAGTGCTTGGGGTAATCCATCAGACAAGTACAAAGTACCGTCCTTCAGCGATGGAGGGATTACCAGGATTACCACCATTTTACACAAGGGCTGAGGCAAGGCGTACGAGTGTTCTGGGACTGAGCATCCCTCTAAAGGGGGATAAAGCATAGAATAAGCACTTGAGAAACATGAAATTTATACATCTTGCCCACCTGGAAGCTTATAGCAGGTAGAAGTGACCAGCAGAAGGTAGCAAACCAAATACAGAAAGGCTAAAATACCAAGACTGAGAGGCTGGGAAGAATGCTCAGTCGTATAGATGCATTCAACTTAGAGACTAAGCAATGGGGGATGCTGACAGTGGAAACATGACAGAGAAAGGCACTGAACTGAGCTCTTGCTAAGTGGGAGGAAGATTAAGAACTTCATTACGGCAAAGATTCCCTATACTCTTACCAAAGACTGCTCTTGCATCCAAGCTGAAGTTTGCTTTAGCCTGCCAGGGTAAAAATGAATGAATTCTGACTCATCTACACAGAAATGGGGAAGATGATTCTAGTTACTAGATCATTCTCCCAAAAGGCCTAAATATGTCAGCGATGCCTTCTATTTCCCACACAGTTTCCTAGGAAGAGTCACACTTACTGTTCAGCTCAAATTCTTTTGCTGAATTTGAGTAGATCAGTTTATACCCTCTTACTAGTATGATCTTAAATGCAGCCTGAACCTCCTGGCATGGAAAAAAAGAGACTCCTTGCCTCCTGAAGCTTTCTTGCATGCCTTGTTACATCTTGTCTGAAAAAGAGGGCACAGCTGCCTACCAGGTGAGATTCTAGAGCAAGACTTTTAAGCTCTGTCACCAGTTTTGCTACTATGTTTATAACATTAGAGAATATGCTTCTCCATGCTTCAGTTTCCACATGCATGCCAAACACAGATTTTTGCAGAGTTTTGTTGCAGAGTTTGGTGTTCATGAAATTGCACCGAGAAGCGCAACTCAGTTTTCCTCCTCTATTTGGAGTTTTCTGCCAGGCAGTTACCAGACACAAGCAATGACACTGTGTTCACAAACACCTGCTGCTGAGGCAGGAAAACTGAAAAGCATCTACTTAGATTTTGAGGACAGGACCTCACACTTCAGAGCACACTTCTAATGTTGTGTGTATTTAGAAGGAAAACAAATTGGAGGAGCATACAGTTATTGCCCCAATGCTCTTTCTTGGACAACTAATCCATGCTGGACAAAGACTGGCCTACAACATTTGCTGCTCATCTTGATTCTGCAGTCAGAAAGCTGACAGTGGGACTGCAGCCATGTGCTGGAAACTTAGACATTTTAATGTAGTCCCACTTTCCAGGCAGCTGCTCTAATTGTACATGATGTGAGATCCAATTCAAATGGGCACCCAAGGATAACTGTAGTTTGTTACAGCTTACAAGGCTTTACCAAGTCCCTCTATGCATATCCTAAGTCATGCTGTTCTTTTCCCTTGATAAGACATTAATTAACAGATACAAGCCCTTTGCTAGCTTGGGAGGAGAGCAGCATGGTGAAATAAAGAGAAACTTCAGAGTTAAGTAATCCCGGTGTGTTTCTCCTTCAAGAGTATCACAATCTATCAGACAGATCCTTGTCATGTTGATCTTTCTTAGAAAGTATCTTTCCCTGAAAATGCCCTGCTTACCATTTTAACATTTTCAAAGCCTTTCTCTCTTCTGTGTTATTTTTGATGCAGCTGATCTGCTGAAGGAAAACAAACCCAGAAGAGCAGTGGTGACTAGCTAGCTACTGTGCCCAGAGGAGGCTTTTTGGTGGGAGAGCTGGAAGGGAAAAGAGGAGAACTGGGCGGGTGGAGAGAACTTGCTACAATTCTTCAATTCTTTCATATCTAAAGAGGACAGCAATCTCTGTTCTATCAGACTGCACGGTTTGTGCTTTAAATGGTACTTGCTGCTAGCTTGCTTTCCCTATCTCTGTCTCTCTCCCTTTGAAGCAGACTGGACAGCTTCCTCAAGCTGGCGTTATCACTCCCTCTAACCACTCTTGGCAGGCAATCTAATTCCCCCTGAAAAGGTCACCGCCATTTTAACTGCCTTTCAATCACATTAAGCACGCTGCCGCTCGTGCTCAGAGCACTGTGCCTGCAGCTCTCCTGACTGAGGTGCGATCGATAAACTGACATCCCGTCCCCCCAGCCGGTCTCCCCAAATGCCCCATCTGCCACTCGCCTCCTTCCCTGCTCCTGGACAAGCCACCTTCCTGGAGCGGACAGTGAGAGACAAAGTGATCAAAACCTCTCCTCAAATGTGAAGCAGCAGAAGGGAGCCGCTAACCTGGCATTTACTAATCTTTGTCCCATCTGCTAAGAAACAGAAGGGTCCAAGAATCCCCCCTCCTTCCCTAGACCTACAGAGGCAGCGACTTCACAGGACAGTTTCCTTAGGCACCAGTCCAGACACCTTTGAAGCTGTGTTACAAAGAACAAGCCTCCCTCAAGCTTCCCTCAATGCAATCATTACCGTTATCTCTCCCCCCCCCCCGCGCTTTTTTTTGCGGTTACGAGTTGTGTTCCACCCATCGATCCCTGTGTAAGACACTGTTTTAAGTCCTCTTGCCTTTTGACTGTGCTAAGCCGTTTAAGAGATGACAGCGGCTTCTATCAGTGCGAAGCTGATGCGATTCTTTTCAGATAAAGCACTTTTTTTTCACTCCCCCCCTCCCTTTCCCTTCTTTCAAGTAAGAGACACACACACAAAAAGAGACACTGAATCTTTCAAAGAAAAAAAAACCCTTTTGAACTTCCCTCAGGAATTCTTTAAAGGGATAACCTTGCAGTGTAAACACTGAGGGTAACGTGTATCCATTCTAGAGAGGGAACAGAAGAATTGCTACAAATATGCCGAGCTTTAAAAAGGAAAAAAAAGTCAGAGGGAGCCACTTGATGCTTTCACTTGCAAAGCCTTGTTGGCTTCCTAAACACAGAAACTCACTAGACAAAGATGGCATGAAATAACCTCCTGCAACAAAGAGCTTCAGAGTGGGACGATCTAGATGTGGCGATAGATGGTTACTGAATGTTCAGGTATTTCAACAGAAATCTTAGTCTTGCGACACTGTTCTAAGATAGGGAGACATTACATCTGTGTAGCTTTTCACTTTGAAGCATGAGTTTGATTTAAACAGTGTTTGGTATTTCAGGCTGGCAGCCTTCTGTACCCATCCCAAACAGAAGCAAGAACTCTCCTGCTATAAACCCCACCTCAAGCAGGACCTCTGCTGAAACAAGGTGGTTCCAAATCCTATATAATTGCCAATAATCTTAACTTGCATTCTACAGCTTTGCGTAAGCAAATTAAGCAATAGCAAATGATGCTTTAAGCAGCCAGGAGGACAGCTAGAAGTACAAAATACTTCCTGACTGCCTTCAGGAAACCCAACAGCTTAAGAGACAAGGTACTGATCCCAGCACTTCTCAGTTACATCATATTCCTACTTGCTGCCATCTCCTGTTCTTTCCACCTGCTGCCTCACACATGCCAAGCGGTGGCAGGCAAGAAGTGTGCTTTGGCTCTGCTGCATTAGACCCGACTGGGGATTTGCAGCTGCAACACCAACATGGAAGACAGATACTTTCCTCCTTCTAAGACAGCCCCTCAGGTGAGATGAGCAAGTTTTCCCTGCAACCCCTTTGGAAGCAAGAAAGCTTCATCCTAGGAACCACACAAGTGAGAGTTTCAGCCTGTGATTGCTCCCAAGTATTAGACCAACTTCCACAAAACCTGAGCAGGGCTGTTTATTTCCATGACCTTTCTGTTTTCAAGAAGAAAACCCCCAGGATCTCCCAACCTCCCCCAACCTGAGAACCTGGCAGGATCTTTCATATAGTTAGCAAAGAGTTCTTCTCACCTTGAGAGTGATACGAACTTTGTCCATTCACCAAAAACAATGCTGCCCAGTGGTCTGGCAGACTCACTCAATATGTGCTGGCCACAGTGTCTTGCTCCCCCTTTGCCTAGCTGTGATGTCTCCTCAAAGCAACACACCATTAAAACAGAAATTAATGAGACACACGGACATCTATTTTCCCCTCTGGTTTTACGTATTTCTCCATGTCATCTCTTTAGACACTGGTGACATCCCTATAGCCTGGTAACAGCTGTCTGGTATTATAAAAGGCCTTTGATTTCCACATCACTGCTACTTCTCAGCAAAGGGAACAGAGCCAAACACAAAGCCTCAGGTGACAGGGGTTAACGAAGGCCTTGCCAACTCCAGATAAAGCAGTTTTAAGCATTGGAAAGCATGTCCAAAATATTGTGCTGTGCTTCAGGGCTCTAAATTGAAAATTCTGTCCCTAAAGCAAGGCATGAGCCAACACTGGCAGAGAAAGGAAAAAGACAGTCACCTTAAGGTTACCTGAGAGTACACAAAGCAGACCTGACTTAAGAGACCCCTGAACGCCAGCAGCTAAAGACAATATGAGAACCACAGAAGGGAGCATGAAAAAGCATAACTTGCTTAAAAAGAAATACAATCAGCCAACTACGGGGGTTCATTCCAGCTTTGCTTTGGCTTCCCAAATTTTTCAGAAACTTATTGTGCAGAGCAGGTAGGTACCCTGCAGGTATTGTCTGCTCATCCCAAAATACTTGTTTTTGGCAACAAGTTCCCTCATTTAGGTAAGAGCATGGCAGCTGTTGAATTCAGCTGCCAGCCGAGATGTGCTCCTGAGGAGAAAGGGCAGGGAGAAACACACATGCTAGGGACCTGACAACCACTCAGGTGGAGTCATTTCTTCAGCAGCGGCTCTGCCACCAAAAGCTGCACAGCGAGGATGCTCCTGACCACAGATGCTACAGGGAAGTTCCTGTGCTCACGAGCTGATCTACAGACACCTTTCATCCATCACCACAAAGGGAAGGAGTCTAATCCAAAAGCCTTCCCATCAGGGTAATTATGGAGGGGTTTTGAACTGCATCTAGTTGTGCTCCACTCTCCTCCTAGTCTTCTGATCCTTTGCTGGATCCGTTCACGTAACTAACGCTCTTGAAGGTGTCATGAGGGTCTCAAAAAGGAAAGAAGAAACAGACCACAAATCCTGATGGAAGGAGGGCTGTTTCTAAGTATGAAACACAGATGCTCCTGTCCATGTGTGTGCAGCCATCTAGCAGAGGTCACAGCCCTGACTGTTGCCAGAATCTGCCTAACTTCTGGTGGAGGAAAGCAGTTATTCTGTATAACACAAACTAATACATTCGAGAATTCCTTCTCAAATGTAAGGAAGAAAATGCAACAAGAGGCAAGTACTTTGCATTTACACAGCCTAATCTCATCAATTACACACATTTTGTCCATCTGAAGCCCATTTGAAAGAGGGTCTCCACATGACTGAAGCAGTTTGAAAGGTTCAGGCCACACTTACATGAGTTAACTCAAAAACAACTGTGAATGTTAATGAGGTGAAGACAGCACAATGTCCACACTGAAGGAAGCAGAATATTGTGCTCTCCTCAAACTCAGGTGTTCAGTGTGCTTGAAGGAAAAAACTATGCAGGCCCAAAAAAGGGCAGAAATTACCTGAGTACCTTTTCCTAATCAGGACTAGCAGTGACAATGATAGAGGCCCACAGACATACCACGCTTTCCTGCTATGGACTGTAGTAACTATACTACATAAACATAGTCTAAGGCCCTGCATTGTCTCATCAGACCTCTGCCTGGAATCATGTACAGACTCAACTCTCCATGAGGCACAAAAAAAAGTTAAGGTAGGTAAGGCTACAGACACAGAAAGTGACAGTCTGAGCTTTACTGGGTAGCCTTTAAAACCCAAAGAAGCTGCTCCTTCACCTCTGTGCTCCTGATCATCTGCTCTGCTACAACCCAGCTACAATTTAATTTCAGAGGAAGGTAAGAGCAGATCAGGAGTGCCAGGTTGTCAGTGAGCACATGGCTGGCTTTTAAGTCCAACTCCCTTATGTAGTAGCCTTTCCCCTTGAGATACTTCAGATTAAAATCCAAGCTGATATAGGAAGAGATCACATCCCATCCTCTTTATTGAACGGAGAGAGCCAGCATTCCTTCTCTCATTAGGCATGCACTACGTGGACTGCTTGTGAGAGACTCTCCTTAGTGCCAGAGGTTCATGCCAACGAACAGTTTAGTAAATCCTCCTCTTCAAGGCCAAAGGGCTGAGTGTAAGAAAGGGGCCAGGTTTCTAGCTAAAATTACATTCACCAATAAAGCTCACGAGAGGTCAAATTTTGCCATAACTCACTTTCTCCTCAGTAACTGATTTCCCCGTCACTGGGGAAGGAGCAAAAAAAGGAGGAAAAATAAAATGTATTTGTCTGGAAGCCCTAAGGGCTTGCAGTGCTGGAGGTGCAGAGCAGGTTCCTGGATTCTCATTTATCAACCTTAAAAGGGATGGAGTGATAAATGCACAACTGGCCCTTTAATATTTTATGCAGGTGCTAAAGCGACTTAGCTGTCACCTTCAATATATCACCAGAGGCTGATACACCAGCTTTCGTCACTCCAGGCTGGGAATTTTTACAATTTCATTTCTATTTCCCTCTTTTCACATATTTTCATGTATTTCTTACTGTGTGTAACATATAAAAAGCTATTTTCCCCAAATGGTCTTCCCATTCTACCCATTCCTACTCATTCCCTCTTCAGCCACATTTCTTGAGCGAGAAATAACGCAACACTTTTGTTCAAGATTTGCACAAATTTTGACTCTCATCATTCAAGAGAGGCAGAAAGCTGAAATCATTTTACATTCTGGCAAAGGCTGGAGGTCCTGCCCTTTGTGAAAGGCAGATCTCTAGGTCCCTCCCTTTAAAGATAGAAAATTATCAACTTCCACAGCAGAACGACTTATAAGGGCTCCCAAAACACTGGCGCACCTCGAAATCCTCCCTCCAGGAGAGTAGTAGCTCGTATCCTCTTCTGCCCACACCATTCGTACTCTTCAAAGCGGTTGCCGTTCTCATTCTCGATGTCCACAGAGTCATCCTCAGTCATGCACGAACCTTCTCTCTGCACAGGGAAAAGCAGGGGCAGAGCATTGAGGTGCATGAAATGGCTTTTTGGGGTCAATAACTCAGGGTGGGATGTAAAAAAAAAAGCTGGACTGTTCCCAGGACAACTAAGTATAGAGCAGACAGCAGCATCTACTCCCACCCCCATTCCCAGTGATCTAAATCTGAAAGCAAATGGGTGCTGGAAGAACTTGACAACCTCAAGATCAAAACAACTTGCAAGGTTCATCATTTTTACACATGGAAATTGAAGCTCTGATTCCTACAACAATGCTGGTGTGCATTTCAACATGCATTCCCCTACCCTTCATGCACAATTCCCCTATCATATAAACCACAGAATCCTTTGATCCCCAGCAGGAGTGTTCTCCTAGAACACATCTTCTGGGGCACAGTGATCAAAAGACACCTCTCTTTACACGATGCACCTCTTGAGACAACAAGAATGAATTTGTTATAATCTCTTCTGTGGGCTTTTCCTGAGAAACATGCACAGAAAGCACTATGACAACTCCCTCCCCTAGGGCTTGTTCCTCCTTCCTTGCTGCCTTTGGGATGAACAGCAAGAGAATAGTTCTGCTCAAATGCACTTCCTGGAGTAAGATCGTCATGCAACATTTACAAATGCCAGTCTGTTTCAAAAAACCAACAAAAAATAATTCTAATGTTGTCAAAGGCAGATATCAGAAAGAACTCTTCTTTCCATGCTTTCCTCTCTTCTTTCCAGGAAGCATGAAGTCCTACAAAAGGCTTCATAAACTTCAGTAGCTCTATCTTTACAGACTACTACTTAGACTTCAACAACAGCAAAAGGGTACATGAAGTAAAAAAGTTACTAATGCAACACAGGAGAAAAATCCAGAAGAATCCATCTTTCAAGACAAAGAGAAGTGACTAAAGATCTTAGGGAGACACAGTCAGCATTGCCTGCAAGCTCAGCAATGTTAGTTTTTGCCCCATGTTAGATCAACTGCAGACAAAGCTGGGAGTAGGGAGAAGGGAATGACAGCTAGCGATCCTGCTGCGCCTCTACCTTTGCAAGGCATTGTTCCACATGCCTACTCATCTCCTCCTCGGATCCTGACAGAGGTCGGCTGCAGAGGGGACATACCTGCCCTTCGTCTTGCTTCCTCCGTTTCATTTTTCCAATCCGAGCTGCATGGAGAAACCAGGGAAAGAAAACAAAACAAAACAAACAAAAAAGGAAGACATGTCAAGTTTGTAGATCCACTCTTCTCTGTATTTGCTCAGCTCCAAATAATAAACCCTTAGCAGAAACAGTAAGATTTCACACCAGAAAATCCCATTGCAACTCCCTACTCTGATCTCTGTAAACAGTACAGGAGACAGTTACTTAGCACATTCCAGGTTAAACCCATAATCTGTCAGCCTGATTTCAGAAAGGCAGCTACTCACAATTTAATAACTAGGAGGTGGAATATCTGCTGCACATCCCCAGGTAAGTTATTCAAATGGTTAAATACTTTCCCTCGGAAGCCTGAAATTGTTTTCAAAGCAGAGTGACCAAGTCACTGAATCCTGTTCTGTATTTTGCCTTCTAAGTCTGAGACTCATCCACTAACACACCTATTCCCTATACAGGAATTTGCTTAGATCATAGAAGGATTATGTAGCACCCGAAAAGCCTTGGACAAGGTATGTAACAGTCACAGGACCACAGAACCTCCTGTATACCCTGAATAATTCCTTCCCAGAACATCACACACATGTCAGAGCAGCATCTTAGTAGCAGGTAACATTTATGGAGAGGAAATATATTTGTTCTGAAAACTCAGCACTTATGGTAGACAGCTTCCGGCGCTCTCTGTTATTTTCATTTCAGTATTTTCATGTGGAGGAAAACTGGGGGCTACACTGCCTTCTTGAGGGCATGCTCTGGGAAACAAACATGTTAGGAATCATGATAATTAGAAAAAGCAGCTAAGGTAGCCTGTTGCTTAATCCAATCTCTGGTTAATTTGAGCCATCGTTTAATGTGATCAAAACATCTGGAACCAAATCATTTGCATTAAAAAGAACTTCTGTTCTTTATTATGATGGCTTTAGGCAGGTATTACTGAATAACTCAATCACTGGCTGCAGGAAAGTCACTGTTTAATTAATAAAGAAGGTCAAAATTCTGAATGAGAGACAAGGAAAAGCCCAAGGAAAGCCCATGTGATAATGAGAGATGACACCACCAAAAAGCTGCGTTAGCCAGAAATCGTTACTGACATTGTGAACACTGCAGCATGCTCTGAAAGCCTTCATGCCTGAATTTTGTGGGATCAACAGCTCCCTGCAGCCAACGAGTCAGAGAAAGCTGCTGGGATGCCAGAAGAAAACAACCAGGGTACAGGAAAGTTTCTGTCCGCGTGATGCGGACGCACTGAAGTTTCATCAGAACACACCAACACAGACCTGAAAGGCCTCTTTCAGGGCTTTCTTGTAGGCTTCCCTGGACTCAGGACTCTCTGGGTTAGGATATACTTTCCCACAGTCCAGAATTAGGAATATTCACTATCCCCTGCACTCTGTGATGCTTAAGGAGGCTTCAAATTATTCCCTGGGCGTTGCTTTGCCTGACTGAATGAGACAGATTTGTAGGAAAACTTCCTCCAAAACAAATCTTCCCTTCTGGCATCATGAAAAGGCTTCTGTAAATGTGACATTCCTAGAATAAGAGACAGCAACGAGAGTATTTTTGAGACCTGGCACTTCGAACAACAGAGACTGTCAAGTAAATGCACGCTACTTTCATCAGCCATCTAAACTTCATTTGCTGAAGCTCCGCAACACACTCTTGTGCTGCGTACACCATGCTGACAGCTCCACAGCCTACCTGCCTCTCCAAACATTTGAGGTACTTCAGTATTCCTAGTGGGATATTTTAATAGTTTCCCTTCTATCTTGACTGCTTAAATCTGTTATTTTACCTATACTGTCAGTTTCTACTCTAGAAGGTAAACCATTTGACTTCCAGTCAATACAGAAGCAAAATCATGAAGTGTTACTGCTAATTTAATTGTGCTCAGATGAATTACATTCCACTTTTAAATGAAACATTGGCCCCCAACATGTCCTTTCTGTTCTCTCCCCCTTCCTGAATCCCAGAACACTATCCCTCCTCCCCCTTCAACATCATCCAACCCTGTTACCAGAAGTAGTCAAAGTTAAGCCACGCTCTTTCTGGTTTGTACTTCAGTGCACAAGAGACTTCTGAAGTTCTGGCTTACTGAATACCTATATCCTCCAGTATGGCTCTTTTGCCTAAGTTTAGGATGCTCTTTCCTTGCCTCACTAGCGCTGCAGAGCAAGGACAAACTGGGGAGGAGGCTGGAATCAGACACAACTTGAACATTCTCCAGCAAACACCTATCTGACCAAAGACACAGGAACAAAGCCTCCTCTGTCCTGATCACAGACACATCTTTCTCTCACCTCATTCTGTTTTTAAACAGGGAAATGTGGGGAAGGAGCAGTTTAATTATTCTGGTAGGACTCCCTGTGGCCAATCAATTCAGCTAAGTCAGTCTGCCTGGTGAGTTTATTAGTATTTTTAACTTTTTTACTGCCATCCTCCAGTCCATGCACTGTAACAGTGATAAAAGGAAGACAACTTATTTTAGGTGTAGCACTGGTAACTTCTTGGGACCATTTTGCCACAACAAGTTCTTGATCTACTGTTGAAACGTTAGTGCAGAGCTGGGAACAGAACCTCAGTCTGCTCCAGCTCCATGCAAGATGCTGCAGACAGCCCCTATCTTAGCTCATTTAGCTCCGCCAAGCAGCGCGGCCTTTTAAGTTCTAGTGCAACAAGTGAAAAAGCCACTGGAAGAAAGAGGTGTTGAAAACAAATCCGCCTGCCATTTTCATTCTGTGGTCATTAGCAGCGGCAGTGTTGTGCCCACAGAGGCCCAGGGTGCCCCTGGTGACAGCACAAACTGAAAGGGAATGCTGCAGCCTAGAAAGCACGTCCCAGCAGCGAGGCAGCGCTGTCCCTACCCGACACGACGTGCAGCCCGGCTATCACTTCCAATCAGCGCAGAAGGGATGGAGCAGCCCCAAAGGCAGGGAGTGATTGTGGCCTTGTCCCGAAGGGGAGCAGCTCAAAAGAACACGCAAGTGAGACCACAGCATTGTTAATTAGTGTTGATAGATGCAATCATTTCTAATTAGCTCACTAATCCCTCTCCCCCTCACTCCTGTCAAAGCAGCATTGGGGGGGGTGGGGGGGAGCCATTCCTTCTTGTAATTCAGGAAGATAAAAACACAGCCAGCAGAGGACGAGATGCAAGAAGAGGATGGAGCTCTGGGAAGGAGCCTTTTGCACAGGCTGACCCATTCTTATCTGCGACTGAAAAAACACTCTGTAGTTATTATTCCAGCCTTCTGCCAGGAGGTTAGGAGTTCACTAATTTTTATTAGCGTTAATAATTATTATTAGGCCATCAGAGGGCTTCCACCACCTTTAAGGCCTCAATTTTAACAGATGTACATTACCCTACACACTGCTGCTGCTGCATGTGCATGTTCTCCCTCAGGTTACACTAAACCTCTGGGTACCCAGGGAGTTTAAGTGGCCATAGCATATGAATGAGAAAGTAGCACATGTAGGTGAGCAAGAATTGGGACCCTCCGCAAGGACCGGGGTCGCAGTTACAGTCTCTGACTTAAGTTAGGAGCTGTGCTGCCTAAGGGAGCTGCTTTTCCCTTTCCTAATATTGGGCTCTTTTGGGACTATGCAAGGTAAGAAGCTGCTTGCACTAGAGGAGGAGCCAAATTGCACATGACAAAGCCTCTACTGCTCGAGGGTACATTGGCCTGTCTTCCACCAGTGCGGAGAGGAGCCAGCCCTCCCCTGTCCACAGACACTGCTGCCTTATGGGCGGAAGAGACAGAGGATTTTTTTTTCTCACAACATGCTCTCCCCATCAAGGCTAAACCTTATGAATGCCTAAAGATCATGTTATTCTCTAGCCCAGCAAAACTTCCTGAGAGAAAAGCTAATGGGTTTTAGTTTTCACTGGTACTCCCCTCCCCAAGCAAAAATTCACCTTCAGGACAGGGCACTCATTACCTCAGGAGTGCTCTTGCATAGCATCTAGCAGTGGACACGATACAAACCTCTACCGCAGCCTCAAAGGAGATGATTAAGTTACTAGCAATATCTCTTATGATTCCCTCCACCAGTTTGAGTGGTCCCCCGAGTGCCATGCAGACATCATTAGCAGCTCCTGCAATGGCAGGCCAATCAAATTAAGTGGAAACATTTTTGTCTCCTTTCCAGTGAAAATCATCTAGCTTTATTCCTCCCCCACCCGTCAGCTACAAATGCACAGGACATGCTGGTGGTGGTTCAACAACAAACTGCATGGTGACCACCTCCAAGGAGGTCTGCCCAGAGAGGCAGGGTTATGGTCATGACCAGAACAGGTATTAGCTTCTCAGGCAGGTGCAAAAGGAGCTTTGTAAGGACCTATTTTACAACACTACTGAGAATGCCAACTTTGCAAATGCCCCTAAATTTGAATCAAAGATATTCACGCGCAAGAGTGAACACCTGCTCTCTGCCAAATCTACTAGAGAAGTCTAGAGGAGCAATTATATCTCTTTTTGTTAGGCCTATCACAAAAAGCTTCTGTGGCTGATCAACTTATCCATGAGCATCTGATCCAAGGGAACAAAGGCAGCAACGGCAGAGCACACACAAAAAACCCCGCAACATTTCAAGAACAAGCTAAAGCAAGAAAACAGATGGTCAAGAATGAATCTGTTTCAGACCGTATGTACAGTTTGGTGCTCATCTGCCTGAGAGAGAACATTATGGGCCAAATTCACAGAAGGGTCTCAGTGGGGCTTTCACATTTGCATGGCCAAACTTCCATACAGATGATTTTGAGCAACCTGCAATCTGACACTATTCTCCAAGGTTGGCACATACTTAACCTGCTGAATCCATGTTCTGATACACCAACGCATAACTTTGTGCCTCCAATTTTGAATGACTACCTAACCTGCTCTGCTCTGCCAAACTCCGTAAGATTCAATTAACAGGGTGGCTTAAAGTTTCCAGTCTGGCAACATTGAAAATAAGGCAAATGAAAGAAATGCCTTCTTTATCACATGGGTTCGTCAGGAGTCAACACCTCATACTCCTGGGTTCACAAGGACACAACCTCTGCAAAGTGAGCTTAGCTCACTGAGGCTGACAGGGAAGCGCAGATACAAACAGTCAACCAAGAGTCTAACAGACAGAACATTAATCCCCTGCTCCAGAGCTTGCAAATGCATTCACCTTACTTACAGTTCAATTTAAGTCAAAGGTTTGACTTGCAGAATTAAAATTCTGGACCATCAGGTACCCGTGAACCATTTAACTATCAGGACCTAATCATGTTGCAGCCAGGCCAACAGCAGCTCACAGAAGACATGTCCCCTTCTACCTTCTTGTTCCTTAGCTCTTGATGCACTTTCCCAAGTGACCACAACAGGATAGAACACACTGAGGAGATCTGAGAGGACTTGGGCACAAAAAGCCTGGGCAGCTGAGACTTGAGTCAAGGACTATGTGGGAGAAGAGCAAACACCTTGGACCCCTTTTTATGGGAGGAGTTTCCAGAAGTAATTCTGGAACTCAGCTGGTAAGAAGCTTGACAGAGATACCAAGATAAATGGGTTACAATAATATTGAAAAGTATGCTTAAAACATAAAAATCCAAATGAAATAGATTTTTCTTTGACAGATAGACTGCGTTTTCTATATCCTAAGTTTCTTCAGTGTGTCAATAAGAACGTGAAACAAAAAGCCAGAAGTCTTTGGACAAGTCCTACATAATTTCTGTCAATGTAAACTCAGAGGGATAAGGAAACCACTCTCACAGTGCAAGCTTTACAGTCGCGTGATTGATTAGAAGCTCATTAAAACACAAGCTATAGACAAATAAGCATTTTTTTCCCCCGAAGCACTCAAGTCTTCTCCATCTGGAGCAACAGTGCTTAAGTAACTGTTTAATAATAATGTGGCAAAGCTTACAAATACCACAAAGTTATTTTCGTGCAAAAAAATCCGGGGGAGGAAACAAGAAAGCCGGCTGAGTTCAGTGATCACAAATATGAAGTCACATGCACAGAAAGGAGCAGTATAACCTACTCAACCATCCGGCTGGGTACTAATCTAACAGCATAGGACTGAATCAGGCATCACTACAGGTATGTTCTGGGAACAGGAATAATCAGAATCATAAAAAGCTAAGGATGGGAGGAACCAGTTCTGAGCTAGTTCAACCTTCTTTGTGACCCAAAGCCAAAGCACTTCAGCTAATATTTCTGCATCCAGCTCCTTAACACCTGAACCTAGGGGTGAGGGTGTAGGGGTTTGGGTGTACAACAGAAAGGACAGGAAATACCAGCGTTATAAGGACATTATGTAAGTTAACCAAATGTCCTCATTTGGCTGTTAGTTCTTCTCACTGTACCCCAAAAAACATATACAAAACCAGTAAAAGGTTCAGTAAAAACAATGCAAACGCTGTACAAAACTAGCGGCCTCCCTTTAGATGATGAGCCCAGGCTCACAAAAACATCTAAGAACAGGGTCCAAGAGGAGTTCCTAGATTGCAGTCTACACAGATTGTGCTGCAGCCCTACTTTACGCTAAAGTCAAAAGCATAAAGCACTACTGAGCCAGTTCAGCGGAGCACGCTGTCATCAAGGGCTTTTATTCATACTGAAGGACTCTGCAACACCAAGAACCTCACAAGCCTAGCTCAGACTTTTTTTTTTTAATTTTAAAATAAGGTAACTGCACATTGTCAGCCTGAAAAAAGGTGGAAGGTGGGAGCTTAGCCCCAGCTATCCAAAAACAATAAAGAAACAGTTTGACACCACTGACTCCAGAGACCTCTGTCACACAAAACGAGTCATTGCAGAGCAATACCTCAGTGCATTTCAGCCATCTGAACTCTCTGTGTCTACCTGCTAAGGCAGGCAGCTCACTGCACTCATCTAGGAGTGCAGATGTTAGCACACCTGCCAGCAGTTACCTGTAATTGATGCAAGGCAACTCATCTCTTTGTTGTATGACTTAACAGACTTCCAAGAGTTCACAGGTTTTTGGCCCTCAGGGTTGATATTTAAAAAATCTCCAAGCTAGCTCTGAATTCAGTTACGTAAAACTTAAGTTATTGGGTCAGTAACTTAGTAACACTTCTATTTGCCTAAGACTAGGCTAAACACGTAGCACTTCAAATTCAAGCACACTATTTTGCTATCAGTATGCTCTAAAGCCTTTTACTATTTTGTTAAAGTACTTCTGTCTTCAAAATAAGCTGCATCAGCACAATGTCACTGGTGTTATCTTAAACTATCACAGCAGGAAGCTCAAAATTAACAAGCCTCCTGATAGCCCAAACAACCAAATTTTGACTGAATGGTACATATTAGAGCAGCTATAAGCAATAGAAAACCAGATGACAGAACACCGTTACTATTTAAATGTTAAATTCTGACTTTTCTGAACTTTGGGAAAAGAGTTTCAACTTCTTCAGCTCAAGCTAAAAAAAAGTATACTTTCAGCTTTTTTTTCAGATTTACAAACACAGATGGGACTTTCTGAAATAAAGTGATCTCTGATTTGTTTTTTAAATACCAAGACACTTTCCACTAGAAATACTTGTTTACTCATCGCTAGGAACACCCAGAAATACAGGAATAAAAGTAATGCACCAGCATCTGTGGGTTTGAGAGAACAGAAAAAAAAAACCAAACAAAAAAAACCCAACCAAAACATGACGTCAGATGCACAGACGCTCAGACTGCTGGTTTAAAAGTTTACTGCAAGATTCTGCCATGTGAGCCGTGAAAGCACACAGCAGCCCGGTCCCCTAATTTAAAAGCGAGGTCTCAGGGCCCACTGATGAACTCTCTGGCGGGATCCCGGGGGTGAGAACCGCCCCCCCAGGGAGCCGGGGACGAGCGCGAAGGGTTTCACCCCTGCGCCCCGCCGGCCGCACGCCGAGGCCCAGGCGAGGCCGGTCGCAGTTCCCGGCCCAACTCCGAGAAGTTTTGCGGGAAGAGGGCCGGGGCGGGGGGAGCCGGGACACCGCGCGGGACCCCACTCACCGTTCAGCCGGGTCTGCCGGTTCGCTCGCACCCGCAGGAAGGTCTGTAGAGGGGAGACAAGAGCGGAGAACTGTCAGGGCCCGCGGGCGCTGGGTGTAAACAACTCGCCTCCCGCCGGTAAACAAGGCCCAGGCCCCCCCGCCCCGCGCATCACAGGGACAACGCACCGGCCCCCCCCCCCCCCGCACCCACCTCTTCCCGGCCCCCGCCGCCGGGTCCCCTCCTGCCGCTCTGCATAGCCGCGGGCGCCGCCGGCGGGCGGTCGGGCAGCGGGGCGGCGGGCCCCGGGGCGGACCCCCCCGCGCGGCCCGGGATGCGGGCGGATACGGCGCGGCCCGGCAGGCGCCGCCGATCAGCCCCCAGCGGCCGCCGCCATGTTGGCCCCGGTCATGTGACCCGCCGCCGCGCGGGTGAAAGTTCACCAGGAAACCGGCGGGGAGAGGCGCGAGAGGAGGAAGTTCCCATGGCAACCGACAGGCGGCAGCAGGGCCCAGCGAGCCCCGACCAATCAGAGACCAGGGGCGGCTAGAAACCAGAGAAACCTGGCCAATCAGAGAGCAGTGATAACTGGGATCCAAGAGTGTCTGGCCAATCAAAAATCAGGACCTACTGGAACCCCCGGGCATATGACCAATCGGGGTCCAGGGGCAAATGTAAGCCTGGTTTCCTTGCCCAATAGGGATTGGGCGTCCTTTAGGCCCAAGAGCACTAGCCAGTCAGAGCCCTGGGCCCAACTGTAACCTAGAGGTGCTGGCCAATCAGGAACCAGGAGCAACCCACTCTGCAACTTTTCATGCCCAGTTAGGGACTGGAAGCCTTTGAGGCCCAAGGGCACCTGGCCAATCAGGGCCCGAGGGGTAACTAGACCCAAAGGCAGTTGGCCAATGAGGGCCTGGAGGTACCTCCATGGTCCGTGCCCAGCCCCAGCCCCCTGGTGGAGCCCTGGGACCGGGCACCCGCAGGTGCCCCCTGCTCTGGGAGAGCAGCCCTGGCCCTCCCACCTGCCCCTCTGTGGGCTGAGCTCAGCCTAAATGCCAACACTGGCTGGGTCTGCCAGGGCTGGGCTTAGTGCCCTGGCCTGACCCACTCCAACAGCACCGACCTCACTTCAGGACTCTCAGATCTTCGTGGCCCTCCCGAGGAGCAGTGGCCTGTGACTTGGGCACAGGGGCACCCAGGCTGCAGGCAGAGTGCTGCCACCTCTCCTGTGCTTTTCAGCCTCTTCCCCCTCCTTTCCCTTCTGCATTTCAGCAAACCTGGGCAATCGAACCTGGCTCGTGGATTTCTTTCCCACATCTGCCCCACAGCTGTGGCGAGGTATGGCCCCAGTGGGCCAGCCTGAGGGTAGGACAGAGCTAGGGGCTAGAAACTGGGCCGCGCAGGCGTCTGCACACACAGATCCTGTTTGTTACCCCCTCTTCAGGCTCCCCAGGCTTTGTTTCTTGGAATCAAACCTACATTTTGAGTCTCCGCTCTGGCACCTGACAATCTGCCACTCCTTCTTCAGAGGGAAAAAAAAACCAAACCAAAACAAAAAAGCCCTGATACGTTTTGCTGTATCAGAAGATGACGGGCAGTCAGCAAGTTCAGGTGCTGGCTGGTAAGCTTTGTGCAGTGCTGACCTGCATCGTGCACCCCAGCTCTGCTAGCAAGCTGAAATGCGGCTGTTTTTTCATACATGTGCTTACTTACAAAATCAAAGCTGCTGATTGTTGGTTTTATCCTTTTAATTAATTAAGCTGTCTTTCAGTAGGCATGCTCACCGCTGAGCTCTGGTGGAGGGTGGTGTGCCTTTCTTGGACAAGAATTTTAGGCTTTCAGTTATACTTACTCCACATGTCATTCAGTCACATATATTCTGTGGGCTCAGCTGACCCATGCAAGGTGGTCTCCCTCCAAGCCTGAAATGTTATCTTTGCAGTACAGTGAATGACTTACAATTTGCTGTTGATTTTTCCACTGGGGATTCAGGGTTGTACCTAAATCTATCTAAAACGGCTTTATTTTTACGCAGAGCACAGGAAAAGCCCCGACTGACAGGACGTACCATATCTCAGAGGAGCACCCACCACTGACCCATATCACAAGGCCATATCACTACAAGGTCATATATATATCTATATATCTATCACATACATATTACAAATATATCACAAGGTCATATCACTACACCAGCTGCCACCACCTCAGTCCAATCCGTGTCCATGTACCAAACTCCAGTAACCAGGCTTGGCACAGGGGAAGCAAGGGGATCCCCTTCCCCACATCCCAGAGCCGCCCCACCACCTCCACTGCAGCTCCCTCTCAGTGCAGGGAGCAAAGCAAGCAGCCCAAGCGCTGTGCAAGCCTGTAATCCTGTAGTGCTCCTATTCATAAATCTCCTTCTTCCCTAAATATCCCCATGGTAAATAAGCAAGGCGACTAAGAAAACTGAGCCACAGGAACTCTGAAAACCTACACGCCAATAACTCACATTCTAGCATGTTACTAATACACTGTATATTCAGGATTAGATCACCGATAACACAAGGGACGTTCATAGTCCAGCACACCTCTGCATATGGAAAGCTAAATTTTGCAGCCTTTAAAGTCACTACCATGAGAGTCTTCTGCTCTGCTTCCTGAGCATTTTGCTTGGTAAGCCAGGAAGACTGACTTCTCATTCATATTGTGGCTTTATTAAGGACACACTGAGACTTTACACAACCCTGGCACCCACTCTGAGGTCCCTTTACGCTGCCAGAGCAGCATAACGCAGCCAGCACAAGCATAAATGAAAATGAGGCCCCAGAGGTCTTTTCTCCCTGCAGTGCAGACTTACAACTCCCATTACACATTTGCATTAAGGGCTGCAACCCTCCATAAAATACACTCACAAACTTAAAACACATTAGAGGCCAGCTAGACTCAGCACATAGAGGGGGCTTCTGCTGAGAATATTTGTCCTCAAGTATGACATAATAAAAATTTATAGGAATGGGACTGCAAGGGACCACCAATTTCACAGAGACTGAAGTCTGGAAGAGCGGGAAGGGAGGGGTGTTCTCCAAGAATGGGGGCCACAGCAAAAATGTCTTCCATGCCCTTTTGGGAAGAACGTGATTTATTTATTAGCTTTAATAAACAGGCAGGAAAGAGAGCGGGATTACCTGCATCAGGCATATCTGTATCTTCTGCAGGGATTTGCTTCTCTTACTTTGTACCAGGTCTCATCATTTGTACATGTGTAAAGTGATTTGTGAAGTGACACCAAGTTGTAACTGAAGGCTACATGGGAATATGTAGCAGACAATGGAGGATCTGGCCCGTATTTGATAATATAACAATAAATAGGACAGAGGAGAGAATAATGGGCAAGAAATGTACAAATGTGCTACCAATAGGGCCTGTCTTCAGGAACACACGCTTTAACTGGGGCTGCTCAATTAGACCCCCAGCACTGGTTGTCAGCCTCTCCCTGTGCAGATCCAAACGCAGACCTGGCACATGTGAAGTGGCCAATGCAGGAAGACGTGACTGTCTGTCTGACCCCGGGCACAGGGCATCGCTGCAGAGCACCACAGGGTACAGGGTGATGGGCATATGCCAAGCTGGTGCAGCCACGGCCCACCCAGCCTGTCCACATGGCAGGCAGAGGCACGCTCGGGTCTGTGCTGAAGAGCACCATTAATTTATCTGCTGCCTTTCAGAGCTTACTTGAAGCCAGTGGCTGAGCCCAGGCTTCTAGCCAGGCAGTTTGGATATGTGTTGAGTCGGAGTCAAGTGTGCCAGCCCGCCCCAGAAATACAGACAGACTTACAACAAGCAAAGCTGTGCTTATGCTGCTGCCCTTCTCTTCTTTTCTTGCTCCACCTCCCTCAACTTTTACTCCTTATGTCACAAGTCAAGACTTGCTGCTCCTCTGGGCAGAGAGTGTTTTATAAAACATGCTGGCATGGCTGTGGATGGTCCAAAACCGTTTCTGTTTTGGGTGGGAGTCACAAGTCAGTTTGCTGGGCGGCCGCACACCAGTGAAATGGAGAATTTTGGCCTGCTGCAGGCTGACATAATTCACTGTTTTACAAAAAAAATCACTTCTCTGAAAGTTTCCCGGTGGCACAGGGTGAGTAATGACAAACATAGCCATGGCAACCACCAAGATGATGAATATAATGCAACAGAAACCTGTACAAAGATTTAAAGCAGACTTGCATGGCTGTGGTTTAAAGCTGGAGCTGGGAGGACTCTGCAGACAGACGCATGCCTTCATAGCTGTGTGAGGGACAAAGTACTCATGTCCCCACGCTGCAGGCAGGCGAGCTGGGGCATGGGTGCAGAGCTGAGAGCTGGGCCTCTCACACACAGGTACTGCAGGCACTGGGGCGAAGTGGCTCCCTGCCTAAGGCTGAGACCAGCGACAGCATCTGCCTGCTTACCTGGTATCTGTCCGAGTGATGGATGTCATCTGAGGAGTGGGGTGATGCTGTCGGAGAATCTCCTTCCCGCTTGATTGAGGCCGACAACAAAATTGACTGCAAGAGAAAGGAGAAATTCATGCTGTGAGCATCACCAAGCTCTCTGCCCCTTGCTAAGCTGTCCTCAAAGCCACAGAGAGTGCTGGGCTGTGGGGGTGCACTGGGACAGACTGCCAGGCTGTGGGGCTGCCTCTGCCCTTCCTGTGGGACCCTACCCCACGAGGGGAGCAGGTTGCAGGGCCTTGCAAAATGCAAATGTGTCATTTTGTCCCCAAGTGTGGTGGCTGAGGGCAGAATCAGTCCCTGCTGGAAATGATGCATGAGGACCATACCAGAAATTCACAGGGTAAGGTGAAGGCGTGCTGACGTGGAGCGGTGCTAACGTGCCCTCATCCACCCCTCTAAGTGCCACTAAATCTCTCAATAGCTTTGTAAACTGCACTAAAGCTCTCAGCACCTTTGCAGCGCAACTACCTCTTCCTTCTGTAATGATGCTATTTATTTTAATAAGTAGCACAGAAAAAAAGGGCCTTTTAGAAGGTTAAAAAGATCAGTGATATTTGAGACCTAAGAAATCACTGATAAACTTCAAGTCAATAGTAGGTAAGTCTAAATTCTACACACAGTGAACTCTAGCGGGAAAATTACCATGGGAGTTTGACAGCATCTAAAAAAATGTACACTGAGTTGCAAGTGAACTTTATTATTAGAAGAGTTTGAGGGAAAAATGCAATTTAAAATTCTAATTTAAAATATAAATTAGCTAAACTAGGCTAAATATAGCCCAATACGTTGTAAAAAATGTAAAGTGGAAATGCAGCTCTCCAAATGTTTGTTTCTGAGAATCAGCTGGCAAGATTCGACAATAAATGACTGCTCGGAGATGTGTATGTTTGCAAAGGGAAGTGTAGATATCATCTGAATTGGACAGGTCAAGTGTGGTGACAACATTATTAAAAAGCATAATACCTTGGAGAAAGGCAAGTATTCCAGAAACATTTGCCTCTGGGCTGAAATGAAACGTGAAAAAATGTGCATTTTTTGGAAAGATATGAACGAGTGGAAAAATGACTCAGCATACAAATCAGTTCAGCCAGCAGGATGTGATCCCCCAGGCTCGGACAGCTCTCCTGGCGAGAAAAACATGGCAGCGCTGTCATCGTGGGCACGAAACAAGGGCACGGTTGGGTTGGAAGTTGGGGAGGAGGATTTGGGATGCTGGGTTCAACCCCGTGGGCATGAGCTGCCAGCCTTGCCATGAGGGCAAGAGCCACATCCCTGCCTGCACTGCAGCTCTCTGCCATAAAATATGGCTTTATCCACCGTGCAGAGTTGTGATGTCTGAAAGGGGTCATGAGGGAATTACATGCTGGGGTGCTCAGTTATCTCCCCGGGCATGGTACCCCCTGCCAATGCTGAGGGCTGTGCTGGTCACACCTCAGGGATGGCACGCTCCTCAGCTCAGGCTGACAAGGATGCTGGGCACTGGGAGGGCCACCAGGAGCCAGTGGGGCTGGGGGCACACAGCTATGGCTGCCCCAAGAGACTGGCCTCTGCTTCCCAAAAGAGCGATGGGCAGAGCAGGGGGCTCTCCTGCCTCATGTGTTAGCCAAACCAACCGGTGATTGGTTTTGGTGATCAGCTCATTTCTGGAGAAGCCCACTGATAACCATGTGAAGCAGAGTGCAGACCCCAAGCTCCTGCTGTTGTTTAGTTTCTTTATTTTCTAAACAGAGAATGAGGACCGTTTCTGAAGAAGCAGAATTGCACATGTCCTACAAAACAGAGGAATGGAGGCTCAAAGCCTTCAGGTGTGACTCAGAACAACAGACCTGATTGCAGCAGTGCTAATGCCCTTTCCCTCGTCTAATAAGCCAAGCACCCGGGAGCTGGGAGGGTTAAATCCGTTTTGTCTTCCAATGTATTCTAGAGAAGGGGAAAAAATACCCATCTCCCCACTCCTCGGCGACAGACAGACAAACCCTCCCCGCCTCCAGCTCCCCCCTCAGCTTCTGGTAGCTCTAATCCAATATTATTATGTGAAAAATGGTTGGGCTAGCTATGGAGACAGTAAATTAAACGTTATGTATTAGTTTTTAGCGTGTGGTCCTGGGAAGAACGCCGGCCCCATTTATTCCACAAACCTCCTGAGCACCATGGCGATGACCTCTGGAAAAACGCAGGGCTAAACTAATCCCAAAGATGTCAATCTCGAGGCCTCTTCTACATACACTTGCAGTTTAGATTAATAAACTGTCTATTTTTAAATTGTGTGCAAGCACTTCAATTCTAAATACCTCGCCGGCATGTTAAACACAGCGTTAGAGATGCCAAGTCACACTTCCCCTTCACTCTTAGGAAACTTGACTTCATTTGTTTTTCTCATTTCTGTGTGCTGTGCCACACTTTGCCTCTCAGGCAGCCATGGGGGCAGGCAGGGATGCCGGCTCGGGCCCTAAGGGATTAGGAAAGGCACTCGCCATCAGGGTGACTTTCATTTTGGCATTAGGCCAGCCTCTCTGCCATCCCAGTTTTGGCCTTTTTTTTCCCAAATCGTTGTGTTGGGGCTGTTTCTTGGTGGCTAAGTGGTGAGTACGCACATGGCCACAGCACACCAAGCCAAGGATTCGCTGTCCCCTGCACTCACATCGCTCACTCCCACCCGGGTCCTGGCAAGCGGGGAAGGGGCAGCGATACAATCCCCACCCCTCTCTCAACTGACATCAGTTAAGACTGCTGTGGAGAGAAAAGGTGGCTTTACGCACGGCCTCCCAGCACTTGTGCATGCCCACGCTGCAGGGCAGACCCAAATTCTGGCTTCCTACCCCAAAAACATGGCTCTGGGTGCTCTGTGTGCAGACAGGCGTGCTGTACGGCTGTGTGGAAATGCTCCCTACCTCAGGAACCAGCCTCTTGGCATGGTGGGAACAAGCCTTGATGCTGAGATGTCCTTTTTGCCCCTGGGGAAAGGACACCAGTCGGCTCATCGCCGCCTGGTTGTTGGTTCAGCCCAGCTCCCCTTTGGGGTGGGTCTGAGTGGGACTACTGGGGCAAGAGCACCCTCCTCCCCCACCCAGTCCCCCCTCCCCTGGCAAACCACGGCTCCCAGCATCAAAGATGGAGCAAGCAGCCTTGCGCAAGCAGCCATGCAGCCACATATTTCTCCCTCCCCTTTAAATCATCTCTCCATTGGGTAAAGGCACTCTCTGTGGAGGTTATAAACCCTAAGAGGATCAGCCTGAGCATTACACCTGGGGCAAGCTAAATAAAAAAAGGTCACCGCCGCTTTTTAAACATGGACAAAAAAGCAGTAAAATGTGTTTGGAAAAAAAAAATCTGGCATTAAATCATGACTTTTTGCCTGGCTTGCCTCATTAAAAGTGGCCTTTTGGAAGGTAAAATTATCATTGTAAGTGATAAGATCTTTAAGAAAATAATTCACGGCTTCTTCACCCTTTAATATGATAGCCGCCACCGGCTAATTTTTTTCTTAATGGCAACGAGGCCATCAATCTTGTCCAAGCCATGTACTCCATCCTTCCCCCTGCCCCTCCTGCCGTGCTGGGCAGCCATGGCCCCGCTTCGCGTGCTGTGCCAAGGGGAAGAGACATGTCTGGGTGTATGGCTTTACCCGCCTGCATCCATGGATCAAGGCTCTCCCTGGTAGCTCCCGACACCCTGCATGGACTGTGCAATTCTGCGGAGCTGGGGTGCAGCATCTGCAAAAGTTTCAGCGACCTCATTGCAGTTAGGAACGACATATAGTTTACATGTGTAAATACACGGGCAGGTCTGGCATGAATCAAATGTGCATCATGCAGCTGGTGTGCCAGCTGCTGTGATCCCAGTCCATCTCTCTCCAGACCTGCTCCTCCCTGCCTGGGCAGAGGAGCCACGGGCAGCTCCGAGGTGATGCCGGCAAGGGCACACGTGCCAACACGCCACTAGCTCCCGACCCACAGGCGCTCGAGGTGCGGGCCTGGGGCAGCGTGAGGGGAGGGGACGGGTGTCAGGGTGCAGCCACCAGCCCGAGGAAATGGATGGAAATTGCCAGCATGCACCGCCCCCAGCCCTAAGCGCTGCCTCTCGCCGTCAGCCAGGGCAGGTGTCAGCGCTGGGAGAGCCCAGCCGGTGCTGCTGACATTCTGCTGCCTCTCAAGGCCAGTCATTTGAAAGTATTAAAGTGCTGGACTCCTGCTTTCTGATAGCCCTGGAAAAACACAGGGAGTCTATTTTTCTTAAACAATCCATCACAGCTGCTGTCAGCAGAACAAATACCCTAACCCTGCTGTTTATGTATCTATATGGCTTTTTTTTTTTTTTTTTTTTTTTTTATTTTGGCACAAAGTGTTCCCTGCTTGATGCATTCAGCTTTAACTCTGCTGTCTAAATAGGTACTTATCACTTAACATGGAGGTGATGGCTTGACATGTTTTCTGTCTCCTGCCCTCCCCTCCACGGTAGGGAAGCCGTCAAAGTGTTGCTAATAGCTGTTATCACTTGGGAACTGTAACCCGAAAGCAATGAGTGATACCAGGCCTTGCTGCGATTTTCCCCCTTAACTCTGCTAGCCATTTTTTATGTTATTGCTGGAGGATCCCTGACACAAAGATGCTACTATTAGAGTTGAGTTTCCTAGAAGCTTTCGGAGGTCCACATTTGCTCCCAGGAAAGTTAGAGGTAAAATTATCTTGAGGCTTTTAGCTGGCAGAGATAAAGGTGGGATGGAGCTGGGGATGAAAGGCTTAAGTGTGAGAAGGGTGTGAATAGTGAACAGAAATAATGGTATCAGCAGCTTCTGGCCTTTGCTGAAGGATTCCAGTGGTCTGCAAACAGAATAAGCTTACAGAAATGTGAGCTACTGATTTATTTCTGTGCATGTTATGGTCACACCTGGGATTGCAATCGAGTTCTGGGTCCTTTTGGGCAAGACACCAGCTACATGCTGGGGAAAAGGGCCCCTTCTAGCAGAACTGCCCATTGGGGATGGTGGGGGAAAGAGGTCTGGCCAAGGTCTGCCGGGATCTGCCAGCCTGTCTGGCTCCCCTCCGGGACCACATCCCTCTCCACTCTTCCTGCCGAACGCAGCGGTTTCCCCCAGACTAATGGGAGGGCACAGCTGTTCGGCCCAAGGGGAGTGAGGGGCTTTGTTTGTTCATGGGGTAATTTGTTTTATGGAATAAAATCTGGCAGAGATTTTTTTTGGAGTGGATCTGGTATTTATCACCCCAAACTGGCAGGGAGTTCGTTCAGCTGACACTCATCCTTGGTAATTTCCCCTCCTTTGCCTATCTGTGGGCTGTTCTCATGTCCCTGGCTTGGCCGTAGCTTTGTCACAATGCTCAGATTTAGCCTTCTAATCTTTCCTTGTAAATCACAGCTACAGAGGGGGCACAGATACGGTGAGTGACTTCTCCAATCCCTGCAGTGAGTCGGTGACACAAGAGAAGGAGTTAAACCCCTGGGGCCCTAACACCCATCCCCTGTTCCTACCAAGACATGATACGGAGAAGTTAAATGATTGTGCTAGAAATTTCATCTCAAGCAAGGCAGCTGGGAAGGGCTTAATACAGACATTCTGTCAAGGTTTAAGGCTCCAAATCTTGCTTGCTTCAAAGCTCTTTTTCCTTGGAGGGCTTTAGTGGTCAAATTTCCCTCTAGGTGCTGTAATTCTCTCTCAAACTGCTCTGTGAAGCTGTAAAATCATGGGGGTGGGTGGGGGAATCAAAGGACTCTGGCACTGTGGCTCAGTTCCCAGCTCTGCCGGAGGTCTCAGAGCAGCATGCTGGCCTCCTGCCTGTGGGCACCCTCTGAGGAGCGGGGTGCACACCTAAACAAACCAGCCACAAGCATCTGCTGGGCACGGGAGATGGATTTTGTTCCTGGCGGCTCTCTTCAGTGTTTGTTTGTGGCAAGATCTAGTACATGGGCTGGACCATTAGTGGCAAAGGCAATTTGCAGGCATGTATTAGGAGCAGCATTGGAAAAGGAATGCTGAACCCGCCATGAGAGCTGGGATGCTTCACAGAGCCCAGCATCTTCCCCTTCAGCAGTCAGTACCAGCACTTTCAGAGAGGATATTAGAAAGTTCAGTGGATGCTGTTAGGTGAGAGGTAACAGTCTGCAGCTAATATCCTGAAATTTAGTGGTAGAGGTGATATCCCACCTAGATGATAGCCAGACAGGTAGTGGCAAAGAATTGCTCTTAGGTAGCTAGGAGGACCTGGGGATGCTGACTCTCGAAGTTGCTGCTGGCTGCTCAAGGAAGAGAGGAACAGTCAGACCTTGCTCATACACTTCACCAACATGGGTTCAGCTCAATGTGTGCTGCCCTCCTGCATAACCCCTTGTAAGAGGCAGCCAAGGCAAGACAGGAAAGGTAAGGGGAGAGTGTGAAACACAGGAATGATGCCTGGGGGAACTGCATGCTGCTGACAGCTCCTGGGCAGCCATGAGCCTGAATGGAGCCCATGGTGTTGTCTGTATGCTTCTGCAAGACATCTCTGATACCTGACCTGCTGAAACATGGCCTCTGGCCATGCTGGGGAGTGCTGCAGGGAAGCTCTGGGCTCACAGAGGTCTGGGGCATGGCTGGCTCAGACACGCCTTCAGAACGTGGCCTCCTGAGTGGCCCTGGTGTTGGGTTTCCCCATGGTGACCCAGGACACCATGAAAGGTTAGTGAAAGGTTAGTGACAGATGCCCAGCCCACACCAGTGAACGGGACCATGGGATGCATGGTCTCTAGCTCAGCAGGAGCAAGGACATCCTCCATCCCTTCCCATGGGCATGAAGCATCTGCTCCCACCAAGATGGAAACTTCTCCTTGGTGAAGAATTTCTTTTCCCACTCCTCCTCTTCATCCTAGCGTCTCAGACATGTCACTAGAGAAAGATGCTACAGATGTTCAGGACTCTCCTTGAAGTCCAATGCCTGAGGAATACCTTTCCCAGAGCAGGGCCATTGGTGTGCTTTCTGTAAAGGAGATGGGCTTTCAGCACCTTTTTGCACCTCTGCCTTCTACAAAGCACAGGCATGAGGCAGCCTAGCAAGAGCAAGCGGTCACCTTGACCTGTGGGGCTCAGTGGGTTACCTGGCTCTCAGCACTGTGAAGACCAAGGCACCGAAGGCTATCACAAGCCATGGGGTGAGCATCCAAGCTTCCAATCAGGGACAGAAACTGCAACTGGGAGGAGGCAGCACTGTTCCCCTTACTGTCCACAGGCCACAGGACTTCCTGAAGACACCAAGCAGCTATCTTAGGCCCTTCTCCCCAGCCAGAGGCTGGCAGGGCTCAGCTTGCTGTCACCAGCTTACCTAAGTGTCAGTCAGTGTTGGATAGAAATCTCATCCTGAGGCTCACTACACAGGTTTGTCATCTGCTTGTCCAAGTGGCTTGTCCACACTGGCATACCACCATCATTTGGCCTTGGTCACTACCAGAAAGCAAACGAGGATCCTGAACACTGTGGAGCTGTTTGGTGCTCAGCACTGCCCCCCAAGCTGCCTTCGCAGAGAGGGAGCCCAGGCAGCGAGCAGACATGCTGGCTGGAGCCCCCCAGCTTGCAGCCCTCTCTTGGCCATCACTGCCTCCGTCAGCTCTGATAATAGAAGAATCTGATACAATAATCCTGCATTCATCACATCCCATGTTGAGTGATTGGATTTTTTTTGACATATTGCCATGAAAATTGACCCAGTGCAGTGAGTGACAGCTCTTCAGGGGCAGGAAAGCAGCAAGCAAGGAATATGCTTTTACATCTGGGCTTTTACTGCCAGGAAAGACGTTTGCTGGGGCAATGGTGAGGAAGGGATGGGACCTGAGCCAGGAGACACAGAGTGTGGGGGGAGTTAAATCCCCTGCCCCCAGCTGCACCCCAGGAAGAGCCTTAAGGCAGTACAAAAGCAGCAACAGCCCATGATACTATATCCAGAGGCCCTAAATGAGTTCCAAAGTGGTCTTAAAGCCACTGGAGACCACAAAGGTAACACCTTTGGTAACCTGCACCCCACCCCAGTTCCTATGTCCCTGAGTGGAACTAGCCTACCCCTGCCCGTGGTGCCAGAGGATGCTCTTGAGGGATGGGGAGATGCAGCCACTTTTTCCTGTTGCTGAGCTGCTGGGGCTGCCAGCCCTGCTGTTGGCACCAGGAGAAGGACTCACCAGGAATCCTCATGGGGGTCCCATGTCTCCTTCTACCAGTGCCGAGGATGGGAAGAGTGACAAGGCACAGGTCCCAGCTCTTCCCAGGCAGTGCCTGCCAGACCTCCAGCGATGTCTGGGTGCCTGGGCATGGGCTGCAAGCCCACCTGGGGGTCTGTCCCCCATCCATCCACCTGGGTCCCCTGTTAAGGGTGGCCCAGAGGCCCAGCTTTGTCCCCAACAGGACTTTCTCAGAGGGACTTCACATCCTGATGGTCTATTCCCACCCCATGTTCCAGACGCTCAGTAGGCACAAAGGGAAAAAGCAGCCTTCATCTTCCCACCACCTTCCTCCTCAATCCCATGCAGTTACAAAGGAGCCTTTAATACCCAGCTGAGGTGAAGGTGACAGCGTGTGCCTTCCCATGCCACACAGGACTTGTCTCCCAGCAAAAGCCACCTAGAAATAATGAATCCTCCTGGGCTGAGAGGCTTTCAAGCTCTCTGAGAAGGGAATGAAAGATTTCCTGATTTCACCCTCTCCCTCCCCACTCTCCTGGCTTCTTGAAGTTAATGTTCTTAGTCCCAGACGTGACGGGCAAAGGGAAAAGATCCATGTGGTGACAGGGGACGATTGATCTCTTTTACATAGAATGATGCTCCAGTCCCAGTTTAATCCCCTCGCTCAAGGCAAATGGGATTCTTTGTCAATGGAAACTTCAAAAGCCTGGCCCTGCCGTGAGATGGACCTTCTTCTTTATCTGGTCTCTGTCAGTCACTCGCTGCATTTCCCTCCAAACAGCTAATCTGTCTTCCTAGCCGTCCTTCTCCCTCGCAGGCGATGTGTTTGGGACCGTTGAGTTATCTACACTCAGACCTGACAAGGAGGGAAAGGGAACCCTGCAGAGTCCAGCTGCTTTCATTCTGTGGATGCCCTTTCCAGCACCTTCAGGACGTCCCAAGGCAGTCTCATGCTCTGTGGATTATCAACAGCGGGTGGTTTTGGGGATTGCTTTCTGCTCTGCCTGCTTTTCATGCGATAAATAGTCAAATCTCTGGTCTCCTCCTGGTCTCTGCTGGGACAGGGCACAGGAGACAAGGGTAGTCCTGCAGAAGACAGGAATGCCAAAGGTGTGGAGCATTACGGAGCATCGCCACAATCTTTATTTTCCCCTGTGGGTTTGGGAAATTGCTGGGTTGACCTGGAAGGTGTCCTTGCCTGCTGGGAACTTGGGTCAGCACAGTGGGTCCCCAGCCCCTCGCGTGGTGGAGCAGACAAAGTGTTTATGTGCTTGGCAAGACTTCCAGCCCCAAGGGGAAAATCTAGAGCTGAAATGTCAGTCTCTGTTTCTGACACCACATGCCAAAAGAGACCCAAAACTTCCAGGAGAAAAAAAGGGAGGGTGAGACCTGAAGCTGATTCTATTAAAACAAGCATGAAGACATCTCCCGGGATAGATGTCCTGCATCTCCCTGGAAGCATCAGCAGAAGTGTAGGAGAGCCTAGACCACTTGCTTTTGCCTTCCTTGGGGAGCACAGCGTGGTTTTCAGAGGCTGTACAATGCCCAGCTGCCCTGCAGTGTTCCCTGCCACCCATTTGCCTGCCCAAGCCCTGGTCCTTCCCACCCCTGTATCGTACGAAGTCCAGCTAACCGTAATACTAATTAGAAAATTATGCCCTTTGCAATGATGCCATGATGCTCTGTGCATTTTGTATTTTTGCATTCTGAGCCAAGGGGATGGGAGATGGGTCCTGGGGAGGGGGATGCAACTGAGATGGGGTCTTTTAGTGATTTGGGCTTGTCCTTGGGTGTGAGGGACTCAGAGGGACTCCCCCTGAGGCAGTCCCACTCCCCTCTTCCAAAGCTGGCATATGGCTCTGGCTCCAGGAACTCCTGCACATGATTTCCCAGGCTGAGCTCAGCCTGTGTGTGATCAGCTCTCGTTAGGTGTCATTAGACACAATCTGGAGTCCCGGAGCCTGCCGGGTCCTTCACCGTCCCTCGGCTGCATAGGGAACGAAAAAGCCTTGACTTGACTGCTCCAGCCCAGTGGGTGAATGGGGACAGCAGCATCCCCCAGTGCTGGCCAGTCCCCAAAGCATGGCCACCTTCCTGGGGGACACCAAGTAGCAGGACAGGGAGCAGGCTGGGAAGGTGAGGGGTTGTAAAGAGCATCCCTTGGCAGGGGGAAAGTGTGCCGAGTTGTGCTTGCTTACCTTGGGGGTGCCTGCTGCCATGGCATCCTTCAGGATGGAGCTCTTGCTGCCAAGAGAGAAGAGAATGGGGTCAGAGTCACAAAACTGCTGCGGTGAGCAAGGGGGAGAGCACTTCAAGGGATCTCACGAGGTCAAATAGCAAAGTGCATGTCTCCCCTTCCCTGGACCAACGAGAACCTCCTAACCCTGACCAGCGGGGCACGGAAAGCGGGGCAGCACCAACTATTTCTCCAGCTGGAATAAAACGGTCCTATCAGTGAAATCCCCCAAACCCAGACACATGATGCAGAGTCAAATCCCAACTCTCCCCTTCCTTGCGGGTTTGCACAGCTCCTCTCCCAGCCCTGGGGAAAAGTGGGGAGCAAGCCTGCAGGGGTGCTGGGAAGAAGAGGGGAGCAGAGGCAGCGAGCCCTGTGTAGGGTCAGGCACAATAAAAAACAAGGAGGGAAGAAAAGAGGAGGTGATTAAATTGGTGTAAGAGCAAGGGAAAGAAGATCCCCTCTGCTCCAGCTGTGCCTTGGAGGCAGCAGCTCTGCCGGTGGCTGGAGTGATTTGTTAATTCAGCTTGTTCCCCATTTAGCAGAGAAGGAGGTCCCCGCCACGGTGCTCCTCCTCGCCTGCCCTCGCCAGCGGGAGATGCTATAGATTTAATAACACCTTCCCCCCTCCAGACAGGTTAAACTTGAAACAATTACATATCAAAGCCGACATGGCGGGGAGGCCTGCACTGTAATTTTTTGGTTATTAAAGTAATCTCTCTCATGTAAATTCTCCTGCTAACATGCTGCAAACAGCATTAGGAAATAAATTATTTCCCCATGATTCGATTTGTCAATGCAAAGCACCTGCAGCAGGCAAAAGGCTCTTGAAATATGTTGCCAAGCCCAGTGCCTGTGCTTGTAAGTGCACGCTGGTGGGGCGGCTGGCTCCCAGCTCCCCATAGCCCCGGGGAGATGATGGATGGGTGGGTGGAGGGGGGAGGTTAGCGGGGGGAGGCGGAGGTTGGGGAAGGGGGGGGAATGGAATTGTGTTTAATAACAAAATTTGTATGCAAGCCTGCATCCCAGGCTAAGGATGAGTGATCGGCAGCCAGAAAGTATTAAAAAGCCTCGCTAAACAGATGCTGACAATAGAACAAGACATATCAAATCAGATCTACTTCAGAAACATTAATATACACATGCACACACGCTCGCCCGCGCACGCGCGCCCGGCTCCACACACCCGCGCTCCTTTCTTCTCAATCACAGCAATATGGGAGACATCAATAAATTTTTATGAGACTTTTAGAAGATCAACACGGTACTAGATGTGACAAAAAAGCAATGTGCCTGTCATGTTCGCTTTGTCGGGGACACTTTAGCCCCAGATGCCGAGCTGCAGTGGCAGCGGGGAGAAATTGAATTTGGCTGGCTTTAATCTGCCTTGATTTGGCAGATGGCTGGGTGTTATGAAATGAGCAGGGATGGAGGAAGGTGTTTTCTCCCGAGGCTATGGCCCCCCTCCTCTCCCTGTGCCACTGTCCTCACCCCCCACCCTGAAACAGGGGGAAACATGTAGTTATCTATTGCCATCAGGTCACCCCAAATGCCGCGGCTGTGGTTCCCGATTGATGGGCTGGGGCATTGCCTCCCTCGCAGCCCCCCTTCCCTGAGGGGATGCACTGCTGGATGCTTGCTGCAGGATGCCCCCCGTGCCCCATGGCCCAGCTCTGCCCCCCTGCTCTTGGGGGGTGGCAGGGAGCAAAGTCAGTCCCCGCTGCCCCTGGAGATGCAGCCCTCGCACCACCTCCAGCCTGCGCCTGAATGCCTGTGATGGGAAGGATTTCCACCCCCTCCCCATCTCCAGCACTACCTTGAATTTCTCAGTTGCCCAAAGCATGAAACAACTTTTTTTTTCCTTTTATAATACAAACATCAGGTTAAAAAAAACCAACTCATTTCCTCCCTTTTCTTGTTAAAGGTGTTTAAAATTATTCCTTTTTGTCGGAAAGAGGAAGAATCTCATTAATTCCTCCCAGAAATGGTGTTAGCACCAGGAAACAGCAGTTTTCAAGACAAGAGTCTCTCTGGTCAGCAGAAAGGCCAAGCCTCTGCCATTGGCACTCACAGGGAAGGGAACTGATTTAGATAAACTCTGCCAAGTTATTTTATTCTTCATTTTGAGGATTATTAATAACCACCCCACTCCTTGCAATTTAGCCCCACTCTGTTGCTAATAAGAGTTTGCAATTTGTTTTTATTTATTTCCAGAGATGTATCAGGAATGCGAACAAGCCCATGTCATCCAAGTCCCAAGACCCTGCAATTTAAGGGTGCTTTCCTTCAACCCACTAACCAACTCCCTGAATAACAGTGGCTGCAGCCCCCCGTGCCTCTGAAGGATGCCAGCAGCAAGCTGAGAATCGAAAGGCCGTCAGCAAAGAGAAACCTTCCCCTCCATAAACACCGCAGACAAATTAAAAATGGTAAAAGGGAAATCAAGACCTTTAAAGTTCAAACACTTTTCGGTGCCTTTTAAAGTTTTTTCGCTCTAGGCCCTTGCAGAGAGCACAATCTTTGGAGACCTTGGGATTCTCTTTAATCACCCAGCCAGGCTGCAGTGGTCTGAAATGATTACACATTTACATAGTAATAACCCCAACACTCCCCACATTATTTCATGGCTAGCATATTTCCACTCGGCGAGTGATCCATGTGTTTTAAATTATAACCTGTACATAGGAAATTAGTTACTAAGTACGATATTCACGGGCTCGTCTGACACTTCTAATTAAGGTGATTTACACAGAATTATCCTACGAAATAAAAAAATGGTGTTTTGCTAGCTAATAAAATATAATTACTACCCGCTTTTATAAGTTACAGTTAGTTTTAATCTATTTGGGGAATTGTTTATCCAGTTCATTACAGCAAAACAACTTCTTTCCCTTTCAGGCAACGCCCCCAAAGTACCAAAGAAGACAGGAAATGCCCTGGAAAGACCCAGCGTTTTGGGCAGGCTCCTTCTCTCTCTCCTGATGACTTTGCATTTCCAAGCGATACGAGGCTCCTTCCTCTCTGGTTCCCTTTCTTGGGTCTGCGGCACCAGTTCTGGCAGTGCATTTGTGCATCCCCAAGTGTTTGGGTGCCCTGTGCCTCTGTGGGGACAAAACAAGGTCCCCACTGATGCTGCTGGAGGGCTCTGCCCAGCCCTGCAGCTGTGTAACCCGTTAACATTAGCAGGAGCTGCACGGCCAGGTCCCCACGTGTCCCAGGGTTCTCGCCAGGGTCCCATTACTTCTCTATATTAGGGCACATCAGCTTTAAGAGGAACATTTACTCTCAGCAAGGCCCTCCACAATGAAAGCAAGACTCAGGCTATATCATAGATATGCTAATGTCTTGGGATGCTAGGCAGGGATTTGGTTAGGAGCATCCCCAGATGCAACTGGGAATCCCCTGGCATCTCCCTGAGAGACCCCCAAGGGGCTGTTCGGACCCAACACTTCAGTTGTGATGTCCCAAAGGGCAGCTAAGCACACCAAATATGTGCTCTCCTCACCCATGGTCTTGGGGTTTCTCTACCCCTGACATGGTTGCTGTTACACACAATGACCTTCAGGTTTATTTATGTTGTTCTGGTCCTGCCTTTTGGGGTGTGCTTGTCATAGGAAAAAATAAAAGCAATGTGCAGGGAGTAGTCCCTTATCCCATGAACAGAGGCTGCTGCTTCCCATACGGAGAACCCAGGGCAGGAGATGAAGGCTAAGTGATGTGATTGCTTTTTACCACGAGCATGGTGGTACTTCTCCTTTTCCATTAAGCCTTTGATCTTGCAAGCTGTTGCAGGAACCTCAGCTTTCCTTGAAAAGAAAAGAGAAGTTTTCTGGGTGCCCAGTCAGGAAACAAGCAGAAGCCCTGAAGGCTTGCTCCCCACGGGAGATGCCTTGTCAGCTGCCAGGCAGAGGACCACAACCCAGGGTGTGCTCTTGGTGCCCAGAGCCCACCAGATGTAGGCAGGTCTCTCGCTGACACCCCAGCCCAGGTGGAAGCCTGGTGCCAGGCAACTGCCCCAGGGAAGCAGGGCAGGAGCCCTCCTTGCTCATCAGAGCACACACAGTGACTGTGCCGGCACTGGGGCAACACCACATCATCCTGCAGCAAGGCTTGGAAAGCTCTGTCGTAATTGTAGCTACAGCTCAAATGCTTGCCAATGTAAGGAGACCAAGAGATAGGGATGTACTCAGAGGCACAATTCAGGCACAGAGCGATGACAGGTCTTGCCTGAAGTCTCAGCGCAGCAACAACAGGGCGAGGAAGAGCCCTGACACTGTGCTTCAGCCTAGCACAGATGCTTGGGCTCACCAAGCATGTTCAAATGAGATTTCTGCAGAGCCCCCACCCAGGGCAAGGCAGGGCTTATGAAGAGCATCTGTCAAGGAAGGGCTGAGCTCCGTACCTGGCATGGCAGCTGCCCCCCAGCCACACTTCCCGCATGTAATTAATAACAACTGCAAGAGAAGAAGTTCCCTGAGCTCAGGCAGCTACAGTTTGTGCTCATCCCTTAATGACATTGCAGCCAGAAGAGGTTTAAAGAGGTGGTAAGAGGGCTGCAGCCATGCAGCTGGTGTCTTCCAGCTCTGCAACTCTTCCACAGAATGACTCTCGGCAGCCCTCTGAATTTGATGGGCACCAGCCAGAGCGCATGCACCTCCCACATGAGATCCCACAAAGCCAAAAGGTTTCTACAAGCTGTGGCCAACTGATGTATTTCTTAAAAAAGAAAAAAAAATCCTGTGGAAACGATTTATTTTTAGCTGCAGGACTTGCTGCTCAAACACGCAGCCTTGGGACGGGAGCCCCAGCAGCGGAACAAGCTGCCTGCAGAGCCGTGCGGATGGGAGCACCAGCTGTAAATAAGCAGTTGCCAGGTAGAGAGGGAATTGGATTTTTGTGAACGCCAGTTTGAATAAGTGGAAGTGTCACCTGAAGCCTAAATAAGGAAATGGAAGTTTGATCTTTTTTTTTTTTTTTTTTAAGACTACAGGAGCCCAAATCCTCACCTAGCCGCAGGTGACAGCCCCCAGTGCAGCCGGGCACGATCAGTGCTGGCAGGGGAAGCACGCTAGGATCTTTAACCTGCTGTGGCTCCACTAGCAGCACCTGGTCCAGGTGCTGCTTAGATCTCCTGCATCTGATGATGGGCAAAGGGGCCGAGTGATAGTAAAAATTGCCAAAGATACTGTAGTCAGGACTAGAAACACTCTGCACCTACAGTCCCAGCCATGCTTCCCAAATGCTCCCCCAGTCAGAATTTGTGAGACCTCCATGTCCAACACGGTCAGCTGTGACAAACATGACCCTGCAGGGCAGGCACCTGCCTCCCCCAAAGAGATGATGCTGCAGCAGAAATGTGATGTGGCATCACCTGACCATGCTGAAGTCCGCTATTTGCTCTGTCCCATTCGCACTCACGGCTCTTTCTCCCCTGTTGGAGTTTTTCTTTACCAACCCCTGGTACCCCGGGCCCCTGCCAGGACCCCCTGCTCAGAGTGGGTGACAGGTTTCTGGGTGAGGATGAGATGGCCCATGTGTGCAGGGCAAAGAAGGAGATTGGGGTGGGAGGGTTATTTTATTTCTCTCCCACTATTTGAAAAAGAGGTGGCTGGAAAAATAAAGAGAAAAGTCGGAGAGAAAGGTCATGCATTAGATTGATCTGGGGGGCTCTTTGCTACTGCGGCTGTAATGACTGTTTAATTATTCCCAGATCACGTGGCAGTTCAGAAGAGGCTCTGCAGGAGGCATGCATCGCTTAAGGGCAAATAACTGACTGAAGATTTATTTCTCACCCTTGGGTTTCCATGCATCCCTTCTCAGGACTCCCGCTGCCGTGGGAGTCAGCAGCAGAGGAGGGCTTTGCCCGCTGCAGTCCCAAACCCCAGCCTGCAAACCCGAGCCTTGGAGTCAGGGCATGAGTGAACAGACACATGACCCATAAATTTTCTCAGCTGCTGTGCTACCCTGGAAGCCCTGACCCATGAGAAGCCCTCTCACCCACAGATTATAGGCAGCAGCCTCTGCCTCCCATGGGGTCTGCCATGGGAGAGGAGGAATGGGTCGCCTCTAAGCAGGACAGGCAGCGGTATGGCTTGTGCTCTCTCTGCTGGAGAAGATGTGGATGAAGGGTCCAGGCTGCTGTCATTGCCACCCTCTGAGTGCACAGGAGGAAGCTAGAGGGTCTCTCTTCCCTTTCTGTCCATGATTAATCTGCCACAGCAAGGGGCAGGGACACAAATCAGAGGGGGGATGAAAGAGGATAAATCCACGGTATCAGCAGCACCACATTTGCTAGATAATAAACAGACTCCTCTCCTCATAAATTTCCCTCTGTTCCCCCATGGTTCCCCAGCACTGACACTGGTGGGAGCGGAGCTGGGCTGCTCCTGGCTTTTCTGGAGTCCTGGCCAGTGGTGAGAGCCTCAGCTCTGCCAGGGAAGCCTGGGACCCTCCACCTGGGCTGGCATCATTCACCCCCTGTAGACATTGGGGTGTAGTGGAGTGGCAGGACAGCACAGAGAAGCCCCATCCAAGCTCATGGGCTTTAGACAGTGCATCGGGACACCTGAGCTGGCTGCAATGAGGTGATCCATAAGAGCATGTGAAGTGGATGGAAAAACCACTAGAGTTTCTTTAATTTACTTAATTTAATTTTATAGACACTCTTTAATTTACTTGGTATTTCCACTCTCCATCTCAGTGCCCCCAGGGGTGGCTTGTTCTCTGTCCCTGCCCTGGCACAATGCCTTTTCCTCACCCCTCATATCGGCACAGCCAGCTCACGCACTTCTCCACACCCCATGCAGGGTTGTGACCCTGTTAGCTGCCTCGTGGTGGCAGGTGGCCCTGTGCTCTGCTTGGGCATCACCAAGAAGCTGACACTTCCAGGTGGGTTTCTCTGGTGACAGAGTGTGTTTAGTTTAAATCTGGGAGGAGTCACACTGCTTCAGGTGATGCCACTTCCCACGCGCCTGGAGACTCGTCTGTGCCTTGAATCTGGAAACCCATGACCACAGAGCTGGGGTCCCATACTGAATGCCTCTGCCATGAGGTGGCATGGGATGCCCTGCTGCTGCTGTGGGGCAGGGCCCCGGTCCTCGGGGGGCTCGGAGCAGAGCTGGGCAGAGCGGGATGCGAACAACCCCGCCTGTGCTCCAGCCCCCGGAGCAAAGCAGTGCTCCCAAGCACTGGCCCTGCCCCAGCAGCCTGGTTTTGCTGGGGACACTGGCTGTGTGGCAAACCCTGGGTACTGCACATGCTGTGGGAAGCGGCTGTTTGGGTACCTGGATGCTCAGTGCTGGGGTCGAGTCTCTCCCTGGAGCCGCTGGGCTCGGAGGCTCATGCATGCCAGGTCTTGCACACAGGGACAGCATTGGGGAGACATCGCAGGTAATGAACTGCTCGGTTGAAAACCTTGCGGGGTGCCAGGGCCCTCTGGGAAAGCCCCAGGGAGCCCCGGGCTGGGCAGCCGCCTTCCCCATGGTCCAGGGAGATGGTGCTGTAGGGGATGCACCCAGTCCTGCCTCACAAAACACTGTCAGGCACTTAATAGTACCTGTCCCCACCATCTCCCCAGCCTGGATTTATGCCTTGAGGGGTCACCTCTGGCAAGACTCTAATAACACGACTTTATTAGCGTTCTTGTTCCTTCTTTAAGATACAGTAGCAAGGGGGGAGGAGGGCAGTGGCACCTCAGGAAGAAGCGGGGGGCGTACGGGTAGGAAGCAGCTGCCCTCGCAATTCCCCTTCTCGGTGACAAGGGGGAGAGGGAGAAAAATGATGCTCCCTCGAAATTTATCATGCACCCAATTACAATGTTAATTGGCAAGCCCCTGAAATCAATTAATTCGCAAATTTTTTTCAATTAAAAATTAAGATAAATCATAAAATGTTATTAAGCAAAGGCCAAACTCCGTGAACTTTTTTTTTTGTAGGCATCTGGGTTTTTTTTTAATTTAAATAAAAAAAGAGCTGTGTTGCCAAAGCCCGATGCCCTTGAGTGCCTTTGCTGAAGCACAGGGGGCTGTCATCAGCAGGACTGGGCTGAAGACAGATAAAAAAATATCGACCAGTCGGACACACTGCTTCTGCTTTATTGATCAGGCGGGAATTTAACTTGCTGTGCATATCCACCGTGTCAGCAAGGGCCACAGGCGAAATTAAAAGTACTTGGCTTGGAGATGTCGCCTTGATACCGGGGGGGTGGGGAGAGAGGGAGGGAGGGGGAAGAAGAAGGAGAGAAAGGGAAGAAAGGAAAAGAAGGTGGAAAAAGAAGAGGGGAAGAGAAAGAAGAAAAAAGACCAAGGGAAGTTGAGGAGCAGGAGGTTGCAACGCCTGCTTTTGCCTGGCTGCAATCTCACTTGTTGGCCAGTGGTCCTTGCTCTCTCTGTAGTACTCTCAGGTTTCTACTATGTGCAAGGAAGGCAGTCAGCATGTGTTTTGATGGGGCTTTGGAAAAGAAACCCTTCTCACTCAAAAACTTTTCTAATCTCACTCATTCAGAGTCTGGAGGACCTGCAGCGTTTGCTGCACAAGAAGTCTGGGGAAGTACCTGGCCATCAAGTTAAAGTCCCCAGGCATAAATCGAGGAGACCTGAGGCGAGAGCCATGACCCTGATGTGACACATGACAACAGAGCTAATTCGGGTTTTACACACTCTATTTATCCTGCCAGGCCTGGCAGCATGACTGCTCGTCCTTCCCAGAGCAGCTCCCTGTGCTGGCCCTGGGAAGGTCTCCTCCAAGGGCCCTTTGGGACAGCACAGAGCTCAGCAGATCCCGCTGAAATGAAGAAAACCCTTGCCTGGGGCAGTATGAGGAGCAGCCATGTTTAAAGACAGGGTTCCCTGAGTGGGAGAGGGGTCAGAGCCACACCTCATAACTTGTTCTGGGTCCTTATCCTGACCAGGAGTAACACAGAAAGCCCCTGTCATTTGGGCATGCAGGAACCACAGGGCTGGTGTGCCTCTCTCCTTGTCCATTGACAGGAGTCTCTAGTGCAGACTCCAAGGGGTTAGCATGGGATGGCTTTAAGCAGAAAGACCACAAAACAGTGCGAAAGCAACCTGTGGAAGGATGTGAAATCCAGGATATATCTCCAGATGAATGGAGACATCTCTCAAGGACAGTGACCCTGCCTGGAGTGACCAGGCCATCTCCCAAGGTCCTACAGCCTTCATGTTTTAGCTAAATTGCCAGCTCCCTCTTTATTCCTTATCCCACCAGGCCTAGAGCTGCCTCTAAAGAGACAGCTCTAAAGCTGTCCCCCAAGAAGAGCTACTGCTGTGCCTCTCTGCATAAGGAAAACTTGACCTGAAGCCCCCCCCACCCAGGGTGAGGATGCTCAGTGTGGTGCCAGGAACGGAGGCAGCACTTTCTGGTTCCACCTCAGATGCCAATGGAGGGAGGATTAAGAAGAGTGAGAGGAAAAGAGCACATGTGCATCAAGGGAGACAAAGCTTCAGAAGGATGCTGAAGGAAGATTTAAGCCTGGGCAGAGGTGCACTGAGAGCTGCTACAGGAGCCGGAGCTGCCACATTCCCATGGTTGGCTCTTTTCCTCTGAAATGAATCAAAGCTGGCTACAAGAGTCAGGCTAAATTCCCCGTCTGGGCATTTCACCTGCTTTGAAACAGGCCTTCGCACTGCATCTTGCTCTGCCCTGACAGGATTTGGTTCCCTCTTTGTGGCAGTATCTTTGAGGTCACCAGAAAACAGCCTGCAGCGCTTTCCATTTACACCAAGGTGAGGGACCCCGGTGCCCTCTGTGTTCCGGGAAAAGCTTCGTAATCAGAGAATCAGAAGAGAAATTATTCCCAGACACACCAGAAAGGTCATTAGGGGGAATCAGTACCTCCTGAGATGCTGGGTGCACAGGGATGTCTCCCCATGCTCCTGGTGCAGTGGCAAGGAGCAATGAGAGCTGCTAGTCCAGCCAGGCTGGGAACAGCCAACAGTTGGGCATGGCTTCAAAATACAAATATGATCAGATTAAACATTCAATGTGGAGGAAAGAAAGGAAGAAAAGTGAAGAAGGGGAGAGTTTGCACAGCCATGGGACACTGTGAGAGCATCGTCATCCCCCATCTGCCCACTCAAGCCATCCATCCCTGGAGGCACCTGCTGAGCAGCCCGGGATGCCATAGCACAGGCACAGGTAATATTACAGCCGTAGCATGAGGATACTGCTGGCTACACCTGCTAAGCTTAGAAAGCCCTTTAAATAAGGGCAAAGAGCCGATATAGTCCTGTCTGAGCTTGCACCATCCTTCAGCTGCAAAAGCAGGAACAGAGCCGGCATGGTCCAACTCGCTGCTCCACCTTCTGGACCATTCCCCAGCTATAATGATACACCTCATCCTTTTGGGAAGGTGAAATTGCAGCTCTGAAGCAAAGGTTTGCTGCTGGTAATGCAGGGAAGAATCTGCTAGCTGTCACACAGAGAAAAAAAAATGGCCCCTGCTAAATAATTTTTTTAAAAAGAGCACTGCGCATTCAAGAGCAGAGCATCATGTATTAAAACCACTGCATCCAAAGGCACATTCCCAACCTTCAGGTGCCTCACTCAGCAACTGTAAATCTTGTAATGTGACTTCGTAAGTTTTTTTAAATGGTCAGTAAATGCCTCTTCCCCAGAGTCTAGAAAGCACCATAGACCCATTGGGGACCGTCAGCTGAGGTGGGCTCCACAGCTCCTACTGCCTGCTTTACTCCTCTTCTGTCCTCAAATTCATCTTCTCTCCCACCCCAAACTCAAACCAGAGTAAACTCCGCTCACAGTATTTACCTGCAGTGACATACACAGCGACACACTCGTACACACATGGGGCTATGTGTGTGTGCCTGTCCTGAGGGACACCCAAGGGCGCTGCTCTCGAGCGCCATGCCTGCCTGCTCTCCCCGGGTGGCCCTGGGCAGGGGAAATACATCTGCAGCCAAAGCACCAGCTGAAGCTCAGAGCTGGGGCCACTGACAGCTCCAGAAAGAGTCCTGCATTTCAGTGTGCTTTATTGCAAGCCTTTAATACAGATGAGGTGGAAAACAGGTGAATATAAATGGAGTGAGGATAGGAGACCTGCACCTAGTGCACAGATAAGCTTCCTGCACACAGGCCAGGAATATTCATGTATTCTGCACTGACCAGCCTGGCTGGGGCACAGGGCATTGGCATACACAAGAAGGTCACTGTTATTATTTCTTATTTTTACCCTGGTGGCACTTAGCTGCTCAGCTGGGGATCTGCACCTTTTGCTCTCCAAGCTGTGCATGCAGAGCAAGGAGAGCATCCTTTCTGCACAGCACCATGGGGCCGCCACTCGCCCGCCTCCCACTCTCTGCTGCTTTGTGCTTCTTCTCTCTGAAGGTGAGCTACTAGGTAATTTCTCTTTGGAAGAGGAATACTAACAGTCTTGCCTGGCAAGAGTTAAATGCCATAAAACCAAGGCTTGTAGTTTTGTTTTCTTTCAATTTATACCCTTCACTTAAAGAAGGGGGGGAAAAAGAGAAAGGAGGGGGAGAAAAAAGAAAGCCAGGTGACATATTCTAAGAGGGAGCACCGAAAACGTGTTAAGCACTTCAAAATCTCATATATTCAATCGGCCTCTGGCAAGACATCTGCCTAATGTTAGCGCTTAAATATCCTTTTCCATTTTACATGCATTCAAGTCTCATTTGAGCGAAATGAAACGGTATTATTAAAGGGAGATTTTGCACAAATGGCCTGAATTTGACATGTCAAGTTCAATGAGGCTGTTACATATGTAACACCGAGAAGGGCTCGGAGGCTGCCGGCTCTTGAAACAGCGCCAGTGGCTCAGAAATGAAATTTGCATTCAGAGAGCCTTGCCTCACTGCGCAGAGCTGTGCACAGGGCTTGGCCAGACCCACGCGGGGTGGAGAGCCGTGGGGCGAGCACAAACAGGTCTCTCCATGTGCTTTGGGAGACTGGACACACCAAGAAGGCAGCAGAACTAGAAACTCAGGTCCTTCATTCCCACTCAAGCCTGCTTTTTCAAGGGAAACCTTGACCCTGCACCAGGGTTGGATCCTCCTGAGTGATCACTGGTCCAACAGCTGGTGTCCATCCTCTGGCCGTGCACAGCCCCTTGGCATGGGTGGGTGCTGCCCTGTGGCTCAGCATGGCTTCTCCTGCCTCACCGCGTGATGCTCCAGCTGGGTAGACCTTGAGATGTCCCTGCCCTGAGGCCAGGATGGTCACACCAGCTCTGCCTGTGGGGAAGAAGGGCTGTTGCTGTCCCTAGGGGACAGCAAACCCCATCCCTGCCAGCTGAGCAAGGGGTACATTGGTCTGGGTGGGATGCAACCCCAGTCTCCTGGTGAGCTGGGTCCGTAGGTAGCATCACCCAGGTGGCTCCTACAGCTCCCTTGCATCTCAGCCCCGAGAAGCTCCTGTGATCACCAGGAGGAATCCCTTTTCCTCCTTCCCTTCCTCTGCCCTCCTCCAAGTGATGCTGAGCTCCCAGCTCCGGTGATGCCTGAAAGCCCATGTGAGTGCTCAGCACCCGGCAGAGGCGACGGCATGGGGCAGCCCCTCCACCTTGCTTCTCCACCAGCCTCTCGCCACCTCTTGATCTGGCCCTACAGCAGCACCTCAGCTGGCTCACCCCTCCATGCAGCCCTGCAGCCACACTGTTTTGGGGGAGATCCCAGCACATGGGGAGCCCTGGTGCCATGGCAGGAGATGATGTATCGCCCGCCAAGTCTCTGGTGCTGCAGGCTCAGCGGGCAGGACGGGATCTGCCTTCCTAAACCCAAGCACTGGAAATTTATGATTTTGTTGCAAATCATTAGGGTTTATTAAAACTTAATGGCACAAGTCATGATTGGCTGCATCCTCTTTAAATTAAAAAAAAAAAAAGGCCCTTGGAAAGCAGCCCCCCGGTTTGCTTCTCCCCATCAGACTGATAAGTAACAGCTGCTCAGCCATTTCGGTAACGAGTCGGTATTGGCAGGGAGCAGCCAGGGCTGCCGGTGCCCGTCACGTTTATAGGCCTACATTTTATTTTTATGTTTATTGGGTTATTTGAGATCATTATTAGTTTCTCTCTCCTCTTGTTGATGTGTTCTTGCTCCCGGCTTCTCCAGGCGGGAAAGGTGGGGGAATGGGAGATGGGGCCACCCGCTAGACCGAGCTGCCCTGCCGGAGGCGGGCAGCACACAGGAGCTTGACCTGCTCATGTCCCATGTCCCGCTATTGCTGCCCGCTATTGCTGCCTGCTATTGCTGCCCGCCCTGCCTGCTGCTGCCAGCTGGCCTCTGCATTGCTCCCCTCCGGACTGGGAGAGAGCGGCCCCGCGCAGAGCTGCTGTGTTACAGATTAGCCTCCGTCACCTGAATCCATCGACTAGATTGAACGTTATCTATCACGCTACGGAGGGAGTCGTTATTTAATAATTAATAAAGACCTCTGATTCTTCTTCGCTGCCTGCGTGGCCGAGCGGAGCAGGCTAGGGAAGCGAGGGCAAGCCAGGGAGAGCTGTCTCCTCTCTAACTGCTGCTGTTATTTAAAGGAATAATGCCATTCTTTTTCATTTGTCAGCTGGCCCACAATGGCCCTTGTCATGCTTTATGATTTAGGGTTTCCTTTCCTTTCCCATTAAACGCCACCTTCCCATCACTGCCTCGCGCCAGCCAGCCTCCGCTCCTGGCTTGCGGTTTCAGTTTCACTCTGATATTGGCCCAACTTCTTTGATGGGCTCCTCCGAGCACTAATTGCTTCTGTTCATTTAAACCTGTTCACTAATTTGCAGTGGCCCTTTATTAAGTTGGATGCAGCCCAAATTACACCATAAATTACACTTGCAAGGGGACTGGGTGTCGCGGGGGATAAATGGGCTGCCTGTTCCCTGCCCCCCCCGCCCTTCTCCATCTTCCTGTGCAATGCATGGGGGATGCAGGTCTCAGCCTGAGGCTGTGGGTGCCAAATTTGCGAGAACTCGGTCCAGACCCACTTGGGGATGTCTCTTTCTCTAGTTAAAGCTCACTCCCTCTCTCTTCATCTGCAATGGCTATCACTTAGTTGCAAAGATCCAAGCCGGGCAGGGATGGATTCTGCATCCTCGGCACTATGCACAGCCACGTGCACCCCCTTGCCCTGGCGCACACACACACTGAAACACACGCTCTCCCTCCTCTCCTACCACCTGGTGATGTAACTTTTCTTCTAGTCGGCAGTTTGATTTCTTTGCTCACCTTTTAATGACCGGCGAATTAATTAATAATTGAAATAAACATGCTCTTTTCCAAGGCTGCTGAGTTTTATTAAGGCAGGGGCAGGGATCTGCCAACCCTTGGCTGCAGCCATTTCCTAAATAACTGCTAGCAGTTAAAATGCAATTATTATTACTATTTTTTTTTTAAACAGGGGACTTTGCTGTACTGGGGAAAGCAGAAGGGAGTTGAAGGCAGCTGAGGGGCAGCGTGCACTGTTGCTCCAGGCCTGCCTCATCATGGGATGCGCACAACGTGAGAGCTGCTCACCCAAACACACATCCTTGGGGAAAGGGGTGTCTATGCCCTCTGGGAGGTAAATCTTCCTGGCTTTACCATTGTGCTGAATTCCAGGGGAATGTTTCTGCCCCACTGGCTAGCACTAAATCTCCCATTTCTGGTGGCTGTGGGTACCACCATCTCCTCTGCCATCTGTGGGTGACGAGGCTGGCTAACCTGGGATGCTGGTGGACCCCAGGGAGCTGCTTACCTGATGTTCAGCTGGGTGAGCTTCTCCAGCTCCTGCTCCATGTGCTCCTGCAACTCCCCAGGACGAAGGAGGACCTGGCAGATAGGGCAGATCGGAGCCTGGCTGTCAAACAAAGTCGCTTTCTTTTTGCCTGCAGGGAGGAAAAGAGGGGAGAAAGCTTTAGCTCTGATCAGCTGCCATCAGCATCACCTGCTCTCTGCCCTGGTCCCCATCCTAGCTGAGTTCTGAAACCAGGGGATTTTCTTCTGGCATAGCCCCATTTCTATCCCTGTCCCATGCTCCCTGGGGCAGGGACTGGCTCTGTTCTGCAGTGGGACAGCAACTGGCACGAAGACATCCCAGCCCCGGCCATGGGCCCTCCAGTTTTACAGGGAGCGTAGCGACAGCCACATTTCGGGAGTGACCCTGTGCAACCCTGGCTTCCCCAGTTTGCGGTACAGTGTGCCTGGGGGCAGCAGATGGCTGACACTGCACTACCTACTGTTCCTATTGACTAATAACAGTGAATTAAGAAGAGCCATCTTCATTCTCCTTGACACTCCTGAAGTCGGGTGGGTCAGGAAGACCGCTCCAAAGGGCAGAGCGGTTCTCCATGGGCACACAACGGTTGGAGGCAGAGGAGACCACGCGGTGCTGGGCTGCAGATGGCAGGGAGCATCTGGACGATGCTCGGCACGGCCGCCCCTGCAGTCACTGGGGATTGCTCACCCTTTCCCTGGGCTGGGCTGGGGCCCTTCACCCTCCTCACGCCACCAGCAGCTCCCGTCCCCACAGCTGCCCTCACCCTGAGTCCTCTGGTGCTGCATCATCCCTGGGTGAGATCTGGGGGTGCCTGCAGACCCCAATCCTGAGCTGGACTGAGCTCTGGGCCTGCCTCACAACCTCCTCACCCCAAATCCTCCCCGCCACTTCCCTGCCCAGCCACATCTCCCTGGTTTGCTCCCTGCTCCTAAGCCAACTTCCTCCAGCTCAGAAACTTTATTGCCCCCTCTGTAAGGAATATACAGCGTCTATTTAACATAAAATAAAACTCTAAAGCAAACAATGACGTTTCAATAAAACAGAGAAGCCTGCGGGTCTCCAGGCCCCCCTCTCCCAGCTGTATTAGCAGCTCTGCTCATGAGAGGGCGTGCGGAGCCCGGCTCAGATGGCTTCAGCGGGGAGAAACATGCTTTATAGCCGCCTGTTGTCATCTAATGTGAACCCTCCTGCTGGATTATTTATTTATGTATTAGACATGGATCAAATTGGTTAAATCCGAGTGAGAGGCAGTAATGCACAATAAAGCAGCCGGCGCTGGATACGAGGGGGCTGTGTGCACTGTGGCCTTCCAATCAGGAGCCAAAAGGTGCCATTTTATGGCTCCTAACTATGGCGGAGCCCAGTTAAATGAATCCCAATTAAAGGAATAGACCTTCTCAAAGTATAAAGTATTGGTGTGAGCGGCTTTACTGGGTCCTTGCTGCTCACTGTATAACCGCCTGGCACAGGCGTTTAACGAGAGGAAGGGTCTGAAATAAGTTTGAGAGTCACCTTGGCTCATCCTTGCCTTCCAGCAGGACATAGTGTACATGCCTGGAGGGAGCGGGGCTGTCTCTGGGACATTGCCTGGCCTTTTCCTCAGCCTCCCTACAGGAGGTGGGGGAAACTGAGGCACGGAGGGCAAGTTGGAGCAGACCAGTGCTATGGGGCATTCCCTACCTCCCCAGCTTCTCTAGCCACTGGGAGCTCTCCCATTTACAGACCTAGGAGGAAAACCAAGCCAGTCTCTCCTCCAGACTTGAGCTGCTCCAGATGGCTCCCAGGCAGGGCCTTGGCAGACCCCAGGCACCTTGGCTCCTCATCCCCACCGCCCTTCTGCTGGGGAGGACACAGCATGCAGCCCATGCAGCTGGGAATATCTTCCTCTCTCCTCCTTCCCTTGTGTTTAAATAATGCCCAGAACCCAACCCAAACCCAAACAACCAGCTCCCGCTGACCCTTGCGGGAAAGGTCGGCATTTCAGTAATTCCACCTTCCTCTTGGAACTTTTCCACTTTTGTCTAGTGGGGGACCAAAATAGCCCAGGAGTGTCCCCGACCACCTGCTATTTATAACCCCAACTTTGCAGCTAAACAATGGAGCTGTCTGAGTCTCCCTCTCAAAATAAACAGGCAGCCTTTGAGTGGACGGGAAATCCTGCTGGATCCCCGCTGTGGGGTGTGCAGATGGATGGGTAAACAGGCTGCCCTCTGCCCTACTGCACTGCATCCCCGCTTCCAGCCCAAGCCACCACCATGGGGCCCATGAGCCCCCCCACCCTCTGCCTGCCAACCACAACTTGGGCTGGTGGGGCAGGGATGCTCTCGGCAGCACCGTGGGCTGAACTGGAGGTTGAGCATCCCCAGGTTTCTGCTCTCCGGGGAGCCCGGAGGTGTTTGTTTGCTCAGGATCATCCCCTTGTTTGCTGCTCTCATCATCACCTTGATGTAGAGTGCTGGACCTCAGTGCTGGGATGGGCAGCCTTGGACCAGGAGGTGCAGCTGAGGTCCATCCTGGGGACCAGCTCTGTTGCACCAGGCTGGTGGCTTTTTTAACCTCCTGCATGCCCAGGTCCTTGCTCCCTGCTTGTTCTTCAGGGCTTTTCCATGGGGTGCATGTTCCTAAGCAGGGGTTACTTTGGATTTCAACAGCTGGGGCTACTGGCCCCAACCCATGCCAGCAGGAGAAATGAGCAGCAATGGCCTTACCCACCAGCTACACCAATGATACGGCAACAAATTCATGCCAAGGAAGGATGTGACAGCTGCCACTCCACATCCCTGTGACAGTGGGGGAAGATCCCCTTGCTCCAGTGAGCGTGGGAGGCTGGTGCTCGCACTGAAACAAGGGCTTCCAGAGGGGCAGGACAACAGGGACCTGGACGTGCAGCCAAGTCCCTGATGTACAGCTTGCGAAGTGGGAGGCAGAAGAAACCCCAGCTCCTGGCCCAAGGGGCTGACAACCGTGTTTTTGCAGGAGCAGGGCTAAGTGCAAGTGACAGGCAGAAGGGAGGGATCACCTCCCGTGCCAGCAGGACACCTACGCAACTTCCCCAGGTCTGCGAAACCCGCTGCATGCCCACAGAACCACTGAGGCTGCCAGAGGATGCGTCTCCCCAAATCAGCAGCGGCTGCATCCGCAGCATGCCCTGGAGCCCAGCACACAACCACGCTGTAGTGTCTCATGCCAGCAGCAGTACCCAGCTCTGTGGGTTGGGATGTTGGGTTATGGGAAGGGAGACGGGCATCGCGAGTCCTCAGGTTTCATTTCTGAATACAAAGGTGGAGGGAGATGCATACATCCCATCTCTCCTTTCTGCAGCAGAGGCTTCCTGATACTCATGAAAAAGCAAAGGATGCTGCACTGGTTGTGCAGCTGGACAGCGCTGGGCTGTAGATGCTTACCCTGCTCAAGGCAGCAAAGGGCATTGATTTGCCCAGGGCAAAATGAAGGTTACAAATCCCGAGCAGGCTGGACCTGTGCCTGCCCCAGCAACGAGTGCTCCTTGCTCTTCCCTCCCTGCCCTGTGCCAAACCCACTCCTGGGAGACCCTGAATGGCTCTTTTCAGGCTTTTGTTTTTTGGCAGCTGTGTTTTTGTTTTCTTTGCCCCTCTCTCTCCCCTTCGCTCTCTTCTTACTCAGTAGGCTCAGCTCCAGTGTTTACCCTCCTCGGCTCTGCCGTGCTTTCCCCGCTGCTGACCCCCTGCTCGCCAGTGCCAGAGAGATGAAAAGGCAGAGCCTTGGTGCTCCCGCTGTTTGTACGGTCTCCTGGGCTCCGCGGAAATGTTTAACTCCAAGTGTTGAAACTAAATATTTCCTGCTCTGAAAGCAGAGGGCTCGATGCACAGACGCACCCCTGTGTGCAGGAATTTGTCCACGGGCTCTGTCGGACGGCATCTACAAATGGATCCCAGCCCAGGCAGGGACCAAACCGAACCCTACTGATCCTGCTGGGGATCGAGAGTCAGATCCTGCCCTCAATCACACTGATACGGATCCAACAAAATTCCTGAGTCAGGTCTGATTCATCATGAAGTAACTGCTGATGGGACTGAGGCTACTGGCTGGGGCTGGGCTCAGGTGCTGGGGATGCACACATGGCACCAAATAGGCACTGAATGTGAAGGCATGAGGCCACCCCTGCTCTCACGCTGTGTCTGTGCCGGGGATGGCCGGCTGACAGCACTGCGAGGTGTTTGCAGGCCAGGACTGGGTCACTTCAAAGGGAGAGCTATTCTTCACAAGCACAATGGGAGATGATGTTTTGGGGAGTCTTTAAGTGGGAAAATGGACCCAGCCCACCAACAGCCACGACAGCACATGATGTGTACAGTCCCTTGTCACTACGCAGCACAGAGTAAATGATGCTCCCAAGTCACTCTGAATGAGCAAAGTTTACAAGGCGTGAGGGCTCGCTCTGCCCACAAGCTCAGCAATTGCCAAATTAATGGAATAAATTGTTTATAATTCAATTGCTGAGCTCTGCTGATGGCTTACTGTACAGCCAGGTGCCTCCCCAGGGACTGCCACTGCGGGTGGCACAGGCAGTGGCAGTGCGAACGGAGCACTGATGAGGGAATGTTCCCCACAGGGGATGTGCTCGTTCTTTCCTAAGGGCCCTTCACTGGGTAGACCCCAGAGCATCTGCCCGGGTTTCAGGGCATCGTCTCCCCACACTGTCCTTCCTCGCGGCCATCTGAAACTTGCCCCTGGGAGGACCAGCTCTTCACTCCCAACTCCTGATTTCTCCTATCTCAAACTGTCTTCCACTTGTCTGAGTATCAAACTCCCCCTCCTCTGAGATGCCTCCCTCCATCTCACCCTCCCATCTCCTCTCTCTCCCTCTTAAGCACTCCGTCATTTAAACCCAATCAAAGCTAGTTGATCTGAAACTCTTCTGAATAGAAATGACCCCATGCTGGGGCCCCACGGCCCTGTGTGCCGCTTCGGGGGTTGCGCTGAAACCAGGTGGGTGGTAATGGAAGTGCTGACACAGGCTCCTTGACAGCATCGCCACTGCCAGCGCCTGTAATAATCCCTCCCAGCTCCCCCGCAACTCGGTTTCCGCGGCGATTATTTTCCATTCAATGATGGGCTTGCTGTTATTTGTGTACTGATAGCAGATATCTTGTGTGACAAGCCTCCTTTCCTTCCAGCTCAAAAAACAATAATTCTAAGAAAGCCCCATATTAGCTTGGAAATAGCCAAACGCTTGCTCTTCTCCCGGAGAGCCTGCGCTGCAGCCGATGAGGTTCGCAGAGCCCTGACAGTAAGTGGCAGCCAAGGGGCTGCGCTGCAGGCAGGGGAGGATGACAATGGCGGGGTGAGGAAGGCAGAGATGGTTCATGTGTCAGTGCAGAGCACCCTGGAATAACAGCAGAGGCAAAAAGTATTTGGTAATACAGTGAGGGAGTCTGAATAACGTTGTTCATCACTCTCCCATTTCCCTATTATTTACTGGTGTGGTCCCAGTGCCGTGCCTATGGGGCTGCGTCTTGCTGGGCATCACCTTGGATCTGACTGGTTTTGACTGGGCCCAAAAGGTAAGCAGCCACCAAAAACCTGCACAGGGGTGTTACTCGAGGTCAGGGCATGTCCCACTCCTTCCCTCCCTTGGGCTCTTGCCTGGCTGTGTGAGATGCAGACCTTGGCCATGCCGGATGCACACCTCATCTTGCTGCCTGGGACTGGGTGCCCTGGATCCGTCCGCTTCTGCATTTGCTCTGGACAGAGTTGTGGGGAGCCAAGCACCAGGATGGCAATGGGCAGTGAGGTGACTCCAGGTTTGCATGCTGTGGCTCGGTTCAGCACCTGGCTGTAACCACATCCACAGCACGACTTAACTCTGCAAACACCCCACAGTGCAGCAAGGGCATTCAGATCACTGAGGAATCACTCCGCATTGCACAGACCCACCCTTCCCTGGAGCACATGCGTTTGGAGGTCTGTGCAAGCAGGAAGCGAGCAGGGGTCTGGAAAGGTGATCTTTCGTGTAAGAAAAGGCTTTTGAGGAGTCAATTCTCCACTCCAGCCTCACAGTGCAAAGATGCTGCAGGGCACCAGCAGAAACGGGACTCAGATTGTGCTGGACCCAGCACGGGCATGGGGTCACTCCTGCCTTGAAGCCAACAGAGTGGAGCGCAGGGGTGGCTGACAGCTGGTTTTATACAGCTGGGGTAAGAGAAGCACAAACAGACCAAGGGACCTCTACAACCTCATGAACAAACTGGGGCACAGCAAAGAGCTGAACTCAGCCCCCTGCATCCCCGCCAACGGCCTGATCCCCAACACCGCTCCCTGTTAGGGTGCGCGAGCTGCCAAGCAGCTTAGCAAATATACCTGCTTCTCCTGAGGCCAAAAACTACGGAGGGATCCAAGGCAGGAAAGCTTGCTAAATTATTGATTTCCTTCCAAAGGAAAGAGTTGCCTTTGTAGCTCTGTCTCCAGGCAAGCTGGATACTGGAGAGGACTGGTGTAAACTGGCACAGTGCTGCTGCCAAATGCCAGCTGGGGATCCAGTCCCAGGTGATCCCGTGGATTGCTCAGTAAAAATGCGTGTTCAGGCAGCACCCTGGGCTCCTCAAAGGCTGTTACATGTCCCGTTGGGTCTGGCACCACGTTTCTCATGGGAGCTGGCAGCCCAGCAGCGGGGAAAGGCAAGGAGCCCCTCTGTGCATCCGACCCCACCACTTGCGATCCTGGCCCCAGCTCTCCATCTGCGGAGATCACGGCTGCCCGGCATGGGGCAGAGGAAGATGGATTGAGCTGGGCAATAATTTAAGAAACTGAGTGAGTCTGTACATCCAATCACTTTACAAATCAGGGGAAAAGGAGAGAGGAGGAAAGGCGAGGGGGGGGGGAGAAGTGAAAAGGCCGCGCAGGGAAATGCATCACAATTACTGTCTCGGCTCTAATGAGGAGCCTGTCATGAGGCTGTCATCCTGCGGAAAGCCACCTACTCAGAAAGATTCAATAAAAAAGTAGCAGAGAGATAAAAAAGAGATATATTTCAGCCCTTGCTAATATTCTTTTCATTTGTCCCAGCACAAAATAAGATACTGCACTTAACCGGCTCGGTTAAAATGAAAAGGGGGGGGCGGCGGGAAGGGAGCAGCATTGATCAATACCACTAAAAGCCGGGAGACACGGTGATGGAGTGCAATTTTTTTGTCTGTGCTGAAGCATAGCAGAGGCCCGGGCGGGGTAATTTATGATTCACACGCATGCTGGCTAACTAGAGGCTGACAAGACAATGAATCCTCGATGAGAGGGACGTGGGCCGCCGGGAGAGCTGGAAAGGGAGAGTGTGACAGGGACCTGGAAGGGAGAGGGGAAGAGAAGAGCTGGGACAGGCTGTGGCCCCGTGTCCCCACAGCACTGCTCCTGGGCTAAACGTGGCTCTGCTGAGTGGAGCAGAAACGCCTCCCCAGGCTTCACAAGAGAAAAACAGAGCAACACGGAGAGCACAAGCCAAGGGGCTGCACTGCCTCCATCCCTGCCCTCCTCCCTCGTGGCTCCTGGCTGGGCAGGCTGCCCGTGCCAGCTTCCCCTGAAGAAGCACATCAGTGCCCGGCCATGACCCGCGCTGGGCAGGAGATGGACAAAGCAAGACAGCAGGGACCAGGGACAGAGACAGATGATCCCTTCTCCACTCCAGCTTCTCTGATGGGAGCTGATATGAGTCTGGGCAAGCTCAGGACCACAGAGCCGGACCTTCCTGCTGCCACCCATCCTCTGCCCTGCAGTGAAACCGGAGCTTTCTCCAACACACTGCCTCATCTCCAAAACACACAAATCCTGGGGAGCAGCTGGGTCTCCCCAGCATCAGTGGGGACCTTGGCTTCAACGAACATGGCATGGCAGAAATGCTCCTGGGGGCACCCTACAGCTCTGTCCCTCCAGCTTGGGGACTTCCTGGAGCATGATGCACCTCCTTCCTCCGCATTCTTGAGCTGCCCTCCATCCCATGGATCTTGTCACGCCATGCAGCCAAGACGGGCCAGGCTGTGGACAAGCCACCCGGAGCCAGTGGGACCCAGGGACCATGCATGCAGTTCTGCAAATTCTGTGGCCCACAGCCAGTCCTTCCACAGCAGGGCTTGTGAAACAAGGCACTGGGACCCAGCACACTCCCCAGCAGGCAGATAATCAGGCAGGAGACCCTTGCTGCCTGCACCGTGTGTGCAGCCATGACTGGACCAAGTGCTATGTAACTGCATCATCAACGCATGCCTTGATTATCCATGCTCTGCATCAGTTCTTGGGATGGAAAGACCTGGAGCAAAATACATTCTTTAGCTGCCAAAAAATAATGGCAATGGGAACTAGAGGAGGTGGGAGTTTCACAGGAACATCCCTGTGTCTGGCAGGAAGCCCATAAGAGAGCTGGGGTGCGATGTCCCAGACATTTCTGGGGCCTGCGCCTTGCCCTGATTGCTTCATTCATACCAGACACCAGGATGCAGCCGTGAGCGGGAGTGACAGCCCTGAACAGGGGCTGGGGGAGCGCTGGAGAGGCTTCTCCCTCCCAGCCTTATCCACTACTGCATATCCCAGCTCCCTGCAAAACCTGCAGGGTGGTCCTGCACCAGGCCGCAGCTGCTCAGCTCTCGCACGCCCCATCCTCCTGCTCCTCTGGGTCCTGGGCGAAGAATCTGGCCCCATCCCAAGTGACATGATCAGCCTGGAAATGGGTCTTTGCCTTCACCATTGGCAGGGAAACGAGCCTGAAGACCACCCCACTGCCAGCAGGCCGGGGGCTTTCTGTGGGTCCCCCTACAGCTCAGCAAGGCGCCCTGAGAGGGGCTGCAGCCCCATCCTGTCCCCACAGCAGACACTTGCAGGCAGCCACACATCTCCGTGCCCTTGACTTGGAGGGCAGCCTGTTAAGTTGGTGATATACTGATCCATCTATAATTTGAAGTGGTGGTGGGGTAGAGCCTTTCCCTGCCTCCCACCCACTCCCTCCCCCCACTTTCTGGCTCCTCTTCTCTCCTCCCTAGGGGGTGTGTGGGGCACATATCGAAAACACAGATATTGAACTGTCAAAACTATTTCCTACAAGAAAATAGATTCATCAGCTTGCAGCACGCAGGGTCATTGCCACATTTTCCCCTCGCGCCAGCACCTGCACATGCCGGCGCATACCCAATGCCTCTTCACAGCACCGGCACTTTAGCTTGTAGCTCAGGGCCCTTAAGTGACTTTGAGAAATGGATAATCGATTATAATTCCACGGGCCTCTCTGCAGATTTATCCGGAGAATGTATAAAAGCCAGGGCTTGGGAGAAGCGGGTCCTTCTGGCCAACACGTCGATTGCCTGCACTCTCCGTGCCCAGCTCAGAAAATCGCATCCCGAGCACGACTCTGTTTAATCCATCAGTACACAATCAATGCACTCTGTAATCAACTCTTGATCACTTAATTTTACACATGTTGGCTGAATCCCTTTGTTTAATCACTAGATCAGGCCGCCTTGTTGCACTGCCCCCTCCCTGCTTAACCCTCCCTGACCCTCATCTGGCCCCCCCCAGCACCACCAAACGCAGCCTGGAGCCTTCATTTCACCTTGAGGAAGAGCTCCCATGAATTTAGAGAGCCATGAGGTGGCAAAGGAAGGGCAGAAAGGAAAACAGAGGGAGTGAAAAAATAACACCAGAGAGAAAGAAAATATTTTCCCTTCTGTGCCTTCCTTGAGCCTGCCCCAGCCATTTCCATCCACATAACAGAAACCTCCACTGGCATTTAAAAGGGGACTGGATGTTGGGATACACACACTGAAGGCCTGCAGCATCACAGGGAGAACGGGCACATTGGAGCGTCACTGGGCGGACACGCTGGCACACAACGGGCACCCGTCACACGGCTCCCCCAGCTGCATCTAGCCCCTCCAGCATCCTCCCCACCTCACTATTATTTTGACTGTTTTAGCAGCTGAGGCCATTACGAGCATCAGTTCTTGATCTTTCCCTCCCAGAGGCATCCTTGGGAACATCGCTCCCATCTCGCCAGGGTTCATCTTCCTTTTTATGGCAAGAGCACGACCCTTGGGTTGTGAATGCATGTAAACGCAGCTATTTGGCATTTTTAACGTGATTTGTGTCTCTAGCCTGATGCCACCTCACCCTTCACACGTGCTCTGCCGGCACGCCAGGGTCAGCGTCCGGGGGATGCTTATAGGTGGAGATGTCTGACTGCACGACATTGAAATGCGCTGGGATTTTGCATGCCTGCGCCTCACCCTGCTGTCAAATAACCCTTTCCAAGAAGAGTTTGTGGCATTTTAACTGTGTGCTGAGAACCTGAGGACACAGAGGTAGGGGGACCACGTACTGGCGATCTAAACGTGGACCGTTTTGACCAGCTGTGTAGGTCACACAGCATGGTCCTCCTACCCAAGCAGCACAGTGGTAATTCATAACCCAGTTAAATCTTCCTTTTTAGAGAGGCCTTTATGTGGCTTTTAATTTGGCATGTGGAGTAACTGCTGCTCATGCTTGCAAGAATAAACGGTGGGATATGCTTGAACAAGAGGGATCTGGAAGCACAATTGCCAGGGGGAGCGTGCAAATGTTAGCTTTGCACAGGAAACTCGCACAAAACTGCGTGTTGACACCAAGAGGCCAGTTGTAGGACAAAGCAGGCGCGGATGTTTAAAGAGAATTCCAGTTGCTATCCTATAGCAAATAGTCTTCAAAGAGCCCCTGGAGCTCTCAGCTTCTCAGCATGGAAAGAGGAGCTTGTACAAGATGAAACGCAAATAAATAGTTTACCATAGAAAAGATATCCAAGGCAAAGACTGAGATGCAAGTTTTAGATCTCACATTAGCCAGCTGGGGTTTTATTGGTCCCCAAGTGAAAGCTGTAAATAAAATACAAACCTAACCTGCATATTGCCAAACTACATTTAAAAAAACCAAAACAACTTAATTGCACTCAAGAGCACCAAGGGGCGAAGTGGTGCACGGTGCATCACAAGGCAGCCCACAGAGTTGTTAGTAAAGTGTAAATCCAAGAGCTGGACAAGTGGAGCCTTTTACCTTGGGATCTGCTGACAGGCAAAGATTACTCTGGCTTTGCTAATGCTGCTCATTCCTGTCCCAGGAACTCTTGGTAAGGCATTAGAAAGAACAGAGAGCACATAAAGCTCTCTCCTCTGCTCACGCTGACATCGGTGCCAGGGAGGAGGAAGGATGGTTGGTGGGTGGGATGCTGAGATCCCCGTCTCCTTATTTCCAGGCTCCTGCCTGGTTGTAGGGAGTGAGGGTGATGTTGTACTTCAGGGAAGCACAGCCCAGGTGCCAGAGAGAGCGGCTGCAGGGAATGCGTGAGCGACTAGAGCATCCTCCTCTCCTGTCCTGACTGCTGAGGGCTCCCAGGGGATCCTGTGCCAGCCTCTGCAGTGCTCCTGGGGAGTGCCAGAGCAAGGACAGCTCTTCTGTTCATGTCAGGCTCTCATCCCTCCTGTGCAGAGCTTCGCTGCTCTTTCCATTCACTTTTCCTTTCCACCGTATTCATTCTTTCAACCTTAATATACACTGATATGTTGACAACATCAAAACTAGCCCACCTGGCTCAGTTTAGGGAACCACTCTTCCCAGCAGATCCATGCTTGGGTTCTGGTCTGGGCTTTACTTGACCACAGTCTGCAGGGCTTTTCCCCAGGGCCTGGACTTGTTTAAGGTCGTATGACTTCCATAGGAACAGGCGAAGCCAGACCAGGTCACTCTGTTGCCAGAGTCCCTGACCACGGGATCAAAGGGTCACCTTGCCTGGAGTCTGCCACTGAACCAGAAAAGGGGCAACTTGCTTTGGCCAGGGTTGATGCTGGATTGTACAGTTGCTCTTCAGCCAGCCCCTTCTGCCCATCCCCACTTCTCCTCCTCATCCCCTGGCGCAACACGCGCTGTTTGGGTTGGGGTCCTGCAGGAGCAGGGCAGGATGAGGCCTTGCAGTCACGCCCAGGGGACCAGGCAGCATTTCTTCTCCCAGCACTGCTAGGGAGACGGTTGCACTAGCCAGGTTGCCCTCATGCCCCGTAGAGCAGACCATTCCCATGGCCCGGCAAACTCCACATGGATTTATTTTCTGCCTGCAGACCACTCTCAAAGGCACATCACAGGTAATCAGGGATGATGCCTTGCCCCAGAGAGTTAAGTGCTCAAGCAGAGCACGCAGGAGGGGAACCCGGGCAGACATGGGATGTGCCCACGTTGGGAGAAGGTGGTAAGGACAAAGCCGGGAATGGGTTTACAAATCCTGGCTCAGCAGCAGCAAACCCCTAGGAAGAGCAGGAAAGATGTCTCCACAAGCCACCACGGAGGAGACCGAGCACGGGGCCGGAGGGGAGCCTCCCCTGCTGTCACCCACATGCCAGCACAGGCGGTGACAGTGTCACATCCCTTCCGCCATTTTCAGGTGGAGGGAGGGAAATAAGAAAAAAAACCCAAAACAACCTGCCAAGGACTAATTAATATTTAATTTACTGCAAAATGTACTTATTATTCCCAAGTAATTGGCCGACTGCACAGCTGTGACCACTAATGAATAGAGGGGGGACAAGATGCAGGGACAGGAGGCAGGAGGGGGGAGCGCAGGGGTAGTGTTGTCTTTGATCAGACCCTGCTGCCTGCCTTTAATGTGCATAATAAGAAAACTTGAACAGCTTTGATTTTTTTTTTAAGATGTAAAAATGGCCGTGATGCCACTAATGGATTGTGTTTAGCTTATTGCACTGTAATCGCCCTATTATCGCTGCAACTTTAACGAGGGGGGAAAAAAGGACTTTGGAAGACGGCATTTGCAAATAGGTTGTTGAATAACACTGCTGCTAAACACAGAGAAAACAGGCAAGTCCTGCTTATTGTGATTCCTTGCATAGATTGCCAATACCTGAGGCACTCAGCATCCCTGTCTCTATTGCCGCTTTTCGCTCTGTGATTGAACTATTGGCTCATTTAACTCTAAGGACGGGAAATATTTTTTTACTTGCTAATAGAAGTGTGGCTCGGCTGTGGCCCAGCGTAGATTTTTAGATCACTTTTTCCTGATGGCTTATTCTGCAGAGGGAGTTAATTTCACCCCAGTGCAGAGTGCTTAAGTGGGATTTAAGTGGTGCGTGAGTCTTTTGCTGACCCCTTCGCGCAAGGTGAAATCTGCCCTGAGAGCCTCCCCTCCCCGGAGAGGGATGCTCAGCACGAGGCGGGGACATATCCTGATGCTTCAGCCTCTTAATCTGCTGCCGGGATCTGGTGTTTCACACACAGTCCTGACCTGCATGGGAACAGCTTTTGGGGACGGGTGCCCTTGTCCCTGTGCCCTGGGGTGACTCGGCTGATGCACAAGGAAATGCACCTTTGCTAGGCAGAGGGGATGCGGAAGAGTGTGGGGAAGGGATTGAAAGTCCTGGTTTCTCCCACTTCCTGGGTCCTGACTTGCCCAGACCCTCACTGTTCCCTCTCACAACAGCCACAGTCTCTGTAGCCATCACTTTTTTCCCAGGAGGCCAAGAAGATGAGGGCTGCCTTCCCTTTGCACTGAGCCTCACCCCTCCTCTCCTCCATTGCATCCCCCACCCCAATTAAAGGCCTGGCGGTGGGTCTGAAGGCTCCTTCAGCTTTATGACAGCACCGAGACCTTGGGCCAAGTTCCCATGCCGCTTCCATGGGTGTAAATCCAAAGAAACTTCATGGACTTCAACGGCACGAAAGCCAGATCAGCACTTGGCACCTCCGTGCCTCTCGGCATCCAAGTCTGTCGAGCGGCAGGCCGGGAGACGTGCCGTCACGGCCGCCCGCTGCTCCCGCCCCGTGGCTGGCTCTTCCCTCCGGCTAAAGCAAACAGCTTATCAGACATTGTCCCAGGGAGGCTGCGCCGTGGCAGGCGGCCATGGCACAGAGCAGAGCAGGGAATGGCCCCGGCAGGGGGGAGGCGTGAATCATGAGAGCAAAGAGGAGACGGAGCACATGCACCCTGCGAAGCCATCGAGTGGCTGGAGGGAGATCAAAGGGTGGTGGGGAGGATCGGGGGTTGGCAGAGCCACACCTGCAGCTCAGCAGAGCGAGGAGTGATGCTCCTGATCTGCCGTGGGCCCCATGTGCCCCTGTGCAGGGACCTCACGCTGAGACGGTGGCCTGACACCTCTCCATCCCTCTGCGAGGGACTGGTGCTGGTGGCTTTCCTACCCGGTGGAGACAGAGGCAGAGCAGTCTGGTGCATGCAGCTTTTGGGGGATGGAGCTGCTCTGTGCAGTCTAATGTGCAGATGCACAGGGATAAGGCAGGGCTGAGCTTGGGAAATCCATCCCCATGGGTCATGCAACCCCTCTGGTGGAAACACGTGGGCATCTTGCTGCCCACAAGTGCCTAAAAAAAGAGTGAGCAGGGCAAAAGGAAACGCACAGCTGGGAACACATGCCTGCACGAAGGTTTTCCCATATGGAATAAAAATACCTGCATCTCCTGCAATGGGAGCAGCCATGCCGGCCATGGTGCTGGCAGAGCTGGGATGAACTGGCACCGTCGCCCCCAGCCTGGGCAACACAGGCAGGAGTTGCTGACGGTGTGGCTGCAGCCAAGACTAAAGGGTGGCTCTTGCTTTACGTTCATTTTTGCTTGATTTATAAGTTACCCCCTTTGAAACTGCTTCAGCTTGGAGTTTAGCTTAGAGGTTTTCTTTGATATGGGAAGACAGTTTTTCTCTGAAACATCACATTGCTTATTAATTGCAATAAATGGATTTATTTAAAAAAAAAAAAACAGCACAAAAAGAAACTCCAGTCTGCAGGGCCATGGATGTGTAGGAAGCTGCACAACCCTCCTTGCCTGTGTGAGGACAGGACCCTGGTGTTAAACTCTTTGGGGAGCTGCAGACGACTGGTGGGGCTGGAGGGGATACCAGCTCATCCCTATCACCTGTGGGTAACCACCACGGGCAGAGTCAGCTGAGAACAGATCCCCCCTGCAATGCAGCCCCAACTGATATGCAAAACGGTCGCATTTGGCTTGAAAGCAACTCCAGCTCTACTTTTTGACTACACGTTGTGCATTACCCTGTTGTAAAACTGTAACGGCAGCAGAAAACTATACACTAACCCAATAAATAGTAACAGGCCCCCTCGGAGGCATTAGAGGGGAGCGTGTCAGCACACAGCCGGCTGTCTCAGCGCCGAGGGAGCCGCACAGCCAGGGGACACTGGGGGCCGCAAGGCGAGGCTCAGATTGGGCACAGCAGGGTTTGCAGGGAAGCCCCCTCTCCCTGCCCGCATGGCGCCTGTCGCACGTCGGACTGGCTCGAACGGCTCCTCTCAGAGGGTGAAATTCAAACCAAGACACCAGGACCGAGCCAAGAGCGTTGGCACCGTGCCAGCCCCGTCCCTGCTCCACAAGCCGTGTCGAGAGCTCTGAGCTGCAGGCAGAGGTACCACCTCTCTTCCCAAGCTCTCCACCCCCATCTCTGCCCAATGCCCAGCAGCTTTCTGTGTCTGTCTCGGGCTGCCCACCTTCTTCTCGCTCCTCTGTGTTCTTGTGCCAGCCTGACCAAGAAGCAGACACTGCTAGAAAATCCTCTCCAAAAGCACAATTCTGCCTTGGTCCCAACCGGCAGATCTTGCAGAAGAAAAATTGCCACCAGACGTTATAGGGGAAAAGCAATTTTGGTTGGGCTTTTGGCAAGCTGAGCTGGTATTTGCCTCACACCACTTGATTTTCCTCACTGGGTGCTGCCTCTCCAGCATCGGGAGGGAACTGGCTGTCAGCCCACAGAGTTTTATTTGGATTTTATTAAACCTGATCAGAGAGGAGCTTTTTTTTTTGGTCCTACCTCAGGGCAGCACTCAGCCGGCCCTCAGCATCTGCCAGAATAATAATAAATATGTATTTGATTAGTGTCTTGTGTGTGGGGAGGCTGATGCTTCATAACCATGAGTGGCCACTGTGAAGCAGGTCAGCACTATCCCTATTTCCCAATAAACTGCTGCAAAGAGGGGAGTACGGTCTTCTGGCCATGACATGACACAGGGACTTGGGACCAGAGACTGCCTGTTTAATCTCACTCATTTTCCCATGCTTTGAGCCCTCGTTTCTAGAAAAAATTTGTTTTTCCCATATTTTGGCTCCTTTCTCTATTCAGCCCTCAAGCTCCATGGGACAGGGACTGTGCCCAGTGCTGTGCCGCTATAGGGGCCCTGTCTAAGCGCAGCCTGAAGAAAAACATAAATAACATTATAAATAATACAACAAAATACTAAAAGAATATAAATTTTAAAAATAATATAAATAATGAAAAACTCAGTCTCTGGCTCCCAGTCCTCTCCTTGCCTGACCCAACTTTTGTCCTCCTGCTCGCTCCTCCCTGCAGCACTAGAGCTGATGCTCAGCAGCAGATTCCAGGTCAAACCCCCCAGATATCCCCAATATCAATGTTGCAGCTTGGACATGGGCACAAAAATCCAGCACAGGCAAAAAAAAAAAAAAAATCAACAAAACACCCCAGGGAATTTAAAAATCTGACCAGATAGGCACTATTGATGGAGAAATATAAACGCTGCTATTTCGGTGGCAGCTTCGTGAGCCCTAAACCTGAGCTGCAAAGTGGATTGTTGGGTTTGATTTGTCAAACTGGGAGGCTGGCAAGTTTGGGCAGCTTCACAGACTGTGTTTTATGGAACCTTTCAGGAACCCTCAATAAAAAATGTATTAGATTAGTAATTTGAGCCCCAAATGACCAATTTGGAACGATTGCTTTCTTATGATTTTTCTGAAAGTGCCTGTTTCATGAGAAATTGCTTGAAAAATCAGACGGAGTTTTTAGAGACAATTGTAACAGCACACACGAGGGCTGGGCACGATGGGTTAGGAGAATATTCATTTAATTGAGAAAGGGAAAAAAAAATGCTATGTAATGCCTCCTCTGTCTTTCCCCAGCTTCTGCATTATTATAACAAGGTCTAATTCTTAAATACTTCTCCAGAAAGGAAAGTGCCTTCCTTATTCACCCCCATATTCGGGTGGGAAGAAGGGACGTGTGGAAAGGAGACATGACTTGCTGAGGTTGTGCATCCTGAGTGGAGCTGGGACGGGAGTCCTGTGCTGGGTCCCCAGCAGGTCCCAGTTCAGGCAGTTATGGCTCCTTCCCAACAACCTGGTTTTCCTCCCCTCTGCTCAGCTCAGAGCCGCTGGCCTGGGACATCTGCCATCGCAGCTGGGTGCGCCGGAGGGGAAAGGGGCAGCCGGGCTCTTGGGGAAGAATTATACTTCACAATATGGAGATGTATAGTATATATAGTTCACACAAAACTATGAGCTATGTTTTATTAATTTTATTACGAAAAATGCTAATGAAAACTGCCATTTCAGTATGAGATGCACCAGAAATTAAGTGTACGATGGCCTGCTAAGGTCCCTTTCAACCTAAATTATCCTACAACTCCACAACCCTGTGATCATCTTCTCTGCCTTCTGGTCCCTACACTTTAAGGACCCTGCTCACAGCACATATGCAAGCTTTCTGCGCTAGATGCAGGGCTCAAAGCATGCTTTTGCTATTTATTTAAAGGAAAACCAAGATTCTTATATCACTACTTGATTGCAGGGGCTGAAACTTAAGGAGAAAAAAAATAATCCTGAGAGTCTTATGATAAACTTGTGAAAATTGGCAGTCCTGAGAATGAATCACCCTGGGATATCGCTACCTGGAAGGCATTAAGGAATTACAGTATTCAGCCTAATTAGGATTATTAGTCAGGGCTGGGCTGGTTAGGAAAGATGCAGAATTTGGAGGAGAAACAGGAGGAGAAGGACTAACCTACCCTCTATCCTCTTCTCTTTATCCTGTCCAGTAAACCCTGCCTTTGTACTCCCTGCCCTCCTTAATCTCTTCCCCCCGTGCTTCCACTATGCCACACATTTCCCTCAATTTCCCACTCCTGTTTTGAAAGGAGACCTTGCCCCTTGCCATAGGAAATACAGAAAAAAGAGGGGAGTCTCTGGGCCCTTGGTGCCTGGCACCTCCAACCACTGTGCGTGCAAACCGCATCCCTTCTGCCTCATCCTCCCGCCTCTGTCCTGGGAACTGCCCAGGACAGCAGCATCTCCCTGGGAGTCTGGCCCAGTGTCCCCCATGCGTAACTGGGGGATGGCATCCCATTAGAGTGATCAGCTCTAACTGGGATACCTGGGCATGACTCCAGCCCAAAGTAAATTAACTCAGGTCCCAGTAGTATCAAATAGTTTTTGCAAATACATAGCAACTGTGTATGGTTTGATCAGAGGTTAACGCCCAGGCAGCAGGACTGGGGCCATTTTAGGGTACCTCTAGAGATGAAGTGATGGAACAACCCCTCCAGCATTTGTGTTGTTCAGCTTATCCAGTTGATTATTAATGAAAATGCAAAAAACCAGATCACTGAAATATCTTTACTCTTATTCTCCTTAATTGCTCCTATTGAAGCAATATTTTTAAACAGACGATTTTTTAAGACAGGAAAATACCAAGTCAGTAGGTTTTGCATAAATGGCAATTTGCAAAACTGCAAAGGTGACATTTTTGACATGAACATTTAACAAAAAATTAATATTTTGTCTCTTTAATAAATGGGTATTTGCAAGAGAGAATCCATTATAAAAAGGGAGCTAACGCAAGGTTCTTGAAGCCATTTCCATCAATTGCTATAAGATTTATATGTAAATATGTTAATGGTACTATTAATAATTTAATGGGGGCATGGCAAGCTATGTTTACATAATAAATATGATTAAGTGTTTCCCTCGAATGAAGTTGCTGAACTGTCACGCTACCCCAGGTTATTATCAACATGGCTTTAAAATGTTAATCAGACAATCAGAGAGAAAGAGTCCCCATCCCCGCCGGACCATCCAAGTTGTTTTAAACACAGCTCCCCTTCACTGTGCCAACCGGTCCCAAAAAACTCCCATGATCGGTGCAGTGCTACTGGCAGAGGTGTGGAGATTTGCTAAAATGCATAGACGATATTTTATCTGATTTTATTTTTTACAAGGGTGGACTAACACCATCCACTTGAATGGAATCGCTTTAGATTTACTTGAGTGTAATTGAGAAGAAAATCTGGTCTGAGATAATTAAGCCGCTGAATATGCTTATCGCTCCTTAAATCCACTGCGCATGGAGCAGGGAGAATTGCACAGCCTTTGGGCGGTGGGAGCAAAGCAATTTCTGGGATGATGGGGGAGGCTGCAAACTCCAGCAAAGTCCTACTTCCTTGCTGGACCTTATCCACCTGGAACGGTGGGATCCTCCCTTGCCTGAGCATCACTGTCTCGCTAAATGCTTGCTGCAGTGAAGTTTTTTGACAACTTGGATGAAGCTGCTCTGAAGCTGCACACCACGGAGGGGTCGTGGGTGCAGCAGCAGAGTCCTAGGCAAAGCCCTTGTGCAGCCACCTGGCTTGCCTATTAAGCCCAGTTTGCCTGTTAAGCCTAGCTTGCCCACTTCCAAAAGCCTTTAATCTGAGCAGGCAAGGGGTGGAAAGGGTTAATTTAACTGCAGTGCAAGGCCAATCACGCTGAGGTGTCAAACTATAATTTTATATTAGGGCCTGTAATAGTTACTAGAGTTTTACTACAATAACTACATGTCCAAGCAGAGTTTAATGAGAAAATCTATAGTTTTGCTATGGTATTTTCTCTTAGTTTGCATAATTCCCTGAATGCAACCCAGTAAAGCTTTTGACCCGAGATAATAAAAAGGTGATAAAAATGGGCTGTAAAACCCAGCATATACATACATATATATATATATATATAAAACAGCCACTACAAAATTATGGGTAATTTCCATAAGATAAGACGACACAAAAAACCTTCTTCTGATGCAACTAATTCAGAGGAGAAAAAAACCTGCATTAAACTAATAAATTTAAACCACAAGCAACTCCAGAACTGGGGGTCATGGACCTAATCCTGCCTGAGCTTAGCCGCGGTGCCTTAGGGACAGGATCTACCCCAAGGAGGGCAAAGGGCTGGGTGCATCGGGCGTGAAGGCACAGGCTGATGCTTCACATCACGGAGAGGGGACAGGAATTTTCCTGCAGATGGGAGCAGCCCCTGCTGGACTGCTAATTCTCAGAGTTTAATTCATACTCTAGGAAATAGAAATAGGAATGGTCTGAAGCACTGTACTGATGACAAGGTGTGGCACGGAAGGCTTTTCTCCCAAGGACCTGCAAACAGGAGGGCAACAAATGGACAATCTGTTTGGCTGTTCAGATCATGCCTTCAACACTCCAGGTTTCATTTAAAGCAGATCTGTCTCGTGCATTTCTGACTTACACAGAACTGTCCGGTGCTCTGCAGGTGACAGATCTCCCTGTGTTAGTATCCCTTCCACCCAGGTTGAAAAGCTGGTGTGCAGCTAAAGGAAACCCCGTGCAAGGAGGCAGTGGAAGAGCTGGAAGACCAGCTTTTAAGCCTGGCGTTGGGTGTGTTATGAACTGTATATGGGGAAATTGCTGTTTGTTCAGAGTCCAAATGACAGGACTGCCTGCAGGAAGGTGCCAGCCAATGACCACTTGTGGCCGGGCAGGAGGGAGCCCATTCAACAGCACCACTAGCTAACCAGGGAGCAAACCTGGCAGTGTGGCTCAGGCGGGCGCTCGCTCGCAGCTCCCAGAAGGAATGGCACTGAGTTTAGGAATGGCCCATGAGCTGTGACCTGCCTGGGTAAACACGTCTGTCTGGGTGGTAAGAGCTGGTGAACCACATCGACTCATCCGCATGACCCTCACACGGAGCTCTTCCTGTCAGGCAGGTTATTCCCTACAAATATCAGGTGCAGATTTACTTGTTGGTGGCAGTGAGTGCTCATGAGCCCCCACCTCCCCCACCAAACACCATAACCTTTCCAAAAGCTAGTGGGAGACCCTGTTCCTGGTCTGGCAAGGTCTGGGAACCATTTATTTCCACAAAGACTTCGCCAAGGAAGGTGCAGGTCTGGGACGTGGGTCTCCAGGTTCCTGTTCCCCCAGTTTGGCCCCAGTTAAATCTCTCCTCCTGCTCCCCTTGTCTGTGTGGGTGTGATCACCGAGCCGGAGCCCAGCCGAGTGTGGGTTGGCGAAGGAGGGAGGAAGCTCCTCAGCTGAAAGGCACACGAGAAGGACACATTAAATCATCATACACTCTCTGCGCATTTCCTCCTCCACCCTGCGGCTGGTTACGAGGAGGTTTGTATTGTAAATACAGCAGTAACTTTCTCCATAAAAGTCAGCCTCTTCTCTCCGCCAAAGCCATCAAGGGATGGCACAACTCAGTGCTTGGGATCTAATAATAACAGCATCTTTCATTGCTACAGCATCTCCTGCCTCGAAGGCTACTGAAGTGCTTCACAAGCATGCTCCGCACATTTGGATCTCATCCTGAAATGCACCTACTTGCAGGGATGGCCAGAAAAAGTTATTTACGGGATGAATTCAGGGAAGGTAAGGCAGAGAAAGCTGCACTGCAACCTATTTAGGACATGATGGCAAACATGAAATATGCCTTGGAACTTTTTATGTGCAAAAGCAGTTTTGCTTTGGATTCTGCATCACCCTGAGGATGGGATGCTTCATACATCCACACCCCAAAGCACCTGCCTCGCACACGGAGTGTGCTGGCAGCTCCCCTTCCCACCTCCCTTCCCCGCCCAGAGGGTCTCGGGAAGATGTCCAAGCCAGGCTGCTGCCTCGGGGAGAGCACCAGGAGGGAAGTGCAAGGTGGGTTGGACGTGCCAGGTGCCGCCTGCCCTGACCGGTGGCCCCTGAGGTTCATCTCCATTGGGTCCGTCTCTCTGGCAAGCTCCTGGCTTTCTGTCACCCTGCCAGCTCCGGGCTGTCCCTCTCCTGTTCCCCCATCAATCACCCACAACGGGGATGATGTGTTAATGTTTTTCCTATAGACAGACACATTATGTTTCCACACTGCCTCTGCACACGTCGTGTTTACGCCCCTTCTCCCTCCGGGGAGTAAATCAAGCAAATTGATGCGAGCCATGATTAATTGTGTATCTCGGACCAATCTTTTACCGAGTCCCTCACACGGGCAGGTTGTTCCCCCCCTCTCCCTCCCCGATGAACAGGGGAGAGGAGACGGCGCTCTGCTCACTCCCTCTCGCGCAGTTTGACGGATAGAGCCTGCCCGGGACGCGGCGAGATAAATTTGAAAGGCCTGCACCGGGCTGTCAGCGTTAAAGATGATGAATGTGGGAGGTGAGGCGGGAGGGACCCGCCGAGCTCGGCGTAATGGATAGGGCTCCTCGGGAATGGATGCTCGCCCGGCGATTCTGCGTTAATCTCTGGGCTCCGCCGAGGTGCCGCCGACTGATAACAAGGAAATAGGAATGACAACAATTTTTAGCCGAGAGATTCTTCACAAAAATGCCAGCCTGCTGGAGGTCTGACAGGCCCTGATTGAATGGGAGCGGGGAGGGGGGAGCCTGCGAGCACCTCTTGACTAACATGCAAAAGATGGATCATTTCATTCCCCCATCTGACCATCCACATTTATTATCATTTCCCTTAATTCTGCCTCGCTTAGATACCTGTCAGCACCGTTTCTCTTCTGAGGGCCAGCTGATGGGATCTGAGCGGGGCCGGAGCCCCCGTCCCTCCAGCGTGGGAAGCAGGAGCATCCCCGCTGCGGCAGGCAGCATCATGGACATGGCTGCCCTGACCTCGGCTCGCCTGGATGGACAAGCAAATCACCAGGACAGGCTTTGCTCCCCAAGGCAGGCTCATGGCATGGCCCTGCTGCTGCTGCCTGTGCCACCACACCAGAACCTGTGTTCTCAGCCTTTCCCTGCCAGGAGACAGAAGCCATGGGGGGGTCCCCGCTCTCTCCTCCTCTGCCAGGAAAGCATTTTCTGGCTCCTCTGGCTGAGGCTTTCCAAGTCACCCCATAGTGATCACAAGGTTGATCTCGCATGCTGGGAGTGTTTTGCTGGGGCTCAGCCTTTGCTCAAGCACCATGGGCTGGCCCTGGCTGAAAAAGTCCCAGCTCCCCATCACACAGTGTTTAAGCCAATAGCTTTGCCCAGGTTCAGCAAAACACCTCTCTGCATCACACTTTGCTCAAGCAGCGTGAAACTAGAGCTGGAAGAAGCGGAGTGAGCTCTCGCCTGGCCAGAGCACAGTGGGGTGGGATTCTGCTGCTGCTGCAGACGTTTCAAGCCTTAGAGGGGATCTTTGCTCCTGGCAGGAGACATCCCACCTCACCTTTTTAAGCTTTCTCCTGGAGCCTGTCATGGCCACTGCAAGAGCATCACTTGCTCCTGTACAATACAGTGTCTCATTTGGGCTCCAGTGACCCTCTGGCTGGCACCACAGTTGGGACCAGAGGGGCTGGGAGGCACATCCCTGCTGCTGGGTTAGGTATGCAGCAGAAGGAAGGAGCAGGCTGAGATGGCAGCAGGATGGGGAGAGGCTGATTCTGTCTCCCAGCTTCTTCTGGGACAAATCTCTGGATCTAGTGTGGTCCTTGAGATACCCCATGGCTAGGCTGATGGTGTCTGGCCCACCAGCCATCATCTGGGTCCCCGATCACCCTAGGAACAACCTCAAAGGGTGCCTGCCCAGGTGAAACTTCTGGGAAGGGCTCCTTTGACCACTGAGAGATGCTGAGGTCCAAGAAGAGCTGGCTGGAACACTGTGTGGAGAGGACAAGACTGTGAGGTGCCACCCCGTCATATCCCCAGCCCTCCTGGCCATGGGGAGAGGACAGGGCTTGCTAAGCCCCAGGACTGCAGCAGTAGGTACTGCTAGCAGCCCCTCATCTGGTCTTTGCAGCCCAGAGACCACAGCAGAGGAGCACAGCTGTGATGCTTTGGATCCAGCCACATCAGGAGGAGAAAGAGAATCCCTGGAGGAAGTTTCCAGAGCCCCAAAGGCTGCACAGAGGAACCTGGAGGTGACAGGGTAAGCTATGGCACTCACCAGAGTGAGGACAGCCCCAGGGAAGCCAGGTGGGACAGGAACAGGGGAAATGGAAGGCATCAGTACAGCTAATAAACACCAGGACTGCCTTGCAGAGGGCTGTGGTGGAGGGGAGCCTCCCCAGCACAACACACAGCACCCTGAGGGTCTACCTCCCATGTGCCTGGGCTGTCCCCAGCTCACCTGAGCACCCGCAGCAGGAGCTTGGCACTTCCAGGGTCCTTCATTGCCATGTCAGGGCGATCAGGTGGGGAATCACCATGTTCATCAGCAAATAGCTGGGTGCACTGGGCTGGGCAGCCACAGCATGAATTTCTTCCTTGGGGTTAGGTAGGATGCAGACACCAGACTGTCCTCAAATCTCACCCCTTCTTGAGTGCTGCCGGGTTGACCTGCACCCTCTTCCTCTCCCTGCAGCCTCCTCTTCCCCTCCTTGTGTCTCTCCCTCTGTAGACAGCACTGGTTCCTTAATGACCCTGATCATACAACTATTTTCTGGCCACACATAAACGCTTTCATTCCCCCCGCCTCCTCACCCCTGACTGCCATCGCCATATTAAAAAGCAACCCGCTGCTGGGAATACATTAGTGACTTGCAGCAGATCCTTCTTTGCAAGGATAATTACAAAAAATAGAGGGACAATAACTATTAATATTTTATTGCAGTATTTAATGAGCTAAAGCAAATCGTCTTGCACTCCACTGGAACGACATGCTTTGTCATTCTTACATTCCCTCCATCATTTTCCTCGGCTCCCCATCTGAGGAGCCCTCCCTGCTTTCAAGTCCTGCTCACTCAGTGCAATTTATATTTCTTCTAAGCTGCTTTTCTCGAACTTGAAAAACGACCTTCCTACTTTCCAGGGCTGATGTGCTCTCCCTGCCAGCGGTTCAGCCTCCAGACCTGTCCACTTGTACCAATCGAGTCCGGGGGAAAGAGCAAACCCCTTTATCTGAGCAGAGAAAAGCTGCCCTTTCATCTCAGGTGTTTATTGTCTCCATTTCACATGCAAGGAAGCAGCTTCCAGAGGTTAAAGAAGGAGTTTTAAAAGCACCTTGGGACTCCGAGGGACTTATGTCCTTGCTTTTGAAAGCCCCGCGCAGCGCGGGTCACCCATGGCTCAAGAGGGAGTCGGCAGCTGAGCAGGGGACAGAGACTCACGCCAGCTGCTGGGCCTGTGCCCCGGCCATGCCCGAGGGCAGCAGCACCGCTGTGCACGCTCAAAGTCGGGGCCAGACGGGTCTTGCTCACTCTCGGGACATTGAGTGGGGCCGCTGCCATCAATGGGCAGCGCCAGTTCTCCGTTCAATCAGCTGAGCTTGCTCATGAGGACACAGACCTGCAGCAAGACAGCAGTGGAGCCCTGACCCCAGAGCATGGGGCAGGCTTGCTCCCACCCAGCAAACCTGCTGCATGCTAATCCCTGCCCCACTGCCAGCCGGTCGGGGATCCTGGGGATGTGTTTTGGAAGGCTCAGTGAGGCTAATTACTCCGCGTGGCTCCAGATTGGGCTACCCTCCCTGGGAGCGGAGGATTTCAGGAGTACTCTGCAAGGGACCCAGGGTGCCAGGGTGTCCCCAGGCATCTGCTTCTCTGCACACCAGAGACCTCCCGGCATCGCCCTCCACTGAGCATGGACCCACAGTGTGCACCACCAGGGCTCCACCGGGGAAAACACCAATATGTCAATGTCTGCTTTGTATTTCCCTAAACTCCTTGATTCCTGCTTTTTGATCCATTCTGATGGGGGGAAAAAATGCCACACAAATAATTCTATAGGCTCCTATATATTAGTTCTATATGATATAATAGTTCCATATTATAGGTATAGAGTTTAATATATGTATATAGTTGTATAGTTCCTATATAGCATCTCTTTCTCTCTCTGACCCTATATAATAGTTCTATAGGCTCCTCTGTAAAAGTCCCAGTGGTCTGAATCCAAGGAAACGGGGCCCCAATCGTTTAAACCTTCCTAGTGCTCAAACATCCCTCTCTCTCTGCTGCAAGTTCATTACTTTTGAAACCCACACCGCTCCTTTGAGCTGCTCTGGCCTCCCAGGGAATGACCATTTGTGTCCCAGCTACCGCCTGGTCTCACCCCTCTGCAGGTAATGCAAGCTTGCAGGTGCAGGGCCCAAAAGTACAGAGCACAGCGCCTTCTCCAGGATGGCAATAACCCTGGAAAAAGCATTAGCATAAAGCTCTGTCATCTCCTCAGTGTCATTTCATCCTGCCGTGCTGGCCATGCACTGAGCAGCAGGTTTAACCCACTGCAACAAGATGCTCAAGGGAAAGGTGGAGGAGCACAAAGCCATGCCGGTACATCCATATATCTGCACACCCCGACAGATAACGTTACTGTGTGCATAATGCCTTGTTGCACACAAGCCAAAGTCAATCAGGCTTCAAGAATGCAAGCAGCCTTAAAAAGTATCCAACCCAAACAGATCTGAAACAAGATTATTTCGTTTTAAAAGGGCTCAATAAGGTAAAGTAAAAGTTGGAGTTGTTATTGGCACAATGACCTTTACCCGTGAAAGTGCGAGTAACAGAAAATCTTTCCCTGAAAAATCCTAAAAATATCTTATGGATACACACATGCGTGTGCATAGAAGTATATATGTAAAAATCACTCAAGCCATTCACAACGTGCTCAGAACAAGGATAAAAAGGGAGATGGAGCTGAGCAGCATCTCTGTCCAAGAGGAGCAAAACACAGGAAGCAGCAGCACTGCTGGTAAAGCTGGGGGGGATGTTTTTGACCGTTTCACCGGCTAAAAATCTGAGTCCAGGTGCTCAATGGGGATCACTTTGATGCTGATTTACATCAGCTGAGGTGCTGAGCTTAGGATTTCAAGCTGATGTGACCCTATTAATGTGTGCTCTGGCTGGTCATTGCAGTCAATAGGCAACCAAAGAACGAGAGGGTTCAAAACTCTTTTCCCAACCTTCCCTCGCAGATGGGTGGGCTAACGGGACAGGGGATGTGGGGAGCAGCTTCCTTGTCCTCCAGAAATAAATAATCTCTCCCCCATCCTCCACGAGTGGAGTGGAGATTTAATGTGCTGACAGCCTGCATTTTTTACCTTTAGTCAATACAAGAAAGGCCCCAAGACTATGATTCCCAACATCTGGATTCCATCAATATGCGATCTGTCATGATGTATCGGCATTCCTCCCCCCACCCCGATTGAGCAATGCGGCTGGTTTTATTAATATGTCAAATACATTATCCGTGTAATACACTTGTCTGCCTCTGCCCTCCCGCTGCTCCTGCACAGCAGATTTGAATGTATGATGAATCAGTTTGCATTACACGTCTGTACGTCATAATTTGTCAGGATTAATAGAACTGTGTGCATGGGGGGGAGTGGGAGGGAGCGCGTCATGTGTGTTTAGTGCAGAGATGTCTGTATCACTTATTTATCTCTGGTCAGGCTGCTGAGTTCCCGGAAAACAGAGAGTGCAGCACGTCTGGGAATCGCTGAGCAACCCGGAGTGCTGTTGCAGGCACAGCCCTGTCCACAAGCTGTTCCAGCTGTGGAGCCACGGGAAAAGGGGCAAAGGGGGTATTTTGGGTGCCTCTGACACATTGGGGTTTCCACGGCTCTGTGCACAGGGTTGAGTCCCTGTACACTGTGTCAGGCACCAACAGCAGAGACATAAGGAGGCTGACACAGGGCTCCCAGTCTTCCTCCTGGCTGTGCCAGAGCCTTGTTACCTGACCCTGAAGCACAACTCCTTGCCTCAGTTTCCCCGTGCCTGACATCCACCTCTGCCCTCACTGCCTGTTCCCTGCGCAACTTGCAGAAAGTAATTTATTTTCACTTTGCAAATGACTATTGGTCTCAATTGCTTATGGGGAAGAGGCGCTGGGAGCCAGGAGCCATGTGCAGGGATAAGCACGTCCAGAGCCACAACCAGTTGGTGCAAGCTACACTCTCCCAAAGACCCAGTGAAACATGCCCAAGAAATGGGTTGGGGCTCAGCAGGAGGCACCGGTGCCATCTCCCCTTTGCATACAGTGCATTTGTTTGTAGCTGTGCAGCTGGACTTTGGTTTGCTCCTGTAAAACAAATATTTCAGCTATAAACTTTATTTACAGTGTATTACACAGGATTTAGTAGGACCCATAAAGACCAGGGAACAGAACTACCCGTGCCGTTGCTTCCAGTGGTGACCCAGCAAGATCAGTGAAACCAACCTGCAACAGGCATGCAGGCTTCTCTACCCAGCAGATACAGAGAACCACTACCTACATCCCTCAGAGCCCCATGGGCTGCCCACCTCAGGGTCTGACACCCTGCCCATAGCACCATGTTAGATGTCTCTCAGCTCACTCCTAATGAGCTCGTACATCCACCCAGGACAGCCCAGTGCCATGAAGAGCTCCTATCTTGTGTCCTGGAAGCAAGACAGCCCCGTCAGCGCAGCACTATGCTCCCTCTCATTAGCACTGCCTCTCACCAGGGCTAATTATCCTGGCTGTTAGTTCGTCTCTCAGCCCAGCGTGGCATGGCCTAGAGGAGGAGGCATGAGGCCTCCTCACTGTTCTCGTGCCAGGTCCTTGCCCCAGCGCCAATGGTAACATTGCTGGGACCGCAGCATCCAGTCCCAGGTGGCTCCTGGCGAGCTGCAAAGCTGCCTTTGGTCAGGGATCAGGGAAATCAGGGATTTGGGGATATGGAACAGGGACCACCTGCCTTGGCATCTGCAGGAGCTGAAGTTGGGTTGGATGGGAGAGGGCAGCAAGCAGATCTCAGTGTACCAACACACCTCCCCATGGCCCCCTGCACTTCTCCAGCCCATTTCACTTCCACTGCATGAATTAAAAGGTGGTAAGTGACCATCTTAAAGACCTGCACAGTCTAAATATAACGTCAGATATCAGCACTATGATTAAATATAAACTGTCTTGAGCGAAGAATGGTAATATTTTACAGTGTTGTCATTGCTGTTACTTTGCTTGCAGCGAAGCTTAGCAGAAATGTGGATTTAAAATACTCATCACAGTGCTGATGGCAACATCTTGCCACAGTAAGATCCCCAGCAAACAGCTCATGGCCCCCCCTGCAGAGCGTGCACCCACAACAGAGCACCCCAAATCCTGCCTCCACATCACGGGGTTTTGGTACCTGCCATGGTCAGGGCTTCCCCCTCTGCCAGTAACCATGGTGCTGGCAAAGAGCCCCCTCTGCCCAAAAATAGCAATGCTGTCCCACACCTTGCAGGGGGCTCTGCAGGGCACCTCTCAGCTGGCCCCGCCACCCCACTGAAAGGGCTTTGCTTGGGCATGAAATGGGCTTCTCAACCAAAGCAAACAGGGACTTTTTAATCAGAAAACTGAAAACCCCCCATGATTTCCCCCTTTTGCTTCTCCAAAAGGGCCAGGGGAAGTCCTGGCTGAGCAACCTCTCCTACCTCCAAAACCCAGACCCTGCTGCAAGCCCCAAACCCACCACCCTCTGACAGTTCCTTGCGAAGGGTCTCAACCTGCTCTTCTGCGTGGAAACACAAGCCATGTCCTCAAGGGTCTCCAGGGGTCCCTAGGGCTTCCTTTGCTGGGGCCACCACGCAGCCCATCCGTGCCAGGGCTGGTGCCACCTTCTCTCCTCTCTACTCCAGGTGACACCACGGGTCCATCCCCTCCCTGTGGTCACCGCATGGCCAAGCCCCGAGCCCTGTCCCCCTCCTCCCGGTGCCGCTTCCTGAGTGCACCGGAGGACGTGACGTCAGGTTCCCTTAATGGGCAGCAGTCACCTCGCTTTAATAACAGCTCCCAGAAACAATTGTACATTTACAACCCAGCGAGCGAGCTTGGCACGCTGAGCCCGCTCCCCTTCCAAGGCTTAATTTGATTTTGACATATTGGCTTGAGATTAAAGGGCTCTCATAAAAAAGAAAAAAAAAAAAAAAAAACAAAACCACCAAAAAAAACCCCAAACACACACACGCATCCAGCCCCCCCACTGCCCCTTTTTCAGGGCTCAAGCAAAAGTGCTAACATTGTAATATTTTAAGTAGAGAAAATCCAAGTGTGCTTTACCCCCTGCTGGCTCTTATGCTGGGCTTATAAAAATTAAGTGGAAACCTACACAGCTGTAGGCTATAAATCCTTTGTCGCTAACACAGCCAGGCCTGGTACCTGCCTCCAAAAAAATAAAAGAAAAAAAAAAAAAGAAAAGAAATGCAAACTCCAAGAATTGAGCAGCCAAAAGAGATGCACGGGGCTGGGCAGGCTTGGGAGTGGCTGTCGAGGCCCTTGGGATGTCCCTGTGGCCAGGGGGCTGCAGGGAGGAGGGGTGGGGAAGGGGCGAAAGCGCCGGAGCATCAGGGAGAGCATGGCAAAGCAGTAAGAGCCCTCTCGGCTGAAGATCAATTAGCATCAATTACTGACTTCATTTAATTGTCGTAGAAGATGAATTTGTCATTTTTAGTCTGGAATTAATGGGAGACCTTCAACTTTCCCTTGGCAGCCCCAGCAGGTCACTGGATGTTTTTTCACTCCTTTTGCACAGGGGAGAAATGTGGCAGCAGGGAGGAGAGGGGAGAGCGGCCAGTGCCACCCAGGTACCCGTCCCCATCCGCCCCCACCCATCCCCACCCGCTGCTGTCCCAAGAGTGGCACCACAGCGGCAAACAGCCCCAGCAGCTGACCAGCACAAGAAGCACGGCTGGTGGCGATGCCCTGGCCAGCCCTCGTGCCATGCCCAGCAGCGCTCCCGCCACTACCTTTCTTGTTTTCTCTCTCTTTTTTCTTTTTTGGCACCTTCCACTTTTTCTCCCCTTTCCTGTTTTCCACCAGAAATTAATTTTGCAGCCGAGGGCTGTGAAGTGTTTACATTTTCCCCAGCAAACAGGCGACAGTAAACAATGAACGCTCGCAGATGAAATTGAATTTATAACTGCATTATGGGGCCAGATAACGCCCTAAAATAATACAACGATAAGGAAATTCGATTTGATTGCGGCCACGAATCAGCTTGGGCCCATCTGCAGCGAGGCCTCCCGTAATAATTTTAAATTGGGTTTGTAAACCTTATTTGTCCTTAAATATTTCTGTCATTTTTCATTGCCAGAGACAGATCCTTGGGCGTGAGGCGGCACATTGGCCCTGCCGGAGCCGCGCCGGTGTGCAGGCAGAGGGCCAGCACGGGTGCCCGGCGTGCCGAGCGGGCGCCAGGGCCGGCGGTGACAGCCGCTCGTCCTATCCATCACCGTGTCGACAGCCAGGGAGGAATCTCAGGCAGAAATTGAGTTTGCCTCACAGGGGACAATTGAACAAATTAATAGACCATTAGCCAAGCGGTGACCTGAGAAACGAGGGTGCTCCGGCTCCCCTCAGGTTTGGGGGGGAAGGAAGAGGAGAGGCGATGGAAATCCCATGGTTGTCCCCAAGGGGTCGGTCCAGCCCCCCGGGAGGGGATGGGAGATTTGGGTGGTTGACCGCGCTGGGAGCCTGTCATGGCTCACTTGCAGCCTGGCACCAGCTCACCGAAAAGCGGCTGTGCCGGTGTGCTGGTGTGCAGATGGCACAGTGGAAACGGATGCGGGGTTCTGGCGGGTGGGAGATGGCAAGAGGGGCTGCAAAGACGATCCACGGTAACGTAGAGGGACAGTCAGGCAGTAGTAAAGGGAAAGGTAGGGAGAGGAGGAATAAAAACTCCAATCCTTTCTTGTTTCTGAGAAATCTCCTGCAGAAAGCCATCGTTCAGAAGTGCTGCACGAAACGGTGCTGTGGTGTGCACAGGACAGCTCCCAGGTCCCCAGGGTGCAGGGGCACAGGGTACCCCTCTGTCTCAGTGGGTGACAGGCTTGTGGTTACCACCAGGCAGGTCACCAGGCATCTGCATTGATCCCTGCCTGTCTCAGCCCTCTTCACATCATGAAGGATGCTGAACTAGGAAAAGGCTGGGCAACCCCTGCATTGTGGCCACCAGCCGGGCTGTAGGACCTTGTAGAGGGGTAATCCCAGAGAGGACACAGTCCTCCTGCCTCCAAACGCAGCCAGGTGCCCTGTGCAGCATCTCTCCTCTGCACCCTCCCCCGAGCTTGCCTGTATCATCACCATTCATTATCCAAATGACTATATTTATTAAGTCCCCTGCCAAGGCATTACAGAGTGGTCTGTAACAGAGATTAAAAGCAGAATAAAACACCAATGTTATTTTTTCAAGTAAACAAAACGATAAATAGCCTCAGCATTGGCTACCAGAAACACACAGCCATGGGAAGGATGCCAAATTCATCATGCCACAACATGAACACATTTGTGCCTGTAGACACCCCACTCTCAGAGGTGGGGATCAGACCCATAAACGTGCTTCTGCTTGTCCAGCTGCTCCCTGCACTGAAGGCCCGGTTGGTGGGGGAACACCTTCACCTGCTCTGCCCTGGGCAGCTGCCCTGCACCACCCCACCTCAGCCGGGATGCTGAGCCCCACGGGAATGTCCTCCTTTCCACTGCCCCTACGGCTTGTAGGGCAGGGACAGCTCAGGGATGCTCCTCTGCTGGTACTAAAAGCCTGCTGCAAAGACATCTATGAGGAAGGCTAGGTCGGTGACTGTCCCCAAGCCTGCCAGCTCACACACCTCTAGGACACCAAGGCACTACAGTCTGGGGCAGCAGATGGATGGACCACCACAGTCCTGGTGGCGTTTGCCAAAAGCTGGGGCAGCAGTGGGATGCAGCAAGGAGCCACAGCTCCTCACTCCTGCCCACTTGGGCCTGCAGAGCACAGAATCAGCCCCTGCAGCACGAGGCTGCTTGGTTCTTTTTTTTCAAAGGTATTATTTTAAGTCTGTAAATGAGGTGCCTTATGAGGAGGCACCAGGTTTCCTTTGTCTATGCTGGAGATAATAGTGCAGATAGGATGTATATTCTGTAAAAACATACACTCACTTCCACTTACCAGTTACCTTTTTTTCTGAGAGCTGTAAGGGTTTCAATTACCGGATTCTGGGATTTAGTGCCCAGGGCTTTTTGGTGTGTGTTAGATTTATTAGAAGGTTTAGTACCAGCGGAGGATTCACGCATTTACTCCCAGGAGCCCAGCTTCCGTTCACAGACCCTAAATCATGAGCTGAGATGGGCTATTGTCACTTACGACATTAGCATGGTTAACGTACGTGGGGATGATTAATAGCAATATACATGCAGCCTCCCCCTCCTCCCCAAACACCACGCCTCTGCCACCTCAGCCCAAGCCAGGAGCTGTGAGGGGTGCAGCCAGCACGCCTGCCTTTGCAGGGAGAGCTGCCCCGCACCCCTTTCTTGGGAGCTCCTGGTGCTCAGCACCACCCCAGCACCAAGACTATTATTGCTGTACACTATATTTTAATATTATTATTATTTTTTTTAAGATGAAGTGTTGAAGGCTCTCTGGGGGGCAGAGGGCTTTCTGCTGAGGCAGGGCTATGGGAACCCCCAGGCAGATGCCTGGGAGAAGGGGAAGGTGGGCAGGCTGGCAAAACCTGCAGAAAAAAAAAATTATTCTAAGAGTAAATCCAACCTTTCCTAGCAGGACCCACCCACCCACCCCTTGCTGGCTGCTTCTTCCCAAAGGAAATCTCAGGTCAAATCTGCTACTGGAGGAAAGAGAAAAGGACAGTGCTTTTTTTAAGCAGAGAGCAGCTGAATAAGCCAGCTCCTCTTATCCAAGCACATCTCCCCTGAAAAATCCCACGAGATTATCTCACCCATCTGCCCAGCTTGCCCCACATCTGCAGGAGCAGATCCACATGTTAGAGTCCTCCTTATTGCCCCAGGAGAATGGCAACAAGGCTCAAACTCATCACACAAGCAGTATCCCAGTACCTCAAGGATGCAGTAGCGCCTATATCATGGGCTCTGCATCTTGCAGTAGCAGGTACCCAAGGCTCCAGGCAAGACCTTGGCCCTGCTACGCTCCAGGGGAGATACAACCATGCTCCTAACGAGCAAGATCCTGATGGCTTTTGTCCTTTTTCCAATACTGTGTTACTTACATTCCTTCTTTTTTAATTAAAGCAGCCCCAGCTGATTTTACAAGCTTGCCGCTGTTTCTCTCCCAGTCTCTGTGTCTCTCATATGCTTGAGTGCTAGTATTAATTATTAGAGCCAATTTACTGTTTATACTCTGATGTTTTAACTAATTACCACTAATGGCAGACACCAGTGGGCAATCAACTTCATTTAGTTCCCAGTGCAAACCACTCATTACCATCTGAGAGAGGGAAAGAGAGTGCGTGGGAGGGATAAATAAAGACCAAGCTACATAGATAGGTGCCTGGGATTGGTGGTGAAATGCAGTGCTGGGGATGCTACTGCTGCAGCCCTCTTGGCAGCGCTCTGGGGGAGGATTTAAAGCTCCAGCATGTGTGGCTAGGCAGTAGGGGGAAGCCTTTGTGCACACAGCTCTGCAAGGGCTGTTAGATTGCTGGTACTTTGCACCATGTGCAAAGCCCTGCCTTGTCACCAGGGGAAGGCTCTAAACCTAAGACACCTACAGTTGCAGGTGAGCAATGTGCCTCCTTTGCTTGGCAAATGGCTCCTTTTACCCTACTGGGTTTCATCCCTGGATAAGTGCAGTCCCTGCTCATGTTCTTGGCTCAGTGCAATGCCAGATGGAGCCAGGTTTCCTGAGTTCCAGGTGCCTCTGGTGTTAATCCTGCCATGAGAGGTACAGCGGGTGATGTGAAGTCAAGATGAGCTGGGTCTGAAAAGCCCTTGAACTGGGCTTCTTCCTGTCTGGAGCTGAACTTTAAGCCTGGGCTAATGAAGCTCAGTTACGGAGCTAATTTAGCTGTTTCTGTGTGTAGTGATATTGTTGTCACTAATCCCTCCCTAACATGAGTGCACACCTCAGCCTAGCTTGTGTCTCTGTCTACTTGTTCCCTCTGAGACCCAGGAAAGCCACCAAGGCACACGTTTATCCCTGGGCACCAGTGCAGGATTGCATGATATTAAAAGTATATAACCTGCAGGTGATATAACTCTCCTGGCTGTGCTCTTTCTTCTCTGTTTTGGACCAAGAAACTAACACATAGTGCAGAGAGATGCTTACAAGGAGGGGTGATGGAGAGAGATGACTCCACCAGAGCTGGGCTGGCCCTGCAGCTCCAGCAGACACCTTTGGTGGGTGCAGCCTGGAGCATGAGGACTGAGTTCCCAGGCACCCCCAGATGTGGCTGAGAAACACCTCTAGAAAAAATGATGTCCAGATCCATTTGCTTCCTACAGTGAGACTGGTTAACCCTGACCTGGGACAAACCTCCAGCCAACTGCATGTGTGGTTCTCGGGTTCTGGACTCCTTCAGCCCTCAGGAATGAACCACTGGGGAAAAAAGGCCCTTTCCAGGGGACAGAGAGCTCTGATGACCTGCCAGCTCATTACCAGTAGTGGGAGTCCTGCCCTAACAAAAGGGACTGTAGGGTTTTCGGAGTCTGGATTCCACAGATGTGATTTTAGCACAGTGATACTGTAACAGCTCAGCGGGGAATCCCGAAATGGGTATGAGCGCAACTGCAGGGACGGGGCTGGGCACTACCTCCCCAAAGGGATTGCCAGTCCCTCTCTTTTCCCCCTTTCTCTCATTCTTTCATTCCCTGATTTGCTCGGTTGAAATCCTGCTTTTGAAAGGAAGACAGAGGAGGGGGCTGGAGACCTGTTCTGTGGTGGTGGGGACGTGGTCGCCTGTCTTGTGGAGGGGGGGTGGGTTATAACTATGCACACATCTGAAATGTAATTGCTGTCAGCTCTCTCCATTCTTGCAGCACGAGGCCTTTAATCTCTCCCACCAGACCCATCGGCCCTGATATTGCAGCTCCAGAAAGGCTGGTTTTATGTACTTTAACCCTGCGACCTTTACAAATCCCATCATTCCAATCAATACGTCTCATTAGCGTTAGGTAAATGTATGGGATGGATGGGGAGCTGTGCTGGGAGGAACCCATAGAGGGTGGGGTGGAAAGTGCTCCTGCCTGCCTGCTCTCAGGGGGCAGCACAGCCCCACTGTGCTCCCCGGGCTGCTGGGGGCATCCTTTTCCCATCCTTGCCCCCAAATATCCTTCCCCCGAGACACACACCTTGGTCCAGCTAGAGAAGGGGGCCAGCTAATGCAGAGCATGAAACAAAGTCCCTGCAAAGCCAACAGTGGAGTCAAGAGCCCAAGCTATTAACTGGACCAAGCTGTTGGAGTAATTTTTTTTCCCCCCTCTCTCCTTGGGAAGCAGACATATGTTTTACAGCTTTTCCCTATGCTAAATGAAAACATACGGGGCCTGTGGCAGGTGATGGGAAAACAATGTGGGGTGTGCACGGGGCTGCCTGCCATCCCTGCCTGTCATGGAGAGGAGCTGCCAAGGAAGTCTGTTACTGTGGATGGCAGGACAAAGCCAAGGGGTGGAAAAAAAGAAATTCTCTGGCAATTCCTGTGAAAATTAAGGGCTTAATCTATGGAGACGTGTGAGTTTACGGCAGGTGAGGACCTCATCAGTGCAGGAATGCTGGCCATGCCAGGTGGGACTAACCCATGTGTTCATGGGGCATCAGTCAACCAAGAATGCTTCAGAAAAAGGATGGGGCCAGTCCTGCCCTTGGGAAGGCTGGAGGTGAGATAGTGTTGCAATCCAGTTTTTCACTGGGGAGGGGGATCCCTTCCCCCTGGATCAGTGCCTCAGCCAGCAGGGCTGTAAATACTATTACTGCCCATAAAACTACCCAGCTCTCCTTGGAATCCTGCTCAAATGCTTGACTTGGATGACCCAGCAGCAGCAGATCCCACAGGAGCAGGCATCTTGGGGGCTTTTCTACTGCTGCAGCACACCCGGGTTGGGGGCAGCCTACCCTGCCATGTGTGCCTCCTTGCTCCCCATGCTGCCACCAAGGTGTGGGGTGGCTTCCTGGGGCACCACAGGACAAGTGGCCTCCAGACCTCAGCCCTTCTGGCTCACCTGCACCATGTGCCTTGCAGTTCCATACCATGCCTAGTCTGTGTCCCAGAGCCTGAATTGAACTATCCCATGCTTAAGAAAATTAATCCCTGGCAAATCCAGCTCCTCAAAAGGAAAGAAGTTGAGCTGAAGGTCTTCTCCCAGTGGGGCAGGCTGGGGTGCAGGAGGAGCTGAGGGTGCCCTCATCACCATCCCCAGGCAGGGCAAGCTTTTTAAGTGGCATCTGGAGCCAGTTTTGGTTTCTGAGCTCTGCTATCCCCATCTGCAGAGCCAGCATGTTACTGCAACAGAACTCAGTCCTGCTGGCTTTGGGCTTACCCCAGCAGTAAAAGCAGCCTGATGAATACAGAGCACAAAATATATTCATATGCGTACATCTATTTCTGCAAGAGCCTACAAAAGCAAGTGCTTAAAAGCCATAGGCAAGTTCTGCTTTTTTGCATTAGTGAATTTTAATGAAGGTGTTTCCATGAGGTTTGAACTTAGAGCTGGGCCGAATATACCTCTCGCTGGAGTGTGGGGCAGCCAAATTTGTCTCCATGCTGGAGGGGATATGTGGAGGTGGATATGTGACATTCCCATGTGTGCAGGATGGTTTGAAGACCCGGTTCATGTGCTCCCCCCTTTCCCAGCACTAATGCCCACTTTCCTCATCTCCCCACTGTTCTGTTTGTCAAGGCTCTTCAGCAAGACCTCGGACTTGTTGACAAGCACTAAACTCTGTAGTGGCATGAAAACCATTTAAGCGCTAAGCTCCCCTCGGCTTTAGTGAGATGACTGTGCGGCACGGGATCTTAGCGCAGCCCCTGGCAGGAGGCAGAGAGAAGGAGAAATTAATAAATCCTCTGGCAGGGCCAATTTCACTCGAACTGACAGTGCTCCTCCTGGAATTAAATGGTTGAGTCCCAAGGTACCTCTCTGGAGCGGCAGGTTGCTTGGCATCACGCCAGCACCCCTGCCCGCCGGCTCCGTGGCCACCAAGCTGGGAGCAGCCGTGAAACCTGTGTCTGGGCTGTGATAGGAAAAACCAGCCTGTAGCTTCAGAGTCGTCCTCTCCAGCAGAACAACTGTTAGGCCCGATACAGCCCCGCTGTTCAAGTCCCCAGCTTTGCAGGGCTTTGGGGTACCTCGTCCTGTCTGGCAGCCTCCAGTGGCAGGGCACCCACGTGCTGGGGGCTCACGGAGTCTTTTGAGTTTGGGGGTTTTTTTGGCACCCATGTGTAGCCAGCAGCAAAGCCTCCCAGGCAGCTGCAGACCCTCAGCAAGCCTTCTGGAGCAGTGTTGTGCTCCTCAGCACCGCAGTCCCTGCCTGGCCGTCCCCATCTGGCAGCAGGACATGCTGCACAGCTGCGGCAAAGGGGAATGGGGCGAGAGGGCGGAAAGCTAACACATCCCCCAGTGCCCCTGTGGTTATCAGAGGAGGACAAAGCAGCGGCCTTGCTACAGGACCCTATTTAACCTTCTTGAGCTTGTTTGCCAGGGGAAAGCTTAGCAGGAGGTGAGATATTGTAGATAGATTGGTGGGTCCAGAGATGCAGGGGACTGCAGCAGCCTTAGATTTTATCTGTGACTCTGTGTGGCCAAATGACCTTGGAATCCCAATCAACAGTTGTTAATAAAACATAGGGGAGAAGCATAAGGGGTAAAAGGCAGATCGTGCTGTGGAGCTCTGGGGGAGCCCTGTGACAGTTGAGGGCACTCAATACTGCCACTGTCTAGTCTAATACCATCCAGAGCATGTAAGGTTACTGGTTCCTTTTTCCTTAACCATTGGAAAAACTGCTTTTAGACATTAATGGGAACAGAAGGAATTCCCAAAGGCCTGGAAACCCCCCCAGATCCCTATCTGCTCCACAGCCTGTTGACTCCTGGGTGCCTGTCTTCTTCCTGTGCTGCAGCCTCCTGAAGGGCTTGGGCTGAGCCCGGCCCAGGGGGAGGTGGGAAGAGGCTGAAGACAGCTGCATAGGTAGGAGCAGGAGCTTCCCTGTTCTTCTTTTCACTCCATCTCTTGGCAATGTTCAGCCCTCTGGGCTGCTCTTCTGTGTGCCCTTTCCCCCCATGTATGGTCTGGATCTGCTGGACTTATTCTTTCACTGCATTTCACCTGTGTCACTGGGAGCTCCTCTTCCTTTGCAGGAGATGGGGCAGCCCCAAGGCTGGGAAGGGAAGGAAGAGCTGGTTTTGGCTGTCACTGGAGAGAACCAGTGGGACATCATCCCAAAGCCACTGCTGCCTTCCTGCTGCACCCCATCTCCTCCTCACCACTGGTGGTGCAGAAATCTGGCCCTTACTCAGCCCAGCATTTCAGTCCCAGCCATTACAATGACAAGGGTGATAAGAGATTCTTATCGCAGTGTTGAGAATCGATTTGAAGCTGAGCCCCTTCCCGCACTCCTCTTCACAGCTGCTGGAGCAGCGGTCGGCGCTGCAGAGGGACTCAGCAGCAGGGTTTATTGGAGAGCAAAGCTGACAGTTCAGGGTTCAGAATACTCCAGAGATACGTCCCTCCAGCCTGGCAGCTTCAGGCGTATCTTCCCACTGGAGGCACAGCACAGGACGGGAGCCAGGATGCCTGGGCTCCTTCCTGCCACGGGTCTGCTGGGAGACCTGCTCCATGTCCCCAGGCTGCAGGAGGGGCAATGCAGCTCTGCATCCCTGGAGGGCACTGTGAGCCTCCATCCAGGGGATCTGGGCAAAGGGCTATGGCCTGCCAGCTGAGGCAGGAGCTTGCTCTCCTCGTGCTCACAGGGATGAGAAGAAAGGAGAAGGTCCCGCTGACCCCACAAGAGAGAAGGAGCAGCCTGTAGTCCTGGATCCAAAGCCTGGGGCTCACTGCCCTCTTGTTTTACTCCAGCCCTCCAAAGAGCTCTCACTTTATACAACTGATTGTGGCCTGCCTCCACTCTGATCTCCTACTGATGCTGCCCACCCACCCATGTTTGATGGGGACAGATCCTGCCCTCCCACGTGTGCCTGGTGGGGACAGTGCTTGGGAAGGAGACATTTCCCACTGGCAGAACCGGGGGCTCCCAGGCTGGAGTGGGTGTCTATGAGCCCTGGCCAAATCACAATAGCCAGCGTCCCCCCTGCGTCACTGCAAGCTGCTGTCACCTCCCCTGCGGGAGGATGTCTGGGTGTCTCGCATGAGGAAGCAGAAACTACACACAAGTTTCAGTAAGGTTAGGGCTAATTTAGCACAGCTGCCCAGTCTCTCAATGTTTCCCCACAGTCACTGCCTCCACCATTTACAAAAACTCAGTTCCTCCCACGATTCGCCTCAAAATATGGCCAGGTCCCTGCTTGGAGCAGTCCTCAGAGACCACACCAGACCAGGCTTCCACCTTTCAGTTTCTACTCCAGGATGGCCAGCAAGCTGTTGCATGCCCCGGAGGGAAGGCAGAGGATCCAGCAGCACAGCTGCCTGTGCTGAGGCTGCCCTGAGCGGTCGGCACTGCAGCTCCCCAGTTCTTGGCGGCTCCTTAGCTCAAATGCACACACCCACTCTTTGCAGCACACCTGCAAAGGCAGAGCAGGAACTCAGTTGCTGGCGAGGAAACTGAGGCACAGGCAGGTTGTGGGCTTGCATGGCCGCACAGCGGAGCTGCCGAGATGACCAAGGTATCCTGATCTGGAGCTGCCCAAGGAGCCCAGGCCCCTTCAGAAACCTTGAAGCCCCAGCAGCTCTGGACATGCAGATGTTGCAAGTCCTCCCTTTCCTCCCAGAACCATCTCTGGGAAGAGCAGAAGCACAAGGCAGTGGCAGGGGAAGCATCCGAACAATCGGGGCTTGTGCAGAGATGAAGAAAGGCCCTTCTTGTTGGCGGGTGCAGTTGGGGTGAGCCCGGGGGCATCGCAGGATGGCACCCTAGGTACCCCAGCTGTGCCAACTCTCCAGCCCAACAGAGAGGGGGCTGTTGTGGGCCCAGCCCCGGCACAGCGTGTCACCGCCTGCCTTGGTTAGCGGGGACGCTCTCTCTTTGTGCCTGCTGGTTTCTGCTCTGCTGACCTGCTTTGCTCCCTCCGCCGACGCCATCCATCAGCTCTGGCAGCCCTGTCAATTCCAGGGCTTCACGATGCCATTCCCCAGGGGGGAAAAGCACTTTTTTTTTTTTTTAAGGGAAAGGAGAAGTATTTTCCCTCCTGGCAAGCTGCTAGGCTCCCTCCCTCCCCTCCTCAGAGACATCTAATGCTCAACCCAGCCCAGGGACAGAGGAACGGAGTATGCCTGGGCTTTTCACTCAGCCCAGCCCCAGTCTCCTCACCAGCTGCCAGGGGCCCGAAGGGCTGCCGTACCAGACAGATGTGCAGTGTCCCCGGGGCAGATGTGCTCCAGCTCCCGGCCTGCCCCCCGGCCCTTGCTATTGCAGGTACCAGGCAGGCGGTGGCAGCCTGACCTGCAGCCCACAGGTCCAGCAGGCAGGTCCGGAGGGTGAGCAGCCACGCCAAGCTAGCAGGAGCTGGGGGAAATCAGCCTGGTGATGGACAAAGATGCCCGGCCATTTGCACAGTGCCTTTTCGAGCTGGCTGCTGCAGCAGCTGCCCGGGGAAGGCATTATTGCATATGTCCCATGTCCTGCTCACCAGCCTGGCAGGCAGCAGGGACGAGCCAAGGATGCCAGGGCAGCCACCAGCTGGGTCAGGCTCAGAAGGATGACACCACTGCCCAGATGAGGATGGGGCTGGGTGCATTCTCACCTTCGCCTCTGAAAGCCCTTCTTCAGGAGATGGTGGGTTGAAGCATGTGCCAGCAGGTTGAAACCTCTAGCAATGCCCCATGCCTGAGTACTTGCCATGAGGCTGCAGTGCTGGAGACTACCTATAGCCAAGTGGTAGGAAAAAGTGGGATCCTGCAAGCATTCTTCACCCCTTCCTTCCTGCCTCCCTGGGTCTGAGTCAGCCCCACAGCACTGGATGTTGCCCCAGCTCTCCCCAGCCCCAACTCACTGTCCGGAGATCCAGATGTGGGGCAGGGACCCGACCATTATCAGAGCTTCTGCCTCTGTCCTGGCAATCCCACCTCAGCAGCAGAAACATCTGCCTCACCTCTTCGATCAATACTAAGCTCTTAATAGTCCTGACAACTTGCAAGAAAACAGGGGCATTAAATGTTAATTATATCTATTTGAATTTAAAAAATTTTATTACTTGAGTTAATTATAGCTGGAGCTGTAAAAAGGTGCAGAGCATAGGCACTGCTGCTCTATGGGGCGAGCGGGGTGAGCACCCCCAGCCATCCCGAGCTGTCGGCCAGGCTAGGATGGAGGGGTGTACCCGCCATAAGCACGGCCGCCTGCCGAGTGCACGGCCGGACTCTGCCCCTTGGGAAGGGGCCGCTGTGGGAAGGGGCTGTGCAGGGGCCATGCTGGTGGTGGGCGCACAGAGCTGGCGGCAGGGGTCTCGGGGTGCATGGCAGGTACTCGCTTAGCTGTTGCACTGGTGGGACCTGGCCTGCCCCAGCCTGTGGGCTTCTAATTTACTGCTTTCCTTTTACCGTAAAACTGAAAGGGGAAGGTGCACCCTTTAATCACTGCCTCCGGGGCCCCGCCTGAAACCACACAGAGACCGAGTGAAGGCTAGGAGTTAATGCTCCTTCCGACACCTTTTTATGATTCATGGGCCTGACCTTGAGCCATAAACCGCTCAACCTCCCCGCCACACTGGCAGTATTTACAGCCTGCAGGGGCCACTGCACGCAGCCACCGATGCAGATCCGCAGCCGGGCCGCGCAGGCTGGCACAGGTACGCAGCCCGAGATGCAACAGGTACGCAGCCAGAGATGTGCAGGCTGGGACGGCTCTGTGGCTGGGGATGCCCACACGGGAGCGCAGCCGTGGACGGATCCTAACGCAGCACACGGAGATAGAGATGCACATAATGCACTAATGAATCCATGTTTATGCACACCCATACATGAGCACACAGGTGAGTACAGGTAAATGTGCTAAGATGCTTTCACCTGGGAACACCCACAGATGCACATAACAAGCAAGTTTGCGTGCGGGGAGGTGTGTGCCCACATGCCCACTGGCTGGGCATTTGCCCCCAAGCACTGGACCATGGTGAGGGGCTTTCTGCTTTTTGCAGCAGGATGGAGTGACGTGGCCCCATGGGGAAGGGGCCAGGCTGAGCTGGCACATCCCAGCCCCCCCCCCCCAGCATCCTGCATGAGGGTTCCGCTCCCCAGCAGGAGAAAAGGCTGCTGACACACAAACCACCTCGGTGGCACTGTGGAGGCACGTCCTGGCATCAGGGTCGGTCCTGCTGCATCCCACTAACCAAGAAGACCCAGGTCTCGCTCCACAGGTGAGACCCATGAAAGCGTACACTAGTTCAAACTGGAACAGGGTGAGGTCTGCTGGTTAAAGCAAGGGGTGCCCCTCTGGGTAGGCTCAGAGCAGCTGGCTCTTTGCTTTATGCCTCAGTTTCCCCACCACAGCAGCAGGGAAAAAGAATCCTGCCCCATCGTGTTTGCACGGAGTTGGGAGGCCAAGCTTGTTAATGTTTGCAAAGTGGGTTTGGCTCCTGTGATAGAGCAAGCCAGAAATGTGAAGGTCATTATTATTAGTAGGATTAAAGCAATTTACCCAGCAGTGAAGGGGTACAGGGGAACATAGCAGCTGTGCTGTGCTCAGCAACAAATTGCACACATGCACAACCTCAAAATAGTGACGAATGCTATGATTATGGCTCACTTCAGAAACATCGAGCAGAACTAGAGGGTTGCCAGAGTGCCCTCTAACAGGTCTACCCAAAAAATACCCTCTCAAGGTAGACAGGACTGAGGTAGGCTGTTCTCGGAGGTATCCAGAGCCCATACGAGCTGTCAGTGCCCACACAGCACATGCACAAATGTCCTGGCACGGACCCACATGCATTATTTGCTCAGAAGTCCTCACACACAGCCCGCCTGGTCCTTGCCAGGATCATGACCATCTCTGCCCCCGTCAGGGGACCACGGCATCGGCGACCTATCCGCAACAAAAGTCTCCCTCTTTTTTTTAAGTTACAGGTTGTCAACCTTTTTTCTTTCCTCCTTACAAAACAAAAGAGGGAAAAAACATCCTTATCTCGGAAAGCAGAGTTCAGGAAAAAGCGACGGGTCTTTTGGACTCAGTGAGTCCCCATTGGTAGCCTCACTTGTCACGGAGAATTTATCAGCCAAACACAGTGCTGGTATAATGCACCATATAACTAGTGCATAAACAAACTTCAGCATGATAAATGCCCTGCTTTGAAGCCATAAAGTTATTAGCTAGTGGCTGTTAGCTACTGCTTAGCATGGGACATGCTCCTTCCGTTAACCCCTGGATGCCTTGTCCATGCTCAGAAGCCCAGGGATATTTCCGGAGGGCACCTCCACACAGCGGGAAAGCACACAGGGACCTGGTGTGCAGGCATGCTTCTGCTGGCACTTATCTGTGCGCTTTGTATTCACTGCAAGTAAAATGATGAAGACTGCTGGAGAGAAACACTTGCCAGGAATGGGGCTCTGAGGGCTGGCACCCTCTCACTGTCCTAACTGACACCTTCAGTGGCTCCTCTTTCTCTCTGTGCCCCCAAAAGGCAAATGCAGAGGGGAGCAGGGCCAGGGTGATACATACGTACCCATGGCTCAGATCTTTGTGGGCTGTACCCATTTCAGAGATGGGCTCAGATGGGGCTGGAGGAAGGCAGTGACCCAGGCCACCTCCTTTAGATGAAGTGCTGCTGAGGACCCTGAAGCAAAAGCCCTAAATTTTTCTGGCAGCAGCCAGGCTGTGAGCTCCAGTGAGGTGTTTAGAGTTCCCTCTGCTGCCTGCAGTGCACGGCTGCCTGCAGCTCCTGACAAGCACAGCCTCATCAGAGGCTGGGAGATGCTGGAGAAGCACAGCCGTGCCCCAGGGCCAGCACCACTAGGCATGAGCCACTTGGCTCGAGATGGGTAACTGGCATCAGCAGTGCCAGGGCTCCTGCCAGCACCAGACCTGAGGAGCACCCTCCACTATGCAGGGCCAGGCTGTAACACCCATCAAGGTCCTCTGCCCCCCGCCCCGGCCACCTCCTGCCCCCATCCCATGCCTGGGTACTGGACTGAGGCAGGGAGCTGGGGTGCTCAGGGTGGCAGCAGGTCTCTGGTGCTTAGCCCAAGGCATGGACAGGGTTACACAGCAGTCTGTCAACTTCTTGGCCACACAGCTCAAAGCCCCAGAGCTGCAGTGGGAGTCGGTGGCATCCAGGGGCTAAATCCCATCCCTCTCCCAGTAAAACCATCCCTGCAAGGAGGCAGGAGATGTCTCAGCAGGGCCAGCTGGGGGGCAACAGGACTCAGGGCTGCCTCAGCACCTGTTCCTCGTTAGAAGCCCAGTGTTGAAGAAACTCATAATTAGAGCCCTGAGTATTAATTAATCTCGATGACCCTCCTCTCATTCTCCTTCCCCTGCTCCAACAGCTCAGGAGGTCAGCCCAGATTAGTAACATGTGCATGTAGAGGATGGCAAGCTCACGGTGCAGGTCAACAGACCCTGGGCCATGCCGCATGTTCAAAGCAGCCAGAGGTGCCCTGTCCCTCCCTGCCACCACAGTGTTTCTTCCCTGCTTCTTCTCCCTCGTGCCTGAGCTTGGTTGGTGATGTGTCCCACTCATTTGGGCACAGTCAACACCTTGGGGTCAGCACTTAAATGGGCTGAAACACCCCAGAATGAGCAGAGCTGGTTTTATGCTAACTGCCTGCACGATCCCTTGAAGTGTGGCTGAAAGCAAACCCCTGTATCTCAGGGGCTGGGTTTAGCCTCACTGAAGACAACCAGCCTACCCTTGGACATGTCCCAGCATGACAGAGTGCAGAGCAGCCAGCCCAGCCCAAAACCACCATCAAAGGGTCTTTGAGCATCCCATCTCTGTTCATCCAGACCTTGCTTTAAGGTCTTTAAAAGCCTCAGCACTAAGAAGGCAGGCAGCACTGGGGCATGGAGAGGATACGGAGACTTTTGTGCAGCATGGCTTCTCCATCCCAGGTCAATCCATGCAGATTCAACAGCTTGGGGCATGGACACAGCTCCTTGGAAGGCCACACTCCCTGGCAAGAAGCTGCCCAGGCACAACCTGAGTACTGGTGTGCTACAGAACTGCCATGGATCAAGAGAACAAGATATGCAATAAATCCAAACTTTTCTGACTCCCTGGTAACCACCAACTGCTTCCCTCATCCGATTTTTTTCCCCTTTTCTGCTGCAGCAATAAAAAGGGGAAAATCAACATCCAAATGATCTTGTTTATGGTGACTAAATAAGCTGCATGTGCTTAATCCGTTAGAGTTTAATGAATTTACAACTTGCTTTGGAATTTGACAAGGGCTGTAAAAGAGTAATTAACATTTATCAGTGTGTTTTTTACACACACCCTGCCCTCCTCCCGTCTCCCTTCCCTCCTCCTGCCGCCTGTCGCGAAGCAGCACTGGGTATCGGGGGAAATATAAAAGTGATCAATTAATTCTTAATAATCTCAGGGAAAGATTGTAGAGTTACAGTATGAACTCAGGGAGTGTCAATAAATGTGCCAAAGGTTGGTTCCCCCCTTCCTGGCACTTCTGCAGAGGAATGTGGGCAGCTAGGGAGGGGACGGGGCTGCAGGGGCGGCGCTTTTGTAAAACAGCCCTGCACCCCTTTCCTTCTCTGTCACACTCCACCAGCCCCCAGAGCAGCTTTCTGTCACTGATATGCTGGCCTCTGGGACAGGAGGAGAGCAAGCAGGGGGGCTGGTGGCAAGGGGGGGGTCCCCACCTAATGTAGCAGTGGTGGCAATTTGGAAAGGTAACCCCAGTCATTCCCTGTGCCAGGTGATACCTCCAACCTGATAGGCCTGAACCTGCTGAAAGTGACCCTAAATCCTGACCACCATGACTGCAGGGCAGCCAAACACCTGCTTAGATGGAGAGTGCAGCCCATGGCACTGGCACCTGCGCTGCCCCCACTGTCACCCTGCTGTCATTAGGCACAGGCGGCCGCCGCTGCTTCAGCTCTATTAGTCATGAGGGGACACCAGTGCTGACCCCTGAGACAAGCGAGGGGGCTCATGCCTCGCCTGTGCCCAGCCCTCCCAACCGCTCAGCTGCCACGGAGCAGGGCTGGAGGCAGGGATGCAATCTGGGAGCTGCGGGGGGATGAGCGGAGGCTCCCCTGACACCACTCCCAGGGCAGGCTGAGGATCCCGGGGGATTTCTGTGCTGGGAGCCCAGCATGCCCTGTGCATGGCCACATCCCTTGGCAGCCCTGGGGAGCAACGCCAGAAGCAGCCACAGCCATCACCTTCCCAGTAGGTAGGACATGTCTCCTGCCACTGTGACCACAGCATCCTGCCCTCAGCAGTGGCCTTTGCAGGTGTGTGTGTGCATGGAAACCTGCATGCCTGGGCATCCATGGGGGAAGAGAGGGGTCAGTGCTCCTGGGGGGCAGCAGGCTCAGTGGAGGAGACAGAGAAGCATCCAGGATTGGCTGTGGGGCAGAGGGTCCTGAAGACCTACAAACAAAAGCTCAGGATGATAAATCTTCAGAGGTTTGAGACTGTCCGGGGAACTGCTCTGGACAGAAACAAATTCTCCCTGTCGAATGTAATGGCCCAGAAATAAGCAATGAGGCAGGGATGGAGAGGGCTGGACCCAGGGGGTCTGGAAAATCTCTGCCCAGCCCCATGCTGAGCACTGATGGGGGTGGGAGGTGGAGGCAGCGATACCCTCCTGGCAGGCCGGTACCCCCGCACCAGGCACACACCCCCCTGGATGGACAGGGCAGACTTGGGATTTCTTGCCAGGCGGGAGTTATTCAAGGCAGCCCTAGCAGGGTGAGTGCAGGACAGGCAGGGAAGAGAAGGGGAAAGTAATGGTATGAACTTGCCTTCATCTCACCTGAACTATGGTTTGAGGCCAGCTGGCTGGCAAGGGCTGTGAGGTCAGGCAGGGAGCAGAGCCCGGTGGGAAGCAGGGCTGAGCCCCCACGCAGGACAAGGAGGTGGGGGGGGGGTGCTGCAGCAGAGGCACTCTGCATATCCAAGTTATTAGAGAGCACCATCTCCCAGCAGCCTCTGAGCAGGGTCTCCAAGCATGGGCAGGCCTGTGGTGCCAGGGGCTGCACAGAAGTCTGTCCATGCTGCGCACATGCATTTCAGAGGGAGAAATGGGGGTACAGGGAGGGGTTTCAGGCCACCAGGACTGGTCCTGCACACCAACATATGCTCTGCTCACTCGGCAGCAGGTCTGTGTCTCCACTGCATGAGTGCCACAGCAACATCCATAGCCAAGGCTCCCAAAATCACTCAGGGGACCATTCGCCAGTGCCAGGTGCCCTACCTCATGCTCAGAGTGCAGTGCTCCTGCGGTGCTCCACATTGCCGTCCAAGCTTCACCACAGACCCCTTGCATGATCTCAGGATCCCTTCCTCTGCCGTGGAGGAGAGTATGCCGCGGGGCAGTTAGGGGGCAGAGAGGGGGCTGTGCTCCCCCCTGCCTGCACTGGCTCAGCCGCTCCCGTGTCAGCCTGTCTAAACAGCACCTCCTCCCGCAGAGACCTCGCGCTGGGGGTCGGCAGCTCAGTGTCTCTGGGATTTGTCATGGTATTGCCGGAGTTATCAAAAAGCAGCATGGACCAGGCATGGCAAAGGGCTGGGTCAATCAGACCCAAGAACACTCAACTGCCAGGAAAGCAGCCTCTGGGGCTGAGGACATGGATGGGACTCAGGTAGCATTGGACTGGTCCTGCCTGGCCACCATCACCCTGCCTCACACCAGGCGCATGGCTTCACCTCTGTGCAAGGCTGGAACCCCCCCACCTCACCCCAGCATGCAAGGCAGCGCTCGTTAGTGAAGGAGAACGGCCGTGATGGGGCAATGCTTGGCCAACGCTCGCTGCTTTGCAACAGAACTAATGGATCGGAGACAGCCCAGCCATGGCCTCGCCTCGTTCTGCTCGGGCGCTGCTGATGGTTGTAACAAAGAGCATTTATCCAGCTGCATTCCCAGTTTCTCCCTTTCCATTTCCCTCCTCTGTCACTCAGGTTTAATACCCATAAATAATAAGGTGGATGGTAAGCATACCACTATGTGCAGCCCTGTCTCGCCTTTTCGCTGTCTGCGGGAGATCTTGGGTCACACTTCAGATGGCAGAAGGGTTAGAATGAGTTAACAGGAGACTCCTAGGTCCCCTAAGCATCTTGCCCAGGGTCTTAAGTCTATAAGCAGTGGCACTAAAGATGATTTTAAGCCATGATTATAAGAAAGCTATTGATCTTTTAGACTCTATAATGACAGATTAACCATTTTAATAAAACACCTATTAATCATGCATTAACCCTTCTCAGCTATTTTTACATTGAATACCAAACTGACAAGGGCGTTGGGATTTCTAGGAGCCTTTTTGGAGGGGGAGGGAGGGAAGGTTTCTTTAGATAACAACAACAAGAAGAAGAAAATAATGCAAACTTACAGAGGGGGAGAGTTAAAATCATACGATGAGTGGCAGTTGCAGACGCCTGGGGCCCTCTTTGGTTGTCGCTTCTATCTGGCAATCAATTGACAAGAAATTGAGATTATGAAACATTGCGCCTGTGATCAAAGGAGGCGGGTATCCTTCCCCCATCTGAGGCCAAATCTCCACTCCCCCACGGGAAACAAGGTCAGCGAACATCAGCGATTCGGCCTTTGGCAGGTACCAGCCAAGGTAATGCTGGCACGATTTTTAGCCTGAATGTGTCCACCAGCCCCACAGGTCTGTACGGCAAGCTCTGAGCAGGGATGCAACATCCTAAAGATGGATCCTACTGGAGCATCTAGACACCTGTGATTTGTTTTGGAGAGACTTGCCTCTGAGAGTGAGTCATCTGGAGAGGCAGAGGAAAAAGAAGGAGAAATGGGGAAAGCAAACACTCCACCAGCTCAGGCCAGCTGGGAATGGGCACAGGCTGCTCACCCCCTCTCCCTGCCTGCCCTTGAAACCCACAGCATTGGCGTGGGACCGTCCAGCTTGTGGACCAGCACAGGCCAGGGCCCTCTTGTGTAAGCGCTGGGGAGGGGGCAGGGGCTGCTTCCTCCTGCCCCAGCCGTTGCAGCCTCAGAAACCACCAAGTCCCCGGTGCGTTAGGAACTGCCTGGAGGCCGGAGCTTCCTGCAGGTGCCCCGCGCTCATGAATCACACCTTGTCAGAGTTCGGGGTGCCCAACGGCCAGGCGACCACTGAGATGCCAGCGGAGCCCTGCCCTGAGATGCACCCACCTCCCTATCGCACCATCCCGGCCAGATGAGGGTTAAGCAGGCATTAATCACACTGTTTGAGAGACATTTCAAAGCCTCTTCCAAATATTATAAAAAATGTCTTTAATCATCTAATAGCGCGAACTCTGCTCATGATGGATGGAGAGAAGTCGCCTTTCTCCTCCTGATCCTAACAGATGAGGCTGAAGAGCTGCTGCTCTGGGTGGGGGAAAAGTTGGGGAGGGGGCTGGGGGAAGAGAAGGACATTTCTCAACCTCCCACCAGAGCAGTTATAAATATGAGGTCATTCAGCAGGAGATGATAACGCATTAAGGGCTCTTGAGATATTAGTCTGTCAGCCTCGTTAGACACAGCCTATTTGGGGCTGACTGCATAATTAGAGGCTGGGGTACCCATAACTCATTGGTGTTTATATGGTAGGAAGGGGCTACACTCACCATCACCCTCAGCACTCTGAGAAGTCATCTTCAGCAGGCATCAAATCCCACTCCCCGCTGCGAAAATAATCCTCCTCTCCCGGGAACAACTGCTCCCACTCCCCGCCTCTTGCCCTTCCCGCAGCCCCGAGCCCACTGCATGCTCAGTGCACCCACCCTCACATCTCACCTCCCCTGTGGGTGGGAAATGGGGTTACAGATGTGAACAACTTGCCCAAGGTGCCCCAAGGCAGTTTCCAAGTGGAGAAGTCCTGGCTCCCAGTGCCCCTGCCCATGGCACAACTTGCTGGGGAACAGACCATACTTTGCCCCACAAGAGACTACATCCCCTGAGCCCCCCAGGCTGCCTCCACAGCAGGTGTGGCCCTCCTGTGCCCTTCTGCCTTTCCAGAGAATAGCCCCAAGTTGGGCTGGAAACACCTTGGGAAAGTGGATATACTTGGATGAAGATGGTCCTGGGGAAGCATAAGGAGGAATGAATCCAAGGAAAGGCAAAAATATGCAAGCACCCCAGGACAGCTTGTCACTCCTGCCCTGCTGTGAGCATCCCCCGCACCTCATCTGCTGACCCTCACCTGCAACATGCACCAGGGGAGCCTTTTTAGCCCAGGATGCTGCCCTGCTTGGGCAATCTCCAAAAGACAGGGTGGGCCCCCCCCCAGGGCTGCTGCATCCAGCCTTCTGGGTGCTGCTGGTCTGCCTCAGGGGCTGGGGGGCACTGAGTGCTGGGCAGCCATGGACCCCATGCTTGGTGGGGAAGCTGGTGAGGAGCTGGGCTTTCCATGTCACCTCCACTTTCTCTTCTCAGTTCTGCCTAGGCAGCGGTGAGCAACAACACAAAAGGGCGCTTTCCAGCCAACCCAGCCAAAAAATTGAACAAGTGAAACAGGGAAGGGGAGTGTTTCCCTTCTGCAACCATGCAGATTGAGGGCACTGCAAGAGCCAGCTCCTGCTCGAAAGGGAATAGAGAGGTAGCAGCGAGCAGGGGGAGGCAGGCGAAAGCCAGCCCAAGCCCTGTGCACCCAGTGGAGCCTGCTTTGCAGCCCAAGCCTTCCCAGCAGCGTGTCCCTGTAACCGCCAAAGTCCCTGGTGTGGCCACCCAGCCACCTCATCCCCTCTCCCTGCTCACCTGCTGCAGCCGGGGAGGGGGCAAAGGGTCCGCAGAGGAGGGGGCAACCCCATGGCTTCCCAGGCTGAGGTAGGATAATGAATCCTGATGGGGGAAGTGACCTTTTCCAAATGCCACATGTCATTGGATTTTATATCACACCAGGACAGTGTGCCATGGGTATTAAAATCGTTTTTCCAATAGAAGTGTGTGTGTGTATGTGTGTGTCAGAGAGAGATGTGAGAAAAATAAAATCAAGACGTAAAAATTAGGCTGCCTCTAAATATGGCCTTTAGAAAAGTCTTAGGTCCTTGCAGAGCAGGACTGACAGAGATGATCCATGCCCTTTGCTCCCGAGATCACGGATGATTTTGTCAGGGGAATATGATGTGTCCAAATCCCATGACAGAACTAGGGAAAAAAAAGCTCAGGAGTCCTGATCCCCATTTCTAAAGTCTTGTAAAGACTTTCACCTCTACAGAGTCCCCTCTGCTGTGGGGGGACACCTCCAGGGATGCTTTGCCTGCAGAGGCACATACAGACGCATGGAGAGCACAGATCACCTTGCACATGTGCTCCCGGACACCCACAGGTGTTAGTCCAGGCTGTGCATGCGGAGAAAGCAAACTCCTACCTGACAGACAATACCAAGGTACTCAGCCTCACCTAGGCTTCAAAACAGCCCGTATCCCTGTGGGCCGTATCCCAGAGATATGCATGGAGCATCCATCGAGTTTTCCATACACACGGGTAAGGACACCCCCTCCATATATGCCAGGATACATTCCCATGTGAAAACACAGTGTAAAAAGGGAGGCGCTGGAAGCCAAATTCACTTGAACTCCAGCCTGTTCCCTCAATCTGCAGGGCAATTGTCCGGCTGAAATAACAACTCTAGGACAAAAAAAAAAAAAAAAAAAGGACAAGCTGTGTTTGTTTATTCAGCTTCTTTCTCCCCCTCTCCTTTTGACAATGTCCTGACACCGTGTCCTGCCGTGCCGGGGCTGCAACCCCAATGGGCTAAATTTATCCCAGCTGGAGCCCTGTTTACAAGCCTTGTCCTGTTTACAGCATGGTCCATCCTGCTCAGGACCAGGCAGTGGCCATCCCCAGGGTGGACACTCTGTGTCTCCCCTTTCTCATCCTCTGTCATGCCCAGGCTGCCCATGTGGTCCCTGGAAAGATGCCTGATGCCCCACACTCTCCATATGTTTGCACATAGGGCAGCTTGTGGCCTCCTGTCCATCTGGGAGGCTATGGGGAGATGTGGGCTATCATGGGCAGCTGCTTGCCTAGTGTGGCTCAGTGATGGCCCAGCCGGCCACAGCGTCTGTCAGTGCTGGCTGGTGGCACACTGTCATGCAGGAAAATGTTGGCTGCAAGCTCAGCACATCCCATGAGAAACCAACTGGCCTGGGACAACCATGCTCTGCCATGAAGGCATTAATGGAGCTGCACAGCTCATGCAACCATGTCTGGGTGCTTTGCTCCCCACACCTCCCACTGCAGTGGAGGGCCAAAGGCTCAGGTTGTCATGCACCTATCCTTGTCCCCCTGATGGGCTCATATGGGCTGGGAGGACAGAGCTGGCAGGAGCTCAGCCCCTTCTTCCACCCAGTGGCAGAACTGGATGTCACACCAGGGGTCTGAATGGTTGAGCCTGGCTGGGCCTTATGGGTCGATGGCTTTGTGAATATACATTAAACAATGGGGAGGTGGTGGAGGGGTGCTCACTGCCAGCACCCCACCTTGCACTCTTCCTGCACCAGTTCCCATCTCTGGTGGGATGCACCAGCCACACAGTCTGCTGGGGAGCGATGGGGGCTCACCTGCCTGTCCCTCAGCATGGGGGTCTCCTGCAGTCCCAGGCTGCCTCACCTGCAGGAGCTGCCTTCAGCAGGACTCGGTTTGCAACATCCTGGCTCTTATTTGCTGTTTAATGAGTCCCAGCTAATGAATCCCAACACATGTAAGCTTTTCTTTAACCCTTTGGCTTTCTGTCAGCAATGGCCACCAGTTTGCAGAGGCTGGGAATCACAAGAGTGGTTTCAGGGGTGACTGCAGATCCTCACCTATGAGCCTGCATCCCACCTTGTACCCTGCCACCCTTTCCCTGCCCATGCCCAGTCTCAGTGGCTGCAGAGGGGATGCCAGCACCCTGTGGATACGAAACAAAGAAGCTGGTCCCATGATCCCTCAGTCTCCCTCATCAGAGGCAGCTAACAGAGATTCACCTTCATCTCCGGTGGCAGGGCCGTTGCTCAGCAGTGATGGATCCCTCTTTGCACCTGCTCGTGACTGCATGTACTTAGGCTTAATGAGTGAGCAACCTCCTGGCATGCTGACAATGCAGCCCTCTTCCACATGGTCCTGGTCCAAACCACTGCCTGCTGTTGCCTCAGGAAGCCTCCTGCTTGAAACTAAGAGCTCTGAATCACATCCCGTGGTAAGGGACATCTCGTGTGCACATGGAGGGGAAGAAAGATCTCCCAGAGATACCATGACCTGTGTTCAGCTCCCAAACTGAACGAGGGGCTCAAATCTCTGTGCTCAACACTGCCTCTGTGCAAGGAAGGGTTCAAGAGCAGCTGAGTCTAGACCAAGGCTCCAGTAGCTGCATGAGGTCCCTGGCTGCGGGTGCAGGAGCAGGACAGCAGGAGCAGGAGAGAGAGCTACGAAGGCTTTCCTGTTGCTCAAGATTTTTGGAGGCAAGCAAACTGTCCAGAGCAACGCCCATGGTGTGGCACTGTCATGGTGCAGCAGAGCAGTGTCCGTCTTCCAAATGCCACATCATCCTTCACAGCTCACACCTGCCTCGCTTCTTGCCTCTGGCCCAATCTGGGGTTTGCTTGTATCCTGGGCGGGAGGAAGCCTTTCTGCACTGTGTGCCCCAGATTGCACTATCTGGTGAAGCAGAAGCTCCAGGGAGAGCAGAAGAAGAGTTTTCCACCCCTGCCCAGCTCCCTGTCCAGAGTTTTGGATATGGTCTGTGCACGATTATGGGCGGGGGTGAATTTGAGCATAAAGGCTTGTCTACATGAGGTACTTCTCCCAGGAAACCCCCCTTGCTGGGCGTTTCTTTTTTAAAAAATAGGTTGCTCAAGCTCACCAAACCCCCTTTCACTCTGAAATACAAACGGAGCTTTTGTGGAATATTTGCCAGTCTGAAAATCACCTCCAGCCTTCGTTCACATTCATTTCCAAGTACAGGCAGGACATTAAGGGAAGGGCTAATGGAATGGCACATCTGCGCACAAACACGTACGTGTGTGCTCCTCACACGTGCGGCTCCCCATCTCCGGAAGAAGATCTTCTCGTCAGGAAGTCACGGCCCTGATTACTTTGTCTTCCACGTTTAAGAACATCCCTAACTGCTCCTTGGATAGCTCAATTAGTAAAGTGAATATATTATATAAAGTCTAAAAGATTAAACTATCATAGGCAGCCCATAATTTCATGAAGAAGTCAGGGGAGCATATCCCTCTTATTAACTCTATAACAAATGTGATGAAAATGTTCAAATAGAATGTTAATGCAATGTTACGTGTAATTTTCCCAGGCGATTTTCTGCTGAAATATTTCTTTATTAATAGTAATTGAGGGTATAAATTATGAATGAGGCGATTTTCTCCTTTCACTGGGAAAGACGTACTAATGGCAATAATTCTTTATAATAATTTTTTGGGGGGAGAATGGGGAGGGAGCTGGGGTGAGGGGTTTAAAGAAAAAAAAATCTTTAAAGGGATTGCAAAATATATAGACTAGCAGAGCATGTTTTATTGCAGGGCGCTGTATTTTATATCCATGTGCCAGGCATCAGTCCTGCGCAGGTCTGCACTGCGAGGTTTGGGCCTCTGGCGAAGGCAATTTCCTTGCACCTTCTCTGTTCTACACGTGTGTAAAGCCTTGTGTCAGGCGAGGGGAGTATGACAGCACCAATGCTGTGGGTCTGCAAATGCTGGATTCCTCTTCCTGTTTCATTCTCTAAGGAAAAGAGGGGCAGTAACTACACTACGAGCTATAGGCACTTTTGGTTAGTAGATGGGTACTCAAGGATGAGCAGGTTAGTGGTACAGGATCTTGCCAATTTAATGCAGACTCTGACAGCTCTGCATGTCCCCGCCACAACCAAAGGCACTTCTCTGCACTTGTGTTGGGGCTTTTCTGGGGTTTGTTCTACCAGCAATGCAGCCTGCTGATCCTGACCCCAAGCACCTCCAGCCAGGGGAATGCGTGGCACAGAGTGAGGCTTGGTCCTACAGCTGCTGAACCTTCCACAACCTCGAAGCAAAGGGGAGCGGGACTGGGGGTTATGCTGGCTCCCAAATGCCACCCCATTGCGGGACATGGCACAGGGGGACACACACGGCCAGCCCGGGGCCACGCGCTTACATACCATGGACAGGCAGCACCGAGCAGCACAGCTGCTCGCGGGGAAATAAAAAGCCCTTTTTGTGACACCAGAATGAAAGAGGTGTTTTACAAGGGTTTCAAAGCTTGCTTTCCTTCAGGTTTGTATGGGGTTTTTGACAGACCAAACGACTTTAAAATTTTTCCACTCAATTAAAAAAATGCTGGTTTCAGTGCAATTCTCAGCCCCTTCTTACACGCATCTCTCTTCTCAAAGAAAGATAAAGGGGAGGGAAAAGATGGTATCCCTTACATTTTCATTACACTCCAATCAGCTGAAAAAAATCATTCTGAATGGTTTAAAACTGTTATACCAAAGAATCTACTTTCCCCCTATTTTACTTAAAACTTTTCCCGGGAAGTAAACTTTTTGAACAAGTTCTAGTCTACAACAAGCGTAGGAAGAAAATCCTCCTGACCCCAGGCCTTTGCCATACAAACTAAAAAGCACCCTGATAGCTGCTTAAACAAGCTAAAAAGCAGCCCTGGTAATGGCTTGCATTGAGGGTGAGTGGCACACACAGGCACCGAGCAAAGTGCAGAGGTCTCAAGCACCCATACGTAGGTGCAGGTGTGTCCTACGTGGGTGCTGGTGTGTTGCACTGAAATCTGTGGAGTGGGTGGCTTTCCCCTTCCCTGGGGCAGCTCTTGCATCCCCCATTTCCACTGGAGGATCCCCCCCGCTTGGGCTCTCCCTGAGTTCTCCCCTGGGCTGGAGGAGGAGGCAGAGCTGGTCCTTCTGCCAGCAGCTGGGCTGTGCTGCCCCATCTCTCTCCTTCTCTGGAGGCACTGACCCTCAGGCCCTGCCCACGGCTTACCCTGCACCGACAGGCTGCACGAGAGGCTGCAGAAAGGCTGACAAAATCAGCGTGATCCGTCACCAACCCTCCTCGAAATTAGGTTAATAATTTATGATGTTAAATGGGACAGTTAATAGCTGGGCCAGATGATTCCTCAGCTAATCTAGAGCACGGGCTGAGCTGCAACGAGACCTCTGAGAGTTCATTACACTCCCCAACCCTCGGCGCTAGTGCTTTTGGCTCTGCCGATACCTACGGGAGGCTGTGGCTGGTGCCGCTGGCAACACGCCGAAGACTTGCCCCTCATCAATTAAGAGAAATAAGGAAATCGACAGGAAAATTAATTTCCAAAGAGACAATGCCTCTGACACCTGCACTGCGCTCAGAAAGCTGGGGGGTTATCTGGGAAGCCGCCTGCCTGGGGAGGAGGTTGCATCTGCTTTCTTGCTGAGCGAGGTCAGGGTGCTTTCCTCGGGGCTGGAAGAGCAGGGGGGGTGTAGGAGACTGAACAGAAGATGTTTTTGCTCCTGGGTCAGCCCCAAGCAGGCTCCTTACGGAGGGTGCTCAGCCACATTTGGGAGGAGATATAACACCCACACCAGCTGCTTAAAGCCCCCCAGCATCCCCTCCCAGGAATGGGGCAGGCACCAGCAGCAAGGTTTTACACCCTGATCATGCACATTCCCAAAGAAACGTTGGAGGCAAAGGGTCTGGATGAGAAGGCCCAGCAGGACTTTTCCATCAAAAAGACAGAGCAGGGTCGGCTGCCTCAGGGACAAGGCACTGCCAGGGATCCCCAGGGCCAGCCCTCATCCCAGACCACAGCAATGGGTGAATCTTCAGCCACTTGCCTGTTTATCTCTCTAACCTCCCTGATTCTCATCCCACCCTCTCACCTGCAGATCAGATTGATCCCAGCCGCAGAAACCAGACGTTGGACATAACAGCCTCCCCTCACCAAGACCGCAGCCCCTCTCCATGCCCTGAGGCCTCCAATTTCCCCAGCCCTTTCTAGTTCCTCCTGGGTCCCAGCAGCCTTCCCAGGGTACAGGACTAGCTTGCCAGACACAGTGGGGAAATGCAAGGAACTACCAAGAGTACATCTTGTCTGTGTAATGGAGGCTTTTCATCCCTACCCAGTGTAAGCAGACCAGCTGAGGTTCATGGCACCTGGAGGCAACAAAGACCCTCTGGTACTGACAGCACATGAATCCCAGTCTGCCCATCCTGCCTCGCTTCTCTATGCAAAGGCCTGAACCTTCAAGGCAGATCTGAAATACTTCACTTTGCACTGGGAGCTCTGCGCTGAGAAGTGCTCAGCGTTGCAGAACTGAACCTCAGGGCAGGATTTCTGCAGAAAGCTTGCTGGCTCTGGGACCATGCTCCAGTGAAACAGAAAGTAGTCAGGGACCCACCTCACTGAGCCCAACTGCACGTGGAGGCAAAAATCAGCGCCTTTGCTCCAGCATCTCACTGGAGGATGCTGCAAAGCAGCGCCAGCCTTAGGCAAATCTGGAAGAGAGCGCCACATACAGACAGTCTGCTCTCTAGAAGAGCTGGTGATCGGTACCCTGAAGTGTGTTCCTGACGGCATTAGTCTGTTTCATAAATGGAAACACTAAGGTAGAGAAAGTCTGCATGACCACCCCAATATCAGCAGCAAAATCAGGTGAAGGGAGTAATTTCTCTATCAGCCTAAGGTTCCCTGTCCTGGAGTGACCATGCCCTGCCCTTAGTGGGAGCCTGAGTCAGACCCAATGGGCTAAAAAGTGACCAGCTGGGCAACCAAGCACAGACTGCTGCGGCCAGATGTGTACTGATGACTCGTGCAGATGTTGGCCCTGCAGCATGTCTGGGCAGTAATTCCCCTTCTCTCTTCCACATTCCTGCTCTGCCAAATTCAAACCATGCACAGTGCGGGGGGATTACCTGCAATTACAGCTTTCACACGTCGGGGCTGGTTTTGTGCGGCTGGGGAAGGGGGGGAGAGCAGCGAGAGGTAAGGGCATCCATATGGTGGGCTTCTGTGACCATTCCCCCTGCCTGCCTTAGAGGCAGCCCTCTTCCCTCCTCTGAAGCCCCCTCCCAGTTGTGAAGACGAGGGGCCTGTGGGGGCAGAGGGGAGTCCCAGCCCACGGCTGGCAGCAGGCCCAGTTTTCCTTCCAGCTTCTGCCCAAGTACATACGGGAGAGATGACAATTAGGGGGACAACAAATGAGGCTGCTGGCCCCTGGGGGGGGACATGTGCAGTAACTTGAGGCCGAAGCGGAAATAGCTCTAGTCGACCCACTTAGAAAATCATCATTACTGTAGAATTTATGGCTGACATGAGCTTGTCTGATAGATATGACTATTTAAAGGCAGCCAAAGCCTCCATTTATAACAATGTGAGGGAAAAGGGGCGGGGGGGGAGAAGGGGCGAGGGAGCCAGAACAGGTTTGAAGATCAAAGGGGCTCCTGGGAAAGGACAGGGAACTGCATCAGCCCCTGACGGTGGGGGTGAAGGGATGGTGGCTTCAGCTAGGGAAAGGGCTGGTGTGGCGAGGCGAGGGGTGCTGTGCCCTGCATGAGGAGGGCAGACCTGTGCCATGGGTCTGCTGACCCCACAGCTCTGGGACTGCAGCATCCTCTGTGGCCCCTGCAGCCGCTCCTGCCCTTGGGGCTGACAAAGTGCCACCGCCCAGGTGCAGGCTGTCCCGGCCCCTGGCACACAGGTGAACCCTTCTGGATTCGGCACCATCCAGGCAACGGTAGGCACAGACACTGTCGCCAGCTCAGGATGTGCTGCAGTATTTGCCAGGAGTGTGCTTTTAATTAGATGTGAAAGAGAAAGGCTGGGAAAGAAAAAAGCAGTGGCAGGTTTGGAGGACAACAAGCAAACACCTGCAAGGTTCAGGTTTTCGTTTTTCCTTAACTTGAAGGACAGATAATGATGCCTGGGAATGATGGGCCATTGCCGTACCCAGCCCCTTAGCTATCCTCCTTGTCTGTGCATCCCTCAGGGCTTTACAAAGAGGAGAGTGCAATTACTCAGAGGCTTGTTAGGGGAGCACCTTTTTCCAACAGCAATGCCAGGAAAAAGACCCACTTGCCAATTCCTTGGGCCAGGCTGCCTCTCCTGGTGAACCTTCATCTCTGATCAAACAGAAATACTGCAGGTGTGCTGGTGGCTGGACCTTGGGGACACCCAGCCTGGCAGGAGACACAATGCATGTCCCCGAGTTGCAGTTCCCTACGGATGCATGAGGGAATACCACACCCAGGGGTAAGCAAGATGGAAACGAGCACAGAGGTACAGATGGGCTCTCCACCAAGGCACTTCTGGAAGGCTGATGGATCCAGGGCAGCACTTCATGCCATCCAGAGCAGGGAGCAGTCTTCAGAGGGCACCCTGCTTAGGGACATCATGGAGCCAGTCACCGGGTCCCCGTTCTGGGCTTTCCTCCCCAATCCGGCTGCTCCCCGTCCTTTGGGGATGGCGGCGGCTCCTCACCTGATTGAATTTCCAGGCCATCACTCGCTCTCCCTGCAGCTGCAAGGCACGATCGCCCTCCCGGCAACCCCATGCTCACCCCGCAGAAGGAGGGGCTAATTCAGTTAGCCCAGTGGCATTAGCTGCCGTGAAGAATAACCCGCCAACAAGGGCCTGCGAGCCTGACACAATATTAAAGACCCCACTGCCCTCACTTGGGGCAGATTAAGCTGGGCTCATTGCTTTAATACTGCACTCCTCAGTCGGGCTCCCTCCAAGGCTCTGCACCTTAACTGTATTACCCCAGCACCGATGTGCTTGACCTGCTGATATTGCTCCCACTGATAATTCACCTTCCAAGAAACTTTGCCTTTTTGACCTCCTGCCAGAGCAGGCTCTAACCCCATGAAGCAGGGCTACCCCTGCATCCCACCACCCCTGGGGGCTGCCAGCTGCTGCCCTCTGTTCCCCTCTTGCCTTCCCTCAGCACTGTCCCCTGCATCCCATCCTTCCAGGGGCCTCAAGATGCCTTCTTCTGCCAAGCTTGGGCAACTTGCCTCTGTGAACAGGTCAGTTGGGTGATCCCAGGATGCCAGTCATTATCAATGACTGCACTGATACGCACAGGGAATGTACGGCCACGGGATGGGAGTGTGTAAGTGAGCAGAGGACGGAGTCTGTTATTTACAATGCCAAGGATGTACAGGGACATCCCGGTCCATTAACTTCATCTGGGGTACCAAGGCTCTCCCAGAATAACATCTCAGTAGCAACATGTGATGCACAGAGGGAGCATCAGGTCCCTCCTGCTCCCAGGGATACAGATGCCTCATCTGACCCAGGGAAGCAATCAGGAAAAACACCCAAATACCAGCCCAGGGGGAGCCTGGGCTCCAAACGAAACTCAACAGAGCAATGTGGGAGCAAGACAGAGTCATCATCCCTCTGCTGCTGACAGGAACAGGCAGTGCCAGCATCAACTTGGCCCAGCAGCAGCCACTACCTCCTCTCAGCCCCACGCTGTCCACAGCTGTCCTGCGCTCTATCCCTGCTTCATCCCACAGCCTGAGCACCATACAGGGACCAGCCCTTGAGACACTGTCTACTAGGGCTTCTGACTCGCACAAAAACCCTTGCTTTTCATAGGAAACAGCAACACTGCAGAATTACTTTCCTGCTTGGTCAAAACCAGAGGGCCGGTGTATCCTACAAGACTCCAGAATCAAATTTTCAGACATGGAAAAGTCACCTTTTCTGAACAAAAAGTAACAGTCTGACTTAGCCAACCTATTCACTTTTGCCCTTCTCACCAGAAAATCAAAATAATCTATACGAATATTTTCCTCTTACTTTTATTGTGGGCCACGCTAGATATTTTTACTGAAAGGAGTTTGAGCACCCCTGCTGCCTGCTCTACCAGGCTGCTGCACGCTGTCAGCTCCGTCTTGCCTCCGCAGAAATGAGCAGGTTTGCAATGGTGAATTACAATTCCAGCTCTAGACCTAGAACAAGGCTTCTGCTCCCTGCATCTGCTCCCCTGCCTTGGCACGGGTGATATTTATACTTGCCTTGTACTGTTAGCACTTGGGTAGCATATATGAGGTTGGAAAACTAGTTATGTATGTTTCTTTAACTAATGTATATTAGTTATGTAAAAGTAACTCTTCCTGCAAAGCTTGTGCTGCCTGTGAAGAAGCTGCACATTGCTCTTTTAGGGACCAGGCACTGCTCACAACGAACAAGCTCTCATTTTGGACATATTTTGCTTCCTTATTTTCCGATTTCACTATTCAAAGGTGTGTTTCCTTTTTTTTAAGAAACAAAACTAGAAAAAGGAACAAACTTAAACTTCCACCCAAAACTCAGACCACAGTGTTGGGGTTTTTCTTAATATTAAAAAAACTTGGTGAAGCTGTGTTTGATCCAGCACTCCTGGCACAGGAAGCAGAGTGCCCACACGAAAGGGGTGTCGCAGAGCAGTTATGAAGCCATGCGGTTTGGCTGTAGAAGGGCTCTATTCTGGGCTTTGCCATCAACAAAACGTGTGGCCCTGGGGAAGGGACTGTACCTCTCCCTGTTTCTAGTGCCCTCTGCCTCCCTCTGGGTGCACAGGGACACCAGTAGGTGTGGGAATTTGCTGCTGCTTCTTATCTGGGGCAGAAGAAGCTCTCACCTTCACACCATGAAATACCACCTGGCAAAATCCTGTGCAGTCTCACGTATTGAATTTTCTGGCTCCAGAAAATGTGCTTGTCCCCAGTGGTCAGCCCAGAGCCTGGCTGGACCTGGGATCTGTCCTAGCCTGATGCAACCCGCATGCTGAGCCAAACCAGAGGCAGAAAGTTTTCAAGTATCACTGCTCACACATTAAGCCTACAGACAGGAGCAGAGCTGGGACGTGTAACTACACAGGAAACACAAAGGCTTATTCCTTCTACTGTACTCCTGGAAAGGATCCCTTTGGCTGCTCGCACATATATTGCCAACCCGGGACTCAATCCTGTTCCCCCTTACGCTGGGCGTGACACAGCTGAGGGCAGGGGAGCTCTGTACCACTGGGAGCAGGAGCAGACCCTGCCCTTGGTGTGCAGCCAAACGGGTTGGAAACAGGGAAGGGTGTATAGGTTTTACAAGCCTTTCTTAAATAAGGTAGACAGTGTCAGAGTAGAGTCAGGCCCCAAATTTAGGCTTGGGCAAAGCAACAGGAACCATTCCCTGTTTTGCAGTTAGCATGTTTGGGAGGCAAATGGAAAATGTTCAATGTGAACAATTTTTCCTAACAGAGTTTATTTGTCTAAGTGCAACGCCTTAACACTGAGGCAGCTGCCCTACTGTGGGACCTGAGCTAACCTCACACCACTGTGCCTGTCTCCAGCTCCAGCACCATCCCTGTGCCGTGCTCCTCTGCAGACGGGCAGCGCCTGCGGGCACTGGCAGCCCACAGCATCCCTTCTGCTTTTCCACCCGCTGTCCAGAAAGTGACTGACCAAGCCAGTAACCTCTCCACAAAGGGGAACTACCCATGCCATTGTGGGGACAGGGAGCACCTACAGCACCACCGGGCAGGTGACATGGGACACTGGGCCTTCTGCTTCTCACCCTTCTGATGTGACCCCTCCTGTTAGGGGGAGATTTAAGGTGCACTTATGCCCTGCTGTAAATGGCCTCATAAAAGTGACAGAAAGATGTTCATATAGATGCTTGTTAAAATTTTATTACTAATAACCGCCGAAGTTAGATCCTATATTTAACCCAGGCTCTGGGAAAGAGGGGAGGGGGCACTGCCTGGGTAGGGTGAGGAAATCAAGATCAGAAAGTGAAGGGAGGACAAGGTGATGAGTGGCCCTGATGTAGCTCATGGACACAGGCAGGGGCCTGCTGCAGCAGTGGCTAATAAAAACCCCAGAGCCTTCAGCCTTCAACAGCAGCCACAACCCTTTTACAAGCCCTAACCTAAAAGCAGGGTGGGCTTCTGGTGGAGCACGAGGCTATGGATCAAAGAGACCTCAGCTGAACTCCCACCTCAGTTGCAGGCTCCCCAGGCAGCCCTGGGGTCTTCCCTGTATGGAAGCTCCTCCTGCACAAAGCACATGAGAATGGAGATTTAACAAGGCAGCCAGCTCTCCAGGCTGGGGAAGTCTCTCACCAGCATGCGAGTACCTGGCAGTCCTAGGATGAGCAAGGTCCCTCCACTGGGGCTGCAAGGACCCACAGCTAAACTTCCTTTCCTGCTTAAGTCAGATCTTGTCCTTCCAGGTAAAAGAAGTGCTTAAGGGAGAGAGAAGAAAGCCCAAGGATGCCAGCTGCCTTGCTGAAGCAGAAAGTTCAGCAGTTGCAATGGTATCACAGGGCACTTCCAGACTTGTCCTTGCTGAAGCATCAGTGGGAAAGGACCCATGGGGAGTTCTGCTCTCCCCAGGGTGACAGCTGAGGAAGGAGGGAGATAGTGAAAAACGTGGAGTGTGTTCAAGGCATGGGCTCAGCTATCCCTACTGGACCCACAGGGTGTGGTCACCTCCTGTGACAGAAACACAAGAAAAGGATGGTCCAGATGGCTACCAGGGCAGGCCCAGAAGGACCAAGAAGATGGGCATCTGTCCTGTTGTGTTAGTGGCATACACAAGGTTATGCCTCACTGCGTGCGGCTGCGGGCTGGGGCAGCTGGGGCAGGGACTGCTCTCCCACCTCAGCGTGATGCACCGAGCAGGAGGGGACCTGCTCTGATCAGATGCTAACAAAGCATCCTTCTGCAGTGGGGTAATGAAAAAGCCATGATGAGTTTTTGGCTCTGCTGTTTGTCTGGCACTGGGAGCGGTAGGAAAATATTTGATTGATGCAGCGAAGAAGGGAACAGAGGGAGAAAAGTCTCATAGTAAAAATAAACAGCTTTGAGTGTCTTCTCAATTTGATAATGGCATCCAGGTGACTACAGGTTTCCAGAGCACGAAAGATGAACTATTGCTTGAAAAACCTCTTCTGCTGCTAGACCTGTCTGACTGTACTGCAGAGGGGAACAGAAGAGGGAGACATGCTCCTCTCTGAGGATGCTCTCAGACACCTCCCTGGTACTCCCCATCTGCACCTCCTTCCAGCTTTATGGCACCCCCAGGTGTTTTTGGCAGCTCCCAACATCTCCATCTGCCCTCATACTTCTGCACTGAAGCATCCCCAAGATCACTGCCCCTTTGGCTCCCCATCACAGCTTCCCAGATACCCTGTTCCTGGCATTCTACAGGAGCTGCTGTCTGTCTGTCAGTCCTCACATCCATCTTAAGGGCCTCTGTATAAATCTCCTAGAGGCCTCTTCGCTCCCTATATATCTATCTAATTAATGTTAGTATAAGTAAAGCACAGCCTTTTCCCCTTAATAAGCAGAGTGCTGACTTTATTACAGGTCTTTTTTTTTTCTCTTCTTGCTTCAGTGCTTTAAATCATGGTCAGGAAAGAGCTTACGAAGGGAAAGGCTGAGCGCCGCACCTCGCTGTGCCTTCGCCCTGGCGCGGCTGCGAGGGCCGTGGGGGCCAGGGGCAGAGGGCAGCAGGAGGAAATTGGACAGGATGTGTTCAGAGCGGTGCCAAGAGCTCTGCGCTGCCAGGTTAGCCGGGGTCAGGGGAGAAGTCAAAGGCCATCGATGTGTTGTCTGGCTGAAGGCAGAGTCCAAGCAAAACAAGGTGTTAAATGTCTGCTAATTAGAAGTATCAAAACAGTACTGGAAAGGCAGGCATGGCTGGGGAGGGCATAGAAATGTGATAAGCAGGGCTTGGTGGAGAAAGACATGAAATCAGGGGGCTGCAGACCACACTGCAGGTAAGGGCGGGAAGGCCCCTGCAGTGGTACTTGAGCTTCTCTGACATTTTTTTTGTCCAGAAATCCTGGATGTGAGATGTAAAGATGGGCTCAGAGGACAACAAGGTATGTCCCGTGTTCCTACAAATTCTTAGGATTTTAAGAAGCAAAGAAGAAGATTTTATAAATGTGTTCTTTCTCTCCTTTTCAGATACTCCCTCCCCAGTTTTGCTCTCTGTCCCACTGGAAGTGTTCGTTCCCCCTTCCTGCATCTCCCACACTGGCCTCAGGCTGCCACAGACTGGGTGCACCCAGCTTTGCCTGCTTGCGAGCGCCTGGGGATGCTGCATGTGATGGTGCAGGAGAGAAGCCCACAGCATTTTCCCTCCTGAGGCTGCACAGCAAATAATTGGTGGAGGAGCGATGGAGGAAGACCTGGCCTGCAGGCTGGGCTTGGCTCAGCTCTGCAGTGACTCTCCAGCCCTTTGCCAGTTCCTTCTACTTGTGCACCACACAGGTGCAATGTCTGACGTGAACCCACCCACATGGTGTGCCACAAGCACCACACTGCAAAGGGCGGTGGGGACACAGCTGGAGGGGACACTGTGCATATGCTGCTCATGCTCGCAGGGGCCGACCACATTTCATGCACATGAGAGCATGTGCGATCGGATCCCTCACCACCAAAGAGACACACCTGGCACCCAGCAAGCCGGGCATGGGGAAGTGGTGCCTCACCTCCTACCGCTATGCCAAACCACAACCCAGTCATCCCCCAATCCAGCAGTGGAGTCAGAGGGCTGCCCTGAAAGGGTCAATGCTCCCCCTGCTCTGGGTGCTGGGGTGAAAGGGTTACCCATGTTGTGCTCGGATTCTTTGGCTGTAATGTGATTTCTTGGCTCTTGCGTATATATTTATGCAGTTTCGTCCACACTCCGGTCCACTCCCCCCACGCGGTGGCTATTGATCAGGCTAATGGAAGGGATCCGATTGCACATGCTCTGACGTGCTCCCACACAGCCTCGCCAACTCTGGCCCAGCCAATCAATGCCGTGGTGCCCCCGAAAATTTCCCATAATCTGATTTGAAGATGTGTTATCACTTAATAAAATCCACACTTGCCCTTCCTCTTCCCCCTCTACTGAAATGCATTTGCACTCCGGCTCCCAGGCCAGCTCCTGCCATGCCCCTGCATCCTGCCAGCCTCTGGGAGAGGACCATGGAGCGGCCAGGGGCTAAAAATACCCTAAGTGGGTAAGGGAGGGATGGAGAAGGCATCTGGCCTCTCCTGGCTAACCAGCACTGTCCAGCGGTGCCAGGAGACACGAAAGGTGACATGGGCTGGTGTGTGAGGGACACCTGCTCCCTTTCACAGTGCTGTGGCTGTAAGGGTGGCAGTGAAAAAAGGGGATGAAAAATGTTCCTCTTGAAAACATGGTGAAAAATGCTATTGGTTTTCTGTAGCCTGTCAACACACATTCCCATGGTCTTTGGAAAACAATTCACAACAGTGTATGAAAACACCAAGGATATTTGTTGTGCGAAAGGGTATCTGTTTTCTGATCAGCCCATGCAGCAGTGACAAGAGGAAAGTGCTAGCTAGTTGCGGCAAGATGCCGACGGGGCTTAAATGAGTTATTCCCTGCCACTGTGTCTTCTCCAGGGAGGTTTGTTTCTCCAAGAAGAGGAAAGTCAGAGGTTCCCGCCCTCCAACCAGAATAATTACTTGTCCCTTCCTGGCCCTCTGCTTCAACAGAAGACCTTAGTGCTTCGCACACCTCCGCCACCTCAACAGCACACCACTGTGTCATGGGAGGAACATGGAGACACACGGGGCTCAAGGCCCCTGAGCAGGCAGGTCAGTCAAGAACTGGAATCTGGCCAGGAACAAGTCCCTCTCCTCCTGTCCCTGTCAAATACAAGGAGGACGATGGGGTGTGATGCACACCCCAGAGGAAGCACGCTGCCCCTTGAGCCCTGGCCCTAAAAGCTAGGGGTTTCCTTCCATGGCAGAGCAAGAAGCCATGCACACAGGGAGCCATGGCCGTCTGGGGACCCGGGGTCAGGCATGTGCCATCAGCAGGCTGAACCTGAGCCCTGCTGATCAATGGCGTGCCTCAGAGCCCTGCACGTGTGGGGCTGTTCCCCGGGGCCCGAAACCCGACGCTGAGGTTCAATAATTCAGGGGGAGAGCTATCAATGGCTTCTCAGCTCTTCAGAGAGGAGAGCAAATTGAAAGGCTTGTCAGGAGTCAAAACAGAGCAGGGCAAAGCTGGGCTGAATGTCAGAGAGATTAAACAGGCAGAAAGCCACAGGGGTGGGGATGGGGACAGGATGAGCGGGGCGGCCACAGCTTTTTATGGTTCACTTCAGCAACTGTAAGAGGAGCCGGATTATGGCAGAGCGGGGCACTTTCACAGCAAGATGGGTGATGAGTGCTCCACAAAAGCTCTCCGACAGACAGATGGGATTTCAGCAGCTCTAGTTGCTTAGGCTAAGAAGGAGCCTGGTGCATGAGGCTCCTTTGAGCTTAGGCAAGGGGTCACCAAGCACCTCTGCAGTGTGACCCTCCTGCCTCTGGGCTGGTGCAGTCGGGGGCCAGGGCAGAAGGGACGCATGCCAGGGCCATGTGTCCCACTTCATACAGTGCCTTGAGTGGGGAGGACGGGACCGGCCCTGCAGTGGCTTCAAGTACAAAATAACTCTTCCAGTCCCAGGCAGGACACTGCACCAACAGTGGATGATAAATAATGGTGATATTTCAATAGACACAGGTATGATAATGAAGAGCTATCCTTCTTTTGCAAAGATCACTTGTAGAATTAAATATTTATAAATGATATTTAGACTCCCAGTCCTGTAAAATGCCTTTTTTACAGAGATAATATATGTTGACTTGTTGGAGAACCAAACCAGTTTGATATGATTAAATACAGAGCCGAGTGACATGATTCATGCCCTTTCTTCACCACTTGCCAGCCTGTAGCACATGCAAGACTCTCTCAATAGGTTTTTACAGACTATCACCTAAAATAAAATAAAATAAAATAAATAAATCCACAACCACCCCAGCTGCAAAATACATTGAAATTGTCCCGACACCCCAAACACCTCTATCAACTTTGCAGTGTCTGGCTTGTAAGACATAGTATTTCGCACCACACCAGGCAGCTTTTTTATGGAGAATGTTTAATTTGTGCTTTACATGTGACTTATACCCAGCTCTGGTGCCTGACCCTGCAGGCCCTTTTGTGGGGAATGAGGGGCTGAACTGGAAGAGATGAAGGTGAGCAGAGGTACGGTCCCAAAGCCCTGTCTCTCCCCCTTCTCGCAGCGTTTCAGTATTACGGTTAAACACATGGTGCTTGAACAATCATCTGGTTTGAAAGGGATGTGACCAGGGGTGTGCGTGCCTTCCTCAGAGCCTATGAATACAGACCAACATAGCTGCACTGGTTTCACATCTTGAAAGTACTCTCTGTAGCCCTAGGGGCTAAAAAAACAGAGGCAGAAAGCAGCAGAAGAAAGAGGAAGAGATTGCCAAGCTGGTGAGGACACCTGTCCTGTGCAGCTGGCCCAGACAGCACAATCACAGCATGGAACCTTCATTTTGCAGCTTCACATGTATGAGGAATAGAAAACTGTCCATCTTACAGAAAAGAGGTGAGATGTGAGGAGCTAGAAGGGGACCAAAATGGGGCTAACTGTGGTGCTGGAGAAGGGCTCCTGCACCCACATGGGGCAATGCTGGCTCAGGAGAGGTGAGACAGAGGCCAGGGAAAATGGGGAGAGCATCGCAGGCCAGCCTTCACTCATAAAAGGGATGAAGTTGAACTCTGCCCCAAAATGTCTAAAGAGGCCAGTGGGGATGTTGAGTCCACCCTGAGGATGGCAGCAAACCAGGAGCAGCTTATGGTGAGTTTAGCCATGTGGAGGAGCCCTCAGGGGCCATCACCAGCACCACCTCCTACAATGGATCCAGCTTCATCTTACAACTAGCCAGAGGTTTTCTTTCTTGTTATTCCCTCCTGGGAGGTTGTTTCAGAGAGTCCTTGTTTGCAGAGCCAGGAAACTCCTTCTTAGCCTCATCTTAGATATAATTATGGCCTGTTTACACCACAAAGCTCTTGCACCAGTGTTTACCCCTGCTCTAAGAGCAGCAGGGCTGGTGCAAGGGTCCTGGGAGCCGACTCCACCCTGAGAAGCGAGGCTGGTTTTTAGCCCTCAGAGCACACAGTCAGACTTGTTAAACAGCACAGGCAGCACTATTGGAAGGAGAAGTTTCCATTAATGTCCAGGTGCTGGGGGGAAGGGGGAGAAGGAGAGGCCAGGTGCTTTCTGGACGCTGCCCCCAGCAAGCTCCCCCTGGTCCATTCCCATTGTTTTGCAGCTGTCCCACACGGCCCTGCCAAAGGGGATAACAGGCTCAGGAACAGGCTGAATGACAGCAGACACCTTATAAAATGCCTCGCAGAGCGGGCCTGGCGCCTTGCAGCGCACATGCCCACAGCCCAGCCGGGCTCAGCCCCCGCGCGCAGGTAGCGAAGGGGGAGGCTCACATCAAAGGCTCTGGTTTTGCAAGGCTCAGGACGCGGGAGGGCGTGAATTATAGACTTTGATGTTGGAGCAGCGGCAGAGGAATCGGCGTGAAGATCGTTTATAAATCGCTATTTATGGTCTCCACTAAGTGCCAGGCAGGCCCTTAAAGCAAGGGATCAGGTTTAACTGAGAGCCGCTGCAGAGCGTGGCTGCTGGAGGCTGGGCCAGGGCCCAGGCTGGGCTTTGCGTGGGCGGGATGGATTTTAGACACGCTCCATCCCAGACAGCTGAGTTTGACCCTAATATTGCCTCAGTGAACTTCCCCAGGGCTTCCCCCCTGCCCTCCAGGTCAGCACTCAGTTTTGGGGAGCCCCAGGGCGGGAAACTGGTGGTGACTGCAGGGCAGCAGAGCCATGGCTCCTGGAGAGGCAGCACCCTGCTGCAGAACAGCAGGTTTTGGAGCTCACATTGGGCTGATCCTCTCCCTGCCAAGAGGAAGAGAGGCAAAGGGGGAATCTCAGCATCCTGCCTCAGCTCCTAAGGGGTCTTCTGGCTTTGCCTTGCTGCCGATTCTGTTGCCTGGTGTAGTTTGTGATAGAAACCAAGCCCAGGTAGAGTTGCTTTTCTTCCCTTGGCTGAATCCATGCCACCAGGCTCCAGCTGCTGTGTTCCTCTTGAAGCAAGGCTGAGGACACAAACCAGGCAGCTCTGCAGAAGAGGAAGGGACATCACTCAACCTCCACGCCACTCGGGCAAAAGGACATTTCTGTCCATGGTTAGCAGTGGGGTCATACCACACACTGCTGAGAGCACCTGGCTCTCTCTGAGGGAAGGAGAAATGGCATGCTGCTGCCTACAGAACATCTGGGAGTGCTGATGCTAAGAGATACTCAAAGTTGGAGGTTAAAACCTCTGATTGCTTGGAATGTAAACCACTCAGATGTAAATCCACTGATCTGGAGCAGCCCTGTCTTCCTGAGCTTAAGCCTGAACAGGACCAAACTCAAGAAACACCTGCTTTTGGGTTCTTCTTTGTCTGATCTGAGAACAACTAGCCTGGTGGGATTTCTTCCACATGATTTGGCTCCAGCCCCTGTGGCCAGAGGTCAACGGGCAGCTGAGCCCTGTGGGAACTGCAGTATGGAGCATGCCTTGCCTGGGGCTGAAACACTCCTGGTGAACCCCACAAGACCCAGCACCCACAAATGTTTTCCAAGGCAGCAATGAGCCCATAGAGGTGGCTGTGTGCTCCTTGTCCCTCACCTCAGCCAGAAATACCCATTGCCTCGCACAAGGAAGGACCATTATATGAATACTGAGAAGCACATCTGGGAATGCCATGTGGTGCTCCTACACCTGTGTGTCCCCTGCCTAGCATGCACTCTACCCTGATACTATTTCTTTGCCCACAGTGGTGTTTGTAGTTCCCTCCATTGTAGCATCAACTACGAATTCCTCTGCCTTCACGTCCTTTCAGCATCACCAATGCAGACACTGGCTTAGGCCAGGCATAACGCCAGCCACTGCCTTTTTTCCTGAAGGTGTGCCATCCAAACGGTAATCTGTGAGCTGATCTGATTTACAATCCATCAGCCAGTTCTGAAGCCACTGGCTGCATCACTCTGGGACGCACAAGGATCCTGGCCCAGGCACTCATTGCTGTTCAAACAGCACAAAAGGCCACTGCTAACAGAACTGCATTTTCCCTCTATCTTCAGTTAAAAGTTCACATCCAGCAGCTGCACCAAACTTTTCAAATGCAGCTGCTATGTTTTGGAGGTTGAGACAGACCATGCTGGGTTTTCCAATTAGTTCCAAATCCTGAATCCAGTTCTGGTCCTCTAAATCAGTGGACTTTTTTTGCACGCTTACTGTTAAACCAGGAGTAGACAGACTTTCCCATTGTCCTCTCCTTGCCTTGCAGCCTCTGGTGGTAGCGGCACTCAGCAGGCCTGGTTCTGCCCTTGCACATACACATGTAAACTGAAGATAAGCACATATTTCTCCTTGACCCAGCCACTCTCCAGGACTTATCTCAAGCAGGACGGGGAACCCTCCATCCCAGCCCAAACTGATACCTCCTCAGACACAGTCATTTTTATGTCCAGAAATATTTATATACTTTGCACAACCGTTGTTTGCAGAATCTCTCTTGGTGGCTTCCACACTTCGCGGCAGCCCATGTTTGAAGTTGGACCAGATGGGAGCCTGGACTAAGGATAAATAAACCAATCAAATCTGAGAAAACAAGCCCCCATCCCTCCTGCCTCCTCCTCAGACCAGTGTGAAGATCCAGCCTGGGAGAAGGGGCAGGCTGTGCTCTGATGCTCGGACTGCTCCCTCCATCCACCCTTGAAGTCCCTTCCTCCGGGCAGAGTTTGGTATGTGCTGTTTGCAGGGGGCTTGTTTTTCTAACATGGTGAACACATGCTCTCTCCCGAGAATCATTTATTTTACATCAGAGATCCTGGGGCTCCTGACCCAGAGTTTTGCAAGATGGTTTTGTACTTTCCCCATGAGCAAGGAAGACACATTGCTCTAGCTACCACTGCAAGAATGGCAGGTCCCGGATGTGTCCTTCACAGACCAGGCTCTCCCTCATTTCCCTCTCAAGACAAAGGTTAAAAATGTCGCACTGCGGTCAGAGGATGCTCCAAGGGGCTCCGTAAAGGTGCCCCAGGAAAAAAGTCCTGTTTCTCTTGCTGGTAACAGTCTTCTGCTTGTGGGGCCCAGGTAGATCAGATAGGTATATCAGATGAGTAAGGAAAGATGGACCCTGGTTATGCAGCAACCAAAGGGGCATCTTAGGAGATTATCCACTATTTTGACTATACGCCAGCATGGCAAACCTCAAAGGAAGGCACAAAAAAGCCCTGAGGATATCTGCCTGCCATCAAGGTCTCTTCTGATCCACCGATAGCCAGCGCAGTAATTATAACAGCCCAAAGTCAGACCCACCTCCAGTCCCACCAGCAGACCTGGCTGCTGCTGTGTCCTGCAGCAAGTTGCTCTGCCCTCAGCACCGGCCGGGCTGCATCGCACATGATTGGAGTTGCTCCCTTGCAGGACCAAACTCACCTTCCAGCCCCTGGGTGCAGAACAGCGAGTCCTCCTCTTCTCAAGGGTGAGAGTGCCCTGAAAAGCCCCACTGTGCATGGACTCCAGCACCCACCTTCCTCCCCTGGAAGGCAAAGGATGGCAAGGGAGAGCAATGCATCTTTGCGTAACCCGATCCGTTAACACGCAGCTCCTCTGATGTGGGCAGCTTGTGCTTTACAGCATTAGAGGAGCAACATTTCATGGAAAATTCAATAAATACCCCTGTACAGCCAGACATCTGTAAACAAAGGCTTCCAAATTCAATCAGGCTGTGGGCTCAGAGCAGCATTTATAGGCTACAGCATGGAATATTATATAGGAAAGCTAAAAGTAGGGGGAGGGAGCAGATTCCTGGAAAATGAAAGATCTTACAGCTCTCTGTTACCCCAATGAAGAATGACTGTGCCTGTGCTGCACCACTGTGGCCCTTCTTGAGTGGCTGGGGCAACCTTGCCATTCCCGGTCTGCTAGCTCCCACATCTATCTGTGCTGGGCTCTCAGCTTGCACAGGCGTTGCAGTAAAAACTACTGCAAGACTGGCTGTATGCAGAGCAATGCCCGTGGCTGCCAGTCACACCAAGAGCTGGGGCTCATCCCTGCTGCCAGCCATACCAGGAGGGTGGCTTTCAGGATGTAGGTCCGAAGATGGGCCTGACGCCCTAGGCCCTGATCCAAGGGTAACTGCTTTCAGAACCTGGAGGTATTTATGGCCAGTGCTCAACTCAGAGCAGAGTTTGGGAGCTGAGGATGGTGGTTTGCTTGTCCTTTGGGGCTTTCCTGGGCCATGTCATCTCCCAGCAGGTGATGGAGCCACATATATCTTGTCTCTTGTCCTGTTGTATCACAGCCTCAGTTCACACTTGTATCAAACTAGCTAAACTGGGCAATGTAAAATGGGAATGTCCAGTCAAGACTCTGCTGGGCCCCATGGCCACTTACTGGATTGAGCAGCTGCAGTGCCATGACCCATAGCCATCCATACCAGGTGGCCACTGACACTAGTACAAATTTGTTCCCAGTGTTGAGCAATACAGGACTTGTGACACACAGCAAAGTGCTGCTGGGCAGGTTTGTGTACTCTTGTGCACAGATACACATGCACACACAGAGTCCAGTACAGCACCCCAGTAGAAACCCTTCTTCCCCATTTGGCCTAGGTTTTGTGCAGACAACCAGCTAATCCCCCTGCAGAGAGGTGTGGATCCTGCAGCACAGTGACTGTAAAGGTCTCCAGCTCGTGAAAGCAATATTGGACAGCATGGAACAAGGGTGCCTGCTAACCTCTGCCACTCTGACTGGGTTTCTTCAAGCCCAGTGCCAAAGACTTGCACTGGCGGGAGATCAGAGCACTGTCCTCCCCACAGCGACCAGGCCGTCCGTCCATCATCTGAAGGCAGACATCTGCAGATGATTTTGGTCCAGGCTACATGTAACTGTCATTTCAAACAAACCCAAAATGCTTTGTTAGCATCCAATGGCTACAACAACTTGCAGGCTCTGGACTCAGCATCCCCAGCCATGCTGAGGTCCCATCTGCTAGCTGCTACAAGCTGCACCTGCATGGTGAGTGGTCTTGATTTCTCCAAGCTGGACTTCACAGATCTATGCAAAGGGCAAGCCACCAGATCAGAGAGAGCTGCTCAGGTCCTGCTGCGCTCCTGCAGCCCTTTGGGCCCCTCAGGGGTGGTGACAAGTGCAGGATGACTGAGGTCCCCTGCGGAGGATGGCTATCAAGGAACAGCTTTGTGTGGCTGGGGCTGCATCTGGATGACCACCTCGAACCCTCTGGTGGCACCCACAGGGGTTATAAGCCCATATTTAGGGCAGGCCAAAGCAGGCATTTGTCTCCTCCTTCCCCTCGAGTGCACTTTTCCCTACAGCTCAATCAGGCTTTACAAACACACCACCACACACAGAGGCCAGTATATATAACAAATAGAGCCTAGCTCTGAGGGCAGCAGTGGTAAACTATTGCCCAGGGGACAGGAAGGTTAGTGGGATTGTGATCTAAAACCTGAGGCTGGCAGCTCTGTGCTCCCCTGGGAGAGATTTCCGCAGCTACCGCGAGGAAAACAATCACCGTTTTGGTTATTACACTTCGCTTATTGGTTTGTTCAAAGATTACAGCCAGGTAGGCCCTAAATTCAGGGCTGCTCAGAACAGGGCTCTCCAGCCTCACTCTCTGTGGTGGGGTCTGCAGGACTGCCCTGCACCCCAGGGTGCTCCCGCAGTGCCCTTCCCTTCCCCAGAACAGCCCCACCCTGGCTGTAAGACCCCTCTTGACCAGGTGAAGCACAGGATGGGAGATGAGCCCAAGGAACATGCTATGCACTGGGAGAGATGTTCAAGCAAGACCCCTCACTGATGTCTACACAATCTGATGCCAACGCGAGGGGAAGCAGTACACGCACTCCAAGGGGACCATCCAGCAGACACACTGTTGGGAGTCTATTCACTTCCCAGGAAATATCTTTCCTATTTGAGAAAACATGAGAAATTATGGGGTGCAATGGACTCATCCACACTGGTACCTCAGAGGATAGAGAACAGGATGTGAAACTCATTGCTCCTCAACCAGGCATGGGCACTCAGGGAACCACTGTAGTGGTCCACACACCTGGGTCTTTCAACAGGCACTTTGAAGCTCTGGGAAGGGAAGTGTGTCCATGCAATGAAAAGGACCCCAGAATGAGCCATAGGCACTGCTTTGCATGGTGGCAGCGCAGGCAGGAGCGGTGCAGTAACCAGCTGAGGCTGCTTTGGTTGCACAGATCCCAGAGCAAAACGAAGCAGCTACTGTCCTTCCAAGACACAAAGAGCACTGAGTCATGACTGGGATTCAGGAAACGTGAGGTGCTTCCCCCACCACTCCTGAGCCAGCTGCCCTGGAAATGTTCCTATAAACTCCTTATTAATTAGTTGACACTTAGGCTATGCAAACAGGCTGCCCCTTCCCTGTGCCCCCCCAGGAGGCAGCGCTGGAGCAGGCCAGCATGGGGGCCAAGTCTTGGGCACATTCTTCCAGTTAATATTTCAGCCCGCAGTTGCCAAGGGATCAGTGCTGGCGTTTCCCCCCTTCCTCCCCCTTCCACCTCCCAAAGCGCCAATGGCGAGCGGATAGCCAGGTTATTGCCTCCCCCTCCCTTTGCAAGCAGATGTATAGGAGCCAGAGGAGGAGATTGATGGGGTTTATAGAGTCTCCCTCCTGACCACCCACCATGGGCCCGGCTCCCTTGGGCATGTCCACACCACAGTCACAGTGATGGCTCCACTGGTGTCCACCCTACAGAAAAAAATCCAGCCTGGCTACATCTGCTGGGTAGCCTGGGTCATGCTTGCTGCTTTAGAGGACCCTTCTTTGGTTCCTGGCAATGGTGGGAGAGAGAAGCAGCTCCTCCCTGGCCACATCTGTGCGGTGACGGGAACTCAGTACAACCTGAATCTCAGTGAGATCAGGTCCCTTAACTGTGCTGGGCTTTCGCAGGCTGCACAGAGCAGAATCCAGCCCTCCCAAAGCCTTCAGCACATCAACATACTGAAAAGAGTGACTATATAGAAAGGGCTGCAGAGCAATTCTGGACAGCACAGTGCTTGCACGTGGAAGCCCTCCAAAGGGCTGCAGCAGTCTCTCCTGGGCGCAACTGGCAGGTCCTGGGAGGCACAAGGGTGGGAATAAAAGCCATGGAGGCAGCCCAGGCTCAAGGTACCCATGTGCCAGAAGAGGGAGCAGGCAGCAGAGCGCAGGGAGCGGGTGATGGACCTCAGCATGGGACATGCAATGGGGCAACCATTCAGCATGGAAGGAGGCAGGGTTTGGTGGAAAGGCCTGGGGAGAAGCCTTGAAAAAGACTGCAGCTCTCACAAAAGTGCTCGGTCTGGCATTCGGTGTGACTGGTGTCACTGCCACCAGCAGCATGTTGAGCCAGGGCCACTGCCTGAGCAAAGGCTAGCTTGAAGGACCATCTTGGGGACAAGGCTGGCTGCCATTACATCCCATAATTTCCAAACAAAACCAACCACCCCCTGCCACCCCTGAAAAGGAGAAACAAATCAAGCAAACTAGACCCATTGGTAACATTTGGGCCATTTCCTGTATGTTTAACACATTTTCTATTAAGCCCACGACAAATGGCGAGGGCTCCAGGCGTAGCCATAAAGGCTCCCTCCCGCAGCAAGCCAAAGGGGCTGCAGGCAGGGAGGGGAAGGTGAGCCGGCTGAACAGGCAGATGGGAGGTGAGCACGTAATTCACAGCAGATCCAAGATTTGATTAATTTCCCTGCTTTTCCTGCTGGAGAATTCCGGGTTTTATTGGCCGTTAAAAGGCACCGCACTGCCTGATTTCGGAGCGGAGCAGCACCGGGGGGGACGCACACCATGGGGGCTGGTTGTGGGGACCTGCCGGCACGGGAATCAGGTGCGCGGGATTAGGGAGAGTGTTTCACTGTTGGCGATTCCCTCCTGGAGGATAATGCCCCCCCAACACGTTTTCTAGAGACCAGCTCATCCTGGGGACCTGGCTTGGTGGGGAGAGAGGCAGCCGGCCCAGGACAAAGCCCCTCTGCAAGCCGATGGGACCCTCGCCTGGCCGATTTCTCCCTCCCTCCCCTCCTTCAGCCGCTTTCCCCCATCCCTCCCCCTCACACCGAGCTTCTGGGATCAGCCCCTGCAGGAAAAAAAAAGTCCAATTTGTCATGTCATGTCCAGCTGTTAACCTCCCGTTGCCGAGCCATAGGGAAGACTTGCTTTCTTCTATTTATTTATTTGCCACCCGGACAATGGAAGGCCCCGGGCCTGCTGAGCTCTTCATAATAACGCCACCAACAATCCCCCCTCCCTGGGCACCTCCCCCCAAGCCAGCAGCACCCGCCGAGGAGCTGCAGGTGTCAGCGGGCATTAACCCGTGCGGGGCTCCCGGCTCCCCCGCAAGGCTCGGCCACCAGTGGGGAGGGCCACAGCCAGGGCTGGGAGGTCCCCGGGCTGGGCTCACATGGAAAACCCCGCACAAAGAGGGAGCAGAGGGAAAGGCCAGACGATAACCATCGCTCCGGAAAGCTTATCGTGCCACTTCGGGGATGCTTGGCTGGGGTGAGAACGGGGCTGTCCAGCCACCCAAAGAGTTTCTGGGGGGGGCAGGCCTGGCATAGCCACTGGGGAAACTTAGCAACCATGGAGGGGACAGACATCAGCTTGGAGGCTGGTGTCTGCCATCGCCCAGGCTGGGGAGTGCTTGGTGGCTTTGCCCCCTACCAGGGTTATCCAGCTGGGCACGGCTGAAGGCAGTGATTTGGCTGGGTTGGGGCCAGGAACATTGCTTCAGATGCCAGGCTGTGTCCTGGAGGGGAAAGGCATCGGCCCCTGCTTCACCCTCCCACCCAAGGCATGGCGAGAAGCTCCCCGGGCAAGGCTTGCTCCTTGGGAAGCTGTAGGGCTGTTTGCCCCACGGGGCAGCGGAGCTGAGGGTGCAGAGTCCCCTGCCCAGGGACACTTGTGAAGCCTGGGGGAAGCTCCACGTCTTGTCACGGGTGGGAGGCAGAGGGCCCACCACCTCCGCAGGAACAGAAGCGCACGCGCCCGGGGCACCGCGCGCTCCCCGGCCTCGCAGGCGGTGCGCTGCCGGGGCTGCAAATACATCTGCGACTGGGTTTCGTGTGCATTTGCTGCTCTGACAATAAAACGCCTCTCGGGTTACTGGGAAGGTAGCGGCGCCGAGCAGACGAGGAGGGAGCACACGCGGGCCTGTAACTCCTTCCTGTCTGCCCGGCTGTCTGTCAGGCCTTCCTCCCCCTGTCAATGTCACTTTATTTGCTGCTGGGGTGGCGATAGGATCACTATTAAAAGCACAAGTAGTAGGCATTAAAATGCATTTCAGTTAGTCCGGGATAATAAAGGCGTGCGAGGGGAAGGGGGGAGGTGAAAAGAAGGAAGTTTTAACTCGCTAATAAAAATCAAATGCAGGCAGTTTGCAGGAGCGAGCGGCTCGGCACTTCGCCTTTCTCTTGTTAAGGGCCCGCTGCCATAAATAACTTCCCTGAGCGAAAGCAGAGGAGAGCGGGAGAGCGAGGACGCAACAACACAAAATTTTTCATTTTTCTCCATAAATCATTTCAGCGTGTGATAATATTTGTTTTTTCTAATGAGTCTCCTGTGATCCATTCTGGGAGCTAACATCAGGGCCTGTCAGGGCGTGATGTGTGGGGCACTTCAGCGCTTTACAAAAACTGCCGCCTCTACAGATTTCCGCCCCCCCCCCCCCGCCCCTCGCTTATGCTCAGGACGAATGTAGCCAATTTTTTTTTTTTTTTTTGCTCTGGGATTTCAGGATCTCTCTCCTTTTGCACAAAGTTCTTCAGCATTAAGCCCTGTGAAGACGCCTCCCAGAAAAGCAAACCATCCCTCTGTTTTTCCCTTTCTCTTTGTACTCCAGAATATCCAGGACAGTCAGCTCTCCGGGTGAGAAAAAGCCAGATGCAAATGGGAACAAACCAAAGCAAACACTGGCATGGAATGCCCCAGGGAAAACTGGCAAAAGGCAGCTCCTGAGGGACAGTTTAATGCCTGATGCCTGCCACACTTGCCCTCCCCCACGGGCAGCCCAGCACAGAGCCTGGTGCCCATCCAGGTCTCTCTGCCAGCACCCCATGACCATCAGCTGACTCCCCTGCACCTTCATGAAGTCCCAGACACCCCCAGAAGCACTATGGTGACTGCAGGATGTTGCATTTCCACAGAGCGCGTGGGCCCCAACCACTACAACATCTTCTTTTGGTCAAGGCCCAAAAGCTTCACAGCCAGGACTTTCTAATGGAAAGCCTCTGGGCATAAACCTGCTTGTTTCTGAGCTGGAGCTCAGCACAATTGTGGAGGTGACTGTATGCCACAAGGACCCAAGAGGCGGGGATGAGATTTCACTGGGATTCCTTCAACCCTACTGGCTCCTCAGTACTCACTGCTTCAACCCAAAAGCAACCCCAACTAAGTGAGACACCAGGTCTCAGACCTGGACAGAAGAGAGCAGGCTGGGTCAGGGGAGGGAATGGGACCGTATGCATTTGCACCCAGGTGACCCGGATTGGCATCAGCCCTGGTTATGACAACTAGAAATTATGTACTAGCAGAGTGCTGGGCACCCAAGCTGGTGGGTTCAGCTGCTATGGGCAGGAGTAGAGCCCCATGGCACCATGTTCAACATCCCGGCAGAGTGCCAACAGCCCATGGAGACCAACTTCTGTCTGTGCTTCAGTGCACATCTGAGTCATTCTGGCAGGAAAGACAGAGGATGCTGCTGGTGTCTTACAGTCTAATTTAAATGGAAAGCGCCTATATTCAGGGAGGTCTGTCCATCATCAGGTAAATGGTTGGACAACAGAGACCACCTCAGTGAGAAATAAAGGGAAAAAGAGAAATGGGGACACAAATTATGGTATACAAATAACAGAAGAGGAAAGGGACCCAGAATCAAACTTCAGCTGAGATCTACTCTCAATAGCTTGGAAATCACCAAAGGCTACGAAGATGTTTCGCTCTGAGTATCACACACTGAGAGCAGTTAACACACCATAATCCTGTGCTATAAGAAAGCAGGATATCCCTGAAGGGCTGGAAACTGAGGCCAACCCTTGCTCCCCCGCAGCATGACCCAGGTGACAAAGAGCTCATTCTGGCTCACTCTGATCCTTCTCCTTGCTCCTACAATCATCACCACGACTGCCAGAGCCAAGGCTGCTCTTAGCATCACCATCATCATCAGGGTTATTATTATTATTAACATCATTGTTATGGTGTTTCCAGAGGAGGCTCTTAACGCCAGTCGTCGGGATAAAGGCAAGCTGGTGGCATCTTCAGGGAGTCATAATGGTACGGGGCCCAGCTCAGTGTGTGTTTACTCTCTGCCAATGTATGTGAGAGAGAAAAAGAGAGAGAGGTAGTGAGATAAACACTGTCATGGGCCGCTTCCATCATCTACTCACAAGAGCATAATAAAGCCCTTGTAATATACTAGAACTTGTGTGGTCCCGGGGTCTAATTTGCATACTAATTACTCAGTGCAAATGGGAACGAGAGGTAGGGGGAGGGCGCGCGGGTGAGGGGGACTGGACTATTTGCTCTGCCGTTTCATATCATGCTAACAAGCTAATCCGGAGTGCAGTTAGCTCCTGATATATAACTGCTCATTAGTATTATAATAAAGTACATGAAACAACCATAAAACGTTATATACTGCACAAGTGTTGTTTTCTTGCCAATTATCTGCGGGCGGATTTATCACCGCAGTTGTTGCAAATTCCCCTTGGTGAGGTTTGGGTCGAATAAAGAAAGGTGTTGGTGTGAGGGGGGAGTGGGGGGGGGGCTGCTTTCAAGGGGGAGAACATGTGTTTTCTTAAGTAGCACTTACCGATGCGCCATTTCATATGAGAGAGAGGGTGAATGCTGCATCCTTAGGAGCTGAGAGGGGAAGGGAGCCCAGGGCTCCAAGCTCAAATCAAACAAACTTCTGTCCATTAGGGAAATGGGACCAAAGCCCTAAGGATGGACTTCAACCCAGCAGAAACCAACCGAGGACAGGGCTGTGTCTTTTTCCCACTGCCTTCTTCTAAGGTAGGAAGACCACGGCCAGTCATAGGAGATAGAAAAGTAGCTCCATTTGATGTGGAAAGGGCTCGCCTGCCACATTTGCCTCCAAGGAGGCAAGTTCCTCAGAAGAGCCAAATCCAGCCCAGAGCCCTTCCCCAAATCCTGCTGCACCTCCTCCTGCTTTTCACTTGTCACTGCTGCCTGCTCTGTGGCTGATGTTTCTGCCCTTCCAGCCCTTAGCACTGCCCCAAAACTTGGTGCATAGCACAGAGGTGCTGAGCAGTTCTGTACAGCAGTGAAAATCATGAAAATCAGGTGCTTCACTGCTCTAACTGGCTGGTCAGAGGACACCAGCCCCTACCCTCTGACAGGCACAGGGGCAGTTACAAAACTCTTTGACAGATGTAAGAAGAGTGCAGTGATTTGCAGCCCGTGGCCATGGCCCGTGGTCCATGGATTACTTCTCAGTTACCCAGAAATCCTGAACGAGAAAAGCAAACTGAGGATCAAATACTGCTCTGCATGTGGGCTCTGTGCCTCTACTGGAAAAACCCCTGGCGTGCCACAAAATGAGGAGAGGCTGAAAGCTGCTGGGAGGATGTGGATGGCAGAGCACCCACAGCAGAAGGGGGTGGATGGGGCTGCCAGGAATAACTCAGGGCACTGTGTGCCAACCCCTGCTTCAGCCCAGGAGGGACAGGTGACACATCCATGCCACAGCCTTCCCAGGGCTGTGACAAGACCATGGACCCTTCCTGCCCCAAACAAGACACACTCCCTGCCCTTGAGGGCTGCACGTCTTCCTGCCTTCACAAGTGCTGGCAGAGCTTGCTGAGTATGATGGGCACTTCTCCCATGCCCATGCACAACCTGTGTCTGTGCTCAGCTCTTTTCAGAGATGCTCTGTGCTCAGAAAAGCACGACACCTCCCTGAACCCACCACTTTGCATCTTCCCAGCACGCATGCACTGCAGCCAGGCCCACATGCGTATGCAACAGGTACTGTTAAAGCTTCTACCAACCTCAGCATCCCACTGTGTCCTCCCAGCAAAATACCTCCACAAGAGGAACAACCCCAGCTACCTCTCCTGCAGACGCAGCATTGCAAACACAAACTGCTGTGAATGCGCTTGCATATCCTGCCATGCTGGCACCCTTTCACCCAGCTGTGCGCTGCCTGGTGTACACAGGGTTATGTTTCCAAACACTTAAGCAAGGAAATACGAAGACACAAGTTCTCTTCCTTGGATTCCCAGCGGCACAAATCCCACCCATTTTCCCTCTTGCAAAGAGGGGTTACAAATGCAGGCCCCCCAATACCCCCCCCGGGTATTTCACACACAACCATTCTCCCTCTCTTTCACACACACACACTCTCACTCACTCACAAGCCCCCTTGCTGTGAAGCATTTGCTTATTTATGGCTTGTTTTTGTCAAGCAGAGGCAGGACTGACAGCTCTCAGTGGTGGGGCTCTGCCTGTCTAACTCTGTAATAAGACGCATGATATCCATTCTGCTGCCAGCAGGGAGTGAATCAGGCCAACCCCGTCACCCCCTCCCCGGTCCTGCCAGAGCCCCACTTCGCCTTGACGAACTCCGCAGCTTGTTAGCATCACAATATTGGGAGCAAAATGTGACCCTGCACTGCCATGCCCCCTCCTCCCTCGGTCTGAAAAGAGAGGGGGAAACACACATGCTCACTTCTCGACACCAAGGGAAGGCACAAATCCCCCACAGGGCTTTAAAAGGACTTAAAACCATTTTAATAAACTGATCGGAGAGGGTCGCTGAGCAAATGCCAGCTCTGGTTCTGTCCTGCTCTGCCCACCCTGGAGCTGCTCTGGGGCACCGGGAAGGGGCTTCCCTGGGCACTCTGTCCTGCGGCTGGCCCGGCAGCATCTGCCTCCCACCTCCGCTGCCTAACGGGACGTGGCAGTGACAATGAGCATCCCGGCCGAGCAGGGTGAAGGAAGGATGATGGGACCCATTTCCAGCCACCAGCATCCCAGGCTGGGCCAGGAGGAGCCACTGCAGGGGATGGAGCAGGAGCACTGGAGGACCCCTCTCCAGCCTCCCTCCCCAAACCCCTCCGGTGACCGGGAGGGGAACTCCTACTTACAGCTTGTTCCCAGGAGATAAATAGACTTCAGTAAAAAGATTGCTACATCCTTTCAATAAAGATTTTTTCCTCTTTCCCAGACAGCTTGTGAAATGTTTTAAAAGCTTCTCACATTTCCAGTGAAACCCACAGAGAAGAATTTTGCTTGTTATCAGCCCTGGAAGCCCCTGATAGACGGATGATATTTTTCCCCCTCCTTTCTCTCTCTCCCTCACTCTCTTTTTTTACAAGCTGAAAAGAGAGTCACAGTGTGTTTTATAACTGGCTCTCTGCATTTCAAAAGCTCAACGAGAGCTCTCTGCTAACCCCGATAAGCCCAGGGCTCTTAGTGTCTTAAATACCTTTGACAAGCTATACATTACAACGCTAATAATTTGCCAAATTTGCGCCCATAATATGATATCTGTAAAACGTCAAGGGTGGTAATGCGATTAGCGGCCTCAAATGAAATATCGAACATTCAGCGTTTAGGCCCTGAATAGGGGAGAAAGGAAAGGAAATCAATTTCAAAAGCAGGAGGGAAAGAAGCGATAAGCGTGTAATAAAAAGGGAGAGAGGGGAGCATGGACAGGCCCGGAGAAAGAGCATCTTGTTTTTCATTCTTCTCTTTTTAAGGCATTCAAGCCTTAAAAGGAGGAAAAAACCAAACCAAAACAAAACAAAAACAAAAAAAAAAAAAAAAGAGGAAAAAAGCAAACAAACATCTCTGAATTAAGTTGCTTGCAACTCTGCAAAATAACATTTGGCCACCCTAACAACCCCAGGGTTTGGTTGGTGGTGAAGGTGGGGGAAGGACTTGCTGTTTGCTCTCTGATCCCCCCCCATCCAACTCCCCGCCCCGAACAGTTCGGGTCCATAAAACACAGGATGTGAAATTACAAGTAGTCTGAGGGTGGGCTGCCCCCTCCTCTCTCCCCCACTCGAGGTGGGGGAATCGTAATGTACTAATTATCTGAAACCACTCCGAGTAGAAAAGAAACTGTCACATACCAGGCTGTAGACTAAATAACAAACATCCCACACCTGCGGCTTTATGAGCGCTTGCTGGGTAAGGCGGGCAGGGGGAGGGAATTCCCTGCTCCCCACCGGCACAGCACGGTGGACAGGCTGCTGCCAGGATGGGTACCGGATGCTGCGACCCAGAGCTGAGCAAGAACTGGGTCCTGCGAATAGCCCAAATCCGTACATGAATCTCATTGCCATTGTGATGGGCTTTGCATTTGGTTTGGTGTGAAAATGAATCTTCCGCCAGGGTCTGGATGGGAAGCGGGAGAGCACCAAGAGAACCCACCAAAGGAAGGGGACCCACACTGTGGTCAGGAGGGGGGAAGAGGGGGATAGTCAACTGTGTCAGCTCTGTCTTCTAGAAACAGTCAGATCTGTTCCTGATCCCCAGTGTTCTGTGCGCAACTGGCCACTATTGAGACAGCAAGGATGGGAGCAGGCTGCTGCAGCCCCTCAAATCAGCACAACCAAAGAGAAAGTCTGTGGAGGCACTGGAGGAGCCACCAGGCAATTACCCTGTCTCTCTATCGCACTTCGCTGCAGCTGGAGCCTGGAAATCATTGTGCCTGCACACAAAATGACTCTGTGGGTACTCAGCCATGGTACTCTCTGTTACCTAGGGTTAAGAGAGACTGAAGCAACATGGCAGGGTCAGTCACTGCCAGCCCCACGTACCTGGCGGGGTCAGCAGCTGTCTCAGAGGCTGCAGGAGAGCCAGGGTACACACGTTGCATGGTGCCACCTACATTCTTCTCGGCCACTCTCGGGCTTCAGCTTCTGTATCAGGGTTGACAACAGCGAAGAAAACAGAGTCCCTGCGACTATGTGCGCATGGCACCAGAAGCTACGTTGAGGCTCACCAAAACCCTCCCACGGAGAATTAATGATGGTACTTGGGCAGTAGAAGAGCCACACGAGCATCATGACTACTGGACACTACCAAGTCAGCAGGAGGCAACTTTCAGTCAAGGAAACATTGGCTTAGATTTGCCATGCAGCCACGGGATATAAAGCAAAGTCTGTTAGCAAGTGGGACAAGGGCTGGAGGAGAATTAACCCCAAACTGCCAACTGCAGGGTACTTAAACTATTCCTGGAGTACAGAGGTCCACTCACTGTAGGGAAGGTGATGGATTAAAGAGATCGCTGGTTTGCTTCCCAGCAGGACAAGTCCCACGGCAATTCACCTTTCTAAACGGAGCTGAAAATGGCCAAAGGGGCATTCATGCTGGGCTGACAGGATGGCCCCAGTCTCTACAAGCTTTGCGAAGGGTGCAAGGTCCAAAGCAAGGATATTCCTGAATGGACATCTGTGGCAGGCTGGCATGGACAGGGGGACAAATTCCATCACTGCCTCTCAGCTGCACAGTAAGAACAGTTGTGAGTGCAAGGACATGCTTTGTAGTGCTTGGTCCCATGCAAGTGCCAGCAGGCAAGCCTGGTGCTTGCGTCCTGGGGCTTGGCCACACAGCCTATAGGCAATGCAACATAACATCCTCACTGAAAACCCAGCTCACAGGCATTGAAACAGCTAGGACTGTTGCTCCAGGGGTCAGGGTGCTCTGCTTCTCCCTCCCATTACAAGCAGTAGGTCCATGCTCTGACTTACACTCCTTGGTCTGCATTCACAGCCCAGATTAGTTGGCACCTCTGAACCCACCTCCTACAGGGAGAATTCACACTGGCCCAGTACTGGTGATGGGTATAGCAGACCCAGAACAAACACAGGGATGGCCACCAGAAGCACACCTTACTGCAACCTGCAAATCTCCCAGACCCTTCCCAAAGGTGCTGGGGTCTCCAGGTGTCCCTGCCTGGGGCAGTTGGAGAGCGGAAGGTGCTCATTCCCAATGGGAATGAGGAAACACACCAATGTGGGGGCAGAGCACGCGCCCCTTGGCCAAGCATGGAATGGCCATTACAGGGCCACTTCTTGCGGCATCACGAGTCATTAAAGCCAAGAGCGCTTGGGGAATCATCAGCACCAGCCAAATGACTTCCCCAGATGTGGCTCATTCTCAGGATGTGGGAGCCCCCACGGACACCCACCTCCGATCCCAGCTCCTCCAGACAAAACATTCCCAGCGTTGGAGTCTCCACCCAGGACCCTGCTCGCAGGAGCTTTCTAGGCCATTTAGCAGGAGGCACTGTTTGGTTTTGAACAGATGTTGCCTCCTCCCTGCCCCCAAGGTCCCCAGCAGCTCTGCTGCCTTTGAGCCGGGAAGGCAAACGAGTTTTGCACACTTGTTTAAGGTCAGTCAGGTGCATGCGCACAAGCATGCACATTCATACACAAACACACACGAGCTCGACAGTGGGGTGGGCAGAGAGGCACCCCAGAGTAAAGCAAAGCAAGCACAGGGAAGAGTTATGGCTATGCTCAGCCTTCAGTGTTAAAAGGACTTCCTCTCCCCACAGCCAGCCAGCGGCACAGGCGTTGGGACTTTACATTCCCATCTCTAAACTGGAGTTAAGCATATTCTTTATCCCCCCTGGGAGATGTGTGGGGCTGACACAGCTGCAGAAGCTGGGCCAAGGAAAGGCCCTCTCCAGGCAGACTACAGCAGTAGGTGATCTGTGTGGGCTTGTGTCATGACTTTCAAAAGCCTAGGTTGAAGAACAGGCAACTGCTCGTAGCTTAGAGGAGAGATGTGCTTATTTATTCATAAAATATCACACCAGCATGGGCCACCCGGGGTCTACAAACTCACCAAGTGTGCAGTGAGCCCCGGTCACCCTCCCGGACACCGGGACACCACTTCCAACTCAGCTACACAGGGAATGGTGTTTGCTGAGATTAGTCATTTTTCTGCTCAATCTGGTCCAAATGACTATTGATCCCTTAACACAGAGGTGTAACAACAGCCCCCAGGCATTTTCATTGAGAGATCCCACTTTAAGCCCCTTGCCTCTTTCAAACTGTACTACTGCAAATCTACTGGTTTTGTCTTGGTCAGAACGGGGGCAAGACATCTGTACAAGCCCCCTTTCGCCATTCCCGTGGGATAAATGTATAGTGTGCATCCAATCTGCCCCCCTGGGATCAGTCCTTGAGGAATATTGCCCAACTTCTACTGGGTGATGAACACAGGCAGCCTTGAGCTTATTTACTAGACACACTTAAAGGTCCTAGCATCAGGAGAGTGAAAGGATCGGGATCTTTTTAACCAACAAACCAACACACAGACATACATCCCTGTTCAACACCTTTTTGTCCATAAGGCCAGCAGCCCTTTGTACTAAATCCAGCTTGAAGACGGAGGAATTTGTAAGTCAGTGCACTTCAGAAACATCTAAGTAACTTCTAAAATAGCTTTGTGACCCAAACTGCGGTGAAGCAATTTGTCACTGAGCTGTTGCAACCATGCATGTGATAAGCACGCTCACACCAATACGCACACACTTTTTGAGGGCTCCTGCAGGGTCTTGTACAAGTTGGGGGAGTCCCCACCCCAAGCAATGTATATAAAATAGCACAGACACACACAAATGCTTGTGGTGCCACACTTCTAAGCTTCTCTTTGCATTCACACCTCCAAGCCTGTGGCTACTTTCTGGCTAAGGGCCTTCCGAGTGCACTCCTACAGTATACAGGCTTTCGTTAACATGCACTGCTATTCCGAGGGAAAACAAGCTGACTAACATGTATTGAGCAAGAAAACATGCCGGGGAAGCTGCAGCAGCAGGGAAGACCTGGATGATGGTAGGAAACATCAGGTTGGACCTCAGCTAGCACTGTGACATGGCAACACAACATGCAGAGTGGCCCAGGCCTGCAAACGAATCAGAGCTTGGACAAGCATTGTCAGACCTGTGATGCTGACATGGCCGTGTTGAAGAAGGGACATCGTCCCCTGGGACTGCAGTGCTGGAGAGAGGCAGAGACAGTCTGGAGCGCAGCAGCAAGAGATCCTGGGAGAAGAGCAAGGAGCTGACCGAGGCTGGGGGAACTGTGGCTACACTCAAGGAAGGAAGTTCAATGGGTTAGATATTGTGGACGCCTGCTCTCTGAAATCCAGAGCAAATGTTAAAGGAAACACAGTGTGCTGAGGGCTAACGGATGGCCATGCAGCCTGCAGACACAGTGCTGCCCTTTCCCTGGCTCACTGGACATACATCCCTTTCACTGTCCTCTGCATGCACGGGCTCTTACAGCTCCTACAAGGGGAGATGAAGAAAGGTAGAAGGATCTCCCTTGGTGGTGCAGGCAGCAAGGAGAAACAAAAACACCTGCCCACAGCCCCTCTCTGCTCCTCTGGCTTCTGTGCTCTCGCTTTCCTATGCCACCAGCCTTGGCACAGCTGAGCCGTGGAGAAATCTCAGTGGGGTCCCCATGTCCCACCTTTCCTGAAAGAGACTTCAGCAGCACTGGCTTTCAGCACCTGACCCAGCGCTTTAAAAACCTGGGTGCCACGCAGAGGCCTCTCTTGTTCAGGGACCCGCATTCTGACTTTGATTAAGTGATGGACGTGAAAACATACACAGACACAAACACAGTGCGAGGCAACGTCCCCAGGGGAATGGGAAAAAAGAGAGATAAAAACCAAACAGCCGTTTTCACCCCCCAAACCGTATAATTTTGTGTAAATTTTTACTTTAAACATCTCTTTTTTTCCTGAGCCGTGATATAGGCCCTGTCAAAACCAGGGCCAATTACTGCCATTAGGTTCCCATTATGTCACTGCTTCTCCCCCCATTATGAAGGTCTTCGGCACACAGAGCTATAATCTTCACTCACTCTCGCTCCATCACTCCCAGAAGGAACAAAATTGTTTAAAAAAAAATAAAGCCTTTATTTTGCCCCTGTCAGCTCTGAAAAGGAAGGAAGGGAAAAAGAGAGAGAAAGAAACTGGTAAAGTTTTTAACTGTGAGGTTGCCAAAAGGACCGAGAGAAAGTGTTCAGCACAGCTGAGGCATATGAAACCGGGGCTGGCAGGAGGACTCTGCCAGATCACCCAGAGGAGTTGCCTTACTTATCCCTCACCGGGGAGATATTTGCTCTGCCAAAGCAGACCTGTGGTAAGCCTGAGCCTGCCACAGGGAACAGAGAAACAGAGAATGACTGTTGGGAGCAGGACACATGCCGAAATTAATGTTCCACCCCACACTCCTCATACCAGGGGTTACAGCAATCTGCTGCTAAAGCAGCCACACTCTCTGCTTCCAAATACCAACCAGCCTCTTCACCCAAAGTGCTGGCATTGAGCCTGGAAGTGTTCTGATAGCGTCCTTGGACACACATGGACCTGACATCTGCTGCTGTCAAGGCAGAGACTGCAGGATGGTGCCCAGGAAGGATGACTGGCTGTGGAGGGCTGAGATGACCATGTTCTGAGTCCTCAGGAACAAGAGCCCACAAGACCCACCAATGAATACATCTGGGAGCAGAGCTGCTCACTTCGCAAATTAAGAGCAGCCCTGGTCCAGGCACTCAGGAGAACATATCATCCCAAACACATTCACACTTGGCCAAAGCTGGCCAAGACCATGTGCTTGGACATCAGAACAGGGCTACTAAGCATGTCCTCAAAAGCTCTGCAGGTGCTCTCAAGTCCTGCTTCTCCCTGGGATGCTGGGAGAGGGAGTGCAGTATATGCAGCTGTCTGCAGTATGCTCAGTGCTCAGGCACAAAGTGCAGTGCCTGCCAATTCCGGGGACAGCAAGAGGCTCTGCCCAATCACACCCATCACTGCATGTCCAAGCACCCTTTGTCTTCTTTGATGCTGTTCACTGCTTTTTCTTGATCACACTATCTTGCATTTTGTGTGAGGTTCATGTGGAAGCCAAGGGATGGATCTACCCCAGCATGCTATGAGAGCTGGATATAGTCAGAACAGCTCCAATAAAATGAATGGCTAGAGACATTGAAATGCAGTAGCCAATCAATCTCCCTCAGTGCCAGTTAATTCAGTCCTAGGGCTCCATTTTGGTCAAAACTGGAGGTGGAAGCAGCATGGGAATCTGATGTGGTATCAAATAACAGCAGAAACTCAGACCAAAGCATACAGGGAGAGCCACTGCTCAGCAACGGCGTGGAGCTCACAGCCCCAAGATGTGAGGAAGGAGCCCATGTCCTTTCCACTCAGATTCACTTCTTCCCTGTGCCCTTGCTCACAGGCAGTTCCCTAGACATTGACTACAAATCTTCCAAACCTTTCTCTGTTCCCCCTTGTATCCTTGCCTCCCATTTAAAAGTGCTAAAACCAGCAGCTCCCCTCCCAGAGTCCTTCCTCTCCCCTCATGGCTCCCTCACCCCTCTCTGGGGACCCCCTGCAGATGACAGCATCTGGCAACTCTGGAGCCATAGAGAAGGGGCACAATTTGCCCCTAAACAAAGAAACATCATCTCTGCTAAAGCGATTTCCACCCTCAGTGAGACCTCACAGAGCCATCCTCCCTTTGAATGCAAAGGTCTCACCCATTCCTCTGCAGAGAGTGGGAGGGAAAGAAAGGGAACAGCAAAAGAAAAGGCGTGGGGGGGCCGGGGGGAGACACACAGTGACAGACACTTTGGCTTTCCCGAGCGAAAGGCTGAGCCAATGCAATGAAAGCGCTCAACAGCGGCCCACTGAGCTGTCACTTATGCAGCCTGTGTGTGCAAGACACAGAAGAGGGCCTGCGCCCGCCAATCGCCCCGCTTTCTACCAAGCCCCCTTTTGTTTTTGTTTAAATCAAATCAAGGGCTGCTTTAAGATGTGCAGCAAAGCAATTTGCTGAGTATTCTTCCCCCCGTCATGCCAGCAGCAGCCCCTGGTAACTGGGAGGCTGCCCCTGTGGAGGGGGAGACCCGCTGGCTGCTCTCCCCAGGGACCTGCGGGCTGGGGACAGAGCCCTGCCGAGGGGGTATCGTGACCGGAGGGCAAGTGGGCACTGGGATGCTGCTGCAAGCGGCAACTCTCCCTGCTTGTCTGCTAGCCTAAGAGTGACAAGCTCAAGCTGCAGTGGAGGGCTTGGAGGGATCTGAGCACCCGAGTGACCTCCCCTCCTGGCTGCAGAAGTCAGTGGCTTGGGGACATCGGTTAAGGGGGGCCATATTTTTGCTTTGCCTGGTCTTATCCGGCTGCGTGAAACAGGTCTGAAGCAGAGATGCAAAGGCTGCAGTGAAGCTATGGTTGTGCTGTTGCTGACATCCCTCTCGTCCCAGCTTCTGCAGAGCGGGACAGGGTAGCCTGGGTCCAGGGACTGCCTGGATTTGCTCTGATGGGGGGCAAAGGTCCTCCTTTCCCAGCCTCCAACCGACACGGCTGTGGATGGAGACCTGGAGTGTTCAACAGCTGAGGACAAAGGCTGGGCCCAGGCTCTGCACCCACCCCTCTGTCAGCTCTATGCCCCAGTACAAGCACTGGAAGGGGAGACAGGCATTGGGACATCCTCATGGGTCTTTCCCTAAGGTCACTGCTGGGGAAAAGTTGCTGCTGCTGTGCTGCAAGTGTGGGAGAAGAGAACTTACTGAGGAGGAAGGCTGAGGAGGAGGAGGATGTGGAGCTGGGAGGGCTCGGGAAAGTTGCTGAATTGCTTGAGCGGGGAGGCAAGAGATGAGCTGGAGGATCAAGAGCCTGGGTGTCTCTGCCTGTGTGCGTGTCTTGGGAAGATACAACAAGGGGTTGTGGGAATGACAGGGCTTGATATCCTCCTCAACACCAGCAGCTCAACTCCACTAGAAACAGGGAGCAGCCTGAATTTCCAGCTCATGGACCAGACTCAGCCATGATGCTGGTCACCTGGTAATACCTCTGGTGAGTCCCTTTGCTTCCTCATGCTTTGTTTCTCCTTCAAAATAAAGTACTAATGAGGTTCATCTCCCTTGTGAAGTGCTACAGGTGTAAAAGGAGCTTATAAGAGCAAAAAAGTATGAGGATTATTGCAACCACTAAGCTGAGGACTGGAGGGCAAAACGTTGGTACAGTTTCTCAAAAAGGCCAAAAGACGGTCATGAAGATTACAGATGAGCAAAGCCCTGCTTCAGGATCAGGCAAATTGCTGGGAACAGTTCCAGAATTAAAGACTGCATTCAGATAGCCACGATTTAACACACCCCACACAGAGAGCCTCCTGCAAAGGCGAACACTCTCTTCTTCATGGGAATTGTTGGAGTGCCTCAGCTCAACGACTGGCTGGCAAGTTTTTTGGGCTTTCTAAATGCCTTTGACAGAGGAGCTCCCAAGTAAGCGCCTAGGACAGCTAGAGTCATCAACAGGAAAAAGGCAGGATTCTCCCCCAAAAAGCCACAATAACCACAATCTGGGAGACGCGCATGCATCAGCAGCCAGCAGCAGGGATGCTGCGTCCCATGACAGCCTCCACACCTCTGCTGCAAGCAGGAGCGTTCATGTGAACCACAGCCACCATCCGAGGTCAGCAGCAACCTTTTCCCCAAAGAAAATGAAAATATCTTTTCTGTAGAGGACAAAAAATGGTCACAAAGGACATTCACAAAACAGGGAGCGGAAGAGGAGTAGTTTTAATAAAATAACACCTACTATGCCTTTCCTTGGGTAAAGGAAGAAGGAAATTAAATGATGAAGTGAAGATGAATGGCAAAAAAGCCTTACAACTGATAAAAAGGCAATAGTTAGAGACAATGCAGAGTTAACCCCTGGGACTCCTTGCCACAAGATAGCGCTGAGGCTACAATCAAAGAGCAAAATACCCCTACTTAAACAGGATAATGAAAACATCCTAGGTTATACCAACAAAAGTAAACAAAAACTGCCATTGTCATTTTTCAAAGGAATACACACTCTTTCAACTGAGTAAGAAAAAGTTCCCCTGTGGCCCATTTATTCCAAAATGATGTGGCTTTCTGAACCATTCCCTAGCTCAGCCAGCATGCCCTGCCCCAGACAGCGCACTCGGCTTCACGGATACCGTCCTGATTCCAGGTGCGTGTTTTTGCACGTGCCCTGCCCATACTGTCCATGCATCCGATATCCTCCCCATCCCAATGGTTTCCAAGGGGTTAAAATAAAACTTCTCCCTAAGAAGAAGAAGAAGAAAAAAGAGCCAGAAAAAGAAAGTTAATTGAAAATGCTGTTTAATTTTTCAGCTCCACTGGATTACACTGTGGCACAGATGGTTCATCAAGACAGTCTCTGTCTGTATCACTGTCCGTCCCAGCCTCTCCCCCCATCGTGCAGAAGGGAGGGGGAGGAAAAAAACACAGCAGGCAGTGGCTAAAAAAAAAAAAAAAGGAAAAAAAAAAGGCAACTTAACACAAAAGAGCATTCTGTGCAGCTCTTTTCAAGGCACTGGGACAATGCTCCCAACTTGATCCTTTCATAAAGAAAACGTTTCGGGGTCAGAAAACAGGACACATTAAGCCCAGAGAAGCACATTGGCCATTTTACCGCTGACTTTCGTGGCTAGCTAGAGGGCTGCACCGGAGTTGGGTTGTTTTAGTTGTTTTTAAAGGCGGCAGCCCTGTAGGAACAATCGCATTTGGGGTTTGGGGTGGCCTCGGCTCTCTCCCGCCTGCACCACCCCGTGCTCCAGCGCAGCTCACCCATCCCTCTCTGCTGAGAAAAGTCTAACGGAGATGAAAGGCAGCCTCTTTAACTGGATTACGCTAACAAGCAACCAAACCAAAGAGACTAAGAAACAGCTAATTAAAGCTGTTCAGATACACAGAGCAAATCCTTCCTCCTGCTCGTCCTTCTCTCACTCATCCCAATTCATTCATATTTCCCCTTATGCCTTATTAATTACTCGGTCACTGCTCTAGGGGACAAGGGGAGGGGGAAGGGAGGCAGGTGGGGAGTGTGAGAAAGGGGACCAAACCTATGCATGGGTCAGATTTTCAGCATTGATTTTGCTTTTGCCACGGCTACAACCCATAATTCTTAAGCTTAAATTGATGATCAGCACTTTCTGATTGAAATAACTCCTGGACCCTTGCAAAGAAAAAAAAAACTTCTTTTGTGTAATAATTTGCTCTGTTAATCAAGCTGTTTTCCAGAGGCCCAGGGAAGGGAAAACTCACTCATTTTTAATTCCCGGTAAGCATCGTGTCTCTAGCTAAGGTGGGAAGAGGGGGCAGAGCAAAAAGTTGAATGTTTGCACATACCGATTTCTCAGCGGGGTGGCTGTTGCATTTGGGGTAATGACCAAATCTTAACTCCTGAGCAAAATTCAAACCAAAGCTTTTCCAAAGATCACATGTCTGGGGGATGTTTTTAGTTGTATTTTCCATACCAGGTAGATAAGATATAGAAAGGCCAAACCAGAAAGGTCTGATCTCAAATGAGAGAGATTCTGAACATCTCAGAAAACTCCTGGCCAGGCATCCAGGCGAAGGCTGTGGAGTCCTTTACAATCAAACTCCCTTCCTCTGTTTCCTCCTAGTAAAACAAATATTGCCTTGTCCCCAACACTGTTAGCAAGGTGTGGAGAAAGGGCTGTTCAGCTGCTCTGCATCAGGCCAGCTCCCCGTCACCCCATCCCATCCCGCCAGCACACACTGCACAACCTGGAAACTTTCGACTTTCCAACCAGAGGAGGTTTCTCCAACAGAAAGGAGACCCAGGCACTCCAGAAGACTCCACAGGGCTGTGTCAATAAGCAATGATTTTTCTACAACCAGAGATTAGATGAGAAAACGCAACCTTCTGTTCCACTGCCTCTAGACAGAGGAGAGACAGGAGGCTCTGTAGCAGGTTTCTGTCCCTCTGGTATAGCACTTTCTGGATAGTTATTAAACAGAGACTCATAATCAGGCAGGTCAGGTGCAATGGTGCCATTTCACAGCCCAGATCAGAGGTGCAGGAAAACAAAGCAGCTTTGTCAGGGTCACAGGAGCAGCCCAGCGCACTTGTAGTGTGATGTGGGAGCCAGGTTGGCACTTGGCTTTCCCTCCACCCACCAAAAATAAGTCTCAGAAGAAAGAAATTCCAATGGTTTCATGCTGGGGAGGAGCATATGGGTGAGAAAGAGGTGGGTCAACTACCAGGGCCCTGGGATGACTCATGCACCCACCGCGGCCACCCTGCTCTGGGATGCTCCCATTGTCTGCAGTGCAACCGCAGCTGCCTTTCATGATTAAGAAGAGGGAAAGGAAAGCTCCACCTTAGAAGGATCACAAATCCACATTTAATTACTCCTAACAAGGTAATTATCCTGTACGTCAGGACAACACAAACACTCCCCAGGCCCCGGCACCTTGGGAGCTGTGTTTTAAAAGCACACCTGCCTCCACGAGCTGCTCCCTGCTGCCTCCTCCTCGGCACGTGCGGTGTGTGGGCAGCTGCTGTGCCACTGCCAGCAGGCGCGGGCATCCAGGAGCATCCTTAGCTGCTGCATGCGTGGGTATCGTTAATGCTACAGAAAAGCCATCATTATTCTTGGGTTGGGACACGTGCTTGGGATTTCAGGCTGAAGGACATGCCTGGCTTCATATAAGAAGGTACTTTCCACCATTATATTTTTTTTCTTTGCTTTTGAAGAGGACCGGCTGGCTTCCCACCTCCCATCTCACCTGCCATAAACAGGGTGCCGAGAGGTGGAAGAGCCCGAGCGGCCGAGAGGGAGAGGAGGCTGGAGGGGGAGGGGGAGCAGAGATGACTGGAGGGAGGTCGAGAGAGGAACGAAGAAAGAGGAAAGAAAAGAAAAACCCAGCAGTGCACCATGTTGCATTGTTCACGCTCAGACCTTCAATTTGCTCTCTGCATTCTCCTGCAGCGGGGAGAATGTTACGCTGGCTTAAGAGACAAATCGGACACAAAATAAAGACCAAGCACTCAGCAGTAAAGCAATTATCGCAACATTTTATGCCGGGCCTGTTCCTTTTGAAGGCAGCCTGGTGCTGCCCGCATGTACCTTAACCCGTTCCTAATAACCATAAAGTCACCATTATTTACGGTACAAGACATTAAATAAATAATGAAAAAGCTGCCGGCGACGGAGCGAGGCAAGTGGGGGTTGCAGGGAATCTCCCGAGACCAGAGCTGGCACTGGCTTAACCTGCGCTGCAGGAGGCAGAGAAAAACGACTTCGCTGGACCCGGGGAAGGGGGGATGCATTTTTATTTTGGAGTGGCACCTCAGGTCCTGGAATCCATCAGAGAGTACAAACTAGATTGTGGGCTTTTTTTTTAAAGAAGAGAAAAGCAAAATGAAGTTGCATGGGACTCATGGGCAAGCCACAAACCAAAAACGTTCCTACAAGAAGGAGGGGTGGCAGGGCCAGATTCTGACCTCCACCAGGCTGGTGTAAATCCAGGCATAATGCTGCTGGAGCCAGGAGCTCCCGCAGGCTCACAGGGCAGAACTGAGGCCAGAAGTGAGTCCCCTACAAGGAGACATCCACTCCCATCTCTCTGAAATTGAGAGGTAAATAGATAAAAATCAAATATGAACGTAAATACGGGTCACAGCAGGAGTTCCCACAGCTGTGGTTCTGGTTAATGTACAAACTAAGGGAATACGTCCTCCTTGACCTCCACCTCTCACACCGCATCCACACTGCCCCACTAGCAGCCAACATCTGCCCTCAAAGCTCTGATGACTAGCTTCATACTCAAACATCTCAGCATCTCCATTCTCAAGGTCTGTTTTCCCCACACCTGTTGCTCTTTTGAACCCCTGCCTCTCTTGACAATCTCCATGTTCTGAGCAACACTAGGTCATTCTCTGGGTGAGAGCAGGTTTGGCCAGGCCATCCTGCCCACCCTCAGCAGCCTGGGCTGGTGCAGGCACCTCCTTTGCCCCCCAGAGCCACACCAGCCTTGTGCCAACACCCCTGGGGACTTGCTCCACAGTGGTGCAGCAGCTCCTACCCTGCGTCTGGTGGTCCTACAGGTGGTGATGGACACACAGAGGGAAAGCAGGGCACTGTATGCTATCTTCCTCAGAACTTTGGGTCATTTCCAAAGTTCCTTGTGGTGAGGGATACAAAGCACCTGCAGCCACCGGCAACGCCGACCCAGTGTAGGAGTAAACTTCTTTCTTTGCAGGCATGCCCTTGGGTTACAGTGAAGTTCCTGAAAGCGATGGCAAGTCTTCCCTGTCCACCAACATTTTCTTCTGACTGATTTCTAAAACAGACCCTTAGAGCTCAGTATGGACATGGTGAACATGGGCACCTCCATACCAGATACCAGCTGAAGGTGCTGGGCTTATATCAGAGACTGAAAACAAGAAAAATTCAGTCATGTCCTTCTGCACCAAGCACCACAGTGACTCTGAGAAGCCACTTCTTTATATCTCTCAAGGCAATCAATGTGAATTTTGGTACTGTTTTAAAGAAGAAAAAACTCCACACCGGGTAGAAAGGGCACATGACAAGGCTACTCTAAGAAATGTGATTTATATTGCGTGGTTTTACCTAGTAAGTACCATACAGGGGCAAAGATGAAGTATTCCTAGAAATGTACAAACACAATATGGAAAGATAGAAAGACACCTCGCCCCACACAGACTCGCAATGGTGCTGGTGAGCTCTCCTGGGATCATCTCTCCTGGGGTTTCATTTAGCTGCCCATATTTGTTAATAGACTCAAATAACTTTAAAACAAAAATTCAGGATGAAATGAGGCTCATTTCAGACCTTCTTTTTGTTGTGGAAATTCCTCCAACTTATACTGAAATGAGGCTTGGGAAAAGGTGTTGCCCCTGGGGCAGGACTGAAATTCTGGATGTTCTGACTTTTGAGGAACAGAGGTAGGTTCTTTATATTTTTAGAATATGAGACATCTCCATTGATAAGAGCTAAGACCTACTCCTGACACCCTCTCATCCCCTTGTTTTGCTGCTTCTGAAGGATGCACAAGAAGAAGAACTTATTTCGGTGCCAAGGGCACACTGCTTTGGCAGCACACACACCTCTGGGACATAAAATATTTCTGATCAAAACCCAAAGGTTTTTTTATTTTTCTTTAAACCAGGAATGTTCCATTCTTTCTATGGCATGAGAATCGGGACCTATGATCCAAAATTCAGGATTTGTCTCAAAAATGCAAAATAATAACATGAAACCATATTATTTCCCTTTCCATGACCTCGTCCACATTTTTTTCTCTAAGGTTGTCCCACACAGAACTACAGCAACCAGGAGAAGAGGGCAGACTGATTTTTAATATCGGAGGTGTGCATCAGAACGGCCCATGATAAGAGAGCTGAGATCTGCTCTTGGAAGTGAGGGTTTGTGTTTTTCTTAAGTCTACTCAAAACAAAGGAAAATAAGCTTTTCTGCAGCTGAATGGGAGAGTCAAATGCAGCCACACACAAAAGAGGAAGGACCATCTGCACCATCTGATTCAACCAAGGAAGCTGGTACAGGTCCTCCCTACCACCGGGCAGATGGGGGACAAGAGCCATGCAGCATTGCCACGTGCAAGCAGGACACATTACTGGAGGTGATGACAAGCTGGAATGAGTGATGATCCTCTCCCCCAGCCAAGGCTGGCCATGCAAAGAGGGTAATCCCCTGTCACTGTGTGCTGGGAAGGGGGTGAGCAGGGTGCAGAGGGAGGTGAACTGGCTCATGGAGGCCTCGGTGTGCTACCCTCACCCTGTCGTGGTGCTGCAAGACTGGAAACTGCATGGCACCTGGTCGAGGGGTGCCACAGCATGCGGCCAAACAAGCTTTTCCCAGGCCTGCATTATGGTGGCAGCTGTGGCACTGCATGGGAAGAGCAGACCTGAGCCCTGCATCCTGGGGGGCACCAGGCATCCCATGCCCCCTTTCACCCTGAGGTTATAAAGCAGAGCGTGGGGCAGGCAGGCACAGGGGCAGGGGCAGCTGCTCCCTGTAAGATCTGCTCCATTACACCTCTCAGAAAAGGGCAGAAGGGGTGGGAAGGGAGGGAGGAGGCGGATTTCTAGGCATGGGTGGGTCCATTCTTCACCAGCTTACACAAGTCAAAGCTGCCACCCGAGGCGAGGGGGGCAAGCTAGGTGGGGGGTGGCCAGTGCCTCGCAGGGACAAGCCATTCAGGCAGGCTTGTATTTCACACCCGGCACTTCAGATGGACATGCCCATCTCAGAGGTACTGAGAAAGCAGCCACAGCACTGTCCCATCGACACCCTCTCCATGTGCCTGCCAAATAAGCAGGCTCTGGGATGACACATTTCTGGATGCCTAGCCCCAAAGCCAAACTGATGTCATTAAAATGACTGCCCCCCCTCACCCCCTCGCCTCCCCAGCGCCCATCCACCAGGCTCAGCTGAAATGTAAACCTCCCCTCCTCTCCTGGTAACAAAAGCCAAAGGCTTTCAAAGCCAAACCTGATTGAAATTCAAAAAGTTTTTCAGCCCCTTTCCCTCCTCCCCACCTTGAAAAGAGAGTGTATAAAACAGGGAGACAAAAGCCTCCCCCAGCCCACCCTCCGCATTGTCTGGCCAGGGCGGGTTCGGGCCAGCGACAAGGGGCACCCAGCCCTGTGGGGGCCCTGCTCCCTGCTCCCGGCCGCTGCTCGCCCTCGGCCAGGGGGGCCTCGCACGCCAAAACACACCCACACGCACCAAAAATAAAACACTCCCAGCCTTTGTGCGGTGCACAAAGAAGAGCCCGGCGGTGATGGAGCTGGGCGGTGTGATTTACTCACCTGCTTCTCCAGCCCCCCCTGGATTTATATGGGCTGAGGGGGAAGGGAGGGCTGGCCTTTGGTTTTATACCCCCCCTCCCTGGCTTTTGTTGCTGTTCCCCCTTCACTCTTCTGGATGATCCTTAACCTCGCCACTAGCTGATGTTCTTCCCCTCCACGCCAGTGCTGAGTGTCCTGTTCAGTGCTGATGGTCCAGACACTGAGTCCTGCAGTTCCCTTCCCTTCAAGGGAGACATATCAGGATCCTCCTTTTGAGGTGAGCTCCCCTCTATACATCTTCAGCTGAACGGTTGCTCTCTGTTTCCCTCTGAAGTGCCCTCCCTAGTTCTGTATTCCCTCACAGCGAGAGATGTCTTCTCTGTAAGCTCTGCTCATGCCTGGTTGTGTAAGAAGCCAACTCCACTAGCTCATCCATCCCTTGCAGCCAAAGCAGCATCTCTCAAAGGCTTTGGAAAGGCAACAACACTGTTACAGCCCTGATGGGCTTCAAAGCCTCATGCTGCTGACCCACCTGGGCAGTCCCCATCAGATGTCCCCATGTGGCGAGCAGGACAACTGAGATGGACATGCTTTAATGCCCAAACTGCTCCGCAGGGCTGCTCAGGTGTGTCTGATGCAGTTGGGGACCTGCACCCGGTAGAAGAGCAAAACTGCACTGACTAAGCTGTGATTTCCCAGCATTAGCCACCAGCTTTTCTGGGATAACCTCCCACAGCGGTGCTTCTAACAATGCCATTTCACAGGAGCAGAAAGAGAGCTTGGCATTGCTACCACCAAGTCTCTCCAAAGCTTTCTCAGAGGCAGCAGAAGATACACTGACAAAATGTGTCCCTTCCCTTTAAGGAATAAAGAAAAGAGACAAACTAACTGTGGGCACAAAGCTTTCTTCCCAGTCCAACAGCAGGGTCTCACAGGGCATCTCTTGGGAAGGGGAGATGGTACAGCCCAATACATGCTGACAGCAGCCCATTGATTCAGTCTTTGCTCCTACATGCTCCCCAGCACCTCTGCTGCTGCTCCATTGCGACACCTCGGCTGTTCCATTTTCCGTTCAATACAGCTCCTGCTCCCTGTCTTCCCTCCCTAGACCGTAAGATCTTTAGAAGTAGCACTCCCCCCTTCTCCATGCTCTCCTGCAAAGGAGCCCTTGTCCTAGCAGCAAGTCATACAGGTACCATCACCATGACCTGGCTGGACACACTCCCAAGCTGTCACCCCTAAGTGATGCTAAGGGGTCCTGTGCTCAAAGATGACATACTCCCCCAAGATATGACCTTAAAATGCAAGTTGCATCCTTCACCTAATCCAGGTGCTGCTACTGTGTGATAAGCCATTTTTTAAAATCTTGAGAACAGCTGATGTGATGCATAAGCAGCGATGAGGGATTGCAGACATCAGGTTCTCTTCTACTACTACTCACAGTACCAGCCTGGACAGTTGATGCTTTTCTCTGGGTCTCACTTCCCCATCAGTAAAAGGGAGGCAGTGATTCCAGCTCAATCCTTTAAACTGCTGAGAACTTACAAATGAAAAGAAGTAGGTATACGAAGTGCCAGGTAAGAGCCCTGACTCCAGAGCTGGATGACAGACCCAGCTCCTGACTCAGCTGCCTGCCTGCACAGCTCCTTGGCTATCCAAGACAGACTACTAAATTATGCAAAACCTTTGAGTGAGCCTGGCTTAATTAAGTTTTAATTTTAGTAAATCACCAGTGTGGGAGTGGTTGAACCTGCGAATCATTACTCCTGCTTGTTTTGGATTTTATTTGGAAATAAGATACTTCATTACATCTCTGTAAACAAGATCTACTCAGAAAGGAGAACTGGTGCAGAAGATCAATACAGAAATGGGAAGAGGAGGTGAGAGGACAAGAAAGCCAGCCTGGGAAAGTGCAATTAACCCAGAGATTCAGGAAAAACTGTCCAAGGGCTGCCTATGCTGCACTTGACCTTCCAACATCAGCCTTCAAAATGCACTAGTCTCATCCTGAGACTTGCAACACCATTGCTGGCCACAGCAATACTGTAGACCCTTGCATGAGGGCACATCTGCCTGGGACATTTTGTCTTGAGAGACTTCCTCATCCTTACACCCCATGTCCTTGGAGCAAGATGATGTGAACAGGAGACACTCTTTGCAAGTGCACAGCACTGATCTCCCCACAGTGACCATCCAGTATTCGAAAGCAACACAAGCAGCTCATAAAGCCCAGCAGGTCCACACCACCAGTGCTATCATAACAGTCGTGAGCTGATACTGCCTCTGACTCAAAAACCACTTTTCCACTAAAATACTGCCACCAGACGGAGGCAAGACCTGGCAGTACCTGTGCCGGTTCTGGCTGGCATGGGAGAAGCCATGAGCAGCAATGGGACACGAACACAGATTCCACACTGGGATCTGCTCTTTGCCCAGGACCCCGTCTCTACTTTTGCAAGTCCCTCATTGGTTTAATAGCATGGTGGTACCCATTGGTACTGCAACATCTTTGGCTGTCACCATTACTCCTGAGCCCACCGCTAACCCTCAACATCAGCCACGTGGCAGCACAGGACTTGGGTACAGCACGGAAGACAATAACCCGGGCAAGAAATGACCTACCCTTCCAAAAATCTGGTGGTTTGGATGTAAACCAGGTATGCAGTTTTACAAACAGGACCTACTCCCAGTGGAACAGACCTAAAAAGTGACTAATTTGCTGTGACTGGCACTTCAAAAAGTTATTTCTAAGATATTGAATCTAATTTTTAAATCGAACGCAGCTCAATATCTTGTTAGTTAAATGTTACAGTGTTTATAAGTTAAATATCCACCCAGAGAGAAATTATGATGCTTTTATAAATCTCCCTCAATAGCTTAAGTTAAAAATAAACTAGCCAATCTATCAATCAGCCTTATTCATTCATCTCAGCTATTGTGGGAAGAAAAGAGCAACATACGCAAGAGAGAAGCAAATGGTCTGAGAAGAGGCAGCTGAGCGTATTGATCAGAGTTCAAAAAAAAAAAAAAGTTAGAAAAACCAAGACACACGTCATTTGGTTTAATGCAGCCCATACAAACAGCTCCAAAAGGCCACAGCTGCCCGTCTCGAGCTTTGCTCAAGTTGGTTGGTGCCTCTTGCCCAAATGACAGCCCTCCAGAGCGGGCAAGACCTCTTACTGCTCCTGCTACTTTAAATCTACTCTATCTTCCCTGGAATAATAAATAAAAAAAAAAAATTAAAACAAAACTCAACATTGTATCTTTAGGGCACCAAAATAATAAATAAATAAGCAGGAATGCCTGCAACCCACAAAGTCTGACAGCTTAAAGTGTGCGCAAAGAAAAAAACGCTGGTGAAAGAGTGAAAGCCATCCTTTGAACTCCCGCGCCCAAGCGCTCTCAGAGGCGATGGATTTATGCATCTGCTCCGGCACGCCAGTTCAGAGAGACCCTTTCTATACATCTCACCCTGATGGGGCTCTCAGAAGTCACTTGTGGCCTTCTCCCCCACTTTTGGCTTTTATTGTTTAAACTTTCACTGTTTTCCTGCAGATGAAAAGGGGAAAGAATCACCTTACACTTCTCAGGTTACTTAGAAAGAAAGGGAGATAAAAAGAAAAATATTTTTTCTCTCCTGAAAGGAACGCTTTTGTATTATTTTGAACTTTTAAAATTTTTTTTTAATATCCTGCCGGGGCCCCGGCCTCCTGGGCTGGAGAGGGAGCTTCCCATCTCCCTCAGCCTGTTGCATTCAGGCAAGGTGAAGAGGCACAACTCGTGTTAGGCCGATGGGAACAAATCTCCCCTTTTGTTCCCTGCAAAAGGCTTTGCTAATTGCCGTTGGCCCGACTCTGCCTTATCGGGGATTGCTCCCAGAAGGGGAGGGCACAGGCAGGTTCAAAGAAAGGAAGAAAGAAGAAAAGGAGGAAGAGACAGCAAGAGAAAACATTCCTTTTCTTCCTCCAGCAGCCAGCGCAAGGCAGAAAACCAGAGGGAAAGAAAGAACAAAAAAGCGTGAAAGAGAACAAAACACAAATAAATGACCTGAGGCTGCTCGGAAGACCCTCTTTCTCTCCTATCAGCTTTTACAGGGGGCAATACATTTTATTCATTGCCAGGTCTGACTTATCGCAGCCTTGTTTTTAATGAGGTATAATAAGGGGAACATTTTGTAACAACACGGTTCCTCTATTTTATCCGACAAACAGCTGTGTCATGGCCGTCGCTGGGAGAATGAATCATATCTCCCTGCCTGCATATGCTAACTCCCATGTAATTACCCTCGCATCTTAAATAAAGCAGGCCCTAAACCTGTCGCTCAGATTACAAGCAAACGGTGCAGACCTCGTAACTGGGGCCTCTATCATTACAATTAATTTATCACAGGAGCGGCTGAGATTAGAGACTAGAATTAAAACGCAGAGCAGGGAGGGTGCCACAGGACTGTCAGGGAGAGAGGGAGAAGAGCTTTATTGCAGAGGCTAGGCAGGCTAATTCCTTAACTGGAGCAATCCTGGATATATTTTTTTCCCTTTAAGTTATTCACTCAGTTATTTTACTGAGGCTACAGCAGGACATTTTTCTCCCTGAAATGTCAGGAAGTAGAAAGCAAAGGGAACTTTGCCCTGTATTAAGCCCATTCAATAAACACAAATGTACAAAGGCCCCAGTCTGGGTGCATGTACATGTGTCTAGATATGTACATGCCTGCGATTTTACGGAAGACATGCACGCTGTGCTTGTATACGGATATGTCAATGTGTACGTACATTACATGCACAGAAAACAGGTAGATGTACAACAGCCTCTCGTCTTCACCACTACACGCAATTGTTTGAAACATAAAGTTTTGCCTTTTCAAAACTTCTCTGATTTAAATGCAGCTTGTCCAGTAGAACTGCCCGTCCCTCTCTGAAGCTGCCTCCAGCAGCAATAGAAGACGGGTTTGCTGCAACACAAGCACATCTGCCACTGCAAGGCTACCCTTTCTCCCCGCATCCACGATCACTGCTACGGCCTTACACACCCATGCTGGGCTCCTCGCACTGCTCCTCCTTCGTCCTTGGAAGAAGGCTGAGGCAACCAAAGGTGCTGAAGAGAATTCAGATATAGACCTTGCCTACAGACAGCTTTGACAGCAATACCACTGCTTTGTTTAGATGGCACGTGTTTTACCAAGACCCCTGGGTACCGCTGCCCTCCTGTGAACTCCGTTACACTTGCACAGCTAATTTTTTCCCCTCCAGGGTGATCCTTTCAGTCACTGAGCCGTGGCCTCGCTGAGGATGCTGTGGTGCCCAGCACAGCTACCCAAACAGAAGATTTACAGAGCTGCGGGGCACCTCCAGCCAGGAGCTTCCCATCTCAGCAGCCATCCTTGCAGCCCATCAGCACATGCATCCCCTCTCCGCTGGGTCCCTTCCCAGTAGGACAGCCTGCCTTAGGCCTAACCCATTTACTCAGTACTAATATAGAGCAAGAGAGGGAGGCAGGAAGGGGAAAAGCCTTTAAAATCAGTCCCTTTAAGATCTTCTTGCATTAGAAGAGCAATTTTCGGTTGGTGTGAAGACTTTCCAATGCCCTCGTCGTCAGAGCCCCTCCTGGCAGCAACTGATGTTTGGCATGAAAACCAGCCCTCTTTAGCCACGGTCTATTGCTGATTACTTACAATATCCAGCAAAACAGCAAACAAACAAAGCTGATGAACGACTTTACGTCCACGCCAGCCCCATGCACTCCTGCACAAGGCAGCTCACAGTGCCCTGCTTTTTTCCCAGCACTACTGTCCCCAGAAGGTCCCAGACCCCGCAATGCTTGCTCCACCTGGGCATCTTGAAGAAGAGGAGGACCATTTCATCCCAAGACATCAACTCTGCAGCTACATGTACAGAGGAAAATACTCTACAGACAGCAAAGGCCTCCTGGAATCAGAGGGAGTAAGATGATTCTCAATCAGCTGCATCCAAAATAGATCTAACTGTAGGATCGGGGTCTAATTCAGTAAAATAATAAAGAAACATACTTTGATGAAAATCATATGTATTTTTAAAAAAATCTTTTTTTTTCTTTCTGTTTTTTAGAAAGAAACATGAAAATCTTTTTTACTTTCCCCAATCGGGAATTTGGTCACCTCTATCAGTCTGCATATTGAAAACAGCTCTCCTGTCCTCACTTTTGCTTCCAGTTGGTCTGCAGTACCTTATCTTTCAGTTTTGTGCAAAAGCTGAATACTGCAAGGCTGGAGTCCCAAGACGAACAGATGAAAGGGAAGAAGGAAGGTTGGTTTTAAAAAGATTGCTGTACATATTTATTTCAAAGTCTGTTGGTTTGGGTTGGGTTGGTTTTTTTCTTTTTAGGTTTTATAAACATTGTTTCTTACAAAAAACTGAATCTGAGACCAAATGACGTAGATACATTATAGAAAAAGCTAAACCACTTAAATCAAAGCATGCCGGTCTGTCAGCAGCACACTCCAGCCAGCAGGAAGGTTATAGTTTTATAGGCACCAGAGCTGTCACTTGTGGGCAGAAGAAGTGACCTGTGGTCCTTCCAGCCCAGTGTGATGTCTCCAGCAAAGGCCAGACCAGATGCTTCTGTGAAAGATCAAACGAAAGAAGACAAAAGGAAGACACCACTGTAAACAGTTACAGGGCAGCCTCAAATCAGGGGAAGTTTACTCCCCAAAAGCCAGCCACTGGCATATGCTCTGTTCTCATGGCAGAAGGCATTTAGCAACATCTTATAGGATTAAGCCCTAAAACTCCCCTCTCCAGTATCAATGGGGCTGGAAAGCTGGAATTTTTTTTTATTATTATTATTTAAAAGCACAGCTTTTTGTTTCTTTTTTCTACCTGCTGGTTTTTGTTTTTATGATGTGTTTGCTAACCAGGTCCTGGAAATACTGAGCTTTCAGACTGAAACCCTCTGGTTCCTACTGAGTGAGCCAGCACAGCCGATTTAACACATATACCAAATATTTATCTAGATAATAGCTCAAAGCATATCCTGCCAGTGCTTCCTTCTTCCCTGAAACTCCATCGTGGGATGGAGCCTGCCAGCATGGGCAGATGAGTGGATGGCACCACACGCTCCCCTTCCCGCAGCGCCGGCTCGGCTGCCGGCGAGCAGAACTGGGGGGATGCAGCCCTAAAGGCAGGCAGCGGACATGCTGCTTTTTATTTTCTGCTCACAATTGGCAGTTTCCTCCACCCACCCAAACAGACCCTGCAATGTTTTTTAAAATACAGTCAGCAGCTGGAAACTAAGGCAACTTCTGTCTCCTATTGAAAGTCTCCCAGCAAAGCCGCAGCCTTCCCTGGACCACCCTGGGTCATGTAAATTCAGCAGATTATCCATCCCTAACTCTCCTCATCTATCACCCGCCTCTGTTATCGATCTGCTCCTCTGAGTAAGTGGGGCCCGGGCTGTCCGTTGCTGAGTCCTGCAAATCTGGCCAGACGCACGTGTGACTGCCTGGGAGAGCGAAGAGGACAGGTTCAATAATGCTGGGTTACTGCCACCGCACAGCCTGAGCCGAGCTGATCTATGGGCTCGGCAAAAGGAGGATTCAAAAACAGAACAAGACTTGGCCATAATGCCACAGGACTCAATCTAATCCCACAACGCTCAGCTTTAAAGGCAATATTGCCAGCCGCCAGCTGCCAGCCAAGGCTGGGAAGTCACTTCCACCACCCAGTGGAACAGATTAAATGCCTTCTTTCCATCCCTAAGATACCGACAGCACCTCAGCCAACCGTCTGCTCCTCCATTTTGCAGATGAAGGCTGGAAAGTGCCTATCTCTCCATGCCGTACACAAGCTCTTTGCCAGAATCACACAAAATCCCAGGACTCAGACTGTAAAACAACCCCTTTTCAAAGCCAGCTGACTTAACAGCTGAGCTAAATTCCCCTCTCAGTTTCACTCAGGCAAGCCCTGCAACAGCGGTCCAGCTGCAAAGCTCAGCAGAACACAGCCCTCCACCTAGGGTCAAAGCCCTAAATATTACGCACACACCACCTGCACCACTGAACTTAATTTTCATTAAGAATAGGTTCCTGTGTTTTAATTTATGAATAAAACTGAAAGATGAAGCAAGTGTAATGACACCAGCGGTGTGTTCCTCCCCCTGTAAAGATCTTGCTATAACCACATGCACGGCGAGGTCTGCCGTAGTCAACTCACCCCAGTGGGGTGCTAATTCTGGGAGCTGGAGATAACCATTGAAATGGGAATACTGTTAACAATTTCTCTGCTGATCTTTCAGCAAATATATGTATCTATGATGCTTACTCATAATCTCAAACTGCTCTCCACGTGTCCCAAAGAGGTGACAAAAACCTTATGTGTCTACCCAGCTGCCAAAACTTCCCACTTCCCCCTGCTTCTTCAATGCAGCTGAGTATTGTTAATATGAAAATCTTTGGCCTATTGATCACTCAAAATATGAGGGCGACAAAAATGCATTGAATTTAACATAAAAATAAACAACTCATGGCTGCTGTATTGACTGTATTATTCATATTATGTTTTAATTCATTTCCCTCTCACGCAGCAGCTGCAGATTTTCACCAGCTGTGTCAGACCGCTTCCAAAGCCCAGACCTGGGAGCCCTTGCTTGCTGAAAGCAATCGGGTCGCCACGCCAATGCTACCAGAGCAAAGACATTATAGATGGAGAACACCACCACGCACGGTGAAAATCCTGAAGAAACATGTGGTGGTGCTTCCTTTTGGACACTAACCAGTGTTACGGGACATGACTAAGCCTATCTTTGTTTCAAAGTCTGAAAGAATGAGAAGCTAATCCATCCTTTGGAAGAATATCCAAAGGCTTAACAGACCTCAGGATGGCCAACCCAACCCTAACCCTACACTGACTGTTTGGCTAAGCATTTATAAAATGCTCATGATACTTGTAACTTAGCCTGAATTTCCTCAGACTCCATACCATTACTACACAGCACACACCAGATCATCTTTCTCCCTGCTAATCCAAAAGGCCAATAGCTCTGTGCATGTTAGGGGTCCTAAAACTCGCCCATTGATGGGGTGAACACACAAAATTCTGCACCATCTCCAGTCCTTCTCAAGGCACTGGAATGACAGGGCCCTGGGGAAGAAAGGCTTGACTTTAAATGGAAAGATGGGGTTGGGACCCCACCCCATGTCACACCAAGCACCACTAAAACCAGAACAAACCAGGCAGCCCCATAAGCCATAAGAATTAAAGGCATGATTCCCCCTTTCTAACGATGCTTTTACAGAAACCGTTCCACTGTAAAACTTTATGATTTGAATCTTTATAGCCGCCAGCAGAGCACATGTTCACTGCCTTAAATTATAACTTAATCTCAACAGAATTTCTGCTTTCCAGCACTCTGTGGATAGAGTGACAGACAAGAGGCAGAACGTCGTGCCTGCTGCCCACCTGCCTCCTTGGACCACGACCTCCAGAGATGCTGTGCACCAGGGTGCAACTGCAAGCCCTCAAACCAGCTCCCATCCGGAGATGCTCCTCAGCAAGGTACTTCACCAGGACCTTACAGCAGAGGGATAGAGGTGCCCACAGGGCACTGTTATGGTGCTGTTTATCACCACAGTTGCTAAAACACTAAAATGGAGCAATGCAGATATCAATAAACACGGCAGAGGGGCCAGTGGAGATATGACAGCAGCATCCCAGCCACGCTTTGTGGGGTCAACACATCCTCCTTGGGAGGATCACACATGTCCACTGCTACTGGAAAGTACCTGGGGCAGTGAGGAACCCTTCAGTCATTCAGAGAGTAGAAAAGGACTAAATCTGCAGCTGCTGCTGTCACAGATTCAGTATGTAGCAGTCCCCCAAAGCACAACACCTTCCAGTGGATGAACGTTCACGGTCTGTCTACTGACGCATTTGCTCCCAACTCTGATCTCTGCCGCAGAAGCAGTGCTGGCAAGGCTCTACTTAGGCTACAGTAAAGCAGAGCATCCTCCTGTGGTCTGTGACCTGCTTTTCTGCACAAACAGCTTGCTCAAAAGAATCACGCTTGTTATGGCTGGCTTTTTTAAAACCTTGCTGCACATATCCGGAAGCAGAAGCTGCACCGGCAGATATACAAAGCAGCGTGCAAATGTGAGTTTCATGCATATCATGTAATACTGGAAGAAGCCTGTGCCTTGTGTGCATGCTTGCACATAGCAAGATGGTAGCAGAGGAACATGCTGGAAGGCAACTGCCAGCTCTCTGTAGGGAAGAGTATTCCAGTTTGGTGGGGGAATCGGGAGCATTTTTCTCAATTCCTTCTCATCTTCAGCAACAAGGCAGAAAAGAGCAGTCAATCAATACAGCAGTAAAATTTGTAACCCAGGTAACCTTTAAACACTAAACAATGTCATACCAAACTAAAACAAACTACATGAAATCCCAGTTAGGCATCAAAATCACCCTGGGTCAGCCAGACTAAGAAAACAGAGATAAAAGGCTTCGGCATCCTGCCGTGCTGAGCCCCGGCATCCTCTCTGCTGAGACCTGGGTACCTACGAACGGGTGGTCCTCCTTGGGCAGACACACACCACAGCTTTGATTTTGCGAGTCCTCTGGACACGTGACCTCACTAGATGGCTGCAGCCCCTTGGCCATCTCTCTAGCTGCACCCCCTGCTTCCAATCCCTGCACAATTTGTTCATGCCTTTCCCCTTTGCATCTTCTTTCCTTTTCTGCTGGGGTGGAGGGGGAACTGATTTCTCCCTTCTTCCAGTTGAGCATGTGCTGATAAACTTACATGGAACCATTTTTGCTGCCAGCTACTGATCCTGCACTTTAATCTGCTGTGCCTCTTGTTTATTAAAGCATCTCCCCACCCAACAGGTTATCTCAGTATTGAGCTCCCACAGAAACTGGAGTGCTTTTCTAGAAGAGCACCCAGTTCTCCACAGCTTGTGTCTGCACAACAGTGGGAACCTGATACCTGGAGAATCACAAAATCATGCAGAAGTGGAAGGGTGAATGAGAGGTTATCTGCTTCTTTCTGTCCAAAAGCAGGAACAGCTAAATTTAACGCATTCCTGAAATAATTCTGCTTAATCTGCTCCTGAAACCTAATAGTGCTCCCCACTCCTTAGACAGCCTGTTGCATTGCTTTGTCACCCCTATGCTAGAAAATAACAGCTGACAGAAAGGCTTCAGCTTAAGCTCCAAACTCCTTGCCTTATCTGCAGTTAGCACGTCTTCCTACTACTCAACCTGCAACACCCACCTGACACACCATCCTCAAATGAGGGTAGATTTCTTTTCTACCCTCCTAAGGAGAGAACAATCCAACCACCCTCACCGTCTTTGTTTTAGGAAGGCTGTAGCTGAAATGGGCATCAACAAGAAGAAATAAGAAAGGGAAGGGCCTCCATTTTCTACAAGACTATGAAGAATTTATGAATAAACCTGGCGAGCCTTTTAATTTCTTTTTTCCCTTACTCTAATCTTCCCATTTTTTTCTAGGGCAGGGGGATGCAGAGCTCCTGAAGGCAGGGTAAGAGACATCTTTCTGGGAGCTGAAGTTTTTCAGTTCAAACTGGACATCTAGTACCTGGCAGACCTCACCTTTCACAGAGTCACATGTGACTAAGAGCTTCCCTTTGATGCTTTCTCCTCTGGTCCTTTTAGGCTGCGGTCCAGTAACTTTCCTTCTTTAAAGGAAGGCCGAGGTGATTTTGTTTCCTGACTTTTGAAGAGCTTTTCCTCTTCCTTCTTTGATCTGTGTAGTGAATTTGATCTCCCAGAAGAGCAGGATGAGTGTGTCTCCTTGCAGCCTGGTTCCGGACAGTCAGTATTTGATTCATTGATTCGTTTATTTTTATTTGGCTTTTTTGTTTGGCAAGCTGAATATGGGGCTGCAAACAAAGTTCTTTCTTTAGGTCCAGGAGAAGGAAGGTGTTTCCCTAAACCTGGCTGAGTCCGTGCTTCCCAGGCTGTGGGCTGGATGCCAAGGCATCTCTGGAGGCATTTCTACGATCTTCTCAGAGATGCAGGGAAAGAAGCTCACATCTCCCTCCTGCTCTGTCATGGGACTAGACATCTAAACAGTGCATGCTGATAAGATATCTGAGTCCTCCAGGGAATCCCCTGCAGGCAGCACTTCAATTTCCATTTTGTTTTGTGGCAGGCTCTGGGACAGACATCTGCTGACCATTCATGCTCCCCACTGGCCGGGCAGCCAGAAGAGGGATGAAGAGGAGTAAAGGAGGGGCCCTAGCCTCTCTGGGGACAGAGAATGGGCTGTAACAGACCAGGCACTCTGCAAAATCACCCTATTGAAGGACAAGCTGAAGCTCTTTCAGGGTCTTTATCTCAGTGACAGCCCTTCTAGGACTCCAGCAGTAGACTGAATGCTTCTTCCAAACAGGCATGCATGGTGAACCCCCCAGCAAACTTCTCCCACACTGGCTGGCACCTTTCCATCCCAAGTGGAGGAGACAGAGGTCCTGATGTGCCAAGACCAGTTCCTGGCTGGAGGTTTAGAAGACCTATCATGGTTAGGAATCGAAAAGTTTGGGGAAAATGATCATCTAGAAAAGGTGCTCTGAGATGAGGTGACTGAGGAGTACAGATCCACTCCAACAGGTCAGAGCCCTCCTCCAAGGAGCAGAGCATCCTCAGCCGCATGCCAAGACATGGTTCCTGCCCATGTCCCTGAGCGCTAGAGCCAGCAGGGGACAATTCCTGCTCCTGGGCTGCTGCCAGGGCAGCCGATCAGGAGTCCTGCTTGCAGCCTAGTCCACGGCTTGAACCCATCATTGGGAATCGGCTGCACTGAGATAAAGAGTAAAATGAATGTTTGTGTGGGTGTTACTGAAGTTTTGAAGCATCCTGACTGACCACTGTTGGAGCTGGGATAAGGACAGGAGCCTCTCGCTCCCAGCCCCAACGCAGACAGCAATGCTGTATATTCAATAAATAACTGGGGTATTTACTCAAATGAATGACTCTGAGCCTGTTCCAAGGAGTTAATTTAGTGCTAACTGACTGGATGAAAATGAAAAGGTCTCATTTTACATTAAGAATGATCACCTGACGGTTTTACTGAACATATTATGACAGGATTTATATGGCTATATAATTTTAGGGTATATTTGGAAGATTATTATCCTGATTTAAATAAACACGATCTCAAGAAAATCAACACAGAGTCAAGAACTTCTCACACAAGAAAAAAGGCAAGAAACTGGCTCAGAAGTGAACCTCAGTTGTATCTCATGCCTTCCAGCAGCCTCTGCTTGGTAAACAGCAGGATGCCAGAGTTCACAGTAAGTGGCAAAAATCCCAAAGAAGTCCTCAGTTCTGCTAACTTACACATCACTAATGAATATGGCGCAAAACTCTTACTCCAAGCATCTTATCTTTGCACCGGGAGGGGAGCAGAGAGAGAACCTGGCATATTGTGTGGACTGGAGAGAGGAGGGGGTGGAAGGAGGCAGGAAGAAGAGGCTTGGGTGTCAAAAGTGCCCCTTAAAAAAAGTGTTGTTTAAAGGGTCTTCTGAAAGGAAAAAAAAAAACCAACTGAGAAATCAAAAAGCAAATATATTGTTGACTTCAGTAAAGCCATCGCTTTCATGCATCCTATTTTCCAGGGGATGTTTCCATTCTCTGAACAGAAATGGGGCACAAAGGAGACTTTTGGGCACTTCTGTCCCTTGTGCACAGGGGCAGCTGGCAGGCTGCAGGCTTCTGGTTCAAACACGAGTAGCCCTGAAATGAGGCTAAAATATGCCTCATTGCACATAACCGATGGGACGGAGGAAAGGCTGCACCATGCAGCATGCTCCTATCGCATTCCCAGCAGGTCTGCAATACACCGACAGCTGCAGCCGGCACCAGTGCAAAGCCATGTAGCCAAACCTGCACTGGTGGGACACCAGAGCTACTTTCTGCAACGCTGTGCCCATCTCCTTTCCAGCCTCCATAGGCTGCGGTGACTCGCATGAAGGGGCCTTAGTGCATGTAAGCGTCTAGGACACAACCAGCTGCCTCTTTCAGCCTCCCCAAGTCCTGAATCCCCTTCCTCCTCATCCCATGTCTTTAAGTGTAATTGTATACAAGAAAACCCTTCTCTCTAAGTGTAATTGTATACAAGAAAACCCTTCTCAAGGCTTGTTCTGTTTTACAGACTGCCTGATGGGATTATCTTTCCTGTCATTTTTGCAGCTTGTATAAGCACGCGACTTACACCACTCAAGCTAAATCACACTCAAGGCACTTTGCCTGTCTAAATTGTTTTAAGGGCCAAGTCATTTATTTAAAGATCATGTTATTTATTTAGTAAAAAATAAATTAAAAAAAAAAAGAATTCTAAACGAAATATAAGAAGTAGGTAATAAGGACATTGCAGTCAAGTAGCAATATCCTGTGGAGCAGGTAAGTGCCAAATAGAAATGATCTTAAATACGCTGAAAACTGAACTCTCTGGTCTCAGACCATACAAAGAAAAGGCAACTTATTTGGTCAGGCACAGCCTTCCTGGGAGGTAACACTCACTTAGATATTACAGTGATGATAGGCAGCCTAGACGTATCCAAGACAGGCAGATCGATTATTTCTGTAGCAGTAACTGTGGGGCAATATTTGTCTGTCATAACCCCAAAGCAGATCAGCTAACATTTAGGGACTAATCTGATACCCAATCCAGTCAGTGCAAATTTTTCCATTTATTTACTTCCATGGCTGCTGGATCAGACCTTTTGGGACTGCAAAATGTCGTATGAGCTCCTGTTGCCACTAGAAGAGCTATAAATGTGCAAAGAGCAGAAGCCAAGAACTGCCAGGTGCAATTTGGTCATGGGCTTATTAAGTAACAGAAACATCACCCGGAGCTGAAGGGTGTCAATGCCCAGAGCGGGGGTCAGCGGCACACACAAGCCCCTTCGTGCGCTTGGTTTGTGCATGGTGAGCATGTATTTGCTACAGAAACCCACCCAGGAGCATGTCAGGTACGGAGACACACCTCCACGCTGGGAAACCGGTGGCAGTCACAGGGTCACCTGGAACATCACCGCCCCACACCTACAAGCAGGGAGGTTTTTCAAAGTGCAACTAGGTAAGACCAAAGTCTGTGTGTGTTCCCTCCAGTATGGCCCCATGTGACAGAGCTTATTTTCTGGGGCTTGCTCTGGATTTCAGTGGGTGTTTAAAAAAAAAAAGGCTCATCACAGAGGGGACTGCATGGTTTAAAGTGCTGCAGCCGGCTCTGAGAGTCCACTTATTTCTGAGTGAAGATGGATACCTCAAGAGGTTCTCCTCACCAGTAAATAATTCATAAAAAACAAACAACCCCAGGTCTGTTTGAATTAGAACAAAATATTTCTTTAGAAAAGTGAAGTGATTAAGCACAGGAGAAGCTAGAGATGACAGCTGGTGTCTGCAGCTCCTGATGAGTCACCTTCACTTGCCAAGGCCCCTCTCTCCGGGAAGTGCTGGTGCTTTTTTTTTAACCCTTTGAGATTCCCGGGAATGATTTGTCACCGGGGTTATTAGCATTTCTCCCTTGATATCGACAGCTTGTCTTTCCTCCTTCTAACCAGTGAGTGATTTCTTCACACGCTCGCCAAATATAGCCAAATCACCATGGTAAACGTATCGACAGAATCATATTAACAGCTGCTGAGCATTTACAGGGCCGTAAGTTATACAAAAAAAGAAGGAAGGAAAACACACATGGAAATAAACCAACTCTGATCAGCAGTGACAAGCATTTATTTAGGAGTCACTCGATGGAAATATTTTTTGTGCTTTAATTGCTAATTATAGGCTCCTACAGAAGGGTGGCTTTGGACAAAATTATCTCTTTAAACTGGAGCATTAAGCCAGTGTGGAGCACATCCTACCTGGATGTATCTTAGGGAAGCAGGGGAAGAAGGATTTATTTTTAAAGCTCTGCCCTCATTTAAATCAAGCCCAAAGTTTGCAAGCCAAAGTTACATCTCTCCTGACTTACCCCGCAAAGACCTTTTAAATTTAAAGTCTAGGGGAGAGCTGAAAACACATCTATGGAAAGAAAAGGAGGCCTTTTCAAAGTCTGTTTGCTGGGGATGCCTGAGCCTTGGTCCTCCCCTCCCAGCTGGACACTGCTGGGCAGGGTTTCGTCGCCCGTTTGCTCACCAGCCACACTGGATCTAAAGCAGCGCTTTTCTGAGTGCAGGTCGCAACCTACTGAGGGTCACAAAAGGGCCCAAAGGGGCCACCAGGTAGCGGACAGCAGCCGGCAGCATCCTCACTCCTCTGCTCGCAGCTGCCTGGCCCCCTGGGCAGAGTGCGGGAAGACAAGGGCGACGAAGCCAGTGACACCCATGTTCATGCAGGGATCTGCAAACTTCCATCAGTCACCAGCACCAGGCCAGACCCTTCTGCCTGGGGCAGAGCATAGCTATGCAGCTGATCGTCACCCCTCTGTCCCGCAGGAGAGACCTGACGCTAACTCAGAGATCTGTCCCAGGTCAGATTAGCCATGGAGGGATGGCGTGAGACTGGCTTACGCCGGCCACAGCACTCTATCACCCCCCAGCCCTGGCACGTCACCTGGGGACAAGCTCTCCACAGCCTCTCCTGCACCTGCAACCACATGATAACCTGTTCCAGGCCACGAGGAGAAGACGGCCTTTCTTCTGCTTGCCTTGCTCAGTGCCTTCAGGACACACTCACCATCGCCTGCCCGCCTCCTCATTTGGGGGGTACGTTTTTATTAGGGACACACAACAGATATGTGTAGGACTCTTAATAGTTTCTTTGAGCCACTGAGGGTCCCAGATTGTCTCTGAAAACAGTCTCAGGCTACAACAGCCATCCCCCCAGTCCTAGCCTTTTCATCCCTGGACACATTTCCTACAGAGACTCCCACCACTTCTGAGGCTCCAGCAGCTGACACTGATGTCCTGAGCTGCTCTCGTTTTGCAAGCTGTGGATATTAAGTCCTTTCCATTTTCCCTGCAGGCTGCTGCTCCTGGTTTTCTCTGCACTGTTAATATCTTTAGGTATAAAGGCAGTGTCTCATGGGACAGAAGAGCAGTTTGTTTCTCATCCCCATGTCATGAACAGTGAGACAGTCACTGGTGACAACATGGAGCACTGCGAATTCATTTAACATAAATCAGCCTCTTTTCATGCACCTACAGCATCTTGGGCTAATGCTCTCCCTTGACTGGTGAAAGAGGGGAAGGGGGTAAAGAGAAGGGGAAGATCATGCTAGATACAACTCAGTAGTGCCGGGTTTTTTTAACCCTTTGAGATTCCCAGGAATTCCTCAGGAGCCAAAGCATTTCACTCCAAACAGCCAACGACTGGTGGGAATTAGTGATGAGAAACCAGCACCCCCTAAAGCTGCCTCCACACCACCCTGCACAGGACACAGGACCTGCTCTGCTCCGGGGAAGCCACCCACCTCCCTTGGGGCTCATAAATGTAAAACTAACATTCTGTACAAGGTCAAACACACAAGGAGGGCTGCTTGTGTTGGGCAAAGAGCAGAGACCCGCAGGGAACTCACTCTCAGGAAACTTGGATGTAGAATAAAAAGGCTGCTGTAGCTAGACAATCAAACAGCAGGTGTCAGCTGGGCCATGGACTTGGGACCACGAGGGAGAGAGGAAGAGGAGGTGCAGCATTTCTGCTGCACAGGGACATTCACAGTCCCTATCACAGGCATTTCACCAAGGTGCCTGTGCGAGCAACATCATGACACTACAGTCACCTCATCAGCAGCAGAGACAATCTGGATTGTGTTTGCACTGCAAGTGCCCGGCCTGCCCAGGCCAGGTGAGGAAGGCAGGGCTGGGACCACCCTTGCCGAGCAGCACCCTCAGCTGCAGCACAGCTTGGGGAGCAGGACTCTTTTTGCCCTCACTGCTTCCATGCAATGCATCTTCATCCAGCACACAGGACAACTGAGGTGAGATAATGCACTTCAGTCAAGAGCCACAACACAGTCTGCGTCCACAGCCACAGGACAAGCACCAAACCAACCCTGGCATCATTTTTAAAGGCACAATTTGGGCATCTTGGGTAGACCCATCGCTGCAAGAGTTTACGTCTAATAGCTGCTACTTCAGGATTCGCAAGGACTGGTCTGCCACTCTAATACTTGAAGCAGCCCTGAAGGACAGTGCTTTGAGCTCTCTCATTGCTTCCTAGAGTTAACAGATTTCTTTAAAGCTAACCATTAGAGTAACAGGGGTTTTTTTCTAACCACACTTGGACAAGCCCTCATGGAGTTGAATTTCATGAGAGTTGTACTCAGCTGTGCAGCTTCCTCCTGTCAAAGACAGAAATGGGATGGGGTGGGGCCTGGGCACTATTAACGTCCAGAGAAATTTGCCAAGACCCCAAAGCCAGCTATGCCTACTCATCCTGCTCTCCCTCCTGCAGCATCCCCTAACCCCGTTAGAAGTCCAGGGAAAATACGCTTGCAATTAGCTGCTTCCCAGAATCTCCTCATGCCAACGTGGAAAAGGGAAGGACGGACAGGGAGGCTCAGGTATGATTTGCTAGCTAGCAAAGCAAAGACAGTGAGAATGGGGAACGAATGGGCATCATTTGAGACACAGAGAGAAGAAGTCACGCCCGGGAAAAGTGTTTATTCCAATCTCACCTATTTTCCTCCAGCATTTTTCAAGCCAAATTGATGGCTTGAATCAAAGTAACTTCTGCCTCTGCTGCTCACACTTCTCCTTGCCCTCTCTGGAAAAACACAGACTGCGCTACGAACTGAAGACACAAAAAGTTAGTGCAAAGCCTTTCTTTAAAAATAAAATTTAAAAGGTGCTTTAGTTCTCCATTTCTTCCCTCCAACCACCTTCCCCATTCAACTCCTTACCCTCACACATGCTCTTTCCTTCCCCAAACTCCTTCGTTCAACAACAACAAAAAAAACAACAAAATGAGAAGCACCCTCAGGAAAATATGTGCTGTCCTACTCCATCTGTCCTTAATTTCCCCCCCCCCGCCCCCGATTTGCCTCTCTGCAGCCCTCTTTTAATGCAGCCCAACTGCCAGACAGTGGGGATCACCCCAACCCTGCACACCAGGGTCAAGGTATTTGAAAGGCTGAATTCAGCTCCCCATGAACTCTGCTATAAAAACTCTCCAGAAAGACTCCAGCAGTATCTCTGCTTTCTCCTGCAGAAACTCTGGCCTTTCTGTTTTCTGCATCTAGGCTCCCTCATCCTCCTTTCAAGATGTTAGTCAGTACATCCACAGAGCTGGGGAGGAGCAGGGTAGGTCAGCAGGGGCACGAGTGAGACAATAAGCTAATTAAACAACATCCAGCCCTCGCCTAGAGAGACCAGGAGAGCAGGGAAGCATCCGAGGAGCAGCAGCTGCCCCCAGTGCCGCCGCCAGCATCACCACACTGCATCTCTCCTGCGCTCCTGGGGATGCCTATGTGAGGAGCTGACAATGCTGTGGCTCTTGGCGAGCGGTGTGCCGGAGGGGAAAGGACCCCTGCCCTCCTCCTCTGCCCCCTGCCCAGCTTAATAAAGTAAACTCCTTAAGGCAGGGGCTGCAAAAGAGAGAGGAGCCCCCTCAGTCCTCTGGACTCTTAAGCCTCTTAGAAGTGAGAATGGGAAGAAGACAGACAGACAGACAGACCGTGCCAAGCAGCTTAGACTGGCCCCAGAAAGAGACTGGGCTGTGGCTGGGAAAGCCTGCTCTGGCTGGCAGGCTGGATTTCAGCTCCCAGCTTCTCCCGGCCATGCTCCCCACAGGCATACCCAGGCTGGATGAACCTCCCCTTTCTGCTTTTTGGGGTGGTTCTTTTTTCACTCAAGACCAGCACAGTGCCAGAGGCAGGGAGACTGCCCTGGGGAGAGAGGTCTCCAGCAAGGACGCCACGGGGCCCCCCCAGCATTGTGAGTGTCACCCTCCTGCTGCTTGCTGGGGCAAATGCAGCCACCATGGGGACCCAGACTGCCAGGGGATGGGATGGAGGAACAGGGCAGCATCATCACCCTCAATACCTGCACCTTGACCCCAGCACCATCAAGCTGTTCCTTTGGGCCCACCGCTCCCAGGTAGGAGCTTTCTGGAACCAGGAAAGAATTGCACAGGCCTGCTTTTATTCAGTCCTCCTTTTAAATGACATCTCAGGCACTGTCAGCTCTCTAAGACCTCTGCCCCAGTACTTCAGCAAGTTTCTCTTTCACTCTGTTAAATCAGTGGGTGGCCTGGAGGTGCAGAGCTACAGTTGCTGCCTCTGGAGAGCCACATCCCCTCTGCCCTGCTGTGGTGGGTACACAAGGCTACAAGCTCCCTGTCAGCCCATTCACACCTCTCCCTGATGTGTTGCGGTGTCTGGAGACAGGCTGCCCAGGGGCCCCGACTGCGAGCTCCTGCACCCACCCGCGGGAGAAGGACCCCCCTAATTTGAAAGACTCACACCAGGTCAGAGCTGGATCTGTCCCTGCAAAGGGCAAGCATCATTGTATCATCCATCTGTGTCACCTCCAGCACCACACAGCTTCCAGAAAAGGAAATACCAGTTCATCTAACTCCAAAACATCATGGCTTTGTATTTAGGCAGCTGGACCTACCCCGAGGAGGATGAAGGTATATAAAGCCATTTAAAAGGAAAGACACAAAGAGAGCAACTAAGCCACCCCAGACCAGCATATCAATATCTCTCTGGTGAATCAGCCCGCTAACAGCACCCTCAGCAGCCAACAAATGACTCTATGCCACTGAGGAGCTCTTCCTCCTCCCGGCAGAGCAGGGAGCAGGTGCCTGGCACCCCGACAGCCGTGACTAATCCACGAGGTGCAACGGCACTACCAGGAGCAGAAAAAGTAGAAGAAATGCTATTGCCAGAAGAAATCTCCATCAACTTCCACAGGGAGCAACCTCTGGAAACTGAGTGAGGCTCCCACTCTGGTCCCTGCATAGCAGAAGTTACCCACAGGACTTCTCCAACCTTCCGTACATCAGCCCAGGGAAATGTGGTACCCAGAAGCGCAAGCCAAGGATGCAGGAGACAGAAGTTTGCTAAAGATACGCACGCTAAAAGCTGTTCAGGCAAGCTGTGCCAATAGTCTCATTCTTCATGTAAGAGAGCTCCCTCTAGGTTAAACACTCGGGTATTTCAGAAGCCATTGCTCATTTTGGAGTCCACGCTCTGCCCTGATGCCTTTATCTCCGGAGAGGTGTCTGTCAGTCAGAAAGCCTGCAAGCACCCCAGAAAACGTGGGGTTTGCTTTCCTCCCACAAACTGGCCTTCCTGCTGCAGGCACAAAGTGCCTGTGGCTCTGTGTGTTACGTGCACACACACGTGTGACGCACATGCTCTCGCGTGTTCCCCCAAACCACAGGTCCTCAGTATTTCACCCATCAGAGCTACTCCAATGTGTTCAGCTGGAGCTACACCAGGGAAGGAGCCGACACGCAATTTCTCCAGCCCCAAACCCAATCTTTACCCTGCTTTGAAACATGTATGAATTATTCCACAAACTGATGAGCGAGGGAGTTCAGCAGAGGCTTTCGAATTCACAGAACTAGAAAAATCAGATGAAAAAGGCTTAATGTCGGAAAATGCAAGACCGTTCACTGCAGTGGGATCCCAGGAGCTTTGTTCAAACTAGTTTTAAACCTTGAAGTCTTTAATACAACTTCCTGCTTTATTTTTATTTTACCTAGTCTGGTATTTACTAATAAATATGCAGCTCGCTGTATACAGAACAGCAGGTAGCTCCCATTTACAGCTGTATATAACTGACTGCAATATTCAACACCCTTACTCTGCTCTGCAGTATAATACTCACAATAAAACACATACCGTATTTGCAACTGTGTCCATGCTACTATTCTGGTACGTGACACACATTAAGAAACAAATTCAGAATGTAGAAAAGAATTTACCATTTACACAAAAAAAGATGCATTGGGATTTTCAATAAGTTCTAGCATAATACAGTATCATTTTTATATCTTGTCTGCTCCCTTGGTCTTGCTGATTTAATACGTCTTTTCTCTCTATAACCGTAAACCTATAGGTTGTATATAGATTTTTTTAAAGGTAATATATGGTGCCTGTGTGTATTTATAAAACTTTACCATAGAAATGTAAGAATTGTCAGAATGACTCAGTCCAAGGGCCATCCAGGCCAATATCCTGTCTCCAACAGTTTTTCCCATTAATATGGATTAGGCAGACAATACAGTTTACTACAACCTCATTTTATGACCACGTTAGTGATAATAATACTGCCTTGTGTGTAAATGCTTAGAGAGCACAGTGGACAGGAAAACAGCATTGTCCCCACAGGGAGGGAAACTGAGGCAGGGGAGATGGAGCTTATTTTTATATATGTATAAATAAAACATATATATAAATAAATAAAAAAATATATACATATAACTTGATAGAGATGATATATAACGAGAAGCCATCAGGGGCCCTGAATAGCACCACCACCCACCCTAGCCATTGCATCCTGCCGCGCAGCCCAGCCAGGGACCAAAAGACGGGCCACAAGCCCAGGGGATGCTGCCCTAGGAAGAGTTAATGGTGCAGGTCTCAACTGTGAGCGCTGCAGGTGTCTGCTTTTAATTCTTTGCTGCTCTTCTCCCAAACAGCCCAAGGATTTCCACCCTCCCTCCTTCTCCTTTACAAATGAGTGTTTAGCATAAGAAGAGAGGCAAGAGGAGCCAGGGCAGCAGGGAGATCTCCTGCAGCCCTTTCTAGGCAACCTGAGCAGGCGGGAAAAGGCAGCTGGCTGGAGCCCAGTGAGAGAGCGGGGACCATGGGACAAGTCTTTTCACATCTGGTTAAGTACTGCTAAACCCTCCGACGAGCCGCCTAATTATTACAACACTTCTGCCGAAAAATTAACGTGCTTGGCCGGCTGCACTGGGGCAGAAAGGGTAGGAAAGCAGCTGTCAGGATGTAGGCAGCAATGGGAGCACCAAGAAAAGAGGCTTGCCGCACAAGAACACAAGAGAAGGGCAGGGAAGCTCTGCCTGCAGGGATCCTGCTGAGAAAACAGCCTCCTCCCTGCTGTTTTTTTGCTGCACGGCCCCCAGGAGAGGACAGTGCCAGCAGAGTTGTTACTCTAGCAAGGGCACCCCTTGCAAACAGCTCAACAGAGATGCCCTGCCTACCCAAACCAACAGAATGAGCTGCCAGCATCCCAAAAAGTACCTGGGGTGCTGGGCTCCCCTCTGGTCGGCCTCTGCTCACCTCTTCTTCTTGCTGAGCCCTCACTTCAGTAACTTCCACAGAATCCAAGTGTGGCACATTATTTCTGCAGGTCTCTATAGGTCCTATAGGTACAGTGCCACTGAGGGAGCATCATTCATACACACATCTCCCTGCAAAACCTGCTTAAAAAGGGCTGCAGAAAGGACACCAGTAGTTCATGACTACTGCTCCCCCAGGGCAGCCATCTCCATGTCAGGTTATCACAAGCGTGCGGGTGGATAAGCCTCTTTCTGCTACAGCTGTGGTGGGTTTAATCTCTCTCCCCAGACAAAAAGGTGGGCTCATTTCCCGAGAGGTGTCCAAGTACACCCAGAGAGCTCAGCAAAAGCAGCAGCCCGCTGGGTGCCTTTTACCCACAGACATTTGATGAAATTAATGACACAAAAGTAAGTATAAAGGCTAAGACAAATAGAACTGGCAACAACTTGAACCTTTGGCCTGTCCTTTGAAAGTCTCTGGCAAGTCTCAAATCTACTTGATCTGCTCACTAAAGGGATGACTGTCCCACAATTATTTTCCAAGCATTTGTTGGCAGGTTGTAGGAGGAAAAAGGCATTTCACTGAAGCTGTTAGTACAAAAGCTCAGCTCCAGCCAGGGCCCTGGACTCCGCTTCAAATTATAATATTTTAAGTACCTGAAAATAAATATTTTGTCAGCTGCTGAGAATTAAGAAGTAGCTTCGACCTTTCAGAGAGGGGAACCCTGCAGAGAGCGGCGAGCCTCAGAGAGTTAGTTGCAAAACAAGCTTTGCCCAAGCCATTCAACCTGTCTAGCACACACACAGCCTCCCCTCCCGCACTCCCGGCTCCTTGCAAGCTGCCCAGAGCCTTCTGGGGCACAACAGGCTCCTGTCCACCCAGCAGCTCCTTCCCAGCTGGGAAGTGTGCTAATGAAAGACACTGGAGAAGCACTGTGCTATAAACTGGATGCTATGAGTAAAATGAGCATCCCTGAGACAGCAACAGCAGCATGTCGGGTCTTCCTACGAAGAGTTGCCGGTCCACTCCCACGCTGCTCATTGGTGCTGTTGTTTCATGCCATACCATGCACAGTCCAAGCAATTTTATCCTCAAGGATTAAAAATACTCACTTTTGTTTTATAACATCTGACTATGACCAGGCACCCGGATGGATGCACCAATCACGCCTCAGACCTCTGAGCCACAATGAACACTGCTGTGCTCCAGTGATGGCAAAAGGAACCCACACAAAGCAGAAGATCTCTGGTTTTCCAGCAGAGCTCAAAGAGTTAAATCCCTCTCCCTCCCCCTCGATCTTTCTGCCTTTGGCCTTTAGATCGGCCCTGGTTGCCAATGAGGACTCATCGAAACACCACGAGGCTGGGCCTGTCAGGAAGGAAACCAGCGCGTCCAGAGTTTTGTTGTTCTAAAGACTTTTTTTTTTAAATTTTATTTTACTGCTCAGGAAGGAAGCCAGAGCCTGTGCTTCGACTCCAAGAATGTCGATTACTCATCCTTCCCTGCATTATTTCTTTTATCTCTCACTTTTATCTACCTTACTCCAAATTTTTCCCTCTGGTTCTTTCTCTACTGTTCCTAGCCACTGTTTTCAGCTGTTCATCCAAGTTCCACGCAAAAAAAAAAAATCTGACAACTGTTTCCTCAGAATAAATCCCAATGGCAATGTTTATTAAACCAGCCTCCATCCCTCCCCCCACACAGCATTTTCAGTCCTGCAGGATTGCAAACCATGCGGGTACCATGGCTATAACGACTGCCCTAGGACCTGAGCACCTCTAAAATGTGAACGCAACCACCCTCAGCATTCAGCTGTGCTACAAGAATATTGTAACCCCTGCTGTAAAGACGGGTGATGAGAAATGGCTCTGCTTGTCCAAGGTCAATAGAGTCCACAGCACAAGCACAAGCTACGCTCAGGGCTTTGCCCAGGCAGCCGTTCCCTCTTCCTGCCCTGCATGGCTGCGAGGAGAAGGCACGCTTAGCTCTGCCAATAGATATGCTCTTCCTCTTCAATACCCCCACACCAGTCAAGCTAGAAACATGCAACAGAAGCAAAATAATTGGTTTGTGAGGAGTTGATCACACATTGCCTTAGCTGCAAAAAACGTGGGCCCTGGGTCACCTGACCATCAGTAAGCCAGCTGAGTACATAGCAGAGGGACTATCAGCAAGTGGTGTCTAACTGCCTTCTCCTCGCAGGGTTTGCAAAATCCATCACACCAGCTGGGGATTTCCTTTTCTTCTTTGCCCAGGTGCAGCTAACAACGCAGACACAACTGGCAACACGTGGGAGGACACAGACCCAGATGTTTCTCATTGACATGGTAACCTTCCCCCGCCTTCGCCAGGGTGTGCCCACTCGCCAGGGTGGGCGCCCAGGTGGGAGACGCACATGCTCGAGGGCACAGTGTGCCTGAAGAGATGACCAAAGGTGAAGCATTTTTTAGCTTAAGGCCCCTTCTTCCTTGAGATGTGCCGTGAAACCCAAGGCCTGATCCAGACCGCTCCATGCACAGCTTCCCCAGGCTACAACACCCACAGCATCTGAGTTACATGCAAGTGAGGCCAGTTCAATTTCTCTCTGCCCAGCTCTGTCTTGCTCTAATACAATCCTCCCCTGTTTCCACAGTTAACGTGTTGTTTTCGTTTTAAGAGGGGAAAATAATGAGATGGTGGGAACATTACTTCTGGCTGATGGAGACAGAGGTCTGCAAACTGTCACAGCTTACTTTTTCCAGTATATCCCAGTCCCGATCCAAATATCATCATAGTTATTTCAGTCCTGGACCCAACATGGGACTGGACACAACACATTGGCCAAATTAAGACAGAAATAACTTGTAGCACCTTTTTACTTCACACTCTTTCAGGGACCTCTTGCTGACATTACATTTCTGGTCTGCAGACTCCCTGCTTCCCCCACTACTATATCTCCAGGTGCCTTCAGTACAACTTCCCTGAACACATTAGCTCCAAATCCTGAGCAAAGGCAGGCTGCTGATCACCATGTCTCTTCAGCAACCAAAACGACTCCTGGAGAGCAACATTTTTGTGCATGAACCCAAATATGCAGAAAGGAGGGAGCTGCATAGGCAGTGGCACCCAGCCCCACGAGCAGACACCACAGGAGCAACACCAGCAGCTCTGTACAGGGCTGTGCACCGAGCAAAGTGCACAACCGAAGGCAAAGAAGCAGGGTTATAAGAGTTTAGCTGCTCGTTCTCCTCTTATTCATTCTAAGGGGCACCTCCTGATGTATGAATCCACTCAGGCTGGCAACTTTTTGATTGTGACCGTTAAGTTCCTCTGCTCCATGCAGGGCTACCCAGGTCACTGATTGCTCCTTCATCTCCCCAGTGAGGAAAGGCCAGTGGTCAAACTGCCTCCTTGGGGAGGCTGAAGACAAGAGCTCGGGAGGGAAAAGCTGTCATCCTGCCTAAGGAATTTGCTGGAGGCTCACCTCCAATCTACAGTACGGGTAATAGGAAATGAAACTGATTTGCAAGGAGAAGAATAAAGAAGAGAAGGAAGCGGGCTTCTGCAGCACCCTCAACGGTGCTGCAGTGCTTTGCCTGCTTGGTCCCTCAGGTCCCTCTGACCTGCCCTGATACCTGGTACCTAAGATGGCACTTGCCAGCCATCCACAGCCACCAGGACCTTACAGGATCCTGCACACTGCAAACAGCAACAAGGCGACAAGGTTCCCTCTAGCCTGCGCGGGCCAAAGGTTGGCCCGGGTGCAGGGTGGCTCTGCTACGGCACAGCCAGGCCACCCTGATAAGGCTTTTGCTCACCCCGCCCGTGGTGCAGCACCCAGGACGCCAGTCACCCCTGCGAGCCTACCTCCCCACGTGCTTACAAACACCCTCACATCGCCTCCGGCACAGCACGGGGGGCTTGAGCAGGGGCCCCTGATAGGGAATTTTGCAGAGTGTCCTCCCAAACAGAACTGGGACAGAAAACTCCTAAAGACATCTTCATTATTGGAAGCAAGTTTGGAGGAGAAGGCAGAGCTGTAATCTGGTACCAGGTCTTTTCCCATTCTGGTACAACTGCCAAAACAGGCTCTCTGTGAGGAGGGATTATTATCCTACGCCTCCTTATAGTGAGGGATGTTACAGACAGACAATTTCACATACTAAATGGCTTTGCAAGTTGTTTCTTCAAGTGCAGGGAATCAATGTCAAAATCAGAGTAAAAGGTCGAGTAATTTTTAATTTAAAATATCTTAATTTGAAACAAAAGTAGCAAAAATCCCAATAGAAAGAAATAGGTGTGTCAAGGCAGTTCCTCAAGTTCCACTTTTTGCTCTGGTTACAAAACCTATTGCATTTGGTGAGCCAGCACGCTGCTTGCCTGCTGACTGACGCCCCAGTGCTTTCTGCTTTAGTTTTCATAAAAGAGCTGCAAAGTGCTCCACCTTCCTTCCAAGGAACGAGCCCACGCTCGGGAAACCAGCCGTGCCAGCAAGCCCAGCACCTGCAGCCGGACGCGTCCTGCCGCCCTCACCCTGCTCGGGGCTGCAGCATTGCGAATTTGCAAAGCACAGGCAAGGCTGTAGGACTGTATGAGCAAAAACCTCACACGTAAAAGCTCTTGGGTCTTTCCAGATTAAAAATTTGATATTGCTACTCTGGCAAGAGCCAGTTACTAAGAATCAGTGCTGCTGGGGGAAAGCAAGGACATGGTTTCCAACTCTTCCTTTTAGGGGTATCCAGAGACACTTAGTGCCTTCCTTTTCCCACTACAGAAGAGCCTGGTGTTCAGAAGAAAAAGTTATAAAACCATTCTTGCTCTGCAATTTGGTGAGAAAGCAGATCTCAGCTTCAAGTTACCAAAAAAGGAAGGTTTTAAAATAATACTGATTAGGAACAGTGTCCCAAGTAAGGAGAAATAATGCATAGGTGTCCCACACCTGGAGTCAAAGGGCAGTTTTACTGTCACCAGGACTCCCTCCCATGTTAACCACATTTAAGACAATAAATTTCTCTTTGCCCCATTCTTTCGCAGCATCGCTTTTCCCCCTTTCCTGTTGTTCTGGGTACTGCTACAATTCAAGACACCAGCAAATAGTTGAAGGAGAGGAGAAAGTGATGGCTAAAGAAGAACGCCAAGCTTATGAGAACCACCATCCATGTCTTAAAAAGACAAGACAAAGAAGAGGACAGACACAGATAGTACCAAAATCCACGGTCCTTCTTCGGGCGGAGCCTTCATTGACTTGAGGGCTAGGTCCCAGAGAAGGGCCGCCAGTTTGGCCCCAACAAATACCCTAACAGCAACAGGAAAATACTTCAGCACTAAGATGTAAAGAAAACTTAATTCAGGGCAATGAATTTGCCCCAAATATCTGTAACCTGTGAGTTTAGAGGGATCACGCAGGCCAGCAGAGCCAAGCGGGCAAACAATGAGGTTGCATGAAAGGGGAGAAAGGCACATATACAGCTTACATGTGTAAATCTACAGAAAAATACACATTGCCCTTTTTCAGAGGTGCTGTATAGGAATTTGATCCCACATTAAATTTCCCAAATAGATGTCCATTATTCCTGAAGAATTTTAATGGCTTTGCATAGCTGAAAAATGTCCTCAGAAGTCCCCAAATCTGCTGTTGCATCCTGAAGAAGAGAGGTGAAAAATTCATAGGCCATCAAGCAAACTGACGTGATCGAAGACCACCAGTGACATGAACCGCAGGATAAAAATTGTCACAATTTGCTTTCAATGGCTGCTTTTCTTGGAATATGGTATTAAAAGAAAACAACTTTGCTTCCACTATGAATTTGCATTAGAAATCCATAATAAAAATAAAGCTTAATATTATACAAATGAGTACAGTTCTCTATAGTGCTCCTGATGCAGATTAAGGTTAGGCAGATTTTAGATGACAGTTATTTACCTCAGACTAACACCATGTATGCACAAATGGAATTTATTTTATAGCTGCAGATATTAGCCAGAAAAGGAGATGAGAGGAAATCTTACAGTCTCATGTAAAATATAATTATGTCTGTTTTCTATTCCTTGGAAGGCAAACAAAGAGGGAAAATGAATCTGCTGCTAGCATTTAATGGGACTTGTCTAAATGATATCAAACAGAAAACAACCAGCAACAATTCACAAACACCTTCACTTTTATTTTTATCATAGGGGAATTCCAGAAACAAAAACATCATTGCCTTGAAGACTTTCACTCCTACAGAGCAGGATTAGGCCCATGACTGAGTAAGTCTCTTTCCTTCAAGACCTCCAAATTATCGAAGAAAATTTAAAAAAAAAAAATCACAGCGGTACTAATGCTTATTCTCTCCCTCCTGAAACGTATGTCCATTCCCCCCACTTCTCCCAATTCCTTATGCAATCGACACAGATCAACCAGGAAACTGTTGCTAACTCTTGAATTTTGCAAGTTAGCAGGTAAAATAAGAAAACAATGTTTTAACTGTCAGAGATCCTGGCTCGCAAAGTGCACTTTGGTCATTTCCTTTAATAACTGTAGTTTAGCGGTAATGATTTATAATAGTTCATAATATTCTACTAACTGTACTATATTAATAATACTAATACTTTGCCCTTGCCTAGTGTCTTCTGTCAGAAGATATCAAAGCGGCACACGCTGCCGTGAGGGAGGTATCGCTGTATCCCCATTAGAGATCGGGAAACCGTGACTCCGAGCCGGGCCCGAGGTCGGAATTCCCGGTCCCCAGCCCAGCACGGCAGCCGCCAAGTCTGCCTTCACTCCTCCTGCCGTAGTTTTGTGACAGCATTCGAGTCTGATCGATGGGACTGAAGATTTAATGTGATTAAATCTTTCTCAAAAAAACAGGGTTTGGCCAGTGGTTTGGGGGCTGTGGTTTTGATGCGAAACACCGAGTGAAACGGGGAGTTTGCCCTGCAATTGTACGATAAATATCCTCACACAAGCATTCAGACACATGGGGCAAAGGAGGAGTGATAATTATTTACTGCGCCTGTGCCCATCTCGCTAGCAGGAGACGGATGAATATGGCATTTAGGTGTTGCTCGGCACTCTGAGGATGGCAGTTACGAGCCCTGACACCAACTCTTGGGGAGTCCAAAAAGGAGGAGAAAGGGCACAAGGCATCGCTGGCATGGCTGAGATGACACGAAAGCTGGCCGGATGGCAGCGGCTGCATGGGGAAACATTTTGGAGGAGAAAACAGCCCCAGCCCTCCCCCTCAAACGATCAATTAAAAGCCATCCTTCTGCCGAGAGCCCAGTGCGGACAGCAAATGAGGGCTGCGAGCAGAACAGCCCCCCAGCCGGGCTCTGCATGACAATTGATGGGAAGGGGAGGCTGGAGGGGGTGGCGGGGGAGGCAGCCCCATCCCTCCTCTCACCATGGTGATTAGGTATTCCGAGTGCGCCAGATAGCCCCAAATAACAGAAAGAGAAATATAAACTGGAGACCGGCAGATCCAAGGCAGGCCAGATGGCCCCGCAGCCGGCAGGGGCTGCTCCCAACCAGCCCTTCCCCACTTTAACTGTTCAAACATTTCTTTATCCCGACAAGACAATTAAGCCGAACAGCATGGAAAGGAGTCTCGGCAACAGTTTGCAGAGGGAGTGGAAAGGTTGTTGCCAGAAAAGCAAAAAAAAGGAGGCAGTTGCTGCATACTCCAAGACCTCCTTCCACACAGTGCACCTAGCTCCACGAGGACGGCGCGTTTTCAGTGGTCAGACAGGGAGGGATGCGCGGCCCTCATCTCTGCTACTGCCCATCTGCCTGCCCACCCCTTCAGAAAATCCACTGTTGCTCCTTCACTCCTCCTACATCACGCAGGGCACTGCATGGCAGAAAGCAAACGTTCCACTTGATTTATTTCATCATTCCATAAGCAATGTTAAGCTTGCAATTTCCCATGGTCACGGCTGATTATTATTAGCAACAAAGCATCTCTTCCCATTAGACCCCAAATTTTGCCGGCCTCCTAAATGGTGCATCCCAGCAGGAAGAGTTGTGAGAGCAAGCAATAGACGTGTGCACACGTGTATGTGTGCATACCCCTCCAACCTGTTGTTCTACCACCAAATATAAGAAGAAAAACCTTCTTCCCCTGCAGCACATGTACATGTGTACACACATACATCCCTGGTCCACACAGGTCCCAGCCCATAAACACAAAACCCAACGGACACATGTCTGATGGGGTCGGTGACTGTAGAGACAGTCCTCGGCCTGATTTTCAAAGCACTATGTTATTCAGGAAGTCAAGCTGTGGTCATCATAGCCCTGATGTTCATCACCTGAAGTGAGATTTACATTTGATCAGTAAAAAACCGGCTGTTTCAAAAGGAAAACTAAGTCCGTGCTAGAGATGTTCTTCAAAACCCTAAAGTGGAACAAAGAGCTCACTAACATGGAGCACAAACTCTCTTGTAGGGGAGAGGCTGATTGCAGGACAAACTGACCGTACCCAGATAACCAAGGTTAAATATGATTATAAAAAATAATAATAAAAATAACGTTAATAAAACCACCCCCACTTTACCCACCAGTCCCAAGAGAGGAGCGAGGACTGGAGCGTGCTCACCACCTCCATCATGCGTCCCCAGGGCACACCAGGAGCTAGGTGAGAGCCACCAGCAGTAGCAGGGAAACTGAGGCTAGAAGAGCCAGTGGCTGGAATGTAGAAGGTCACCTTGATACATCAGGCTGTGCTCCACAAGAAGTCACAGGCAACACATGATGAAGGCCAAGGAGCAACAGGAAACCATCTTCTGTGGACCAGGGAGGCTGGGGGCACAGGCATCGTGGGGATGGCAGAGGTCTCCACTCTGACAAGGTCCAGCTCTTTGCAAGAAAGAGATCCCGGCTTCGGCATGGTCCTCTGCCTGTCACTTTGTGCAAAAGCGGTGCCATGGTGACAGGGTACAGCAGGCCATTAGGACAGATTTTATTAGAAGCAAAGAATAAAACCAGGGATCTTTTTTCTTTTTTCTGATTTTAAAACAGGGCTATAGATCTCTTTTGCAGAAAGGAACATGCCATTTATTTCCACTCCTTCTAGGAATCTCAACTATTGTACGCTTATTAAAGGAAACCCATAAAATATGTCTCCCAGTGTCTTTAACACATGCTTTACAAGAAGCCCCTAAACTCTAACAAATGGCATTATTTTCCTCAGTAAGCACCTAAGAGAACAGGCCCATCCAGCACACATTACATCTGCTCCCTGGAAAGGCTCCGCTTTTCTACGTGCTCCCTGTACGCTCCGTCGCTCCGGATCTCCCAAGCACCTGCATTTTACAGCAAGAGACAATTTGGCCAAATGCAGATATCTCAGACCAATCTGCTGAGTAACAAGGAGCGTACTCCCACCCAGATGCACCCCAGAGGAGATGCTGTCCCTTCCCGGGATGCACGGGTATGGGTACTGCTGGCAAGCAACACCCTGCTTTAAAAGCAAGGAAAAGTTCACCCAAAAGGCTGAGGAATGTCTACTGCACAAATACATATCTTACAGGGCCAGGTGCTAATCTGGGTTACACCAGCACATATCCCAAATAATTTTACTGAATTCTGCGAATTTCCTCCACTGGTGAAAAGAGGATGAGACTTTGCTCCCCTGATGCAGAGGACTAAATGCAGCAACTTCCAAACACTCCTTGAGAAGAAAATGCCTGACTTTGGATTCTCATTTTGCTACAAAGTATCTCAGGCATAAACCTATTTTTCAGGAAAATTAAAACTCAGTGCACTGAATTCCTTTCTTTAAAAAACAAAACAAAACAAAACACAAAAACCAACCCAAAAACCCCATGAAAGTTTCTTAGAAAATCACCATTTAAGCTATGGGGTAAACCAAACATTTTAATGAGCTACTCAAAAACAGTTCTTTTGTGCAATGGTACAGAAGAATATGCAGTGCAATCACAGTCATTCACTTTCCATGTAACACAAACCTTTTCAGGAATCTGAAAAATACAGCTAAAGGACTGAGCTCTGCGAATCTGAAAAGCACCCATTAGACACATAAAGCTGTTGCTGATCTAAGAAAATTTTACACTTCTTGCTTGCTGTTGTAGAAAAGCCATATTACATTTCCGCCTAGAACCTACAGCTACTTACCTGCAACACAGTCTCCACCAGTAGCACAAGTAGGCAGTTTTTACAAAGGGTTATATATAACAATTACACAAGGATTCCACAAAACTTCTCAGAGACAACAACCCCCCCAAAGTATGCATTTATATAGAAACTCCAAAAATATGTATGCAAATGTCAGTATGAAGCAGGATCACAATTATATCTGCAATTCCTCATTGCAGAAGTTTTTATTTTCTGATGGTCGACATCAAAGATCATTAGGATCCTCTGCAAAGCTCCGCCACTCACTCTCTTGGCCTCCAGCAAACACACCCATACATGTGTATGCACACACCGAATAAACTCGCTGTGTTAATGGAGTGAAGTTTCCATGGTGCAGTATCTATATGTGATGGGAATATGATACAGAGCCAACAGACGTATTTAGTGTACACTGCCCTGGTAGTTACAGAAGAATTTAGTGTTGATGAAATATCAGGGATGTTGCTTTTGCTTGGCTCTGCCATGCAGCAAAGCATCTTCAAGAAATTTAACAATACGGGCAAGAAAAACAACAAAACAAAACACCTTCTACTTCTGCCCAAGTTTTCAAAGCTGCCTGCAAAGTTTTTATTCCGCTGCCTTTCCCCAGAAACCCCTTGCCGCAGCGCTGGCGGTGGGGGAGCCAGGTGTCACCATGCCCGCCTCTCGCACGCGCCTGTGCAAAGCCCTGACTGCTCCCACGAAGGAGAGGACCCGTGTTGGTCACACGCTGTTGGCAAAGGCAAGGCACAGCAGTGGATGTGGATGTGTCCGTCTGTCCGCAGCTGCGCTCCATGCGGTCTAATTCATTTAGCAGATTTACTTCTTTAAATGGGGTATCTGACAGGATTTTCCTAGCAAGATCCATACCGGCTGATGCGCTCTAAATTCATTTAGCTAGCAGACTCGCTCCTCCGCTGCTATCTCCCAGAGTATTCTTTCGAGCAAGCTTCATTTCCACAGCCAGGTTATATCGATAAGGGAAAGAGCATTGACAAAGATGTCTCCAAGCCTTGCCATCTCACCTGCCACCCCTCAGGATAATTATATTACTGGTTTACACACACACACATCCATACGTGCTCCCACCTACAGCTGCTTCCCCTATGGACCCAAAAGGAGGGAGAGGAGATGCTGAGCAATGAAAGGAGCTTACGGCACAAAAAGTAGCACAGTTGGGGGTGGATCAGAAGGAGCGGGGGGAGACAGATAAGAGATCGCATTTGTAGTGCGAGGAGTACACGGCTTCTGCCTTCAGTGGCAATCGTCCTGCCCTCGCAAACGCCGACATAAAAGACACACTCGCAGCATATTTCAAAACCAAAGAGCGATGGATTTACAAGGCAGGTTGATTTTATGATGACTTCTATTGAAAAGGTATGCTGGGTTTAGGCAGATGCCTTTTAGCGCCGGTAAGTTAGCACAGCGCCTAATTCAAGGAGACAGCCTGAGGAAGCAGCACCGACAGGGGAGAGAGAGCCACAATGTCTCTATTACTCTCCTCGGCATCATAAAGGGGAGAAGAAAAAACCACCTCTGAAAGGGAGAGGAAGAAGCAGGGCAGCAGGTTTTCCTTGCAAAAAATATAGTAATAATAACAACAACAATAATAAAATTCTTCACTAGGAAGAAAATTCAACAGAACAAAGGAACCCACGTGAAAAGGAAACCACTTGCTTCTTGGTCTACACGTCTAGGTTTACAGGAAAACTCTAATCATAAGTTAGCGCTCTTCTTTGGGGTACCACACAGCTGCCCCCAGACCACTCCCCATCGTGGGTCACCTCCCAGCTCTGCTAACCTGGAAGCCTGCCCTTCCCGGAGGACGGCTCTGCCCCTCTGTGTCGGCAATGCTGCAAGGGACAAGGTGATGGGGGAGCAGGGAGTTACAGTCATGAACATGTGGACTGGTTTCCTTCAGTCCTACCACCAATCTGCCAAAGGGCACATCGCCTTTCAACAGGCACCAAAGGGGGGAAACACTCAGAGAAAGCACACTGCATATGTCAGGAAACAGATTACTGAATTGTAAGAATGCGTTTGGGTTTATGTCTCAAAGAAGCAGCTTGGTGGCCAGAAATAGTCTTAAGTTAACCAGAGGAAAAGGCACTTTTGTCCTAACCTGAGGCACAAATCCTGAAGGTGATGCATTTGCTCTAAGAATGGTGTGCATGAAGAAAAGGTCAGAAAGAAATACTTGAAGAAGCAGGGGGTACATATTTGCTGCAAGCTCTGGAAAAGTTTCTGGCTACACACTCCAGCTGTATCACTCTTTACACACATATAATCCCTGTTTACACATACATATGTAGCAGCACCTATAGCCTCGCACTGGGGCACGGACAGCTTTCTGCATGGTCAACATCATCTCTCCAGCTGTGTGCTGGAAGACAAGTTTCCTTCAAGAGCATGTCACCTTAAAATATGTCAATGTCCATTTAGAAGAGACAAGGCAATACCATGTGGCTGAGCTTGGCAGACAGGAAAGGCTGGTTTTCCTCTGCCATCAGCAAGAACCACAGCACTGTGGGACAATCACCTGTTGAGTGTCTCAACAAGGCGCAACTGAAGAAGAATCAACAAGTCAACGGAGGTACTTACATCTGTCACTTCGGTCTTCGGGACTGGAGGAGGTCTCCCGGTCAGAAATGAGGCCCGAAACAGCAAAGATCTTCTTCCCCGTCTCATCAACTTTGAGGGAGCCGGGGGAGCTGGAGGGTAGCTGTGTGCCAAACTCGTACTCCTTCCCATCAGCATCCGAGAAGCGCAGATGGGGTGAGTCAGTGTCATGGCAGTTTTTCAGGCGCTTGGCCGGCGTAAAGGCTGACTGGTAGCTCTCCCGGTCTTCGGTAGATGCAAAGGGGCGGAAAGCCCCAACGCCACTGTGGTTCAACATACTGATCGGGGTGCAGTCCAGGTTGGGGGGTGCAAACTGAGGGTGGAGGTGAAGCAAGGACGGAGGAAAGTCACGGTTCGCAAATGCTCCTGGCACCCCACCTTGCCGGTGATACATGGAGGCAAAAGTATATGAGCCATTGGTAAAGGGAATATGCACGTCCTTATCTGCTGACACAGGGACCCCAAAAGGCCTCGGCTGCTGGCAGGGAATGGAAGCATCACGGCTGGCTTCAGCAGTGGACGCGAGAACCATCAGTGCTGGGGAGGCCAGTGGGTTGGGGAGGTAGGGTGAGTTCTCCATCTTGAACGCTGCCCGGTGTAAGTCCATCGGAGTCTCTTTCCTCAGCAGGATCACAAGTGGAATGGTCTTCCCTGGAAGGAAAGCAAAGCGATGCCTGGGAAAGGAGCGGGGGAAATTACTGGAGCATCATCTCCCTCCAAACGCTGCAAGGAAACAGAAAAGAAAAGAAAACACAACTGGTTAGGTTTCTACACTCATCTCCCAGGGACACTCCAGCAGAAGGGTGGCCACATGTGTTACAACCCACTGGCCGGCAACGCACCACTGTTCTCATTCAAGAAAATCAATAGACAACTTCACACACTAGTGGCATCATCTCTGGCCCTCCAGGTTAAAGGGTATCATCCAGTGCAGATGAATGAAAGGCAAACCAAACATAATAACACGCTGATTTAATAACCTACTAATAAACAAGGTTCGGTCTAAAATTAAGATAGTAACTCCAAATTATAATTAGAATTTTATATGGCCAAAGAGGCATGTACATATAATTGCAATAAACCTGAGAATGCCCACACGTACACACACACTCATTTGCTGCGGGGAGGGGGGTGGAACTGATATAGAAATATCTATTGCACATAGTTACCCAAATAACCCAGCATATATGGTTATACTGTACACAGTGCCTAAGACATACACAACACATGTATTTTCCCTCACTCTCACAGTATATATGTGTAGGTAAGTACTTGCACACACAGCAGTTGATATCATCATATATATTTATATAACGTCGGAAGGTAGGAATGTGACTGTCTATGGGTGCGTGTGTGTGACACACCAACACCCATGCGCGCACACACGGTCCCTGTCAGCCAAAGGAGAAGAGACTTCCCCAGTAAAATGCCTGGCGTCTCTGACAATATTTAAAATCATAATGGGTGCTTCTGCCATCTGATCTCTGCAAGCGGCTGCCTTTCGGGTCGGGGACAAGAGAGAATGGATCAGTAATTTTAGTTCCTAATGCACTCACTCTTAAGTAGATTTGTAAACTGCCCTGAATGTGCCATTAACATTTAGAGGAAAATGTTAACAAAATTTCTGCCTCGCATCTTGCTGAGCCTCCCAGGTTGGCTGCAGCCACCCAGCCAGCCACAAACCCCCCCCCCTAGGGTGAAAGAAGGGAAAATGCTCCTTTCTGTATCTCCCCCAGTTCACTCCGGCTTTTTGTGTTGTTGTTTTCTCCCCCAATCAATCTCGTGTCTTTTCTTTTAAGCTTCCGCCGCCTGCCATTCAGGCCCCACAGCCCAGCTTAAAATACAAGGACTATAACTTTGAAACAACATACTAGCCACTGGAGCTCAAAGGGCCAGAAAAATCATATAATAATAAAAAGCTGTTACAAATTGTGCCTCTTAAATCCAGAGGGTCAAACATCTCAAATAAAACTTAGTGAAAGAGTGTCTCCCTAATGGAGTGCCTTTTGTACTCCATGAATGAGGGAGCCTAGGTTAACAAAGTGTATGAAATCCAGTCTGTGGCTTTAATGCAGTTCAGTGATAACATTTCCTCTCTCCCATCCTGTATCCAGCCGCTTCACTGACTGTTATTAATTGTGAAGATGAGTGGACATCATCTCTCCGCTTCCTCATTTGGCACCCATCCTTACAGACATCATTGCTAAATTACCAGATTATGTATCTCGCATTAACGGATTTGCTCTCTTCCAAATTTTAAATAACTTTCCCATCGAGTTCTCAGCACAGAGCGCGAAGGGGAGAGGGAGAGCAAGGGATGCCAAGGGCATCCTGGTCAGCACTGCAGTCCTGGGTACACTCACTCCGCTGCTTCACACGAGGCTGATCATAAACTGGAGGTCAAGAAACTGCAGCCACTGGCAAATATGGAGTTGCTGGGGGGCTTATGCAACCATGTAAATGCATATATATACACACATGATTATATATCTAAAAAGATGCATGCAAATAAGCCACCGTTCTCAGAAATAAACAATCATTAACATGGAAGAGAAACTGAGCAATCATGGGAAAACACGGATTTCCAGGGAAGAAAAAAAAAAGGCAGCCACCTCTGCCTCCTCTTCTATTTTTACTTGTGCTATCACCCCATTACGTTAAATGTATTTCATAAATTAGTAATCTGGCCGCAACACTTGACACTCCTGTAGGATACTGTGAATCACTACGGGCGTTTATTCGTTTGCAAACTTCATTACACTGGGAATAAATCAACGCATTACAATATCTCAGCCAGCTAAATTTAATTTTTTTTCAGCTCCCACTTCCTTTTTCGTTCTCTCTTGCTCCCTTCTCACCCAGCACCTCCCCACCCCAGCAGCACGGACAGATTAGACTGCGGCGGACCAGTCATTATGAAAATCTATGGTTAATACACTCCCAATGTCAAAATGTCATAGGTTTAAATACAGAACCCAAAAATAAGAAAACTAACTGACCTTCTTAATTAAAAAAATATGGATTGCAGGGTAATCAGCTGGAGGGAACATTTGGGTGCCGGGAAGGCAGTGGGCACAGGCGGAGTGAGGAACTGCTACTTTTCTGCCTCTATGCTGATTTTTTTTAATTTAGCACCTCGCGCAAATCCAGATTAAAATAACTCCAGCTATTGATCCGAGCAGTGGAATTGACATTAATTTTAGTTCACTTCTCACTTTGCAAAGGGATCAATAGGAAGTAATAACAGCTGACATCCCCGCTGAAAGGAGGAGAAAAGACGGGCTAGAGACAGAAATCGAAAAGCAACCAAATAAATCAGCAGCTACTTTTCCATGGCATCAGACAAACTCCAAACAGATTGCAAAAAGTCTTTGTTGAATTAACTAAACAAGGAGTAGAGGGAAGGGGGGTGGAGATCAATCTATGAAGCTGCGTAAACTGTCTACCGAGTATGAAGGTTAGACGGACAGACTGAAAACAAAGTTTAATTTTTTTATTACTTTTTTTTTTCATGGCTACCTACATGCACAGTTATTGGGTTTTAGAGCTACCCTGTTTAAGGTGTACACAAATTACCTGTGTAATCATGTACCTGTGTAATCGTGTATGTTACTAATAACAAGGCAACCAAGACAAATTGAATCAACAGCCTTTAGCTCTGAACCATAAAAAAAATTCTCTCACCGAGGAACAAGTTGTAATCAGTTTTCTGTGGCTCAGTTTTGGTTCCTCTGCTTACGAAGGTTGTAGCACTGTGCTGACTTAGTTAGGAGGAAAGTCTGATAAAAGTAGGAGAAGCACGACAGAGCTGGATTTAGCAGGCATCACAAACACCCAGCAAGTGGAGAACACAGGAGTGACCACTGGTTATAAGCGTAAAACCCACTTGCTAATCAGCCTGCAAAGAAACACACACATATGCAAGCACATGCACACCCCATACGCAGCCACCAGATCTGCAAATCTTTTACTAAAACGTTGCTCAGAGTTCCTATTACGAAATCTCCTCTCTGCTATCGATTAAAATAAATAAAACACACCACTCTGGTTTCTACAACAGGTTGCATTTTTGTGGTCTCTCAACCATTTCCAAATGCCAGAGATTAAAATAATGGGGCAAATTAACATTTTTTCTCCCTCCTGAAACAAAGTTTTCTAGGGGAAAAAAAATTAATTAACAAGCTACGGGGGAAAAAAAAAGATTAAAACAATAGGAAACCCAGGAAAATTGATGATGCATGTAAATTAGGAAAGACCCAGGAAAAAATCACAATATCCATTTACATTAAAAAGTTTTTTCCCCATAAATGTCAAGTAGGAATTTAGAAATATGCTCTGCGCAGAAAAGCCAAAGATTATAAAACAAAATAATGCCAGCTGTTTGGGGATTTAAGTGCTCAAATGGATTATATATTTGAACCAAACTGGATTTCCTTATAATAAATAAAACAAATGCAAGCTCGAAAGCCAACAAAGGAGAGCTCTCATCACTGGATTAAGATACAAAGGAAAAACAGTTAATTTTTTTCCAACGCGTGAAATATGCCAACTGCAGCCGCACACCCGGACAGCTGCTGTGAAAACCGGTTTAAGGCTAAAAGAAAAAAAAAAAAAAAAAAGAAAGAAAGAAAATAGGAGAGCGGGGAGCGGAGGAGCCGGCGGCGGGGACGGCCAGACCCGGCCCGGCCCCGGCCCCGGCCCCGGCCCCGCTCCCGGTGCCGGTCCCGGGCGGCTCCAGCGGGCAGGGCAGCCCGGTCCCTGCCCCTCGCCCCGCGCTGCCCGCCCGCTTTTGTTTTGCTGCAAACTTCTTCTCCCCCCACTCCAAAAAAAACCAAAAAATTGTTTTTAAGAAAAAAGGGGGGAAAAAAGCCCGCGGGCGGACAGGGTGCTCCCCGCGGCGGCGGGCTGCAGGGAGGGAGGGAGGAAGCGCCGGGGGTTTTGCAGGAGGAGAAAAAAAAAAAAAAGAGGGAAAGAAGGAAAAAAAATAAAAAAAAAACCATAAGCCCACGACCTACCCCGGGGTTCGCTGGCGGCTTCGCCCCCGGCCCGCGCCCCCCGGCCCCGCTCCCAACTTGGCGAAATCCGAGCGAAAATCCGAAATCAGTCGCCCGGGGGAAAGCCCCGCTCCGGCGGGCACCGGCTACCGGGCAGCGGGCAGCGGGCACCGGCTACCGGGCAGCGGGCAGCGGGCACCGGGCAGCGCCCGCCTCGGGGCAGGAAGACAACCGGGCTGGCACCCGCCGGCCGCCCCCTCTACCTCCCGCTCCCTTTTTTTCCTCCCCGCCCGGGGCGCGGGGGTGTGTGAGTGTGTTAAATAAACCCAAATAAAATAAAACGAGAAGGGGGCGAGCCCCCGGCTGGAGCCTACCGACGCCGCCAAGCCCCGCCGCCCCGCTCTCCCCGCCGGCAAATTAAACAGGTGTTTGGCGGGGCCGGGGCTGCGGGCACGGCTCGGTACGGCTCGGTACGGCCCGGTACGGCCCCGCGGTCCCGCCCGGCCCCGCACGCCCCACCGGGAAGCGGCGATCGGGGCTGCTCCTCTCCAGCCGGCCCGGGAATCCTTCCTTCCCTCCGGGGAGGGCGGCGTGGGGGGCCCCGCCGGTCCGGTCCGTACAGCCCGGTAAGTCGCCTTCCCCCCCACCCCCCCGCTTTTTCCTCCTCCTTCAACCCCAAGTCACAAAGATCATCAAACGCGAAGATGACCAGAGTTGTTTGGATTTATTGCAACAATCACTTACCATACACATTTCCTGTGTGGAAGGATAAGCATTCAATACAACTCTTTAAGTAGACAGTTCCTAATGATTTCATTGTGGTCAACCAGATGGTTTTTATGTATTTAGATCTGAAGGTGAAGAATTATTTTCCATGCTTCCAACCTATTTACAGACTTCCCTGGTCTAGAGCAGGGGTTGTTGTTTAAAAGAAAGAAAAATGCTGCGATTTCTCGATTGCATCGCTGGATGATCCAGAAAGTTTTCTAAAGGACCTAAAGCGAAAACACGGATAATTCCTTTCACCTCTTCTGCCTTCCAAGCTACGCAATTCACATGCGGAGTAATTTTAGCTCATTCGTTGAATAACGCTGACAATTTAAACCGCCTCTCTACCTTTGTTTTATCTGCAATAATAAAACCAGAACAACACCGCATGTGAGATCCAGGCGCTCGGTTCCTACCTGAAGGCAGTCGGGGGGCAAGGGCGGCAATCGTTTAGGGATGAAGGACCCGAGGAGGGGCGAGGACGTTGGACAAACTTCAGCCTCGTCCAAAATTAAGCTAAATGGACGACTTAACAACGCGCGTTTTAAAAAAATAATTCGGTCTTCCAGCGGGGATCGCGCATTTTTGCTACGGCTTAAAACTAAAGTTCACACGGGGACCGCACGGTTGCAAAAATGAAAGCTTCGGAGTAAATAAAATTACCGGCTGTTCGGTGTTGCTTGAGCGCACAGAAACCCTGGTGGGTTTTTTTTTTGCAGATACTTTTATTGCAAAATAAAAGCCTTAGTTTGTGTATTTAAAAAAAAAAAAACAACAACAAAACCAACAAAACCCCCAAACCAACAAGCCCGGGTTGGTGCGTGCGTGGATCTGCTTATTTCCTTTGAAAAAAGTTTTTGTTTTGCAGCCGCTGGGAAATGAAATTGTCGCTGCCCGGAGCGACCGCGGGGAGAGCCGGCTCCTGGGCGCAGCGGCGGGAAGCGAGGAAATAACTCCCCGGGACGCCCCACCAGAAAAAAAATTGGGGGGGGGAAAGAGTTTAAAAAAATATAATGTGTATCTGGGAGGGAGGGATCTGTGCCGCGCCCCGGGTCCGGCCTGTCCCCCCCCCCCGCCCCGCGCCGGCCCCGGCCGCGGCGGCCCCCGGCACCTGATCCCCGCGGTGGGTGCCGGTCCCCCCCGAGAGCCACCGCGGGGGAGGGTCCGGGCAGCACGGGGGTCGCGGAGGGTGCGGGGGAAGGGGGGGGGGGCGGAGGGGGGGCTTTTATCTGCCTTTCCCCTCGGCATTACCATGCCGATCCCCACCCACCCGGCCCTCCCCGCGGCCGGCGCGGCTCCCCCGCCGCCGCCGCCGCCACCGAGCCGGCCGGCTTCCCCGGAGCTGGGGAGGGAGAAGGGGGAAAGGGCGCGGGGGGTTGGGGTGGGATTGGGGAGGGGGTTGGGGAGGGAAGGGAGGGGGGTAGAAACTTGCCCTGCAAAGTTTGCGTGTGGCCGGGCGGCCCCGGTGGCCGGTACTCACGGTGGGGCTGCCGGCGGGCGCTGCGCGGAGCTGGCGGCGTGCGGGGAGCTGGGGAGTCCCGGGCGTGCTGGCCCCGCTGCGCGCCCGCGGCTCGCATGTAGCAGAGCGGGAGGCGGCGGGGGTGCGAGGGAAGGAGCAGTGCTGCCTCTCAGTGCCGGCTCTCATCAGTGAATGAGCCTCCACTCTCCGAGGGACTCCTGCCTGCACACACACATGCACACACACACACAGACACACGGGCGCACACGCACACGCACACACACACACACTCGCACACGGAGCCAGGCTGAGCACTGCATACATTAGGGCACTCGGGCAGTATGGGAAATGCAGTCCAGGACCGGGCGCCCACCCGCCAGCCGGCCGCCAGGCACAGCCCCCGGAGTTGCCCAAATGGGGAATCGGGGGGCAGCTCCCGTCCCAAGGGCGCCGCTTCTTCCCCCCTCCCCCCCAGCCCCTCCGCACCCGCGTCGCCCACCCGCCATCAGTTCCCGGCACCCGTCAGATTTTCCACCGTGCAGCTCCCTCCCAAATTGCAGTGGGACACAGCAGGCTCCCCCGGGCGGCAGCATCCCCCCCCCGGGGCAGCCCCGTACGCCTCCAGTCCTGGGCAGCCGTCACCCCTCGGGATGCCCATGGGCATACAGCCTTCTCCCAAGCACCCTGCTGCGTCTCCTGGCCCTCAGGGGCACCCAGGGATGGGCAGATCTAACAACATCCCCAAATTTGCCTTGGACAGCCACAGCAGAGCCAGAGAGCGAATTAGGGACTTCACACTCCCAGTGTTTCTCCAACTGCAGCACGCACACACAGCACGCACGTTGCTATTTTAATGTTTCCTGGATGCACGGTGCAGCTCTGCACGACCCCCCCCCCATGCGCTCCACCTCGGCCGCAGGCAACTCTCCTGCCAGCCCTTGGATCAGCCCAAGCAAAAACTGCCTGTCGTAGGTAATGGAAGAGCCAGTTTTAGATGGGGGCTCAGGTGAAACATTTGTCTCATTGTTTCTTGTGAAGTACACAGGGATTGATCCGAGACACTCATTTATTCCACCCAGGAGGGAATGGTTTTGGTTTTTTCTTCAGCTGCTAAATAATTTCAGGTTATTCTTAAATACAGAGTATGGGCAGCATTTTTTGGCTCTTACCTAACTCTGCACTGGCATTCTCAAAATATGACCATGCTATACAACATATGGTGAAAAAAGAAGTCCTGTCCATTAGCATCACCATCAACCACTTGGGCTTTGCCCTGTGTGTGTGAGAGAGTAAGAGGGATTACGTGCTCATGTCATCCAACAACTTTTGTGTTAGCTGTGACCCATCGCTGAAGGGTTTTGCCTGTTACTCCATGGGAACACTGAGTGCACCAACCCCTACGGAAGTGTCCACAGGCACAGTGAGATATGTGACCCCAGGCCTGAACTGGATGCGTTGTGCAGACCATAACAGTTTCCTCCTCCACTGGGCTGAAGCTCACCCATCCTTTCTACAATGCTTTAGAGACAAGTCTTACATGGTCAGAGTGCTTGCATGCCTCATGCATGGCAAAATCTTTGGAAATGGTAGTAAATATAGGAAAAAAAAAGTTTTCTTATTTTCACACTTGAATTTCAAAATAAAACAATGTGTCATTTCAAGCTCCTCAACTCGGGAAAGCACCTGGGTGAAGGAGCTCCATGTTCTTTCTTTCCGTAACCACCAGTAGCTCTGTTCCGCGCTCTGACCTGCGGCTCAGCCATACAGAGGCTGATGATACTCAACAAAAAGAGCATGCTGCCCTTCAAAGCATCTGCTCCACGGGTGCTTCCCTGCACACCATGCACAGGAGTGAGGAGGCTGGCAGGGCAGGCAGCAAGTGTGGCTTTCTTCCATGGATTGGCCGTGGAATGATGGTTCAGACTCCTGAGCTCCTTTTCTGCTTTGTGTAAAAATTGGCATTTAGATATTCCGGGTAAAAATCTCTCACAATTGTGAGCAAACGTTCCTGTGCACATATTCTGCTCACGAATAACATCTTGCGGCTACCCTGTGATTAACCAAAGTTGCCATTTTGTTGGGCTGGTTGTTTCTGACACCTCTTTGGAAAGAGCTGCCCCTCAGGATGCGCATAGAGCCATGCCCCAACACACAAGCCCTGCCGATTTGTGTGGGGACGCTGAATTAATTGGCACCACGCACACTTGCAAGGCACTCATCCTGCAGCGTGCTCCACACCAAGGGGACCAACCAGCTGAGGACTTTGGTAAATATTCCACAGGGTAGTATAGAGGAGCCACATTTTAAATAATGTCAGAGCTCTGACACACTTCAGGAAACCACATTAAAACCAGTCCTTATCTCTCAGGGATCTTGGGGAAAACATCCAGCCACAGCCCAGCTTGCGCTGCAGCTTCACAGTCGCAACTAAAGAATTCTGGTTTAAAAAAGTGCTCTTATTATAAAGCTGTATTTTCAGTACTTACAACATCATGAAAAATGATCCCTCAGATTTAAACTTCTTTCTTTTGTTCTTAGCCAAAAAGCAATTTTTTTTTATTTTTCTTCTTCAGTTCCTTAGTATGGAAAAAGGGATCTGAATCCTGCGCCGGTGCCCAATTTATGCTAGCTGAGAATCAAGTGCTGTGTTTTGAGGCTTGAAAAAAAAATTATGCAGCTTTATTTAACTTTATGTTACTGCACCGTTACACAAGAACTTAATACAGTTTGGATTCAGGGAACAAGTCTGGCATTTAGCTAGCTTCTGTGAGCAATGTCTTCAGAGGAAAATGAGAAGATACACTCAAGTTATTTATATTTGTAATTACCATTAATCTGTATTACTAATGAGGGTTTTGATCCTGAAAATGGATCCATAAACATGGACTCCTGCACCACTATAGAGCTGTGATATGCACAGAGGCCCATAGGAAAAATTTCCACTGAAATATATTCTACACTGGTAATTTGGACCCTAAAATAACTTTGAACATCTGATTTAACTTTGTGTGTATTGCTCATCTCTAAGACTAATAGGGGGCACCTCAATTTCTTTTTTTTTTTTTTTTTTTTTTTGCATTTAATAGTAAAACAAAATTTGAGATTGTTATGGGCTATCACAGTGCTGTACCTTCTCATTGCAAACGCTGTTCTAAATACTGAAGTCTAAATTAAATTAATATATACAATCCTGAACCTACAGAGGTGATTAGATGCACTTAACTTTATGCATACAGATTTCAGTAGGATTACCAATAATACATAAAGTCAAGGGCACATGTAAATTCCACCAAGAGTAGTGGTGCTGGCTGCAAGCCTGCTGGATTCCTAAATACCAACATACAAGTCTTAAAACATGAGACTCCTCACTCGTCCTGTGGCTGCTGTTTCATAAAATAATATTAAGAAATACGACAAATTATAGCAGCAACTACAGAAGGCACAGGGGAAAACTGTATTGCACATGTACCAGCACTGCATTGGGATCCCATGACGGTGTATTTGTTGGGAACTGCGCTGCTGTGATGCTGTGGGTCCCCCAAAAAGAGACACCCCGAAAAAGCACCAAAATTATGCAGGTATGGGATCATGTCCTGAAGTCATTGGTGGTGCTGTCTCCTCCGCTAGACCCAGGCCACCCCTTGCATCTTTTCATCTGCAGTATGGGTGGAGGAAGGGGAAATGGCAAATTAATTACTTAATTAATTAATCAATTAAAAATAAACTTTGTATCACAATTAGGCTTCAACGAGGCTATCGCTTCCGGCGAGGTGTGGGTGGCTGGCTGGCGTGTGTAATCTCCATGCCCTCTGCTGGCTACAGCCAGCGTGTCTCAGCAACGTGTGCCACCACCACCCTGCCCTCACAGCTGGGAGAAGGACCACTCGTCCCCTCCTGGGAGAAGATGCCGGGAAGTGCTGCCAGTGGCTGTAGTCCCCACTGTCCAAATGTTTTTGTTCCCTGGTTTTATCAGAGCCATGGCCCTGGTTTAAGCGTGGGAAAGCTGGTGGCTGCACTCCAGGAGGACGGGAGCTTGAAGTCTCTGCAGTTAGCCATGTCTCACTCTCTGATGCTGTTAGCAAGGACGTCTGAGATAAAGATGGACCTATGAGTTTAGGAGCATTATTTTGGTCTTAGCAGCTGATCTGAGCTTTACTCTAATGATTGGTGCAAGGATTGTCCCATAGCTCAGGAGAGCTAATATGGGATCTCTTCGTCTTCTGAGCCATCTGTGACTGCCCTCCGCCAGTCCCCTCTGTCTTGCAAAGGAAGAATCTGGCAGAGGCAGGGTTGAAATCATACTATCTGCCAGAAGTTTGAAATTCAGAGCTGGCGTACAGTCAGTGACTAGTCCTCCCAGGATGAGAAAACATTTTAATGTCTTTAAATGTCTTGTTGACTAATAGGACTGGTAGTGAGAAAATTTCCTTCAGCCTAGAAAAATTTTCAATGGCCAACAGGTACACATGTCCCTTTTTCATCACCACCATCACTTGGATCTCTTCCAAAATCTGCTGAGTAACATAGGATAGCAAGGAGAACCTCCCGGTTCTGCTTCTCAGGCCATGCTCAAGGTGCCACTTTTCTTTTAAATCTTCCTCATCACCAAATCTCGACGGCAAGGGTGGAGACCATGCCCAGGATTTCGCAGATGAGTGCTAGGTGTTCTATATAAACCACTGCCCTGCAGTACTATTTCCTAGAGGACCTTCCCCTTGGAAAATTCCTTCTCCAAAAAAGCAGTTGCAGACTGGGTGGCAGACGACTGACAAGTAACCATATCAACCATTTCAGGAACACTGCTCACAAGTGAACATCAGCCATATTATCATTTCCAAAGCTGAGGCCCAACCCAGACACTTAGGATAAGATGTCCAGAGCCCTAAACGAGGCACTTCTGGGACTCTCTTCTCCTTCAGTACCCAAAGTTGTGTGATTTAAACACATGCAGTATGCAGCATCGTTTCCTATCGATTATTTCTAGCATTTGCCATTACAGCACTGGACACTTGCTTTCTGTACAAGCATCCACTCTTTTTTCAGGGCTTTTTTGAATCCCTCGCTGAGCAATATCCTGTTGCTATGAGTTCCACAGGCTAATGGTGTGGAAAAATATTTCCCTGTGACAAGAGCTACACCTGTCCAACCCCCCTTCTGTGCACCATCCATCACTCTGACAGCATAGGTAACTTGCCCGGGATCATGTCAAAGCGTGAAATAGCTATAAAGGCAAAGCATATGTGTTTGTCACTTTTGTCATTAATGGGATCAAGTAAAACTAAGGCAAAGCTATTGAACTGTGCCTCGGAACCTGGGGGAAGCTGGAGCCATGTCCAAGAGCAGCTCAGAGCAGCGGCTCCTGCTTTGGCCCATGGAAAGCGCCCAGGGTGAGCAAGGCTTTGCACTTCTTATTTATTTCTTGCTGTTTGCTGTGACTGCACTTCAGGGAATATGTTGGGTTTGCTTTTGGGGCCCAAACAGGCTGCACAGCCTGATGCAGGGGCAAAGCCTGGAGGGACACGGGGCTGCACCTACGTGAAATATGGCGCTCCCAGTTTAGTGGGGAACCCCAGTTCAGCGGGGAACTGGAAACAGCCCCCACCTTTCCTTTTAGCCAGGCAAGCAAACCCAAGCAGGACAGATCTAGTGAGCTTTTAAGGCAGCTCTCTGCTGTGATTAGTTAGAGCCTAACATGAGATAAAATCAATTGGAAACTTGTGTGAGTTAGGGCTGCTCTCATCAGTCAGAGTTTGCAGCAGCCAAGTGCAGCATGATTGTTATTAATATCTGCTACAGATATATAAGCAGAAATGGTGCTTTACAGTAAAAAGAAAGACAAGTTGCTCTTTCCCAAGAACATACAGGTTGTGGATCTAATTCAGAGCTGTGCTGAGCACCCCGCACATCTGTAGTAATAGGAACTGGCTGTTCTTAGGAGGAAATAACACCGGTGCTTTATGTGCATTTCTCATGATACTACCTAACACAGAGGGATGCTGTTCAGGAGTTCAAAGTGCTGACTATTATGATGTTTGTGGTCCTGCCCAGGAATTGCATTAGATACTAGCCAGCTCATGCACCATAGGTGACTTAAGACAAGCCTGTGCTTTGTGCCTGCCTGCTTTAGAAGTAAAATGCTTTATGCTGATGCAGTTAGTCCTGCGTAAGGCTGGACCTCAGCATCAGCGGTAGTGTTCACTACTGTGACTGCTGTGATAATTCCCATGCTGCGATACGAATGGGATTGCACCATAAACCCACACACCTTAGCCGCGCTGATGGCCAAGCCTACATAATAGCCCAATGCATTGGTGCTAATGATCCAGTGTTTATGGTGGCCCACAGCACTGTTGTCATGCCAACCAGATGGTATTCCTCCCTAGAAAAAATAATAATAACCAAATAAATAAATACTTTCTTTCCCTAGACTGCTCTGTCTGTTTAATAGGAGTTGGAGGTTAAATCTGAAGGGGGAAAAATCCAGGCTGAAATAACAAACAAGCCTCTGTTCAGATGAGAGCAGAGTGAAACGTCTTTCGCCCTCTCCGTCCCCTCTGCCCTTTGCAGAAGACACTCTGCAAAACCTCCTCTCCAGTGAAGCAAACCTTTCCTGCAGCAGGGGTATATATGTATATGTATAATGGGAGGGGGAATTTCTGCCTCATCAGTCCCTCCCTGGGGATTTGGGTCAGGCCGGGGACTTCCACACAGAACCCCCATATTGTGGTCACACAGCAGTGTGGCTCCAGCAGAGTCACGGCACTAGGAAAGCCTGTCCCTATTGCTGCCACGCTGTGCATGAGTGCCCAGCAGCCTGCCTAGCCTGCCTTCTGCTCAGCCCTAGCCCGTCTGCTGCCCCAGCAGAGATTTTCAACTCTGGCGTACCCTGCGGGGTACTCGCAGGAGGGAGGGTGCTGCTACAGACCCATCTGAGACTCGCTTCTCCTTGGGATCTTCCCTTCCCTTTCTGAGGGCGATGTGCTCCAGAGCTCCAGCTCTTCCTTTGCTCAGTCACCAAGCCTGGCTTTAGAGACCATTTTTGCAATCTCTTTGTACAACTTCAGGTAATTTTTGGTTTCTTATTGAGATAGACTCCTGCTGCTGATTTCCAGGACTTTGTGCCTCGTTCTCACTGTTTCCCTCCTGGGAAATTACCCTTCTTCTCCCAAGAAGCACATGTCTTCTTTCTACCAGTCTTTTTCACGAGTCACTTCTCACCTGCATTTCCAACCCCTTTTTTTTGCCCCCTCTCTTGTCCTTTAATCCAGTTCACATTTCTGTAGCAGTAAATTATTTAAAGCAGGCAAATACGTGCAACAAGCTAGCTTTCTGTCAGACATGAGCCTGTTCAGAAGATGATACACTCAAAATGTCTTTATCTTGGCCCAGCTTTCTCTTTAGCTAGCTTTTTCTGCCATCCAGTCCCAATGCCCCATATCTCACAATGCTTCAGATGCCTGCCTTGATTGTGGGAGGAGCATCTCATTGCATCTTCAGTTTTCCTGTGGACCTCAACCCCACCAAGGAACCAGTAAGGCAGAGTTTCCTGGAATTCACAAAATTATTCAGATAACAAAAACAGCTTGAATTTTAACAGCAAATAAAACCAATAAACCGCTTGGAGCGGAAACTGGCCCAGGGAATGGCTTGTCCTGCCAGTGTAGTTTTCCCTTGCAAGGTTCCTTGCGCACCTGCTGTGTCTTTTGGCAGTGCCACTACCAGCAGAGGCAAGACATGGATTAGGTGAGCTCTAGGTCTGGTCCATCTCCAAACTCCTGTATTTCTTCCTACAACTCTAGTTAAAATTGAAGGGAATAAGGAATACTCAGGATTCAAAATTCTGCTACAGTACCCCAAATTAAGCACTTCAGAGTTGAGAGCCATCACCTGCGCACACCATCTCACCCACTTTCTTTTGCTAGCACTGAGACAGTGAGTTAGCCAAGGCAGACACAGCGATTCCTATGTGCCTGCAATGCATCACACATAGCTAGTGAGGTGCACGGGAGTCTGGATTAACTTCTCCCTCTTGTATGTGAAGTATGTGAAAGGCCACTTCTCCCAGTCAGGTGTTTTTGGGCTGGCTTTCAGGAGACTCCTTTCCATCCATCCTTCCATCCAGTCCATCAAGCCTCCTATGCACAGCATTGTTCTCCCTCCCTTAAGGCTGTGCCAAGGCTGAGAAAAAGTCGTAGGTCTTGACCAAGAGATGTTAAATAGACCTGACAATCTATGTGCTCTTGTAGGAAATCTTGAGCTTCAGTAGTATCTGGGTCTTTCTCCCATTGATGTTCTTGAAGCTGAGTAGGTCTGAATTGTCCTGGAGATGTTCAGGGTCTCTCTCTTATGTCCTCAGAGTGTGTGGGTCGTTGACCCTGTTGAGTCATGTCATCTCATTAGACAGAAACACACATCCATTGAGATAAGGATGAGCTGTCTTCCATAAGAAGCAATAGGTTTGAAATCAGATCTCAGTTTTTCTCTCACATGTTCAATTGGTGTGACCCCCCTCCACTGAAATCCTGCAGGGATATATGTCAATGGGCTAATTATAAATTCCCTCTGTCTTGCATTAGCTGGATACAGCATGCCTGGTGGCATGAACCTCCCCTACTTCATTCGTGTTGTGCACCTCTCTTGCTGCAGGCAAAAGTAATTTCCCCAGCCTGGAAATGTGATTTAATTTGACCTTGTTCGCACAGGTTCTGCATCTTTTACATTCCCACCCCCAATGATAAAACAGAATCAGAGGAAATTGCTATGATTCACAGTGATGCTCTCCCTCAGCCTCCAATTCTTCTTGTTTCTTCTTCTCCCCCCATCCCCTGCTCTGCCTACCCACCACAGCTCTTTTCCTTACAGGGTACTTTTGACTGTAGGTAGAGGATGTAAGAGGGATGTGAAGATGTGAAACCACAGGCTTGCGTCACATCTCCACTGCCAGGAGAGGCAAACTGCTTGTCTTTCCTTCTGACCTGCTTCAGGAGTGAAAGAAAAAGAAATAGAGAGCAAGAGTGAAGAGGCAATATTAACAGGAACAAGGGGACTGCTTTAGCACTCTGTTTCTCAACTTTTTTTCTAGCAGAGTCTTACTTGAGGGAATTGCCTGTGGTCCCTGCCTGCCTGGATCCACTCCTTCAGCCCTCCACTCCTGCCCCAAGGTTGCCATGGGGTGCTCACCTGCGCCCTCCCACTGCCCAGGGGCTCCTGCCCCCTGGCCTTGCCCTCCATACCGCTCGCCCTTCTTCCAGCGCTGTTGAGATGGTGAGAATAAACTGTCTAAAATAAATACCTCAGCCTTGGGCTCCCAAATGGTCCCATTTAGAGGAGCATCTGCAGAGAGCCTTGCACACTCCTTGCACAAGTTCAGAAGGCCTTGTTTGTGGGACTCCCTTTCCATTGTCCTGTATTTGATTCTTAACAGTGAGACTTAACAGAGAGCTTCTCTAGTGAAGGCTGCCTCTTTTGCTGTGCCAGAGGAGTATTTATAATACAGTTGCTACTTTGCAGAATCCCAAAGCATACAAGACACTTGGAGAGGCACGCTCTGGCTGTGCATCAGCTGCCTCCACCAGTAAATTTGGGCATGGGAACAGCAAGCTATTTTACACCAGCTCACAAAAGCCGTAAACCATGAGAAGAAACACTGGCTAGCTGTAGCAATAAGCTGCAGAGCGCTATGGAAGCATGCTTACAATATTTTCCCAGTAATGGGGATGGCATCAATTGTCAGCGAAGCAGACAATCTGGCTGCACGTGCCATTCAGGCTTGTTAATGCTCTGCTTCTCATCTGCTGTCTTTCCCTTTTGTGCTGAACTGTTACTAGAGCCTTGGAAAATCTGCTGGGTCCAGTGCCAAATTATGTGTGTCGTTTCCCTCCAAATGCAGATGATTTTAATCTCAGTTTAGGTATGTGGGACTGTTATTCTTTACAGCACGTTTCTGAAGGGGATGAGAAGTGTTTGAGATCCCTTAATAAGAGATCAGTGTTTTATTAAATATTGCAATAGCTTTATCTATAGAAGGTCATACTTGCTCTTTCTCTCTCCACTTCAGCAATTCACATCAAATGGAATATGGTCTAAACAGGTTGTATTGGGGTAGCTTGGCCCAGATATGAAGGACCTTAAGTGGTCTCTCAAGGACTGGTAGCTGCAAGTGCTGAACTTTTTCACTGAGAAGAGAGCATGAAGGGTCAGGACAGAGGAGAAGGAGAGTATGTCCTCTCATCAGTACACTGTGAAGTTGGGAAACAGCTGCCAGAGCTGGAGACCACAGTGGATAAAGGGCAAAGCACTTGCATTGATGTTTTGCCCTCAATTTGTAGAGACTTAGAAAGAGGAGGAGGCCTTTGGCCCGATGAAGCTGAGTAAGGTCCTCCAGACGCTAGACTTTAAGGTCAGAAGGTCCAGTTCTGAGCATGGGGTGGGCTGTCTGTGTGTTGATGGACTGAGCAGTGAATGAGTCCAGAGGTACAGAGGACGGAGGGCTTTGCTTGCTCCCCATCAGCTCATCCATTTCTCTGTCAACCAAAGCAAGATGCCTTGTTCCTTGGAGCCCCAAAATGATGGCTGGTGCCTCTCACATGGAGACAAAGGGCCACGTGGAGCAGCCTGGTCTGAAAACCTACCAGCCTGGCTTTAAGGAGTGGCAGTAGGAGCTCGTTCCGAGTGAACTGGAGGTTTGCGGAGTGAAGTGCAAGACTGTCCAGTGACTCGGTGAGATCCAAGCGCTGCCCACTGCCAAGTAATGTTTTTGTGAATAGGAGACTCATATAAGCCATCCACAGTTTCTATTCATTTTCCACCAACCCCCCAGGCAGCTTGTATGAAGCTGAGCAAGTCACTTGCTCTCTCTGGCTGCATCTAAACTCATGTTCATTATTGCACATTTTGGCTCACTTTCATCCTCTCCTATCGTGAGGAGTTTGCCTCCATCCTTCACCTTCCAGCAGGCATGAGCATGCCGATGCTCCCCTCCATCCTCTCACTGTCTCTTGTCTATTTAAACTGTAATGTTTTAGGAGCAGGGACATTAACCCTCGTCTGGATTAGCATCACTCTAATGTAAATAATATTAGTTACATTATAGATGTTTCCGTAATTAGAGTTCCTGTTTCTATAGGCATTTAAACACCTCGTCTCCTCATTTGACAGTTATGTTATTTGATTTGTGTTCTCCTGATGTGGAGATCAGTACAGAAACCTTTTTATCTCTTCTGATGAACGGGTTTAGACTATGATTGGATTTGACTTTTTTAGAACTGTGTGTAGGGAGGAGCCCACAGATACCAGGTACAATTTGTGTAAGGTGGGATACTGCCACAGAATTTGAATGGAGGTTAAATAACATGGCAAGAAGCAGCGTTTTAATCAGTGGGTTTTTTCAAGGAACAGGAGCTGAGGACAAACCCTTTCAAAAGCAGGTGGAAAAAAAAAGAGCTGGCCTAGGCAGTGAAGTCTTTTGGGAAGAAAACTTGCCTCCCTGTCCCCATTTGCCTGCCTTTTGAATGGGACACATCAGTATTTGCCGGTACTCTGAGGGAAGCCCACTCATGGAAAGATTTACCAGAGATGATTTTATCAGAAAGGCTTGTCTTGGCAGATGGCTGTATGTTTTAAATTTAAACAGAGAGGCATAAATAGTAGAAAAGAAAAGAGGGTAATAAGAAAAATATTAAACTGCCCAGTGCAAATCCTTGGGGAACTTCTATTGCAATAACTGACCTCCCATATAGCACCATTTATTTCATACGCTGGCAGCTTTATAGGTGCTTGTACAGCTACAGACGAACACCAATTTGCCAGTGCAGTTTGTTTTGATAACTGTTGTTTTCAATAAATCTATATTAAAATCAAAGGGAAAATTAAATAGACCGAAGTCAGTGGCAGTAGAGATAAGGTAGCACATTACTACACTGGCCTCTTCAGCAGCGAGCAGCTGTCTCTTACCTCCAACGTGGGTTACAGGTGTGATGAATTTCAGTGGTCTCAGCTGTGCTTTTTGATGGCAGCCAACATAAGTGAGAATATTTGGGGGAGGGAAAGGGAATTTTGACATTTCAAAGCTCAGCTGCTTCAGGGCTGTAACAAAGGAGGAGGTCCGAGCAAGGAAGTACTACTCACTCTCACAGGCTCTTTCTCTTGGATTTCAAAGGACACTTGCAAACACAGAGGCCAAGGTCTCCAGCCTTTGGACCTCTCTACACTGCCTCCCAAGACCCCTTACATGTTCCCATCCCTACGCGGCAATACACACAGCTGGTACTTGCGGACTGAAAGCAGCAGAAGATGCAGGAGCTGTGACTGGTCCCTGGCCAAGGGGAAACTGGGATGTCAGTGTGTAAGGCTTGTTTGGACATGGCATGTCCTTCTCCTCCCTACCCCTGGCAGAATAAGTGCCTCCGGTGGCGGAAGGGGAAGTCCTGGTGGAAGAGAGGGAGGAGGGAAGAGAGAATAGAAACTCCAGGGAGAGCGCTGAGAAGGAAGGAAAGAAGAAAGAAAGGAAGGAAGGAGCAAGCTGGGGGAAATGATGGGAGCAAGAGAGAAGCTGGAAAAGGAAAGAGGGTCTCCAAACACTGGAGAGGAAAGACAAAGAGGCAGAAAATAGAATAAACAGAAGGGGAGACGATGGGGAAATTAAAGCAGTGTAGACAGAAGGTATGTGAGAACCAGGGTCTGACCCTCCGCCCCTTACATCAGGGAGTAACCCATTACACATCTCCCTGCCAGTGAATTTAGCTGTCCTTCGAGGTGCATGTTTCTGGACAGAGAGGCTAGACCTTAAGTTTGGTGAAAGGAGCTGCTTTGGCCAGGAATTTAGGAAATACTCTAAGGACCTGGCCTCTGGACACGTGGAGCAGCAGTGGCGAGTCCTAGCCAGGTAATTATTTAGATTCTACAGGGCAGTTCAGAGGATTTTTGGATCCAAGAAGTTTTGTATAGCACTGAACATCATGGCTGTGCCCAAACAAGTAATAAACATAAGAGATTTCATGGTAGAGCAGGTCAATTTTTTTCCAGCAGACCAGTTTTCTACCAGAAAACACTGATTGGAGTAACTGGAAGCATTTCCTAGGATGTATCAACACTATCCAAGCTTTTGCTGAGAAATTATCCAAAATGTTCATATGGCTTTTTCTCATCTGCTTCTCACAGTATTGTTTTACTCCTGTGTTATACATTTATACCCCTTTCAGCCCAAGCGCTTGGCCAAAACTGTGGGGTCTCCTGAGCTGAGGAGGAGCCAGGCACTCTCTGGGTACAATAGTGTTCCTTTGCAAAGCTTCGCTTCCCTGCTCACAGCAAGAATCAAATCACCAGTGATGATGGGCTTGTGCCAGGCCATTTTCCTGCCAGCCATCAGCCCGAGAGCTAGTTCAGTTTTTTTCAGCAATCATGTTCCCTGTGCTCGCTCGGATTGCGCTGGGCGCTTCTCTCCTTCCCGGCTGCCCTAGTCTCTTATGTTCATCTTCTAAAAGCACATTTGAAAAATAGTAGTCAAAAACCCATTGTTCCCCCCAGCTTGGGGCAGGGATCCTTGTTGTTCCTGATATTAGGTTTCATGAAGAAACTTAGCTGGTTTAACAGGGATCTTAGAAAAGGGTGGAGATTATGCCTGTTGATGTAATATATGGTGTAAGGAAACGTAACAGTGTGGTGTAATGGATGGCTTGGACTTCTAGAATTATGTAATAATAAAAGAAAAGAAATGTCAAAGTGGTAAAGGAAAAAGAAAGATAACATTTTTATTTGGGAATATGCCATTAAACAAAAAAAATCAGAGCGCTAAAAGTTTTGTCCCAGCTTAGGTCAAAAATCATATTTTTTGAAACCTCAGAATTTCCCAAGGGATACAAATTCCTTTATTATTATTTTTGGCCAGCTGTCTTCCATATGACTGCCCGTGAAAAGTATTTTATCTTGAGTTAAAATCCCACACATAAAAATGTCTCTCTACCTTCCAGCAGGTGTGCTTGTCCTATGGGAAGATTTGCTTTATCAGCAATTTGTTCCTCCAGGAGAAACGCTTAATTTTAGATGTTTTTTCCATTTACACTTAGAGTTCAAGACACTTGAGCAGCGGCTCAGTATTGGGTGGCCTGTGCAGGCGTCAGAACCTTCCTTTATACACTGCAACCCTATTAGCTAAAATACTGGCAAAGAGATTTTGGTGAAGTGGGTTTTTTTAATGTCCCATTAAAAATGTTTAAAATGTTTAAAAATGTCCCATTTCACTGCTCTTGATGCCCTCACTTTGAAATACAGCTTTCCCATGACGACATAGCTGTAAAACACATTCAACTTTTTATTTTTTTAATTTTTTTTTACTAGTTAGCAATGGAGTTTTGCTATAGCCATTAAAATATAAAGAATAAACTGCACCCAACTGTACAATATTTTTTTACCAGCATTTATAGTGACAATATAAACTGTGAGGGTTAAGCCTGAATTTTTTGTGGATGGCATTGGAATATCAAGATTAAGTATACAGTGCAAGCATAAGGGTTTTATGACATACAATAATGTAAAAAAGGTTGTATTTCATTAGCAAATTGACATCACTGTTTGTCCTTCTTTCTTTGTACTTCTTGGGTCTGTTTTTTAGGAGTGAGAGTTGGAAAAGGCATGGTAGATGATTCAGTGCAGCTCCCTTGAACCAGAATCAGGTTGGCACCAACGGGACATTTTACAGTGCTGTAAGTGGCTGGTTTCATGGTTCCCATCGCTCCTCTCGGGAGGTGATCCCACAATTTAATGCATCATAGCCTCAGGAAATTTCTCCTGATGTTCAGCCTGCGCTTTCCTTTGGTGAAACATCTTGTGGAAATGCACTGCTGAGGGGTCATTTTATTTTGTGCTTTGGTGCTGATGCCTTCCTGACACACGTAGGTAGTTTTTCCGCTCATTCCACAAAGTGGGGCTAAGGGGCAAAACCCAGATTTCACGGGGCACTTTTCATCCTCCCTCCTTACCCAAGCCACATAGCCAGCTGCATTCCTGCTTTCCGAAGCACGTACGTTGGTGGTAGTTTCACATCCAGCACCAAGCACTGTGTGCACGGGGCAGTTGCACCAGACCCATGCAGAGGGGAACCACGGTGGTGTGCAGCCCAAGCTACATGCTCGTTTGTGTTTGCTTTGCAATTTATTGCATCCTTTTGTGCTCTTGAATAATGGGGGTTTTTCTGGATGCAGGACCAGCCCATCTGGTCAGCTTTGTACAGTGCCTTGCGTGTTCAGTCAATGTAAGGTCTGGCAGGGACCATTGAGTCCAACCCAGCAAAGCACAGGCTAGAGAAATATAATGCTCCCATGCATCAAAAGCCAGAGCTTTGCCCAAATCCAAGCTACAGCAGATCTCTTACAGAGACATCCCACCCTGATCTGAAGTGTCCAAGACTCCCTGGTCCTCTGTTAACATAGCCCAGTCAACAGCCACTTTCTGGTGTCCCGCTATGTTTTTCTAATGCACTTTATTTCCTAGCCTGCCAAGGCTGTCCCTCTCACCTCTGTTTTAACTGGAAAAGGATTTCCACCCCATGGCCCTGATTCCGGCTGAATTAATGGTTTTTGAACTGAATCAGCACATTTGAAGTTAAAACAGATCCCCACTGAGTCTGTACATTTTTATTACTGTGCAAGGAGTGCTTAGGAAAATAAAAGGAACAAGAAAGCCCTGAGAGTGGACCACCCTGTTGAGGGGGGAAATATAGAAATTGAGCATGTTTATATGAGTGATATTTATAGAGTCAAGTGACAAATACTGTACGAGGCCTTGGAGCCCTGCTCACGAATACCACGTACCAGTCTGGGCACTCGTGCTCAAGAAAATTTAATTGAAACTGGAGCAGGTGCAGAGGAGGTCCACTAAGATGGTGTGGGAAATGGGAAGCCAAGGTGGTGAGGACACATGAGAATAATGTGGTTTGTTTAGCCCAACAAAACAAAGATGACAAAGATGATAGGGATCTGACATCTGCTTATAGATACACCAGGGGAGGGAAAAAACCCACCAAGTTAAAGCAAAGGACCATTTTGTCAGAGTGTAAACTAGCTGTGAACATATTTAATCTGGGAATTAGGGGAAGTTTCCCATCTATCAGGCAGAGAACACCTGAAGAAGCCTTCTACTTGGGTTAGCATGGACAAGTAAATGAACATATTTGAAGACGGAGGTTGATAAATTTACTGGGATGTTGGATGGGCAATTATATTACGAGATGGTGGGGAATGGCTCAGTATCCCTGGGACTCCTTTCCTGGCCTATACTCCTACACATGGATTGCTTTTAGGGTCTGAAATCCTCTTTTTCCTTTCCTTTGCTAAGGACATCAGCACCTTTAAAATCTCCTGTGATTATCACCCAAGAGCGCTGCGCTGCATCTGCAAACCTCCTGGCCCCACAGAGCTGCTGTTGCTGCTGTTCCCAAATTCATCAAGGGGGTCACTGTCAAACAATGAGACACACTTGCTCCCACCGGGGTTGAATGAGCTGCTTTCTTTCAAAACACCCTTTAATTGACAGCTAGGAATAGCTTTCTGTGATGACAAGCTGTCATTAATATCATTCACCAGAATGATACTCCAGTGATAGTATATGTGTTTAGAGGAAAAGGGAGAGAGAAATCCTCTGCAAACAAATGTTTCAACAGAATGCATGAACTGAGCAGTGGTTTCAAGAATGACAACATGAATATAAAAATGTACGTTGTGAATATTAGTATTCCCTTAAATATGTGTTCATGTTGGTTAATGAGTCCCACCGGTGGCATTAGTAACTGAAGGATTTGGGTTGGCACGTTATTAACTTGTTAAGTAGAAAACAGTGATACAAGACTACTTGTCATGTGTATTATAAGGCATTTAAAAGTTGCATTCAGCGTAAGCAGCTGAACAGAAAGAAAGGAGACGCCTTTAAAATGAGGTGATGTTTCTTTGTGCTGTAATCATGTAAAATCCCATTGCTTTTAAAGGAGCTGTGCTCCACAGGCCCTCGGGAAGGAGGCACTGGGAGCAGGGCTGGGGAGGCAGTCGGTGGGACCCTCCCTCCTCCTCTCTGCTGACCCAGCAGCAGGCAATGACCTGATATTTCATCTTGGGCTAGGATGGGCTCAGCCCTTTATTCACGTGGAGGAACCCCTGGAGCTGCCACACAGGGTTGAGGTGGTTTATTCCATATTTTCTGCCTTACCCTGCCCCACCAGTTTGCTGCCTTCTCATAAAGCCCTTTCCATCTGTCAGCCCAGAGGTGGCTGCACATCTGTGCTGAATGAAATGATGCTTTGTTAAGAAACTGTTGGGGTTTTAAAACAAATAAAACTTACAGGTAACTGTAGACCAGGCTGCTGCATCTGCTGGCGGCAGCACAGGGGATCCAGCCATAGGAGAGGGGGCACAGCTGGAAGTTTTGAGCTGCCCTTTCCACCCAGACAGACCTTAGTGTAAATCAGGACAGCCCAAACACTGCCCCAGCATGGACCCTATTTTCTCCAGGCTGCTTCTAGCCATCCCAAAATCTCTAAAGTAGGACAAGCAATTAAGACACCAGAGCTGCTCCTGAAACAAGCTCACTCACTCTCAGACTGACAGAGGGCTGATTCTGTTGGTCCTGAGGCACTGAGATAGCGGGACTGGCATGGGCTGTGCTACTGGAAATAAATAAGGTGCTACCAGGAATCAATAAGGTGACCCTGATCAGCAACTATCAGTCCTTTTGCCCACTTTTGCCCAACTGCATGACCCGGTTTCTCAGCATCGCTAGCCCAGAGCCCCATGGCCGTTGACTACTTTTGCATTTCATAGCCCTGCCACTGACGGAGTCCCTTGGGGAGGGCAGCTGCTCCCAGCGAGGGTGCTACAGAGGCCGTGTGCATTGATGGGGAGGCCACAGGATATCTATTGATCACCCTTGCTCATTTTTCCAGAAGCCTGGAGTGAGCCAGATTAATCTGTAGGTGACATTTTCAGTGGCCTGCAGTGTTCATTTGAGACATACACGCTCACATAAGAGAGGCTCAGATATGAACACCGAAGAAACAGTGACAATATTTAATAAAACACAACTCTCCTCAGACCGGTTTGGGTGTCTTCTTTGGCAGCTGATAGCTGTGTCAGTAAAAAGGACCTCTTTGAAAGTGCAGTTGCTGAAGGGAATCATATTGCTGTCCTGCAGTCTTTGGAGGACAACTTGTACGGATTTGACAAGGGTCACTGAGGATGGCAGAAGCCAGGATGTGGCCTCTGGTTATTGCAGATGCTCAGCTGGGAAGAGGGGTCCCCCCCAAAAAATGGAAATCTGCCTGCTGTGCTGCCTGACAAACCTGGGAAACAGCACGAGACTTGGCTGATGAAGAAAGGACATGCACGCATCTATGAGCCATTCACTGTTTGTCTAGACTGAGAAAAAAAAATATCTTTTACCACTAGATGCAGAGGTCAGCAGTGAAAAGGCCTCCTCTCTCTCATCCTCCTAGAAACACAGACAGGCTGTGGGTCCTAAATTTCAAGCTCCGGGGTTGCAGCATAATTTCAAGCACACCTCACCCAGTTTCTATCCCTGATAAGGAGGGGCAGGGACAGATCGCTCAAGGAACGCCGCAGCACAAAGGCCCTCAATTCACTCTCCTGGTCTCCTGGCAAACCATACATCAGTCACCAAAGGCTTGACAAATCACAGTGATACAACTAAGCTTAGAAGCTTAAAAGTAAAACTTCACATTATCCTTGCTTATGTGGGTGGGAGGCTGAGAGGTGCCAAATGTAAGAAGGCTTAAAGGAACTCTTTCTATTATTAAATGGTTTGCTGTTGGTATTTTTATAGTTCTGACATGCAACTTCCATGATTCAGGCCTCCCAGGTTCAAGGCTGCATGCAAACAGTGCAAAAAGATAAATCCAGCTTGAAAAGTCAGCAACACAATTAAAGGCAGGGGCATCAGGCAGATCCGGCCAGGCAGCCAGGAAAGTGCGAGCAGCTTGCCTCGCGTGGAGCGGCAGTCAGTGATCTCTGCACCCTGGTGCTTACCTTTATCCAATATTTTTAGGCACAGAGCAAGAGAAAGGCTTAAGGGATGATTTGAAGAGGACAGCAAGATGACAGAGAGGTATGACTGCTCCTGCCTGTGGGTAGAGGATGGGTGAGGTGACCTCTGGGATCTCTTGCAGTCCTATTTGTGTGAGTAAGTGACTCTGAGTTTGCTCTTTGCACACCTGTGGAGTGTCAGGGACTGTGCAAAGGGGCTGCTGGCTTGAAATGTGGAGGCATGTGTTAATGTAGGGGGCAAGGAAGGGAGCAAAACGGTGAACGGCCCCAGCTAATACACTTGTCATTGCAGCCGCCCTTTCCAAGGGTTATGGACGCGGCAGTTGGCTAAAGCTTAGGTATCGCTGCAGATACCTATGGTATCTGCATACCAAGATGGAGTGTCCTGGCTGAGGGTGCCAGCCACGTGCATGGGGAGGAGATGCCACAGCTTAGGGGTGTCTAGCGGAGACTGGGCAAGGTTCAGACGCAGGTTTAGGATCACAGAGCTGCATGAACACAGAAGAACTGGAAGCTGGTGATTGATGTCCAAGTGAAGGGGAGGAAAGACAGCCCCAGGCTTGCTGTGGGACCTGACTTTGACTTAATCCAAATCAGAAGGAGGAAACGCTGGCCAGCATCAGCTGCAGTTACTGGTGCAGCCCCCCAGGCACCCTGAAGACCGACAAAGAGTTGCCAGTGCCAGCAGCATTGGCCCAATCCAGAACGAAGTGAAGCAGCGCCGTGAGCCCAGCAGCAGTGGGGGCGAGGGGAGACCCCTGCAGATGGGTCCCCTGTGAGACCCACACCCGGGGGCAGCACCACCCTGGCACGGGGGACACGGGCTTTCTCTGCAGCAGCCGATGTGGACCCCACGCCTATGTTGTATTGCATTTACAGCTGACGCTGGGCTTGCTGAAGGCTGGAGTTGCCCAAGCTCAGCATCAGGGGAAAGGGGTAGGTGGCACTGGGGGACATTACGGGTGGCCCCTGAGACACACGTTGAGGGTAAGAGGTGGCCCCCGGGGACACGAGGAGGCGCGCCGGTGGGGAGGGGAAGGGGTGGCCGGTGGGGACGCTGCCGCCCTGGGCCGGCGCCCGGGGACGCGGCGGGGCCGTCGAGGCGCGGCCACGCGGCGTGGCAGGGCGAGGGGGCGGCGCGGCGCCACAGCCGAACTACAACCCCCAGCGTGCCCCGCGGCGCGGCGTGCGGTGTGCGCCTGCGCGGAGGGGCGCGGCGGGGAGGAAGCCCCGCCCCCGGCGGCCGCAGGCGGCGCTGCGGTTGGCCGGTTGGCGCTGCCGCTCAGAGAGAGGTCGGGGGTCAGAGTGCGCGGAGGTGAGTGGCGGTGTTGGGGACTCGTGGTGCGGAGTGTGTGCGGGGCGGGGGGGGAGGGGAGGGCCGGGACGGGGCGGCCCCGCTGCGGCGGGCGGGGGGGGCGGGGCGGGGGGGGCGCGGCGGCGGCGGCACGGCCGCGGCGGGGCCCGGCCGACGCGGGGGCCCGACAGGCCTGGCGGAGGCGTGGGGCCGCCGTGGCCCGGGGCGGGGGGTGGAGGCCTGTCCCGGAGCGGGGGGGCGCGGCCTGGTCTCCCTGCCGGGGCGACAGCCGGGGGTGCCGGGCGGGCTGCGGAGCCGGGGCGGCGGGGAGGCCGGCGGGGAGGCGGGGGGCGGCCCCGGCCCCGGCCCCGAGGGGCGACGGCGGCGGGGCGGGCGTGGGGGCGCCTCGGCCGCTCGACGCCGAGCCCCGGTGCTGGGGCGCTGGGCTGCGCCGCCCCCCGCGTCCCGGGGCTCGGCCGGCGTCCAGAGGGTGGCGGCGGGGCCCCGGGTCGTGCCGCAGCGGGACCGGGCGCTCTTGAGGCTTTAGGAAGGGGGGAATCCCCGCCTGCCCGGGGCGCGGGGGTGGGCAGGGGGCGGCAGCAGCAGCGAGGGTTTTTGGTGTTCCTTTTGGGATGTGGAGGCTCCTAGGTGGAGGAGATGGGGGAGTAGGAGGTTTGACTTTTTTTTTTTTTCTATTTTTTTAATCCTATGAGCTTGAACTGGTCACTTATCTCAGATCTCGAGACCGAAGTAAACTCGAGAAGGCTTAAAAGCGCAGTGTCTGTTTACTTGTTTCCTGACTGCCAGTAGGAATTTCTTCTGTTCTTTTCTCGCTGCTGCACTGTTACAGGTGTTTCCTCTAAACTGAGATGTATGAAGAGGTGTTGTCATTTACTCCTTACGTCTGTCTTTTACAAGTCCTATGTCTGGTGGATTTACGTTGTCATTGCTGGCCTGTTTGCTAATAAGTCTGACATTTGTTTTGCTACTTCTTTACTTACCTCTTTTCCTTATTGAGCTTTTGGGTTCAGAAATGGGTGGATTGACAGCTGCTTCTTAGTCTGAACTCTTAATATTCTTTCAGCTGCAATGCAAGTTGGCCAGCAAGTTTTCTAATACGTTAATGTTTGCACTGTGCCTTGGGAAGGATGAGATATGCAGGGCTCTGGGCAGGTACATCTCAAAGGTGCTTGTCCGATCAGATGCTGTTAGACAGTTGTTTGAGGATACTGGTAACTTGAATTTATTTTATGCTTCAGTTCTTTGCAACATTGCAGCATCTCATATCATTTCATGTTAAAGTTGGCATTTGAACTCTTATTTCCAAGAATTAATAATTAAAATAAGTAATCTATTAGAAGTCCAGTTGGTTACTCTCCATTTTGTGGGCTTGGGAAATTTGATTTCGGATATTTTTGTTTCCCTTTTTCAAGTACTAAATTCTGGCCTCTGCAACTGAATTTTCATGTTAATTTATAGTGTGGACTTAATTCTTGTCTTGTTTCAGAGTGGCCCTTTTATGGTTCTTGTTCCTCAGACTTTGGGTTGCTCTACAGGAATGGTGTGTTGTTTTTTGGGTTGTTTTGGGGTGGGGTGGTTTTTTTTGTTCAGTTGGGTTTTTTTGTTTTGTTTTTTTTAAGTTAGAGTGTATAGCCAGGCAGATTTGAGTGTTACCAAAATCCAAAAGAAGAAACCCATTAAAGCATTAAAAAGAAAATGCTTCTATGCTTGATGCTAAATAAAGTCGTCCTTGGACAGTGTATACACTGATAGTGACCTGAAGTTTCTGCTCTGTGGTTGAGAGATACTGAACTTCAGGTTTATTCCTTTAGAAGGCCTGACTACAGCTGTTTCACTGCTTATCTTGTTTTGGCTCTGTTAACTTTGCTAGGTTGATTTTATTTTTATTAATATTGTTTTTTCCTCCTTAAATTTTGGAAATGGAGTTCTGAAAGAGACTTAAATGTGTGAAGTTTTTTACGCTTGGCTCTGCCCCTATGTCAATCCAGTAGCCATCTCCAGTAAAGGGCAACGAGACTGTAGAGTGTAGGCCTGGTGAAGCTCAGGTGAACAGTGGCTGTACTTACAGGAGAACACTGAAGGCTATTAAGCAGCTATGCATTTGTCACAAGTCTGTCCTTGGATCTAAAGCACATGTTATTGCTAGAAATGGTCATCCTGAGTTTACTCTAGTAGTGCTGAGCTAATATACCAGCGCGGTGCAATGACAAGCAGGGGAATGAGGGAAGAGGACAAAATGTGACTGTAGAAGCTTAACCTAGAGCAGAGGTGCTGGCTGTTGCTGCTAGACACCATTTGGCAACTTTTCTTTCCTCAAAGAGAAGTTACCGGTGCTGGCCAAATGCCAGCTGAAAAGTTGTAATCTCTCCAGATACGTTGGGCAGGTAAAGATACTTCACTCCCAACAGGAAAATTTAATTTTTAAATTTTATTTTCAGCTGTATTTGTCACAGTTGTTATTTTTTCTGTGGTTGAATATTTGGGTCAACATCTTCCCTGGCTGGTTTTGTGGGCTCACTGAGATTGGGTTGTAGAAACCATGCCCCGTTGTAGCTGCTGCCCTGCTTGGAGCATTTGCCTGTCTACCAGGACAGAGCTTTGGCAGAGTATAGACTCTCTTTTAACACTTCTGGAGTTCATCTGTGAAGATCAAAAGTGAACAGTGTATTGAGCAGTGCAAGTGTTGTCTCCCTGAATCCAGACCGAGATTCATTTGGAACTCTCCAGTGTTAACTTTCAAGTTCATTTTTCAGATAATGAAGGTGTGCAGCTTTATAAGTGGTTTAAACAACTGTGGCATTCACGTGTAAGAAAATCAAGTAATTATGCGTGCTAGATTCCATTAAACAAAGGGTGGCCTGCTATGTCTCCTTTCCACTAAATTAGGCCAATATGCAATAGTAGTTTTTACTGACTAGAAGTGTAGTAACTACAAATTACTTACTCTGGGCTTCAGGACCTCTGTTCTGGATTGAGAGCACTGAAATGCCGTAAATTTCAGAACTTGCTCCAAAGACCAGGGCTGGGAAAGTTTGAATGAAAACTAAGATGTGTTATTTTTTGACAGCGAATGGACTGACCATTGGAATGAGCTGTCTGAAGGTAGTGGGGAGCCTCCATACTTGATGCTGCAATTCAAGGCCAGAAACCTTTTCTGAAAGATGCTCAAGCCTTTGGGCTCAATTAAGGAGTAATGAAGTGGAAACTTTATGGCCAGCATTACATGAGGTTCAGACAGGATGGTCCGATGGGCTTTCTGACTTCAAGTTTTATGTGTTTATGCTGCTAGAGCCAAGATACCCTCTCTCTTTCCTGCAAAGTGCCATCCCATCCCAGGTGTGTGTATCCTGGTCTGAGCACATGGCTTGGTGAGTGGCTGAGCTGACCAACAGCTCCCAGTGGCTCATCTCCCTCCTGCTTCTGCCAGTGCAGGCTCATCCCCTCCTTTGAGCTTTAGCATTTATGCAGCCTGGCCTCAAGCTGATTAATCTCACTAAACCATCAGGAAACCAACTTGTTTTAATTGGGTTTTATTTGGGCTGCATTAGCACTTTTATTATGTTCCTGTGGTTGAATCAGCTCACAGAGGGGCTAGAGAAGCTCGGGAGCTGGTGTAAGGTAACCAGCAGGAGAGTAAGACCAAGAGGGAACGGTAGGCCTGCCTCCTTTTGGCCTCCCGGAACTATTGGCTTGGTTAACCCCTTTTGTCTAGCTTCACCCTGGTGCATTTTCTTATGGCTTCCATGCAGAGGTAGGAGACTGGACTGGAGGGTTCTTGGTCCGATCCTTAGCAACTGTTGTCTTCCTTAATACCAAACCCAGTCTTCCACTGTGGCTTTCCACACTCTTGCTGTACGTATCTCTGCTGTTGCTTCTTCTAATTTTTGTCATTTCCTTCCTCTACATTTCCTCTAAGTGACCAGTCCTTTACTTTGTGGAACTTCTTCAGACTTCAGCTTAGACCCGTTTGCCTATCTGCAGTTACTCTCGGAGAAGGTTTAAAAATACACAGCAAAGCTTGTCTTAGGAGACCGGTCAAGGAGCTGATGAAAGTGGGTTGCCTAGCAGAGGTGGCCTAATAAAATTGGAGTGGAATAGTATGTGCATCTTTGGGATGGCTTCTGGGTGGTCTGTTCAGATGAGTTCCTGCTGGCGTGGAGTCTCGTGTGGGTTTCACTGTGTTGTCAAGTGAACTGAGATGTGTTTGTTTCCCAGCCTCGTAGGGTGTGATAGCCCCAGCAAGCGCTTTCCTAAGTAATCAGCGCCTTCGGCCTTGCTCATTGTGATCTCACAAGCCATCGCGTCTGTGATGTCACAATGGAAGAGATTCTGGTGCTCTGACATATCTGGTGGTGCGTTTGACATATCAGCCAAGGAACGCAGCGGGAAGAATATGCTCAAGAAACGAGAGACACCTTCCTTAACCCGAGAGTGCCCTCCGTCCTTTAGTCAACCCTTTCCGTGTTCACTTACCTCTTCCATAATGCCCATCTAGAGGGAAGCCGGTGCCTATATAGAGTGAATTATTTTTTTAATTGAACTGCTAAGGTGCACGTATCTCTCTGATGAGCAGTTGCCTGACTTTGCTCCTGTAACCCTCATTCTTCTCTGTTGTTACCCTCACTTGTTGTATTACATCTAATTTTAGACTGTAAGTTCTTGAGAACAGGGACCTCTTCGACTGTAGTGGGAAGAGGCTGGGTGCTATTGTGGAGTGCTGTAAAAAAAAAAAAGATTGATGCTAAGTTGTATCTGAGCTGAGCAATGATGGGACAGCATATAGACATGCCATGGCCATGCTTTGGGAAAGTTAAATTACAAATTTTTCAAAACATGGGCTTGGTTGTCTAGCAGTGCTGGAGACAAACCCAGCAAAAAGTGAAGGGAGTGCAACCATGGAAGCATACGGGATTCACGTTCAAGGGACGATACTGTGAGGTTAACAAATAAAAGAAGCAAATTTACCTGTCTAAAATCATGTTACATTATTAAAACAGTTCTAAAAGCTTTGTGTTTTGTTGTTTGTTTTACTTTATGTATTTTATTTTTTTTAAGTTTGGACAGTGACAGTGGATAAGCTGGTTTTGTTCATAGTCTTTTGTTTCCTGCCTCACAGGCTAGCCAGGTGCTGTGATTTTTGGACTGTAGCTTGTCGAATGAAATATTTGGGTTTAGGTTAAGATTGATTTTAAAAAAATAGAGTTATCTCTATTGTTCTTCAGTTATATCTTCACACAGCTGAAATATGGGCTCACATTTGACCTCTGAGTATGCATTTGAACAGCTACCAAAATGGAAGTCCTGCATTTTTTGTTATACTCTGTTCCAGGTGTTGCTAAATGTATGCAATTTTGTTCTACAAAAAGCATCTTTATTACCCTATTTTTTTCCTCCTTACAATTTAATAAAGCAAGACACTCTAATTTAATAAAATAAGACAAACCTGACTTACATTTTGGATTGGTTTTGGTTGCTCTAGCATTGAGTTCAGTTGTCTTCCCCTATCCAGGCTTTGCACAGGGAATAAACTGAAGCATAGGACTCCCAAAACTTGCTTGTTTGTATTTTTTAATTTTAGTTTGTTTTGTCCTTCAGGTGTGTGTGTGTGTGTTACTTAATTTTTAATATGGTGAAAGGCTATATTGCTGTAACAAAGTAATTTAACGTTTAAACAGATGCTCTCATAAAACATTTCTTGGGTCACCCCTCTAACCTGAACTTCAGTGTTTGTCGTCTTGCCCCCTCCCTGCATCAGCTTATCAAACTGGACAGTGAAGGGGAAAATTTTTGAGTTAAAGGCAAACTGTTAAAGTTATGGTTTCTCTTGCTGCCAGATCTTAATGAGATGTAGTTGTAAAAAGTAAATATTAATGTTATGTGCAAAGAACCCATTAAGCTCAAGTTCGTAGGCTAATTTGTCTTGCCACTGATGAATTTGAATCCTCCGCAGCTTGTGTGTTGTGCATCTCTGTATGTGGCTTTGGGGCTGTCCCACAGGTTGGGGAGAGCGCTTGCCATGCCCTGCTGGCTTTTGTCACCAGGGTCCTTCACATGACAGGAGTTCCCTATCCTGATCCTTGCCGCTTGGGGTTGCTGCTAAGGGGCTTCCCCGGTGGGAAGCCTGGAGCGCGACAGCCGCTGGTGCAGATTCTCCACGTCTCGCTCGGTGGGGCCCCTGGCAAGCCGGCAGCTACAGCTGGCATGTGCCTTTCTTCTGGCTTTCCTTACTTGCTGGTGACCAAACTGCTGTGCTTTATTATCGTGTGCTTGGACCACTAACAGGCAGGAGCTGTGGTCAGCCTGAGCTTGTCCTGCTACCTGTGGCTGATGTCCAGAGATTAAATTTTTAAAATTATTTTTAAAAGACAGTTGCTGATTATAGCCAGTGATGTAATGTGTGGCATACACTGTTAAACAGCATAGAATGTGAACTTTATCTTCCAGCTGAAACCCACCACATGCGGTCATTTCCCATCTTATTGGGTGTTGCAGGTATAAAGTGCTGTCACGTTTTCCCAGGTCTGTGTAGAATCTGTCAAATCAGTCAAAACAGTCCAGCCTCAGTTCATGGTCCCGTTACGTTTCCTGTGTATCTGTGTAAGGAACTGGAGCTGTGTGATGTGAAATATTAACTTAGTAGGGTTGAATGCCAGATGGGACAGTTTGCGCTGTCTGAGATTATAATCTGACCCGATGTGCTAAGAAATATATACGTGGTGTTTTACGTAGGTTTGGAAATGGAATTGTTGAACATGTGGATTTGTATGGATAGAGCCAGGTTTACAATTTTTGAAGCTGCGTTGCTTGCATTGTTGCCTGTTGGAAAAAAAGTATGGGATAATTACTAGTGCTTTGCATTGTCCTAGCTGTTGTAAATGCTTTACATGACTTCTAATAAAGTGTGTTTGCTCACCAGCTATCTTGTGCTCTGAGGCAGTCTGACCTTGCCAAAGAAGATGATGTGAGGTCTTCCCAGGGCACCTAGAGCAGTGGCTGAGTAAACATGCAGTTAAAACTTCATTTGGCTGGAAGTGCAGAGTTTGCAGTGGGGTTGCTCTTATTTATGTGCTGTCTGTGTAGGGGAACCAGCATGCCATAACCCACTCACACACCTTTGTTCAGACCATTGCTCCCACTGTTCTACAGGAGCGTGGGAAGGGTGGCTGCTTTTCGGATGGGGAACCTGATCCTGTCGTTAGACATGGACTACCTGCTGAAGTTGTTAGTGTGAGCAGGCGCTGGATGGTAGCTGTTAACCCACGGTACCTGTGTGACACAGACTGGCTGGGGTCTGGAGCGGTGCTGCTGTGTCTGCGTGGTGATGTGCCTGACTCCTGCCGAGATGGCCGGTTTATCTTTGCTGTGGGGACTCAGTGGCTCGGGAGCCTCTGCGCTGCTGTGCACGGTACAGGCCGGCCTGAAGATGCGTGGGGTTCATGTCTGATGCCCTAGTCTTGCCGGCTAAGATGCATTAGAGGAGTACTGATCTTGATGTGTGGGGATAGATAATGTATGTTTTATTGCCTCTGTTTGATACAGGGGTTGGAGCCTGCCTGCCTCCCCCACTCCAACTGTATATTTTACTTTATGCAGTGGGCTAAAACCAGGTTTTACCACAACTAACTTCCAAGCTGCTTTATATCTGAGATACTATGTTTGCTGTGATAGGCCTTCAGATTCGTAGCCAGTAGCTTGAAGATTTAAACCATGTATACCTTCAATATCTCTTCTCTGGGGCAGGTTAGAAGTGAATATAACTAACCTCTGTTTGGCTGTAATGCATTTACTAATGACAGTAAAAGCTGTAGATGGAAAAGCTATAGGTAGAACTGAGCCCCTTTAGGAAAAATGCAATGTTGGGCTCTTTGTTATGTAACTTGAGTTTTCAGTTTTCCGGGTACCTGCTGCCTGGCACGCTGCTTTAATAAAACAAGCAGCCCCTCAAAATGTGAAAGCCACAAGGTGGGGATGCATTTATGCCATGGAATTGGCAGCATGGGCACTGGCTGTGTCTTAAACATCTCAGCTACTTTGATTTTTGCCTTTCACTCAAAACCTTGGAAAGGGAAGGTTACCAAATGCGTGTTTACTCGAAGCACACAACCTGCTCAGCTGCAATTATCTCCTAATCTGGTCCTTCCGAGTTTCTCTGGTCTCGCAGGTAAATACAGATTTAGCCGTTATTCAAGGCATATTATTTACCTCATTAAGTGTGTGTTTTGGCACGTGCATTATTTACCTGACGGACTAATGGATGGGAGAGAGCAAACGCTGTCTTTTGTGCAAACAGCGACTTTGTTCACGGGCAGCGAGTCCTCCATTTCGCCTTGCCCGTTTCGGCTCCGTTTCTTACAGTGGGCCCCTCATCGTGGGGCAAAATGCAGGTGCAGGCCTGGGGAGGCCAGGCTCAGAAACCTGGCAGGTGGGTGGCACGTGGTGCGATGGAGCTCTTGCCCAGAGCCAAGAGCAGTGGGGCCAACCGTGGGGATGGACTTTAAATCTCTATGTAGTGAGATGTGTGTATATATGTAGTTAGAGGGGGCGCTTGTATTGTTGTTCAAGAGGACTGGGTTGTTGCAGTTTGCCTGTTTTGCTGTCCGTCACTGTAACCCAGCGATGTAATACCTCCATGAGCTGGGCTTGAACTCTGATCCCAGTAAATCTATTAACAGCCCAAGGCTGGCAAACCTGGCACAGTGACGGTCCTGTCAAGTGTTTCACGCAATGTTATAAAAGAAAAATGGTAGGGGGGATATCCAGGCAGTCTCACATGGATAACATAATTTATTTGTTATTTTTGGTGGTGTTGGGTTGACAGTTGGACTTGATGATCTTGGAGGTCTTTTCTAACCTTAATGATTCTATGATTAAATGGCATTTGTCAAATAGAAGCATCAGAAGGTGATGGCTGGGTGAGGTATATCTTTGGGAGGGAGACTGTAACCTATAGAACCCCACTTGCATTTTACAGTTCTGTCAGTCCCTGCAGTTCATGTGTGGGTTTGTTGAACCAGTATCCTCCTCTGAGAAATACCTGAAGTAAGAAATCAAGTGTAGCACTAAAATCACGTCTCTGAGAAACCTCATAGGCAGAGCAAATGAGAATTTCCCTGGGGAGGAGCCTTCTAGCTGCCGGATGTGTGGTTTTGTAATGGAAGTGGGAGATTCAGGTGCGACTAACAGGCATTTCAGGGCCAAGCGGTTTGGATGCGTTGTAGTGTTGATATGTGTATTGCTATATTTAATTCCTGCAACGTATCAGAAGTTGCATTGTATATGAAAAGATGAAAGGCCTCCTCAGAAATTTCAATGGGGTTTAGATCAGATTTTCTATGTTTAAGTGGTTTGTGTTGTGTTCTGCTATGATAAGGTTCAGCAGGGGGGTGTGATACGGTGCCTGGAGCCATGACTGTTGTGTGTCTCATAGGTCTTAATTTAAAGCCATTTGCAGAGGTTAATTTCCAGTTGCCCATGATTCTGGACACCTTGAGCTCAGCCCAAATGTCATCTGTCATGCTTAGAGTGGGTTACTGTGTTATTTCAGGTTTGTGATGCTGCAGCCTCCACCGGGAAGCACAGAGAAAATCCCTGACGGAGGAGGCCAGCGAAGAGATACTAGAAGAGATGAGATGTATGTGTGCATGAGTAACGCCAGTCTGTCTTCAGTTTCAGATGCCTCTGGATGTTCAATGATAGCACTCCTCCATACTGGAGCAGCAAAGTTTCCCCAAAACTTACTTCCAAGGGCAAGACAAGCTGTGTGCTCCCTCCTCACGGCTGGTGTTCTCAAAGGGTACGGCTCCATCATAAGCAAGAAACTGGCGTCCCACGGCTTTGGAGCTTCCATGGCAGCAATGTCATCCTTCCCTCCACAGAGATATCACTACTTCTTAGTGCTGGATTTTGAGGCTACATGTGATAAACCACAGATTCATCCTCAGGTAAATAGTCAGTCCTGTTAATTGTCCCCTTGCAAGTTGCTGCTGCTGTTCTGAAAGGTGGAAGGAAAAAGCACAGTGCTGGCTTGCTCATTTTCTCTGGTTTGTCACACCTCCTTTCTGGTCCTGGTCCTCCAGGTGCCAGTCACCTGCTCTCAGGAGCAATGCCAGGACTATTCGGTGGGAATGAAACGGAGTCTGATGTCCATCAAGAAAGGGACAATTTATGTGTATTGAAAATATCTTTAAGTCATGTATGCTTATCATCTGCCTGAACTGGGGAGGGTCCAAAAATTTTTGGCTGGGAACCTGCGTTAAGAGAGTACTTATGGCTGCCTTGTTTGATTCTGCAAGGAAAAAGGCTGTTGGTAGCCAACAGCTTTAGGAAAATAATCGTTTGATGATATGAATGTCTGCAACATAATGGTGTTTCTAAGTAGAGAACAATAGTTTGGAGCTCTCTGAACTTGCTGAAGTTATCGTGCCTGGGTGTTAACTCTGGAGTGTAATGAGATGGAGTTCAGCATCAGAGAGATTGTCCAGTGCCCTACCATTTGAGACACACAGAGATCCAGATGAAGTACAGAGGTTTTCCCAGACAGTTCTTCCATAGTAGTTTAGAGCATATTAGTAAATAAATTTTCAGTTGCCAGCAGGATGGGCCTAAGTTTTCTATTGAAATTAGAAAACTGTGCTTAAAAAAAAAAAACAAACAACCTAATATTGGGTTGGTAACAAACAAGCAAAAGCTTGTAACAAACAGGCAAAAGTCCAGGAAGAACTTGGACTTCTCACCCTTCTCTGCCAAGCAATTGGCCTCTTACAGGTATTGCCCATAATATATGCATTGGGTCAGAAAAACTTCTGTTTGCTTTGTTTCAAATATACTAAAGGCTAAGTGGTTTCCAGTGTGGTATCTCATGACTGAAGTGACTCAATACAGTGCGGTTGTTTCCCAGTGCAGCTGTGGTTTCCCTTGGGCTTGCCCTGTCAAAGGGATCCTGCAAGTTGGGATCAAACTTGACTCCTCTCTTCCCCAGTAGTGCCTTCATGAGTGCCACCTGCCTCTTGTGTTTCTTGAAAAATGGACATTGAATTCCCTGCTCTTTTGCTGGGTCTTTGTGGGAGGCTGTCGTGGCTCTGCATCTAGTTCTACTAGCAAGGTCTTACCGCTCTCCAAGTGAGATGTCAGGCTATTTCCTGCACGCTCCGCCTCGGGTGCACAGACCTGTCAAAGCTGTAAATTGGATCTACCTTGTCCCTTTGAATATGGGTTTGGTCTGTGCACATTTTGATGCAAAACCATGATGCATGTGGAGCTAGTTTACAGCTGGCAGTAAAAAGGAGCATGAGTGGAATATGATTACTACAGTTTTAAGGAGCTTTGTCCCCAAGTCCTTGCCAGGGAAAGTAATGGTCTGGGCCAATGCAGATCTGCTATATATTTTGTTGGTGAGATAGCACCTTTAAGGTGGAGATGCTCTTCAGTGTTGTTTTTCTAGTCTGCTGTGTTCAGTGCCTCTCTGTATCATATTGTGTGTGGAAAGGGCTGTCACTCCCTCACATCCTCACCAACAAATTAGTTTGACAAATCAAGAAATGGCTTTTGCTACATGGGAATCAGTGTAGCCGGAAAAGCTGAAGGTGCCTGCCAGAATCAGGCAACTGTACAAAATGAGGCTTTAGTTGACACTCCTACCTACATCTTACCTTTTGGCTGACCAGTGTGGTTTTTGTCCTCTTCATGGCTGGGCTGTATGTCATGGTGAGCAAACTGTGCCATGTATTTGAGTGATGTTTTATGCAATGTTTCAGTGGCAGGATCTTTCACTGTAGCAGTGGCAGGCAGGTTTTGGAGGTTTGGTCTGAGGACAGATGCAGGAGCTAGGAATGGTCAGGTGCCCATCTTCACTGTGATCCTGATCCTTTTTCTGCCTTTTTTTAATACCTGCAAAATAGAAGTCTCGCTACAATGAAATTCAAATGCATTGGGATTTGATGAGGAGGCTGCATATACAGAGCTAAACTGTGATCCAGGTTACTTTAAGTGGGTAGGCATAGCTGTAAATTTAGCCAGCTCAGCCTAGAAGTCTTGCCCCGTGCACTTGCCACCGTGCAGCACACTTCACATTTCTTGCTAACTGCTCTTCAACATATTCTGGCTTCTTATCAGAAGCTACTGAAAGAGCTATCTTTTTATCTACACTAAGGTGTGTGACTGCCACATCTGCTCCCCCTCCCACTGTATTTACTTGTGCTCTTCTGCAACCAGCTGCCTCGCTGGTTTTATCTCTGGGGAAGTCCTTCATGCTCATTCGGGAGCCCTGAAAACTCCTTCATTTCCATTCCCTTTCATGCTGTCTGATCTCTCTCTGAGGTCTTGTGGTATGGCCTCTGTAATGGGGATCAAGGAGGGTCAAGGACAGTGGTTTTCCCCTGGGATGCTGTCTGCATCATGGCTCCAGTGGCTGTGACCACTGGCTGAGTGCCTCGGGGCTGCTGCCCTTTGCTTTACCACTTCTGGGTCGGGCACAGAGGGTCCTTCGTGTTCCCCAGCCTACACCCGCAGAGGAACAGTAACGTCCTTGCAGTCTGACTTCTGATGGCTTTCAACAGATACGCCCCTAAATCAAAGAGCATGTTTATACGCACAAAGCAGCAGCTTAGCTTTATGTCTTTTTTGGACATATTTATGAATAATGAGACCATCCCAGAGAGAAAAAAAGGTGGGGGGTTTAACTGTATTGTCCCTGACGGATAGATGGGAAAACCTGAAAGAATAGAGGCACAGTCTGTGTCGTGTAGTGTTTTAGCCAGCCAAAGGTCAGTAAGGGTTGGCAGTAAGGGATGTTTATGGCTGGCCCCTCACATCTCTTTAAAGCTTACCTTGTGCGTTTGGAATTTGATCCAAAGCTCAGTGGGGTCAGGTGGGAGCTGTCATTCTGCGGAGGTCGGTGGACCTCGGACCACGACAGTGGTAGTATGCTTCATTTTTCAGCTCTAACTCTGACTCTTTCCTTTACTGTCTGCTAAGAGTTTATAAGTACCTGCTGCTTTTATATGCTGTCAGCCTGTAGAGCTGGGTACCTGTGGTGCTTTAGCTACACAAGGGAAGATGCATTAATAAGTGAGACTCTCGCTCCTTTGTCCTTGTATACACCAGTGTTTATGTTGGTTGATCCTTTCAGTGACTCTGTTAAGAAGCTCCCCAGGCTTGGATCCATGGCTGCCTGTAGCCTTATTTTATTAGCGCGGGGAGTGGGTGTGCCTCTTTCAGTCAGCAAGCCAAATATCTGGCCTTCACCTTCAGCAGAGTGGGTGAAAAGCAATGATTTTTTTTTTTTTTTTTGAATGTAGAAAGTCTGAAGATAGAAATCAGATCTGGTCAAAGCTGAATTTGAAATTAGGCTTCTGCATAGGTTGTTAATCTCAACTGTGATCTATTAAAGCCACTTAAATTAAAACCAAATAAAATTCAAACTTCTATGTCTGCTGACTAGAAGTGTAAAAGACTATCAGACCCCTGACCTGGCAGAAGGAGCTGGACCTAGGAGTTGCTAAGCTGCTAAATGGGCTTTTGGTAATGATGAAGTTGCTTTTTTTTTAATGTCAGTTTTTTCAGGTACTTTTTTTCAGGCAGATTTACTCAAATTTGATAATCATTTGGGAATTAAAAATTTGACTCTTCCAAACTCTCTGTAAGAGGAAAGCATGAAAAGTTCAGGTCTTCTAATTGCTGAAGAAGGTTGTGACCAGAGGCAGAAGGATAAATTGTTTACGGGCAATACTTCCCTTGTTCTCTTAAGCTGCACGTTTTAAATACAGAAACATCTTTATATTTTTCTTTAGTGTGTCCTACATATTTTGAGCTTGGTTAGCATGCATTTTGATTGTTATTTTGGGGGAATTTTTGATTATAATTGCCTCCAGATGAAACTGGACATACTAATAAATACAGAACATCACTCATCATTTCAATGCAGAACGGTAAACACTGAGAGTATGAATAGGCATATGTTCAGTTACTGATTTATTTTTAAGTGTACAAACAAATCAGGATATTCACAATACATTTCCTGATTGGCAAAAACATATTAACAAATGGGAGCCAGTCCTGTAAGATAAAATTAAGTACAAATGCACGACAAGGTTAAATTGGGCTCAGGCTGTGTTTCCTTGATTGCTGGTGTAAAAGAGCATTAAAGGCATTTTCCCCTGCATATTTGTCTTGTGGTTCTGGTTGGCAGTTGCGGGCAGGTGCAGCTGGAGTGGCTGCAATGATTGCTGCCTCTCCGCTGCCCGTACTGCTCTACCCGTGGTCTTGTTCCCATGGCAGGGACAACTAAATGATGTGTCTCTGCTCCTGAGCCGCTGTGATTTATAGACTGACCTCGTAATGGGAATGGATGTTGATTTCCACCAAACTCAGGCCATAGCAACAGATGTGCAGTCCCTGACAAGCTCCCTGCTCAGCGTGAGTAGGTAGGGGATAGGCAAGCCACATTGGGAACTGTAGCCTAGCCTCAGAGGACTTTCTAGGAGGAATGTGTTCCTGAAATCACAAACCTGCTGCGGAAGGTTATGGAGGGACCACTGGTCTGCTGGGAAGCAGGCTGCATGGTATCTTCTGTGTGCTTTTCAAGCAGTGCTCTGTGGAGCCTGTATCCAGGCAATCCTAGCTGAAGGCCAGGGTGGGAATGCAGAAGGTGGCTCACACAGCAGCGGAGATTGTCATGATCCTACCCAGAGGCGGATAATGGAGATGTGCCTGTGTCTACCTATTCTATCTCGACATCCCCGCGTAGCAGCTTTCTTCTTGCACAGTTTTTGTGTGGCTGTTAAGCTCAGTGCATTAGAAATCACCTGCCAAAACCTTTATTAAGGATGATTGTGAATTGCTGAAAAGTGAAGAAATTCAGGCTTGTTTCCCATGGCAACTTTAACTCGACACTCTTGTGCATAAGTATCACGGTGGAATATTAATCTACAATTACCTGCCTTCATGCTGCTTAGGCTTGGGTGTAGTTTTAAATACCTAGCTCTCAATTCAGCTCCTTACAGTGTTGTTTCTAGAGGAACACCATTAAAAATGCACGTAATGCAGTGACTTAGTCTTTTTTTTCTTTTTACTAAAAGTAAGTTTAAAAAAAAGTATATATATGGCATCTCTTTGCCAGTTATGGCTGTTGTTATGCCATTCTTATGTCGGAATGCTTTAAGTTCCTAGAGTGGCAGGAAGAAGTTCGTGTAAGTTTCAGATTGGTTTTTCTGTTTGAGATAATTTTTTGGACAGTCTTTTGAAAAAACTTTTTGAGGCCTTGTAGCTAGTTTCTCTGAACAGTTAAAAATTTTGTGAGGAGCACATGAATATCCATAGCTCAACGTCCTACAAGGTGCTTCTGAAATTAAAGAGATGTCATTCTCTTTTAATCCTGTTTTCCATATGTTGTGTGCTTTGTTGCAATTCCATTGTGAACTCTTTTTTTGATGAATATGGAGAATAATCTCTTTAACTTAAAAGATGTAGAGAAAAGGCCAGTGTTTCGGGGAGGCTTCTGCAGGGTCTGAGACACCAGGTGCGGTGTAGCCCTCAGAAGCTGCCTTCTCCGTGGCAGTCATTTTGCCTTGGAGACCTCCCTCATTCTCCCAGTAAGTGGGGACAACCTTGCTGTGACCCATGTGAATCTGACAGGGTGGGTTATGGCTTCAGGCAACAGAATTAGCTGTATTTATTTAAAACCCGATGAGCTAGAGAACATGAACAGTTACTGAACCCAAATCTCCTGGAGAGCGCAACCACGAGACCACCAGGCAAGACATCTGACGTATGAAAAAAAATTCAAAGCCATTTCTTACTTAAAGATATAAACCCAGCGTTTTTATAGCAACAAGCCTAAAATACCAAGGCGCTCAGGTGGCCAATTGCTGCAGTCCTAACCTGACCCAACCTGCTTAGCTTTCGGCTGGTTATTGACAGGCCGATGAGATGACTACTTTAAAGCAATCAGTCATGTTGCCCTTTCCCTCGCAGCGTGCGGAGACCCCACATCAGTTATGCATCCCGGCGTGCAATTCCCCACCTGTGCTGTTTGAACACTGTATCCTTAGCTGTGCAAACATTACACATCGTTTAGGTGACAAGTTGCAAAGTTAAGTAGACTTGTTGTTACAGCAGAAAGTAGTTGAGCGGCAGTCACCCTGAAAAGAAAAGATCCAGGCTAGCTCAGGAATGTGCAAGTCCGCTGTATTGTGTTTAAAGGTTTCCTCGACTCTCCGTAAAGCTGCTGCTGAGGGTAACGTGTGCTGCTGGAAACGTTCACACCACATTCATTTCTGAAGTGAAGGGAACGGGTGCCACAGGTTTGTACGTTAGCTGTGCTTGTCCTGCTGTGTGCATGGCCCTGTATGGTCGCCGATGGTTGGTGTGTGGCTGCAGCTGTTTCACAGCCTCTGAGGCACGGGGGGTATTTTGCATCCCTCCCAGCATGATGTTTTAAAAACAGGCAGTATTCTTCCATGGCATGGCATCTGTCTAGAGTGCTGCATGGGGATGCCTCTTCTCAGGCTGCTGTAGTTCCTGGGGAATGGTGTTTGCTGCACTAAGGTGATCTTCTCTTAGGTTTGAACAAAACCTTCCTGGTAGAGAGAAGGTGCAGCTCAGCAATTTTTGGCGAGAAGGGCACAGGACATGCCTACGTCTTGTGTTTTCTTCCCCTTTGGGCCAAGCTGGCTGTGCAACCATCCCTGTGTTCTCTTTGTTGATCTGCACTTGTTAGCTGGCAAAATAGCTCTTGATTGTGTTACCTAGTTCCTCTCTGCCAGGCAGAAATGTACTGTCACCAGCAGCTAGCTGTGATGTTTGTAAGACCCTGGGTGTTCATTTACATGCTCTAGCGTGCCCTTTCTACCCATACCAGATGTTTTAGTGTTGCTGGGAACATTGATCATGTGTGCTGCTCAATATCAGGTGAAGAGGTTGGGTCTTGAAATTATTTTATAATTCTGCAACAAGGACTGCACAGGCTAGTTGCCCGCATTAGAAAGGAGCAGACATGAAAAAGGATGTAGTATAGTTATCATCTTGCAATGGAAAGGTGATATCTGGAGGGGTGTGTGTGCTGTTTGTAACCTGGTTTGAGCACTAAACTTCCCCCAAACTGTCAAGCTTGTTGGCTGTATTGGTGGAGATTTTCTGTGTGGTTAGATATGCGTCGGTAGTGCTTGAAGAAACAAGTTGAAATGCTGATGCCTGTTAGTCTATATTTCTCATCCCAGGTGTGGAAGGAGGGGGGTTCTGCCTTATTCATGATGTCTGAGCACTGCTGGAAAGATCAAAATAGCTTTGTGGGTTTTGGCAGGTGAGCTGATGCTGATCTTGAGAGGCAGGAACCAGCCTGGGAGCAAGTGACTACCAAAAGTTTTGTTTGGGATGGGAGGACAAGGGTTGTGAACCGGCTGTCGAGGTTTCAGGTACAATAGCAGGTATGAAAAAAGTCCCAAAGACTCCAGTGATAAGTTTAGGGGAAAATGTCATTTCTGAGGCACGTGGATCCTCCTCTAAGAAAAGGATAGGCTCTGTAAGAAAGGACCTCAGCTGGGGAAGTGTTTCACTTTGGACTCCATACTTCAGAAAGACAATTGAGACCATTTCCAGAGCATCCAAAAGAGAAACAGTGAGTGTGACCGGGGGTCTGCAAAACACAACCTGTGAGTGCAGGCTGGATGGCACTGGGGTTGTTTAGTGCAGTGAAGAGAAAGGTATGTGTGACACGGTCTGCTGTTACAGAAACGAGAAAGGCAATGTTCTGGCTTGTCTGCAGTGGGTAGGAAGAACAGTCATGAATTTAAACAACAGCAAGGGAAATTCTGATTAGGAAAAACTTTCCAATGATAAGACTAATGAAACGGGAGGATAGAGTGCCTGGGGAGTGCGTGAGTCTCTTTTATTGGAGTCTGTAAAAACAGCCTAGACAAAGTCAGAAATGATATAGGGGGAGGTGGTGCTGCCTCAGGCAGGTGCATGGACTAGATGTCTCTCTTAAAGCTCAAGCTCCTGGAGGCATGTGATTAGATGGGAATTTCAGCTTCTATTAAAGAAAGAGAAATGGTCCCTCGCCCTCACAGTTGTAAGGAAGCACCTGAAAATAAGAGCCAGGTTTGATGCCAGTGCAGAACCCAAAATGCAACTCAGAATTTATCTTTGAGGAAATCCAGCCGTTGACGTTGAGGTAGGCAGTGAGGTTCACCTAAGAGCAGGGGGAGGAAGAAACCTTGGATATTCAATGATGGGGCAGCAGAACTTGTCTTGACATGATCTTATCCCAGTGTTACATGATCTTTCTGTATTTCTGCCTGTTTTCTCATGTTTTGATTTTCATCTTCACGCTTTCCCAGAATATAACAGTTGTTTAAATGTGCACTTTAAGCTAGGTAGTGATAGAAAAAGAAATTTGGGGTCAACTGCTTCCCCAAAGACCTTTTGGCAGGGTTAATCAGTACACAGAGTAACTTACCTGGGACAGAAGTGCTGAGAAACTCCTAGCTGTGTGCGCAGGTAAGCATCCTTTGGAAGTCAGCGTAGCCCTGGCTCAGCAGAAGTCCTGCTGTCCCCCACTGCAGAGGTGTTGCCTTTATGGCTCTTGTTTTGGTTAGTTTAATAAAAACTTAGAAGTGGGGAAAAGACCCATGAGGTCATCTTGGTTAATGCCCCTGAGGGCCAGCACAAGGCTGCTCACTTGGAAATGGCTTTAGTTAAAATAATAATTAAGGCAGAGGGTGGAAACTGGAGAGGCAGATCTGTTAGGCCAGTGCTGTCCTTACTATGTCCCTTTTCAATTTTAATTGCCTTGGAAAAAAAGGAAAATCAGAAGGCTTTAAAAGCTCTGATTCTTCCTGCTCTTCACCCCACCCCCCCCCGCCGCCCCCCCCAATCTTGGAGGCATCAACTCTCATCTGTCAAAGTGTAAATCAGCAATTAAAACACAAACAGCGAAATGCCAAAGATGACCCGAAGCACAAAGCAACTGACAAACAAGTCCGGACAAATCGGCGGATAATTTATAAGCATTGCCCTAAAATCTAATTATTTGGCAATTCGAATTTGCAGCCGGCCAGGGCTGTGCAATAAATTTAACCCGCCATAAATTATTTAGGAGCAGCCCGTGGTGTAAATCAAAACCACGAGTGTTTGTTTAAGAAATAAGCTCCTTGTGCATAAAATGACTTTTTTTCTTTAAAGGTTGGGGCGGGGGGAAACATCCCTCAACAAAAACAGCTGGTGTTGAGTCTGTCCCCTTTCCATGGAGACTCCCTTCCCTCTTCCACCCTTACCTTTTTCAAAGGTGTAAAAGGGTCTTTGGTAGGAAGTTTTATGCTTTTTCTTATCAGAAAAAAATCCCTTTTTCTCAACGGCCTCTGCTTGTTTTTATTGCATTTTGAACAGTCAGCTCTGATTTTTATGGGCATCTTTTATTCTTGTGTTTATTAAACTTCTTTACGTGGGGGTGGGTGTAAGGGATAAATTATTCTCTGGTAGCTTTTGAACTGAACAGGCCACACGGTCTTCCTCAAATACATAAATCAGTGTCCTGAAGCGTGCCCTGTCCGCTTTGCACGTGGGCTTCTGGATTAAAAGGCTTTGAGAGCCGGGAAGTTCTTGCTGGGCACTGTATTGTTTTCATCTAATGATGTTAGTGCTCCCAAGATCTAAAATGATAAGCAAAAAAGATTCCTCTGTGGGAATTAGTGTAACTTCAGGTCCTTTCTTCTCTGAACTCGAGATCTGTCTGTTACAGAAAATTATTTAGTGAATATAGTTGTGTGCTTGTTCATTTATTAGCAAGAAGGTCAAGACAGCTGAATTCGTGTATCCTTGCTCTGGTGATAAAGGGTGGAGAGTTTCATTTAGGATGGCTGGGTAGGGAAAGGCTGGGTTTATAACAGTGCTTTCACATGCCTTTATGAATTTTTCAAATCCCTCTTAAAAGGAAATCCCTAGCCATTCTGCAGTTACCCTGCAGCCTCCTGCTGCTGCTCAGCCCACTGGCCTGGGACAGCCAGGTTGCATGGGATGCTTCCACCTGGCACCTCTTTTTTTGGGGGAGCATTTTGGTTTTTTTAAAGGCAAGAATTCTGAGCAAGCTGTCATACAGATTTGCTTGAAGTACCATGAAATCAAAAATGAGAGATTGTTGTGAAGAGAGTGGACCTGCTAATGGATATGTATAAGCCTCCGGCTCTGTAGGTTCCTATTGTTACCATGTTTGGGGGCGCAGCTGAGGGGAGGGATAGGGTGCCGATGTCTTTTTCTTTAAGCGTGTTAATATTGATTTTAGAAGCTCTGTGTTCCAACAATATAAATGCAAATGCCTTGTAATTGGGAGCTGCGTGCAGAATTTCTCAACAGAAAACATGTTCAACTTTTCATGACAATGAAAGGAAAATAAAAAGCCGCTTATTTATTGCTGGTAGTTTGAATCCTGGATTTCCTTTCAAGTTACTTTGCAGTGCTAAATAAAATACCTAATTGCAGTGCTCACAAAATTCAAATGGGTGCATTTGTTCTTCTGGTAGCTTGCAGCTATTTGCAGCCTCTGGACACCCTCAGCATTATTTCAGCACATCCATAACTTCTGGTTGTGCTGTAAGGAAAAGCGGGGTGGGGGGGAGGAAGACGGAGAAGCCCCAAATGCTGCTGGCACAAATCACCGCTGAAGTTGGAACTCAGTGTTGGAAATGGAAATGGGTGAGGATCTCAAGGTAGCACTTACAGGTCATCAGACTGATAAAGGAAAGGAAGTGTCAGTGAACCTCTTCCTTTTCATTCCCCTGTGCCACTCACCTCCACCTTCCCCACCCGGGAAGAAGAAGTGAAGGTCCTTGATGCTGGAGATGGAGCTGAGCGTGTTGAGCTCACCGGGCTGCTGTGAAACATGAGAGAGCGCCCGGCTGCCTTCCTGCATCACGGTCTGTCGCGGGGTTGTGTGTGTGTGTGTCTAAGTGCTCACCATTTCATAATAATTACTAATGAAATTCTAGATCTGTAATAACATTTTGGATATCTAAAACAAACCATATGCTTGTAAAAAAAAAAGAGAAAAAAAGTGGAAACAGATCAACTTTAAGCCATAAATTCTTGGTAGTAGAGGCCTTTTTTTTTTTCCTCCCCCCCTTTCTGTTTATGTTTGATAGATATTTTTGTTTCTGCAGGAATGTCAACTCTTAATTTCATGATGTATCATGGGCTTAAGAAAATTGAATTTAATAAAGGCAAAAGATGAATGGCACCTTTAAAGGTCCCAACACTTGTCTTTATTAGCAGGACAAACTGCAGGGTCTCCAAACACTGCTTCTCTCCAAATGAAAGTTTAAATGAAAAGTACAGCAGTGTCACAGGTTAAATTTCATTGCAGGACTGGCTAACGTCGTTAGTGAGGAGTGGGGCTGATTTCATGGGGCTGGTATCTGTTGCCTTAGATACCAGTGGAGCAAACACTGCCAGAGACTGGAAAAAATCTCTGCTATAGGAAGTGTGCAGATAAACAGCCTTTTGGGAAAGGTCCTTTACCACTTGCTTCAAAAACTGACCAAATAAGCCCAAAAGAGTGGCTGTGCTTTCTCCTGAGACGCTCAAGTCGCTCCTGGGGTTCCACCCCCATTCCTGGCTGTGTGCTTCCCACAGACCTGCAGTAATTCTGGATATCGTTAAATTTTCCACATTTTTTTAGTACGACTTTTTATTTCTTCCGTCTGTCTTAATCTGACCCTATTGGAAGTGCTTTTTGCCTTTGGTTCTGGAAGGCGAGCGACGCCTTTGTGTATCAGATCAGCGGCAGGGCTGTCTTTCAGTCTTGCTTTGCGTCCAGCCACTTGATGGCCCCTGAGGATGCTTCTGGTCCCTCAGGACCGATCTCAGCGTGGCAATGCAGCCCTGCTGTGAAATCTAGCCGATGCGTGGCCCTCTTCAGGAGGGGGAACGCTCATCTTGACCTGCCGTGGGCTTGCCCGCTTCCACGGTCACCCCCTGAGCAGGGTGCAGACCGAAGGGACAACGAGCCGCCCCATCCTGGTTTGAAAGATGGGGTGGTGTTATCCTGGGGTTAAGCCTGGCTCTGTTATGACATCCTGTCCATTGGCTTCAAACTTTGCAGTCCATTTTCCTTCTGAAAAGAAACTCTCATTTGGAGCCTATCTGTGGTAGCTCTTTTGAAGGGAGGATCAGCTGTGTCCAGCATTTCTTACTCAGATCGAGTTTCTCGTGTTTCACGGGTCCTGCTGTGTAGCTGAGGCTGGTGAGTTTATCTGCACCACAGCAGGCAATCCAGGCGATACTCAGGTCTTTTTCCTCTGTCCTCCTCCCCTTTCAGCCCACAGGCATTTTGTCTTTCCCAGGGAAACTTGGTTGGTGGCTCCTGGTGGGGTGGTGTGGCCGTGGGGAAGGATGCGCCCAAACCTCTGCTCTGCCTAGCCTGTTTGGCACACAGCGAGTGTGGCACAGCTGACCGTGGGGAAATGGTTAAGCACTGCGTCAGCTGCAGCTTGACTGCTTGGTGTCTACACTTGGGCACTTCAGTGCTGTTAGCGCTTGGGCTTTTTTTGTTGTTGTTGTTGTGCGTTTTTTTTCACTCCTAACTCCATCTCAGCGGCACGTGCTCCCCGCGTGCCCTGGTCTGGGCTGTGTGCCTGTCGCTCTGGGGAGCTGCTTTGCTGCAGCCGCGGGCTCTGTCCACCATGGAACTTGGGTGTTTCTCCTGGCTTTTTAAATTATTTGTTATTTCCATTTACCCACCCAGCTTCTTGCCCTCCCTCTGCCTGCCGGGGTGGTGATGTCATCAGCTCGTACGTATGACCTCACGATAATTTCCGCCTGCGGGTCGTGAGGGTTGCAGCCAGGGTCCAAAAACTGTGTTAGTTCCTCTGCAGCGGCTGCATTTTCCACATGCTAATTTTACTCACAGGAGTTGTTTTTTTTTTTTTATTTTTTATTATTTCTTATTTGTCTCTTCCAGATGTTTTCAGGCAGTTTTTTTTTGTTGTTAAACTAATTCCATTCATGTTTTAAAAATTTATGAAAGCGCTAATAAAAATGTCAAAGTGGTAAAAATGTTAGCTTTTGCTCTGCTTTGATTAAATTTTGCAAACTGTTTTTGAATATTAAAAAGCAATATTTTTTTTATTCTCTCTCCCTCTCTCTGTTTCTCTCCAGAAGTGATTTGAGAGGCTTGTTGCATGGATATCACTCAGCCGGCTCATTTGCACTCCAGAACCTTGGTGCCATGCATCTCTATTAAATAACATAGACAAATTATTCTTTAAAGACACCAAACAAATTGTCACTTCTCCTCTTACATTAAACTGGAAGGAGGAGAGGGAGCGGAGAAGGAGGGGGGTGAACACAAAGGATTTTATCGCTTTTATTCAGTGGTCGGCTTTTTTTAATTTCATGTATATTTTTTAATAATTGAGAAATCCATCGCAACTGGATTTATTTAAACTTTTTATTAACAGATCCATGTAAATTTTTGATTGCTGATTATTCAAATAATTGAACATTCTTCTGATGAAGGAATGTTTTTATTTCTGTATCAGCATAAATTGGCTACAAAGAGGAGGATTAAGCAGGGCTTGCTACTGTGCCGTATCGCATAGGGATGGATTTGGGGGGGGGGGTTTCCAGCTCCTGTCCTCACTCTGTTCAAGGAGAGCAGTGCTCCTCAGCTTCACCTGGCAAGGAGGTGCTTCATGCAGTAGCTCCTGTTGTCTGTCTGGTGGTATCCTCCAAAAGGACGCAAGGTGGAGAGGCTGCTACTGGTCTTGGGGAGGGCACAGCCCCTGGGGTGTCCTTGCTAAACAGACATGAGCCCATTGCAAGTGCGTCCCCACGTACCCTCGGTGGTGCCAGCACATGCGGGTGGTGCCAGACCGCCTGCCTTGGGTTCGACTTAGGCAGCAATGTGTGTGGTTGCAGCGCTGAGCCCAGGGACATCTCTGCTGCCCGTCCCAGCTGTGATGAACATCAGCACCATCGCCCTCCGTGCCCACGGTGTTGGATGTGCTCTGTGCTCCGACACCACTTTCCCCTTCATAGTGCAGAGCTTCATGTCAGGCTTGTTTTTGTTTGGGACTGTCAGGCCCTTCCCAGCTTGCTAGGTAGGATTGTTTCCAGCTTCATTTTTTGTTTGCTTTAAATGAACAGCTGCTTTTCTTTTTGCCCTATTCAGGAAATCATCGAATTCCCTATCCTGAAGCTGAATGGCAGGACAATGGAGATTGAATCCACCTTTCACATGTATGTTCAGCCTGTGGTGCATCCCCAGCTTACGCCCTTCTGTACAGAGGTAAAGTGCAAAGGTTCCCCGGTGCTCCAAGAGTCTCCTTGGGAAGCAGGTTTCCATTGCACCAGGGGTTGGGGTCGCCTCTTCATGATGCAGCTGAAAGGCAGTGTGTCATGCCAGCCTCAAATTAAGGACAAGGGGAATAATTTTTTTGTCACAGCAGTGAAGACCTCAATTGAGATTCATAAACAACTCTCTGATCTGCTAACTGAGATCAGTTGTGTTTACAAGTAACAAATGTCTTCCTGTATGACCACAAAATAAAAGCACTCATGATAGCTGGTGCTCAAAATCCTGTAGCTTCCCTGTGAGGTCTTCGTGATTCTGCTGTGCTGCTCTGTGGTGGGGAAGGTCAGAGAGGACATAGTCTGAGGGAAGAGTGTTGTACTGCCGCATGGTCCAGAGGCTTTAAATGACTCTTCTATGGGCCTGCCTGTGGGGATTTGATGAATCCTTCAGAGTGGTAGGGTAACCCACATCCGTATTTTTAAGACTTTCTTTTTGATGTCATGCTTGTGGGACACTTGAAATGATTGCTGGAGAAGTGGCCTCTTGTTATGTGGTTGCTCTCATTGCTGAGGACAGATGCTCTTGAGCTGCGGCCACCTTTCTCCAGATACAGATGAGAGGATGAAGGTGGTAAGTGCGATCCCTGATGGATCAAAGGAATAGGGGGCAGAGGCTGTTTTTTGATTTAGGGTTTTTATTATATTTTCTTCATTCAACACAAAGTTAACTGTTCTGCAAGTGTGTTCTTCCTCCCCGCTGTAGCCATTAAAACAAATTTTCGAAGTTCCTTTTGGTCCAGGCTTTTTTCCCTGTTACTCTAAGTAGTTTCAATATTGGCCAGCTCAGTGACTGAAATACTGACTATGGGAACCAGGGTATCCAAGGCCTTCATTCTGTCCTGGTCCTGTCCGGGACACACCATGGTGTGTTTTCCCTGACCTCTGTGGCTGCGCGTTTAGGTCCTTGAAGTGCTTGTCCCAGCTGTACTAACTGATGAAAAATGACTCCTCTGCGTTAGGTGGAGTCCCCTTCAGGACCAACCAGCCCTTCCATATTTCCACATTGTAAAAACAAATACCTTTTTTTTTTCATTCTCTTGTAACTAAAAACCAGCTGAAGGTATTTTATTTAAACTTTAAAAAAAAAAAAAACAACTAAGCACAGAAAACATTATTCCCAGGAGAGGGGCTTTCAGAAAGCTATAAATGTGTGAAAACAGAGGGCTATAATGGAAACAGTTTTGCAACCTTAATACTGGAAGGCTGGACAACTACTTTGGCTGTCCTTATCCCCATGAGACTTGCTGGACACATGCTTGTACAAATGAGAAAAATCTCGCAGCTTGCACCTGATCTTTGTTAATGTCATCTTCTAGAGTAGAGCCCAAAATATCCCTTTTGCATGCCATCTATATTCTAGAGAGAAGTTGTCTCGCTTATTAACTCCCACCAAAATTCCTTTTTCTGGAAATTCCTCTGTTGTGTCCTTCCCCCTGCGGCTAAAGGTTGCAGCTCTGTTGTTGCATGAGAGTCTGCATGACTTGCTTGGTGTGGCTGCCTGAGCTGAACAGAGCCTCCAGCCTGAGGACATTGAGAGGTTCTCTAGACACCAAGCTTGTGACAGAGACATTCAGCCCATCTAATCCTCCCTCAACGTGGTGCTGGTTTCTCTGCCTTCTCTTGCTCTTGGGAGCCTGGAGCAGCTGTCTGTGTCTCCTGCATGGAGCCCATGTGTGTGTGCTGGCCATGCATTTGCTGGAGTCCTCAGGATGGGCATGGTTGTGTCCCAGTTGCAGCATTGTGCTGCAGATTCTGCCGCTGACTTCACTCTGGTGTCTTGTGTCCAGGATTGGATAAAAATGGGCAGTCCTGAGGCCAGCAGGCAAAATGATCACAGGACCCCCACAGGTCTGTCCTGGTGGCACAAAATCGTCCAACTCGCCAGGTTTGGCAAGTTCTCTGTTACTAACAGCTTGGGTTAGGGAGCTGTTTTTAATTCTAGCCGGGAAGCCACCAGTTCCTGGGCAACCCCCATTACGCCCATGCTGCTCAGTGCACAGCATGGCCCCTGCCTGCCCTGGCTTGGCAGTCTTCCCTGCCTGTTGCAGGCTGCTGTGAGGTCCAGGGGGTGGGATTGTGCTGGAGGGGTAACGGAGCTTGTCCCTGGGCCCCGCATCTGGGGCTGACTTTGAAACCCTGCCCTAAGGAGCCACAGGTGAGCTTGGTCCTACTGAGGACCTTACTAAACAGTTGCAAAAATATCCTTTTGTATCTGCAGTGATTTTTTTTTTGCGGAGGCTGTAGTCGCTATGTAGAGACCTGTGGAGTTGGTGGCTCCTGCTAGGCAGGCACAGAGGTCAGCCTGGTGCTGCTGGTGTAGGTTCCCCTGAGACCCCGGAGACACGCCGGGGCATGCTGTGTGTTCAGCTCCTGCAGAGCCACTGCCTGCACAGCTCCAGTGTTTGCCATTGACTTTCAGCTGGTTTATGTTTTCTGAAAAATACCCATTTTGCTAAATGCCAGTAAAGGGCTTTGTCTAGGCACCTCTACCTTAAAAGGGTGAGATTTATTGGCTTCTTTCTCTACAAAGAAAGACCAGGCCTGATTATCAGATTGTACACAAGAGACAAGTGCTTAGATAATCAGCAAACTGTCTCAGAGTAGAAATACGATGGTTTCCCAGATAAACTCTGTAGGAAAAGCAGTGGTGTTGACATTATACGGGAGCCTGTCTGCTGTGCTGCTGCTTTCCCCTTTCCCCTCCACTCGCTGCCTTTGCCAGGAAGCAATAGGACTGCTTGGTATAGACTGTGTGTGGGAGGATTACTGGGATTGCTCGATGTTACTTACTCCTTGGGTCTGGAGTACCTCTCTCATCCCTCTTCCCTCTTGAAGAAGACAGCACAGCATGGGAAGGGTGTCTGCAAGGGTGGAGAGCTCATGGTCACCTTCAAGGCATCCCCTTGCTTAGCTTTTGGTGTGTCTGTGCTCTGCCCTGGCTACAGGAGGTTCCTCTGACCCCCCACACTAATGGCCAGGAGCACGTCTTCCAGGGCTGGCTCACTCTGTAGCCCTCATTTGGTCCCCTTTCTCTTGACTTGCTGCTTATAAAACAACAGGTCAGGAGGCTCGGTTATGATGAGGGGTGTGCTGAATGTTTAGGCAGAGAAGGTGGAAAGTGCTTGCAAGTGGTTAAAAGCTGCTTTTAGGTGTATAAAGCTTGTTGTGCCCTTTTGGAAGTTGCAGGTGGTTTGTCTGATGCCCAAGAAAGTTCATGCCAAGAGCTTAAGTGAAAGGTTCCCTCCAAACAGAAGGTGCTTGTACAGGATTTTTCATGGTACTTTGCTCTCTTTTTGTGATTAATTTTTATTGATTTTTTTTTCCAGAAGGAACAGACAATAAAAGTACAAAAAGATAAATGCCTTATAGCTTGTTTATGTTCCCAAGTACCATATGCTTCTTGGGATTGCCAGTGAAACTTTACAATTGTGCAGTTTTACGTTTTTATACTTTATCAAAGCTGCAAGACTAGATAATACTGCAGAGACCCAATCCACACTAGGCTGAGTGTTACAGATGGACATAACTGATAACAGAAAGGATCAGAAGGGGTGAGAGAGTAGAGATCTGGTCTGCCTTGAGCACACTCTGACCTGTATTGAAATGTACCCATGGAGCAGGTATATCCTTTTGTATTCGTATGTACGATTTCTGCAGCATGAACCTTGCATGCATATGTTCTTGGCAGTGTGTTCTTGTACTGGTAAGTTGATACTTTGCTTGGCCTGGCAGGGAAGGAGGGAAAGAGTCCTGGGCAAGATAAAGCAGTGACTCTTCGGTGGGGACCTCTGCATCCGCCATCCTGTCCCTCCGTCCCTCCTGATGGGAAATGTCTGGATGAGGCCATTTCACGTTGTCCTCCCGTGGCCGTCAGGGGTGCGGCACTGAACAGATGCACTCCTGAAGGTGCCCGAGCGATAGAAGCTATTTACATCAGTGCTGGCTGTGATACCGAACAGTTGCCTGTCATCCTTAGTATAGGGGAGACATGGACCTGTTGGAGCAGGTTCAGAGGAGGGCCACAAAAATGATCAGAGGGATGGAACACCTCTCCTATGAGGAAAGGCTGAAAGAGTTGGGGTTGTTCAGCCTGGAGAAGAGAAGACTCTGGGGAGATGTTATTGCAGTCTTCCAGTACTTCAGGGGGCTTTTTAAGAAAGATGGGGCCAGATGTCCTGTCATGACAGGACAAGGGATAATGGTTTTAGACTAAAAGAAAGTGGATTAAGACTAAATATAAAGAAGAAGTTTTTTACTATGAAGGTGGTGAAAACATTGGAATGTGTTGCCCAGAGAAGTGGTAGATGCCCCATCCCTAGAAACATTCAAGGTCAGGCTGGACGGGGCTGTGAGCAACCTCATCTGCTTGAAGATGTCCCTGCTCACTGCAGGGGGGTTGGACTAGATGGCCTCTAAAGGTCCCTTCCAACCCAAACTGTTCTATGATTCTATGATCCTTTCCCAAAAGCTCATCTTTCAGCCACTTCCAGAGGTTTGATTTGAGCTGCCCTCTGAGAGGCAGAGCCAGCACTTTGCAGTAGGTGAACTGTCTACCTCTGCCAGGCAAATGCATGGAGAGGAGGACAGCAAGAAAAGCGAAAAACAAGCCAGTGAGTTTTAAAAACTGCTCTAAAGAGCTGTGTGTTAATCTCTCAAATCTATTTGTGTCTCAGAGTATGGAAAGTCTGTAGCTAGCAGCTGTTGCCCAATTAAAATACAGATTAATATAAAAACAGTTTCTGGAATATAAAACAGTGTGTGTGTCCCTCCACTTCCTTAAAATTCCACCTCATAATGGCTTGATGAACTCGAGAAACCCACCTAGAGGAACTCTGCATTCTTAAAATTAAAATACTTTCCCTAAAAGCTATATATTACCATTCCATGGAAGTCACTATGAGGAAATAATCTTTCCACTTACAGCTTATTCAGTGAGTCAGGTATTTGGTATTCATTAAATGTAATTACAGTTTAATTGGAGTTTAATCTCTTTTTCTTTTTTTTTTCTTCTCTTCCTCTGGGTTCAGTGCTGTAAGCCAAGCAGCCAAAGAAAGAGAGAGGTAGAAACCATTGAGCTTCTTTCAGTTGCCACACATTTAATAAAGCAGAGCCCTGTGGTTTGTGAGAGGGCTTACGTTTTATGAGTAGGTTGAGCTGGTCTGTGTGGAAGAGTTACTCCAGGGTGGCGGTGGGGCTGTCAGCACCTCTCAACTGGACGCTATGACTTCTGGAGGCTTGGATGCATGTGCAGGCAGCAGGGCATGCTCCTAGGCTGTGTTTGACCTTTATTTTATGAAAACGTGTGAGATGTGTAGCTTCAGGAAAGTGCCATATGAAGTGAAATCCTGTAGTGTGCACTTGTTTTAATAATGATTTTTTTAATTACTTGGGTGCATTGATGGCCAGCTACTGACCTCCGATATTCAATATGTTAAAAGACAGTTTTGTCAGTTGGAAGGCAGACAGAAAAATTATCTGTTTTCCATGTGCCTCAAGCTATCCTGGGCAGACACAGGCAGAGGCCCATGAGACTGCATTTTTTTTATGCATGTGTCTGGCTTTAAACGGCCAAGCAGTCCAGGTACAGTCAGTAGGACTATCTGTTGGCCGGACCTGTTCCTAAGGAACCTGAAAAACAAGAGTATACCAGGGTTCTGGAAGAAAGTGATTCTCTTCAGATTTCATTCAGTTGTTTTAAATACAATTTTGAAATGCAGGGGGATGCTGTGATGGACTATGGGAAAGCACACGTGCCGGCTGCCCAGTGCAGGGGAAGATGACTGGGTCCACTCTGGGGCTGACTTACCAATAGTGGTCTGTTCTGTTCATCTAACGCTGTGCAATTTTGGTGTCACCGTGGTAGCAGGGGAATGACCAGAGACCCCAGTAGTTACCGCTGCCTGTGTAAGTCAGAGCAACAGCAAAACTGGTGAAATGCATGTTGAAAAAGGGCAGCATTTTGGGCGTTGGGCTGGTGCAGTAAGCAGAGCGCACACTGCTCCCCAGGTGGGTCCTGCCCTGCTGAGAGTTTGCTGTTTTATGGTGTGGGTAGGAGCCCCCCCCCAAGTTTCTGTGTTTGGGATGAAGCTGTGCCCTTGCTCATGGCTGTAGAGCTGCCAGGGTCACTTCGCTGCGGCTGGTTCCTCAGCGATGTCCACATGGGTCACCGGAGGATGTTTTGGTAGCAGCGAAATGGACAGGAGAGGAGACCTCTCTAATGATCTTTTGAGTGCTGCTCTGACGCCTGCTTTCTGTTTGTCTCTTGTTTCAGCTGACTGGGATTATTCAAGGCATGGTGGATGGGCAGCCGAGCCTCCAGCAAGTGCTTGAGGTAAGCAGAGTAACCTTTAGTTCCCGAACTCTGACCTCTGGTCCTGTAGTCCCCTCTTCATCTCTTTCCCTGCACCCTCCCCTTGCTGAGAATCGAACCGCGTAATTTGACTATGATTACAGCTTCATTAGAATAACATTTGCTGTCACATTGGTGACACGCTGCTGAGAGTATTGAACCATTGATCTGTCATCTCCAGCTGTTCATGTCAGGGGTGCTGACAAGATATCCAAATTCCTGCCAGTAGATAGAAGAGGCGATTCTTGCTTGAGCCAGTTTTAAAGCACCAAGACACTGCTCAAGACCACTGCTCTGGGAGCTTCTGCCTTCATTTTCTTTCCCCTCACTCAGCAATTTATTAAATTATTTTTTTCTACCTATTTAAATGCTCAATAATACATGTAGTATAGAAAGAAAATGTCTCTAAAATCTAATCTGGAGGATGTGCGAATGCAGATATAGCCCTAATAATGCCATCTGCTTAATGTTGAATTCCTACAGCATTTAGGGCTTAATTAGCTTGGAAGTATTTCTCCATCAATAGCTTTTGTTGGTAGTCAAATAGTGAAGGAAACCTCCTCAAGCAGAGCCCGCTCGGGCTGCAGGTTGCTGTTCGATGCATATTGTCTGTCAGGATTTCCACTGCTGTGTTACCTAATTGTTCCTAATCAGAATAATTGCAACAATTGCTTATGTGAGGAAATCAAATTAAAGGCTTTAAAATCCTCCATGGAGACAGCACTTCATGGGCGCTCACATCAGGGATTTTAGAAAGGTTACTGCTGCTGTCCCTTGCTGCAGGAAGCCTTGTGCAGGGCTGGCTGTAAGATCCCAGCAGCTCACGGGAGGCAGAAATGGGGCTGAGAGGCTGGGTGCTGCTTTGTGGCAAGCTTTACTTCAAAGGGACGTTGCACGGTCGGTCGCAGAAAGAAATGCTGTCCTTGGCTGGAAAGGCTGTGGCTGGAAGGGCTGTAGCATTGACATGAGGCTGAAGACGGTGCTCTGTGGCGATGGTGTCTCGCATCCATGCAAACTCCCAGCTCTCCCAGGTCCCTGGTGCTTTCCGGAGAGCATGTAGCAGTGGTGCATGTCCGTAAGCATACGGGTGCCTGTGCCTGCTTCCCTGGGAGGGAGACCCCTCTTTGCCTGGATGAGTGAACGTACATCACTGCTGGAGTATTACAGAAAATGGTTCATTCTGTTTCTATGGGAGCTTCTTAGAGTGTGGAAACATTTCTGTAGATATATTTTTTTTATTTGGACTGAGAAGGTGTTCATACAGCAACATGTTTCTAGGTTAAAATGAGATTCGGGTCAGGCAGCTTCTGGGGCATGTGAGTTTATTCAGGAGCAGAAGGTCTTGAGTGAGGGAAAAGAGCGTAGATTTCTCTTGCTGAAGCACCGGAACTGCTGCTAGTGAGGCTGTGTAATAGCAGCTGATTGTCTGTCACCTGTCACTGGAAGATTTTGGGCACGTCATTTGCTAGTTCTAGCTGGAAAAAGTGTCTGTGCAGGGGTTTTAGTCTAGGTTAGTTCCTCCTGGTTAATCCCCAAGGTGGATGTGCATCCTCCAGATTAACATGCCCCATTTCTGAAGTGGATCCAGAACATCTGTCCCTGTGGGAAGTTTATCAGGAATAGTGGATTCACTTTAAATCCACACTGTAGCCTGAACAAGCACCTCCTCAGAACTGTAAGGAAGAAAGAGACACCCATCCTGGAGAGGAAGAGGACATGTGGCTTTGCTTGTTACTGCTGCACACTGCCTGTGGGTGCTCAGCCTCTCCATTTCTCCCAGTCTCCCATATCCCCTTGGAGCTGTATGAATTGGAGCATGTGAGGGATGCTATCCCAGGATGCCTGTGTTTTCGCCTCACAGGAGGGGACACAAGTTATGCTCACTGCAAGCCCATTTGGTGGAAGGAAAGGAAAAGTGGAGGAGGAGTGCCAGGTAGCAGTGCAGTTGTATCGTCCCGTTAACACTGCACAACTTCCATCCCTCCATGAGCAGAGCTGCTGTGCTGTCTGATAAGATCGCTCTGCTCTGCTCTGCTCTGGTTGCCTGATGTCTCCTATCGGAAATCTTCAAAGGTCCAAACGTGCTGTTGTTGAGATGGCAAGCAAAGAGAGAAGAGAGAGAGGGAGAGGGTGGATAAGATCACAATTTTCTTCTCTCTTGATTGCAGGCAGCTTATCTGAGTTTAACTGTTGTGGCTCGGCCTGTCTCTGAAAAACTCATCCCTTTTTCTTGCCTTCCTTTCAGAGGGTTGACGAGTGGATGGCGAAGGAAGGCCTCTTAGATCCCAGCGTCAAGTCGATTTTTGTGACCTGTGGAGACTGGGATTTGAAAGTGATGTGAGTATGGAAGGGGAGGGAGATTTTTCTGTGCTTTATTGCTCCATGCTTGCCTGTAGTGCGTGCCTCTTTGTCCTTAAAAGCCTCCGACTGTCCCCAGTCTTTGTTTCTTAGGGAAATCGTTGTGTGCTGTGCATAATTGAGAGTGGAGGGTTGTTTAAGAAGACAGATAGGTGCTGGGCATAGCGCAAGATCACTGCCTAGGATATTCCCTATGGCGAATGAATCCTGTCAGAACCCCAAGAAAGGTTTAAAGTGGAGCTTTGTGATGTTTTCCCTTTTATCCAATATACTTTCCCAAGGGATGGATTATTCTGAGCGCATATGTGGAACTCTGTTTCTGTACACCCAAATCAAGCAGTGGTCCTTACCTGACCTCCATGTGCAAAGCTTTCTCTCTGTCATCTTGACACACCAACTGGATGTGAATCACAGAGTAGACTTCAGAAAGAGAGTGCAAGCCAAGTCTGGCACACTTCATCGGTATTTTTATCATTAAGGTCATCTTCATCAGCTGGGTGACTGTGTCTGGAGAGTACCAGGTGGGGACCTGCACTGGGATCTGCAAGTGTCAGTGTATGTGCATGTTTTGTTATGAAAATAGCTAGAACACCAACCTAAAAATGTTATGGTAAAAAAAGCAGAGTTAAATGTCTAAGAATTAGATTAGTCTAATCTGAAAGGAGTTTGCAGTGTCATATTTTGCTGAATTCACTCGGTTTCCTGTAATCTCACTTCAGCTTTTCATTTTCTCAGAGCGCTGGGTAAAGGCTACTGTTGTTATCACACTGGTAAAGCATGGGCTTGACACATCCAATGCTAAACTGACATCCACAACTCGTTAGTAGTGTTACTTGGTTTTCCATGTGACATTGGTTTCCCCAACTCGGAAGCCTAAATAAACTGCACACAGCTTGGGAGCAGTCAGCACCAGTTCTTCCCTGCAGAGTGGTCTTTGTAGAGTGGCAGCTCTTTGCCTCTTCTTGGTGTGATTAGCGAGACATGAGACATGAGGATTGAAGCATCAGCACAAGCGCAAGTGGAGATGAGAAATTTGCCATGCTCCAGACAGGAGTGTGGTATGAGAGCTTTTGTGTCAAAATCTGGGTCTCTGCTGGGGCCTTGTCCAGAGCTGGTATATATTGCCAATTCCTGTGTTACTGGTTTAAATTAAGAGTGAGGCTTATTTTTCTTTATATATCATTTTTAAACTTTTATTAGAGACCAGACCAAGACAGCTGCAGGGATGTGCTAAACTTCTGTTTCTCATCTGTTTTCTTTTCTCAGTTCTTTACTGCTGTTCTGAGACTCCAGTTTACTGCTTTTGGTGATGGCTGTGAGGAACAGAGTTATCTGTGCTCAAAGCCCATCTTTCCATCGTTTTTGTGGTGGAATAGCAAGGTTTCCAGATAATGACAACCTAACTTGGTGTCTGGATGGAGTGGGCAACCTTCTGGATGTTTTTGATTGTTCTTTTTTTGCTTCAGAGTTCTACGGTGGGCAAATAGAGGTAAAGATGAGCCCCGTTTCTGGTGAGTCATAGGGGTTGTGGGGTGAGCTGGCTCAGCAGGACCTGCAGTTCTGGAGCAGAGATACTTGATTCACCATTTGCAGTGGTCTCTCGCATGGATTGTGCCTTACTAGTCAGCTGGAAAAGAAGACTCCACTCCTGACCATGAGGTTGCAGTGAGTGGTTCATTTCTCCCTCTTCCTTTTAAAAAATTTTTTTAAACCATTAACTTCAGAATTCAATCCTGAAGCATCTCCAGGGCAAAGCAGAAAATACATTTCATGTTTCCAACCACATGGATAGCGGGAGCCTGGCTGCAGCTGCTTGGTGAGTAGCACATCACGCCGCTCCGTCACCAATTGGGTGCAGCAGCATGTAGCGTCACATCTGATTAGCGCCGTGCCAGTGAATGAGGCTTGAGTGAGGACTCCCTGCCAGCTCTGACTTGTCTCATTTCCCATTACTTTTATCCGTCACCACAAATGCCGAGTCTCCCTCCTGAACTAATTAAGTTTGCGTGTGTTTAGACACATTGCCAAATAGGGTTTAGCAAAGCAGAACTGAGCATCTCTTTTTAAAGAGGGAAGGCAGAAAGCTGAAACAAGGCCACTCCGACAGGGAGATAGAGCCTCAGAGATGTGGAACATCCAGGATGTATTCCAGGGAATCACCCCATGCTTCCCTACAAGACTTGTGGTGTAGCTGGTACCCTTTGCTACCGTGTGGAGAACACGCACTGGGCACAGCAGGCACTGGGGGCAATGGGAAGGGAGGTGATGCTGCTTGTCCACATTTGGAGGAGTGTGTTTGTGGAAGCATTGCATGGTAGAAACTGCACTGGGTTCCAGAGGAATTCAGGACAATGAGGTGAGCACAGCACTCCCTGGCTTAGGGAGCAACAACTTGGGGCAGGTCCATTCCTAGCTCTGCTGCTCCTTTTCTCAGCTTCCTTAGCAATGAGAGCTGCCTGCACAGCTGCCCGTGAAGCAAGGTGCGGTCCTCTTACCCAGTGTCTCATGTAGTTTAGAGTTCCTGTCCCCAGTTCTCTTTAGCTCGTTTGTTGGTGGGAAACCATGCAGCCTTGTTCCTGGCTTCTCCAGCAGTGACCTGGACATTTAGTTTGGCTTCTGTCTGCATGTGCTGTTGAAGAGGTGAGGCATGGTATCTTCTGGGCAGGCCTGTCTACTGTGAGTGCTTCCAGCGGGTGCCACTGGTAGGTACCAGGGCACTGGAAGGCACAGCAGGGTGAGCAGCCTGCACGAGAGGCAGTAGCTGGGACAAAGAGGAGGAATATACAAGCCTGTCAGTGGTGGATACAGGGTAGGGTGAGCAGATAGCCCTGTCAAATCCAGGAGTTGCAGTATGTGTAGCACTCGTAGCTCAAAGAAATGCACCAGAGGAGCAGCAGTTGTCAAGGTCCTTCTCTCTGTTGATGGTGTCTAGCACTGAGTCTGCAGGATTCAGGAAGGAAACTCAGCTGCTAAAGGACCTGTGAAGCGCCTGCTTGGCTCAGGGATCTTCAGGGAATCAGGTACTGTGTGGCTGCAGACTTGATTTCTCTTGAACATTGGAGCTTGCTTGGAAGATCACAGAGCTGTTTGTCTGGCTTCCTTCTGACAACAGAGAGCAGTAGTCACAAGGACTGTGTGCCCAGGAGAGGACACCAAACATCTGGGAAGGGCTTATGACGGTTCAGCATGAGTCAGTCTCCTCAGCCGTGCTACCAAAGGCTTTGTCATGGGCATGGTGCACCACCAGAAGGAGAGTCCCTGTTGGAGGGATTTGGTTGCTGCCAGAGAGAGCCCATTGCACGAGAGGGCTCAGAAATGGAGCACTGAACCTCTGCTGGCTGCGCTTGGATCAACTGGCTTTCAGCGCTCGGTGTGTGTGAACCAGCATGGAGTCGGGGAGACGGCAGCTCTCCTGCCACCCCTCCCCTTCCCTCTTGTTAAGATGCAATTTCTTTAATGAGGAAAACCTCTTGAGTAGGAACATCACCTTTCTGAAGGCTTGTCCTGACAAGGCAGTTCAAGCCGACAGAGTCGCATATCAACTTCAGCAAATATCAGTCACTCATTACAGAGACTCTTCTCCCCCCCCACCCGCCAGCAACACCCCTCGTTCCCAGACAAGGGAATGAATCACACTCCTGCTCTTGAATACATCATGACAAGCCGTGGTTCTAATGAGAGAGGGCCATTCATTCTGGGTGGAAAGTTCCCTGTGTCGACACAGAAATGTTATTAATTAAAGAGAGCTACCTGAAGCAAAAGATGAAAGGAGCACCAGAGCTGCCAAGCTAAAATATGAGTGGGGATACAGCCTCGTTAAGCGCACGGTCCTCGGGCCTCCGGGTGCTCAGCGGGAGGATTCCTTTAGCCTGTTGCAAGGAGCTATCCTCCAAGTTTAACAGCACCAGGGCCGGATTCAGACACCTGGTGTAATCTGCGTTAGTGCTTGGACCTCATCCTGCACCTAGGATGGAACTGTCACTAGTGATTAAGCAAATTGTACTGATGCAGCATTGGGTGGTGAGGGTAACATGCCTCTGAAGGGCTGAGGGAGCCACTGACTGTAGGAGACGGTTTTAGTGGAAAGAGGGTAGTCAGTGTCTGCCAGGGTTGAGCCCTTGTAATGTAAGCTCTTTAGTGTGGTTTATCTCCTCTGAAATGTCAAAATGCCTGCCTCCATGTATGGAACTGGTTTATCTGCTCTTAAGCACAATGTGAATTAATCTTGGCAACCGTAGAAGCATTTTTGCTGTGTGTTCATAGGCAAAGAGCTGAGATATGGTGAGGTTAAGTGATATGCCTATGGTTGTGCAAACAGGCAGAGGCAGAGAAAGGAGCTGAAGCCACATGTGCTGAATCTCAGACCTGCATCTTAATGTCAAGAACATCAGTTAATCCTTCTCCTTCCAGTTTTGGATCATTCTGCAAACACACCGAACATCGGTGAACACACATGTAGGCTTTGGTCTGTATACCTCCAACATGAAGGTGCTTTTACTGCACTTACTGTGGCCGATCAGAACATGCTAATTTATATCTTTACAGGAAACTACTGCTCAGAAGTTTTTTATTTTCTTTAATAAGTGTTAAAAAGGCAAGTACTCTCTAATATAGTGATAAAACAGTGAAGTGTCTTGAAATGTTTATAGCCCTTGGTGCTCTTCCTAGGTTGCATATTAGTAAATTTTAAGCAGTAAATTATACCATTGCTTAATTTTATCTTACTGTTTTAATTCTTTCTTTGCAAGTTGCACAGGCTGGGACGATGCCTGCCCTCTTAGACCAGCTCCGACTATGGCAATGGGTTGGTCTTTCCAACCTTGTGTCCTGGAGGCTTGGCTTGAGATCAGCCTTAGGTCATGAATGAAGAAGGATTGATGGTGCTGGTGTCCCTTGTGCATGCTGTTCTTTGTCACAAGACTGGGAGGGGCTTGGCCTCTCTGCCTGAGGGAGAAATTTGCAGACAGCCACTTAATAGAGTGAGTGGGACCGCTGGGGTAGCCGAGGGGAGAGGCAGGAGAAGGTGTGGGGTGGGCTGGTTGGGTGGCAGCAGGGCAGGGGGTGTGGTCAGGGGGTGGCTTTAAGGGTAGTAAGAAAGAGCTGGTAACAGAAAGATAACATGGTAATCTGCATTTAAAAATACTAAACCAATTGCTTTCCAGCTAAGATCTTTGGATTAGCTTGTTGTTGTTTTTAGTGGGGATCATTTTGCTGACCAAGCCTATGGTGTATCTCTCCACACGGTTACACTGGCTGAAGGAAGAGGGTGGTGTGAACTACAGTGCAGGGACGGGACTGAGTATCCAGGGTCAGGAACCTTTCGAATCAGCTTTGCTGATGGAGTCATTCATGTAATTACATCCTAAAGTGCTTTGCCAGAGCTAAGCAAGGCAGCCTTGTGAGCATGCTATTCTGTAGCACTTACAGGGAGTAGCACTGACCCCATTCACTTCTGTGACCCTGCAGTCCAGCTTTTTGTTTTTAAAGGAAATAATATCATTTATGCAAAACAAATTTTGGATCTTAAGGTTCCCACTCTATTCACTCTTATGTAAAATCAATATAGCACTTTTGTTATCCTTCTGCAGCAGTTCCCCTGGCTGTCTCCTGTTTTTGCCTTTGTTTGAAATCCATTGGTTGCATGAGCTTCTGCAAGTTATGTTGTCTGAGATGTGTGGCTCTGGGAATGCCTTTGGGTTAAGCTTTGGACATGAAATCTTTGCATAGGGATCATCATGCAATGGACTATCACCTTCAGGTCTGCTACTTGTCTGGCACGTCATAGCAAAGACATCTGTCATAGTCAGGGCTGCAGTGGCCACAGATTTATTGATCTGTGATGCCCAACGCACTCTGGAGAGTACGGACTCTGCTGCCTGGGAGTTAGGACCAAAGGAATTGGAAACAGTGTGAAAGATGGTGGAGAAACTTGAAATAAATTTATAGTTAGGGGAGAATAAGACAGGCATTGCATCAAGTACTTTATTTCCAGCACTGAACCATTGGGATGGGGTAATGAATGGAGAAGGCAGATTTTCCATCGCTGGGTAACTTAGCTCAAGCTGTGTTTGGAGACAGTCACACTGAACTGAATGGAAGCCATTGGTCTCAGTCTCATCTGCTCATACAGTAAGGAACCATAATTCCCTCTGCAGCAGGAATGGCTAACGTGAATTCTGTGTCCAGTGTTATAAAGAATTCAGGTAAAATGCATTCAAAATCAATGGATCTATAATGGATATTTGGTAAAAAGCACACCCTGGTCTCTGTGTGAGAGGGCCCTCTTATAGCAACTCAACATCATGGTTATCCTCTGTCCTGGGGAGCTAAAAAGCTGGTTGGCTTGGGGACTGCAGACGATAAGCCACTGGAGGGCTGGTTGCCATCTGAGTTTTGTTGTCTGCAGCACGTGCGAAAAATAGAATTAGCTTCACAAAGTGTGAATTTTCTTTATTACTTCAAAAAGTTTAATTTTTCTAGCATTAGACAGCTGTAGTGTTTCATGCCAGGGCCAAAATGTCAGCCGTCTCCCTTTGGATCCCAGCTCTTCTTACTTCCCAGCCGAAGCAAAGCAGTTGTGTGTTGGCTCCAGTGCTGCCCTCCCAGTGGCTTGGCTGGGAGTGATGCTCTCATGGCTTCTCTGCTTGGAGAGCTCTGCTTGAAAAATACTGCCAGCCCAGAAGCAGCATCCTTCCCCTTTCACTGGCTCTATTCAAGCTTTGTGTAAATTGGTTGCTTTCTTAAAAGCATTTTATTTTGTTTGCATATTTGTTTCCTGTTGGGAGCCATTTTCCTGGATGGCTTCAGTCCCTTTCCTCCTGAAGCTCCTGGCTGGCAAAGATCTACTGGGCCATCTTGAGGTCATCCCTGGTATTTTCCCTCCAGCATATTCTCATGAGCCTTGTCCAGCGACTCTCCTTATCCTGAGGAGCGGATATCAGGGTGCGTGCAGGACTCTCAGGAGGATGCCAGAGCTGCAGACTAACTTTTTGAGCTGAGTCCATTCCACACTGGAGTCACCCTTTTCTGTGTGTTTGGCCAGGGTGCTGCCCTCAGCCTGGCACCCCAAAGACAGTGTCTTGTGCTCAGAGATTGCTCTGGACCAGGTGTTAGCAATGATGTGAGGCATGTGGAGGTGGTACTAGAGGGAAGAGCAGAATAGAGGAGTTTGGGGGAAGAAAGCTGAGGAAGCAGTGTGATATGCTGTCAAGGCTGTGTGCAGGAAGCTCATGCTACCCAGAACTTTGTCCTTTCTTGGTCCCATCAGCTTTGTCTGCTTCTCTTTGAGCGGGGCTTTCTCCTCCCCTCAGCCCAGCACCTACACTCTGGGAGACCCTTTGTCTTCCCTCTGTAGGTACCTCTTGGTCATCTCTAATTTACCTTCTTCAGTTTTTCCATCTGGGTGTTGAGCCAGGTCTTGGTGCTGACCGTCAGCCAGCATGCCGGAGGTGTCTGGGCACCGGCTGAGTTCAGCTCCTCGTCCCTGCCTGGAGTCACGTGTGTCCCCTGCAAACCGGGTGGAGGGAGGAGACTGGTGGGAGGTTGCCAAGACCTCTCCTCCAGCTCGCTGTGCTCCCAGCTCTGAAGAGAACTGTTACATTTTATGGACCATTTAGCTTCCCAATGGTGATCCTAATTCTTCACAGCATGTATGTGCCATTTCTTGGTTATTAAAAGGACCCCTGAAAAGGAGCTGCCCTCTGAGTCAGTGCTCTTCCATGCAGTTAATTGCAGGAGGGTTTTGCTTAGACTGTGAAGCTTAGTAATTCCAAACTCTCCCTGTGCTAAGAGGGTGAATTAATACCCAAGTCCCCCTGCAGCTGCAGGGACTGACCCTTGTGCACCGTCAGTAAGCAGGAGGGGGAAGAACGCTTCTGCCAAACTTTGAATTGCTCTGGAGGAAGTCCACTTGCTTTCTACATATAGATCAAGGGTGGGTGCTTTAAGGGCTGGCTGGCCAGGTGTCTCAGTCTTTCATCTCCATATCCTTATATTGTGTCACACTTCAGGTGACAAAATAGCTTCTGTTCCTTGGAGGTCCAAGCAAGCTCCACGCTTACTGGGAAAGGAGTGATTACCTTGGACTGACAAGTCAGCCGAAGGATGGATGGCTGTGGTTGCACAGCAGGTGTGAGATGGATGGATGGGAGGTGGTTCAAGGAGAGGTTCTTGTCAAGTCACCACGCTGCGTATGAGGAAACGGAGACGTCAAGCCATTAGGCTGTGTATTTCAGGTGTGAGGAAGCTGCTGAGGTCCCCTGGCTTTGCAAAATGCCAAGTGAAATGTTACTGCCATGTGGAGCACAGCAGTGTGCTGGAATTACTGAGAGTGGTGTGGGGAAAGCACTCATGTCTGGTGTGGAGGTTTAATGTGTGCAAGGGTGATAGGCTTAGTCATGGTTTTGTCATCAGGGTTGCCATGCTTGGGAAGCACGGTCTAATGGCAAGACCACATGAAAAGAGATTGGAGCTTGCAAGGAGAATGCTAAAAGTCATCAATTGCCAAAGTGTTTTTGTTTGCTGCAGGCCTGAAGCAAATCTCTGGCTTAAGGGGCTCTAAGCACCTGGGTCTTGCACTGGGTTTACAGGTAAGGTGAAATTAAGAAGAGGCTAAGTAATTAATTCCTCTAGCTGTGACCAGCATGGGAGATAATTCTGACTTGCCACTTCTCAGAAGTTTCTTCAGAAGCTGGTAAGGACTCTGGTTGTGAAACCCAGGAAGCAAAGAGGATCCCTAGGTGCCTGACAATTCCTTTTCTCTGCTGGTTCTTTCTAGCAGGCAGCCTCAGGCTGCCTGTCTCTTTGTTAAGAGAGTGACAGCAATGTGACACCGTGAAAATAATTACTAACAAATCACGGTGGTGACTGCAAACAGCTCGCTGTCTTCAGAGGCATGTCAGGGAGCATTAGAGCAGGGCCGTGGGAGCGGCAGAGCGGCTAGGGGTTCTTTCTCTGCTCTAGGCTGAGGGAAGATCTTCTGAGACCTTTGGCGCCCGCCACCCCCACATCATTCCCTTCTTGTTGGCTTTTTCTTTCTTCCCTCCCTTCTCTTCCTTTGCCATCAATAATTAAGCCCATTAATTGCACAGTGAGTTCAGGAAAGCTGAGAATGGTAAGACTGGGCTTCTGCCTTCCCTGGATTCAGCAACTAGCCACAAAGCAGCAAAGGAATTTCTGGAGCGGTGTCATGGGCAGAAGCACATCCAAGCTGTGTATTCTATCTTGCAGCCCTTGTGTGCTGCCCAGGGCAGTAATGTTTATTAGCTCTGTGCCCAAGGAGTTCATGGGCTGCTGGTAAAGTTGGAGAATGGCCTGTGTCCTTGTCCTTGAGAGCCTCCAGTCTCAGTGAACCTTAAAGTAGTTTTGTATTTGTGTAGAGCATCATGGCAAACGTGCAGGTGACTGGTATCTGCAGAAAAAAAATTGTCCTTCCAGGATGCAGTAGAGATGATGTTGATCAGTGTGGCTGAAGCTGCAGGTGAAGATGATCCTTCAGAGAATAAACAGCAGGCAGGTCACAGGTGAGGAGGGTGGTTGGTGCCAAACAGAGTAGCTGGAGGAGCCTCAGCAGGGGTGAGGCTGCTGTGGCTGTGTTGGAGTAGAGAACCTTCTGCAGAGCTACACGGACAGGGTCTGGGGGGAAGCTCGCTATAAAGCCTCTCATATGGATATAAAGCTCCATCCAAAGGGAGGGTCTAGCAGAGATACTGATAGGAAACTGGAAAGCGACTGCTGGCTGAAGTGTCATTCAGCAGCATTGATAATCAAACCCCTGGGCTACCTTAGAATGGGGAGCTCACAGCCTCCCCTCCTTGCTCTTGGTGGTGTTTCATCCTCCGGTTTGAGAACGGGCTGTGCTGTCTGGCAATTACTCGTGCAGAGGAGCGCCCTGCAAGGGGAAGCAGAAGATGCAGGTAGGAGCCCACTCCCAGGAGCCTGCTCTACCAAGCAGCCCTCTTTCCCATTCCCCTAGTTACTCAAGTGATCTTCCTGACTGTCACATCTGTAAATAATGTTGCTGGCGTATCTAGCTAGATGCAGAGTGGCGATGGAGGGGGGAGGGCCGGCACTGAGGGTGGCTGTAACAGCCCCTCTCCCCGACTCATACAATATTTATGCAGGGCTGGGAGTCTGCGGCACTGACCTCCGGGTCGTGCTGTTAAACAGCTCCCGCAGCCCCTGCATCCTAATTGCTGCACTTGTCCTTTGCTCTGGAGGATTCGCTGCTCCTTCTCTCCGGCGAAGCAAATACTAATGGCAGCTTGTGCTTGGAGGTGGGGAGCGGTCTTTTCCCCACAAGGAGAAGATGAGCTTGTTTCCCCTCATGCAGATGTAATTTGCAGCTGCACAGAAACCTGGGCTCAGACCCTGTTACACAGTGTGCCAGGCTTCCTGCTGTTGCCAGCCTGGAGGCTGTGCCAAGAGCCCGTGGAGCTGTTGTGCATGTAATTTTGGGTCAGGTGTCATCGGAGGGGAGAGGGAGGAGGGGGTTTACCCCATCCCACTGACTCATTACAGGATTCCCCTTAGTGGGGAGAGGCAAGTCACAGGAGTCAGTTGAGTAGACCTGGATGATGTAGTGCCAGAGGGCAGCAGAGATGGTGCCAGGAAAGAAGAGGGGTTCAAAGAGCATCACAAGACAGAATGGCATATTTTCTTGTAGATAAATGATCTGCTTCAGTGGGTGAGTAGAGAGGTGACAAAGAAGGCTGGAGGCCCCCTGTGTGAGTGAGGGGCTCCTGCCCCCCCTGCAAGCAGTACAGCTGTGGCTGGAGGTGGAGGGGGTTTTCACCTGGCTGGGCTGGCAGGGGCTTTCAGTTGATTCAAGTGGTTCAAGAAAGCCCAAAAGATAAAGCTCTTCGATTGCTAGAGTTGCGATGACTTTCCCCCATGCCGCTTGGCTGGGCTCCGTCCTGCTTGGGGCTTCACGTCTGGTGTCTGCGAGTCCGGTGACCCGACTGGCCACCCACGTCTCTTATCCTGCCTTCCTGAGTTGGCAGGTCCCCTTTGCGACTGGAAAAGTGGTGTTTAGACTGCAGACTAATGGCCTTTAAGTGACATGATTGTATTACGTTAAGCGTCTATAGGCTTTACCATTAGGCGCTAAGCAGTTTATGACTCATAGCAGAGAAGCCCTTTCCTGAAGAGTTTATACGCTAAATGGTCTGGACAGGCAAGGCATGGAAGAGGCAAGGCTTCCTTCTGCCTGTTGTCAAGCAGGTCTAGGGAGGGACTGGGACAGGACGTGTCTTCTAAGTCCTAGAGCAGTACCTTGCTCTACATCTTGCATGCTCCAGTTTCCTGGGGAGAAATACTTCTGCAATGGGAATTGTGCAGTGGGAGAAGCACATTTAATTTTAGCTTACTTTTTGTGCATGTTTTGTCTTTGAGGGGGCTTAGACACGATGCGTTATGGGTGCATCCATTGCATCAGATACACTCCCTTACTCAGTGTGTAATTACAGTATTCTGCAGCAGGAGTCTGAGCGCTCCCTCTTAAAACAGCTAGTATGCAGAGAACCAGGCAATTCCTAAATTAGTGTCTGTATGAAAGACTTCATAAGAGACCATATAGATGGAGAAAGGACACGCTCTGCTTTTGTAATCAGACTCCACTGCAGCGTGAATCACAGAATAATTTAGAGATCTCTAATCCAGCCCCCTGCTCAAAGCAGAACTAACTTCAGACTTAGATCAGGTTGCTCAGGGTCTTCTCCAGATGAGTTTGAATGTCTCCAGGGGAGGAGATTCCCCCACCAATCTGTTCCAGTGCTTTATTACCTGCATGGTGAATAGTTTTTCCTGGTGACGAATTGGAGGCTCACCTGCTGCAGCCTGCGGTCATGATGGGTGACTTTCACTGGGAACATGCCTGTATGGTAGATGTACACAGTATCCAATTTTGTATACTCCTATTCATAAGATGCTGTATAATGCCATATTTAGTAAGCAGATGGACTGTCACAGCAAGCTTGTGTGTAGAAATCTGTTTTTCAGGACTTTTCACAGTGGGCAACCTCAGCCTTGGAGGCTTTCCAGTTTCTCTTTCCTTGGGAGCAGTGTGATGCATTTCTGATGTCAAAGGGAAGTCCACCCAGTCGTCCTCCCTGTCTGGAAGGGCTGGTGAGAGCATTTGCGCTACCCCTTCACCCATCTGGAGGACTCAGTATGGAGAAGTGCAAAGCTTCTGCCTGATGCACTCCTAACCTCAGCTGAACTGTGGAGCCAGCAAGCTCTGGTTCCTGCATGGTAATTTAAGTAGTTATTTAAAAATAAAAAGGCTCAATTCTGATCCTACTTTCACTGGCTACTTACTAACTCCAGGTAGAGTTACTCCAGATTTACTCCTGCATGCAGAGCAGCAGAAACAGGCCCAGTAAATAGAGCTATGAATCTTTTTAAGAGAAGCTGTTAAGCGGTAGCACATAGATTTATTGTAGCATCATGTGTGTGCAATTGTTGATGAACATCTTCTGTTGGAGGCTGAATACCTGCTGTGTTACAGCCTGGCTTTTAATGTTGAGATAGCATCTCTGCCAGCATCTAGCTGACGCACAGACAGATACCCATAAAAGGGCCAGATCTCGCATGGTGTTAAATGCCTTCATGTTTCATTAAGGTTGATGGCAGTGGAAGGAACACAGTGCTTTGCAGGACGAGCGAGTCACGACAAGCCGCTTGCCCTGTGTGCTTTTTATGGCAGAATTATTTTCGTAGTGTATACATTGCTCTGGTTGCAGTCTGGGGTAACAGCCTTTTCCATTTGCAGACTAGCTGATTGGAAAGCATGGGTGTTGACATTCTCCCAAATTTCTTACTGCCCAACAAAAATGTAGAGAAGAGGGATCTGGCTGTTAGCATGGGTGGTGGGTGTTCAGCCATTTCAGCCAGTGCTGCTGTGAGTCCCAAGGCTTGCAGTTTACATTTCAAGCTTCCTAGGCAGGAATATGCCTGGTAGAGGGAGAAAGTAATGCTGTCCAGAATGGGTATCGCAGGAAAAGAAAGGAAGGTCTGAAAGTGCCAGGTATTAGCCTCGCTGCTTAGCCTGGGTTTTTTGGCCTCACTACACTAATGCAATTAAAGATTGATGGAAAAAGATAACACACACTCCAGTGAAAGAGTTTGTGTGGCGACTGCTTTCCTTCCTGGGCAGCTGGGGTGGCCGTAGTTATCTTGTGCATCACCACACCTCCCCGGGCCCTTCAGACTCACTGGTGCCTCCACATGCTGTGGCGTGTGCTCTTCTCCTGCATCGTGTCTCTCTTATTACTAATGGAGCATGGATGCATTTTAGCTGCTGGTCAGCCCTCATTAATATCCAGGGATGACAGGTTGACATTTGTAAAGAAGACTTGCATTGACCTTCATGTTGTGCATCGGTGCGATTGCCATGCGGTGCCCTGTGCTGGATGCTTCTTTCTGCGCTGCCTCAGGAATGCATTTGTGTTAGCAAAGGGACAGGCTGCTCTGTAACCCTTTGCTGCTGCTGGAACACAGGCAGTGTGTCTGGATGTCTCTCCACCCCTCTACCCATCCCAAGGACTGTTTCCTGTAGAGCCTCCATCCATCCCAGTGAATGGGACTGGGGGTGTTGGGGTTGCGCTCATAGCTGCTTGTAATGGTTCTTATTTAGGTATTGGGTCCTTAATGGAAGACGGCTTCATGCCAACGGTAACGTCCCATCTGCTTCCTTTTCCTGGCTCCTGCCTGGGGATGCAGAAGACAAGGCTGCACTGCCCTGGCATCCTGAGCACTGTCAGTCGCCCGTTTCTCCCCCAGCCCACCCCATCCCGGCTTGAGGACTGCTACAGCCTGCTTGGCAATGTCATTTATTAACAGAGGGCTTTGAAAAAAGGCAGGCTGCTCCTGCAAAGGCTCCTCACTCTAACTCCGTCTCCTCCTCTTGCCAGCCCGTCTGAGGCAATGGCTGCTGGTATTGAAATTCATTAGTGTTTCCTGACAGGCGATGGAGGCTTGCTCTGTCTGTTCCCACTTCCCTGCTCTCATGTCCCTGCTTCACGCATGCTGATATTTAAAGCTGATATGCGGCTCGTAGGCTTGTTGCACTGTGACAAGTTTGGGGGTGGTTGAGAGAACTGAGGGGGATGGAAGGAAAGCAGAGAGGGAGGGAGATGGGACCTGTCTCAGGGTTTCTGTGAAAGCCATGGGCTTTTCAGACCCTCTCCAAATGTATTGTCTTTCCACAGCTACTGCTTGTGAATTTTAAGTACAGCTGTGCTGGGGTGGTTTGGCCTGCACTGGTGGAGGGCAGAGAGGGACGGTGCCATGAGTGTGCTTGGTGAGAGCGGGGTGCAGTCATCTGGCAAGGGCTCATCCAGTGGGAAGCAAGGGCAGGTGGGCTCTTCCAACCCCATGGCTGGTCTGTGGGGCTGAGGAGTGTATGAGCAGGGTGCCAGAGGTCTGGCAGGGAGGTTCATCCCTCCATCCTTCTCTTTGGACAGAAGCATGAGGGAGACTGGCTCAGCTCTTGCGTCTGTGCAGAGTGGCATAGAGACTCCAACACTGGGGAGGAGATGTCTCCCTGCCAAAGCCTTGGATTACACAGGAAAGCTGCTCCAGTCTAACTTAGATTAGTGGGATGGGGGAGTTGAGGTTTGGGGGGTTTGGTTTATTTTTTTGGAGGTATGTGTCATCATGCTTCAATTTCCTCAGGCTGTGGCATGGCTTGGGCTGTGTTTGTGCGCGAGGCACTCTGCTCGCATGTGGGTACTGTGGCGTGCTGTGGGAGCCCTCCTGGCCCAGCACAGTGGTTTTGGCAAAGCCCAGCCAGGCTTTCTGCCCCTTTGTGGGATGCTTCTGCAGCCTCAGCACTTTGGAGCAGGGTCTCACCCCTTTGTGTCCCCAGGCCGTTGAACCCTGCTGGCTGGCACTTAACTGTTTTAACCAAGTTTGAATCAACCTAAGGCTGCCTGTTTGGGAGGGTGCAGGTTTACCTAGACTGCTTTAAATTTCTAGCTTGGCTCCAGTTCATGTGAGATTCAGTGCAGACAGGTGTGGCTCTGCCTGTCATGGTGCTGTTTCTCTGCTAAAACATCTCAGGTGCCTTAGCACAGGACGTTATTCCTTTACTAGCTTTCTGTGTGAGGAGAGGGCACCCAAGCTTTCCTCTTGGCCTGCCAGACATTCCACCCTACATCAAAACAGAGCAGCACCTCTGCACCACATGGTCCAGAGCAATGCCTTGACCAGCCGTGCTTTGAGCTAGGGTGCAAGGCTGGGATAGTTTGACAGCTCCTCTCTTTGGCTATCACCTTGTTGCTGTTGTGTGCTGTTGCATCCAAGCAGCTTCGTTCAGGCTTTCCAGCCCTCCTTCGGTGAAGGATTTCCAGGGCAGGAGCCTGCCTGCCCTCTCCTTTGCAGCCCGGTGTAGTGGCATTGGCTGGGACACAATTAAAATGTTCTGCATCTCTTACAACTAAAGGTCTCCAGGGCATGGATTTTTTGGAAGGCTGAGACCAGGTCTATAAAAACCAGGATTTAATGTCCCTTTATCTTTCCTATAGCGGGACTTGTTCTTTTAACTGGCTCAATATCAATACACCCAGTGTGTAGAAAGTGGCCCAATTTCTTTGTCTCCTGACATCCTGAACCCAGAAGCAGATGGACGTTAACCAGCTCTGATTAGTTGGGAGAATCAAGCATTAATTTTTTATACGCCAGGACCACCTGAGTGACGGAAATCAATTATGGCTGCCCCTCCCCCTTCCATATTAATGTGGTGGCTCCGAGCAGAGACGGAGGAACCTGTTGAAATGAGAAACCCCTATTTCTTAGTTTGACCCCCTAGATAATTAGGGTTAAATTGATATGCTATCGCACTGGTGACACATTTTATCTGCCTCTGTTTGTACAAGAGGATACAATAGTGGAGGAAGGACCAATTTGTGCCCTGCTCTAGCTAACCAGACCGAGATAAAAGGTGTCACTAGTGCGATAACGTTCTTGCCTCACGCTCCTTTATTGTTGCTCAATTTGCCTTTTTTTTTTTTTTAATCCTGTTCTTTTTCTTTCAATACCCTTGGTCATATTTTAACTCCATGCCATCGCATAATGACGCCCTGCTAAATGTGTGTGGAGATAGGCAACTCTGGCTGACAGCCTTCCCTGATAACCGAATTCCAGCCCATCCATCACTAGGCTGCTCTCCTTAACTTAAGGAAAGTGATAACTAAAGCAAGGCCGTTTATCACCGCCGAGCTGTGCGCTTCTTGCTGCCTCGGAGAGAGCCGGCTTCAACAGGAGAAATGCAGCCATGTCACCTCACCTCCTGTTTGCATCCCCTTCATCTCCAGGCCCCATTTACCCTGCAGAGTGGAGGAGCAGGGCTGGATGGACATCAGAGCCTGGGGTGATGAAAGCTCTCTGAAGATAGTGCAGAGCTTCCACAGCTGACCACAGTCCAAGGAGTACTTGGACTTACTTGGCTGGTGGAGGAGAGCGTGCAACCTGATGTTACTTGCTCTTCTTCTGCCCAAAGGGGACCTGCATTTTTGGAGCGGGCAGAGATTGTACGCTCCCTTCTCTGCTGCTGGGAGGACAGACTTTACCAGAGCTGCATCAGAGGCTGGAAAATCCCACAGCCATTCTCAAGTCTCTGTCAAGTGCAGTCATACCTGAAGCCATGGTGGTTGGCTGATGGGGTGGTTTTGAGAGGCAGCTTGCTTCCCAGGAAGTGAGAGCTTCAGTGTTTGGCGAGGCAGCGAAACCTCATTCAAAAGCTGGAAGGACCATGGGATGTTGAATGCAGTGAAATGTGCCATCAGGTTTTTTTCTCCCTTATCACTGGGAGGGCTGAATCCCCAGCTCTTTGCTCAAGCAAAACTGCCCCCAGTAAGCAAGGTTGACTCCTGCAAGAGCAAGAAGCCATACTGAGCATGAGTGTGTTTACCAAGTGAGCTGCTCAAGTGGATAGTGGCCCTAATAAATGGAGGTACTTCTGTACAAGTCCTGGGACTTCTGTTCCCTGGAGAGCCACAGATGTGCCTCATGCACTCCAACCCGGAAAAGGTGCTGGAGAAACTCCTGCCTGGTCACCGGGCTAAGGACTGGGGGACCATGGCAACCGGTGAGCTTGGAGCTGGGGAAAAGATATCTCATAGCTGTCTGGGCACCTGTTTTCTGTGCTGTGAGAGCCCCTGGTTCCCTGTGCTGGGAGCACTGTGTACCCAGATTAGACCAGACCCATGTGGCAATCCTTCGCTAAAGGCAACTGCATTGAGTGGCTGTATCCCTAGAGCCACCAGGCCTGCGTCTTGCAGCTCGGGGAGCAGACTGATGCTTTGGCCCACGCTGCTGACAGCCTGCCCAGGTTACAGCATGAGTGTAGGTCTTCTAGTGCTTGAAAAACTTGGTGAAGTCTCTCTGGTGCTAACGTGAAATGAGGGGAGCACAAGCACAGAGGGGGAGGGAGAATGTCCTTAGGTCACAGGGCTTTGCAGGCAGTTTCTGGGGTTGTTACTTGTTTGTAAAAATGGGTCATTTATTTAGTTGACATATTTATTTGGAGCATTTATTTTCTCCAATTAAAGACCCGCTGTCCAGTGCCCAGGGCATACTGCCATCAGTCTCAGGGTGGAAGTAGAACCAGACTGTCCAGTTTGCTGGGCCTTTTGGTCCCACAGGGATGGAAATGCTTTAGATGCCATTCATTGCACAAGGTGGTTAGCTGTCAATTCCCGTGGCTAACGAGAACAATGCTGTACTTGCTTCTTCTGGGCCCTATCCAAATATTAGGTGTATTGATAATTATTCCTCTAACTGGAGCTAGCCTGAGACCTGTATTAATGAAAACCTCTTGGGTTGGGAGGAGAAATTTAGCTTTTAGTAATACACCTTTTGCGAACTGCTGTCATCCTCTCTAGCTAAATGTGAGCAGTCTAAGAGAGGTTGAGCTGATCATGTGTCTGTCTTTAGACTGATCATTTGTTTTAAATGGTTCCTTTCTTGTGATATTTTTCGATTTGGGCACCAGTAGAAAGCAGCTTTCCTGAAGAAAGAGTTTTCTTAACATGCTGCTTGGGGCTGGTGGGGTCTGTTCAACTATGGGATGTCATGGACATATGTGTAATGGCTGTAAAATGCATGGACCAGGCTGCTATTTATGTGACGGCTATGCAATTGCAAGGAGTGACTCCAGGTGGTTTATTTCAGCACGATGGTGCTAGCATCAGATGAGCCGTGCCCGGAGATGAGACCGTGCTGTCAAGTCACATTGCTTACCCAGCAAATCGCCGTAGCCTTGCTGCTTGCAAGCTTGTTCTTTTGACAGGCTTCCTGCTTTCAGAGAAATTCCTCTGGACCTTCTCATTCAAATGTGCTTGTATGACTTAAATTATTGCTCCTAAATGATGACACATGCATCTTTTCAGGACCAGGCATTTGGTTTTGGCACAGGCAGTCTATTCCCTTCTTAACCTAAGCAGGGCTCACAAAGCCAGTACGCTGGTGGGGCTGAGTGTGTGCTTGCTCCATTGGCCACATATTCCCGGGAGATTCCCCTGGGTATGTTTGCCAGCTTCCTTCCTTTTCTTCTCATAGAAATGGAGGCAGCACTGAGACCAAACCACTCTGGTACTGCACTACCCTGAGTCTTGTGTTATCTGCAAGTGTATTATCTGTGTCCCTCCTTCATCTCCATACTTGGGAAACTGCTTGTAGGTCTAAAGAGATGCTGCCCTGGTCACCAGAGGGTTTGGAGCTTGGCTGAGCACTCAGGTACTGCATGAGGTGCTGACGGTGCACGCCAGCTCAAGGCAGTGTATCTAGCTTGTATATCCACATCTGACCAGTGCTTGTTCGTGAATTTCAGCCTGGAGTCTGAAGTCCAGTCTGGATTATTCCCTCTTTCCTCTATGGAGAGTGGGAGAAGATTTTGCCCTGGACGTGGTCTGTCATGCGGTGTTTGAACAGCTGATGCTGGCACTCTCAGCTCTTCCCTCCTTCTCTACAGTCTCCCCCTACAGCCCCCAAGTGCCTGAGGAAGTTGTGAGATTCCCCACCCCCCTCTGTTCACAAAAGACGATTTCTGGGGTTGTGGCTTTTAACATGCACAAACGTCTCTAATTTAGTCATTTATTTAGTTGACATATTTATTTGGGATGTTCCTTTGCTTCAGTTAAAGATCCTGTGACCAGTGCCCCAGGCGTGCTCAGCAGTACGTGAATGAACAAGATCCATCAATTACTCTTGATCAGATCACACCGGCCAGGGAAAACTCACATAACTCATTTCCCTGCACAGGCTTGGCTGGAGCAGCATGGCTTTGCAACTCAGCCTTCCCCATCTGAGGGGCATGTCATAGCTCCTTTGCGAACACACTGGGGTCGGCACAGTGTGGGAGAAGCAGCTTTCCAAATCCTGGGGTCCTGCTGTCCCTTACCGGTGCCATTTTTGTGAGCCCTATTCTGGCAGCTTGCTGTAGGAAGGGAGAGGTTAAATACATGTGCTCGCAGCTCTGGCTTCTGGTGCTCAAACCCCTAGTGAGACTGTGCAGCACCTTGCATCTTTGGAGTAGTGACTGCTCTATTCTTCCAAGCACCTGCTTGGAAAACAGCCTCTGTTTTCTAGCCCTAAAGTATTGGTCCTGCTCTGTTACTACCCAAAAAATGAATGCATTGGTGCCTCCTTCCCTCCCTCACATCTCATTCAGTGTTTTAACCATAAAGGCCAAATGGAAAAGCACCAGGGCATGACAGGTGAATTGTCAGTCCTTCTGTCTGCCCTGTAAGCTGCTGGCTGAGTGGGATGGTTTTGTAGAGATTTGTGATGAGGTCACTTAGCTAGGGACAACCTGGATGCTCCAGTTGTGTTTATTAGCCACTGTGGAGGAGAGCTGCATGCAGCACTTGCACACAGCTCCTGTTCAAAATATTCAGTCTGAAAGGTGTCAGCAGCTGGGATGTGGCTGGATGTATATAAGTCTTCAGCCAAACTGCACTCTCATGAGATTTTTTTTTTTTTTTGCCAAGAGCTACAGTCCTGATGTGCAGCGTGTTACAGCAGACTTGAGGGTCTCTTCCATCTCCGAACAAAATGCACTTAAGAAAACAGAGTTTGTCTTGTCAGGACACTGATTGAATCAAACCTGCTCTCTCTTCTCTCTTACAGGTTACCAGGACAATGCCAGTACTTAGGGCTGCCGGTTGCTGATTACTTCAAACAGTGGATTAATCTGAAAAAGGTACTTTTGTGCAAACTGCCATGGTCCCCGTCTTCCTCTCTCCCCCCTCCCCTTGTCCTTCTCCTTTCCTCTTTAAGGAGGTATCTAATAACTACTGCTGTTTTGCATTGAAATGAGTTATTTTCTCAGGAGCTGGGCTGAGCGAGTCCTCCGGCTCCCTATTTTATCTCCTCTAATAGAGTCTTACTGTACTTGATGGGATGTGCTCTGCAGCTGGGGAGAATCCCATTGTGGCAGGCACAGTGCGGTGTCTCTGCATAATAGTGGGACACTGCGAGGCCCCTCTTCAGCAAAGGTTGTGTTGGCCCCAGTGTTGCTGACTCTGTTTTGTTTTGCAGCCGTGTAAGGCTCCTAGGAGCTCAGTTCCCTTCAGATCAAATTCTGGCTGATCTGTGGAAATATTCCAGAATAAAAATCAGTATTTCCCTTTTGTGCTGTGGGGAAGGGGAGCTGTCGCAGCAGCACGTCCACCTAAGAAACCAGTGATCACTTTGCAAAGCAAAATACCTTGGACTTTACTGTCTGATGCCTTGTGTTGTTCCACGCCTTCTCTGGGTGGTTAAAGAGCAGCCTGCTGTTCATCCACAGGGTCTCCTGGCACAGCTGCTCTGTCTGCACAGAAAAATGTGGTGATGCCATAAGCCACAAATCAAAGCGGGAAGAAAAGAACAAGTGTGATTACAAGCCATAGCTGGGTCAGGGGGAGGCTGGGATCTGTGCACAAGAGAAGCTGAGGTAGCCCTCCTGGTTAAATCTTTGGATGAGTAAGATCCCCTTTCTCCATCCAATTTAATGTTTTATTTGGGTTTCTGCACCTTTTCCTGGTAATTAGGGGTCTCAGTAAGTGGAATTTGCTTGTAAACAGCTTGTAGTACTTGTGGGCTTTTCTTTTGTTCTTTTATTTATTTATTGTTTTAAATGGAAGCATGAGTGACAGGCTGAGCGGCCGCAGAAGGACAATTTGCATGATCTGTTCCATCAAATAGGGTAGAACATGAACTTAACAAGGGATGCTGGCAGCACATTCCCGGCTGAACTTGTCAAAGGGTCTTGTATTTCCCTGCTGTCAGAGCAAATCTTTTGGCTGATTGCTGGTCCTTGGTAAATGAAATCTGAAAGCACGTTGGGGCATTCTGCAGTTCAGTGACCATTAATGATCGCCATTTGAAGTTCACTAAACTTCCGGTGAATGGATAGCAGCTATATAACCAGCAGGTTGATGGCTGCAGAATAATAATATTTAAAAAAAAAAAATCCCCTATGTACCATGATGCTCACTAAGAAGAAGGTTGATCCAGCCGTGCTCCTCCTCTGGGCCTCAGGATGAATATATCTTTCCCATAGTTCTAGGCGCCTGGATTTAGCATGTTACGAGTTGGGATTCGTCGTAACGGGGACATGCAGGCAAGTGGCTGCTCTTCAGGATGGACGTTCATGTGTTGGGCTTCAGCAAATACTGCTACTAGGTTGAGGGCTGGTGGGCATCCGTGAAGTACCAGCACAGAGCTGAAGGCAGGAGGAGGAGGGAAGCTGCTGCAGTGAGGTGTTCCCCTGCCCAGCTCTCTGAAGGGGTAGCAGGTTGAGCATGTAGAATGGGAGCACGTGGGTTGGGGTTGTCCTCCTCTACAGATGAGTTACTCCGAAAGTAAGGCTCTGAGCTCCCTCAGATCACACGGGGAGGGGATGTGTGGGAGAAATGTTTACCTTCCTCCAACCCCTCTAATCTCTTAAAAATCTGAATTTTTTCTGACTCTTTAATATCTGATGCCCTGTGATACACAGGGTGGTTCCAGGGTCCCTGTGCCCCTCTGGGAAGTGACCCAGGTTGTAGAGGGAGCAAAGCAAGGACCTCTCCTGTCCTGAGGCTAAAGAGCTGCCTCCCCTGGGGCCTGCTCTTACCCGAAGGTAAGGATCTTTCCATGCCACTCACAGCTCCACTCTGGGGGTGCTTGTGGGGGAACCGCCCGTGTGATTTCACAAGAGAGGACTTTGAGCCCAGAAAAATAATTCTGGCCAAGCAGCTGGACCTAATGGGACCTCAGTCTCCTTTGAGTGGTCTCCCAGTATGAGACAAATAAGGACAGACAGGTATCTAGCCTCCCTGCTCTTCGCTGCATAGCTCAGGTGGCCCCTTTTCTGCTCTCTCTGGCACATTCCTGACATAAATACCTCCTAGGCTGAGTCTGCCTCTGACTTGATCCATGAAGTGAAGGTGTTGGGGGTGGTGGTGTGAAACTGCTAATTTCTAGGTCATGGATAACGCAAAGACTTGGATGTTTCAGGTGTTAAGAAAACAGTTCATGTAAGTGTAAATGGGATGTGTGACTGAGAGCCGTTTCCTGCAGGATAATCCCACCTGCTTCTGCTGTCTGTCATTTGGGTCTCTGCTTGTGAGCAGTGATACGAAGAGGACCCTACTGAGTTAGGGAACTGCTGCTGCAAATACAAGTCAACGCAGAAGGGTGGGATTACGTGAGAAGTGTGTGAACGAGGCAGACCTGTTTGTGTACCATTGTGTAACGCGATAGCAGCAAAGTATGTTCCAGATTCCCTCTGCCCATGCACACACAGCGTCGGCTCCTCTTTGTCTCCGTTTTGTATCATCTGAAGAAACAGCCATTGTCGGTGCTGCCTCTGCCAAAGTGCGGGATGCTCCAGAGCTCAGCAGTCCCTCTTCCTCAGGCGGTGAGATGGTCTTTCCCAGGGTTCATTCTCCAATAAACTCCTTCCTTTGTCACTTCTGTGCTGCTGCAGCAGTTGAGGTGAGCACCCTGTGCCTCCAGGCCTTGTTCAGAACATCCAAGACTTGCCTCTCAGCCAAGCTGAAGATGGGAATAAGCCCCTGCTAGGTGCCACGCTTGTGTTGCCCCAGGCAAACCTTTTTGGATTGATTTGGCCATGCAGGTGGTGGTGAGCTCCACACCTGACTGCTGCAATGGTGGCCACAGTGTCTTGGGATCTGTGAAAAAGCCTTCTGTGGAGGACAAAAGGAGAAAAGCTGCCTGTGCACTTGACCGCATTTGCTGAAGTTTTACCTTGCCCTGTGCCCCCCCGGCCTGCTAATGCATCCCTTCTGTCAAGCCTGATCGGTGTTTGCTGACATTTTTAATGTCACTGAGCGATCTTGTATCTCTGGTGAACTGTCAGTGTAGAGCTGACTCGGGGCAGAGAGTTTATCATGTTCTTCACTTCGATTAGCTCAGCCTTGTGGGAGGGCAGCAGAAAGCAGAGGAGGCTTTCTTTGAATGCTGCAACATTTCAGATATCCCCCTAAACCATGTCGATAGAGAGCCACCATCCCATCTGCCAGTTCTCCTTATGTGCCTGTCATGTGGATCCACTGAGGCCCCGTGGGTTAGGACTGAGGTGCAGAACCTGAGCTACATCGTTGGAGCTGGATGTAAATAGCAGAGTGCTCTTCATGTCAGGAGTGGGGGGGACACCAGTGGAGAAATACATGCAGAAAGCAGAAGGCTGTGGGTCAAGATCTATGTGAAAAGGAAAACTGCTGCAGCTAACAAGCTACAACCAAGCTGCTGCCCCAAAAGCATCATCAGGGTAGCCTGGATAAATTCATTACTGCTTATTCTAACATAAGGATCAGCTCTCGTTCATGCTCCCTTTGCTCTTTTGGGAGCCTCTTTGGTTTATCGTTCCAGGTCCCGCTTGAGTTAGCGACATGGTTGGTCCTGTGATGGATCCTCGCCCTGTGGGGACGGAGCCAGCGCTGCATTAGGCTGAGGACACGGTGCCTGCGATTGCAGGGTGACCAGGAGCCTGGGTATGGGAAACGCGGTGGGCAGCAGGAGTGCCAGCACAGCTGGGTTGGGAGCACATTATGGAGGGGAGAGTGGTTTGATGAGGGGAGGAGGTGGAAGAAGGGTGGTGAAGCTAGATTTTCTTACAGTTAGCTGGTGGAAGAAAAACATTAGAAGGATGATGAGGGTGTCAAAATGGCCAGAATAAAGGTCTAACCCAGATCCTCTCTGTGCTAGAGGCCAATAGGTGATGCTTACAGGTGTAACAAGGAGAGCATGATTCAAGTCAGCTTTTTCTGGTTCCCAGCAATTGTCTCCTTAAGGACTGAGAGCTGGCAACTGCCTCCAAACCGCTGTGTTTAGCACCCACTGTTTTTACCATGTCTGTCTACCAGAGACTCGCACATCCTTTTCTGAATCTGCTCATGCTTTCAGTTTCTACAGCATCCTGCAGCAATGACTTTTACTATTTAAATATGCATTAATTATAGTTTGTTTATTCATATGTCATGTGAAGATGCAGGTCCTTTTGTTTCTTTTGAACCTACTCTCAGATCTTTTTCTTGCGCCTAGGTCTTGCACTGTGTGAAAGAGCAAATCAGTGTTTCCAGTTCTTCTCCCTTGAGTTATTCTTGACTTGAGACCTCTGCCATATTCTTGCTTCATTGTGTCTCTTCCAGTGCATCGTAACCTGTCGGAGGGCTGGCAAAAAGGCACTTGTGGGCTCTGACTCTCAAATTGGGTTGTGGAAGCTATTTTTAACACTGTATACGCTGTCCTGATCTTCCATTTCTTCTCTGGATGTTATGTGATTAAAAGATTAGAGGAGTGTTTTATGTAACCACTAAAGGTTTGTTTTATTCCTTGTGTTTCAAATGATATTTTATTAATATTTTAAAAATACAATCTTCATACCCATCACAGAGCTGCCCCTTTCTCAGGACAGCTGTCCTGGTCTGTTTGACCATCTCTGGTTTCTGTTCACAGAGGGCAGCATGTCTTCAGATACATTAATAGCGGTTGCTTTAGAAGTGACAGAAAACTGGTCCTAGTTTGACATCCTCCTGAAGTCCAGGAGAGTTTTTATGAAAGGCAAGGGTTGAATGATGTGGGAGGGAGGGGAAATGCAACTTTCCTTCTGTGAGCATCACGAGGCAGAGTTGACGGAGCCTTGGGGAGCACAGCGTGGCCATGCTGGGGGTGACATGGCAGAGCTGGCCTTTTCCAGGCCCAGCCTTTATTGATCTGTAGATACTGGTAGTTGGAAGCAAACTGTTAATATACATGCACAATTGTTTTAAGGTCACCTACCCACATTGTGAAATTTGACAGAGGAAGCATGTAGTAGGATGGTGGGGTTTTTTTTAATATTTGTCAACTAGAAATAAACACATCTTAAACAAACAAAGATTTGCTAACAGCTTTTTGTCTCTCCTCTGAATTAACAATTCCTTCTGCCTTTGGGGTGGGAGGAGGAGCTCTGAGTGCTTCTCAGGCACTTGGTGCTGAAGTGCCTTGAGTTCTTTGAATGAAGAAGTTTGAAACAGGTGCAACTGAGAAATAGTTTATTTTTTAGCCCGTATATCTGGAGGTTGCTTTCGTGAGGTCTAACTTCTTGAGGACTGACTGTGATGGTTATCAATTGTCTGCTTATTGAGCTACTGGCTATAGGGAATATAAAATGCCTAGTAAGGTTAGAAATGCAGAGGAGGACTCACCAGGCAGAGTGCTTCATGGCCAAAGCATCAAGAACATGAATAGATGTTGCCACTTAGCTGTGAAGAGCTGCTCATATACCAGTGGTGCTCAGTGCTTTGCTGGTTTGCAGCATGGGTGAGTGCTCTGAGACCCTGTCATACCTTCCTTCAGTGGGAGCTGTGCTTTCCTGGGCTCCTCACCCCTGGCTGCAGAGCTCTTGGCTTTGGAAAGTCTCTCTCAGAGGGGAGGAACGGGAGAGGTTGTGAAAGGAAACACAAGGAGAAGCGCAGCTCCAGGGTTAAGGGGAGTAGGAGCGTCTTTTCCGTGGAGATCAGGAAAGAAAAGTGTCTGTGCAATGGCATTGGTTCATAGTTGGAAGGAAATGGAAGCAATTGCTTATAACACCAAAATGACTGTGTTTAATAAATACTTTGGTCTGTATTTACAGAAAGGCAGAGGATGCCGTATCACTGAGCAAGAGGCTTGCTCTTACAACATAATTTTCTCATAAAGTTAAGCGGTGGCTTTTGTTTGGCATTTTGCACAGCTGGTTTACAGGAGTTTTAAAGAGCTGGCTGAGAAGCCCTGAACTGTTAATAAGTCTTTGAACATGGGGGAAGTTCTGGAGGACTGGAAGAAAGCTAATGTTGTACCAGTAATTTAGAAGGGCAAATGGGATGACCGATGAAGTAATTATAGCCCTATCAGCTTGACATTAATTCTGGGCAAAGTAATGAAAAGCCAGATATCATAGTTGATTAATAAAGAATGAAAAGAGGGTAATATAATGCCAATCAATGTGGATTTATGGAAACTAGATCTTTTTCAAACTAACTTGATATTTTTTTTATGAGACTGCATGTTTGGTTGATAAAGGTAACCATGTCAATGTAATATACTTCTGGAAGGCATTTGACTTGGTACCTTATGACATTTTGATTAAGAAACAAGAGTGATACAAAATCAACATGGCACACATTACATTGATTAAGAACGAGCAAACTGACAGCTCCTAGCATTTAATTGTAAATGGATAATCATCATGGAGTGCATGTCTTCCTAGTGGGGTCCCACAGGGATCTATTTCTCAGACCTCTTGTATTTAACACTTCTATCAGTGCCCTGAAAGAAAACATAAAAATAATTTTTGATCAAGTGTGAAGATACTGCATCCAGGAGGCAGCTGCTGTTGGATTTATAAACAGGCGATGGTAAGTAGGAGCAGAGGGGCTGGATCATCTCTTTCTTTGGGGCTGCTTTGACTGCTATGGGATGCTGGGTCCCATCTCTGCATCGGAAAGGATTCTGGAAAACTGAAGACTGGACAAGAACTGCAAGACCCATGGGAACACTCGCCATGCAGTAAAGACCCTGGGAGCCATTTAGGATACCGGGGAGAAGGGTAAGGGAGACTTGGCTATAGTTCCTAAGTATCTAAAGGGAAAGCTAAATGTGGCGAGAGACTCCTTCAGTCTAGCAGAGAAGAGCATAAGCAGTTCTAGTGCCTGGAAGCCAAAGCGAGGTAATTCTGGAGCAAATTTTTACAGTGAGGGTAATTAACCATTGGAACAACTTCTCCAACTCAGGAGGGAGGGGCTTTTTTCGTAAAAAGATCAGCTGTGGTTCAAACAGGAATTAATTTGGGGCAGCCTCGTGGCCTGTGCAGGTCAGACCAGCTGATCGCAGCAGTTTCTTCGCTGTGATAATCTTCAGCTGTCTGTCTCGGTATAGCTCTGGCTGCTCTGTTCCCTTGCAGTGAGAGCACCCTTGAAGGCTCTCGACTTGGGGGAGCATGGGTGGCCCGAATACCACAAGGCTGGGGATGAGGGGACGGCATCCCGGTAGCATGGCACCACCGACATGGGCAGGGGAGCCCTCCTGCTCCAGGGGCTGGAGCACGGCAGCCATCCATGACTTCTCCTTTAAATCTGTCGTGCGGCTGTCTGAACTCTGAAATTTCTTTCACTCTCTCCCTCGCCTTGTTAACATGTGTTGCCTTTGGGGTAATCAGGGAAAAAATATTATGTCCTTTTACAATTACCGGGTTTTGGAATATTAAAATGTCTCTCTGCATCGGCAGTGTTATTTTGATTGGTATTCTAACCTTTGACTAGCCCATAAAGTGAGCCGCTCTTCAAGCCAATATTGCAGGACTGAAATTTAATTCCGAAATGATTCCAGATAATAGGGAGACAGATAATATATGCATGAAGGATATTATGTTTGGACTAAATGCAGCAGGGCCAGGGCTTGGGAGTTGAATAATAGCCCAGAGTGAGTTATAATCTGTGGGACAGAAATACCTTACTGTCAGGGCCAGGAGAGGAACTCTTAAATCAAAGGGAGGGAGACAAGGAGAGAGTCGAGGATAGACATCTCAAAGGAAAAGGGCATCCAGGAGAGGCCTTAAAGGAGCCACCCTCTCTGTCCCGCTGCAGAGGGACCTGTCCTCCCTTTCTTATTTAACAAGGAATGCAGACTAAAAACATTTCCAAGGAAAACCAACAAGTGGGGGCTTGGGCTGGGAAGGGAGACTGAGTGTCTGCAAGTTCTTGACAGTGTTTTCCTCTTCCTGGTCTCATTAAAAGGGGATACAGGATAGGTTGATGCATCAGGCTTTGCCTCGGTTTCACTAGAAGCTATAGCCAGATGGATCAAGGGGTTGTTGATGTGGGTTTGCGATGTGCACTAAGGTAGGGTGCCCACATAACACAGAGTAACCATTGGGGTTGATGTTGGTATCCACCTTCGCATAAAACAAAGGAAGCAGAGGCGCAGCATGTGGGATGCATGGCCAGTAGTTGTTCAGGGCTCTGCTCTCCCCTCCTCAGCCTAGGACTCAACAGCAGGCAGGGTTGTCTCCCTACCTCAGAGCTGCTGCCCAGGCTGGTGACTGGAGACACAGAGTAGGAGCATCTTGTGTGGCAACAGCTCCCTCTGGGCTCTCTGCCCCAGGGAAGGAGACTGAGGGCTTTTGCTATTTGTTCCTCTGCAAGTAGCACTTTGTGCTTTACCAGCAGCTTCCCAAGCATGGTGGAGCAGCCAGCAGGGTGCTTTTTGCTCTGCAGTAGCTCAGCCCTATAACTTGAACCTGCTGGGCAAGGCATTGGGAGTTTTTCTGTAGATAGATTTTGCAGAGCTTTGCAGAGTAGTGCGCTGACAGCTGTCCTGGGAGGAGGGGAGCTGAGCAAGCGGAGATGGAGAATGATCTCTGCTGCTGGGGTGACATAAACCCATGTCGATATAACAGGCTTTGGCTCAGTGGCACGAGCTTATAGTTTCAAAGTAATGATCCTAGCCTCGCATTTCATTTCCTTTTCTTACAGTCTCGGGAGCTGATCTTGCTACAGCTGAGAGGGGCTGTAGATGCAGCCTGGAGGCTTCACTGGTTTTGGATGACTTGAGCAACAACATACATGCCCATCCCAGGAGGCCAGAAAAGAGCAGTGTCCATCTTTGCCTAAATCAAATGGTTTTGTGTGTTTTACTCTCTTTTGGCTTTTGTTGGTGGGTTTTTTTTTTATTGCATCTTAAAAGCACAGGAACAGTTTTCTGTGGGGCATGTGTCTGTATGTACTGTTCTGGGAGCAGACAGAAAAGATGCGATCCTCAGAGGGTTAATATAAGTTCTTGGTCTTGATTCACCAGAAAGTAGCTAAGTTCCTGGCTTGCAAAATAGTGGATTAGTTTAGTCATTCCTTTTGGCCATAAAATCCAGAAAGAGCACCCTTCTTGCTGCCAAACTCATGCCAAGCAGGAGGCTGTTAGCTGAGCACATGCAGCCTGTTCCTCACTCACTGCCATTTAGACTCTCCTGCGTGGGTAAAGACAATCTCTGACAAGGTATTAACAGCAAACTCTTCCTGGAACTTCCATCCTTCCGTCCCATAGCTGTCCTGCATGTGTTTTAGCACGTGGTCATCTCACAGCATCTCATACACAGATTAACTTCTTTACCATCAGGTGCTCTCCTACACTCTCTTTTGCTAATACATACTAACATTGCAGTAGGCACATGTTAAAATCTCAGCTATTTTCCTAAACAAGGTGCTTTGGAGCCTCTTTTTAGCTTTGGAACAAACCAGTTTTGCATATTGCACTCGTGGAGGGGGAGGGCCTGGCACAGTTGGAGAAAGCCCAGAAGGGAACAGAAGGGTCAGAGGGCTGGAAGACGTGACCTCCAGGGGAAGATTGAGGAATCTGGGATGTTCAGCTTAGAGAAGACTAAGCAGAAATAACTTTTGGAGGAACGAAAGTGCTCAGAGGAGAGGAAAAGTGTATTCTGGGTGGTTGTGGTGGACGGCTCTTGCTCATGTCTTTACCTGCTGCAAGGAGATCAGTAAACAGTCTCTGTGCATGAGGGCAAGGATGCAGGACCTTTAGCTCTTGAGATTTTCAGAGTTTAGAAGAATCTGGTGGGAGGGTTTGGGTGAAGCTGGTCCTGCCTTGAAGCAGACAGTGTGGGTCATCACTTCTCCCTTCCGACCCTGTCTGCTGTGATATTTTCTGCTCCCTTGCACTTGGATATAGGCTGTGTGCTTTCCCTGGATGCTGTGTACGCTCTCCACTCCTCTCCAGACGCCATCTGCCCACATCAGGATGTTTGTACTGGGGAAATCCCAAGGCAGCCTTTACTACTTGGCAGCCCCTTCAGGCTCCAGCAAGGACCAGGGCCTCCTGGTGCCACAGGTGGTACAGAGGGCTCTCAGATAAGGCAGGAAGGTGGTAATTCAAGAGGAACTGAGACACACAAGTATCTTACTTGGCCCCATGCATCCTGCAGGTACTGGACAAAGCAGAGAGTAGAATTTGTTGCTTTTGTGCTTTTTTAACCAGTGCAAAAGCTTTGCCTCTAGATGAAATTGTAAGCAGCAGTTTTCTGAGTGCACTGCAATGGTTGCATTACTGAAAGTATCTTTTTCTATGCAAGTGGTTGGAGGCAGGTTGGCATTTGTGGTCCTTCTACATGCACGTTGCTGTAGCCTGCAGGCAAAAGGTGAAGAGGCAGCTGCTCAGACCTTGCAAGCTGCTCTTCCTGCTGAGTGCCATATTGCTCGGCTGCACCTTGCTGTGCCTGCGTTCCCCTTGCTGGGGGATTTGAACATCTGTCCCCTGCACTGAGGAGCCTCCTGGTTCCCATCTGGCTGTGTGTTCACTGCTGCTGAGGTTAAACATACTGCTCAGAGCTTTACACCATGGGTCTGGTTGCTGCTTGCGGGTTGAGAAAGGAGCCACGCTGGCTGGTCCTGCCTGTTTATGGGGTAGTGTGTTGTAGGTGCCAAAGACAAAGTTTTAGAAAGAGTGTTTGAAAGCAGGCAAAATAACCCACAATGAAACCTAAGCAACTTGTACTTTTGATAAGAAATCTTTCTGTAATGTGAAGGTTGTGCAGGATGAAGTGGCCTGATGGTCTCTGTGGTGGGATCTGGACAGGCAGGGAGTTGCTGCAGGGATAGTTGTGTTGTGACTGGGATCTGTCAGCTGTCTGTCTGCTGTAGCAGTGTGACCGCAGCATGGCTGATGTGCCACAGGCTTGCATCCAGACTTGCCGTGTGACGTGCCCTTGGACTGGCACCCCAGGAGCAAACCAGGGAAACGATAAGGATGGTCAGAGTTAGGCCCTTGATCTCCCAGCAAGTGGGTGTCTGGCACGGGTCTGGCATTCCACCTGCACGCAGGACCGCAGCTGTGCCTGTGGGGCACCTGTGCTGTTGGCAGAAGCTGGGCGCCTCCAATTTCACATGCCTGCTTATATGGACATGTGGGGCAGCCTGGGTTTTCCCATGTATCATGCGTACTGCAGTCAGCTGGAGAGGCTGGAGCCTTCTGTGTGCCCTGGTATTGCGAGAGGCAAGCCTGACCCTAGGCCTGACACAGCTCCCCGCAGTCAATACCAGAGCAAGGCAAGAGGAGAAGGGATTAGAGGCAGGGCATGTTTTACAATAATCCTTCAACGTGTGCTGCATTCCAGGCCAGGAGGAGCTGGAAGGCAAAGGCGCAATGCATGAAAGGTGGCCTTTCCCAGAGTCCTGTGGGTCAGAGCATCCCTGCATCCCAGCCCTTCAGCTGGAGCTTTACGTGGGTACCAGCCCAGCTGCCTAGTCCCTGGGAAAGAAGCTGTGTCCTCTTTTTTCTGCATTTAAAAGATAAGTGCTCCGTGTAGGACATGAAAACAACCCTGTGTAGTTCTCCAGGGAGGGATGAGGGGCTAATCAGATTTTCTAGCCTTGGGGATTAAAACGTCAACTGGTTTAGTCCTTATTGTCCTACTGAGCCAGCATGACTACAAGAGGGAGAATGACTGCCTACCACCTCCACCAGCAGCAGCAGGCTGGTTTATGTTGGCGATCAGCTTGCCAGTAAGTGGAAAGCGTTTTTTGTATGAAGTGTTCCTGGTGCCCTGTGCTGAGCACGATGCACTGTCCTGCTGAAAGGGATGGGACATTGCTACTGCTGTCTTGGCTGGGAAAGCGTGCGTGTGCAGCCTCTGCCCCATGGCACAGAGGCATACCGAGGCTTGGCGTTTGCTTCTAATGGGCTCAGTATAAAGCGGCAAGAGATGCTGAACTGGGAGGTGGGAGATACTGTAGTAGAATTTGTATATTAATAACTTAGTGCTGCAAACTCATTAAATTAATTAATTAAATGTCTTGGAACCCCAGGGCTACTAAGCAAGTTGATTTCAGAGCTGGGATTAAAAATCTCCTGCTGCCCTTCCCCCATGCTGGCACAGCACTTCTGGCTCCATCCTGGCTTTCGCTCTCGCCACTTGCAGGTTTCCTTGCTTGAGCTTTTTGCCTGCAGCCCGTGGATTGGATGTACCACAGACGTGGTCTGCTTTGGTTTAGGAAACAGCCCATCCTTTGTCCTCATCTAGGCATAAACTTTTGTTTTGTGGCCTGCTAGGGAGGGCAGCTCTAATCACTTCGGAAAATGAGCCCTGCCAGAGGCTATCTCACAGTACCTTGTTTTCCCGGTTGTCTGGGCACTGTCTTCTACAGAACGGGACCATTTTCTCCTTGGGTGCTCTGACATGAATGTTGCTGCCAGCCCAATAGGGTATCAGAGCTCCTGAGCAAATGGCTATCTTGAAGTCGTGGTCTGGATTGCTGCACTGCAGCCTTCCCAAGCTTGCTCAGTACCTGTCCAGTTCTCAGTCTGCCTATTCTGGGTGTCGGTAGCTATGGAGGCAAGATGCTTGTATTTGCTGATGACGTACATCATCCCTTTCTCATACTGAATCTCGTTTTGAAAAATATAATGACATTTTTGGCGTTTTCTTGGGCATCCTATCCACAGATGAATATGCAGGTCTTGCTCATTGCTGACGGATGTGCTCCACCTCCCTTACCTTTCTTTGAGCCAAGATACTCCAGCATTTCTTTGTTGCACTCAATATACCTTAAAGCCACCAACTTCCATTAAGACAGGAAGTGTAGCTGAGCTGGTCTCTCTCCCATGTGCTGTGGTCGGCACCCCAGCAGGTTTCAGTATTGTGGAGATGAAACCTCAGCACGCCGTTCTGCCAGCACTGCTCCTGTATGTATCCTGCAGATGCATTTTTAAACAAACTCTGGATATTTAGTGTATGGTCCTGTGCCAACTTCAGGAAAGCCTGCTCTCTGTGCTCTCTCAGTGTTGTAACCTCTGTTAGCCTGGCTCTGATTGATGCTATTAATATTTTAGAGATCATTTAGGATCTCCGCCTTGGCCATGCTCTGTGCTTAGGGAAGAGCTGTCCTGCGTGGATGCCTGCAGCTGCTGGAGGAGCATGCTTGTTGCCTGCCGTTGTGTTTTGGAGGAGGCAGGTCTGCAGGTTAGCAGGGCCACCAGGACTAATGGGAGCGCAAAGCCTTCAGAGAGGTAGTTGCTAGCCTCTAGCAGGTCCAAGCTGGCCTCTCTGTAGGTGAGGGTCTTTCAGCTTCCCTGGGACATTTTCTTCCCCTTTGGCAAAGGGGACAGCTTCCCTCTGGAAGTTGTCTCTGCAGACTGCGTTTGGCCAAGGTCCTTGCTGTGGAGGGGTGTCCCCATGCTCAGCCCTTCCAGTTCCTGGAGCTGGCCTCAGCGGAGCTGCCAAACCCAAGAGAGCTCTGCATCTCTTCTGTGTTTTGGGTCTCCCTTTGCCATCACAACTTGTATGATTTGTCTCTACAGAGTTGGTTCCATGGCAGCCTTGCCTGTGGGGTCAGTCAGTGCCGATCTGGAGGTGACTGACATGCTCCAGCAGTGCTCTGCCACGTGCCGACTCCAGCTGCCTCAGGAGCTGCATGTGGACTCATCCTGCACCTCCCTGCTTGCGCTCTGCCCTCAACCAGCTCTAAACAGTGGAGCCGCGTGGCCATTCCTCTTGGTGAAGGAGAGCTCTTGTAATGCTCTGCTTGCTCAGCCTTCCCCATGGGGTCCAGCTAAATCCAGCTGTGGGACTAAGGCTGACACGCTGCAGGGATAGGGACTCTGGCAGATTCAGGAGACAGTGAAGCCCTGTGACTGAATCCCAGACTGTGTTTGCTCTGCCTAATTATCAAAAGTATGAGTTTGTTCTGCTAGGTGCACATTATGCCTTTACTGTGGTATAATTATGCCAGCTGCCTATGTTTAGTGTCATAAAAAGGAATAAAATGCCCATTACCCGCCTAAAGAATTCTTCTTGTGGGTTTTTTTTATTTTTATTGCTCTGGAGTACACAGTGGGGATATCTTTGATCGGCAATTCTCCATGTAAAATAGCTAGTGAAATATTGTGCCTTTCGGAGAGCTCCTCCAGCCAGCAGCCTGTGAAGGCAGCTGGCCCGCCAGCCTCACCTGGCGCTGCCTTTGCTGCTTACTGCCAGCCCGATCTGGTGGTCAAGATGGTGAAGCCACCACACTGCCACCACACTGCCTTCCCCACGGGAGCTCAGCTGCTTTCTGGCAGTGCTTCCCTGCTGCCATCCAGGTCCCAAAGCTCCCTCCTGCCGACACAGCGCCCAAGACATGCGGAGTACTTTCCAAGCCTGGGAGAAGACACAGCAGCTCTATCTGCAGGTGCTGTTCAAGACAAAATGGTGCCTGCGTCTGGCCAACCTATTTTTTGGACAGAACGATGTGTCAAGGAGTCCTGTGCCCAGGGGAAGTCCATAAGGTAGTTGAGGGAGCAGTGCAGAGCAATGTGTGAGTGGGAGCCATGCACTCCTTCACCCTGCATGGGCTGGAGTGCTGAAAACACAAGCCAAGTGGCATGAACCTGCCAACGGCCTGGTGGTGCTCTTGCTAAGCCTCATCCCCCAGCCAAGCCACGGCCCCTGCAATTGGGCTTCGGCTGCTTTGGGGTTTCTTGTGGTGTCTAAATATCTGGGGCTGTGTTTCTGTGGTGGTGAGAGATGCCTCAGAGGAGCCGCGTCCTCCAAGAGCTGAGGTTCTGTGCAAACATCAATTACCAAAACACATACTCCTGCCAGGGAAGAGCGGCGGGAGGTTTGCTTTGTGTGTATAAACGCTAGGGGCATTTTGGTGATACTAAATAATTTCTGATGGAAAAAAAAAAATCTATAAAATCCCAAATCCAAACCCCACATCTTTAGAGGTTGTTAAAAGCTTCCTCTCCATCTTTCCTTCTAATAGTTTCAGTCTCTAATTGGAAACGGACTTTATTAGCCTCATTAGGAGCAGTTAGTGCTGGCTATAGATAGCTCTTAAATATATGGTTTCGATGGATGGTAAATCTCTTGTTTTAGTTCGTTTATTTTTCAACTTGATGATATTTTCAGCAGGTCCCTGGTCCCCCCAGCCCGGCTTTGCCACAGATAACCTCACACAATGTCCCTTTTAATTCCCTCCGCTTATTTTTTACGTCAGGTGTTCCTTGAAGTGGCCTTCACAGCTCTCCACCCTTTCAGCCGACGACTACGTCAGGGGAAGATGGACTTGCGCCTCCCCGCAGCTTCATTGCATATGCACACGCCGTCTGCCCCGGCGGCACGATTGCCTTGGTGAAGAATCCAAGGGGCTGCTGATAGCAATCATTGATTAAGAGGGTAATTGTCCTGAAAATTCAGATTGATCAAAAGGCAGAAATGATAACTTGTGTAACTGTGTTTAAAACCACGTCCTGTCAATAGGGGAGACTGAGACGTGGCAAGCAGAAAGCAGGGAGAATTGGATGTGTGAGCGGGTGAGTGTGCCTGTGGTTCAGGGAGGAGGGGGAGCCATTCTTCCTTGGGGTCCGTAGCAGGATGTTTCTTGTCACTGATGCTGGGCTATTGGAGATTCAATCACTTTTATCTTCCCCTCTCTCTCAATCCAAATGCCTTTTCATATTAGAAAATTAGAATCAGCTCTGCTCATGCAAGATTTATTAGCTCTGCTGAGCAATACCACAGAAGAGTAAATGATGTCGCATTTCAGGGGCTTTTTACACATTACGACCAAACTTGCAACTTCTTAAGTATTCTTCCATTGAGCCACTGCAGGGTGTGAAAGGGTTGGGGAGACAAACTTCTCTCTGGAAATAGTTCTGCACCAGTCTGGATGTCTCTTCTTTATTATTGGAATGATTGGATTTGCTTCCTAATACAGATCTTTTCTTTGAGCTCAGGTTCTGCGCTTATTGCTCTGGAAATCAAACTCTAAGAATTGAGCCTGTTTATTGCGGGTTTTTTTCATGGCCCCCTTTATAGAAACACCTTTCAGTGCTAAAATTTATGTCTTTGGAGCTCTGCTGCTAGCTGGCACTTATTTACATCTGAAGAAGACAAATCCTGTTTCCTGCTCAAATGTTTTCCCTTGTGTTTTGCACTGGGTGGCTGCTTTTTTAAATGCTTCTGACCTTATGTTGTACACAACTCCTGTTTTACATAGTGATGGTCCTTTGGTCTTCAGGCACTAGATACTAAGCTCTTTAAAGACATGGTTTAATTTAGGCTCATAATGCTCAATAGACATTATTCTGGGGATACTGAGGCACGCGTGAGTTGGAAGATTTTCCTGTGAGTCCGTATCAGAGATTGGAATAGAAATCAGGTCTCATCTCCTGCTCCTGGGCTTCAGCCACAAGGCTTCTTTGTGAGGCTTTTCACTTCCAAATTGCTTTGCAGGCATTCAGTCCATGCAGCATCCTCATGGGTGGGCTGCGCAGGAGGGTCACTCAGTCTCGAGAGTCAGAACAGCTGGCTGTTGGGAGCCTCTGCCTGAGGTGCTGTTCAGAACCTTTCTCCCCCTCTGAAAAATTAAGGTGTTTGAGATTCACAGTATTTCACCGATGATATACAAATCCCAGGTGCTCTGCAGCACTCCACCCCTCTCACAATGGGCATTGTGTATGTAGCCCCTATACAAAAATAGTGGCTGTTGTCGAGGTAAACACCATTTTTCTGCTAGTTTGGTTTGGAATATTCCCAAAAGGGAGTAAATTTTTCTCCAACCATTGTTATTTAGGAAAGTAGACAGCACCACGCAGGGATGCTGATACCACTGCTCAGTGTCTCACACCAAAACCAGCATTAAACAACAGAAGCTGGAATCAAGCTGTGGAAGGGAATAGTCTGTTCATAGCTTCATCTGCTGTCATCGTCGTGTGGTGGAGCCCAGCACCTGCAGCTGAGCTGCTACCAGTCTTTTGTCTTTTTGGGTCTGACTTTTCCTTGACGTGGCCGAGCTGCTGGGAGGATTGCGGTGCAGGCAGTGTGGAGGAGAGGTTGGGGCAGCCCATCAGCATGGCCAGCACAGGGCTTCCTCACAGCACATCATTGCGGGCTGCAAGGGCTCAGCTGCCTCTTTTACTTGGCAGCTTTAAAGGGACTTTATTACCAGGCAGTGCTAATTACATTTAAAATAACACCATACTTGGACCTGTCCAAATGCCTGTCTAACTTGGCACAAAGTTTTGCCATTCATCTTAGCAAAAGACATTCCTGAAGAGATGCTTAAAGCTGTGGCTGGCTGGCAGAGAGGTTTCTTGTCGAGTGTCGGTGCTTGGGAGGCGGATACGCTTGACAAGCAGAAGGACTTGACTTTTTCCCCTTCCGTGTACAAGCACTATGTATTATTCAAGGTCTTCTTAAGTCAATGCTGGGTTATTAATCGGTCGCCTCTCTGCATGTTAAATTTGCCTACTAATTTCGAGGCTCTGGAAGAGGACTGCAGCTATGAGCTTGCACAGTATTTTCCCTCCATGAGTCTCCGTACACCCGTGTGTGTGTTCTCGGCCTGCTGCAGACCCTTGCCTTGGGTTCAGATGACATGGTGCTGCCTGCACGCAAAGCTGCACGGGGAGGTGAGCTCCACGTTATTGACTTAATATTCCCATTTCCAGATAGTCACTGGTGGTGGGGCGGAGCAGGGGGAGGGCCAGAGCAGTAAAAGCCTTGCCAAACCTTGAGGGGCCAGGTAAGACCCCAACAAACGTCTTCCCAAGGAATGGGGACACTAGAGAGAGATACAGTGGCATCCAGGTCTGGGGCAGGCGTTCTGCACAGCCCAGGAGGTATTTACTCCACAAGCTTTGTGCTGCCTACCTCCCCATGGCTCCTGCTTGATTTGCAGGCTGATGTAATGAGTTATTTGCAGCTGGTTTGGAGACAGCCTCTGTGTCTTAGGGCTCTTCCTTCCCTGTCCCCCAGCCAGGCCTCCCTGCTCCGGTCTCCTCTCCTTCCACAAACTCTGGTGGTGGGAGGCAAGGCACGCGGGCCAGCAGCGCCTGCATGTTCCAGGAATCACGTCAGCTGTCATTACTTACATTACCTTGATTGGGAACAGTCAGTTATGTCACCGTCCATCATTGTGTCTCTCCTGGGAGGCACTGAGGAAGGAGGAGAGGAGCAGGAATTACAAAGCACTTCTGCGGTGCTCCGCCAATCCCACCGCTCCGTTGGCTGAACATCTGTCATCAGACAGCTTGAAGAGAAGGTGCTTTGTCTGATGGATCTTACCATTGTAGCTCTTCGGGGAGGATCCTCCTGCAACACCGGACTGCCCCGAGGGAAGAGTACTGGGGGCTTTTGTGCAGTTTATCATGAAGGGAACGATGCTGCTGCTTAGAAGGCTCCGTGGTGGGCTGCAGGACAGCCGGGGCTGCAGGCTGGGCTATCCTGGCTGGGGCTGCTTCTGAGCCAGGCAGAGTTACCAGAACTGACTCCAGTCCGAATGAGGCGGAGCTTGGACTTGCACGTTGTCCCCACATGTGACTGCAGAGGATTCCTGGCTGTATCTCAGGTGGGAGTTCATCTTCCCTTTGGCCCGGAGCTCCACATTCTCCTAATGAGAATGATATTTGGCTTTTGATGAAGGAATCTTCTTATTTATAATGGAAAATTATCTGGAAAGTTTCCGGCCCTCTCTGCCCTGATTGATTTGGGACTCTGGCTCCACTTCCAGCAATGAGTCTGTTCAGCTGGGGTTCCCCTCGCAGGCTGGGGGACAATACAGTAGCTGTGTCCATCTCTGGTGGCAGAGCCCATGGTGCCACAAGTGGTAGGGAGGATGGTTTGTCTGTCTTGCTGCCTCGTGTGAATAAATTTGTGCCTGAACTCAAGGTGGGTTTGAGAGGGTAAGGAGGAATGGGATCTCCATGGCTGTGGCCGGGAGGTGCTTCATGGCTGTGAGAACAGGTTCCCCAAGGCTTGCGTGACCATGTCTGTCACGGCTGAAAGTGAGAACAGTTCAAGAAGCACCCATTGCCCAGCAGGACACACTAGGAGGCGGGGAAGGCAGTGGTACCTGCCTCCTTGGGTTTCTTGCTGTGCGTGTTTGTTCAGGCACTGTGACTGTGGCAGGAACATTACCTGTTAAGCACAGTGCTCACATTTTAATTTCTGTTAGCTGGGCAGGGAGTGAGGTGGTCTGGCAGCAGGTGGACCTCCGCAAGTCCCAGGGAGGTGGGTGTTCAACCCAGCTGGGACCTGGTGATGCCTCTCTGGAGATCAGGCAGCTGGAGGGGAAGAAAGCCAGGGCAGGAGAGTGCTGCACCCAGTGTCTGAAGTGGGGAAGAGAAGTTTCATGGTTCTGTACATTTCTCCTTGGAGCAGCTCCATCAAAGGCATGAAGATGGTTCAAAGGGAGATCTTAAAACACACAAAGGAGGTGGCTGGTGCCAGCAGTGGCACGTGGGTGCTGCATAGGATGTGCATGTTGGTAGGTCGTGGGTGGCAGAAGCAGCCTGGTCTCAGCCAGAGCTGTTCAAGGCATCTTTTGCAAGTACAGCCAGCAAGGTCTGATGTGTAATCTATCCTGTCACTTAAAGAACTTGCACTATACAGAAGTGATGCTTTATGTGAGCCAGGGGCATCACTGCTGTTACTCTTAGCCAAGTCTGAAGAGCTCTTGCTGTCCCCAGCTTTAGGTGTAGGCTTTGTTGTGCTGGATGGCCCAGGTGCATGGAGCTTGCTAAGCAAAGAAAAGATTGCAGAGGGTACGTGGAGCAGAGGAGAGTCATTCTGGAGGTGGGCTTCCATGGCGGGGGGATAGTTACTGAAGTGAGTAAATACATGCTATAAACATGTTCAGAGCATCTCTGTGTGAAGAACCCAGCACAGCCTTTTTGAGTAAATAGAAAGAGAGCCCAGGTTCAGTTCATATGTCTGTTTTCTTTTCTTCTTCTGGTCAACTGTGGCTGTAGATAAGAGTTTTCTATTTGAAGTTCAGAAGGGAAGGGAAATCCATTGTTAGAAGAGAAGACTTTCTTTTTGCTTGATATCTATCTTCAGCAACACAGCAGAGAAGGAAAAGATTTGCTATGATAAAGGTAGCTTTATATAAAAAAAAAAAAAAAGACACATTGAGCGTTGCTTTTCTCTGTACTTCAAAGGCTGGAGTAATATGGAACAGTGTAAAAGAAGAGAGGAAAAAAAAAAAACAACCTAGCCCAGCCTCTGCACGGGGGCTGTGAATGCAGAGCCATAATAGAGCACCATCCCGGCCAGAAATCCAGCACTCTGCCCCGGCCGGTCATCTCGGCTTGACGTAGTGTTATTTGGTGTGCACAGCACCTGCCAGGAGTCCAAGGGGGATGCTCCTTGTGGGGGGAGCAGAGGAAGCGTTTTGCAGGTGTGTGTTCTATGGAAGGACTAAACCAAGGGAAGTCACTCACTGGAAAGAAAATCAGGCAAGTCTGGAAGCAGTGTGGGAAAAATGTGCCAATAAACATTTAATTATTAAAATAACTCGGAGATTGTATGAAGTGTTCAATACGGCGTGACAGAGTGAAAAAGCTGAACAGCACAGCTCCAGTGAAGGCTGTGGGTGGGAAATGGCTAACGTCTCCATCCATGCACCCTGGAGCCCACTGTGGGGTTGGCTTTCTGGGATCCTGGGCTGTAGGATCAGCTTTCCCAAGGGTTCAGTTGTTTCCAAACGAACCAGAGCAGAGGAGTGCTGGGGAGGGTGCCTGTGGCTGCCACCACCTTGCTTGGAGCAGGCAAGACTATGCTGCATGAGTATACAGGGGGGCTCCAACCTCCACAGTCACCAGTGGGACTTGGGTGGCCCAAATGTGGGTCCAGGCTCTGCAGCACAGGCAGGGATGGGAGCTCCCTGCCAGGGGACAAGGCAGGTGGCACAGAGGTGCAGCTCGGGGAGCCAGGGCTTGTGCCACCCCCGTTGTAGTATAGATGCGTCCGTGCAGGCTTCCCCTTCCCTCTGGCCTCATGCGTGCCCTCCAGCCAGACTGATGGCATGGGGCCCCATATCTGCTATGCTGCTGGTATGGTTTTGGTCTTCATTGCCACCCCAAGCTCAACGCGAGGTCCCGGCTTCTGGACACCCCTTGCTGTGCCAGCCTGAGGGTGCTGCTGCTCTGACAGCATGTCTTGGGCTCACTGAGCTGCTGGGGCGCCCCTGGAGCAGGCACCAGCCAAGACCCCCCGTTCCCCTCTGAGAAGCTGGTGCAAGTAGAGGAGAGAACGAGTGTGTGCTGGAGGCTTTGCCTCTGCAGGAATCTGGGGAGGAGCAGGACAAGAAACCAACAAACTCATTTTCAGCGCTGACCTGAGCAGAGGCTGGAAGTGAAAAGATTTCCAGCAAACCTAGGCTGGTCAGGGTTGCTAACAAGCCTTTCCTTTGAGCAATGTTTTACATTCTTTAAAGATCGCAGGGAGCTCTTGGGGAGAATCTGCTAAAGTAAATGGCAGAGTCAAGTGTGCCGGCTCCTTTCTTTCCCTTTTCTTTTCCCTTTTTTTTTCCTTTCCCCTTTCTTGGTTCTCTTTATTATGTGGAGTTGCTCTGGCTCTTTCTCTCACTTCTGTTTCTCCTTTTGTTCTCTCTTTGTCTATTTATCACACTGTGAAGGTTGAAAGAGATGTTATTAATCTGGGAGAATGAAGGCAGGATTAGTGGTATGAATCGGATTTTGAGAGCTGTAATGATAGAAAGACTCGCTCTGCTGGCGGGCTGCGTGAGTTTGATAAATGGGGAGCACTCCAAACTGACTCGCGCCTTCCTCCGCACTGCTCGCTTTGCCCGCTGGGGCGTGCCATGCTCTCAGATCTGCCAGCCATCCCACACCGCTCCTACCTGAACCAGAGCAAAAAGCCAAGGGTAAATCAGAGACAAATATCTCCCATTGCACTTAAAGAGATCATTTCTTTCAACATCTTTTTCAAACAGAGTCCTGTCAAGTTCTTGGACAGCCTTGTGTGGAGGTAGGATCCTTCCTTGGAGTACGGCTCAGAGCCACGGCCATGCATTATTGTCTCCTGCCATGGCTTTGCAGAGAGCAGCAGGGAGTTAGCGTGGCTGCAGCAGAGCTTGAGTCCTGCAAGGCACAAAGAGGCAGGATCATCTCTGCAGGGCTGCACCCTGCTGTGTTTGCTTCCTGAGGATTGCACCTGGCTTCAAAGCCCTTTGGGGCTGGGAGAAGGCAGGGGGTGTTTCATCAAGAGTCGCTTTGGGGCCTTTGCCCTGAAATCTCCTGAATGACGTGTCCTGCCCTTCCGTAACATGAGTCAGGTTCCCTGTTACCAAGCTTGGGGAGGGGGAAAGCAGGCAATGGGGACAGCGAGGCAGAGCAGCAACCCCCAGCTATGGGACAAAGCAGGACCATCTGGACCAGCATCTTTAGTGAGTAGGGTCCTTTCCTGGGATCACCCTACTGCATGCTCACCCACTTGAACCTTTCCTCATCCCCACGTTTGGGTGTGTGGTGGTCCATGTTGCACCCTACAGAGCCAGAAAAGCTAGGGACAGACTCATAGGTGTAGGGTATGTTGCACTTTGAAGCTGGTTCATGAGCACAGAGCTCACTGCCATGTTGCCGTTGTGCCATCAGGCATTCATACATGGGGACTGTGCCCCTGTCCTAAGGCCCTCGTAGTTCTTAGCCCAGCCTGTGCTGTGGCTTCTGCTGTGGACATTTTGGGCTCACTGCTTGCTGTCATGGCCAGGTTTGGGTCTTATGGTCCAGCCTGGGAGCATGCATTTGCTAAAGTGAGATGTAGTTGCATGAAGGCCATGTGCAACATGTTGGAAAGGTTTGGGTGCTTCAGTATCCCTCACCCCAGGGGCTGTGGGCATGGACTTGGCCCTACAGCCCATCATGGGAGCACTGGCTGTTTGGTGGTGGGTGCAGGCCACCTGCTACTGCAAGGTTTGCATCTTGCCCATATTGAACAGGAGATTATTGCTTGGTACAGGACGGGGAACGGCTGTGTGCAGGAGGGACCCTGCTTCAAAAAGAGAATCAGACCACGGGCAGCCCAGAGTTGTCAATGTCCCTTTAACTACAAGGTAATGGACTCCCCCACGCTCGGGCTGAGCTCTCCTCCTGCCTTTGCAGGAACGGTAATGATTGTCAAGGTAGAGCTAATGAGACGTGCACATCTTTAAAGGATCGTGGCTTCTGAGACAAAATTAAAAGAAAAAAAAAAAGGAAGGGATGGGGGAAGGAGAGAAAGTCCAACTGCATTGCCTTGGCCAGTGAGGCATCCATCTGTCTTCCTGCCTGTCCCTCAGCAGGAGCATCCCTAAACGACTAGCAGGGTCTCTTTGCTTGCTGCTGCAACTCTCGTTTGGCCCTGGGAGCCTCCTCATCTGCCTGAGACCCACCCAGAGCCCCTCCGCAGAGTCCAGTCCCCAGGGCGAGGGAGCAGGGCACCACTGGGCATGTGAGAGTGTGGTGGGCAGCACCTTTGCTGGGCAGGCAGCAGGAGGGCAGGCAGCCCGGCCACTGTACGGCACGGCTCTGGGGACAGCGGAGCTGGGAAGTGGAACAGGAGGAAGGCGTGCAGGGAGATGAAGGACACGGGAATATCCTGGCCTGGGTCGGTTGAAGATGTGGGGATGGTGGTGCTGTCAATCCTGGCTGGCTCATCCCTCTCTCCATCCCTTATTCCCAGGTCTGGGATGCTGCACTTGGCACTTCCAAGCATACGTAATGGTTCTGTCTGGATGCCAGGGGTGTTAACAGTTCCCCCAAATGCCTGTCCCACAGGGGGAAGGACAAGGTGGCTCATCTTCGGTGTTGGGAAATTCCCCAATGGGCACTCCTGGTGCAGGAGAGGCTGTGTGGATCAGGCTGAGCCTGGATCTGGCCCTTTGGGAAGAGCTGGTGGGGTAGCTGGGACATTGTGTTTGGTGCATGGCGTGACTGCCTACACACACATTTCCTCCCATTCTCGCTATTTCAACTTCACAGGTTGAATTGGTTCAGAGCAGCCAAACTAAATGAGGAGAGAAATGATCAGTCAAATATTTCTTAAATCCTGTCTTTAAGAGCTAAGTGCTTGGCTGGAACTTTAAGGCAGGTAATGAGGCTCTCTTCAGATCAGCTTGTGATGTGGAAACTGCTAGATTGACCAGGCTGCAACTGGAAGAAAGCTCTGTCACAGCTGGGGACAGTGCGGCACGGGACTCCCCACGCCCTGGCACTCTGCACCAGTGTGCTGCTGCCCACGGCTCCCTGCTGCCTGCGCCCATCTTTGCCCTTATCCTGCAAGGAGTAAAACACAACTGGGAGCTGTGGGGAGCAGCCTGCTTGCACAAATCTGGCTGACTTCCTTCCGCAGAGGGGGATGTGTATGACAGTCAGTGCTTTGGAGTCTAGTCCCAGTTTGCTCCAGGCATGGAGCTGAGAGATTGGAGCAGAGGCAGCAACCCAGAGGACCCCTGTCCCTCCAAAGGATTCTCACTGGTTTGCAATTTTAAGCTGACAGATTTGCTTTGCTGCAGAAGTCAGAGTGACTTCAAGCCTTGCAGTGGCGCCATGAGGTGGGGTGCTTTCTTAGCTTCACCTCTAGCTGGTGCAAGGGGAGAAGGAAAATAACGTCATTCTTCCAGGAGCCCGGTAAGGATGCGTTGGTAGGATCAGTCCTTCCTTTTCAAGACACCATCCTTGCAGTGGGGCATTAGTAGTGCTTGCCTGCAGCAGGACAGCACCTTTGCAAGGCGCTTTGCGGAGCAGGGTGATTGGTTTGCTGGACGAAAAGTGGCAGTGCAGGAGCAGCAGAGGAGAAGGGAGCAATAATGGGCAAGATGGGACATGTCAAGTTTCTCTTCCCAGCTCCAAAATACTCACTTCTTTAATCTGGGACTGGGGAAGAATCTGGTCTTACCTGACTGTTCTGCACAATGCTCCCCATGCAAAACTTCTCTGCCCTTGCTACTTGCCATGCCATGACCACCTGGCAGTGGCTCACCATCCTGCTCTCCTCTGGGCCTCTCCCAGGCAGGAGCTGGGGACCCTTTGAGCTTTCTTCTTTATATCCAGGTTTTTTAGGCCTTCTGTTGTTAATTATTGGGATGTAATAATGTGATTAGTTCACTATTAAAAAAATCGCTGATATGATTACTATGGATTTAATATCACATGATATATCATTACATTGTTACATGGTGACAGATGTAATTGAAATACACTTATTAGAGCCTGGGGTCGTGTTTCATTCAATCACAGCAGCACCTCCGGGGGGCAGAGCAGAAATGGCTAAAAAAAAAATAAAGGCATCGGCATCAGGATTGGAAATTGTAATGAAAACAAAGAAACTTGCAGCCTGTTCGAGTCTGGGGCAACACTGCTTTGGCTTTTTCTCCACAGGAATTTAAAAAGGTGTAAGTTGGGAGCGCTGTCTTGTGGATCAGCTGGAGGAAATAGGTCAGCCAAGTTGAAATTGTCTGCTTGGGATGAGCAGGGGGACTTGTGTTGTGGACCTGTACCCAGAGGGCTTCCAGCCATCTTGCATCATGTGAGCCTGGGCACTATGGACACTATACCACTGACCTGCCAGCCCCTCTCGGCTCCTTTTTAAAAGGCAGGTGGACTCAAACATGGTACCCACTGTGCTTTGGGAAAGCCAGCCAGCTACTCCCCACCGTCTGCCTAATTCTGCCATTTTTGGAATCAGGAATCACTCAGCTGTCTGCATTTGGCTCCGGCCACGCCGCAGAGGGCAGGGAGGCAGCAGTGAGCCTGCCTGCAGGACTGTGACCTGGGTCGTGTTTCCTTCTATGTCAGTGAGCAGAGGTGACATCCATCCCTGCCGCATTATCCTTGGGAGGATCTGCACGTGGGCTCTGGGCAGCTGGGGCGAGGAGAGGAGCAGCTATCATGTACCCTCTGCAGAGGCAGCCAGCTAAACGGGAGCCTGGGTAAGAAAAGGACTCTGCCCGTGGCCTGGGACAAGGCTCGGCTAGAGAAATGTGCCTGCAGGAGAAGCACAAAGACCCTACCTGCTGCTGGCACAAACCTGCTACTGGTCCTTCTCAAATGGTGGTGAAGAAGAAACTGGTGGTGAACATAGAGGTCTCCTTCCATCTACTCCCTTTCCAGGGAAACAACTGTCACCCACCCTCCCAGTCTCCCCCAAGGCAAGTGATAGTTTGGGGTGTTGCCTTAGGCAGGATGGGACTGTGGCAAGACCTCAGAGATAAAGCATGACATGCTTAATGCACATTAACTGCTCTGATCGTCACCAAGTGCTAAGTCTCCTTCTCCTGTAAAAAGGGGCTAGCAAGGGGATGTGGCCTCCCAGAGCTGTGATTAGGACACAGGTACACCTGTCCCCAACCCCACTGCAGGTCCCCAGGGTTATCTTATCCCTGCGAGACAGTGTGTAGGTGACTTTGAAACTGAAGGTGCTGTGTTTAGGCTCAGCCTCATCCAAAACAAAGGAAGGAGGAGGAATTTGTGGATGGAATGAAGGCGACTTTTCCAACCAAGGGGGGAATGGCAGTGTGCTTAACTTGAGACATCTGGATGTTTGCATAATGATGCACCAGCATCTGGCCCTGCATCACTAGCTCAGCATTCACACGTTCGTTCAGCACAGCATCACCCCCTGCTCCAATGCATCTGTCCCAGGAGCTGGGTTACAAACCTTGCTGATGCTGGAGGGGTCATTTCTATTTCAGGCTTTTGATTCTGTGTCCTCCCTCCTAAGAGTGCTCCCACATACCATTTGTGGAGCCAGCATGCCCCCACAGAAATTCCCATTTTAAGCCCTTGTTTTGCTGGAAGCTGTGGAAATTCATTTCCAGCTGGTGGGGGAGCGCTCTGGCTGGGAAGGCTCTGGCAAGCATCTTTCTTTCGAGGTTAAAAACATAATTTCAGTCTGACCTCTGAGTTTCAGAGCTTTTGTTGGTTTTCTCCACCCCCAGATGGTTTTTGTGTGTGATTTTAAAATAGCCTTCTTCTCTTGGTTGAAGCTAGCTGATGCGTCCGCTTCTCATTCGAGGATTGTTGTGTTTTATTAATGCTGTTATTATTCCATTACTGTCATTGTGCTCTTTTATAGCAAATAGCTTAATTTAGTTGAGATACACAGATGCTGAGAGTTTAAGTGAAATCTTCGGCACTTGGTATGCTGGGCACTGAGCAGATATTCCCTAAGCACTATGGTATAAACCATTCATGTAAAAACAAATCGGCTGCTGGGGGAGTGCTGGGTGGCGGGAGTTTGGGAGAGGGGAGAAGGGGTGGGGGAGTACCTGTTTAGCACCTTAGGGAGGACCTCATAGTCAAATGTGACTATAGGTGCTTGGGAATAAAGCTCCCACTGAGGGTGCCACCCCCAAGATGGGCTGTGATTGGGCCTTCTTCCCTCCAGATGCTGCAGGACAGGGGGAATTACACCACCAGCATTGCTGGGTTGCTTTGGGTTGGTTTTTTTTAGGGGTGGGAGGGCAAAGTGTGCTGCATTTTCTGCAGCTCAAGCTGCATGTCTGCTGGGAGAGGTGGGGACCGCTCATGGTGTCACCCTGCAGTGGAAGATACAGTGCCACTGAAACCAAATTAATCTGGTTGAAGAACAACATGACTGCTGAAAAGCTGGACTGTGCTGTAAGTAGTTCTTGGGGTAGAGGAGAGGGGTTGAGAAATAGCATTGGTGACAAGATGACTTAGGGGCCTGTTAGAAATTACTTGGGTGCTTAAGCCTCCCGGGAAGTTGCTGAGATTGAAGCTCCAAAGTACCTTAGCTACTTTTGAAATTTTACCTCTTATTGTTGACAGATGTTCATCTGAAATGGATGCTTCTTGCTGTGAGCCTCTGGGCCTTCATTAATACTAGTGATAACAATTCCAGATTGTCTTCTACACCTCTTTCCCTGCCTCATTCCCTTAAAAATTACAAAGGTAAAGCCAAAACGCTGTTAGTGCCACATTATTTGTGCACTTAACTCTTACTGCCTTGGCAAAACCTGCTGATCTTGGTGCTGTCAGTGCCAGAATTACTCTGTGTGGGGCAGGGAAAGCCAAGAAAGGGGAGTAAAATAAAATGGAGCAAGCAGGTGCCATGCATGTTGAGACAGTGCTGTTGGTGGCATCAGCTCAAGTGATGGTATCCTCTTCACCTGGCCATGGCGGGGAGGGAGTCGTGTCCCTGCCAGACAGTCCTTCAGGGAGCAGCTCTATGTCTTTCCCCGCTCCCACCCGCGGTTCTAGGACACCCTAATCTTCCTGGGGAGTGCTCCCTCCCTCTCTCGAGCCCCTCGGGGGCAGCCTCTTTAGGGTGAGCTGACAAAGACTTGCTTTCCCCCCTTTTCCCATGGCTGAGTAAGGGGAGCAGCTCCCCGTGGTTCAGGGACAGGTTGGGGAGGAGGAGCACGCTGGCCTACACTGCCCGTCCATGATGTGCACTTATAATAGCTTGGGGGTCCATGGGAAGTTGTCAGCATCATTTTATCTCCCTGCTTTGAGGCAGCTTTGCGGCTTTATCTGGCTTTCGAGGTGACCAGAGTAGCTAACAACATGCACGGAGCATCCTCTGCGGAGGAGGCCTGGCGCCCGGTTTTGCTAGAGGTCTGCTTTACCACTTATGAGAAACGAGTTAACCTCCCTTTGATCTCAGTTCACGGCTAACCCTTTAACAAAGTCCGGGATGTGCGAGGAAATCAATACTCAAGGCATTGAATTTAACACCAGCCATCAACTCAAGCGTAACACACACACTGACTGACTCCGATTACAAGGAGCGGGCTGGTTTGAAGCTCGTTTGCCAGCTCTCTGGGGTGGTGTGGAGTGGCAGCAGGGAAGGCAGGCACGCTTGCATGGCTTGCTCTCGCTCGGGGGGGAGTGAGAGGGACCTGGTGTGCTCTGCCATGTCTTCCTGATCGGCTCTGCCTCCTGGTGCCACTTGTCTCTCTCCTTACACCTCTGATTTGCAACCCCGGCAGCTGTTCCCCGACACAGGAGCAGAGAGCTTGGATGCTGTGTGCTGTCACTGAACGCCTGTTTGTGTACACACATAGTTGCTCTTTGCTGGTGAGGAACTGTGGCAGGACTTGAGGCAGGGCAGGTTCTGCTGAGCTGGACAAAAAAGGTACTGCAAGTTAAAAATCTGAAAAATAAAATGCTGCAGGCGGGAAAGGTTGAGTGTCTGGTCAAGGAGGCAGCTGTGTCATTTCTCCAGCTCCAGTCCTCCCCATGGAGATCTAATTAGATCAGTGGAGAGCTAATTGGGACACCTTGTTCCATACCAGCCGCTTGCTCTTTGCTGGCATGTTGGCAGGAGGCAGCAGGCGGGCTGCCTGGCACAGCTCTGTGGCCAGGAAAGCCAGGCGCTCCATGGCCAAGCGCTTTCTAGACGGCCCATGAACCTCATTACATCTCAGCCCTCCAGCCCTCTGCTGCAGACGAGCTCCGTGCCAGGGGGCTTTTCTTCTCACTTGCTCTCCTTGTTTCCATCAGCTGTAGCCAGAGCTGAGACAGCACATGTAGGTTAGGGACAGGTTCACAGGGCAGCTGAAGGATGCTGAGGGGGGTAGGGTGAGCATTGCATGACCCCACAGCTCCATGCTTGGGCTGTGACTGTGTGTGGGCCATCCCTCTGCTACTCACACGCAGTAATAACTCTGTTGGGCATGTGCTCCTGGGACCTGCTCCTCAGGTCTCCGATCATCAGCAGGCAGCAACTAGGCAAATCCTAATAGCGTTTCCCAGGCGCACTGGCAGGGAAGGGCCCGCTGAGCCACTGAATCTGGGCCTCGGCAGCGGCAAGGCAGTGATGCCTCCTTCTACAGGGACTGGGGCCTGAGGGCATCCATGGGGCCGAGTGTCACAGCCCTCCACACCGCCTTACTACAAGCAGAACTGCAGATAAAAGCCATAACCAGAGAGTGTCCCAGCTTGCCCAGTAAGGAGACCCTGGCTGCAAGAGAGGGTGGTTGGTTGCTGCCTCTGTCCTTGCAGGAGCCCAGCCCAACCTGGCTGGCAGTCAGTGAGACTGGTGGCACCAAAGAGCTGTGGAGATGCCTTCCACTCCCCTGGGAGACATGAGTTGAGGCATTTTCTATCATCCATGTCATGATCTCCCCTCTGACCATCTCAGCACCATAACACAGTGCTGGTCCCCTCTTCTCAGTCCAGGTGGCCAGCCCTACTCATGCCTGGCCATAGCTGCTGCAATTCATCCCGCCAAGCCTCTAATAGCCTCTTCTCAGGACCTTACCATGTCCTCCCCTTGGGTCCCTTTATTCTCTGCTTTCCTGGCCTGTCTCCAAATCGATTCTATAGCGGTGTGCTGCCAGGTCCCTCAGATCATCTCCTTCTGTTTGTTCTTCCATCGAAACTGGGGACCCTTAATTTTGCCGCCTGCTGCCCTGGTAGGCTGTGCCGGTGCACGCCGCATGCGTTGCCTGCTTGCCTGGTGTTTGCATCCATCAGAGCTCTTAGAGGCGCCTCTGCTTTAACCTCCTCAGTCTTAACCCTGACCTGAGTCAACAATCATGAGGAAGAGCTGCTGCTTAGATGATCCAGTGTAAACTCTACCTTTGATTAGACAGGTATCATCCCCAGGCACCGGCGCGGCAGTGCCTTGTTAACTTTCCTTGGTGTTCCCTCACTGCAGCCATGAAAGCCTCCGACGCAGGCAAGGGACGCGGCTGCTGCCCTCGTAATCTTTATTGATCTTTTCCCTGATGCCTCATGCATTGTGTTCTCTTGCCTTTCTCTTGCTCTTCCAGCTGCCTCTCCTCTGAGTGGCTTTGCATCTTGTGGGAGTGCTGAGAAACTCTGTTTTATTCAATTATTGCAGAGCAGTAGCACTCAGAGGCCCCGGCAGCTCTGCTGGGTTGATGCTGTACCAAATATGAAAGATTGGGTTTTGTTCCTGAGAGTCTGCTGTCTGGGAGGAGGAGGTAAGGGGGAGCAGGGCACATGTTTCCATTCCCCTCTGGTCTGTCCGATATGGGCCAATTTCTCTGCGTTGTCCAGAGGTGAGCTTTGGAGAAGGTCTTGGATCTGTCCCAGGAGGGCATGGTGGACATGCGAGTGTGGAAGGAGTTGTAGGATGTGAGCAGAGGGAGAGGTGGATGTGATCAGACACGCAGACAAGTGAACAGAAGTGTTGAGAAGGTCCTGCAGGATCACCCTCCGATTTCTTTCCCATCCCTTAGGGCCTGGGTTTCAAGAACAGGTTCTGAAACTGAGATGTGAACCTGCTGGTCTCCCAGCATCCATCCCTCACTGCCAGCCTGCAAGCACCTAACCTTGAAAATGCTGGGTAGCGAAAACCAGAGGATTGAACTGCCTTGCCTTGCACCTGCAATGTGAAAGGATGTGCAGTCATACACCATCTTCCCTATGCTTTTCTCTTGGTGACCTGTCTGTGGGTCTCTGCCCCTCGCAGTCCCATCCTTCCCCTGTCTGGCAAGATTTGGACACAGCAGCCGAATCATCACCAGACATATCCCTTCTGAAAATGTCCAGAGCACGGTGTACTGAGACATGCTGTGAGTGGTGCAAAGGAGCAGTGTGTTTGCTCTGGACAAATGGCTTTGTTTTGCACTGGAAAAACTGGAGTCAAAATGTCATGTCAGTGTTTTGCACAGGAGTAGATTGCTCCTTTCCAGAAAGCAGCATTTCTGTCACTGGGTTTTACTTCATGGTTCCCAAGTATAACGGTTCCCACACAGTGAAATAAGACAATATTTTGGGTTTTTTGTCCTGGTTTAGGAAGAAAGGCAATGTCAGAGCATCGGTGTTTCGGTGGGGTGGACATGGTTTCCCACAGCAGGAGCACGCTCCCTGCCAGGAGGTGAGGATGAGTCCCAGGGATGTGCTGCTTCTGCTTCCAGCACGTTTGATCCAGCCCGGCTCTTTCAAGGTGTGTGGAAATGAGCTACAATCTCATCATTCCTGCAGAGGCTCATCCGAGGAGATAGCGGAAGGGTCACAGTGCCTCTGGAAATCTCCCTTCAGGCAATGTGCCGTCGCATTTCACAGCAGACAGACAGACTAACCTTTAGGGCATGGTAAGAGGCAGCATTTTGAACTCTGAGCCAAAGAGCTCGGGAGCTCATTTCTCTGACACATCATCTGTGTCCCTGCTGCTTCCTGCATCCTCCTGAAATACCTTTGTCCTAATCCATCATTTCCTTAGCTGGAATAAAAAATAAAAAAAAAAGCCGGGGAGTTGGTCCCTTGTGTGCCAGCCACGCAGAAACCAGCCTCCCCTGCAGGAACGCACCCAGGCCCTCTGCCATGGACCATTTGGCCTTAATGTGAGCTGCTCTCAGCCTGCATGGAGGTGGGGCGCTGCCCTGCCAAGCCAGCCGCCGAGCAGCAGCATGGCTGCCCTGTCCTCTCTCGCCTTCCCCGCACCACAGCCTCCCCGGAGAGGTGCCATATTTGGGTCCTGAGCTGGATGTTTTTTCCCCCAGATTTATCTGGCGCGGTCATGGGCAGATGAGCGGGCTGGAGCCAGGCAAGCTGGGGCACGTGCAGGCTGGCATGGGCTGCCCCTATAAACTGGAGGCTCCCATGGCAGCTCTGTGCCATGTGTTATTGGCTGTGCGGCACGGGGAGGAAAGCGCTGGCTCTCCCTCCTCCCCTCTCTGGAGTAAATAATGGTACTTTTTATTTAGCTATTATTTCCCAGTGGCAGATATCTCCTCGGCTGTCTGTTTAACTATCTTTATCTCGTCCTCCTTCTCTGTTTGATATAGTTATAGATAAACAGATAGCTACCTTAGTAAATAACATGTTTTTAAGAGACCGGTGGTATGGTTAACATAGTGCAGCAGCTGTTGATTTGTCTTTCACTGTTGGTTGTTTTTTTTTCTTAAGGAAATGCTTTAAATAAGGGATACTTCATCTATTAAAAAAAAATACACTTGTAGCAGCTGCTAAGCCCATCCATAAGCCTGCTTTACGTTGTATTTGTGATGGGACTGACAGTGCATGGAGGAGCCTGATTATACACAATTCCATTTTAGCAAGCCCTGCGATGTAATTTCACAGGGCGATCAGTGTTTGAATGTAATAGCAGCCTGTGCTAAGGTGTCAGAATATTAAAGGCGCTAATGGAAAAGCTCCCTGGTACACAAGGGGGACAGCATTACAGGAGACGTCGCAGATGGCTGGGCACTAAACTAATGGGGCAGGATCCAAGAAGGGAAAAAAAACCTAGAGAAGGGAGAGCTCACGGGAGCACGGGCACCTGCTTCCCTCTCACACGGAAATTAAACAGCGAGCGAGGGAGAGGCGAGCGTGTGTGTGTGTGTGTGTGTAAAAATAGAAATCGAGGGTGGAAAATACCCCTTTTGGAAGGGCTTGAAGGTTTTGACAGCGAGCTCAGTGCTGGCTTTGCTTGGAAAGTCATGGGGTTAGATTAAAGGGGTGCGTGTTTGGGGGGTGGTGGGGCATGTCTGAGCATCGCAGCCATCCTTGGTGGCCCTGGAAAGAGGAGGGTGTGATCAGTGGATACTGTTACTCATCTGCATGTAATATGGCAAAATCACAGCTCTCTTTGGTGGTTGTTAATCTCCGGTTAAATCCAAGGAAGGTGAGACATGTCCACCTTGCTGCTGCCCCAGCGGCTCAGCTCTGCAGTGTGGCGCATCTGCTGGGGCCCCATCATGCTGTTTTCTGTCCTCATGAATCCAGGGGCTGACAGTGGATTTGATTTTGGGGCGGTGCCAACATTTGTCTGTTTTCCAGCACCATTGGAGGCATCTTCCCCTTTCCCCTGAACCTCCAGTTTCCCCATGAGCAGCCAGAATCGGACTGGTCCGTTCTTGTCTGTGTGGAGAGACAACCATGGCTGTGGTGCATCACCCATGAAGTGTTTGTGAGTTTTCCTTGGTGTCATACCTGGCTTCCCCACTCTGCCAGCCATCATGCTGCGGTGGGGAAAGGCTTAGCACCGCTTTCCTGCTTAAATTGGCCCTCCAGGAGCTGGGGCGGTCCCTGGGGGACGGCACCGCAGGACATGAGCCCATCCTTCCCAGGGCTGGAGGGGTAAATCAGCTGTGTGTAGGTACTCCCTAGTAGCTGCTTGCCACATCATCATGTGTCTCTGCCTTTCAGGCACTAATTGGGAGCTGCTTGTGTATCTCAGCATTGGGACCTGATTGCATACATCAGTGTAACCCAGCCTGGGTCTTCGTGGCCCTGCGGTAAAGTCAGAAATGCCAGGGCACTGCGAGAAGGCAGCCCTGTTCAAACAGACATTACCTGTGGCTCAAGGCAGGTTTGCTTGTCCCGGACTGGGAAAGGCACTGGGCATGTGTCCTCCAGCCCCTTGTCTCCACAGCAGCCCCTGGGTTCCTGCTGCGATGCTCTGTTCGGCCACCTGACCCCGAGCCCAGACCCCCGGTCCTGCCAGCAGCCCCTGTCCTTCAGCTGCTCTCTTGGCAGTTTATGGGTCTGCTTGTCCCCTCTCCTGGGCCAGCACTGGCTTGTCCACACCCCAGCTCTATTTCCCAGCCCTCCAAGGGACCAGACCTGTAGCTTTGTTTTGCTTGTGACCAAACCCAGGGCCTGGACCCAGGTCTCCACGGCATTAACCTAGTGTGTCACCAGCCACAGAGCACACAGCAGTCGAGAACATTTTATCCAGGATAATCCCTAGCCTGGGAGCAAGGCAGAGACTGTTCTTGTTCAAACACAGGGAAACGTGAAGCCTAAACCGCTTGGCACTTTGACACTCCAGAGGCAGGCACACTGGTGTGTTTCTATTGCAGCCTAAGCCAGGGCATGTGCTAATCCTGCCCAACAGCAGGGTCACCTCCCCACTGCCCAGCAGGGTCACCGCATTCAAATGCACCCCAGAGAAGGGCTGCTGGTGGCTGCAGGGTCCATCCTGCCTCCCCTGAAGTTACGGCTGTGGCTCAGCGGGGGTATTGCGGGCAGGCTGAGGCTGCTCAGGTGTGTGTCTGAGTGGTAAAAGGGCCAGGCATGGGATCATTGCATGCCTCAGTCTCCCTTTTGCAGTGCTGCTACGGACAGAGATCTGATGGCATGAGCTGCTTATTTTAATAAGGAGAAAGCACCTACAGTTATGCTGCATCCTCTGCATCTTATCTGACTCCTTGCTGCCTTCCCTTAAGCTTGTCCTGTCCTCCTCCCATGGGCTGAGGGCACCTCGCCTCTGTGAAGCACTTCCCAAAGGCGGGCAGAGCCAGGCAGCTCCTGTGTGCCCAGTGCTCACCTTTCCAAAAACTAGACTGTTCGTTTCTTTGTTTGGTTAATTTACTGCCTGATGTGAGGCATAAAGATGTGGCTGTTTTAAAACCAGCTTCGCAAATGGGCTGAGGTGGACACCAGCTGGGCTTGCCAGAGTTTGCTCAGCAAGACCGGGTAGGGCTGGGAAGGTGGCGAGAGCTCCCTGCTTGTCCAGGACATGTGAGAAGGTGGCTGTGTCGCACTGCTCTCCAAAAAACCTTCACTTGCCATCGCGTGAAGAGGGCAGAGCACCAGGCAGGGTCCCAGCACCTTTTTGGCAATGTGGGAGGATTGTGTCCAGATCCCATCCTCCCACGGCAGGGTGCTGGCAACGGCAGGAATTTCCAAGGGCAGCACTTGCTTCTGCCTAAGTGGGGCTGACCCACTCGTGGTGTCCCAGCGTAGGGTGTGCCAGCCCCTCTCCTTCCCCCTGCAGCTGTGGTGGTGTTTGTGCTCCAGAGAGGGATGTTCCCTGGGAAAGGGCACCACTCGCATCTTCTCCGTATCCAAACCCCAGCCAAACCACCTCCTGATCAGTGACGCTGCCGACTTATTTAGCAGAGGATAAACGTCCTCTACTCTTGTCACCCCTACCCCTTAATTATTAGCACAGGTGTTTAATCTGAGGCTTTGGTGGGTGCCATGTTGGGCAAAAGTTGTTTTCGTGCACCAAGTGCCACTCGCAAGTGTTCGGAGAGCTTGGTGCACCAAGAAAAAGTAATTAAACATAAACAGTGTTAATGCTGTACCTGGTCAGTCTGGAGGCCCTTCTTGCTGCTGCGTTGGTAAAAATTAAGTGCTTCTTATTAGCAGCACAGCAGAGATCTGTAATGCGCGTGGACAGAAAGGCAGGGATGGATAGAGTTGGTGTCAGGGCAGCAATTGCTTATCATGCCTTATCTGGGAATATGAAACTGTATTGCATGACATCCAGAGGCAGGCTGAATAGATATGCCAATTCATCTCAAGCCCGGGCTTTGACAAGCTAGACTGCCCTTGTTGAAAGGCATCAGTCAAACAAGAGCTGCTGGCTGCTTTTCCCTTTCTTATACTTTCTCTCGCTCCCGCACTCCCTCTCCCTCTCTCGCCGCCTCCCCTCCCTCCGCCTTTTTTTTCTAAGCTTTTTCCACACAAAATTGAAAGGCTTTGGAAATAATAATAATAAAAGCCCCCCAAACTAATACCGTTTTAAGTACACACACACACCCCCCCAAATGGGATTGATAAGGAACCCCAGTGTATGAAGGCATGTTTAGATAACATTGAGAATATTATAGTGAGTAAGAGAAAGTAGGGGGAAAAGCTTCCTGCCGCGTCTAAGCCAGGAAAGGCGACGGCACCCTGGCTAATACGAGTGTTTAATATTTGATGTGTTGGGATAAAGCAGGATCACCTTCGAATTGAATTGAGTGTCAGAATGAGAATCTATTACTGAAATTCTTGTGTGATTTGACAGCAAAGCAGACGATGTTATTCTTCACTAGTTACCGCAATCTTCTCCTCTACATCACTTAAATATTTTTTTCTTTGCTTGAGTAAACACACATTATCCTTTTTTTTCCACCCCCCTTTCCTTTTTTATCTCCCTCTTTTATACTTATTTTTTTATTTTTTTTTCTTAAATCAAACCTGCCTTTTGCAGGGCTGATGGAGTAGATTGTTATTTCTTTATTTGTCCTATTAAATGGAATTCCTGATCGTTTAATCCTGCTTTTGTAAGTGATTTAAACATACTTGAAAAGCTGTGAATGTGGCAGCACTTCTGACTAAACTGCTTAAAAGGGACACGTTACACCTGGGTTTAGCTCCTACCTCCTGACAGCCAGCGAGGGTGGCGGGCTCCAGTGCTGCTGGGGCTGAGCCATCCCAGGCTCCGTGTCTCCGTCCTGCCGGCCGAGCTTTGCTCCATGCCCTCCCTGCAGCAGAGGAGCTCTGCCGTTGTCAGCCAGGGCTTGGCAAGCTGCTTATTCATTACCTGCCTCTTCTTTAATTGCATTCAACCCCGATCCAGCAGCCTTGCTACTAAACAATTTGGCAGTGGGGTCAGGCCCTAATTGTCATTAGATTTGCCTTCGTTTGTGCCAGAAAGTCTGCATGGCAAGAAATCCCAGCAAGAAATGTCCACATCCCATCCTTGAAGTGGCCTTCAGGTGGCATGCAATTGAAATGGGATGTCAAGGGACGGTGTGGAGTCCCCGATGTCTTGGGTGCCATGTGGTGTTGGCTTCAAAGACACCCCCAGCCCCAAAACCTTGCAGTTACTGGGTGGCACTGGAAACATTTTAAGCTGTGTTTAAAAGCCCACTTAGTCGTAGACATGACCTTTTTTTCTTCCTACCATACAAAGTAATACAAAACCTTGACACCTCATCGTGGCAGCAGCAGAATGAGGGGAGTTAGAGGGAAATGCTTATTTTGGGCAGACACAGCACACAGCTGACATGACAAGAGGAAGAAGATGCTTTTGCTGTCACGAAGCCATTTCCACCATTGCGAAAATGTCAGGGGGTCGGCTCTGATCGGCTGGCTGCTGTGCCCAGCCTGATCCTGAGCGAGCACAGCCAGCACCCGCTGCTTGCCCAAGCTGAGGGCAGCTGGGGAGATCTCACAGCTGCTTTCTGTCTGTTTAAAAACATGTTTTTCTCAGGAGTCTTTTTGAAGTTCTTAATAGAAATTTTCAGCAAAAACCACCACTTTTTTTTTATGCCTTAGTACCCTCACGTCAGCATCTTCTCAAACCACTGAGACCCTTTGCTCCTCAGAGGAATTTTTTCCAAAAGGAACTGTTTTCTCCCTGCCTGGAAGTGTCCATATTAATATTAAAATTACAATTAGTGGGTGAAATGTTTAAAACCTCTTGATGGGACATGAAAAATGACAGGCTCGCTGGGCTGGACAGGGCAGGAGGGGGCTCTGTGCCGGTCCTGGCAGTTCTTGATGCTGTGGTTTGTGAACATGCTTGTGCCATTGCAAAGCACAGAGGCCCACTCCCCTCCTGCCCTTCAGCTAAAGCACCCAGGGCAGTGCAATGCCAGCAGCTTGAGTGGAGGGCAGGGGGGCTGGGGACTGGCCAAGCAGGTCACAGCACTGTCACTCATGGAAAGGACCAGGGCTGGCTGTCGGCATCAGCACGTTGCCCTAGCAGAGCTTTAGCAGCTCCATGAGGACCAGTCCGGTCCCTCCCTGCGCCTGCGGGAAGGATTTCTGAGGCTCCCAGTGGAAGTGAGCATCCTGACCTCTGCGCAGGTGCCCTGTTTGCATGATGCAGGACGTTAAATCTTGCCTTAATGTGACTGCCGAACACCAGTTTTTGTGAAGTGTGCCGGGCACTTCCCCATAAATAAATGATGGAGCATTATTCAGTCCACTTAGATCAATACATCAGCTTGACAAGTTCCAGTTCTGGGAATTTTCTGACCCCCTGGAACATCTTCTCTGCAGCTGTGCTGCTTATAAACCATGGTGTGTAGCCCAAACAAGCTCCAGGGGGTGGGGCATCAGGACCCGGCTGTGTTGGCGCTGCCACCTTGCCAGCCCCTGTGTTGCTGGGGACGGGCTGGTTTAAAGCAAGAGCAAGCAGGGTGGACTCAGTGCCAAACTGGGCACCGTTTTTACAAGAACTGGACAAATCCTATGTTCTACCTGCAAGCAGCACCATGGCACTGCTGAGCATCACTGTGTGTCTTCCATGTACTCTTGCCTCACCTGAGAAGATCATCTCTGATGCCCAGCACTACTAGAGGTGATCCATGGAGCTCTTGTTTCAAGCCCTTTGCAAATTGAGGCAGCATGGCGACCGGGAGGTTCTGTGACCTGGTGCAACAGGACAATGATCTCAGACCTTCTTTGCTTTATTATAAAGCCAGCCCCAGATGCTGTGATTCTGCACATGCAGCATCTCCCTGCCCCAGGCTGCTGTACCCCCATGTCTTATCCCCTAATAGCTCCCCACCTTTGTTTTTTGGTATTTCTGCAGGTTATGTGAGGTACAAGTTACCTAAGGACGTACCTCACCATACAGACACTTTTAACAGGGTGTGGATTTGTGGATTATCCATGGTGCTGGCTGTATGCGTGGAAACACAGTATGTTCCTAATCCCCTGCTGCTGTTAGCTCACATTTATCACAGGAGTATCTGCTTACCTTTGATTTGAGATCCCTGCATCAGGGACCCAGGGTGGTATTTGTCTGTGAACTGCTGCATATGCCTATGGGACTGTATAAGTAAATAAATACAATTAATAATCATCTGACTTCAGAGCAGCATTGGCAGGGAGGTAAATGTAGCCTTCATAGAATTAAAAACAAAATCAGGAAAAAAGGGAGACCTTTCTAGGAGCTGATATGAATGGAAATAATTGTGTTCAAGCTGCTTGAAAATTATTCTGCAAATATCGTTTGTGTGGTTTTTAGCAGATCAGAGGCACTGAGTTCATCCCTAAATCAGAATTTTGACCAAAACCATTTTAAAATAGCTTTTTTAGAAGATGCCTGCATTTTTTATCAATTAAAATGTAGATGAAAATAAAATGCCATGGGGTCCTGGCCCTGCTTCAGTGTCTGACCTGGAAGGGAAAAGCCTAGTCCCTGCAACACCAGATCTGAAACAGAGGGAGGGACAGATTAGTGTGATTTCCTGGCAAAAGGGGTTTCATGGCATTTTGTTAAAGCCTTCAGCCTGCAAGGGAACCAGGGGCGGCACGGACTTTCTCACAGTTTGCCATAGGGATAAGCACTGAAGAGGCAGGGGTCTGCACTGCTGCTGGCAGCAGCGAAGGGCTGGAGCAGCAGAGGAGCTGGCAGGAGAACAGCTGCGGATGGTACCGGTTTCCCAGCGGCTGCGGTGAGCCAGCGGCGAGCTGACGGCCACAGCCACCCTGGCGGGCTGGGGAGCCCTGCGTCAGGGAGCCTCCGGCACTTTCTGCCTTACTTTAACAGTCAGAAGAAGAACTTTCCTGTTTAAAGATTAAACGTTGTCTTTAAATATTAAACAGCAAAGCTCCTCGCTCTTGATTGTGTGGCTGCTGCCGGCAGGCGGCTCAGAATTGCCAATTTTAATTAAAAAACTTTGTTTTCCAACGCAGCCCAGCAATGGCTCCTCCTCCCGGCCGGGGCTGGCTGCCCTCTCCCCTGGCCTGCCTTCATCTCTGCCTCTCTGCCTGCATTTCCCTCTGCCTGCAGCAGAGTGACGGTCCCTGCCAACCTCAAAGTGTGAGTCTGGGACTGATCAATGCCCCTGGCACTTCCTTCCAAAACCCCAGGAAAAACAATTAAAACCCGATCGATCCTGCAGGCAGCTTTGAATATGCATAAGTGCACACTTGACCTTCAGTGGTCAGGCCAACTTCCACCCCTGCTGCTTAGCTAGTTTGCTCAGGTATTGCTGCTGTACCGAATGACCTTGATTAGGAAAGCAAAATGCAATGCAAAGATGGGTCTGGTGCCGATCCTGGGGCTGGGGCATGTGCCGTTGGCTCCCTGCTAACACTGCTGCTGTGGGGATGGGGGAGGCAGGCTGGGCTTGGCACTAGTGCCCAGCTGTCAGGAGCTTCCCAGGAGCTGTCCCCGTGGCTCTCCCGGAATCCTGCCAGTCTCCTGCTGTGCCCACTGTGCTTCCTCGATTGCTCCTGGCTGCGGTCCGAGGGATATGTCTGGGTTGGGAAAGCAGCCTGCGATAGAGTAGCTCAGAGCCTGCTTTGCCCCAGTGCAGGGACAGCCCTGCTCCCTTCCTGTCCCATGCATCCTCCCTCCGAAGCATGTGGGGACACCCTTCCCCAGGGATGGCCCTCACTGCTGGTGACCCCGGGCCTGGATCTGCTGGTGCTGAGCATGGGGACCTTCCTGCGCTGTGCCTGGGCTTGCTTTTTGGGACAGAGCCCAGGAGAGGGAGCCACACACAGAGCCGCTGCTGCCGTCGCCCAGGGCCACCCGGCAGGTGGGTGGCGGGATCCCATCCTGCACCCCTACCACCCGGCTCCCCCCTGCCCCACGGCCAGCCAACCTGCATCCCAGCCACGGTGATGAAGATACCAGAGCATGTTTGTTGAAGGCGAAGGAGACCTCTCTGTTGTGTACACAAAGTGTAATTTCAGTGAATTATGCATAGAGTTAATTAGGAGTTTTAATTGCTAATCATCTCCCAACAGGATTAGCAATGCTGTCTATTAATTATCTGTGGAGCCCTCTGTTTTGCTAAGGCAGGAGTAACAAAGCAGCATGAATGGTTACGCAGGCCAGTAACAAATTAACTCCCCCAAGCCCCGTAGCTCCCTGGAGGGCTGCCGGCGCGGGGGCTGCGTAGGGGCCAGCCCTCCCCATGCTGGGCAGAGCAGCACAGCAGCAGGTAGCAGGGGAAGAGGGACTGGCAGCAGGTCCCAGTGTCAGGCAGGTGGGTGGTGGGCTGGTGGGGGGGACAGCTCAGCTCCACTTGTCCACTTGCCCCATTTCCACTGCAGAGAGCATTTCCCCTGGTGTTTCCAGCGTGGAGGGTGTCAGCGTTGCCCCGCTGCGCCACGGCTGCAGTTAGCGATGATCCCCGCTGCAGGAGGGAGATAGGGGCTGCTGGATTGACCTGATCTCATCTGGGGACAATGGCCCTCACAGCAGCAGAGATAGCACCGGCATAAGCAACGCTAAGCCCACGCGCCCTTCTTACTGCTCACAATGCAGCGCTGAGCTTAATTCCTCAAGATGAAGAAGATACGTGGCTGTCAGGCTGTAATTACAGCCGTGTGTGTGACATGGAGGCCTGGCTGCTTTCATGTTTGCGTTGTCCGGTGGGTTTTTGTGCAGCTCATGCTCCTGGCTGTCTCTCTTCTGCTGGGAGCCCTGCCAGGGGACATGGAAGAGATGGAGCAGGCTCCCTCCGGCCAGGCTATTGGTGAAGTGCAGTGGGGTGAGCAGTGCTGGCTCCTGGTGATGGAGAGTCCCAAGGCAACTGGGGCTCCGGGGATGGAAAGGAGAGGGGAAGCTGGGAGGACTGTGCCTGCTGGAGGGGAAGGGGACTGCCAGCCAGGCCAGCCTGGGCATGGGCACCCCTTTCCCAGCCCCGCTGACTCCTGCTGCCAACCCCATCCTTGGGGGGACGGTGTTGGAGCAACCCAGGGACATGTGGGATGAGCTTGCAGCCCATGGCTCACTGCAGCATGGTGAAGGTGGTCTCAGGTGATGCTGATCTGGCACAGTGCCCAGCAAACCTCGTGAGGGTTGTCACCTGTACAAGGACAGGCCCTGGACACCTCTTACTCTGAGAAGCATCAGATGAGACAGGCTGGGGTGAGGGTGCTTTATGCAGGCAGCTCCAGGAGAGCTGCTGCGAAGGCAATGTGCGGGTCTGCACTGAAAACAGTGAACACAGACCCAATCCAGACCCAGGAGCCACCAGGCCTGGGCAAGTACAAAGCACGTCTGCACGTGGGCTGTGCATCAGTTTGACCCTCTGCTTCTCTCTTCCAGGCCTACAGCTTTGCCATGGGGAGTTGGCCAAAGAATGGACTCTTAGACATGAACAAAGGACTGAACCTACAGCACATAGGGAGGCCTCACAGCGGGATAGGTGAGTGACGCTGCCCTGCACCCTTCCCACCCCCGCGGCTGCTGCTCCGGGTGTGTGGGATGTGCCTCGGCTCTGAGAGCTGGTCCAGGCTGGGATGCTGAGAGTCAGCCAAAGGGCTGCAGGGTCTCTGGCTGGTGGAAAGGACAAAGATGTGTCAGGGCAGGATGGGCACACTGGATGAGCTCTTGGTCCCTGGCACATCCCAGCATGGCAAACACACATGGCTGTTCCTCTGGCCAGGGGCCTGCTCCCCTCCTCGGGCGCTCTGGCATTGCTCGGGCTGGGGGTGGACGTGGGCAGCGCAGGGCTCATGTGGCGCAGGGCAGGGGTCCCCAGGCTGGGCAAGATGCTCTCCCTGTCGGGCAGTCCTCCAGCTGCTCTGGATGCTGCATTCATCCTCAGAAAAGAGGCTCTGCCAAGCGGTGCAGCCTCGGGATCTGGCTGGAAACATGCTGAAGAGTGCAGATGCGTGGCCCCAGCTGGAGAACTGAATCATCGTCCCGTTTGCTCACACATGTGATGAGTTTCATGGTCCCGCAGCCTGCTCCCAGATGAATAACTGAGAGTACCATGCACAGTGGCAGAGCTCTATGTTTTCCCTAGCTCCTCCACACCAGGGATCAAAGTGATATGAGGAGGGAGACCTGGCCCGGGACAACCAGGCCGTATATCTGCCAGCTGCACAACACTGGGGGCACAGAGTTGGAGCAGCAGCAGGCTGCAGTACGGGCAGAAGCTCAGATTTACTGGGTTGTAGGCAGGGCTGTAACTCAGGGCTGCATCACTCTTGCCTGTCTTTTTCTGAGCGGGGTGTTGGATCACCTCTTGGAGACCAGTGGTCAGGTGTTCCCTCTGCCTCTCAGCCCTTCATCCACGGTGACTTGTGAGCATTAAAGTTTGCAAGGAGGTAAGATTTACTTGGAAAAGTCACTGGCTACCTGGGCCTTGAGGAGGTTGTTTAATATTGTTTCAAGACTCTAACCATTAAACTCTCCAATCAATCCAAGTTAAGGAGATGAATTATTTAAAGCTCACCAGCTTTTAATTAGCAAGCTCCTTTTGAACTATGGATCTGGTTGCATTATTGACGGAGGTAGCATTAAAATTTGCTTCCTTGCCTGGGAGCAGATTTGCCTTGCTTGTGTGCCGTGTTGGGGGATCATGGGGAGGGAGCAGGGACTGCAGGAGTTGTGTGTGTGTCCTGCTCTGGGGGCTTGGGCTTTTCCTAGCCCTCCTGGGGGATGCAGGGTTCATTTGTGCCTCGTCTTTCCTCATTTTATTTATGGCAAGAGCTCTCTGTTGCTGTCATCTCTTCCTCTGACAAAGCATCCCCAGCTCTGGAGTATCATCTGTCTGCCATTGGTTTCTGCCCGTGTTTATCTCAGTGCTGTTGTCTTGCACAGGTGTCTCTGCCTGATGGAGTTCAGAGATGCTGTTCATGTCCCTCCGCACTCCAGTCCTTTAGAAGGATTTTGTTTCTTCATTTCTGTCAAATTTCCTCCCTGGGGGAGCACTCCTGGCTCTCCCTGGTACAGGGTGAGCCATGGGCAGGTTGCCCACAGAGAAGCAACGTGTCAAGGCCCAGCAGCCAAGCTCCCTTCTTGCAGCACTCTGTCCCAGTGGCAAACAAGCCTTTCACACACTCTTGGGAAGGGGTATTGTGTGGGTGCTGTGAAGGATGCCAGGCCAGCAGTGTGATGGTCTCCATCTCCCTGGCACCACCAACGGTGCACACATGCCCTGTGTGTTGCAGCCTGCTGGCTGCTCCATTTGGGCTGGGTCCAGAGCAGCTCTGCCCTGGTCATCTGTGATCCTCTGCCTGCCTGCAGAGGCAGCAGCCACTGGCACATTGTGTCTGGTGGCTTTACCACAGGCTGAGCCCCCAGGAGTGAGCTGGAGGCACAACACATTGACTGGCTTCTCCTCCTGGCCAGCTTGGGAGCCCCAGACACAGCTGCTGCCTGCAGTGTCGGGGCTGCTGGCTTTGGGGCTTGGTAACCCAACATCCCTCCTGGGAGGAGGCTTGGGGCAATGCTGGTGTCTGGAGACATGCCTCGTCTGCTATTTTGACAGGGTACCAGCCTCCTGACCTTCTGGCCACTTCATTTCCCAGCCTGCTGACTTTTCAGGTCCTAGTCATGGATGAAGAGTTGCTCTAGTGACAGCCCAAGAGCTCCCCAGGCCAAGGGCTGAGGAGGGGCTGCCTTCCTTGGGTTTGGCTTTGCTGCCAGGTGTCGCTCCTGCACAGCTGAGTCCTTCTGTATCAGCCAGGTCATCCCAATTGCTGACCGTCACCCTGTGACCTGAGCAGTCCTCACCACTCTCCCTCATGCCCTCAACTGCTTTTGCTTTAGGGCTGGGAGGAGCCATCCCTTTCCCTGCCCAGTGCTGCCTCCCCCTTCCCTCCCTGGCAGTAAGGAGTCTTACTCCTAACACAGCCCTGCCCACTCAGCCGAATAAATGACCCCTCTCACACACTGCTGCTGGAGAAGAGGATGGAGAAAGCAGAGCATGCTGCCTGCCTGCCTCTTGCTGCCCACAATGAGACGGGAGCTGGCTGTGGCTCTGGGGGTGCTCCCATGTGGTCTAGAGCTTCCCTTCTCTTTGTGGCTGGTCCCAGAGTGCAGCAGGGTCGAGGGAAGTTGGGGAGCTGAGAGAGGGGTCCCCAGGGCTGCCTGCAGCGGGTATAAGCAGGGTCAGCCCCTGACTCTCATGGCCCTCGTGGGTTGCTGATGTCCAGTAGTCTGCAAACGAAAGAGGGCTGAGGAGGGAGCAGTAAGGCAATGTGTCTGCCAGCCACAGAGGTTTCACAAGTACCGTGCTGTGCAGGAGAGCCTTCATACAGCCCCTTTCCCAGTAGCGTGGGAGCAGTCTGGGGGGATGTGGGCAGCCCTGTGAAGCCTCAGCTCGCTTATGCAGGGATGTGCAACATGGGTGTTTCCCTTCAAATCTGACAGAAAAATTGCAGTGGATGGCCACTTGTTTTTGCAAACAATTTGCAAGGAATTTTGCTGTCTCGCCTGATTGGTTGTGTATTGCTTTGTTTTCAAATCACTCTCTGATTCACTGGCTCAGCAGATATCTGCTCCAAATCCCTGCACTTGGCATGCTCTGGGACGAGTCGCGCTCCGTGCTTCATCTCCTCTCCTCTGTCTTGTTCAAAATCTGAGGAGTTCGGGGCACTTGACACCCAAAGGGCCAAGGCCGGATTCTGGATGGGAACCTCACTTTTAGCAGCTGGTGCAAGTGGTAAGGAGGGGCTCATAGTGGAGCCAGGGGGAGTCTCACCACGTTCCCTGGGACATACAGCTGCGCACACAGCAAGTTGCTGAACAGAGCTCACGTTCTAGCTTTCGTCTGGTTTCTACCTGCAAACAATGAGCTGCAAATCGTGTCAAGGAGTTGGAAAAGTGGTTTGTGTCACCTAATACACCAAAGTGTATTTGTATACACTGCAAATACAGCTGCCTGGGGGTGGGACAGGTAGGGGTCTGCTGCCGTTGCTTCACAGGAGGGAAAAGGTAAAGCAAGGGGGAAAATGTCAATATTTCAGCTTGCTGAGGAGTGCTGGGCAGAATGAGGAGGTTGGGAAGTCCTGCTCCAGAGAGTGAGGATGCAGAGAATCCTTGGGAGGTGGAAAAGGAGCAAAAGGGGAGTGAAACCTGTTCTTTCATTCCTTTTCTCAGGTTGGTATTTCAGCTGTAAGGATTCCCTCTGGGCTGAATGTGGCCCTGAGGACCAGAGAGGACTTTTTTTTAGAGCTTCCATCTCTCCTCGAACATGGATTAAATGTGTGTCAGCTCTAGCATGGGCTGTAGGATCCTGGGGTGAGGAACTACTTTTTCTCTGGTGGCTTCTTGGCCCTCGACAAAATGAAGTTGAGTCTTGCCAAGAAGTTACTCATCTAACAGACGTGTGCACATTGCAGTGCTTGAAACACGTGCTTGAGGTGCTGCTTGCCAAAAACAAGCTGCAGCTTGTAATGCTGGTCTTGGCACTCTCACTCAAAGACCAGCATTCACAGGTTCCTCACCAGTGGAGCTGGGTTCCTGTGTTGCGCTTTCTCTCCTGAGTTTCAGAGACTGATATAAATCAGAAGGATTAAAATCCCAGGCTTTAGTTGTGATTTAAATCAACCAGCAGATCACCTGGATTCAATAATTGATTTACTTCTACTTTTGCCTTTTTTTAAAAACCTGTTTCCCTGAAAAAAAGGTCAAGTTTTACTGACCAGCACCTATCAAACCAAACGCAGCTCTCCTTACCACTGCCCAATTGTTAAATCTGGTTATTCTTTTATTCATCAAAAGCCTTATATTCGCTACATTTGTTTTGATCTATTATGTAACATAATATGCTTTTAGTCTTCGATTCTAGATATTTGTTACGTTAGAAAAATGGTGAATTACTATTTGTTCTTGAAGAGGTGGTGATTAAATTATTACTCATGATTTGAGTTATGAGTCTTTTGGATGAGGCTGGAATGCCATGTTAAAGTACCTCAGCAGTAGTTTGAATTGGCTTTGTTAGTAAAATCCTGTTTCCCTTGCATGTACTCAATACAGGAGGAAAAGTAAGTTTCAGAATATGTTTTAGTTACAAACACCTGGCGCATGAAACCAAAGCAAGAAGTGATCGGTGAGTTGAAGGAGTGTTTCTGGAAACCACCCTTTCAAGATTTTAGACTTAGCACATCTCATGGCTCCCACCTTTGTTTGTTTGTTTGTTTCCCTGATTATGGAAAAGTTAAAAGGCACACCTTTTTTTTTTTCCAGTCCTTTGTTGTTTCTCAGCTCTGAATGAGCCAGTTATTGAACCGAAAATACACCAAAAAAAGTAGTTTCCAAATCCGGAGAGGCAGCTGCTGCTGGGAAAGTTTGTTTCTCATTTGTCAGCTCTGCTTCCACCTCCAGTGTACTGACTGTCTTTAAAACATCATGTTACTCCTTACTACTGGTCTTTTTTGAATCTAACTGAATTGAACAGAATCTTTAAAGTTTAGACTTTAGCACACAGATTAGTATGATTTTAGATTTAGTTCTGAATGCCTGGCTTGGTTTTTTTTTGGCTGCTGTGTCTCTTGCTAATGAACCTGCAGTACCCATCCCAGGCGGCCAGGAGATCGAGTCCCATAGTAGTGCCTGTCTTGACAAGGTGCCCTCGCTGGGCTGTTTTACACCAGCTGGTGTAATCCCATGAGCTGTGAGCCTCCGCACAGGGCTCCACCATCTTCCATGTGCCCACGGTGCCCCCGGCCAGGGCTGTGCCGTGCTCCCTCCATGGGGATCTCTGCCATGGCAAATGGAAAAGCCCTACCTGCCTGGGCAGGTCAGCAGCCCATGTGGTGAGCAACCCAGCAAGCCACCGTGCCTTTCCGGCTCCATCTCTCTCTTTTCATTTACTGATTGGAAATCTCGGAAGGTTAGGGTGTGATATTGTTCCTGATCCAGAGCATTAATTAGGCCTCGGAAAGAAGAAGAGGAATTGCGTGTTTTTAACAGTGAGGTTAATGGGATGCTCGCAGAGTAGACAGTTTTAATGAGCTTCAACTCGATGTGCAGTGAGTTTACTCTTTGTGTTAAAAGGGTCACACTGCAGTAGTTTGATGTGGATTGTCTCCTGGCCCCTGGTGTCATAGGTGAGCGTCTGTCAGAGTCCAGTCAGAGCGCATTTACTTAGTGACACGATTCTAATTAACTACCGCGAGCTGCCAGCGCCGCGGGGAGCCGGGCCCGCGCCTGCCGGGGGTGCCTGCTGCCCGGCGGAGCCAACCTCTCCCCACGCCGCTCTGCCTGCTCGTGTCCCAGCGGCGCCCGGCTGCTCTCCGCGCTGACATTGAAGGAGAGGGCGGCGAGGGCCGCGCTCGCTAAGTGCGGTGGCAGGCGGCGGGCAGCCCACCGTAATGGGTGCCTTTGGCTGTCAGCGCCAGCTCTTCCCCCGGCAGCTTGGTGGGGGCTGATGAGGCTTTGCCTCACCTTGTGAGGTGCTGGGAGCTTGTGGTCCTGGCAGCTTGCGGTCCTGGCAGCTTGCTAGCTTTGTTTCAGCCTCCCCTCATTCTTCCCTGCTTTCCTTTCCCTTCTCTTGTTTTCCTGGCTCTCCCAGGGGTGCGGGGAAGCTTGCAGCCCCCCAGCATCTGTGGGATCCCCGGACACCCTTGGTGCCCACCTGCCTCCTCTGCAGCGAGTCAGGGGGAGCAAGGGTACAGGGACAGCATTCTGTGAAACTCTCCTCTGGTTTTTTCACCACTTTCCATCCCAGCCCGCATGGCCCTGGCTGGCAGAGCTGGTCCCACCCTCCCTGTCCCTCACAGGGGATGGGAGAAACCCTAAAGAACCCCACAGTCCCCACATAGGCAAACCCCCTTATTTGGCTCTTTGTGGTGGCACGCAGTGATGCCATGCCCAGGGGCAGTGCCATTTGCTCCGCACCGTCCTTTTGCCAGGGGATGCCAAGAGTGAGGGCCGAGCACAGGGCTCACCGCTGTGGAGCAGGGCACGGGGCTGCCACGGGGCTGCTGCCCCACACATAGCAGCCCCAGCCCAAGGCAGAAGGGGGAAGACTCCGAGTTAATAATTAAAAGAGACTTAAGTAAAAATCAACAGAAATGTCATCAAATGAGCAGTGTCATTTTGAATTAGTGCTTGTAAAGGTCAGGCAGATCCAGCACAGGTGGAGCGGCTATGTGCGGGGTGTCGCGGCCAGGCAGCACATCCCGGCACCCGGGGAGGCAGGGTGCAGGGGCCAGCCCAGCCACGCCGGGGCACCCGCCGGACTGCGGGCGCGGGGCAGGGCGGCAGGTGGGTGGCAGGGGTCCTACCGCGAGCACCGGGCCCCGCATCCCTGAGGAGGGGTGGGAGGGAGGGCCGGCCGGGGCGGCCGGTTAGAGGACGCGCGTCTGTCAGAGTCCAGTCAGAGCACATTAACGCGGTGACATGATTCTAATTAACTACCGTGAGAGGTGTCACAGCTGGAAAAGCAGTGAGCGGAGACAAGCTTTTAAAAAAAGAAAAAAGCAATGTGACAGTCTTTTTTTTTCCCCCTCTTTCTTTTTCTTTTCTTATCCTTTTTTTTTTTTTTTTTTTAACTCTTGTGTGCTCTCTCCCCTCCATGTGGGAGTGGATCTAAAGATAATTAGGATGTCTGGCTGCCTGGGAACCTGAGCCGGGGCTCTTTTGCTTTCAGTCATGTAAGTTTTCGACATCTCTCTGAAGGGACTTGGTGGCGCAGTGGATTACTGCACGCCAGAGTGACAGAACACTCTTCTAATCGTAAACCTTTTTTAGAAAGGATTCTGCTCTCCCTTTTTCCCCGGGAGCAGCGGGGGGTATGTTCTGATCACTGCAGCTCTGTTCCCATACATGCTACAATGGGAAACTCAAGGTCTTTCAGCTGTTTCCTGCAGTTAACAAAGGAGGCACAGAAGAAAGAAAGGAAGGATGATTGAGTGTTTGTGTTGACTGCACTCACCCCTCCATCCTACCCTGCCGAAAGTTGGTCGTGGGCCCACTGGGGTGGGGGCGCCCGACCCCGCTGCCTGCTGGGGGGGTGTGATGGGTTTGTTGCACCTCGCCCCCTCGCCTGAGGGCTCCTTGGAGCAGCCTTTGCAGGGGAGGGTGAGATGGGTCACAGGGCTTTGGCTGCCTAAGAAAAGTCGGGGTGCTGCCGTGTGCTCCTCCCAGCCCTAGGGCAGGCAGTGGCAGTGCCTACTCACTTGAGATGTGCCCGAGGTAGGCACGAGCCCCTCTCTTCTGGTTGGAAGAAGTTACATTTGCAGCCAGTGTCAGGCTGAAGGTTTAAGGGGGATTTCTGGATTATCTGCTGTTCGCCATGGTGCAATGCCGGGGAGGCCCAGCTGCAGATAGGGCAGGTCCATCTCAAGCCCCAGACCTGGCTGACTCCCAGCAGGACAGCGCTGCCATTGTCCTGAGCTGCCCTTTTGCATGACTGCTGCTGTACCCCACACTCTTCCTTTGGCTTCTGGTTTTAGGCTTTCCCTGGACTCATCCCACCAGTGCTGGGGACTGTCTCTCTTGGCAAGAAGAGCCCATCTGCTGTCCCTCCCTCCCTCCCTCCCAAGCCAGTTGTGATCCACAGCCCAACACCTCACCCAATTCCTTTCCCCAGTGACAGATGAGAAACCTCTTAAATACGTTTTTCATATCACTCTGAAGTGTTGTTGGCGTACTGGGAGCATGGGTAGATGCTGATGGTTTGTATTATGTGTGCTCTGTCTTACCAGCCGGTCCCAAACCCAGGAGCGTGCAGACGTGAACTGATCTGTATTAGAGAGACCCTTGCACTGCCTTGGACCCATCCTGCCGTTGGCTATTTGTCCAGTCCTGTCACTGAGCCTTGCAAAATATCCCTCCCACACACTGCTGGAACAACCGTTGCACTGACCAAGCCCTGTCCCATGTTGTGCTGGGTGGGTAAAACATGTTTGCTAGCACTTGTTCTCCAGCCCCTGTAACAAGCAGCACCTCCCATGCACCATGATGCATCCCCCAACAGAGTGAGATACGTTAGGTGAGAGGCCTTGGAAGGTCATTAACTTTCTAGAAAGCTTTTTCTGTAGAAAGTAGCTACATAAACTACCGAGTGACATTTTGATTTCCCTCTGGATTCTTTTGTGCCTTGGTGTCTCTGTGATGTGTTCCAGATTAAGCTAAATGGTAACACATCTTCCCTTACCTATAAGGAGGGGAAGAGTTCCCTGCTAATGAACATAAACACCTCAAGAGCCCAGATTGCCTGCTCTGCTCTTCACAGGTGTCTTTTAATGTCACGCTGTCCTGCAACTGCAATGTGTCCCCATACCTGCCCTTCTGCACCTGCATCCCTGGGGATCATGGGGATAGTGCTGGCCCCTCAGGTTAGTCCTTGTCTCCAGGGGTCAGGCATGCATGTTGTCCCGGCTCTGGCCTCCCTGGGCAGCGCGGGGCTGGTGGCTGTGAGCACTGCGGTTCCCCTCTGCAAGGAGGAGAGACTTCTGCCCAAGTCTCTGTGAAAGGCAGATGTCTTTTACAAGAGTGGTGGCAGAGGTACAGAGCTAAGGCTGTGTCGGCAAGGGATGCCAGGTTTAAAGCTGCCCCGCTTCACCTAATGAGAAACGATTGCGAGGTGCAGGAGGGGAAGGGGTAGCAGCCAGCCAGAGAGACTCCACCGCAATTTAACAAGTTTCCATTCCCCTGAGTTCGCTGACAAGACCCCCCTCTAAGTCTGTACAGGAATTCATAAGAATAGGATAATTAGGATGTTTCAAAGCTGCGACCCTCAGAGGAGTCCTTGGATTAATCTGTTTTTTCCCTTAAAGACATCTGTAACTACGATCTTTGTTTCTCTCCTCTTCTCCCCCCCTCCCCTTCTTTTCCCCCCTTGTCTGTCTCTGTATCTCCTGTCAAACCGTTGCAGACGTAAATGACAAAGAAATCAGAAAGAGAGATCAATGCAGTCCAAATTAGCACTTGGAGATAGACTGTGCTGGAGATGTCAGAGCCTGACCCCGGTTGATCTGCCAGCCTCCACCGGTGATACTATGCAAATTGCATCCATCTGGCAGAGCCCAGCGAAGGACTAATGGGGCAGGGAGGGGGCCGTGGCTGGGCGCCTTTGGGAAGGAGAGAGAGCTGGGGGTCTTTGGGGAGGGGGGGGGGTCTGTGATCGATGGGGGAGATAAGGTACTGCATTGGCTTCATTTGCGCTCCTGGGCGGATTAAAAGCCAAACTCCAGATAAGAGATAACCAAACTTCATTTCGCTTTTTATTTTATTCCTTATTGCTACCCCCACACAACCTAGTACCAAAAAGAGGAAAAAAAAAAGAAAGATGGTTCTTGGCGCTCTTGCTTCCTGCACGTCATTACCACTGATGGCAGTTTGAGGGGAGAGACAAAGTCGGGGAAAGAAAGCAAAAAAAAAAAAAAAAAAGCTAGCTGCTTAAAAGACTGCTGTAATAGGAGCATGGATAATAGAAATCTCAAATTACGGTGATCGCCTTGTTAAGAAGTTTGAAAATACGGCCAGATTGTCTTTAATGAGAGAAATATGGCTGTTAGTTAGTGAAGGAGGAGGGAATGGACCTTGTTTCAAGATCTGTAGCTCGCCCATCAAAGAGGCACCGGCTGTTTCATTTCAAAATCCTGCTCCTCTGCCTGATATTAAAAATAGTTGTTAAAGGCTTTGACTAGCAAGACGATTCTCTTTGGCTTCCTACTCTCTCTCCACCTCCCCCGAAAGACTTTGCTAAAAGACAACTTCTGCTTTAAAAAATGGCCAAGCAAAGAAAGGCTGTGGGGTGATGCTGCCGCTGGCACCCCAGGGTGCCCGGGGGCCTCAGGCTGAGCGCCGCCAGCACCGTGGCTGTCCCCCCCGCAGCAGAGGGGAGCCCCCTCTGTGCCAGGATGAGCACTGTGACATGGTACAATCACTGCTCTCCTCCTCCTGGCAGCCCAGACCCAGGCACGGGGCGGCAGAGGCTCTTTGGCATCCGGACCCCCGTTAAGGACTGCAGTGGTGCTTTCCTTTGCTCTCACAGGTGCCCAAGAAGCGACACAGGGCCATGGCTGAGGCTGCAGAAAAGGACTCTGACAGAAGCCAGGTCTGGCAGCTCTTGTTAAGAGCTAACGGGCACATCTGTGCTGTTAGGCTCTGACCCGTAACTCCTGCCTCACTGCTGCACTGACAGTCCCCTCTTCATTCTCCCCTGAAATCAAAGGATCGCATTAATTGGTTTAAGGATTGCTGCCCTGTGTCCTGAGTGGCCTGTTTCAGGTAGCAAACTTGGAGTGTTTTAATAGCCAGTATAACTCAGCAGAGGATATAGGGACATGGTCTGGATGGGGAAGATGCTGCTGGGTGGGGAAGGTGGTCACCAAGGCAGCAAAAACCTGTCCCATGCTGTGTTTTCCCCTGTCCTTACAAAAATCAGTGTAATTCCCCCACTCCCAAGTTGCTAACATGTTGGAATTCCAAGGGAAAGGCTCTGACAGGAGGGGAGGGCTGCACCTGACAAACTGCTGCCCTTTCCCGGCATGGCCTCACTCGCTTTGTGGGTCTGCAGTGGGATCAGAAGGGATCTGCTCTTCCCTTTTTCCTCCATAGTGTGAGGTTCTTCCCAAAACTGCGGCTGCCACTATGGGCTGATCCCAGATGTGCCATTAACCGCCCAAGCTCTGGCTTCTTCCCAGTCCTGGGGCAGAGCCCCGCAGCAGGAGAGCACTGGGGTGGCAGTGTTTCCCTCTGTCCCCTAGAGTCCTGAGACAGTCCTGCTCCAGCTTGGAAGCTGGATTCTTCAAACCCAGTGAGAGCCCGAGCAGCTCCTCCTAGCCTGGGCCCCGAACTGGGTGCCAGTGGTGTGCAGGACCTGGAGGGGAGGCAGGAGGGTCATGGTCACTGCTAAGCATGGGCCCACCGGTCCATGCTGCTGGGGCTGAGGTGCTGTGTCCAGTGCTGCGGTCTGACATGTCTGCCCTCCGTGCAGAGGTCTCTGGGGGGGTGGCATAAAGCAGGGGCTCAAGAACTCCTATCAGTTTTTGGCCAGAGGTCTGGGCTGGCAGCCCAGAGGTGCAGCAGGATCAGCAGGGCTGGGCTGCTGCACCAGGTGGGCTACAGGAGTGTCCTGCGTCATCCCCCCACATCAGTGATCTGATCTTTAACCGTGGAAAAACCCCTACCCAGTGATGTGATGCAAAAGCCCCCAGTGATGGAGAGCATCTGGCAGCTCTGGCTAAGTTTTCCTGCGTTAGTTAGCCTTGCTGTTAATTACACGTAGGCCTGTAATGTGCCAGGGGAGCAACTGCCCAGCCAGAGGGACTGCCTCTGTGCAATCCTTCCTGCTGTGCCCCAGCACTGCATTGCCCCTTGCTTTCCTGGTGGCCCCTCGGCAGCAGGCACAATGCTGGAGCTGCTGGTTGCCTGTGCTTACTAGGGCATGCGTGTCTCCCTGCCCGCTGCGGCTGCTCAGCCTGGCCCCAGCGGGCAGGGGACCCGTGCCCGGCACTGCTGCCTTGGGCCCCTTCCCCAGGGGCTCTCTGCGCAGGGGGTGAGCCCATGGCGGGCAGGACTCCCGGCCCCTTGCTCTGCAGAAAGCACAGCAGCAGCATCTTGCTGGGAAGCCCACTCCTGCCATTAGCTGGAGCTCCCCACAGCCAGCCGCCCAGAGCCAGGGGTACCGGGGCCGGGTCCCCTCTCCCACCCTGTGTGTTTCCAGCCAAGAACCAGTGATTTGGCTTTATTTGCATGCCCAGGGGACTCAGAGCTTGGCAGCTGGGCCATCTCCAGCACCCACAAAGCCCTCTGCTAATGCTCTTCCCCTCTAGAAGTACATATATAACAGTCGACAGAGGCAGAGAGGGAGAGGAAAAGAGACAACGGCTTTGCCTCCACGCTCCCGTCCAGAGCAGTCTCCTAATGAGAAGAATATGGCTGCTAGTTAGCAGAGGGGTGTGTCCTGTAGGCTAAAATGAGATAGTTACACTGCACTGATTGAAGGTTGAGGTTAGAGGGCAGCACAATTATGTTCAGGAGATTCAAGGGCTCTGTTTGATGCGGCAGTTCTAAGCTCCCAGCCAGTGTCAGTAGTTTAGCTCAGGGTTTCTTTTTTTTTTTTCTTTTTTTTTTTTTTTTTGTGGGCTAAAGACAGGAAGGATAAAAACTATGGGAATGAGTTGTTACTATTATTATAAAGTGGTATGAGTTTTTTTAACCATCAGTTCACCCCCCTTTTGCTTAACTGTTTCCTGATCATTATTTTTTAAGCTGCTTGGAGGGAAGAAGAGAGCATCCCCTTTCCCCCAGAGAGCGGCTCTGAATTTTCTCCCAGGCAGGGAAGGTGATTTTTTTGTGCCCCTGCTTCAGCTCAGTTCTCTGACTGCGGATCAGGAAAGCAATTAGCAGTTCAAATTATGCCAAGGCCAAATTCTTTGTCTCAAAATCATGGGTTAAGAGTTGCAAAAGAGCCTTAATTGCCTGGTGCTGAACTAGGTATGTTTTCTGAGAGCATTTCCAGTGCTTAGGGCTGTTTATGGGGGAGTCTCTCCTGCTTCAAAAGCCCTGCAGTGGCACTGCCTTTCCCCGGAGCCTGCAGGAGTGTCCAGGCACAGCACCAGTGTCCAGGCACCGCAGCAGCATCCCCGGCCTCTCCAGCCTCTTTCCCACCAGCCGTGCAGCCCGGCTGCTGTCTCTCATCCATCCCAGGACAGTCTGGGTCTGCATCACCTTTATCGAACATGTCTATAGCTCTGGGTGCAGCCTGCCTGCACCCTCCATCCGCTGCCCACACCCTCCACTGGCTGCCCACACTGCAACAAGGCAAGGACCCCTCGCCTGCGATGGCAGCACCGTGCTGCCCGTGCAAGCAGGCTGTCGTTCACTCGGCAGCAGCACCCAGCCCTGCTAGGCTGAATGTGGGGTGCCAGCCGGCCTGTGCCAGCCACCCCACCCCAAGGGATGAATGAAGGGGCACCTGCCCCTTCCTCTCCTTGCCTGTTCCCCAGGGCCCAACTCCCCAGTCACATTTCTGTCCCAGGCCCACCCTTGGTGTTGCTGTTTGATCCGAGTGACAGCTTGCTTTATTTACTCTAATGGTTCTCAGTTTTAAATGTTAATTTCTCCCTGAAGAAAATGTCTTTTCAGGATGAGTTGCCCATCAGCAGGGCCATGGAGGGCGTGCTGGTGTCCCCAGCCTCTGCACAGAGCCAGACATTAAACGTGACGGGCAAGAGCCCAGTAGGCGTGGGGGGCCGTGATGCCCAGGGAGCACCTCAGTCCCTGCTGCCACCATGGCCAGGCTGTCCCAGGGATGCCGTGCAGCGGGCAGGGCTGGCTGGGACGGATGCATCCCTAGCATCATGGCTCGTCCCCATGCAGCCCCGTTTGGCGCAGCGCCGCGGCCCCCCGTCATGCCAGCTACAATCAGGGGTTGATGGATTATCCCCAGGCTGGGGTCTCGGTACAGCCCCCCGAAGGGGACGTGGCACATGTGGAGGCAGGCAGGGGCCCGCTGGGCTGCCACCGTCGAACAACAATTTCTAATCTTGATTGGAGAGGAGGACGGTGGGCTGGGGGGAGGAATCAGAGATAAATGTTAGCTCATTTCTTAAGTAATTAGTTACCTCCTCATCCCCATGTTGTAATTGTGAACAAGCTGTAATGTTTAATTAGTGTGTAAATGAAACCCCAATTTCATAATGGCTGCAGTGACAGCGCTAAGTGAGACAGGCACAGAAGGGGCCGCATTGTTTCAGCGGGAGATGAAGCTGTCGCCCAGCAAGCCGAGCGTCTCTGGGAGAAAATGGAAATGATAAACGAAGTGAGGCTAATTAGCAAAATCATACAGGCCCCACTGATGGTTCTCATCAAGGGGAGGTAATGAAGCGGGCGGGCCAAGCTGAGGGGGGATTAATTGGAGCCGATTCCTGCACACATACAGGCGCTGTAGAGCAGCTGATGCAGGGATGCAAACTTTCCTGCTTTGCTTCTCTTGCCCTTCCCCAGGACCCGGACGTGGGGAGAGCCTGCGGAGAGCAGGGAACCACCCTGGGAGCCGGTCCTGGAGCAGGCAGGACGCGGGTGCAGGGGGATGCTCCCTGCCTGTGGGTGTCTGGGCAGAGGCACATGGGCACCTACCCCATGGAAAGCTGGGTGCAAGGGCTCTGAAATGTCAGTGAACCACTCCATGGCTAGTTTATAGCCTAAGGAGGGTTATAACTCTCCCTTAGCTCCTTTTGGGTCCCAACTCCGCTCACTGTATTTTGAGCATAAATGTTTGGAGAGTAAATAAAGCACCTCTGTGTGATAGTTGCTGGGGAAGGGGTGAATCCTCCCCGCTCACCCTCTGAGTGGGGGTCTCTGCAGACCTGATGCCCCTGGCAGCATGGTGTGGTGGCCAAGCCGGAGCTTGCTGCAGCAGGGGAACCTGGGGCATCGTGAAGCTGAACTGCATCCTTCCGAGCTGTGTAAGAAATGCCATTTCTACAGCTGCTGGCGCACAACCCCGATCATGTTGCATTACTTACTGACATTTCAGGGAGTGCGTGGAGCCCTGCTCCCGGTGGGCTCAGCCCCAGTTGCCCCATACCTGCCGCAGATGAGGGCCAGCTGCCTGCAGGCCAGGCTGCCCCCAAACCTGCTCTTTACTGCTGACAACTCACCCACAGGGCCCTGGTAATATCAGGAGTGAGCAAAAGCCTTGCCAAGCAGAAGAGAGGACAGCAATACCTGTCTGTCTGGGCTTGCACCTGTCTGTCTGTACAAGCAGGTCGTTCCTAGCAGTGACAGCCCTGCACATGGAGCTACAGGACTATGAGTGGGTCTTTCCTGTGTCTCAGCTTCCTTTTCTGCCAAAAAATGGCAGGGCAATCTGTCTGCATGGGAAGTGCCAGTGCCTGGGATGTCCATTGCCTGCCCAGAGTCACTGCGTCCCTCCCTCGTGGCATCTCCAAGCCCCCCGCTGCCTCTCCTGCTGAGTAATGAGAGATTTCCCAGGGTCTCCAAGGGCTCTAAAGAGGGGCTGAGCAATATTATTTATTCAGTTGTTTACAGAAGCGTTTGATCGGGAATAGTTCTTCACTGCCAGCCTGTTGTGTATTATTCATTGCAATAATCTCTGCAGATTGTGATAAACTGTAACTGCGGCGGGGCAGCGTGTAGCTGGGCTATACTGCCACCGCTGCCTGCACCGGCCTCTAAAATATCGGCAGCTGCAATCATAAATCTCAATTTACAAGTGGGACTATTGCACGGGGAGTTATAGTTATACTAATGATTACTTCTCTGTCTTATTTTTCATGTTGCAACAGAGTAATAAATTTTTAAGAACAGCCTGGGCAAAGCGTTAGCGAAGCCTGCACGTCCTCTTGCCATGCTGTCGGCAGAGAGCGGCATTCCTGGTCTCCTGCGGGCATCTCGCTGGCAGGGCACCTGCCCCACTTCTGAAGAAGGTGACAAAAAGGGGGGGCTTTGAGTCCCCACCCAGGAGAGGTGCGGTAGAAACTCCCCGCAAGCACGGTGGGGCAGTGGGCCGGAGCGTGGCTTTGGGGTCAGCTTTGATGTTTGCTGTACTGAAGAAGAGACTTCAGCTCCCTGCATTGGTTTCCCTGCTGGGAATAGGGGCTGAGACCCCCCCTCTGTCACTGACCTCGTCTTTCTCAGTCAGGCTCAGGATATCCTGGGGTTGATGACGCTGAGGGATGGGGATTTGATGACTGAGAGTGGAGCTGACATTTGAGGGGTGTATCCTGTCCCTGTAGCTCACCACCCTCCCAGCACCAGAGCTTTCCCAGATACCGAGAGGTGGAAGCTGCCTTTTTGCAGTGTGTCCACGGCGTGGAGACAGGGTGATGGCTTGGATGGTCCCACCTGGAGGAAAGCCCCGCTTCCTAGGGGACAGCAAGGGTCAGCAGGGAAGGCTCTGGCTAGAGGATCCCAGACCCTGCTCCCAGCCCCATCTCTGATCAGCGACTCATGAGCACCCGGTGGCATCCCTCCTGGAGGAGTCACCATGGAGGCACCCCCTCAAAGACCAAGTCTTTTTCCCAGAAGGCAGCAGTGGGACACAAGATTCAGCGAGCATTTCCCAAGTGTTTATCACAGCTCCGAGGTCTGTGATGTGAGGCCTCTGACAGATGCCTCCATTCACAGACTTGACATTATGATGTACAGGGAGCCTAGAGACATATAGATTTTCAAAGTGGCCACTTTGAGCATAATTATAAATATCCAGCCTCTTTACATAGTGAATTGCTGCCAGTAAAAGAAGGGCCCTGGGAAGGCTGAAATTCTGGCATCCAGACTGTCTTGAGAAAGGAGCCTTGGCGGAAGTTCCCCACCCAGGAAGGGGTGAGCATTAAGGGATGATGCCTTTCCTATCCCATACCCCTCTGACAGCTCCTCCACCCTTCCCCGCAGTGCTGGCAATGTCTCTCTCTGGGGGACATCTCCCAGGTGCTGTCCAGGACCCTCTCCTCCCCTGCTTGTCTGCGCCAGCACACTGCAACCTGATTGTAGCTGCTTCCCAGTGGCTGGCTTCTCTTCCAGATCACAGCATAGAGCATCAGGAGCATCAGGGAGCTGGGGACAGGCACTCCTGGTCCCTGTGCCCAATCCATGGCCACAGGGACACAGTGAAAGATTTTCCCCTAGCTCATGGCCAGCTCATCTCCTTCCACTTGCCTTTGGAGCATCCCAGCCCACCCAGGGTTGGGGTTTATAATGGAGGGACCAGTTTTTAGGTGGGCAGAAGACCCCTCCAGCGGTACAGGTGCTGGATGCAAACCTGGCAGCTGAGACCCAGGCACAGTCAGGAGAGCTCCCACATGCCCCCTTGGATCCAGTGGCTGCTAGAAAAAAGGCAGGCGTCCTGGAGGAAATAATCTGGAATTCACTTTGTCATGCTTTTCTCTTGTGGTGGTTTGGATGGCGTCAGAGCAGCACCGCTTCCCTCTCCATGCTGGAGCTGGGGTGAGCGTGCCCCAAGGAGGGTGTCTGTGCAGGCAATGGTGTGTCTGACCCTGTGCATGAGTGTATATAGGCTCAAACTGGCATCGTTTATCTCCTTCCCCTTCCTGGGACTGGGGCACACTGGAATATCGCAGGGAAAAATGAAGGGGATCTTTGAGGATTTGTGTTCTGTTTGCAAGCGGGGTCTGGAGGAGAGAAGGTCAAAGAAGAAAATTGGAGCTGAATTGAAATCAATGGCAGGTAGAGATTAGAGCGGTCCCCCAATTAATTGCAGCGAGCTGAGGGGAGGCTGGGGGAGGGCTCTAGCTCTCCAGGTTAGGATCCCCCAGTGGACCTCAGTTCTGCTCCATGGAGAGGTGAATGCCCCAGACCAACAGGGACCATGTCTGGGTGCCTGGGACGAGGACATTGGACCAAGGACTTGTGGTGGGCAAAGGCTGGAGTAGCTGGAGGCTGCGGATGGTGGCTGGAGACCTAGGTGGTTTGGGGTCGGGTTGAATCCCACCCCCTCCTTCCTTCTCTGCCAGGCTCAGACTCCCTCCCCATCCCTATCCCAGCTCTTTGTCCTTTTTTCTTTGTCCTGGTCCCTTCCCCCATTTCTCTGGTATCATCTCAGCTCCCACCACCACCAGCCCCACTAACTCCCCATCACCGTTTCCTTCTGCTTCACCTGCCCTCCAACTCCAGGTCTTGTTGGTGCAAGTGTTTCAATGAAGCCATTTCCTCCCTCGCACTTCCTGGGGAAGTCATCGAGCACCCGGAGAGCCAGGTTCCCGCTCCCCGCGCAGGTGCCTGGAGTGGGTGCCAGGGGGGTTGCAGCAGCTGGGAGCAGGGAGCCAGCTTGGGGCTGAGCGTCAGCGCACGTGTGGCCACCCGAGGCCACGGGCAGCACTGGCTTTGCCCAAAGTTGGCGAGATTCCGATGAGAAATCCAAAACATTCCCTGGCCCCAAAATCACCTTCCCGACAGACTTCAAGGCTTTGTTCCAAAACATCTGGGCATGCACAAAAAAAGCCCGCAACAACAAGTAGCTGGAATTTAAGGGAAATGGCGACATATTTTTCATTCTTGTTGATGGCAATGTATTAATGGTCCAGGCTGGAATTTCCTGAGAAAAAAATTCAGCATGAGTTGTACATCCAGCATGGAATATCTCAGCCAAATCGCTAAACTTGGGGAAATCAGAGAAGGTCATGTCAGAGCAAGGGGGAGGCACCAGCCCCTCTTTTTCCCCAACACACGCCCCCACACATGCTTCTGGGGCCGGGGCAGGTGGGAACCTGGCTCCTGTGGCCCCAGGCCTGCAGGGATTGGGCTTTGCTCTCTCCAGCAGCCCTGTGCACTGCAGCATGTTACACATCACCCAAGGAACATTAATTAACATTGCTGGAAGATCTTAGGAAAGGTGCAATTTGAATGATCTGGCACCGCAGTCATTCAGATGCTGAGTTAATTCAATCCTTGCACACAGTGCTCCTACAGATTGTTGGCTTTAAACAAACAGCAGTGACAGATTTGTTGCTGCGGAAATGTGGTCATTAAGTCGGGAGCGTGTGTTTGACCTGAAAGCGATTGAGTGATGGATGCAAGTCATTTTAAAGCTGCAGCAGCCAAAAGGATGCTCCTTTTGGAGGGCAATCTTGCATCTGAGGAGTGTAAATAATTTAAACAAACAAGTAAAGTAAGGTGAAAGCACTACCGTTGGCCGCTCTATTGTATTATGGCACTAAATGCAAAGCGGAGCAGTGCTGCCGGCTGCGTGGCGGGGCAGAGCTCCTTTGCGCAGCACTGGCATAAAGAGGTGCAAGGTGCCAGCTTTGGGGGTGTCCCCAGGGAAAAGCAGTACCAGCCAAGCTCACATCACTTAGTAGTCGTTCGCGGGAGCTGCGCATCCGAGTGCGAGCAGTGCGGGCACCGCCGGTTCCCTGAGGAACGGGGACAAAAGCAGCTCGGTGGTGGTCACCCTGATGTCCTGGCAGAGCAGGACCCAGGTGTCCTGCGGTGTAGGACTGTCCCACTCCCATCACTCCTCTCATTGAGCCGAAGGCGCCCGGTATTCCCTGGGCTTCCAGACCTCCAGGTCTGGCTTGTCTGGTCCAACAAGGGTGCTTTGGGGACCAGGAGCTCAGCACACTGTTGGGCTGCTGCTCCGTCCCAGCCTTGCTCTGCGCCATTCTCTCACTGCTGTTGATGATCCTCTCACCCATGGGCTGTGAGCTGGGAGGGAGTGTTAGAGCCGCACCAGTCACATCGCATGGGTCTGCGCCTTCTGCCGCTGGAATTGGCGGCCCAGTAATGAGGCTGGTAGTTACTGTGCATTGGAAGCAGCCATTGCTTAAGCCTCAATATCTCAGCCATTTAATTTAATGGGGTTTTTTAAATACCAAAAGCAATTAAGTTCACATTTTGAGCTAATCGTCTACAAAATTTCATTTCAAAGATGCTCAGACTGTTTGTGAGAGGATTGCTGGAAAGAGACTCAAATATGCCACTATGCCTGTCTGTTTGTCCTCTGCCTTCCCTCTTTCGCAACCAGAGCCAGGCAGACTTCTCGAAAGGCAATGACCGTGTTCTCAGGCTCCTGCTTTTCTGGCAGGTTTTTCCATGGTGTGAATTTCAGACATGTACGTTAAATGCCAATGATTGGTTGTAGTGCTTAGCTGGTACCGCAGGAGTGAAAACAGGGATTTAAGGGCTGGCTGATGGGCAAGGGCCAGATTGTCGTTGCTGGGGAGCAGGTGGGCGCACAGATGTGTACCAGGGCCAGGAGGAGATGGTGGGCACTCTGCCCATAAGCGTGTGTTACCCACTGCCTTGAGGCTGGATGTCTGTGCTGCTGTACCTGGGGGTGTGAGCAGAGGCACGCAAACCTCGCACAAGTCCTTTTGCTTCGGAAAGGTGTCCCGGGCGAGCTGTTGGCAGCATGTCCACCCCATCCCTCGGCAGCTTGCCCCACGTGCCTGCTTCCCCACTCCGCCTCCTTCCCTCTGGCCCCAGCAGGCCTGGCCGATGGCATCCAGCTCCAGCAGCCCCCGCAGGGGCCAGCTTGCCTGTAGGCTGCAGGGCTTTATCAGATCGGAGCAGAGCCGGAGGTCTTTGCCAGAGATTACTTGTTCTCCTAAACAGCCATGTTACTGAATACGGAATAATCCCCCCTCAACAGCCAGCTGGGGGTTCTGTTTCCTGCACTGAGGCTATCATGTTAACGCTCTCTCCTTAAAGCACCTTTGCCGGCTGAGCCACCCGTGTGCTGCCCATCACCCTGCCGGCACGATGGGCAGGAGCACGCTCCGCACTGCTCCCTGCCAAGCTGCCTGCCCCCGGCGCGTTCGGCTGAGCCACGCACCGCCGCTGCGTTTCAGAAAGTGGCATTGCCTGGTCTGGATCCCCCTTCCCATCCTCCCTGGCTGGTTCCCCTGGCCGGCAGCGGGGAGGTGATTTATGGAGTCCCGCACGCACCTGGTGAGTCCAGCTCTCTGCGTTTCAGGGAGATCCATCGCACAGGGAGGGGAGGTCACCACGTTGCAGGTTTGCTAACCTTGCCCGCTTATTAAAAATGGTAAAAGCCTCCCTCAGGACTCGTGAAGTATAGATCCAGAGAGCTCCATATGCTGTTCCCCTTAATGAGATGTCTGCCTGAAGAGCAATAGCAAAACACACCATCCAGTTCAGGGTCCCTATAGCTAGATGGCCTGGCTGTAAACAGAGCCGTCCGTCTTAATGGGCTATCGTGTAAAAACTTCTCCCAGTCAATAAATCAAAGGGGCTCCATTTATATCATGTGCTGCCTTCGTTATTAGGCTGCCCCTGGATGGCATGTTCTGATACAGAGCTCCCCAGGACCGCCAGGCAAGGCCAGAGGCTCTAATGGGCATTTAATTTAGGCTTTCCCTTGCCAATACCTATGCGGAGCTCAGCAGCTGGAGCTCGGTAGGGGATCCCCCATGGTCTGGGATGGTCCTGCCGTGCAGGAAAGGGCACCCATGGATTGGGACCTGGCTGGCATCACCTCCCCTGCCCTGCTGGGTAGGAGCCTCTGGTGTATGGGGGTCCCTTGGGGAGCTGCCAGGGACCGGACCTGCCCTTGGAAGGGGTGGAGGGGGGGCTGGCAAGCACCCCTGCTCATCTGGGAGCAGCAGCAGCAGGCTGGCACAGGTATTTATTTTTCATTCCCTCCCTTGTGCTGCTCGGATGCCACCGGAGGGAAGTTCCGCTCCAGCCACCATCCCAGGCAGAGATATTAGTCCTCATTACTAATTAAAGGAAGCAGGAGTAATTGACGGATGGTGGATGGCAGGGGAGCTGGTGTGATGAACGGCCCCTGTCCCCGTGCCGGGGACGCATGCTGAGCGCTACCTGTTAGCTACAAATAAACAAACCTGATAAATAATAAATAGTTTGAGAAGAGTGGCTGAGCATTATTTAAATTAATAGGGATTAGAGGAAGAGGCCTGAAAGAGCATTCCTCTGGATGAGCTATCCCTGGATGGGCAGGGACTCATTTGTTGCAGAGTGGAGTAAACAAGGAGATGGGGAGGATTCATCACACCAGGGCCTCACGGCGCTGCTTGGGCTTGTAACGGCATGGCCACACTTTTCCTGGCCACCCCTGCGCCAGGGCTCCCCGTGTTCCTGCTGCCTCGCTGGTGTCGCCGGGCTGCCACACGTCCAGTGCCGGGCTGGAGCATCGGGTGCAGTGGGGGAGCCAGGGTGCTGCGGCAGAGCAGTGGGGTACAGATGCTTGGGTCCAGCTCTGCCACAGGTCGGCTGCCAGCAGGGTCCCACGCCACAGCAGGGCACCCCAAAAGTTTTCCCAGCCAGCTTGGTGGGCATCTGAGCCACTGCTGCCTACCCGCGCCCAGGCACTCGCTGCCAGCTGCAGTTTGGTCCCAGCAAGTGAATCCAGCTGCCAGGGGGTCTTTCCTCACCCCCTGACATTTGGATAACCCCCTGCCTGCTCAGAGCCGGGAGGCTGGGGTGGTGGAGGGAGGATGGATGCCAGGGAATGGAGAGGGGAGGGCAGGCGCTCTGCTCGCTATCACATCTACTCCATCTTATCGCCACAGTAATTTGATGATAAAAAATAATCCGAGGCTGGAAAGGAAACATGTGTAGTGGAGTAAAGATTGAATGTAGGTGGATTGTGCCTTGGGGCGGCGGCTGGGAGATAGAAGGAAATGTCCTTCTGTTTGACATACTGCCGAGACGCGGCCCTGCGCCCCCCACCTCGCCGAGCCCTGCCCACGGCATGGGGACCCGCTAGCCCGTGTGCCATGCGGCAGGCAGGAGGGTGCCTGCTGTGGCCCCCCCCGACTCCTGCCCCACCACCTGCACCCCTGTGCCCCCCAGCACCCCGTGGGGTGCTGCCCCCCCCAACCGGCTGCCCCACAGCTTGCTCCCAGCGCGTCTGATTTTTTTTTTTTCCCCTTTGGTTATGCTTCACAACTCATTTTATCAGCTGTCAGTAGCCAAATGTCTTTTTTAAGGAGTGGGTTATAGCCACTAATGTACTGAATGCTATTGCACTGGCTGCAGTTAGTGTTCCACGGCTAAATTACTATAATTAATGTTCCACTAGAACTGTTTGTAACAGGCGGCTGCGGGAGCCCCAGGTCTGGGCTTTCACAGCCACTGAATTATCTCTCCTCCCCGGAGAAAGAGCCTCTCGCAAGGGGAGGGCCGAGGTCAGCACCGGGACAGTCACGCACGAGCCGAGCTGGGCTCCGGCAGACAAGGGGCCCGAGAGCTGTTCCCGCGGTGCAGACCCCCTGCCTCCCCCCATCTCAGCTGCTGTGCCCCACGGGAGTGCGGCTGGGTGTGCAGTGGGCTGCGGCAGGACTCCCAGCTGGGATGTGCCACGGCACTGCCACGTCGCCCACCAGCACCAGGGCTTCGCTCGCTGCCCTCTGCAAGTTGCTTTATGAAGACAAAACGCAGTGCCTGGAGAAAACCTCCCCAAAATTCACAGAGGGTGGTGAGTGGAGATGTTTCCCCCATGCCACGCACAGCACCTCTTCCCAGAGCATGACCTGGCCGGGCAGAGCCTGCACCCACAGCAGGGTGCCCAGTCCCAGCTGCCAAAACCATCCCTGCCCTCCCTGCTCCCCCTTCGCCTCCCAGCAAGGCCAGAGGCACAGGGAAAAAAATTTGCGCTGCAGGCAGGAAGGCATGCACACACCCCTTGTTTCGCTAAATGCATTCGTTCAATACCTGCAACAAACAGATTAGCCGGGGCTTTATCAGGGACAAGAGAAGGGAGAGCAATGTGATAATGGTTTTCAGCAAATCCTCGGGCTGTCACAGATTAGAGCGGCCGCGGCAGGAGCATTATCAGCCCTTTCCTCCTCTCCTCATCGCCTCCCCTTTGTGTCCTCTCTCCATCGGATTTCTCCAGCCAATCTATCCCGGCGAGTGCCGGGCAGATACAAGAAGAAGTCGGTTTCCATCTGCTCCACGATTGGTTTTTCCCAGCAGCCGATCCGTGTCGCGGCATCGATCCGCGGGCCCCCCAGCGCTCGTCACCTTGCGAGTCTGGAGAGGAAGGTGGTGGAGGGAAGGGGGGCCGGGAGGGGGGGACGCTTTAAACTTGCCGCGTGCCATTGATCCACAGGCGGGAGCATGGCCAGGCCAGCCCCACCAGGCAGGAGGGGCGAGAGCCGCCTGCCCTCATCAGAGGAGTTTAAATGGCTGTGACCTTCTTGTTAAAGGAGAGGAATGGCTATGGAGGGCTGGCAGGAGGAGGGGGCCGAGCCCTGGTCCCCAGGGAGGGTGGCTGGGAGCTGCCCAGCCCTCACCGTCCCACGAAGGGGAAGCTTGGTGAGACCCGCACCAGGGCACCAGGAGGCTGCCAGGAGCCCCCCTCTCTCGGAGGGGACACCCACATCCCCACTTCTGCTCCCCAGCTGTCTGTGCCACACCATAGTGTGGCTGGATACAAGCAGGGACCCGTCCTGGCTCTGCAGCTTGGCCAGAGCCCAAGTGAGAGGTGCTGTCAGGTAGGAGCTGCTGGGTTAACCCCGATGGGTGGGCAGCTTTCTCAGGAGACCTGAAGCTGCAGGGAGCTGCTTTTTCCTTCCGGAGGCAGGGCCTGCTGAGGGCTGCCTGTAGGCAGCGAGTGGCACCAGGCCTGGGAGCTTGCGGAGACACCTGGAGATGCTCAGAGGCCATTGCCCGATGGGCAGGGCAGCGGTGCTGTACCGGGCAGAGCTCTGCATCCCTGGGGTCAGGCTGAAAAGTCCCAGAGTGACCATCTCTGCCACCTGCCTTCCCCCTGTACCCCTCTGCTAGGGTAGAGCTGTGGCAGCTCTGCCTCATCTCACCTTCCCTGGCTCACCCGAGGGACAGTATGTGGGTGGGTGGGAGGGCAGGAGGGGATATAACAAGTAATGGCCCCGAGTGTGGAAACAGTGTTAATAAAGTGTATTTCACTTTTAATTTTGACATATAATGTAATGATCTTTTTTAAGGCCCTATCATATTATCTGCATGACTAGATTATTGAGTCTTCATCATCTCCAGATAAATTTATGACCAGGATGATGCTTGGAATTTATTATCAGTCAATAGAGCTCAATACTGTAACAAGGCGTGTAATAAGATATACATATTTAATGATCCGGAGTAAAACAGCCCCGCTAATAGGCAGGATGAGACGGAGGCTGGAGCGTTAATTTCCATCCCCTGCCCCTTTCTGCGGGAGCCTGCGACGTTTAGACGGGACGCAGCCCCAGGGTCCCACGCGTTGCCCGGCGCGGGCTGGGAGCAGCGACCGGCTCTGGGGGATGCAGGGGAGGGCAGCCCTCATGCTGCTGTGGCTGTGAGCACGTGCCTGCTGCATGTAAGCATTAGCAGGAAGGCACATACGTCAGCCCATCCCTGCAGGCGATGTGCAGGTCTGTCTCACACATAGCGCACGGGTCTCTATGACGTGGCTTCGTGGGTCTGGCTGACATCCCTGCCTGCACCGTGTATGGGCCTGGCATGCGTCTGCCTTGTGTGCAGCTCCCTCCAGCCAGGCAGTCTGGGTGAGCATTGCACAAAGCCACAGCTCCAGCAGCTGCCAGGATGGCCGGCAAAGGCCGCCTGGTGCTTCTCATGTCTCAGCAGCAAGCCTGAAATCCTGCCTCCGGGACGGTGCTGGGCTCTTTGGCTTGACAAGGGGAGCTGCGGCAGACAGACTCTCTCCCCACTAGGCAAGGATGTCTCTGGCCCTTCGTGGGGACGCAGTCCCCTGAGAGCTGCGCTGGCAGTGCCATCGGGGCAGGGTCCCCCACGCTCCCGCTTGCCCAGCTGCATCCCTGGCAGGAGGGTGGGCAGCAGCAGGGCAGTCACGCCACGGGGAGCAGGGCAGGTCTGCATGCCGAAGCACCCCAGCCCCACGTGCAGCCACCTGCAGATGGCATCGTGTCAAGCAAGGGCCCATCTCCCTCACCAGGTTATATTTTGAGCTGTTGGCGCTGATTTTTCCAGCCGTTTGGGATGTTATTAAATTAGTTTCCTAGGACTTTTAATAAGCACTTTTGATGCCTTTGAAGCGTGCGGCTTTGTGGGAAGATTACAGTCCCGCATCCATCTCGCTGGGAGAGAAACAATGGCAGCAGGGCTGGCGTTTGATCTCTCCTCCAGAAGGCAAGAGAGGGTTTGTGTGAGACAAAGAGGTGAGCTGCTGATTTGGAGCTAATGTTTAAAAATAGGTAGGTCTCCCTCCAAGATAAAGAGACCTGCCCTTCTCTGTGTAATCTCCTGCCTCTGCCTTGCTGGACCTGCAGAAGCACAGCTCGCTTTATTTGAAGGCTTCGAGTGCGGCGCTGCGGTTTGATTCTGGGTCCTTTTAAAGCAATAACTAGGCCATCTGACCAAGCTTTAAAGAGGAGGAGAACTTTCCATTAGGACTCGCCACACACTCTCGGCGGCACTGGAATTGCATCCTTCCTTGCCTTTTATATCCTTTCTCTGACATCTCGTGTCACTCACAGGCAGGAGAAACTTGGCTTTATAAACTCTCTCATTTCTCCCTTGAAATTTCTCCCTAATTAGGGTCCCAATCCCAGTGGTGGGACTGGGTTTCAGGAGCTGGACGTGGAGCAGAGCCAATGGCCAGGCAGTAGTGGGGGGCTTGTAGGGCTCAAAATGCCCTGCAAATCCCCAGCGTGGTTTGACCTTCTGCTTCCCTAAATAAACCCTCCATCAGAGCAGGGCATGGCAGAGGCATGGCAGCATGCAGACGGATACAGGAGGCACACGCACCTGCACTGGTGCTGGGGACCAGCAGGAAGGCAGACCAAATTTCTCTTTGCAGCCTGGGGACATCCTGGCCCCCAGTGGCATCAGTCAAGGGCAGGGAGACAGCATCTCCTACATCTCCCGGCAGTTCCCACACAGCAGAACCAGAGCCAATGTCCCCACCATGCCGAGCATCTGCTTGCCAGGCCCCGGCACTGGCTCTGGCAGGGGCCATTGGGTGAGTTACACACCATGAGTACCCGGCTCCGGCCAGGCATGCCTTTGCCACGGGGAGAAAAGGCATCAGGGGAGCCGAATTCCCTTTATCTGTAGGTAACTACTGCTGCCTTTAACAGCCTGGAATAAACTAGCCATAAATATCGTGATCATAAGTGCTTAGATATGGCAACTTTACACTGAACAGAGGTTTTAACCTTCCCTGCGGAGGATATCCAGCTCTACATCACTAACTGTTTCTATCCAGCTGCATGGACAAAGACAAGCTCTAGGTGAGCTGCTCAGAGCCACCACATCAGCTACCAGCTGGCTCTCAGCCCAGTCTAGCCCCAGTCCTTGCCCCAGTTTAGGGGTAGGACCTCCCTCCCGCTCTCAGGGCCTGGCTGCCGCTGCCATGTGTCCTGCTGGAGAGGCCGGGAAGGAGCCGTCCCACCGCACACTGCCTGCCTGCCTTCTGCCTGCTCCGGGGTGTGCTCCAGGAGAAGGGGCGATGGGGCAGCCCCAGCACCCTGCCTGTGGGACAAAGCCCCGCATCCTGGCAGGGTTCCTGCTACCACCAGCGCTCCCCGGCATCCCCAGGGACCCACTCCAGTGGCAGCAACAGTACTGGCTGTGCAGGCAGGACAAGGGCAGAGACGTGGTGGTGATGGGCCGTGGGCCCGGCAGCGTGGCTGCAGCAGCATCCTGTCTCACATCCATCCCCTGGATGTCTCTCTTGCTCCGGTACTGGTTGGGCTGGCGATGCCAGCAGTGCTGCTGCTCACTCACCTCTCTTGCCTGCCCCGTCCCCTTCTGGCAGCTGCCTGCAGCCCTACAGTCTGCCCAGGCTAGTCAAGGAGATGAAGCTGTGGGCAGGGACCCTCCATCCATGTTGCAGAGAGGGGCAGACACCAGCCTGGCCATCCCTGACATCTAGTGTGGCTGGGAGGAGTAGGTGCTGATAGCATCTCTGCCCTGTCCCATCCCCAAGTCCGGCTGGTCACCCCAGCAGGCGGGAGTCCTGCTGCCCTTTCCCACCACCGCCATCCTTCCCTCCTTCCTCCTCTATGGAAGCACCAGCACTGGAGCCTGCGGTTTACTGGGCTGCTATGAGGACCCCCCTTCTCTTCCCATTCACACCCACACAGCCCCAGAGAGAGGTGTCCTAAGCCACCAACTTCTGCGGGAACTTGTCACCATCACCTTGTCCCCGAGCCAGGCCAGGGCTCTCGTACCAGGCCTGGAGCAAGGGGGCAGTTTGCATCCTCCCTGCACCTCGCCAGTGCCCCAGCCCTGACTTTATTTTGCACAGCGACTTTCAGGCAAGCTGTAAAACACTCGGACGAGTTAAATAATACACGACAGTGTACGGTATAAATTACAGGAAGCCAGCGGTGGAGCGACATTGTATGCTGAATAAATTAAAGGCTGCGTGACTTACAGGCGAGATTGATCTCCTGCCGAGCATTTTGTTTAGTGACGTGCTTGTCATAAGGGAGAGCTAATTACGGGTGTGGAGGCGCGTGGCTCCGACTCTGGGGAGTAAGTGCAAAGTGAGCTCCCGAATGTCAGCGGGGTCCCCACACTTCCAGGATTTGCTCTTTCCAAGGCAGGCCACATGCCAGGCCCCTGTTAGCTGGGGACCGGCTGTGTCCCCTGGGCCCGCCAGCTCCATTGCAGCCCAGGGCAAAGGACTGTGCTGCCACGAGGAGCTGCCAGGGTCTGAAAGTGGGCGCCCTGGCTCGGGGGATGCAGCCGGCTGGCAGCTTGGGCTCTGCCCTGGGCGAGGGCTGGTGTTGGGGCTACCTCGGCGGCAGGCTCACGGGGGGATGGAGGTGCCCTAACCCAAGCCTATTCCCGATGGAGCAGAGCCGTGCAGGAGCATGTCCTTTGCTCCTGCGGCTGGTCAGAGCCGGCACTGCCTCCCCTGTCCTCGAGCTCTAGCACCGCTTGCAAGGTGCACAGGGAACCCCTGGTCCGGACTGGCTGAGCCACGGAGCTGCGAGCCGCGGGGCTGATTTGGGGGCTGAATAGTACAAAAAGGCAAATCCTTGTTGGAAATTAGGTAGGGATCTTGTAATCGCAGGATACTGCCATGAGCCACCAAGGGAGGGGGGAGTCTTCTTGAGGGCACAGTTTGGGCTGGATAATTTCGGGGAAGATGTGCTTTACCCACGGGGTGTCAGGCGAGAGGCTGGGGCGCAGCCGGGTGTACAACTGCTGACTTCAGCCACTGAACTCGGGGCCAAGTTTGGAGGCTTGTCCTGCTGGACTCCTCCTGCGGGCAGCAGAGCAGGGACGGCTCCCACGTGGCGCCAACCCCTGCCAGGAGGTCTGTCCCCACCGCCGGCACAGCCGAGCCATCGATGCCAAGCAGGCGGCGTGCAGCCAGCGAGGCCACGGCAGAGGCTGCGCCACAGGGCCGGCGGCGGAGAGACCTCCCTGGGCTGCCGCGAGGGTGCTGGCGGCCGGCGGCCGTGCTTCGGAGCGGGCTGGCCGGCGGGATGCGCTCCCCTCCGGCTCGGCGGCTGTCTGTCACTCGGCGGGATTATGAGTAGTGAGCGTAATGCATCGGCGTATGAATAGGGTTGTCTGGCTGATGGTGATGTATCGTTTTTCATTACTGCCTCTCAAGCCCTCCCTGCTCCACATGTGGAAATTCTATTTATTCCCTAATTTGTAAAAATTCCCTCCTTATCTGATACCAATCAGGGAGGGGTAATTGGCTCTCCAGGGCTAGCGGCTGGGGTCCTGATGAAGAGATATGTGTGTCTGCTCCGGCTGTCCAGGCACCCTGCCCTGCTGCACCAGCGACACGGGCCACAATTAATAATGATTTGCAAATGGCAGACAAGCAATAACGCAGAAAGATGTCCAGCCAGCCTCCTGCCCGCCCCTTAATTTCCTTCTGTAATATAAATGGCACGGGAACGAAAATCCAGCGCTATAAATTCTGAAATTAGTTATTCACCATAATAAATGGTTCCCTTTTTGGTGTGCATCCCCCCCATCCTTCTCCCCTGACCCCCCCCACTCCCTCCTCCCCTCCCGCCCCCCTTGCCCGCTACCTACTTCATTTGAGTCCTAATATGCAAATGCTGTAATTTAACGGGATGGTGAAGTTGATTTTCATGTTAACTTAATTACTTTGATTTATGAAGGGCTGGGATGCAGACACGGCTCCATCCTTACCCACCTCCCTCCCTCGCCCCTCCGAGGTCCCGCTGACCCGCCGCCTCTCTTCCCCTTTCTTCCCTTTTCTCAGTTCTCCCTTCCTCTTCTTCCCCAAGTTTAGTGTTTTATTAGCTGCCTTTAAGTGGACATAAGTCCTCGCGACAATCGCATGATGCGGAGGACAAATTCCCCGTCCTGCCTTGTTTAATCGTGCCTGGATAATGGATGTATAATTGACTCATTTGAATGCTTTTGCCTACAGGAGTGCAGAGCATTAAATGTTTGATTGCCTTAATTTCCAAACAGATCATTATCCCCTTCTTACCCGCTCTTAATAAACACTTTATGAGGATTTTTTTTGTAAAGGAAAAAAAATCTCCACTCCTCGTACTTCTCTGAAGTGATAAACTCTAATTAAGTCTAATATTTAAAAATATGGTAATGGTGACTTGTTTGAATAAGTGGCCTGCATTTCCATAATTTCATTATTACGTAAAACACGCTAATTATTTGAAGTGTGCTTATTACTAAAAGAGAAATCTCCATCTAATAAAGATGAAATTGGCTTTTCTCCCTGTATTGCTGCGCACACTGCTCTCCTTCCCTCCCGGCCGGTGAGCGGCTGTGGCCGGGAGCGGGGCGATGGCGGCGCTCGCTTTGTTTGCCAGGGGATGCTGCCAGCCTGCAAGGGTGCTGGATGAGCGGGGACGGCCACAGGGGCTGGAGGACAAACCGAGGGCTCTGTGCACCCTGCGCCACACTTGGCCCCAGCAGGGTGGATGCCCTTCGGGCTCGGGGGCTCCAGGAGCTGTTGAGGGTGGTGCAAGAGAGCTCAGCCCCACCCGCCCATCCCCTCCAGCTGGATGCCCCTGATCTCGGGGTCCCCCTGCATGGCACTGCCTGCGCCAGGCCACCCGGCAGCCTGCGGGGCTGGCTGGCGGGTGTCTCGGCAGCCAGATATCTTGTGGCACTGTGTCCCCAGCCACCCAGACGCGGTCACCCTTCTTCCAGTCCCCAGCACCGGGGACAAGAGGAAGCAGCCCATCACCCATGGGGTGGTGGTGGCCAGCCCGGGCGGGAGGAAGCAGGTGCCTGGGGCGGCAGGCGGAACACCAGGACGGGTCCTCTCCGCCGTGCTTGTCTGCCTGGCTGCTTCCCGGGGGCGCCCGGCGGTGTCACCTCCCTGCAGGCCTGGGAACTGCCCGAGACGGGTCCTCCCTGCTGCAGCATCCCTGGGAGGGGGAGCTGGATTTGGACACTTCACTGACCCCGGTGTGCAGGGGGTGGGATGGGCATCCCATCCCCTCGCAACAGGGACAGCAACAGGTCGGGAGGGATGAGTATTAATGGTGCCCAAACCCTCTTTAGAGCCTGTGTGGGCACTCGGCGGGGCGGGCAGGGGAGGCACTGGGATGAAGTCAATATAAAACTAATTTTCTTTTCTTCGTGAAGAAATGAGGTGTGTGGCAGTAACGTAATTGCAGATAATGAGGTAAGTTATTCTTAATATTCTGCGCGTCACTGTCAGCGCCACCTAATATACCTGCCGGCTGTGCGGGGCACGTAGAGCCCCTCGCCCCGCACGCAGGCTTATGAGGCCATTCATTTGGGAGCAGCCCGGCAGGACTGTCCCTGGCATTCCCATGGCTCCCTTCAGGCTGGGAGCTCTCTGCTCTGCCGTATACTTGTGACCGCTGCGGCCACGCATCCCAGTGTCCCCACCTCGCCCGGCATGTCATGATGGGGATGGATGCAGACCAGATACACCTCCCTCCGGGCTCCAGTACGGACAGGGAGAGCGGCCATGAGGGCCTGGCTCCGCGTGCCAGGCAAATGCTGTCACTCCTTGCCCCGATGGCTGTCCCCTCCTGGGGATGTGACCGCTCATGGCGAGTAGCGATGCCCGCTGTGGGGACACAGCACCCAGCGCTCCCCTTTGCAATTGCCAGGGAGACCAGCAGTACTGCCGGGCTGTGTGGGGACCGCACAGCTCCTGTCGGTCACAAGGCCACCTGCTGTCACCTGGGGTAGGCAGAGGGGAGACGAAGGGTGGCAGTGGCCAGGCGGCCCTGTTCCTGCTTTGCAGGGAGCTGTTATACAAAGGCAGCAGTGATATTATTCATTAACAGGGATTGCCATTAGAACATTGACAAATGGCCCCTCGTCGCCTGAGCATCAGTTCTTGTACAGCCCATAAAGCATGGGGACAGTTTAAATATGGACCTGCTCAGCTCGGGCCGGGGGTGATCCGTCTTCCCGGCCGTAGCACAGGTGCAGCGGGGCTGCCTCCAAATGAGCACATTTAGGGGGGCCCTGCACTCCCCCAGCCCTTCACAGACCGCCCAGGCGGCTGCCAGGATTGAAAAGCTCACTCCTTGCACCACAAGTGTCTCGGCCCAGCGCACGTCCGTCGCGGCAGCGCTCGGCCCTCCGAGCCCCCGTGGCGGTGGTGTCCAGGCGGTCTGGTCCCGTGGGGAGGTGGTGGAAATGCCAGCAGGGCAGCATGCGTGGGGACACAGCCCCTTCCCTTCTCCCCAGTGCCTGGGGTAGGTGCGGAGGTGATGCTTTCCCCGCGCGAGCATCGCTTCTCCTGACAGCCCATTCCCACGGGGTGGCTGCATCATGCCCGGGCGGCAGGCCAGCCTCTGCTGACTAAATCCTTGAGCTCGTCCTGGGTTCGTGGCGGTGCCACTTTGCAGTGGCCGGAGGGAGGGCACACGCCAGGCGGTGGGCCCAGCGCCACGGGCTGCGGGGTGTCAGCCTCTGTCCCAGCAGAGGAGTGCAGCGGGCATGTCCATCCCCCTCCAAGGACAAGGGCAGCCAGCGATGCTGAACAGCAGCAAACTCCAGCCCTAACTAAAAGAGAGCTCCTGCCGCCCCACACATGTGCACGTGCCGCTGCCCTTGGCTGTCACTGCAGCGAGAGCTTGGCAAGACGCAGAGAGGGCTGGGACCTGGGTGTCGAGGTGGTGCAGTGTTGCAGTGGGTAATGCTAAAACACCAGGTAGAAGGGTTAAAACCCAGTGGGGCTAAGCCAGCCAAGGCGAGGGGAGGTTGGGGCGACACGCAACACCACGCTGCACTGGCAGCCTGGCCAAGGAGGGTCCCGGAGGCAGCCGGGACCCAGCACTGCAGGGCGAGCTCGGCCCCGGCCATCCTGGGGCCACCACGGGGGGACACGGGGCGATGCTCGGAAGCAGCAGGACAAGGCGAGGGGCAGGGAGGCAGGGCAGAGCCGCCGCGCCGTTTGCAGGAGGCAGGATAACCCCAGGCTGACCCCTTTCACACACACCGCACAACACCCCTAAATCAATTGCATCTTATTATTACAATATCAATATACAATATTCCTACAATAACACCATTGATTTTCTACTCAGAGGCTGCACCTAAGTCTGTTTTAAAGAGGAGGGAGTTAATAGTGCCCTCATTAAAAATCTATAGATTACCCCCCACCCCAAAAAAAGAAAAAGCAGTTTATATTCATTAGGGCTATTGAATATAAAGTAATATGTTTGTGTAGGACATTGGAGTAATGTGATAATCCGTCCGCATATCAGGGAGAAATCCACTTAGCAACCCTGTCAGCTTGACAAGAAAAATGTGCCCATAAAGTCGGGAATACATTGAGGGAGCGAGCGCGAGGAGAGCGCCGACGCGCGTGCGTGTGCGTGCCTGTGTGGCACCCGCAGAGCCGTGCCGGCCGCCGGCGCAGGGACACCTTCACCCCGGGCCCTGCTCAGGCTTGGGGACACGGGGGGGACCCTGGCGGCCCCTGCAGGGGTCTGGGACCGGAGTAAGCCGGGTGTGCTGGGATAGGGATTGTGGGGGGCTCCATGCCCTGCCAGCCTGCGCAGCCCCAGGCAGGGTCACCCTTGTGGGACAGGGCTGGTGGGTCCCAGCCTGGGTGCTGGGGCAGCCCCACCGCAGCCACATGCCCCCAGGGAGACCCGGGCTGGGGGGCGCAGGGTGGGCAGAGCTGCCTGTGCCCACCCGCCTGCCTTGGACGCTGCTCATCCCCCACCCCGTGGTCACCTTTGCGATGGATTAAGCACTGAAAGAGCAGCAAAGCAATCCTGTTCGCGCTCTCTTAGGCTGTCAATTGCCATTTTTGTAATAGAAATTCCTTTCACAAGGTAACGACGGCCAGATTTAGAGGATTTCATATTGCTAATAATTCCCCAAACAGCCATCTGACTGTGTTGTTTTAAAAGCCGCTTAGTTTTTTGCTTTGGAGTTTATGAAAATCTCCCACTCTAATATCCCGAGAGCCAGCCTATAATTGTGTTATTAAATCAATCGGAGCGGATTACATTGTAAAATCAATAGATGGCTGTAATTGCATATTAGAAAGTTGTTCTGCTGTTGTTGATTTTTTTTTACATGGATAATTATAATAAGCGTGTTTACCTTAGTGCTGATTTGGAATGAGTCTCACTAAATGACTTACGATGAGCTTGGTGCTCCCGCTGCCAGGGGCCCTGGCATCGTTTGGGACGGTGAGGACGGCACTGCTGGTGCAGGCGTGTGGGTGGCACTCGTCCGCCGCTGTCCCACCGCCTTTGCAGGGCGGTAGCCCGGAGCCCAGGGTGGCTCCCAGCACTGGCAGCTGGCGCGAGAGCCTGTCAGGGCTTTGGGGAGATGGCTGGTGGGGTTTAGGAAGCAGCCGGTGGTCCCAGAGGGTCCCTCCAGGCACCAACTCAGGGTGCCTGGAGTTGGTGAGGCCTTGCTGCCAATTTGGCCGCTCCCCAGTTCTCTGCACACCATTCCTTTCACCAATATGGAGCTATAGCTAAGTCCCGGTGGCCCGCACCAGCGGGCGATGCAGCAGGCAGGGAGGTGGGCAGCAGGACGCCTAGGAGTGGCGAAGGGCAGCGGCCGGGTCTGTGCTTTCAAATCCAAGCTGCTCGCCGCCTGCCACAGCTCAGAGGCCAGGATTTGCTTTGCCGTTACTTTTCCAGGGTACCAGGCCAGGGCTGGCTGTGGGGTGGGGGTACTTCGGCCGCAAACAGTTGCAATCCCCCTGCCTCCGTTTCTCCGGCTTTCAGGCCACTGTTTCCCTGTTAGGTTCCACTGGAAGCTGGCTCCGGGGGCAGGTCCGATGCTGGTTTTTGGGGGCTCAGCTGGCCGGGGGGGCAAGGGGGGGTGGAGCAGGGGGTCCTAATGACAGTGAGGGGCTTGCTTGAGCGGGAATAAGTGGCAGTGGGAGCTGGCACTGTGGCTTGGCCAGGCAGGATACCCATCATCTCCAGGACCATTCTGGAGCCATCAGTGCCTCCTCGGGCAGCAGAGAGGAAAGGCACAGAGAGACAGGCTCGTTTCTGCCCCCATGCCAGCCAGTGGGGCTGGGGACACCTCTCCTTCATCAGGCTGTCCTCATGCCCAGCCCCTTCCCCAGCCTGGCACACTGTCAAGAGAAAGGGGTGCCATGAGAGGGCCTGGCGGTGGGACACCCGGGAGGCACATGGCTCTGACAGGGGCATTACCTCTCCCGCTGCCGGCTGTCAGGCAGGAGGGTCCCTGGCAGCTCAGGGTAGTCCCCCCAGAGGGGCAAGCCCCCTGCATCTCCGACCGATGCTGGAGGATGGGTGACGGCTTTGCCACCGGGTCACCAGGCACAGCGGGGCTGGGCAGGGCTGCTGGCCTGGTGGGGAGCAGCAAGGCGGCCTGGCAGCCCCGGCCCTGCAGGCAGGCGCCTGGCAGCGGGGCAGTGCTGCCCGTCTGCGCGGGGCCCTCAATCCGGCACGCGGCACTGTCAGCAGGCAGCCTGCTGTCTCCTAGACAGTGAAATATGGCCACAATTAGCCCGGATACAGTTCAATTATGATAAACAGCGTTTGCACCCTTTAAGCCGTGATTAAAAGGCCTCCTCCCGTTGATAGAGAGACCTAATTTCACATTATTATCGCTGTAGCTTGATTATAAAGCACTCCCTGGATTTACAGTTGGGAGATGGATGTGGAGGCTTCTTTATCATTTACACATCAGTAATGATGCAGCCTTCCCTCCACCACAACATCCATCCAGCAGCAGCGGGGAGAGGGGGGGCCCTGCCTGCACCCCCCCCCTCCCGGGGCACCCTCTCCCTGTGTCAGCCGGGCCCCGCTGCCACACGCAAGTGGGCAAAGTCACCCTTACGGTAACAGCTTGATAAATGGGCGGGCGGTAATGAAATGGAGACATCAAGGCGTGGGGCGAGGAAGAAAGAGTGGTAATCGGAACGAGTGGAGCTGTCCCGAAACGGAGGGGAGCGGGAAGAAGGATCGCCTCTGCGCCGTGTGCTGTCAAGGGAGAAATTACACATTTACTCTTGCTTTTTCTTAAGGAGACGGCCCTCATAGATCAAAACATGGATTTACAAGCCAATTTTCAACATGAAATATAGACACCAGGAATCAATTTAAGCCCAGCTTCTATTTTAGCAAACGGTGCCTGCATTTAGTCCCAGGTAAATAACACCAGCCAAAGCCTTCCCCCTCCCTGGCTCACCACCCCGCCGCTGCTCGCTCTGGCGGCTGCGGTGCTGCTGGCCGGCCCCCAGCACCTGCCTCGACTGCAGCCCCGCGCCGGGAATGGCTGCGGCTCACCAGCCCGGCCACCCAGCTGGCTCAGGCAGGGACAGGGATGATCCCGAACAGCGGTGGCAAGAAGAGAGAGCCAGGTGCCACACACCACCTGCCCCAGCTGCCACACACCACCTGCCCCAGGTGGGCGCGAGGAAGGAGAGGACCCTGCTTGGCTGGTGAAGGGCAGCTCTGGCATCACCTGCCATCCCCGTCCCAGTGCGGGGACAGCCCCTTTGCTGGCCAGTGCCACTAAGCGACAGGGGTGCTGGAAGAGAAGGCTGGGGTGATGGGCACTGGGCTTGCAAGGAGGCAGCTGCTGGCCAGGAGCTAGGGGCCAGCATGGGTCCAGCTTGCAAGAACACTGCCTTCCCCATCTGCCAGCTCCCCACAGGCTGTGGGGCAAGCACCAGCCTGGAAGACCCAGGGATGTGTCAGCCAGCAGCCTGGGCAATGTCATTGCCCCAGGCAAGCCTTTAGGTCCCTGACATGGATTCATCCCAGTGCAGTGTGGGGCTGTACTGGGACAGGCAGCCAGTGCTGGGGAGCCCGCACTCACCCCACATCACTGCAAGGCACTTGGGACAGAGTGCCTGGACTGGTGGGGATACGGGGCTGTGACCGGAGCTGCGCGGCCTCCCATGGGGGATGCAGGAGGCCGCGCAGCTCCGGTCACAGCCAGTCATGGTACTCGGAGCTTGATCCAACAGCTCCCAGTTGGATCGTTGGATGCTCTAACCCAGCATCTCTCTGCTCTCTCCACAGACGACTGTAAGAACATCGCCAACATCATGAAGACACTGGCCCATAGAGGCTTCATCTTCAAGCAGACCTCCAAACCCTTTTGATCCCCAAGGCAAGCCAGGCAAGGGCTGCATGCGCCCGGCGCCGGCGAGGCGGGGAGGACGGGCTCCAGCATTAAAAAAAAACGGCAACCGAGGCCAGAGGAACCGACACAAAAAAATCTCAATTTCAGCTGTTAACTTCAGTAGAGGTTGTATATATGGGAAGGCAAATCTGTGTAGACCTGATGTGACTCCCTCTCTGGGCTGCTCCGGACATTATGCCATGCTAGCGGACAGCCGCGTAGGGCGCTTGCACCACATTTTAGACTCGTAGTTTGTTCTTTTTCTTTGGCTCCCGATTTCCGTCCCCCCCTCCATATCCCACCCCGTCCTCCCTCTCCCGCCCCGTAGCCAGAGCATCCCCCATCTCCTCCCCGGCATGGGCCGTCCCCACCTTCCCTTCTTCTTTCTTTTCTCTGGTTTTATGTTTTCAGGCCTCGATGGCTGCTGCAGCGAGGCCGGCGCATGCCCGCGCCCGGGCAGCGCTCACGGAGGCTCAGCAGTGTCGAGACGGCCCCTCGCCCTCCCCGCCAGCCCCCCCGCCTCTCCCCTGCGCGCCTTTTCCCCTTTTTGAGTCAACACTAACCCCTCTCTGACTCCTGTATGTGACAAACGCGATCCGTCTCTTTATGTTCAAGGTGAAGTGCCTGTATTCTCCGCTGCAGAGCCCCTGACAGCCTCACCGAGGGCTGCGGGGCCCCGGAGGGCTCCCTTCAGTGGGGTGGGGGCCCGGCAGGCGGCCGGGCAGCAGGAGGGAGGTGACAGTGTCCGCGCGGAGCCAGGTCCCATCCCGTCCCTGTCCTGTCTGCTCGTGCCTCTTGCAGGGCTGGTTGGGACACCCAGTCCTGCCCCGGCCCCGCCGACCGATTCCAGCTCCACCGGGGCCAGGCCCGCCGCAGCACCGCGTCCATTGCCGGCGGTGGACGTGCCAGCGCGCGCTGGCCCCCGGCCCAAGGTACCCGAGCAGGGGAGCTGCAAATTGCCCCAGGCCCCTGACCTCGCTCCCCTCCGACCCCATCCAGTCTCCCTCACTTCCTGAGCCGAGGCTTGGCCCCCCCACATGCCCACGGTCCCCGCGGGCCATGCTGTGTCCCTCGCAGGTCCCCATGGACGCTCAGCAGCAGCTGGCTTGTTGCCTGAGAGAGTTGCCGAGCACATCCCCTCTGGCTGGGTGGGCTCCCGGCCAGCCAGGGCAGGGCCGTGGGGCAGGCTGAGGGCGCACGTCCCCCCCACTGTCACCCAGCCCCGGGGCCCCTGCTGAATGGAGCCCTCGTCCGGGCGCTGACCTGCAGGGAGGCTGCAGCCCCGGGCCCGTGCGTGCATGGCCTGGAGCGAAGCCGGTGACGGCAGCCAGAAGGGCAATACAGGCACTGAACTTGGCGGTACATGACTGCATGGTGTGTGGTGTTCCAGTTAAACCAACCGATAATGCAAACCCAGCATTTTCATTGTCTAGTTATTCCAATCCTTGCTGTAAATGTGCCACATGAATAAAGTTTGGGGGTAAAGGAGCCCAGGCTGTGCCCATGCATGTCTGAGTGTGTGCGGGGGGCAGAGGCAGGGGGTGCCATGTGGGTACGAGGGATCAGGCTGCCCTCACTGGGTTACAGCACCCCAGCACGTCCATCCTCCCCAAAAAAACCTTTTTGGCTGTGAAAGGGAGATTCGGGTTCTCTGCTCCTGGGAGCACTGCCCGCTCTCCAGCACAGACCATGGGTGGGCCCAGCAGTCTCCCCCACCACCTCGCAAACGCTTGTGCCCCAGGATGGCCCTACCCCAAGGGTGCCACCAGCCCATCCCGGCTGGGCTGCGCCCACAGGTGTACCCCTGCGCAGCCTTCTGCCTGGTGCAGGGTGACAGCCACCACCATGTCCCACTGGCAGCTGTCATCCCACCCTGCAGCCTGGCATGCTGTACCCACGTGGCCCCTACCACACTTACAGCATCTCCACTGGAGCCAGCGTGGCTCTGCCCCAGGCAGCACAGTCAGCGCGAGCACAGCACGGTGATGCGCAGGAGCCATGCCGAGCCGTGCTGGAAATGCCACCATGCCCAGGTGCCCGAGGGACCCTGCCCAGCGCTGTGGTGCCATCGGGTGACAGGGGTGCAGCTGCCCAGCTGGCACGGAGTGGGCAGCTCCCGGAGGGAAGGAGCAGCCCCAGCCCACTTGCTCCAAGCAAAGGTCACGGGGGTTTTAATGGCTCCCTCTGTGCCGCCCCGATCAACTTTATTGACCTATTTTCGATGGAGTCATCTAATTAGTTTTCTATGAAAACTAAGAACTTGGCCTTTGCCCTTTACTCCTGCAGGCGAGAATGTGACTCGGAGGACGTTGTCACGGTGGGTCGATGGCCAGTTACACTTGAAAGGCAGCACAGAGGGGACCAGGGGTGGGCAGGCAGGCAGCGGCCCAGAGCGGGCAGTGCAGCCGGGGCCACCCATGCCCACAGAGGCAGTGCACTAAGCCAGGCTCCCTTTGTTGGCATCAGCGATGCCTCGGTCCCTCCAGGGCCCTGCAAAACATGGGGCGCAGAGAACAGGGCCCCCTCTCACCCCAGACTGAAGCCTGCGAGGTGTCTGCCTGCCTTGGGCAGGGCAGCGGGAGGAGGAACCCGACCTGACAGTGACTGCTGGGGACAGCGTCCCGGCAGGGGCATCCCCTCACCCAGGTGAGGTGGCACTTGCAGGTGTGGGGCATGCAAGAGCCACTGGAGAAGAGCAGCTACACAGGGGCTGGGCATGTGGGATGCTGGAGGGAGCTCCCTAGCCTGGCACAAGCAGTGCTGCAGCAGCCCAGAGCAGGGCCTGGTGGCCCCAAAGACAGCAAGGACTGCAGCAACCCCCACAGCAACCCCCACTGCAGCCGACACCAGCAGGTCCAGGGAGAGCCACCAGCCTGCCTGGGGTGGAGGCGAGACAGCTCGCACCATCTTCTGCTCTGCACAGGCTCACCAGGGCTTATGATGACTCTGCCCCAGTTTAAGTGCCAGGTTCTGAATTTACAGGGAGGCTCACAAAACTCTGGCATGTTTAAAAAAAAAAAAAACAAAAAAACAACCCACACAAAAAAACCACCGGAAGAAATGGCAGCAAACGCTAGCAGCCGCAGGGCAGCCATGCACGGCCTTGAGCAGAGCGGCAGCCACCAGCAGAGCCCTGCGCAGCCCTGAGGCCACCCTCCAGCACCTGCTGCAGGCATCTGGAGGTCACACTGCTCTGGGGGTCGGATGGGACTGGGGCCGTGGCGCTGGGCAGGGAATGGCTCCTGCTCTTTGCTGGAGCACTGCACTGTTTGCCCCAGCAGGGCCCCTGCCCTGCCCCACCGCTGCAGGCAGCCTGCCGTCCCTGGGGGCTCCGGGACAGGATGGCACTGACCCTGCACATAGCTCTGCGCCTCCTCCTTGCCCAGCGCAGGGGGCTCACGGCTTCTTCAGCTTCTTGATGGAGGAGGAGCTGGAGGCCGACTCCCTTTGCTTTCTCTGCTCCAAGAGGGAGATGGGAAACAAAAAAATAACACCAGGGTCAGCGGGTGGGAGCGCTCAGGTCACCGGGAAAACAACTGCCTGTCCCAGAGTCGGCCACGGGCTCCGGCATCACAGCCAGCAGTGCCCAATGGACCACACTGCCATCTGCCCAGCTGAAGGCAGAGCCACGGCCTTGAAGAGTTGGGGGGGCCGAAGCTAATCCAGCAGCGACACGGCGCTGGGATGGCACCCCTGAGGGGGGCGTCACCTCCTTGACACAGACAGGACTTTGGGACAATCACCTTTGTGGTGCAGGGTCTGAGAGTGAGCAGGAGGAAAGGGCCACAGCCCAGTGGTCCCAGGACCCCTGACCAAGCAAGCTGGCATGGAACAAGCCCTAAGAAGTGGGGCCTTGAGGGAGGGGCAGAGCAGCTCCGTGCTATGGCCAGCTGCGCTGGGGATGCTTGGTGTGGGACAGGGCAGAGCCTGGAAATGCTCCTCCATGACACGGACCTGCCGTGAAGTGACCCAGGTTGAGCAGACAACTGACAGAGAACCATGCTCCTCAAAAAACCCACCTTTTTTCTGGGCAGCCCACACTGATATGCCTGAGCGAGACTGTCAGGCTCTGGTGAGCCTCACCCTTCACAGACAAGGTTTCAGGGCCAAATCCGGCCACAGGAAAGACGGGGCCATTTGCACCGAATGGGGAACATGACCCTAGCCCTATCACTGCACTGCAGCGAGACTCAGTGCTCAGTGCTGCACAGCCACTGCGGCCGAGACCACAGCAAGCTCAGCAGCCAAAGCCGTGCTCTGTGTGCAGGTGCCCCAAGCACGCCAGAGCCACCAGGTACCCCGTGCTCTGGGTGCAGGGACAGGCGGTGCCAGAGCCCCGGGTCAGGCCCGCCTTGCGCAGCACAGCGCAACGCAGGCAGCGGCAGAGGCTGGCACCGTGGCACAGGCTGCACAGGCAAGGTGACTGCGGCCAGGTCCCCGCTGTGCGCAGCCCTGCAGCCATCCCCTGTCCCCAAAGGTCTGCAGAGCCACTGCCCCGGCTGGCAAGCACCCAGGACGCACAAGGCAGCACTGACACCTCTCCGAAAGGAGCCTGGCCTGCCCGTCCCTGCTCCTCCAGCCCTGTGGGTCCCGCATGCGCGTGCTCCCCGCGCAGCGTGCGTGATGGGAGGCCCTACTGCCTCCCCCGGCGGGAAGGCGGCCCCCGGTCCCCCCCAGGCACCGGGCAGACGGCAAACAGAGCATGGAATTTGCACGGCTAAAAGTTAAATACAACACACACACGGATTTCGTCAGAGGCCCTGGCACGGCTGCCTTCGCGGGATCCGATTAACAGGGAAATAAAAGGGCCAGAGAACCCACACAGCAGTGTGAACAGATGCCCTATAAAAGTCAAATACATGGTAATCAAGGGGACCAAAAAGTACATTTAAAAAAAACAAAAACCCACCCTGGAAACAAAGGAGCTGGGCTTTGTGGCTTTCCTGGGAGGGCTGCGGAATTAATGGGGAAGAGCACATGTGTTTGATAATCTTTATATGGCAAAAGACCCATCTTTCAAATATGTCACAAATTCATATTAATCACCTTCCTATTGCCTTCTGTGGCACAGCTATTCCAGTTGCCTTGGGCAAAATTGGGAACTGTCTGGTTAAAAAAAATGTTTTACATTATAATTTACAAGAGCCTACAAGTCTAGTTTCTTTTAATGGAAAGAACAGTTAAAAAAAAAAAAAGACGAATATATATACACCCTGGTATATATACACTATATATATATAAAAGACAGATATTGTAACTCCATCTGGAAAGAGAGAATGTTTGATCTTAACAATGTAACTTCTAGCTTTCAAACAGGCTCAGAAAACAAGAAGTCAGCAGGAGTTCAGATAAAGGAAGCTTAAAAGTCAAATAATTCTGACTCTGAACCCGAGACTTCTTAGACTTAAGGTCCTTTCCTTTACCCATTAATGGGCTGACTTGTGAGCTCAGGAACAAAGTGCTGCAATGCGAGGATTTCTGAGAGTCACTCATTACAGATCACTGAGTGGAGTCTGAGTTGCGGAAATCAAAGGACCCAATCTGGAGTAACTGGCTGAACTTCTGCTTGGAACTAATTTGTTCCGAGTTCGGCTCACCTTTCACCTCCTGAAGGCCCTGAGTAAAGTCCCTACCGGGGTCAGCAGCAGACAGCACTGGGGGGATCCCAGCTCGGCTTTAATGGTCAGCGATGGGCACCGCAGCCCCCGAGGAGAGGGTGGACAGGCAGCTGGGGAGGAGGGGTGCAGTGGACACAGCAGGGCAGAGCGGTGCCAGCCTTCCCACTGCTGAGAGAGGCAGAGGCCTCTCCCAACCCGGGCTAAAACCCCCTGCCGAGATGTCCCCTATCACACTGCCAGCCAAAGGGGATGGTGGCAGCCAGCTGTTGCCACAACCAGTATCGCAACATCCTCCTGTGCCTTTGTCCATCCGTTCTAATTCCTGGAAAGGAATCAAGGCATACAGGCAGGGCCCGGGAGTCAGGACTCCTAGTCCTACTCCTGGCTTTGCCACTCACTCCCTCCAACATCTGGAGCAAGATACTTCTCTCCAGGGAAACAAATCTGGCTTCAGGGGAGCAGCTGGTTTGGAGGCTGAACTAATCCACGCTTAATCCAACATGTGGAGTGCCATGGACGGGCAGTGCTAGACAGCACAAAGGGATTCTCCAACTCAGAGGAATTTGAAGCAGGGAGATTAAATGATTCCCCAAGAGCCCCCAGCAGCTCAGTGTCAAAGCACACACTTGAACTCGGGAGTTCAAGGCTGACATGGCAGAGTTAAACCGCCAAAGCGGCCTTGGCAAGGGAAAAGGCAAGGTGTCACCCACAAAAGCCCACGGCCAGGGCTGCAGAAGGCGAGGGAGGGAAAAGGCCACCACAAAGCACTGCTGTGCTTGCTCTACAGAGAGCTGCTTGTTTGCACCACCAATATTGCTACCCCCACTGCAAGCGCCCCAGGGGAGGGAAAAGCGCTGTGCTTGCAGAGGCAGGCTGCTTTCTCAGCACTGTGTCCTGGGCCCACTGCCTCCCACGCTGCCCCCATCACAGCAGGGCCTGGGACACCGCAGGGCTGTCGCTGTGCAGGGTGGGAACACATGCATGCACCCCACCAGCCAAACAGCCACCCCCCTTCTCAGAGCTGACCCCAGCCCACTGACCTTCCAGAGGCCAATTTTAGCCACAATGCTGAGTGAGAGGCACTGGGGCTGCTCCTGCCAGCTCTGAGCAAGGCAGGGAGCATCACCAACACACAGCCTCCACTCAGCTCAGTCCATCCTTGGAAAAACTGGTTGTGGGCCACAGGCTGCTGGTCTCTCCCACTGCCACATTGCCCAGAACCGCAGGAAAGACTCAGGGCAAGCACAGTGCCAGGCCCTGCCTGAGTCTCCAAACATACCTGAGCCAGGCAAAACATGGTCCAGCAGCCCCATTCCCCTCCTCTCCAAGATACCCCTCCAGCTGGGATGTAATTTTCCCCCCCCTCGAAAGGTAGCATGAAATGGTCACAGTGTGAATGTGCTTGACCTTTTGTCTTGGACTAATCTAATTGTGTCGTCTTTGTGTAATCAGCCGGTAAAGGTCAGTGCTGTATTTAACATGGGGGCCCTTTAGGTACTGAATTTGCCTTGCAGTGAATTAACTTGATTATATTTCTTTCAAATATGTCAGAGACCAGGTCAGTTTAACCCTCTCTGTGCTGCCTGGGCCCACCTCTTTGTTTCCAACTCCAGGAGGTGGCACTGAGGAACAATACGGTCAGAAATACACACATAGGCTCCCTCCTGCAGCCATGGCCACCACCACCACCACCACCTCCACCTCTCCCACCTTCCCAACAAGCAAAGTCTCAAGGGAGAGCAAGTTTCTTGTGAATAAGCCCGAAAAGTTTGCAAACCAGGACACTCCGGACCGCAACGAGGGGTGAGATTTCAGATCGAATGCAGCAGGGGAAAAAAAAAAAAACTTCAGAAGACTCCTTTGCAAACATGAACCTGTCTCAGCAGAATGCTTCCTTATAACTCCATATTGTCACAATCAGATAGGACATTACTCAAGTCCAGATTAACGCGTCGCCTCTGCCATTGACAGATAAGGTGTTCTCAATATCCTGCAATACATTATACACTTTAGAAAGTAAAGGTCTGTGCCGCTACCAGGGGCAGTACGTGTGAGGCGTCGGGGATGCCACTGTGTGGAGACAGGCAGCTTTTATCAGGCAGTTCAGCTCAGCTGTGCCAGGGGACAGCACAGAGGGGAAAGCAACCTCAGCTGATCCCCAGGCATACCCTTGGCCCTGAGGCAGCGGTGAGGGGCTGGGCAGCCTACCCTCACAGAGGCAGGGAGAGGAGGCTGGTGATTCACATCCTGCAGAGGCACATGCACAGGACATTGTCACAGGGCTTGAAGTGGAAGAGCCCCTAGGCTGGCTTTCCTTTTTCAGCACTGGAAGCAGGGCACAAAAACACCCCTTTGCTCTTCAAACACCTCTCTCCTTCCCAAGCCCCCTGCTCCAGGCAGGGCTACTGCTTGACTCCAGGGTCTTGGGCAGATCACGACTCACCACCTCAAAACTGCTTTCCCCACTCACTCCCCTCTGCTGAACCACCCTTATGGGGCTGTGTCTAGAAGGAAATGCCTCAGGCCTGCAGCCGTATTGGCATCACTGTTGCTGCCCTAGTGCAAGCTCTTGTCACCCAAAGCCTTGCTGCTTCAGTCCACGGTGGCACCCACGTCAAGCCATCTCCCTGCATGCAGGATGTAGAACGCCCTGCTGACCCCACCTATAGCACCAAGAACACTGTCCAGCACAGGAGACAAGCCCAGAGAGCAGCACTGGGACTTGGGGGGAAGAGGCGTGCTGTGCTCCCTTGGATGGGCACGCCTGAAGGGAGAGCAGGGCAGCATCCCCAGCACTCGTCAGGGCATCTGCGTTGGAGACCTGAGCGCTCCCTGTTCTGCCCCCACAACCTTCCTTCTCACCGAGTTGGGGGTCAGTGGTGCTCCTACTACATCAATGATCTGGTCCTTGGTATCTCCCTTGCCCTCCTCGATGCCGAGCCCTGCCTGGCCATCTGGATGGGCGCCTTCCGCACTGAGGGGGCCAATACTACCAGCTTTGGCCAGGGCCTCATAGCGGTGCCGTAACATCTGCAGCTCATATTCACAGTTGGCAAAGGCTTGCTTCAGCTCGTACAGCAGCACCAGGTCACTCCGCAGCTCGTTGAACATCTGCACGATCTCCTCTGTGGGCATAGGATTGAGATCTAGGGAGAAAAACAGGTTCTGTTAAACGCCCAAACCTGCAACCCTACAATAGAAAATCCCTAGAAAGGCCCTGGCTGCCCATTCACTCCCACAAAGATATGCCAGGAGCCTCACTCCCATCACATGGATCATTAGCAACCGGCATCCCTAAGGGTTGGAGGCCTGAATTTCCAGCCTGTCCTTCAGCTCTGGCCAAGGACTAAGGGTAAACCTGCCAAGTCCAGGACTCTGCAAGAGAAGGATGATGGAAGGCAATGGTCAGAGCAGACGACTGAACCTTGCTACCCACCAGGTCATATGAAGGGAGCTCAGCCTTGGGAACAAGTCCTCACACATACTGCTGCAGAGGACAGAAGAGCTCCTGCTGTTCCCTACACCTTCACCAACAAGTGGCAGACAGGCCGAGTTCCCTTGCCTCTCTTGTTGCTCCTCCCAGGGCAGGACTGAGGCAGAGAATTGCTCTGCTTAGTGCAGACCTGAACTGCTTGTAGCAGGCGCTGGCAGAACACCCCCGCACACCACACATTCTGCTGCAGCCCATCACACACCCACACAGAACCAGGAAGAGCTGCATGTTCTGGAGGAGAAAAGGATGAAGCTCTGCGTGTTTGTCCTGATATACAGCAGTGGCCCCCAGTCCACAGGGCTGCCCACACGACCCCATCCTGCTAGCACTGTGTTCACCCACACAAAGCCCAGGTGTGTTTCTGCACTCTAAGGCACAGCAGGGCTGGAGCACCATGAAATCCTCCAGATACGTGTGTTTTGTCAGGAACCCCTCTTTACCCTCGTGGAAAGTGAGCTCTAAGAAGTACTCACATCCTTCCCCAAGGCTTCCCTAGCAAGCAAAGATGTTAACTCCCTTACTTTTAAACCAGCAGTTTCCAGAAAGGGGAAACCATCCTGGTTGAGCCGCTTTCACCAGCCACAGGAGGCCTTCAAAACTGCACACAGTCTCTTGAGACAACATATCAAGCCATAAACTGGTTGGCGCAAAACACTAACAAGAGTTAACGGAAGTCAGTGCTGGGAGCAGGCTTAGTAATCTCTTGTAAATGACCAGTAAGGCTTTTTTCTTTCTTCTTCTTCTTTTCTTTTTCTATTTTTAAAAATCCCCCCAGCCACAGTGGGGGGAAAAGGGATCATCAGGTGTCTAATCAAGGGGCACTGCACGCTGGGACCTGTAGTACCTGCAAACTGTACCCACTGCATGGAGGGCAGCAGCTAGCCACGGGCTGCACTTCTTCCCCTCTAGCTACGAGTGGGTATTGTACATGTTAAGTGAACCCTTCTTTCTGCTACTAAGACACTGGAGTTCAAGAGTGAGGGATGTGTGTTTACTCGCCTTTCAGCAGAGATGCTCCAGATTTTCACACAGCATGCAACCTATAAAGGGGGGATGAACAGTCCCAGACGCATTTTGGACTTGCCACTGTGAGCAGTAAATTAAGAGGAAACGAAGCTTGAAAGCAAGACAGGGCAGCCCTGAACAATGTGCGTGCCGTGGTCACTAACACACTTAGAAGTACCTCTCCCGGCAAGGCTGAGATTTGCCTTCCTAATACTGTGCTGCCTCTCTTGATGGTTAAAAAGGCCCAAACAAGAGAGAAACAAAGGCTCTTTTAAAACATTTTTCTACTGGGAGGGAAAAAAAAAAACCTGTGCATCTTGTTCTGGCTTTTACCCTCTCTTTTTTTTTTTTAAAACACATAAAATATTTTAAAAACCATTCACATACTGTTATTCAAGAAACTGGCTGTATTACTAGGGGAAAAAATAGCCCATCTCGAGAACAAAGGCTAGCTCTGTGTGTCTCTTTCTCTCTCGCGTGCCCCCTTTACTCACCTACTCCGAGTTCCATCAGCATCTGCTCCAGGGCTTTAATCTTCTTCTGTCCCACCGAGCTTGGCAGTTTCATCTGGAACACAAAGGTAACAGAGCCACACAGCTCAGAGATAGCCCTCACTCACAGCCGTCTAGTTCAAAAGGCAAGAGAGCTTTTCTTTTTATAGTGCAGGGGGAACAAAAAAAGAAAGGGAGAGAATGGAAAATCAAGTGGTAAGAGAGGGAGACAGGGGCTGAAAGTTTTCAGACTAGGTCCGAGGGCAGGTATTGAAAAGCCCGGTCGTGAGGGCTTTTATTTTCTCTCTCGTGTGTGTGCAAGACACGCTGTTTTACAGTTTCCATGTGTCACTGAATTAACAACAAAAGTTCTTCTTGGCTTCAAACCCTCTCCCGCGGCGCCCAGCCCATCAAAGGGCTCATTTACACAGCAGCTAATGTGCAATGCTGCCCTACTTTATTCGCTTTAGCCGGCCTGATTAGACTCATGCGCTAACAGACTCACTTCTCCTTTTACCTGCTGAGCCCCAGACCTGTGGGATTCATTTACAGAGCAGGCTTTATAACAAAGGGGAGAGACAGAGAGAGCACAGTTACTTGACTGGCGGAAGTGTGAACACACATTTACATTGGAGCTAAGGGGCTAGGTGAGAGAGGAAGCATCAGATGTGAGCTATGAAAGGAAATCTGAGCTGGCCAGGAGAGGAAGAATGCATACACTTAGCAGGGTCCTTCCTCTGCATTCATTTGGGCTCTAGCAGGAGTGCTAGCTGCTCAGACCAAGCATTTATTAGATTACAAGCAGCACAAATGCAGCTAGCACAATATGGTAAGGAGAACAGGTTTCCAAGCCCTGTGGATATATCCAAGAACGAATGAAAGCCCTTTTCCTTCCTCAGCAATGCTAGAAGATGGACCTGGAAAGGAATGATTCTCAACACCACAGTGTCAAACACCTCACTGCACACCGTCGTAGGCTGTCCTTCCATATGCAGCCCTGGGAAGGTGAGCTCACACCTCTGCCCGGGGAACACCACTGCCAGCCCAAGCTGCCCAGCAGGCCACTAAATAGCCAAGAGGTGAGAGCATCCTGCAGCCATCCTGCCCTCCACTTACTGATCAGTGGCCCCAGCCTTGGCCAAACCAAGCATGAGCCTGCAACACTGGGCTGGGAATGACCTGAAGGAAGAGCCATTCTTTACTCCACCTTAAAACTGGCCTCTGAGGTTTGCTCACTGCAGGGTCCCATGGTCACCTTACTTCCTAGAGCCACAGGTTGAAGTTCCCCAAAACAGAGCACCCAATGTTTGTCTCCCAGATTAGACCCATCTTTTCCACTCTATTCACTGCCCCAGCACCAAAATGACAAGAGACACCATCCGGAACTCCTTAATTCCTTTGAAGGCAGGAGCACTGTATGCACATACCCAAATGGTGAAAGCGCTAACCTTAACTCAGCTACAGCTGAGTGTGTCCCATCAGCATCTCCACAACCCCAATGCAGGACCTGCTGGGAAAACCTGCCTTCTCCACATCATTTCAGCCAAGAAACCAGAGTATGGACACCACAAAGCACCCCAGGGGAATGGGCCTTTCACAGTATACACTAAGCAGCACCTAGTCCTTTTGCTAGATATTAACAACATAATTAAGACTCCAGCAAAGGACCAAGAGGACTATCAGGGGAGGATTTCTAAGAAACCAACCTGATCCAGAGGATCCAAAAGGAGCACCAGGGAAAAAGGAAAATCCACCTTTGTGCAGACATCCAGCACAGGTAAGGGCTAGAAGACACCTCTGCTCTTTTTTATACCATGAGGGTCTTTGGCTTAAAGCTGGGGTTTCTGCATAGCAGTGAATTTCGTACTTCAGAGATTGAATCTTTACAGTTGACCACAAAATGATTGTTTTAGAAAAAGAAAGGCTGCCAAAGGTATCGGGTATTTGGATTTCAGTCAAGCCTTTGGTCCAGAGTCTTAACTTGAGCAGAACCTTCCTAAAAAAGGTTTTCCCAGGAGCTCTGCTGAACAGACTACCTGCACAGGCTCTGATGAAAAACAGCCGGACAGAGTAGAGCCCTAAGATAAGGCATCCCAGAACACTGGGACAGGAGGTGGTTCTGTTTATTTGGTGGGTGCCATGCTGCACCTAGCAGCAGGATGCCAAAGGAGGAAAGCTCACTTAGCACAGCTTAGCAGGAGACAGAATGGTTAGCTTGGAGCATCAGGAAGACATTCCTGACAGCAAGAGGCCTTGGTCCAGAAAACTGTTCTGCCCCACGAGGGATCACACAGAACATTTAAGGTGGGCAACGTACTCAGCTCTGTCTCAGCTGGGGGATGTATGGGCTGACCTAGTCAGACTGTGCTATCTTTAACCTGTAGGACACAGAGTTAACAGAGCCCAGCATCTCCTCATTGAAAAGCTCTAGACACACAATACTTGGGTGATTATCACAGCCCTGATAGTCTGTCTGCAGCCCTGCTCCTCAGCCAACATCAGAGTCTTTCTAGCTAAAGGCAAGATTCCCTTCTGTTAAACACCAGCTAGCAAAAGCATGCTGGACTTCAAGCCAGCTTCAGGAACAAAGGACAAGAAACAGGAAAAGTTCATGCCCAGCTAGGCTAGGTGGACTGGCAGGAAGTCTCGGTTTGTTGGTTAGAGGAAAAGCACACGCTTTTCTCCTGGGAGGCTTCCACTAACTAGCTCAAGGAACTACTGGCAACACATAGGATTACCCTGGCAAAGCCTTCAGCTGTTGGTTGAACAATTGGAAATGAGGAAATTCACAACCTGTGAAGTTGTGTATGTACTGCTCATGTCCCACAGGTCAATGACTACCGAGGCGAGGTCTTCACTGACACTCCTGAAGATTAGAGGATGGAGCAGGGAGAGGCAGGACAAATTAATTTAACTTCAAAGAAAGGAACACTAGAGATGCTCGGGACAAGTGGGTCTGCGAGTTTAGTTTAAAAACACATCAATTAAGCTTCCTTTTAATTCAGGCAGGAGGATCTAGCCTGCAAACAGGAAGGCTTCATTGGTTTCTCAAAGCAAGAGTATATTTTAATTTTACCATCATTAAGAAAATGTTATGATTTATGTGGCTGCTGTCGGACTAATATCTTTAGAATTTAGCTGGCTAAGCCAATTCATCTCTAAGACTGATGAAGGCTGATTGCTCTCTATGCAAAATGTATTAAAACTAAATGAGCAGTCTATTACTCAAATGCTGCTGATAATCTGTTAGCCAGGGTCCGTTAGCTGGGCTGCCTCGCTGCAGAAGAGAAGCCTTCATGTCCTGTACAGATCTGTTAAGCCCAAGCTTACTTCAGCAAGCCCTTCTTTGTTTTGGTCTTTTAAGTAGATGTCCAGAGATGCACCAGAATGCTGGAAGTGGTGTATCACCTGCCCCACTCCTAAGGAATAAGGGAATCCGCCAGGGACCACAGGTCCCAGGCAATGGCACAGATAACAGCTCTCTGGCTCGAGATGCGTGCGCTGGGATATGTGGTTTCTGCAGGCCATACCTCTGCATTAATGAAAACACCACTCAGGACAATCTCATTGCTTACATCACAGCTCCTGGGACATTCTTGGTATTGTCATGGATCGAGTCCTCTGCAGGGGCTGAGGAAAATTATGCTCCTCAGAGAACTCTAGTGAGCAACCACAGCTTCCGAGGTGAATGGCATTTGCCCTTTTCTTTCCTTCCTTATACTAGACTATTATTGTTATTTATTATCTTTAAAGTCCCCATATAATAATAATACCTGGGAAACAGATTGCTCCCGTCAGAAAACTGATTAGCCAGGATTTTTGAGGTTACTATATTTTGGATGCTCTTCTCCTTTGACAACCTCTCCCTACAGCCCTCTTTGCAACACCAGCCTGCGCTTATAATTACACCTGTGTCGTTTTTTGATTTAAGGACTGTAATCTTTTGTCCTTGCTATAAACAACCTGCATTAAACACATGAACTGCGTGTACCAAGAGAAAAATAAATAAAGAGCTACAGAAAATTGTGTGAATCAACACCATGAAGGCACAGTACCAGAGCCTACCTATGCAGAGAGGAGCCTTGCCTGATCCTGGGATACACAACCTCTGCTGGCACGCACTTGGCCTGAGAGGCAAGGAGCACACAGGTACTGACCCGGTCTGCTCTTCTCTGAAGGAGGGCGGCATTGCTCAGGAATTGGGCCATGCACCTTAAACAGATGAACGGAACATCTGCCACACTTCCACAGTGAGGGTTGAGAGACTGAGGGTGGCCCTGAGCAGTTCAATTTCTATAGAGGGTCTCATCGTAGAGTACCCTTGAGGTTTTGAATGATACAGGACTTCTACTTAATGGTCAAGACATTCCACCAACAAAACCTTGCTAATTCACACTAATGACTGGGAGGCCTACCGCAAATTAATTGGTAGTTGGCAAAATTCATTAAATGAACAAACTTGATAAGAAATAACTGAAGATACAGCCTCGCCAAACAGACTTGGTTCATTTATTTGTGTGCCATTCAGTTTTCATGATTTAGGTTAATACTTTTAAGCATAGTTGTAAATGTATTTGAGCATATTTTGGAGGAGTAATGAAGTCTAAGTAACAGCAAAGCTTGCAACAGAGCCCCCTGTTATGTCTTACAGCATCTCCACCTGGCAGGTAGAGACTGTCATGGGAATCTTCACTAGGAATGGAATAGATCTGCAGGATCTACAGACAGATTCAGCTAGGTCCCATGTATGATTATATCTATATGGTCATCTTAGATGTCCTGCTCTCAATTTATCCATTTCTTCATAAATGCTCCATTTCTGGTGCTCACAACTTAAAAAAAAAAAAAATCCCACTTTTGTGTTGAGAACTTTTGTTTGGTCTATCACCAAAACACAAGGTTTTTAAAATAAATCAATGGTTATTTGTATATTCCACATTTACCCTCCCTGGCACTGCACTTCATTTTAATTCAATTTTGAGACAACCTTCTCTTTAAGCTCAATCTTCCCCAACCCTGAACAATATGACTGTCCTAAAACCGTTAATCCTAAAAACTCCACACACCTGACCTGTGTCTGTACAGCTATAAACCGAGGTTTTATGCACCGGCACCGGTATTGTTGTTCAGCATTATAATACAGCTCACTGACATTGAAAACCACCTTCTTCATGGATTTCAGCAGCAAGAAAACTTTCTCATTAGGCACTTTCTTCACGGATATCTTTAGAATACTGAATTGCTTAGTGGATTTCCAGGAAGGAGTGCTAAACTTTCAGATGAATAATGTTTTTTGCATTTTCTGGCTTAAGGTGGGGAAAGAAGGTCAACCCTTCCCTGGCTGCATGGCTCTATTCTACAGGAGCAGAGAGCCTCCACTCCTACACAGTTTTAAGACTCAAGGAAGGAAAGAACCATATTAAGTACTTTAGCCTTAGAGCTCTGGAATTTAAAAAAAATACCCAGAGAAATTCAATTTCAGATATGAACGTGCACGTTTCTGGAAATTTGAAGTCCTTAACTGCTCAGAACTAAAATGCTACAATGGAAGGCAGATGGGAAACGGCAATGGATATTTGCAAAAGTTAGAAAAGTTTGAAACTGCACAGGTATTCTCTGCCTCAGTGAACACACACGCTTCCCCCGCCGCAGCTTTCAGCCACAGACCCCATGTCTTAACACCAGTGCCTGCTGATCTGTCAGACTGAGATTTAGAACAGCTAAGAATAAAGAGTCACACAGAGTCACACACACCATCTCTGCTGTGCTATGTAACACATTAAACACACAGCGACCACTCGGGGATGGCCATGACCATCAACTTGCTCCATCAATGAGGCTTAATGCTAAATAAACCAATCTTTTAAGAAGAAAATATTTCTATATTAACTTATGTAAATGGTTATTTCAGGGGTTTTTTGGACTGAAGTTAGACATACCTCACAAATTCCCAAATCAATTGTGAAAAAATATAAATTCTGTACTTGAATCCTCCTAGTAAATGGAATGAGTTTTACTTGTTACAGGAATATACCTCATGAAAGTTTTGTCAAGGATGAGGGAGGCCAACAGATCCCAGAGAAGCACAGCACGCTCAGGCATATGGCAAACTAGCAGCTCACTGGTCCTATAAACATTAATGCCTTGCTATGCATCTATAGCTTCACCTCTTGCATCAGCGCTAAGAGAATCTTCCTAAAGAAACCAAAGGTCCTGAAGCATCAACGTCTCAGCACGATGGGTTTTCATCAGTGCAGGTAACAAGGTCTTCAAGATTTTTATACTCTCCCACCCTTTCCCCCCTAGGAAGGGGCTACAGATTGCTCTGACCCAGCACAAATGGCCTAAAATTAGAATGAATTGGAATCCACACAAATGACGGCTGATAACCTGGAAAGAGTCAGCTTTCTCCCAGTTTGACATACAGGTTGCGACAAGAAACAAGACACCTGAGAAGACAGGAAGAATTCACACCTTGCCAGGACTGCCTGCCATTTAGAAGATAGTCACCTTCTGGAAAGCAAAGTATTATCTACCACTTATCAGCCCTGAGATTTCCTTGCCCTTAAATACATTTTGCTTTGAATATAGTGCAAGCCTGTAAACCAAATGCAAAAGGACTACAGGAAGTGTTTGTGTAGGGAAAAACAGTAAAATGCATGGTGCAGAAGAACTGCATGGGACATTTTTACTGGATGGTCATAAAAGACCCTCCAGTATGACCCTACAGTATGACACTGTGGTATTTTGCTTTCAGAGGTCTGCAGATTGCCAGATAGTCCTACCCCTACCTCTCACTACAGGTGCGGAAACCAAGCTGAGACCTGCAGAGGTAACTGCAGGAAATGGAAATGGCTGCAGCCTCTGAGCTGCATCTGACTGAAACAAATCAAGAGGACAGAGGAGTGTGCTATGATCACTGGGAGGGCCCTAAGACAGGCCACAGGAGGGGGAACTTAGGATAGTTTCATATAGTACAAGAACATTTTGCAGACTTCCAGTTCAGACACAAATCCAAGAAACTGTGGCAAAACACGCATCTAGTCTTGAATTGATGTTGCCTTTCCCTTAAAATATTTAACTGAAACTACACTTAAACGAATACAAAAAACCACAGTGACTAATTACACGCCATTATATTGGTTACACTAATGAAAGAAAAAAAGCAATACATATGGTGCTCTGTAAAAGTTACATACAGTCAGATTACCTGATGAATGACACCTAAGACTGTCACTACAGGCACACAAAGGTAGTAAAAGCTTCTCAAATCAGTCCAGGACTGGCAGACAAAGGTCCCCGAGGCCTTGTACTGCAGACACTGTTTGGTACCTAATGACTCAACAGAAGCAGAAACATGGAGCATCCTTTCCAGAACTACAGCTTATTTTAAAAGTCCCCATTACCATAACCAGAGTGCTGTCTTTATACCCGAGAGCCTCCTAAGGCTGTGGTCCAGATGCTCTCCCACACCAAAGAGCTCCATGAAAAAGGTGACGGATGCATTTTCATGCAATTTAACATTAACCACCTTTCAGTTTGGCTAAGAATGAGAACAGAGGAAGAGAAGTGTTGGATTCACCTTCTCTAGTTCATTCAAGATTTTGTATCCTTTGCAATTCTCTAAAAATAAATACTCCAATATTTTCATCTTATTTCATTCTCTACAGGCAGGAGTTTGATTAGGAAATGCACCAGCACTCTCTTGGCCCTAATTAAAGGGCATGTAATACAACAAATAGATGGCAATGCCACAACATTACTTCGATCCAGCCTGCATCATTTGTTCATAACTTTTATTCACAGAAATGACACTACTACTTTCCTTCTACACCTCTTTCAGGCTCCCCATGGAAATCACTCTCATCCACTCTCTTGTAGAGTGCTAATACAACTCCGCTACTTCAACTTCGCTAATGAAAAATCACTAGCAGAAGCAACAAGCACATCTTAGCTAACTAATCCATGGGATGTTCAGATCTGGAAACATAAACTTTCCTAACTAATAAGGGTGTGCTGATCTCCATCAGATTGATGCCAGGATGCCTTGGAGTGCAATCAATACAAAACAAATAAATTATTAATTGCCTCAAGTAATTAGATTTATCAAATCCAAATAAAAATAACTGATATTTCATTAAACTGCTTCCAAAGCTGAACCTCTGAAGGGACAGTACTGATCGCAGGAGGACAGACAGATGTTTCACATGTTCACAGCCAATGAGGTCTGGGTTTGCATTAATGACAGGGAAGGAACAGAGCCAACAGCCTCTGATGCAGAGTAAACAGGCGGCGTGCTTGGCCATTTAATTGTGGGTCAGATCAAATACAGAGAATAAACACGTCTAAACATATACATACAACCCCGTCTTCCTCTAGAAATAGCATTCACCTTGGAGCTGTAGGAAACACTCAGTTCCCACTCCAAGAAAAAACAAATGGAAGAGAACTCGCACACACACATTCCCCCCACAACCACAGTAAATTCTTACTCATTAATCAGTGCTAAAAATGCTCAGCAGGCTAGTAAATATTTAAAAGCTGGTGAGTGTGAATATTTGAATCAATGGGTACTAAAGCTGTACTTGTAATTTTCCTTCCTCTCCTTCTTTTTTTTAATTGGTCCAACTGGCAATTTGTCTACAAGATCCCAGTTAGCAGATGGAGTCAGGCTGCTGGCTGAAGCCTTTTCCGAGGGGAGGTGGCCAGCTTTGAATGACTAAGCTGGAGCATCCCTCAGTCCTTTCTGCAGAATGAGATCTCTACAAACTCCTTTTCATCCCGGAGTTTTGTTCTGTTTCCAGATGAGACATCACTCAAACAATTCTCTTCCAGTTCCTTTGTTTCCAAACCCATGACAACAGAGAAGGACACAGACTTACACCTCAACGCGCAGGAGCAGGGACAAACATCCACCATTTTCTGTCCATCACCTTCCTTCTTAAAAGCACTGCTGCAGCAATTCAACAGCATTAACAAAATCATAACTTAAAATTCGCAGAGAAGGCTGAGAGAAGATGAGCAACTTAAAAGACACTGAAGAGATGTAAGTATGCCAAAGTCAAGTGCTCCGAACACAATAAAGTCAAATCAAAGGTTAAAACTTAAAAGAAAGCCGAACATGGCATGGTACAGAAGCACTGTGGTAAATTCAAAACAAACCCAACTCTGCCCTACAGAAGCAACACGATGCCTAGATCACAAACATGCGGTTACTGTTGGTTTGTCTGGGTCCTGGAAAAGATTCAAGTTCAACAGCTCTCATTTTCCTTTCCTCCAGGCAGATCCTCAGCAAAGCTTTTCTTCCTCATAGCTGCCTGCTTTCCCTTTAGTATCTTCCTCTCCTTTCCCTGTACAAATTCCCTACCCATCTCTCATTTCCTCTGGCTCTTTGGCTGTCTGCCCTCCCAGCTGAGCAGACCTGGTATAACAGGAAGTTTTCCAGAAGTAACACTTAGGATTAATAATACTTTTCTGATGTTATTTTCATAACACTGTTTTACTAACAGCAAAGGTCTAAAATTCTGTTTCAAGAAACTCATGAAAGGCTTACCCCCTTCCAAAACATTTGCTACTGCCTCCTGTTCCCAGTGGCACCAAGGCAATACGCTGCCTTGAATTAAGATGAAGCTTTTCATAATGCCCAACTGCCTACTGCCTTAGAGAAACTTGCGGTCTGTGCTGCCGAGAGGCAGAGGGGAAATCCCATGCAGAGCAAGGGCATGGGGTCTGTGGCCTTCTTTGCCTGTGGCCACTGACTCATGGAGAACAATGGGAGACTGAAGCCTTTGTGATAGAAGGCAGCTTGTTGAACTCACTGGAGATTACTCTTCAGTGTCTGCTGAAGGAGAAACTTTCCGTTATGAAGAATAATGGCCATAAGTGACCATTAATCCTAGGGGGGAAAAGTCTTCAAATTCATTCTGTGCATAAGATTTTGTAAGTTTTAACAACAGGGGGAATTTGAAAAGCCGCAGCTATTGTCGTAGAAACTTCTAGGAACAAATTAAGTTGAATACAGATTGCTAACTTTTTTTCAAGGACTCATTTCTATAAATTAATTTTAACTCAAGTTTTCAGACTAATTATAAATCCTCAGGAAAAAAAAGGAAAAAAAATATCCCTAATCAAAGCTTAAGTGCTATTATCCTGGGGGTGATACGGTACATTTTTCACACGTGACAGAGGTTGAGTCCCTGATCTCAGTGCAAAATCCAACTTTGCCTAACTATGAAAGCATAAAGCACGGTAGCAAAGTACAAAATAAAGGAGGGCAGTAGGAGCCTTTAGCTGAGGAACCCTCCAGGTCCTCAGGCAAAAGAATTTACTGCAGGATGTCACAAGCCTTTAGAAATCATTTTCCAATGTGCTCAGGGCAAAACATCTTACACTAGATGTTGCCAGAGTACGAGTTTCCAGCACAGCGTCCCAATTCCTCACTTCGTCCTAGTCAGCTCCCGTCCTTATCAATTCCACACCACTGGCGTGTAGAGGGTTTGCCACATAAATCCCACAAGTAAAATAATTTGGATTAGTATGGATTGTCAACTCTATACCACTTCACACTTCAGCATCTCTTACCAGTTCAAAAGGCCCGTACTGACCTCATGTAATTAATTCTCCCCATGGCCCGTATGTGAAGCAAGTGAGTCTATCAGCTCCTGTTTTAAAAACAGGGAAGACTTGAATAAGGAAGCCAGGTGACTGACTAAAAGCCACAAATGAATTCTTTTTGCTGGGTTGGAGGCTGGTTTCACATTCCCAAGCAACAAAGTGTTGTTTTTTCATCTAGATCAGTGATTTGCAATCTTTTTCAATTTGCAAACCACAGGTACTTCTAATAACAGCATTTATCTCCTTAAAAATTTCATCAAGCTGAGCATGGGAAGTGGCTCTAGGTCATCCCAGGAGTGTGGCTACTGCAGGCTGAAAGTTGCTGAATCAGACTGCCATGCCTCAGCTTACTGCTGCATTTCGCGAGCATTAGAGAACAGGGAGAAGGATGCAGCACCCATTTTCACAAAGGCTTGGTTTTGAATTGCCTGTTTGGCACACGAAAAGGCTGCTGGCTTTGCCAGATGGTTCCATCCTGACAGGTTATTGCTCAGCTTCTCTTACAGGGAGGGTAAAAAAAAACAGAAAAGATCAACCATCACTTATTAGTTTTCAAAATCCAAATCAATCTCCATAAATTACTCTATTTATCTTAGTGCCGGAGAACACATCTGCCACGTCTCCATAAATCTCAACGCATGCACTGCAGTCTTGCCTGTCACTTGTTGGGATTTTTGACTTTGTCAAGGCTGCAGCCCCTCACTCATACAGGTAGCCTGCAGATGTTGGCACCTGTACACTAAAGGGGTCCCCCAGCAGTGACCTTGCTGAGGCACACCACCTCTAATGTGCACACATACCTGTACGTCAAAGCAGCGTGATCCCAAACACATTTTTACTAACAGCCCCAGGGTGTTCCCAGCAAGATCTAAAACTATTCTGACATCAAAAGAACATCCCATAAAACAGCTTTTAAAAGCGACCTAGAAAATGACTATGCCAAGTGAGGGTGCCAGGCAAGGAACCTACTTCTCCACTTTTCCTACAATAACGCAACTAAGGATTGTTTTATCTGGCTAGGAAAAACAAAAAGTACTTGTACTGGGCAAAAAGGATTTTGCTATCAAAACCCCCCTGAAAGCATTCAGTCAGCCAGGTGGGTTTAACTTACTCAGTATCCCAAAATCTGTCGCTAAGAGACAGGCGTCAAGTCTTGCTGATAAAACAGCAAGAAAGTTCTTTTCTCAGGGGTATCTGTGTGACAGAATGAACAAAGGGGCTTTTCCCCAAAATATTTTCTGAAGATAATGGAAATAGGAAGGCTATAAATTGTATACGTTTATGTGTGTCTCTCCTTTTCAAGTCACAACCTGAGCATCCTGCTCTTAAAGCACCTCTCGTCTGTTGACACCCATGCTCTATGAGGCCTAATACATTTGGCTGCGTGCTCTGTTTGGACTAGGCAGCTCTATCTGGGCCCATTGCATGTGTCTACCAGCAGAGCGGGTACACCAGTAACAAAGACCAGCAAGTTCAGGTGCCCCTGCAAGGCAATGAGCTGGCTTTCACAGAGCCAGCATTCCAGGTTTCTGAGTCTCCACATTTATGGAATTCCTTTCTTATTTTAGAGGCAAGAACTCAACTTTCTTTAGCTATAAAAGGAGAACAGATGAGGAGACAGACAGACAGACAGAAAGACATTAACAGAGGTCCCAGGGGACCAGGACAACAGCCTACCCTCTGGCTTCGCAGCGTGACACCTGCAGATTTGAAGTCAGGAAACTTGATGCCAGCAGTCTCAGGAACAGCCTGAAAGAGATCGAAACAGGATGTGTTTACAGAGGAAACACAAGAAACACAAGATTTCACATAGAGACTATCTGAAGGGGAAACACTGTTTCCTGTGACAGAGAACCACCTGCCACAGCCACATGTCAGAGCTTAGGCAAGAGGAAAATCCCAAGCAGTGGGATTCAGTGGGAAAATCCCAAGCAATTCACTGAGAAAAAATATCAAGGTATCTTTGGAGAGCTCAAGCATTTTTGCTTGGTTGGTTTAAATGCACTACTCTACAAAGATCCTTACACCCATCCACCCAATCACAAACCCAAACCCTAGATGGTACTCGTTATACTAACATGTATATTTACACAATATCATTCTTACCTAACTTAGGCCCATTTCACTGATCAAAATAGCCCAGGACTTCCCTAAATCTTGGCTTCTGACTGCAAGTCCTCTAAGGAATGAGCTGAGAAACCCCTGACTGTACAGACATGAGCCCACTAACAAGCACGTAAGGACTGCACCCCTCCAAGGAGGCCTGCTGTTCATGTACATTTTGCCATCTGTCCACTCGTTAGACAATTTTCTTTCTTCCCCACTTCAGATTTCAAGCATAGTAATATAAGACAGCAAACTTCTAATGCTGCTGCTAGACAGTAGACCATTTAGTTGCATTTCAACTAAATGAAAAAAAATTAATTAAATCCCTTAAAAATCTGTGCTGCTGAGCAAAGCACAAGCTGAGCGTACTTTGAAATTATTAAACCAGACTATCTGCAGGGTCCTGAGCACTGAATGGTGTGGGGTCCTGTGAATGGGTCAGTGATAGTCAGGTTTCAATCTATAATAGCCGCAATCTCTGCAAAACGCACGCTCAATCACGTTTTTCCAGAAGGAAGAGTCACCTCAAATCTCCTGATTTCTTTGGAGACAGCGTTTGCCTTGCTGCTCCCACATTTCTCTGCAGAGAGGCTCTGCAGCTTGCTCTTTGTTCCAGGCAGGACTGAGACAACCTGGGCTGCCCCAAGATCATAAGAGATGCTGAAGGACAGTGACTCGATTCGTCAAGTTCCCTGCCAATGACTCTCACATCTCTATCAGCTATCTGTATGTCCTGGTCTTGGGGTGGCACCTTGCAAACTGCTCTGCGTGGCCAGGCATTAAGATTTATTTTATCTGTGGCAAGTCCAATAAACAGGGGCCCCAGGAAGAGATTTCTAAACATGACTATGGTGGAAAAGGTATTCTCCAACTACCAACAGGGCTCATGAACTTGCAGGGATCACTTTGATCTTTGGTAGGATGTAGTCTTCCTGCCTGGATTATTAGACAAAGAGAGCTGCACTCAAAAACCAATCTTCTCTGCTTCCTTTGGATGAAGGCTGGCGTTCAGACTCCCTGAACTCTGCCCCCCAGCCTGTTGCTGAACGCCCTGACAGAAGCAGTGAGGGTAAATCAGCATCATTGGCTTAGCCAAGACAACTCTGACTGCACTCAGCGCATAAGCAATTAAATGGGTTCTTTTGCCTTGCGTGCCTGTACATGCTGTAAACGCTTCAACCTCAATTGACTCTTTGGTAAATGATTTTCCTTTGTTGAAATGATGCTGATGCAGCTCCCAATTCAAATTCTTAGTTAAAATGCAATTTTTTTCTTAACATTTCCTGGCTATAGTTGGTAATTGACTCCTAATGGACTCTGTCATGGTTGAAATGATGCTAGTGCAACAACAGAAACTGCTTCTCTGCCCACCCTGGCGTGCCTATCCACTATATGCCTGCAGACAGGCACCAGCCAATAGGCAATATTTAGGACTGGACTCCCTCACCTTGGCATCCTCAGCATCTTCCCAGACCCATTCTCCATCATCACCCTTTTTTCATTACCACCATCTGCTTTCTTTAAAGGGAGGTATGCCAGCCATGGGTGAGCTTTACCAGATCAACCCTCAAGGGAATTCAATGCACAAGATGCCCAGAGATACTATATTCATTGGGGGGTGGAGGGAAGTTTAACACGTATTTATTATGTGGGGCCCAACCCCCAAGTCCCAAAAAAAGAAAAAAAATTTTAAAAAGTTTTAAGAAAGTGGTGGCCATTAGATACACTTCATCAAGCAATAACTGTCTAGAATTCACTACTTCTCTCCCTTTTGGAGGACAATGACACAAGTGCTCTCTCTTCACAAGGTGGAGGGACAGGAATTCCCAGGGAATCACTGGAAACATCTGAGATTTTTTAACAGCCCTTTCGTACTAAAGTTCCTAGTTCAGTCCACACTGTCCTCTTTCCAAAACGGGAAACTGAGGTAACATCAATTGAAATTGATTGACTGAAACCTGTGTTCCAAGTTCCATAGACTTTAGCTCAGCTGAGGGAGAAATAAGAAGCAATAGTTCCCAGAATATAGGAGTCCCCCAGCAGGGCTGCTCTGATCACAGCTAAGGATCAGAAGAGGGACATGCACTGAGCTTGGGGAGATGCTGCTAAGACCCAGGAGGGGGGAAGGAAAGGAAAACCTGGACTATGAAAAGAAGGCAGGTGAAAGCCAATGGGTTTGTGGGACAACCCTGCACAGCAGTACCAGAACACACTTGGGAGAACCATCTGTCTCCCTGCTCTTCCCTTTCATGAGGCATGCATGGCTGGTACCTTTTCATCCCATTTCTCAGGGAGGGAAAGGGACACAAGACTTAAACCAGCATTTTTCAAATGGAAGAGAGACAGAGAGCACACTAGAGGACTCTGACAATGGACACCTTAGACCATTCTGCCTTCCAAAAGATGTAACCAAAAACACATCTGCCAGAATCCAGCCAGCAGCCACTTCCCCCTAAAAAGCTGAGGGCCTGATCCCACTAGGATTGTTGAAGGAAAACCATTTTACTCAGCCAAAGCACAAAGTAGGAAAACAAACAGATAAATGTTTACAGGTTTTTCTGTCTCCTTTTTCTGTGGAAGCTTCTTCTTGGGAGCCTTGCGCTCAGCGCGTCTCTGCTCCGTGGTGGTGTCAGCAGCTGTGATGAGTTTCTGCAGGTCTTGGGTTCTCTTTTCTCTCTCTTTCTTTCTGGTTTCGATTTTGCGGAGCTCCTGGATGAGGTATTCTTCTTCTGCCACCTGCAGACCAGAGCACGGAAAGGCAATCAGAGCAGCAGAGGCGGCCTAGCAAGGCAAGGGGGCCATCTACCGATAACAACTCTGCACTGGGCCAGCCTGGGAATGTCTTTAAGCTCCCCTGCCTAATACCCTGCAGAGCACATTATCTTCCATAGTCTTACTCTGCACCCATGGAAATTCCAGTCTACAAACTTGCAGGTACTGTGTGGCAACATCCATGATGCACCCTTCAGCACATCCATAAGTGATTAATCCCTCCTCCAGACCAGGAGGGCAAGAGCACAGATAGAAGGGTAAAAGTGCCCAAATACACTGTAGCTGTAAATGCAGTGCTGCGAAAACCTGACTCCCCTCCTCAGCCATGGGGGATATGTAGAACTTAGAGCAGCTATGCCTAGTATCGGCACACCAGTCAATGTGGGAAGGACAAGCAGAGTCATTCATTACACATGTGAACCTGTCATTAGAGGGAACTACTAATAGAAAAGGAGGCTCTCCCCCTGCCTTTGGGGAACACACAGTTCCTTAACCTCTAAACCCTGGGGCTGTTACACAGCTTCAACAAAGAGGAGAACTAAACATGCAGATTTACAGTCTTTGATGCTTTCTCACAAGATTTTTTTCCTCTAAAAGAAATCATTCTCTCCTGGTGGGACTCAGGGACACTGATCTGAGAATTTGTTTCTATTCAGAGGACTAGTTTAGTAAGTGTAACAGAGAAGGTGTTGGCAGTTACCAGAGACCATAACTCTGCTCACCTAGCCCTCTCTCCTGTAGTCAGATTTGTCCATTATTGTCCTTTCGTATCCCTTAGAATGACACAAACTTAACAACAGAAGCAGTACTTAGGTATTGCCTTTTTCTTGTCCAGTCTTTCCCTTTCCCACCCCCTGGCCTATGTCATCCACCCACTCATTCAACTTATCATAAATCTTCTGGAGCAGTGATGCTCTCTTCCCCAGGTTACCTGCTCTGGTGTCCTATTGTACAGCCTTTCCAGTTGTTCCTTCCTTCGCCTCTCATGGCCGGCATCAAAGACTGGGATTTTCAGGTCTGTGCCCGGAGCTGCACGAATATTAGCCAGCTTGGCACAGATGTGGTAATACCGTTCCTTCAGGTCCTCCACTGATCTTTTCTGTGGAAGACGTCACAGGAGGACAACATTATGAAAGAACCAAGCAAAACCTGGTGCAGTAGCCAAGGACCACCAGCTGAAGGATGTCAGATAGGGTATAAGACACAGTGCCTAAGAGGAGCCTTGCCAGTCCCAGTGGAACCACAGGGAAGGGTGAGTTTCTCAGCGAACTGTGTCAATTAACTCTCATGGGTTCACAGCTACTGCTTTAAAAACACCCACCAGATGGTCCAACATTACAGCTGAGGGTTAGAGACAGTAAATACAGCAGTGAAGCACTCCCAGATAAAAGAATGCAAGGATATTTGTCTCAAGAGGAGAAAACCTGTGAACAGGGAACTGTGACAAATGTACTGGAGGTCTCCTCTGAGCTGCTCCAGGCAATGGCTATTCAAGCCATAACCAAGAAGGTATCAGCAGCAACAATTCATTGCCCATCGTTACATAGAGTCTAAGCTGTGTTCCCTTACTCCAGGTGCCAAAGGTGTTTGGGCTGCCCAGCTGGACAGGCTTGTTATTCCTCTTTGCTACAGGCTCTTCACACGAGTCTTTCAGAGGGCAACAAAAACCTCCAGCATTTGGAGCTGTTCTGTAGGAGTCACGTTCCCCCAAGGCACCAAAAGACAAGGGAACCAGCAGTTACAGGAGACTTAGGATCATGACACGAGGGTTGCATCTTCAGACCACTGATGGTCCCTGCTTCACAGCAGAGACGACAGAAGCTTGCACCAAGTCAGACCACAAGTCAGGAGCAGCACCAGGGAAAAATCACAATCCCGAGGGACTGCTAGCAGATCCTTCTGCCAGGGCCTAGACTGGAATCCAGGACACCTATACTGCTCAGCTAAACAAACTCTCCAGCTAACTTATCTTCAAGAAACAATGAGTTGTTCTGCTGGCAGGCACAAACCTAACTTTCTAATAAAACACAACATGGAATGAGCACAAGTCACAGTGGATTTAATTACAAACAAAGCAAGCAGCAATGCCCCGTGCTGGAAATTCAATATTCCTTGCTGCCAATAATTCATTATTTTCCCCTAATTAAGTTGATATAAAGGGTAATTTGGTCTTTACAATGCAGCAAGCCTTGCACTTGCCATAGCAGCAAGTTTCTAGCAGCACCTTGGCCCTTGGGACTCACCTTGAACTGCTGGTGATCATAGCGGTCATGAATCACCACAAAGCGCAGATCAAAACGCCGAGCCAGGTCAAATAGGTGGTCTGTCTCAGCTTTGGTCCACGCATCATCATGGAGATACATCTGGTACTCCTGCTCTGAGTAGACAGGTACCTGTACTGTCTATGCAGGAAAAAGAAAAACATGGCAGCTCTCTTGCAGCACTGCCCTTCTCACTGCCAGCTGGTAGAGGCTGAGATACTTGAGCCAAGAACAAGAGCAGTGCACTGACAGGAGGGGGCTGCCAAGATCCTGAGCAATGGGTCCTGGCAGGAAACATGACAAGCAGGCAGGGGACTTGATAAGGAGCAATGTGTGATCTCAGAGCTGCAGACATGACGTTCTGAGGAGCCTACCAGGAACTACTCCCTGGGAGGCTGAAACCTGTTTCAGGTAGCTGACACAGCAGAGGTCAGCAACCCACATCCTGACAATAGGTTTCAAAATTATCAGACTAACATAACAGTGAAACCAAGGTTCAGCCAGCCTCCCTGCATTCCTCTCACATAGCAGCACAAATACCTTGATATAAACTGCTCTGACAGTCAACCCTACTTGGGTTGGGACATGCTCATTTGTAAGGGAAGAATGGGAGAAGCAAGGAGCAGTGGTTCCTAGCCTTTAGCACACCCCCTGCTTTGATACATGACCCACTTGTTTCATGTTTGGTGCCAACAGTGCTGTGAAGATCTGAAAGGCTGGGTGCTGTACAACTGAGCGCTGTAAACTTGGCAAACAACTTAGTCCCTCCCTTCCTCACCCACCCTTTCTCCAGTAGAACCACAGGGCCAAATGACAGTCCAGCTCTCAGAGCGTCCCAGGTGCCTAAAAGGCCAAACCCACACCACTGGCCCCAGCCTGGAACTGCTCTGCAAGGGCTCTGTCCAGAACACAAGTGTCACATCAGTATTAAAGGAACAGTAAATATTCTTATTTTATTAGGGGAAGTCCTAGTGCATGGTAAAGCAAAAGTGCAAACAAGTCTGTTCTTTCCTCCCTTATCCCCTCCCACTACTCCTGCAGTTGAACTTTGCTCAGCCCTAGGAGGTCCTGCCTTGACACAAAAACATGGTGCACATGTGAACAGCGCTCATGCTTCAACACCTCTACACCCTCCTGAGTCCTACACCAGAAGTGTCTCCTCATGAACTCCATACAGACCAGAGGACCATTTCTGAGCCTCCAAATCACAATCTCTTTAGGTCTACTGCCTCTCGTCCATCACTTAGATACAGAAGCATAAAGGTGAAGCATATCTCCTGGGGACATACTGCACCTCAACCTTCAAGTGCCACTTCTACCAGGATAAGCACCATCTTATTAGACACTGTAAGGATGCCCTATGTACATAATGAAAAAGAGAAAAACTTCTAGAGTAGCATACATACAGGAAAAGAGCCAGCAGGGCCCTCTGCAGTGGATGGAAGGGAAGATGGCAGATGCCAGGTCAGAGAACAGAACGGGACAAGAGCAAAGAGCAGTTCCCCAGACACTTCCTCAGCCACTTTCACGGCTGCTCAGGTAAGAACTGTCAAGAAGTAAGAAGGTGAGAACTCATCAGATGGGAAGCTTGAGCCAACCACAGGATGACCATAAATTCAAATTCAACGCAGCCATGGAAATGCAAATATGAGTCCCAGAGAGGGATTTCCGGCAGAAACTGGCAGGGTTTCAGTTGCACCACAAGACCTTGCTGAGGATACCAACTATAACTCTACTGACCCACGTTCAAGAAAGATGAACTGAAATGGGAACAAGTACAGAGAAGAGCAATGAGGATGAGTAATGGGGTAGGGAGCTTGTCTTCCCACAGCAGACTGGAAGAGAAAGGAGCCTAGCAAAGGAAGTCTGAAAGGGAACCTGACTGCAAGCTTCAAGTATGCTAGACAGAATGAAACAAATACCCACAAGAAGAAAAGAACAAGTGAAGTAAGGACAAAGAATTTGACTTGTAAAGAAATGCCACTTTAACATGGAGAATTTAACCTGGAAATGAGAAATGAAGCAGAGACAGTCTGGAACAGCTTCCCAAGGAAGCACCGAGGCAGGAAAATCCAAGTGCTTTTCAAAAGAAACGATCAGATTATGAAAGGGACCGGATGGTGCAGGACCTGAAAGAGCCAAGAAGAGGATTCAATGGCCCAGAAAAACCCTCTCAGTCCTAGCTTTCACACTACAAACTCCCACAATGATGGGCATTAAATTAGCTGAAACTACTCAGGAAGGATCCTGGAGCCATGAGACACTTCTGTGAAAACATCAGCACAATGCCCAGCAGTGGTGAAAAGACAAATTGAAGATTAAAAATGTTCGGGGAGGGAGAGAAGAGAAATACAGCTAATGTACAAACCCGCCATGCTTCCAGAAGTGAAACACAAACGCTTAGACCACCCATTTCAAAAGAAAGTATATTTGAGATCAACAAGGGTGACACAGGGCACGGAAGGGCAGATGTGTGTCAAATGATGGAAAACACAGTACATAGCAAGGACATCATGAAACACAAGATCTCAGAGGCACCAAATGAAACATGGCAGCAGTTTAAACTGAACAGAAGAAAGCACCTTTGCACACCATACAAAATTAACCTGCAGAACTCATACCCATGGGATATTCACAAAGCAGCTTTCTGCCCTGAATGTACCTAGCAAGAATTATTAAACACAAATTCCAAGTTAAGAAATCCTTAAGCCAAAGACCAGTAGAAGCTGAGAAGAAATTATCTATATTTGCCCCATTCTCATGCTCTTTCTCTAAGCCTTTACTAATGGTAGCCAGAAACAGAACATCAGCTGAGATGGACTTTTGCTCTGACACCAGTGAAGCTGCTTTTATATTCCTATTTCACACCTTGGATCAAGCTTCAGTGTACACTGTGAAACCTAAGTTTACATTTTGGATTTCACAAAGAGGGGGGATTTGGGTGGGAGACTAGGAGCAGAGAGAAAAGGCAAAGGAACTGGGCAGTGACACGGGAGCCCGGTTAAAGAGCCTCAGTGACCAGTGGGACAAACTACACAGGAAAACGAGCTCGTGCCAAGGGGAGTAAGAGGTTCAGGCAGAGGTATCAAGTATGTGAGAAAGAAGCCACAGACAAGTCTGGAAAAGTAAATAAAATTCCTCTGACATAGCAAATGTCTGCAAAACTCCTCACCTGTACCTTCTACCCTCTCAACCACAGATCCACAAGGGTAACAGCTTGCTCCTAAATTATGTAATTGTGCACGTGCAGATGGCAGAGGTCTGTGCCACTAATCTAAAGGTTGCAGCCTTGCTGAAGGCTCTTCTGTCTGTCAATTCACAGTACATGATAAAGTTAAGGAAGCAAGAATCAAGTAATTACAGCACCCATGCATGGTCCCCTCTGATAAACTCAGTTGAACTCAGCCAAAAACTGTTACAGCAGTAGAGTCTTAGAGACAATTACACTCCCAAAGTTTCACTCAGACAGCTAGGTAGGTGCCTTGACTAAGTGAGTCATGCTTCAGATTTCCACCCTAGACATCAGAGAAGAGATACCACAGGAGGCTCTTATCAACATCCCAGCAAGAGGAAAAGCATCAGTCAGAGCTTCAGCCTTCTAACATATAAGGTCAACCAACCACTTAACTCTGCAGGAAGCTGGGCTTTGTTAGAGCTGATGCTCTGTGGGTTACAAACTTAAAATGCTGTATACAGTTACCCACAAGCAGAGCTTTTGTGGAATCATATTATCACACACTTTTTTTTTCCCCTTCATATTTACATCATGAAGGGGGTTAAATTACATTATGGAGGCACCCTAACACTGCTCCTTCCCAACTTTGGAGGTCCTGACTTTGAAATATAAATCTTGATGTCGTTTTCTTTGTGCATGCACATGAAAGCCCCAGCCACTCAAAGCAGATACATCTGGGACAAAAGACAGCAGGAGATTACAACAACACATTGTGACAATTTATATAAGACACAAAGAACAAGGTATTGCACCACACTGATACCACAGGAGCAATTTCAGAGGGAATGCAATGTAATTCAGCATCTGTGCTGGAATCTTGCCAAGAGGTTGCAAGCCAGCTTTTTGGTCATGAAGCTGAAGTGAATTTTTTCATACTGGGCAAAATAACAAAACTTTAATGTCTCACTCAGAATAGAATATCTTTTACTACCCAGAGCCTGTAATCAGGGAGATGATGTTGGTTAGGAACTGTATTAGATGGTATAGTACCTCCTTATCAAATCAATGACTGCACACCTGAAAGAAAGGTCGAGCAAGCCCTGACCACGTGCTAAGCCCACTTAGCTTAAAAGTATTTGGAGACACCATAGTCTGAGGTCACACAGCTGCAGGCCATGCTGCAATTTAAAATGCAGTTGCCAAATCTAACTCAGCCTTCATGCACTGAAAGAACCAACTTTCTGTCTGGACATTCAAGAAGCTGTATGAAGGGTATTTTCCAGCTGCTATTTATAAGCTTTTGCTTGAAAGTGCTCCCACTTACTTTATTAAACCTAGCAAAAGGGTAGTCCTTTCCTTCCTCTGCTGCTCTCCTCCAGTGGTAGAACATCGCTCCATCTTTTCTCGCTGGGTTGGTGAAAGGCATCCACTTCCAAGGCCGGACTTTCTTGGACCCCAGTTTTGCTTTGACTGTTCGATAACCCTGAGTTGTGTCACTTGGCAGCAGTGGAGGTGCATCCCTGTGGTGGAGAAAAGCACCGGCTGACAAGAAGCAAGCAGCAGCCCAGGACAAACCCAAAGAGTTTTCAGACTCAGGGTGGGATCTGCCACCACAACGTCTAGGGTGTGAAAACCAGAGTTTAAGCTTTACTCCAGGTTTTGCACTTCCCAGACTGCAACGCTTCCCACATCAGAGAACAGAATACACAGCACGGATAGGTTTGAACAGAACCATCTGGAAAGCAAACCATGCAAGAGACTTCTGGGGCAAGGGCACAATCCATAACAAGCTAAATACAGGCTGCAGCAGAACTCTTTTTGCAGAAGTAAAAGCAGGTGCTATTCCCAGCTGCGGATAAAAAAGAATTAGATACAGAAAGGCAAGAACACTACCTTGTCTGTACTAGACTGTTGTGCCCATACCTAATTCATCTCCTACACAGAACAAACCACTCAAATTTAGAAGAGAGAAGACAGACACTGTCCATGACTGTCTAAGAGAGAGAGCACAAGCATGGGCCAAACACAAAAGGGAATTGATCTGGAAAGCAAGACTGCCCATGGTTTCAAGCGGATGCTGCCCTGCCACCAAAAGTCCGGGCTACCCCACAACATGCACAGTTGATCATAAGCTCTTACTTTTTGTCAGAATAGAGGAGTGCATAAACTTCTCGGTGCATTCCTTCCGGCCTCTTAAACGTCAATGTCTCTGAAGATTTCTTGGATTTTTTCTGAAACAAAAGAATTGCATTTTAGATTCAGAAGTAGCAATCCCTGGGGAAACATTAAACTACGTAATATGGTTCCCTGTGATGGTTTTCACTTTTATCTGGTTTTAGACACCTTGAATTTCTCCAGGAAAGTGCCTGCTCCTGGTGGAAGACACTGACAGACAAAACGTGCCCACTTTCAGTGATAGCACTCACCAGTACTCAGACACTTGCTGTTGCTGATAACACGCACTTAAATTTCAAGTTGAACATCTAGCAATAGTTTTCGGGGGCTGGTGCACTAAGCTTTTTTTTTTTACTAGGTAAGAACTGTCCTCCTGCGAAGACATTAATGCATTTTAGTAAGTGATTCTGTTCCTTTTAGAGAATAAGAAATGTCTTCACACCCTCTTAGTTTTTGTCACTTTGTTCTGCAGCAAATTCACTTTTTACCAGTTGTGACCAAGCCTTTGTTGTAGCCCCATGTCAAAGCTACAGATATCACCTATAAAAGTAAACCCCTGTTCCCACCTCTGCTCTCCCATTTATACAGGGAAGATTTATTTGATGTAGTTTCTTCATACTAGGGATTCAGTGCAAGCAACTCAATCTGGCCCCTAAAGCCCTGTCAGAACTGATGGTTTCTAAGACACATTCCATCTCATATCACATGTACAAGTTTATAAAGCAATCAGCTTTGGATTCAGGTAGATACTGTAACAGCCACATTAACAAGGTACACTTTATTTAAGTGGGCCAAGTTTACCGAGTAGACCAAATGCTCTGCGCGTACCATCTTTATAACTACTAGCCTGTCACTACTTTTATGTACTTGTTTACAATATCGCTACCAACTTTTAAATGAGAATATTTTGAAATAGTAAAACTAACACTGTATCATAAATCGTATTAAATCCATAGTCACCTTTATCAAGCAAATTCAAAATCCCATTTTAAAAAAAAAATCTATCAGCGCTGACTACAACTGCTTTCCATAAAACTTCATGACAGACATTCATTGTATTAGCACCTTTCTACTCCTAATCAAACACCTTTCTCCCAGAGTGTCCATCACTTTGCCCAGGAGCGATGTAAGGCCAGAGGCAGTTACCTGCGGGTCTTCACACACCCTGTTTGAACACAGGCTTCTGGAATTCCCTCAACGTTCCCAGATTTATTAAAAGTTAATATCAGCAGGTCAGAGATCAGCTCAGCCAGCTCTTTTAGGAGTTGAGAACAAATTACTTGGTCCTACTGATTTAAATGTTTTTATGCCTAGTAATTTTTATTTTAACATCCTCAGTCACTAATGGACTGGAAAGCACTTCACAGTTCTCTTGTGATTTAAAGACATCAATCTGTTTCTTTTCTACTTGAGAACAGATCTATTTCCTGAGCAAGTGCTGCACTGTTACTAGCAATTTTGCTCTTTCCATGCCATAATGGCTTATACCTTTGGCTTGATTTAGTTTCTGTACTTTGTAGAAATTCAGAATGTTTCACTCACGGCCACAGCTGCCCTCCTGCACTCCTCCCCAAATCCCTCCCTGCACCTCCCCTTCTTCTCTCTTTCCACTAGACAGGTAAATCTGAGGAGAATCCCATCTTATTCTCTGCTTCAAAGGAGAGGCTGACAGCCACCAGTTCTCCTTCAGCTCTCTGCTAGCTGACAGACAAATGCATCTAAATCAAAGAACCCGCAACCCTGAACAGTCAGTGGCACAACGTTGCAGGCTGAATCCAGCCAATGAGCTGCTCACTGAACACACTATTCACCAAAACAGCTGAAAAATGGCCATTTTAACATTTCAACCTCTGAATTACTGAAACTCATTAGTTTTCCATTACACCAGTTATACCGTGTGTCCTGTTCCCAGCAAGGCAGTCATGAAACCACTGCACTTCTCTTCAGAGACAAACATTTCAGTGGAGGCAAGCAAAGACACTCAGGAAGCACTTTCAGGGATGAGGTAGTCGCATGTGTTTGCTTTGTTGGTTTTTTCCAAACAAATACACAGGGTTTACTTCAAATTAGACCATCTGTACCAGAGAGCTCCTGGGGACTTCATCTCCCCTGCCTCATTTCCAAGCACCTCCATGTCCCATAACTAGTTGTGACCTGACCTTCCCCACACCTTGCAAAGCACGGGACAGCCAAGACCTTGCCTGAATTTAAAATACAGAAGCCAACAACATACAGTAGCATGTTACCACACAGAATGCAGCACATGATGGCATACATCCTTAACAGAGCTTACTAACTTGCCCATGCTCCCACAGGCGAGGCATCCCAGTTCTCCCAAACCCCAGCCACACACCTTCCCCACATGGGGACTAATCCCATGGTTTGAAGACATCTACCGTTCAATCAGGTCAATGTTTTTTGTCTTCTAACACAGGACTGTGTTATATTATTTCCATCTGCTTTGTGGGCTAGATGGTAAACACACTTCACACTCCACAATATGGGAATTTTAGAGATGGCTGAAAATGTCCCTGGGCCAGGCCCAGCTCACCAGACCACCACTTACACAGCTCCAGCTTAAATACTGCCCCAAACACCACAGCACCGTCCACATACAGTCCCAAACGCACAGGAACCCAGTGTTTTCCCAAAAAGCGGGTTCCTTCAGCTGGTGTGCTAAACACCAAACTGCACATGGAGAGGAGGTATTTTATTCACTTCGTTTTTGTGCAAAGATCAGTGCTGTGTGGTAACTCCATAAAGCCAGCACCCTGCTCCGAGAAACTACAAGGCATTTATACAGTTAAATGTGCCAGTCACAGATAATATTCACACCCCTCAGCTAATAATTAATTTCTTTCTCATTTCAACTTAAAGGTACAGGTCCCTTTAATTGGGGGGGGGGAGGCTGTGTGTCCTGGCCTATGGGTGTGATTTTTAGTATTATTAGGATAGTTTACCTAAAGGACACTTAGTTTTACTTCTTTATTAACATCCCAATTAGTTGTCCTCTTTGACTATACATTTTATCACCCAGTTCTCAGCATCTTCTGAGGCAGGATGTTCCGTTCTATTAGCCTCTCAGTTCTTCAAGGATATAGTTGTAAACAAACGCTTCCCTCTCAGCTCTCTTCTCTGACCACCAAATTCTGTTTTGCCAGGCTCACGTGGTTCACTGTTATTACTCAGAAGAAAATTCTATTTTCTTCAAGATATCACCAGGAGCAGGGCCCTCCAGGCATTTCCAGACCCTCCTAGGAAGCCCGAAATAAACGAGCTATGGTAGGAACATGCTTTAATCCATCTTTTTCCCAGAATTCACCCCAGACACAACACGCAAGGTCAGTCAGCGCCTCGAAAACAAGTAGCTGCCCCTCAGGGCGTCGCGGTTCACCTTATCCGAGTTGATGATATCCTTTTTGTTGATGGTACCCGTGTTCTCCGACTCCACGCCGCCCAGCTCCAGGATGTCCCGCACGTCCGCGCCCGTCGCCATCTCTCCACCTGCCCGCCGGCCTCTCCCGCCGCCGCCGCCGCCCCGTCCGTCCCCTCCAGCGCTGGGGGAAAACGCGGGGCCGGGGTTAACGGGCACCTCCCGCCGGGGCTAGCCCATGCACACGCATGCGTGCGTACATGCACACATACATACATACATGCGTGCGTGTATCCATACATACGCGGATGTATGTACCACACCACCCCCCGCAGCCCGCCCGTCCCCTCAGGCCCTACAACGGGCCCTTGCACCCGGCCGGTCCCGGCGGCCGCACACGCCGCGCTGCGGTCCCACACGGCCACGGGAGGCCGGGCGGGAGAAGGCGGCGCTGCCGCCGTGAAGACACGGCAGCCCCCAACCCACTCACGCAACCCGCCGTCCCACCCGCGCACCCACCCGCGCCGGCTCCACAGCCACCGGGACGGTGCGACCACCACAGCGGCCCGGGCAGCGCCACTTCCGCTCCCGCCGAGAGGCGCCCGGAAGCGCCCGGAGCCATTTGGGGAACGCACTACCGGGGGTTGGGGCAGGAGGGGAATGGAGATGGCGTGGATAGAAATGGCGGATTTGCGCCCCACTCCCGGCAGGTCGCGGCCGCCCTGGGCCTGGCGCCGCCGCCGCCTAGTCCTCCTCCTCCTCCTCCTTCCCTGCAGCCCAGCGGCCGCGCTCGGATCCGCCCAGGTCCGACGTACCTCCTTCCCGCTCCGGGCGGGGAGCTGGCTGCAGGCGGGGCTCGCTCCTGCGCCGGGAGATGGCAGCACAGCCGTGCTGGGCCCGGGCTCGGTGGGTGTCTCCGAGCCCGGCCCGGGCACTCCCCACCCCAGCCTGGGCCGCGGCTGTCCCGTGTCCGGGAGCAGGGGGCTGCGGGATGCGCGGGGCCTCCTAGGGTGTTCCCACCACCCCACCCCCCCAGGTGCCCGAAGCGATAAGCTGGGGGTGCCCGTCCCCTCGGGGCCGCGGCAGTGGGTCGCTGGGCTCTGCCTCAGCAGGGAACACGGGGGCTGTGGGGCCGCCCCCCACCCCACCACTGCCCAGTGCAGTGGCAGAGGGCAGCTCAGCGGCAGTGCCCTTGCTCTCCTCAGGGTCTCAGTGCTGACCCCGGCTCCCCGCAGAGCTCATACCAAGGTTGCCGATCTCCTTGCTGGGTGCCAAGGTGCTTGCTGACAGTTGTTGCACCCTCCTGCTCTCCAGGCGAGCAGCGAGCCAGCCATGCCAGGTGGCTGCCTGCCAGGTGGGTGCTGCACTACATGGCACATTTGGGCTGCCTGGCCTGGCTTCATTTTACAAAGCATTCACTCCTCGCCTTCATGCTTGGCAAGGAAAACTTCCCAAAGCGCTCCAGGGCCACAGTGCTTACCTGAGGCCACAGGCAGCCAGGAGTGAAAGTTTTATTAATAGGACTGTCCCGTCCTCTTCCCTGTGGAAGTAAAGAGGGAGGAGGAATGGGGAAGGGGGAGGAAACCGCAGCATAGGGCCTCGAGGCACTTTGAGAAAATAACCTTCCCGCTGCATTGAGGCAGGAGCAAGGCTGCCTGGTGGAGGTTTGCCCAAAGCAGGTGGTTTCAGCATGGGGCACAGAGATCCACAGCAATCTTCCAGCCACCTCAGATAGCCCAGGAGAGGAGGTGCCACTGAGGGGTTCTTATCTGCACAGCTGCCCTAAGATGAGCTGAACCCTGCTGTACTGGGTGACTTGGACATGCAGCCCCTCAGTGCCAGACAGGCTGTGCTGGAGTTGCTGCCATTCCCATTCCGCTTGCAATCTCTTCCCATGGGAACTGGTGTATCACCTCCACGTCAGGGCCCAGCCTGCGCTGGTGTGCCCCAGCAGGAGCTGGGAATCATTTAACCCCTTTTCTGTCCCCTCCCATGCTGCCAGTGGTGGCTTCTAGCATCTTGGCCCTTCCTCCCACAAGCACAAGGCCAGCCCCCGGGTTTCTCCTGTCCTTGCTGTTTGCTCTCAGATCTGCCATGTCCACCCAAGCTCTCTCCCTATCAGCAGATGTGGCCATTCCTTATCATTTCTAGCATCTTTCCTTGCTTTTTTGCTACAGCTGGCCTGGAGGGGGTGTCCATGCTCCCCCAGGGTGGGTCTGCAGAGGGAGACGGGGCTTTGCCAGCACTGCCTTCCTCTGCCTCCGCTAACACTCACCCCTGTTCTGCCTGCCTGGCAAGCCTGGCACTGCTGCTCTAGGGAGAGCTTTGCAAGACCAGAGAAATAGGATCTCTCTCTTCGCCCCTTCTTCACAGGTCGTTCACTGTCTGTTCACATTGTTAAACAACACTTACCAAAACACAACCGGTCCTGACATAAAATCCAGGCACAGGTGGCCATTCTGCATCCTTGGGTTTTGATTATATCCCCCACTTCTAGGTCTGACCTGCTCAAGCCCAGTTTCCAGCCCTGTCCCAGTGGACCCAGCCCAAGCTCAGCCCCAGTACACAGTGATCAACTCACACTTCTTCAACAAACTAAGCCCACAGCACGTTTTAAGCTCATCTCCCCAGGGCAGCACCATTTTAACCTCATGAAAGGTGGAGATCGTGGGCAGCTGGGTTGCATTGTTCACAGCCCACCTCCCCCACACCTCTGTGAGTGTGGGCGTCACTGCCGGGCTGTGTCCCACCAGCAGCTGTATAGACCTGCAAGTGAAACACATTAGCTGGGTCTTTTGCTAACCTGATCAGCAGTGCAGCAATTAACACTGCCTTGAAAAGGACCCAGAGATGTTGTTTCTGGGCAGCAGCCACCGCATCCCAGAGCTTGCACAGCCTTCAAAGAGCAAAGGGGCATAGCTGGATACCTTGGTGAGCCCTCACACCCTGGTGCTGTCCATGAGAGTCCTGTATGGGGAAACATGCCCAGGCCTGTCACCTCCTTGGAGCACTGGGGTCCTGCCTTGCCAGGGCACAGGGAAAACTCAGGGAATGCAGCAGGTTAGGGAAAGTCAGCAACAGCAGGGAGCCCAGGGGTCCTGTGCCCCAGGGCTTTGGCAGGGGGACACCAAGAGCCAGCGTCGCTGTCCTGTCACTGCAACCCCATCTCCTGCCATCCTGTGGGCACAGGGTGCCAACCCTGGGAGACCTCACTGCCACCCAGCAGCTGGGGGAGGGGTGCCCCCCCACATTTAGCCCTGGCAGGAGGGCAACACTGGCCCCCTCCCAGCCAGCCGCCTGCCCACTCCAGGGTCCTGGGGGTAGGATGCTCCTCATGCCCTTCACCTGTGCCCCAGCTGCCAGGCATAGCTGTAGGTGGCCCCAGGCCAGAGGTGTGCGTGCCTCCAGCCTGGGGCTCAAGGTGTGTGTGTCCCCCAGCCTGGCACCAGCGGAGGAGGACAAGTGCAAACACTGCGGCCAGTGGGGTGGGAGAGGTTATCTGGGGCCCAGCAGTGGAAAAACTCTTGGTGTGTGACTAAGGCACGATAGTGCCAGGTGTGGGTCCAGGCAGGGTGAGCGAGCCAGGGAGTTATCGTTTCCCCGTGGGTTCAGGTGCCTGAAGCCAAATGTTTCCTAAGGGTGCGGTGACAGCCACAGCCCCGTTATCACGGCGCCTGGCCCACCCCGAGTGGCGGGAACGTGGGGACAGGCTGCTGAACCTTCCCCCTGTGACAGGGATGGGACGCTTCCCACTGCCCCACTGGGAGGAGGGGCACCAGCCCTGGGAGCATCCTTCCACAGGGACACCCCATCCCTGGGGACCCAAGCTCCCACCTTGCATTTTGGTGAGGAAAGGTGACAGCCCCTCCAAGCAGCCCCAAATCATCTCTCCCACCCCCAAGCAGCCAGGACACATCCCACCTCCAGCACCCACATCCCCTCCCCAGCTCCTCACTCTCTTCATGGACTGCAGCAACCCCAGGGTCAAGCCCTGGGCAAGGAGCCCTCCCAGACCTGCAACCCCACTTCTCCCCATGGCCTTGCATCTCCAGGCCAGCTCTGTGGCTGCAGCATGGGGTAACCCCACAAGCTGGGTCACCCCTGGAGGAGAGAACCCTCAGGGCCCCACTCTTGCTGGCAGAGGTGCCAGGCCATGCTGTGGCCATGACTCACCCCTCTACAGGAAGGTGTTTCTCTATGCCTTGCTGCTTCCTTTCCCTGCTTGCCTTCCCGCTGTGCCAGTTTGTCTGCACCCCAAAGCCATGGGACTGAGCTTTAAGGTTTGCAGGGGGGCTCAGGGACCTCTGCATCACCCACCACCACAGCTCACAGGGGGCCTTTTTGCCATGAGGTGACCAAGGCAGAAAATGAAGGCCAGGCTGGCAGGAGGAGATACGTCCCAAGGCAGGGCCTGCATGGCCCAGGTGTGGGCACAGTGGTGTGGGCACCACACATTGCCCTACCAGACAACTTTCCCTCTGCACCATCTCTGCAGCAGCTCAGCGTGTGATCCAGGACACCGACACCTGCCCCAGGCTGGTACAACCCCTGGGTCTGTGGCTGTCCATGTGTAAATCAGCCCTTCAGGAGCCAGCCTGGCTTCTCAGAGCATTCCCTTCTCCTCCAGCACAGGACACACTGTTAGTGCCACATCTCCTGCAAAAAAGGGTCCTCCCCCAGTTGACTGGCATATTTTGGGTCTCCGTGTGCCCCTGCCAGGCTGGGGCAAAGCGCTTTCCAGCTGACCACAGGTGCACGAACCACAGGCAAGGATTGTGCCCCAGCCTTGCCTTCCTCAGCACTGCCGAGGGTATTTTCTTGCTGTCCTCATTGCTTTGCAGGGCAGGTTTTGCTGGGGATGGGACTGAGCTCCCTCTTCCAATGGAGTGTACACCTTGGCCCAGGCAATTGGAAGAGGGTGGTTTTCATTAACAACACATTAACTGTAATAGCCATTTCCACCACAGCCACTCCTTGCCCAGGCAGGGTTCACAGCAATGCTGGTCCCTGCAACTGCCGTGCCTGTCGTGTGCCCAAAGGAGAGCCTTGCCCCAGGCTCAGGGGAGTGATCCTGGAACAGCTCTGCCTGAAGGAGCTGAAGCACCTTCCCTGCTCTCACCTCCATGTAAGGCAACAGCAGCAGAGCTGGGCCTCATTCCCGCCCCAGCACAGCAATGATGAAAGGCAAGGAAGAACTGGTTTGCGCTCTGATCTCAGAGCTGAACCTCAAAACAGCCGTGGACTGTCACTCTGGCTCCCAGGATGCTTAGGGAGGACAGGACAGCAAAGCCAGCCTTTCCAGTGGGACAGGATGGTTGGAGAAATTCATCGTTCCCCTGGAAATAAAAATAATAATCATAATAAAAACACAAAGCCAGAGATTACTTATACACACACAAACATGCAGGCACGCACTCTCTCCCCATCTGGCTTTGCCAGCCTGACTCATCGCTAATTCAAACAGCCCACACCTTTCCCTCTCCCTCCATGTGACATTGTGAACAAGACTCTGGAGAAGAGGCAGCAGTTTTGATCCGGCCACCCTGCCAGCATCAGCCCCTTGGGTACTGGGGGTCCTGGGAGACACCCCTGGTACCCCATCACAGGTCACTTGTGTCCCAGCACACTCACCCCCATGCAGGAAACTCTCAGAAAGTAGGGCAAGCAGAGGGTGGAGGCAGCTGTGGAAAGGACAAGTGATCAAGCCTAGTGGATCTGTGACACCTGTGGATGCAGTCCCACAGTCCCAGGCCTGCAGGCAGAACACAAAGTCCCATGCTGCTGCCACCCTGCCTGGAGACACTCACAGACACTCAGTCTGACCCCAAAACACTAGCCACCCCACAGGGAGGCATCAGTCCCGCTCTACCATTCCCATCTCTTTTTAGCTCAGCTTTCCACAGCTGCAAGCAGAGAACAGGGAAGGAACGGGATCAGCCCTGCCCAGCCCATGCTGGCAGCACAGCTACATCCCATTTCCTCTTGCAGGGTGAGGAGCCCCAGGGCATCCCCCAGCCCTGGCCAGCCACCCAGGTCTGTGGTAGTAAGCACAGGAGGAGGTAGCCGCCACCACCACCCTGGGCCAGGACACCACTCAGCCTTTACAGAGTGCTCCCTGCACTGCCAGCACGGTGTCAGGTCTGGACAAGCCCCAACCTTCAGAGGGATGCGTGCATCACGGGTAATCAGCCGTGGGAGGGAGGGATGGAGCCAGACCTGCTTGCTGAGCTCTGGGACCTGCCAGCATGCTTGTGCTGAGTCACCACCTATTAACGCAGGGAAACCTCAGCACCTGAACCCCGCCAAGCTGCCAGGCCACCCCCAGGAGGATAGCAGGGACATCACATGGGGCCAGGCAGCTGCCACTGGCCTCCTGGTTGTGACCACAAGGCCAGTGCTGTAGAGCTCCTGCTGCAGGGGACAGTGGGACAGGGCTGCTCAGGAAGACGACGGGACCAGCAAGGCTCCCGGTACAGTTTCGGCTGCCATTCCCTTCAGCAGTGACTCACCACAGGACCAGTCACGCCATCCCAGTGCCGCAATTGCCCCATCTGCAGATTAGGGAAACTGAGGCACGGGGAAGTGGGGTGACTCAAGAGCTGTTGCACAGGAGATGCTGCTCAGATGCCGAGGCTTGGGCGTTCCCCATCGATCCTCCACAGCTAACTTAAGCAGAAATGAACATCGATATAAATATTTACTGACAAGCAAGCCCAGCCTCACCCTCTCCTCTTAGAAGAAAGCTTTAAAGTAAACTCTCCTGGCTCTTTCATGTTTACATCTTGTTTATTTATTATACAGCAGATCACAATATTTCAACAGTTTGCATATAAAGAAAAGTAACATTTCAGAGTGCAAGAGACCTAACGTGCCCAAGCAGAGAAATGTTAATTAACAATATACACAGACAGGAACAGTGCACTTCCCAAAGCCGAGACTCATCTGTGTTCCCAGCTGGAAGAAAAAAATATATTAAAAAAACAGAAACATTATATATTACTGCTTTGTTTAATTTACAACTTGCTTTGCAGAAGCTGCACATAAAAAGACTCATTTTCTTTGGAGTTTTTTTTTTTCCCTCTACGAAAGTTTCAAGTATAGCAGAGACCTGGGCATTCATAGCTGGACTCACTGTCCTTTACGCACTAAACTTCAAGCAGCATGGGGAAGGCAGCTGCAGCAGTACCTGGTGTCATCCCAAGGGGAAGAACAAGATGAATGAAAGCAGATGAGAGCCAGGAGAGCCATTTTAGGCTCCCAAACAGAAAACTGTGGGAATGGCCAGGACCAGACTGCCCGGCAGGGTCCGAAGCTGGCGACAGGAGCGTCCCCGCTCCCTGCGCAAGATGGTGCTGAGCTGCCAAGCCCTGCAAACCTTTATAGCCATGAACCACAGTCAGGTCCCACCCTCACCCTGTCCAGCCTGGGCTTTTGGGCCCGGACATTTGTTCTGATGGCCACAACCGAGAACACCAGCAACCCACTTCCCAGCGCCATGACCCACACACCCAGCAGGCATGGGTCTCCAGCCAAAACCTGGCCAAAGTCAGCCACCACTGTCCCTGGAGCCATGGGGGTGCCAAGATCAGAGGGGGAAGAAGGTTTTTAAGCTGATGCCAAATACAAGCCAGGAGCTCTGGGGACAGATCCCTGCTGCACAAGCCCCAAACCCCGCCACCAGGTGCCTGGCTGGGGGTGACCCTCCAGGCATGGGGAGCAGAGTGGTGGTGCCTAGGTAGGGGCTGAAGACTCTTCTTGCAGCTTTGCTCCCCACCTACACCCCCAAAGCAGCCCTTCCCTGCCACTCAGCTGGGCCCAGCTCTCACAGCAGGGGCAGGAGGAGAAAACTAGTTATCAACTACAAGCGGAGAGGGCTGGGCGGCCAGGCTGCTCCCCAGTGCCGTCCCCAGCCTGACACTATTTACACCATGAGCTGGCTCTGGCGACACCGAGTCCGGCCACAGCCCGCCGCTCACATGTGCCGCTTCATGTGGAGAGCAAGGTGGTCAGAACGGGAGAAAGCCCGCTCACAGAGGTGGCACTGGAAGGGCCGGTGCCCTGTGTGCTTGCGGTAGTGGCGGGTCAGCTCATCGGAGCGGGCAAATTTCCAGCCACAGCCTTCCCAGGTGCAGTGGTAGGGCTTCTCACCTGTAGAGGAGAGGGGGTGTCAGTGGGCTTGGAAGTCCCTGTCCTCCCTATGCCTTCACCCCGGTGCTCCCCTGCCCAGCACCTCCTTTCCAGGAGGGATCCCTGCCCACCATCCTTTCGAGAGGGGAGCCCTGCTGTGTACTTGTCCCCTACGCACCTCTGCCTGACCCACCTGTCCGTTTGTCCCCTGTCTTCCTGCCCTTCCCCACGTTCTCGGCAGTCCCATGTGCCCTGCGTGGGGCTCATCCTCTGGGCACCCCTGCCCCACTTCAAACTGTGGATGCTCCCCTTCCTGTCTCTGCTGCGGGGCCACAACATGTGCCCTGTCCCAGCTCTGCCGGGGGGGTCTCGCCATACACCCCCAGCCTGTCTCCCCCCTCCGTTTGCCCCCAAGCCCAACAGAGGGGCTGCTCCACCTGCCCCCCAGGCCCTGCCCCTTCAGGCACCCGAGGCCAGGTCGGGGTGTCGCATGGGTGGTCTCACTGTGTGCCTTGGTCCCTGCGTGCCTCATGCCTGGCACCACCACAGAGTCCTTCTGAGCACTCCCGAGGGAATTCCCACTTGCACCCTGCCCCACGCAGGATCCTTCCCGTGGAGCCCTGTGCCGGCTGCGGGGCCTCTCTGGATGTCCCCACCCGGCCCCACCAAGGGGGCCGTCCCCGTAGGGGGAGTCTTCTCCACACACCCCTCCACATCTCCGGGAACCACGCCGAAGCAGGCACGCGGGTCTCACCTTGTACCCCTGTCCCTCCACCCAGAACCCCTTTGCGCATCCCCCCCACGCGTGGCCGCCCTCCCTCGGCGTTCCCTTACCCGTGTGGGTCCGCATGTGGGCCTTGAGGTGGGAGCTCTTGGTGTACGTCTTGCCGCAGCCCGGGTATTCACAGTTGTGCGTGGCCGTCCGCTTGCGTGCCCACGAGCGGCGGCCGCGCTTGGGCTTGCAGTCCTCGGGAGGGGCCCCGGCCGGGAAGTACTCCAGCACCGGAGAGTTGGGTGGCGTGACCAGCAGCCCCGGCAGCCCCGCCGGGCCCGGCCCCGGCCCCTTCAGGGGCTCCCTAAAAACACTGAAGTGTCCATGAAACTGCGGCGGCGGCGGCTGGGGGGCGAAGTGGGGAGCGTAGCAGTGCGGGGCCACGGCATAGTGGGGCGGCAGGTCGGCCAGGAGGTGGGGGTCGGCGCCGGGCAGCGGCTCTTCGGGGGGCCCCAGGCGGCCGTGGGCGAAGCCCGGGTAGGCCAGCGGCGGCACCGGCACCGGTCCCGGCCCGGGACCCGGCGCCACGCGTGGCTTGTGCTCGCCGCCGCCTGACCCCAGGTACTCGGCGGCGGGAGGCAGCCCCAGCATGCAGGCGCGCTCCTCCGGCTGCTCCTTCTTGATGCGGGGCCCGAAGGGCTGCGCGGGGTCCAGGGGCAGCGGGCGGGCCAGGGCCGGGTGCAGGGGCGTGTGGTGATGGGGGTGGTGGGAGGGGGCGCCGCCGGGCACCCGCAGCTCCGTGTACTCCCTCCGTTGCAGGTCGCAGTGGCCGGGCAGGTCCGGGGTGAGCAGCTCGGCCACGTAGCTGTGGCCCTGGCCCTCGGGGTAAGGCGCGGGGAACTTGCCCGGCGTGGGGTAGGAGCCGTCGCTGTCGTAGGTGGTGCCGCAGCTCTCGGGGGTCTCGGGTAGAGGGTAGTTGGGGCCGGGCGGCCCCTGCCCGCCGCTGCTGGTGTGCGCCAGAATGAAATCCAAGTCCACGAACTTGCCCAAGTCGTCCTCCTCCCGCTTGACGGCGGCGGCGCCGTCCTGCTGCAGCATCCTCTGTGGGGAAGAAGGGCGTCAGTATCGGCGGCGGACGCCGCTCGGGCACCGCGGTCCGCGCCTCCCGCTCGGGGCGCCGGCGGCTCCCCCCAGCCCGTCCGGCGGGTCGGCACCGCTCCGTCTCCACCGACCCCGGGGCGCCCTCCGACGGCGGGAGGGGGCCCGTACCCCACCAGCCGGGCTGAGCCCCACAACCCGAGACGCTCTGCCCCATACCCCCCCCTTGCCACCCCCTCCCCGGTGCCCCGGTGCTTACATGGAGCATATCGGCGGGCCGCTCCTCCAGCGGCAGCAAGTTGGCGAAAGTAGAGATGGAGGGCAGGGTGCTCTCGTCCACGGCCGCCGCCATGGCGGGCCGGGCGGGGACACCGGGGCCGGAGCGGGCTGGGGGTGCAGCGGAGCCCGGCACCGCTCCGCTCCCCGCGGCGGCGACAGCGCTGCTCCGGGCCGCCCCGCGCCCCTAAGCTGTTAACAGCATGGCTGCACTCCCATTGGCCCGGCTCGCATTGATATTCACCGCCGACGCCTTCCATTGGCTCCCCCATCGCCTGAGTCACGCCCCCTCTCCCGGGGCTGCCCCGGCGGGCGGGGGTCGGCGGCAGCCCCTACCCTGGCGGCGCTCCGTGGCGTGGCAGGGGTCCCCGCGCCCCACGGCGGGAAAAGGGGCAGGGGTGCCGCTGTGGATCGCAAAGCCCAGGGTCCCTCCTGCCCGTCCCCACGACGTGATTGGGGCATTGGTGCCCTGTCGCCTTGCCCCACACTGCGAATGGGGAGAGGGGCTGTAAATCACAGAGCTGGGGATCCCCCGAGTGGGGCAGGGGCAATGGCTGCGTTGCGTGCCAGCGTGCGTGGACGCGAGCGGGAGCGTGTCAAGGAGGTTTAGTGTGGGGTTAGTGTTGAGAGCGCGCCGGCCGATTAGCCGGACACAGCGCTCGCCACGGGGCATACCGAGTGCGTTAGCGAGCGTAGGTGCCGTCGCAACGAGTGCTTGTGTCAGCCGGGGATGGCTGAGCTGTGTTGCCCCCACACCACTCGCTTCATGTAACAGCTCCCATGAGGCCACGTCCCGCCGCAGTGGTGCTGTCGGTGAGGCAATCAGTAGCCCAGAGTGCACCAGCTCCCATCTGGCCGCACGCAGGGTGCGTGTGCAAGCCGAGATAACTGCCCTGCAGACCCTGCCAGGGGGCCTGGCACCCTGCCTGCCTCACTTCATCTCGGCCCACAGCCCCTGCGGGACGTTTGTCTGCTCTGTCTGGGGACCTGTGCCGTGGTCAAGCTTCCGACCGCCCTACCGTGGGGGTCACGGGCCAGCTGGCTGACCCTGCCCGCCCCATGGAGCTCCCAGGACAGTGCTGTCCACCCGAGGGCTTCCCACAGCGGGGGACATGAGGGGACAGGGATGTCCCACCTCACAGGAGACACCCAAGTACCTTGCTCCATGCCAGCAAGTCAGGACGTGGCATGGAGACCTGGGGTGCTGGGCAGGCCTCTCTGGGGGAACTCTACCACCTTGTCTGGCTCATAGTGAGACTTTCTCCGCTTGGACCCTGTCCAGCCAATACCAGGAATGGCCCTGCTACTGTTGAGCTTGTCAAGAAGCAATGGCCCTTATCTCCTGGAGCCTGTCTCCCTGCTTTCTGGGGCTTTCCATCCCCAGATACCTTTCTAAGAACTGGGGCTGCTGCCTTCACTATTCAGAAGCGAGGAGTCAATTTAAAAAAAAACAAATATAAACACCAAAGGTGAGGTGCGCGCACACACACGCACACGCTGCTTCTGGATCCAAAGTTACTCTACCAGTTGCTTTCATCACCATGCTTTAATTATAAGGGTGGAGCATTGCAATAAATTATTTCAGTAATCCAGTGGAACAACAACGATTCAAATCTTCCCCCTTTTACCAAGAATCCCTGCCCTGGTTTCCAGAGCACATGCTGGGTCGCTGCCTGGGCCCTGTGTGCCCGGCTGCCAGCAAGGAAGCAGGTTTATTAATGCCACCCAGCAGGTCAAAACGCATGGGCTGCAAAGTCCTTCCTCAGAAAAAGTCACCTCTGAAGTGGCAAAGAAGCATGTGGGTATCACTCAAAATCCCTTAGAGCCTGGCCCCCAGAGTAGCTTATTTAAGTCCCCGGTTAATCCCATTATTTGTTTCTTGGCCAAATAATAATTAATAGTAAGGCAGATCCTGCCCCAAACTTTTATAGATAAGTGAGAGCAGACATTACAGGAGACAAACACGAATTCCACTTGGTTTTCCCCTTTTCCAGGCAGGTTCATTTTTACAGGCAATATTTCTTGCAAATGTGGGATATTCCCCAGGAAATTCTTATTACTGATGCTATGGTGGGAGGGCCGGCACGGAAGGGAGCAACACTGCGCCAGGCACCACACCAACACAAGCGCTGCCAGCCCTAACCACACAGGGAGACAAGGAAGGCAGCACGGGAGGGATTTGCCTGCTGTGAGGCACAGGGTGGGCACAGGAGGGTCCCCGCCACAGCCCTGCCGGCCCCCCAGCCACAGGAGCCTCCTCTGAGCCAAGAGGGAGGCGAGCGGGAGCAGCCGGTGCGTGCACAGCCCGCTGTTTACAGAAGCCCATTTAGGAAACGTGTATTATCTCCCGCGCCACTATGGCAGGCTGTAAAGTTGCTGGCATCCCAGGAGATCAAACAGCAGCCCAGCAGGAGAACAAACAGAGGGTGGGAAGGGCTGACTGCTCAGGCAATGGCCAAAAAGGAAAGGGTTAATGGTTATCCCAGCTATTGGCACATGTGGCAGCGGAGGAGCGTGCCATGCCCAGCGTGGTGTGCTGGAGGTGGCTTCAGCAAGCCGAGAGCATCGGCAGCCCTGCCAACACTGCCACAGTGGTGCGGCACTCTCCCTATGGCACACAGCATGCGTGGGGCAGACAGAGGAGTGATGCCCCACTGCACTGCCAGAGATGGCATCGGTGCCCGCGTTGTCCAGTGGGACACCCAGTAGACTCAGGGGGGTCCCCTACACCATGAAACACTGAGGACTGAAAAACACCTGCATTGCATCCCCCACTGTGCTCTGTTAGATAGAACTGGGGGCCTGGAGTAAACCCTGGGACTTGCCTTCGGGGCACCTGCATTGCTCCCTCATGAACAGGAACAGTGGAGCCCCTTCAACATAGTTAATGGTGTCACAGCCCGGAGAGCTTCTGCTTCAGTGGGAGGCAAAACCTCAGCCCCAAAAGCTCTGCAGGGCACTCCATGGAGAGGTGCTGTGGGGACCCACGCAGCAGGACCCTCTGGGCTGCTGTGATGCTCTGGGGTTTTGTTCCTGAGAGCAGAAAGCGGATCTGTCCGGGTTTTGCTCTCTGTCCTCCCCTCTGCCTGGGGCTGGCCTGCCTGGAGAAGGGTCCAGGAGCCCCCAGACCTGCCTGCACCCCCCTAAGCCCCCTTCCCCTCCCTAAAAGAAAAGAGGAACTGAAAATGAAATTAAAGCATAATTCAATCCGGAGCGGTCCAGAGTAAAGTCATCTGCTCTTATCGTGTGCTGGCAGGCTCTTCCCGCTCTGCAACAAACACAATGTTATCAGGGCACAGAGGGCAGATTCGTTTGCACCCACTGAGCGAGCTGCTGTGTCCGCCCTGCCTGCCCCGGGCCTGGGGAGCACTGGGATGTACCGCCAAAGTTCGGGGCCACTAGGGGCTCAGGGAGGCAGGCAGCATCCCAGCAGCACCGGCAGGGAGCTCAGCCCCAGGAGGGGGTGCTTTGGCTGGGGGTCACATCCAGGCTCCCCATGCAGCTCTCTGGCCAGGAGAGCTGGGTCAGGTCCCTCCTGGTGAATGTCACTGTGGAGTAAACGCTGCGGAGGGACAGGGCTGTGGAGGGACAGGGCTCAGGGGTATGTCTTTGCCTACAGCAACATACATGGCCCCATCTCCCACGGGTGCTGCCCAGCTGCCCACGCAGGGAGGCTGCCAAGCCGGCAGAGCTGGGCACTCCAACTCATGGCACGATGGCACTGCGGCACCCCCCAGACCTTGCATGCGCTCCCAGCCCCACTATGCCGCCTGGACTGCATCCTGCTTTGATCTCTGCCTGCTGCCTGGCTGTGCCCCGGCGGCTGCGGGGCCAGCGCAGCCCTCTCTGTCCTTCTTTATATACCCCTGTTATTTTTAACTCTGCCTACGCAAATCCCGAATCCGGAATGAGCAGCAGCCAGGGGCCAAGGGGAAATGGACATGGTGCAAATTTCCTGCCCTTTTTACCTCTCTTCCTCTATAACATACAGCAACGTTTTTCCTCCACTGCTTAACTTTCACTGGTACAGGAAAGCTCAAAGCACCGGGCTCTGCACAGAGCCACAGGGTCCAGCACTGCAATGGATGGGGTATCCTGCCGCTTGGAGGGGACATCACACCCGGCGCAGTGCCAAGAGATGTCCCAACCTGTAATGCATGCTGCAGCCTCCATTAGCAGTGCGACGTGCTCGAGGCGCCCGGCCAGCCCGGCCAGCCCTCGCAGCAGCGGCCTCACGTGCAAACACGTGTGCTCACGTGCCAGCCTAAGGCCACATCCTGCCCCCCGACCCGGTGAGCCCCCCCAGCCACAGCAGCCAGGTCTGGACCGCAGCCATGGGAGTCGTTCTCTTTGGCTGCCACCTACAACAGCACTGGAGAAGACTTGTGCCATCCCAGCATCTCTAGGGGTAAAAGGAGGAATTGCTGTTTTCTCGTTCCTTGTGAGCAACATGGAAGGTTGGATGGAATGCAGGATATTTTTCCCAACATCTGTGGTTTGATCTTTAAAAAAAAAAAGCCCCAACATGCAGTGTCAGCAGGTTGCATGGAGAGTTTCACAGCAAGCAGCGTGGTACAGCTGCACAGCACAGAAGATGTGTGCATTATAGCCCTTCTCTTGTGCGTTGGGGTTTAATAGCTGTCCATTGTGTACGAGCAGTTGGACTATTGGACTACAAAAGTTTCAAATAATCCAGGTAGAAATCTCTGCCACTCTTTTCAAAGCAGCCTCCATCCTTCCTCCCCAGCAGTACTCTAAGGTAATCAGCCTCCAATGAACTCAGACTCTCAGCGGGTGGGGAAAACCTCGACTGTGCACAGAGGCAGGGAAAGTGCAAGCACCAAGCCCAGCACCGGTCAGCCCTGCTCCACGCAGGTCCATGCCTTTTCCCAGCCCAGAGAAAACCCGTCTAGCCCCAGAGGCTGGGCACTGGTGTGACCATGGTACGTGAGGCACTGCCGTGCCTGTGGGGGAACGACTTTCCAACGGGAGCTGCGGCATGGGGTTGAGTGAACGGGCTGCACCACGAGTCACTGGAACCCATGGGGACACAGCCCTGGTGTAAGGCAGCAGAGGACAGCCCTTGGGACAGCAGGACAAGCAGGGAGCCTGGAACCCATCCTGCTCTGTGTGGAAGCTCTTTCCCAGAACATCTGATTTTGTTATTCCTCCCATGCAGCTATCTGCCCGCAGCCACCTTGACGGTGTAAATCACACCCCGTAGAGCATTGCACGGAAAAGCCGCCCAGCTGCCGTCCCGCACCCCCAGGACACGTGCTGCACCGAGGCCACCCACTCCAGCACGGGACGTCGGCCCCGGCTCGAAGCTGGCGACACGCAGGTGCCGCGGTGCAGTTGCATGCACACAGCCCGCGAAAGCGCATCCTCCCGCCCATGACGCGTGTGGCAGCATCCAGGAGAGGCAGCGGCTGCCTCGCGTCGGGAGCAAACCCCTTTGCGCTGGCATTACATAAAGCTGCTTCATTCCGCTCCAGGAAGTGGCATTTAATTACCCAGCCTCCCTGGTAGTAAATAGGTTTGCAACACATTACAAAAGGCTGCAGCTTTTTTTTTTTCCCCAGCCCTGCTCCTGCACTGCGCTGGTGAGCTCATCCCCTGGGAATACTGGCTCCAAAATAGATTCGCTCCCTTGTTGGAAATAATCAAATGGGAATCCAAGCTGGCCGAGCCCAAGCCCAATTCCTCCCTTTGTTCTGGGGCTCCGGCATCGAAGGGGTTCGGAGTGGGGCGACAGGAACTCGCCTTCTCTTTAATTGACCTCCGATGATGAAACAATCAACCAAACAATTTAGAAATGTGCATCCAGTGAGATCATCGGGAAAGCTTCTCCAGGAAGGAGCCTGGGGAAAGGAAGGTGGCGGTAATCCACCTGCTCCAGCCGCCTCGGCAGGCCTTGCTGCATGGCATGGCACGGCACAGCATGGCCACCCAGCACCCCTTGGGCCACTTTGCTGCAGTCTTACGCCGGCAGCCACCTCACCGAGGCCAACACCAGGCAAGGGGGCAGCGGGACCTGCCCCAAGAGGGTGAGCTGAGCAGGGATGGGGGAAAATGGCACCACTTCCCATCTACCACAGTGCCAGCACCACTGGCAGAGTTGCAATGTCACCAAGCGTGTCCAGGATGCCACCTCCTGTCCCAAAGGCAGGGGGGTGGCCAGAGCCAGCTGCTCCCATGGGACTCCTGTCCTCCTCATCTCCAGCCCCAGCTCATCCTTAGCTGCTGGATGCCCATTTATCCCATGCCAGCACTGAGCGGCAGCACTGCCTGTCTTTATTCCCAGCCACCCCAGAACCACTGCAAGGCTGCTGCCCTGATGGGCATTTCTAGGACAGGACCCGCTATTCCAAGGTGCTGCGGAGGGAAAACCCTCCCATCCCTACAAGGGGTGCCTCCCTGGGGATTTCCATCCCTGGCACCCTTTCCCCAGCTCTTCACAGCCCAGCAGGAGGGCAGCCACCCGGGAAGGGCTGGCATGGCTCCCTGGCCCCGGCTGCACTGCCAGGGCTGCCCCGACTTCCCCAGCCTGGGCAAGTGCAGGCTCTGGCTTGGCATGCGGCAGGGGCTAATTTTGGCCCAAAGGGTTTCCCTTCAGCAGACTCTGCTGCCAGCGTGGTTTTGAAGACAATCTTAGCTGGAGTCTTCCTTCCTCGGCTGCCAGCGACCCGGAGCCACGCTGGTGTGTTTGTGTTGTGTGTGCATGTGTGTGTGTATCTCCAAACCGCAACAAATATTTCATATTCGTTTTCTTTTTTCCCTTTTTTTTTTTCCCCTCCAAGCTCTTGGCTGTGGTATTTAAATAGTAGGTGTGGTCCCGGCGCTGTGTGCCAAAACCAACACCAGCTCCGGAGCAGATAACCCTGTGAGCAAACGCAGCAGCGAAACCGCGCCGAGCTGCCAGGACAGCCACGCTGGGACAGGCAGCATTGCCGGGTACGGCCATGGCATGGCCCTGCAGGCAGGCGGCAAGTGGGCGCAGTCGCCACGTGGCTCCCTGGCCCCCTACACGAAGGCTCGGCTGGAGGGGCTGGGGCGGGGGGAGGAGGTGGTTGAGGCAGCATGTCCAGCTACAGGGCCAGGCACTTGCTGATTGCTGCATGCAGCCAAGACCTGTTTGGGATGTACCCAGATGGCCTTCGGGGGGTTTTTTTTAATAAATCAAGACAAAATATTTTGCTTAATTGTCTATTTTCCATGTTATAAACAATCAAAATGATTTATAATTTAACATGCTACTTTTCTCAAAAAAAAGTAGTATGTGAGCAAGTGGGAGGAGAAGTCCCTCCAGTGTTTTGAGAGCAGCTCACAAAGAAACTTTCTTATGCCCTGATGTTTTTCTCGTCCAAGCCAAAAGCCCTGAAATATGGTGAACGTCATGTATTTCAGCATGAGTCACTCAGAGAGAACGAGCTGCTTCACCTACCCTGGCAGTGCTGGCGGTGATGGTATGCACTGGGGACAGTGGGGATGGAGGGAATGTGTGGGTGCTCTTGGTCCAAGGATGGACAGAGAGAAATCCAGACAGGTAAGAGAGGGATGAAGAAAGATCGCTGCAGACCCAGAGCCTGAATCCTGCCCTCCCTTTTGCTGGGACTGCAGCCATTTCTGGGGATGGAGAGGGGTTGCCTTGGAGCAGTCATCAAGCTTTGAAGCTTTGTGGCACGAGTATAACCCCCAGGAAGCTCCCAGGGTTGTCCACAGGTGAATGTGCACATGCGTGTGCGGCACTGGTGGTACTGCAGCTGGTCAAGTGGGAGCCACAGCACCCTGGCTCTGGCAGAGCCTGTGCCTGGCTGCTGATGTCCTCCAGGGCAGCACCCGCATCTGAAAACACGGACAAATATCCTTATCACAGCCTTCGATCCTCGAGCATCCTGCGGGGCTGGCAGGGCAGCAGGTTCCTTGCTCTTTTGCTCTCGCAAGGTTTTATTCCAGGGGGGACCCTGTTGCCATTCACAAGTGATGGGACAGTGGGACAATCCCCTGGAGGAGGGATTAGGGGGAAGCCTGGGCTTTCCCAGCCCCAGCACGCACACCCCACTCTCCCCCCGACTCCCTGGGTGGTCCTGATGTAGCAACCCCAGTTTGCTCCTGCCCTAAGCTGGTGCCCCGCAGGAAGCAAGCAGGAGGGGTACTGCCATCCAGCGAGCGTGGTCCCAAAACAGAGAGCACCACGCTGGGATGAACGGTCCCTGTGACCCCCAGCTGCTGGGGTGATGCCTGCAGATGCAGATGCTCCTCTCAGCCAGGTCCAGGGCACCATGCTGCCGGGACTAGAGCCCAGCAGCCTGCCCAGAGGGTGCCTGGGGAGAAGCATCCCCCAGCTGAACAGTCCCCAGGAGTGGCTGTGGGCTGCTTGTCCCTGTGCTGGGCTGGTGCACAGCCACGGCAGGGTGTGCGGCAGGAGCAGCGAGCGCACCCCTCCCTGCCTCCCGGCCCCGCAGCCGCTGCAGCGCTGGAGCAAAGCCGGCCAGGCATGCAGCACTTCACCAGCAGCACAAGGTGTACAGCAAGGCCGGGATCCACCCAGCCCGTGGCAGAGTAGGAGGGTCCTTGGCAGATGAGGTGCTATTTTAAAATCCACAGCCGAGCCAGCTCCCTGCCCGACCTCGGCACGTGTTCAGGCTACAGGCAAACAGCCCCGAGCCCAAACCCAACCTCTAGCGGCCTCTATTTTCCCTGGCTCCATCTTCCCTGCTGTGCCTTGGTCCTGCTCCACCGCTACGTCCCATGTGCTGGTAAGGGGCTCGGCACAGCCACATACTGTGGCTCCCCGGGGACTGTTCAGGCCTGCTGGCACGTGTCCCAGTGTGGAAAGGAAAATAAGGTTTGGATGTCGCCTCCCCAGTCAGGAGAGGAAAAAATCTTTCCAACAAAACACGCTTTTAATTCCTCACCAAGCGTAGCTGGAGTTGGAGTCCCCAGCCCCCCAGATTCCCGGCCAAACAGGGAATTTTCCATGTACATCAAAGCAGAGCCACGCGGTTTTGGAGGAACAGACGCAGAGGCCATGCCCTGTGCACCTGCCTACCCACCTCCTTGTTTTGGAAAGCAGTGATGACCATGAGCAAGTGACCACAGAGGACCCCGAGGTCCCCTGTTCCCCACCATGCCAGTTCAGCCCCTCCTGCTTCCCCGGCACCCTATGCACTATGGGATGCAGGGGTAGTGGGTGACTTTCCCAGGGCTGACGGCCCTAAAGCCATCTCCCCTCACAGATATGCATGACAACTGACTGGACTCATGGCACATGTGATGGTGAGGAGGCTGCTGGAGGGGCAGTCCATGGCACAACCATGCCTATGCCATGGGGAAGACAGAATCTGGTGAGGGGAGAGGGGATCTTTGGGGGGTTGGAGCTGCAAGACCACCCTGGTCCCACTGCTGTCCTTCATGCTTGGCTCCACACCCCTCCTGCTCTGTGGCTGGGGCTGCTGGGGGACAAGGGGAGTTTCTATGGGGCTGCAGTCGAGCCCTGTGGGGCTGTGGAGCATCCCATGGAGGCAGGGGTCTCTGTGGGTCTGTTGTTTGAGCTGCCCGTGCAGCAGTGGGCAAGGGATCATGCAGGGAGGAGCCCACCCCTCAACCCAGGCACTCCCCACACCAAGCCCTTTGTGGACCCTTGCAGGCTTACAGCCCAGGTGTGGGGGTGTGGAGCCGTGGGGTGGCAGGCAGCCCCCCACCATCCCCTTGCCTGAGTGAGAGCCCAGAACAGCTTAGGGGACAGGTGTGGGGTGGGGGCATGAGGTGGCCTCGGGGTCAGTAGAGCAGCACTGGGATGGTGCTTGGTGGCAGAGGAGGAGGAAAGCCTTCCTCACTGCCCCAGGGGGTTGGGGCCTGCCATATCCCACCTGGGACAGAAGCCCAGGCTTGCTCCAAGTGCTTCAAGTGCTTGGATGGATTTAGGGAGCCAGGGTGCTCCTAAAGTGACACAAATCCGGGATTGACCCAGCAAGTCTGCTCCAGCTCACCTGGTGCAAATGGGGCCACAACGGGCACAGGGGCTCAGGGCATGCCGGGGCTCAGGGGACACCGGGGGAGCTCCAGCTGTGCCTGGTCACCTCCCATAGACCACCACTGCCCTGGGTGGGGGATTGCCTCCCCCAGCCCCTCTGGATGCGGGTTTGGTGGATGCACCTCCCCATTAGCCCAATCTGATGCACTTCAAAGCTGGGAGCAGAGCCCAGCTCCAGGTCCTGGGGCAGGAGCCGCCTGCCCTGGGGACATTAGTGGCAGGCAGGGGGACGCGCTGGCAGCCCGGGATGGTGGAGGGGATGGTGGGAGATTCCTCCGGGAATCTGACCTTCCCATAAAGGGGCTGTTCCGGGAAGGCATTGAGGTTGTGATGCCCTGCACCTGAGGCATGAATGGGACCATTACGGGGCCACTCAAGCCTCCTGGGAACTTTTTTGTCTCCAGCCAGGTCTGCTTCCACCCGATGGTGATTTTGGGATTCTTCTCCCCTCCAAGTCCACAATTGCAGGGTCATTTGCATCTAAAATGGGAGCTGGGCCCTTTAGCAGCTTGTCTGCTCCTGATAGCCGGGGCTGGGTGCCTGCTCAGGCACTAAACCCGCTAATGTAATCAGCGGAGCCGGAGGCTTCTGCATATCAAAGGTCCCGGACCCTCTTATAGCAGCCTCCCGGCCACAAATCTACCCTCCACCACCTTTCATCACTGCCGGGGTGGCTGTCACCCCGCTCCTGGGAGCCCCGACTGCGGGGGAAGCCCAAGGAACAGGGATGAAGACCAGCCCTCCCTGCGTGGGGTCACCGCTTTGCCCTTGTCTGCACCCCTCTCTGGCACCCCGCTACTGAGGTTTCCTTCCCTGTAAGGCTGCATGGAGAAGATTTTGTCCCTATGCAGGTAGTGGTGGTCAGGCTGAGGCAGGTGGCACAGCCCCTGCCATCCCCCCGAGGGGGCCACAGGGCCCGTGTGGAGCAGAGGCACCCACAAACACCCTGACTCACATGCAGGGTTACTAACAACATCCGAAATTAAACTGGCTGGGGCAGCCCTGGCCCACATTCCTTGCACCAGGGAGTGGCACCGTCCTCATCCTGCTGTGAGGTGTCCCTAGGGAAAGGACCAGCAGCCCAGGTGCCACATACGGGCAGGGAGAGCACCGCTCAGCATCCACCTAGCGGGGTGCCAGGTGCTGGAGGCAGGGCTGGGTTGGACAGCCAGCACCCCAGGGTGGCCTGGCTGTGGCCGCTGCATGCCCTGAGGCGTGCTTGCAGATCAGCCAACATCTACTCCTCTTGGGAAAGTGCTTTCCTCCTTGCTCATCCTCTCTGCATGCCTCAGGTCTCCCCCCCAGCACCTCCCCTGAGTGTAGAGAGGACACTGCCCCATGGCCCAAGGTGGCATCATGCTGCACCTGCAGACAGCACAGACCTGAGCCAGCTCCACACCCAAAGGCATGTGCTGGGTATTCCTACACCACGGGCTGGTGGCCCTACTCCTCCTGCTTGGGAGGACCCCAGAGTCCCCTTGGGCACTGTATAATCCTCACTGTAGGCAGCTGCTGGAGACCAAGCCCTGCCTGGACAAGCTCTCCTAGTGTCCATCTACAGCAGTGTCCCAGGTCTGCTGGAGGGACATGAGGACACCTACCCAGTGGCACAGGGGTGCTGCGCTGCCTGTGCTGGCTCAACACCATCTGGGGCGCTGGTCCGCGGCTTCCGGCCAGCAGTCACCTCTCAGCAAACACAGCTGCTTCCCCATCCTTCTCCATACCCTGCTGGTGGTGCCAGCACTGGTGCCAGTGACTGTTGCCATATGGTGCTGATGTGTACACACTGCCTGGGCCAGCACAGTGCAGCAGGAGTGCTTGCACCGGGGCACCCAGCACCCCGAAATGATCTGTACCCTTTTGCAAAGAGCAGGGTAGGGAATATCAGGTGCCTGCACAAGGGACCACCACTGCCTGTCCCACATCTGATCCGGCTCACTGGAGATGGGGGCAGGATCCTGGAATGGCTGGGAGCCCCCTGCATGATGGGGAAGGAGCCCTTGGGGCAGGGAAGCGGGTTTTGCCGTACCTGCCAGTTGCTCGGTGCTGCCCAATGTGACCGGGGAGTGCAGCGGGATGCTGGGCAGCTGCAGCAGAACCACCCCAGCAGGGAAAGCTGGTGGTGACTCACTGCCCCGCTGGCCCTGCCTGCTGGGCAACTCCTCCTGCACCCCATCCCTTGGCTTCTGCCAGCCCCTGTGCCCTCCCCATAGCTGTGGCCACAGGCTCAGATCTTGCGGGGTGCTGGGAGGATGCTGGTGAGGATGGCTGCCACCTGTGGGGGACATCCCCTGGGCTTGGAGATGGAGAGACCCCATGCTCTGTGGCAAAGGCAGCACCAGTCCTGCAGCTGGGCAGCCAGGCACCCCTTGTCACCCTGCTCCCATGCCCTGGCTCGGTGGTGCCAGACCCAAGATAGGGGACAGGAGAAAGACATCCCCCACCCCCTTTTCCCCCCTTCCCCACCCTCTGGGGGCAATACACATCCAACCCCTCCCGCAGGGTCCCTCCATCCCCTTGCTCCCGGCTCATGCATGGGCAGGGAGAGAGGGAGCCTTTGTGGGGCTGTCCCTGTCCCCAGAGCAGTGCTTGGGGCTGAGCCGAGCCCTGCACAGCCAACACCTCGCCTGGCCACCCTGGGGTTTGCAGGGGTGTATGCATCCTGGAGGAAGGACACAGGCAGCGTGTGCACGCACCCAGGGAGGACAGAAAGTAATGTAGTGGTGCGTCCATGTAGTCAGCCCCCGTTTTGGGAAGGGGCCATTAGGTCGAGGGGGCAGGTAGAGTTGGGGCAGCAGGCTGGAGGTGGGGAGGGGATCATCTTTGGAAACCTCCCTAGGAGGTTTTGTAGCGGTTAGCTCCTCTGTGTGACTGCTGCAGCAAGTGGGTGTCTGTCCCAGTGCAACCAACCACCACTTGCAGCATGCTATGTGCTCTGGTCTTGCTATGTGCAGGGCAGTAGAAAGCTCAAGAACAGACCCTGACCACGCGTGAAGACCAGACCCCTGCAGTGATGGCAGCAGGGAGGACATGGGATGGAGAGATTTATGCCTAGGGTCTGGCAGCAGGCTGACGTGGGGCTGGCAGAGCAGGGGCCAAGCCCTGCCTGCCCCAGCCATCCCTCACTAGTTCCATGGGTACCTGGGCTCCAGGGGACCTGCACTGGCTCCCAGATGGTACCCCCAGGCTTCAGGAGCACAGCTGTGGATGCATAGATACTTCGCTGCTCCCTGTGCTCCCACAGCTAAAGATGGATTGCATGAATCAGCACAGGGAGCCAAAGACCCCAAAAACAGTGCTCTGGAGAGGTGTGGGAGTACCGGGCACGGGTAGTGGCAGGGAGCTGCAGGAGTTTGGGTTAGCAGGGGCTGGTTTCTGCAGGCAGGCCCCAGCAGTTGGCCCCCAGCAATGCTGGGTGATGGTGCTGCAGGGGTTTAGCTGGCAGTTTTCATTTTTGGGGATTTCCCTGCAGCCCTGCTCCATCCTGGGGGCTGGGTATGGTGAGGGGCAGAGCAGAGGGATCAAAGGGGCGGGGGAGAGGAGCAGCTCGTGAGTTGTGGGTCATTATCTGTTATTAACATCTGTAATCTCCCAGAGAGCAAACTGAGATTTACAGCCTGTTATTAGGCTGTTACTCAACCTGTTGTGCAACAGCTCAATTTAAAAAAAACTGAATGTGATTAATAGCCTGCTAATAAGGGGGAAATCTCTCCTATTTAATTCAAACAGCCTCTGCCTGGGCACTCCAGGAAGATATCTCTTAGCCCAGATTCCCAGGCTGGCTGATGGACTCCTGCTGGGATCTCCGTCACTGGGGACCCCTCATGCCACAGGACATCAGAGCTGGATGGGGACCCTGGGCATCAGCAGGTGCTGCTCGCCCCATCAGATCTGGGCTCTGGGGTCCCAAAGGCATCAGGATGCCGTCACAACCTCCTCCCAGCACTGGCTCCATGTGAAGTGGGGTCCCAGCTAGTCCCTGGCTGTGCCCCGTGGCCACTCTCTGGAAAAGGTGGAAACTCTGAGTCAGCTGCGGTTCTTATCCAAGCATCTCACCTTTTGTTTGGCAGTGACTCGCACCTGACTCACTTTGACCCCACAGCTTCCTGCCCTCCCGCCTTTCACTGCCTGTGATCCAGAGGGTGCCCTCTGCCCCCAGACATCCCTACCCTGGCTACAGCTTCACCTCTTGGCTCCCACCCCCTTTTCCAGGCATCTGAACCACTCCTGCCTGTAAACACCTCCTTGGCCCTGAGACCACCACACTGCTAGTACTCCTTGGTTCCCAAACACCTCTGCCCTGTCTCTTCACCTTTCCAAGTCATCCCTTGGTAGGACAAGGATAAGCAGGCAAGTGTCACATGGCCATTTCCCCAAAACCAAATCTCTGGGCACTATTTTCATCCCACCTGGATCCCAAGGACCTGTCCCTGATCCAGGAGGGGGTCATTGGCACAGTCACAAGTGGAAGAGAAGGTGCCAACAACCCCCTTGCGCTTTGCAGCCTGGACTCACCCTCTGCCGTGCATTCTGTCGATGGCCTCACTCCGCTGGCTTTTGACCCGGTGACTGAACACCATGGTTAATTGGATTGTGGCCAGCCCTGTTCCTGCCCCTGCTACCAGCCCAAGTCCTGCCTGCGCTCCTGGGATGCTCCAGGAAAGCTGCCAGCTGGGACCCACCTCTCTGCAGCCTTTCTCTCTCCCTGCAGCATTAAATCCCTTGGCCTCTTCCCTTTGGGCACATGCTGGCCCTGCCCAGAGGGATGCACAGGCTCTGCCCTGGGTGGAGAGCATGGGTGCCCAGGAGCTGCTGCCATCTGCTGCTGTGGGGTCTTCTCCATCTCCAGTTGAACGCAACATCGCCTGCAAATGCTGGTACTCCAGGTCTTGCCAGCAATAGTTGGTCTCCAGGGCTCTCCTCTGCCTGGCCCGGGGTGGTTGGAGGCACATGGCAATGGAGAAGCAGCTCTTGCCACCTCCAGACAACACCTTGGAGGACTAGGGGGTTCCTGGGCACCTTCTTCCAGCAGCATGAGGTCAGTTTGGGAGCAAACACCCCTGGGGAGGGCTGAGGCTGGGCTGGAGGGCCTGGAGGGCTGTGGGGGCACAGACAGCATCCATGGGCACCAGGGCAGTGGCATGTCACAGTGGGACACACAAGCTTGGAGCTTGGGTCCCCACTTCCCACACCCCACCACCCTGCAAACTCAGGCAGCTTGTCTTCACACTGCTCAGCCAGTGGAGCTGTCACCTGCCACCATCACCCAGAGTGGGGCTGTGGCAGGCAGGGGCTGAGCCCATGGCCCCTAGGTTCTCAAAAGCATCCCAGCCAGCACCTGCTGCCATCTGGGCAGGTGGCCGCACTGTGCCATCCTGCCACATGGTTGCTTAACACTGCAGAGGAGGGCGAACTGAACCCGTCCCGGCCACCCCCACACTTAATTAGGGCCTTCGCAGCGCCTCGTCAGCAGGGCGCACTTGCTGCCCTGGCCGAGCGTCGTTGCGCGCAGCGTGGTGCACGCGGCGCTGGAGCCCTGCCGCGCTGGCAGGCCTGGCCCTGCCTGCATCTCACGTGGCATGGCGGCCAAGCTGCATTTTCCACATTCCTCACAGCTCTGAGTCACCGGCACCTCTGCTGCCAAAACCTTTACCCGCGCCCGGCCATGCCGGCAGCCTGTGCTGGCTCCAGCGTCTGCGCACAGCTCCGCGCAAGGCAATCAGTGCCTGTCCCTGTACGGACTCTCTGGGGTGCCCTCCCCTGCCCTGGACCCCAGCAGCACGGGGCAAATGCTCCTTCCCCGCCCTGGGAAAGCTTTGATGCTGGGGGTCCTGCACCCCATGGGGAGCCAGGAAGCAGCCACCCTTGTCACCTTTGCCCCAGGCAGCCTGGGGAAGGGGTTTGCATCCTCTGCTGTTGCTCCAGGCCACAGCACCCCGCCTCTGGGCACTGCACTCAGCCTCGCTAACCTCCTGCCCCAGCTCACCGCGCCTGACTCTTTCAAAGAGCACAGCGGTGCTGCCAGCAACCTCACCCTGCCAGCAGCCAGCCCGCCCCAGCCCCAGCCCCTGCTCGCGGCCACCTGCACTGCCCCACATCCCCACCTGGGCATGCCAGGAGTGTCACCCTCGGGCACCAGGGATGGCCCAGCACTTGCAAATGTAGCTGCCACCGAGGCCTCAGGTGCATGGGAAGTGCTTGGCTGGTGGCCCCGGGGTATCAGGGAGGCCACAGGGATAGGGTTCAGAGGGAGCGGGCACTGGGTGCCTGGTGGGGTCAGCACAGGGTGAGGATGCTCCCTGCCCTGCTCCAGCAACCTGGGTCTGCCACCCTCCCTGCCTCCTGCCCTAGCCATGGGTTGGGCGTGTCCAGGGTCTCCCTGCAGCCCCCTGCCTGTCAGGGTGCATGGGGCCCCCACCATACATCCCGCCTGGCAGCCCCTTAGGTTGGCTCACTGTCCACAAGGAGCACGAGTGGCTCTCCCACCACCTGCGCATCCCTCCTGGCACAGCACTCCCCAAATCTGCTCTGGGGCCCAGCAAAGCTGCGCCGGGGATTGCTGAGGCCTGGCCCAGCACTGGGGTGAGGTGTGACCCTCCGACATGGCAGCAAATCCTACCCTGGGTGCCCTCCCACAGGACTGTGGGCTCATGCTGGTGCCAACATGTGCTGTGGTTTTTGCTGGGCCATGGCTGAGCCCAGGGCAGTGTGGCCACGTGGGTGGAGGCCACGTGGGTGGACGACAAGTCCAGGCAGCTGGCGTGTCACAGCACCTTGTCAGCCCCATGCTGGGACAACCATGGGGGGGAGCAGCTGGGTGGGTGGTTGGTGTGCATGGGGGATGTACAGGAGCGTGGAGATGTGTGGTCTGGGGGTGTCCGTGGGAGTGCGCCACGTGTCCATGTCCCCGTGTGGCGTGCGGGTGCGTACAAACCTGAACTGAGCCGTGGGACAGGGGGAGGAGTGGGGTGTGTGGGCATGTGGGGGGTTTGCGTATGTGACGGGTGTGGACATGGGGCATGGGGGGTGGAATCCATGGTGTGGGGTCTGGGTGGGCTATGCATGGATGTGGTGGGTGTGCATGGTGTGTATGCCTGTTGTAGGGCAAGTATATACTTGTGCAGGGTGTGCATGCATGTGAGGGGTACGTGTGCATTCAGATGGGGCATTTGCAGGGTGCATGTGTGTATGGGGGACACTGATGTATGCACAGTGTGTTTGGTGGTTGCATGTATGGGGAGGCCTGTGCATGCATACGGGACATGCAGGGGTGTGCACAATGCTTGCGAGGGGGACAGTGGGGGAGCATGAATCTATACATAGGGGTGCGCACTGCAAGGTGCACATGGTGTCAGGGTGCATGTCTGTCCACCTGCGCTGCATGCACACACATGCAAGCGTCCCTGGTAGCAGTTCCCTGCACCGTGGTGTGCCGGTGAGAACCGCCAGCTCACTTGGCAGCGGGTTGGTGAGCTCTCGTGCGAGCAGGTGGCTGGGGAGCCGCCCTGAGCCCTTCCTGGTGCCTCTCCCCAGAGAGGTGGCTCCAAGCCGTGACACAGGGGCCAGGCTGTCTCTTTCCGGCACTTTCCCAGCCTGTCAGGCCAGTCGTGTTGCGTCTTGCTGCGATTTCCCGGATGGCTGCTTGGCACCTGCCTCTTCCCCATCCGGATGGGCAAGTTCCTGGAGCACCAAGCTGGGGCAACACATCGCCCTGGCCCCTGCCCTGCCTCCCCAGCCCCACCCCCAGGCTCCAGCATCCCACCCCAGTTCTGGCCAGCTCCCTGGGGTGCCACAGCCACCCTGCCTGGGTGATGTTGAGCGGGTGGTGAAGGAGCGGGGCTGCGACCGCCTGCGGCAGGCGGGCACTGAGTCACGCCAGGGTTGGGAGGCGCACGGAGAAACCTGCCGCCCCTCCACCGGGTGGTTGGGGCGGCTGGACTGGCTGGGCAAGTCAGGCCCGGGCGGGCAGCACGGGTGCCGTTCATTTGCCACCACAGCTGGAGGACGTGCTGGGAGGATCGGTGCTGGTGGGGACAGGCATGTCCTGGTGCAGGAGCCCAGGGTGAGGCACCCATAGGGGCTGGGCAGGAGGGCAGGGGCTGCCCAGGGCTGGGACCTGGGCGTGCAGAGCCAAGCTGGGCTGGGTCCAGTGAGCTGGGCTCTCCCACTGTACAGGATAGTACCAGCTACATGGGGATGCTCGTCCTTGGAGAGAGGCCAAACCTTTGGCCAAACTCACTTCGCCCATGGAAAACCCCTTCCCGCCCAGAGCTGCCTGCAACTCCGTGCCAGTGGTGAGGACACGGTTTTGAGCAGAGGGTGTAGCCATGGCCACAGGCAGGCACATGGGAGCCGCTTGCTCTGCTGAGCCCTGCTGTGCCTCGCTGTCCCCACAGCTTGCCCAGGGCACCTCAGGCTGTGCCACCACTCCTGCCCCAGCAGGACAGCTCATGCACCTGCTCACCCACCCCTCCTTCTGCACATGGGGAAGCCAAGGCAGAGAGCATGGCAGAAAAGACATGCTGGATTAAGCCCCAGAGAAGCCACAGGCACAAAGCCAGCAGCCCTGCCCAGCCCCACGCAGTCCCAGAACATTCTTCAGGGAGATCTGGAGTGTGGGGCTTGGGCACTTTGGCAGTGCCAGACCCATTTCAGGGTCCCCAGCAGCCAGGGGGGACTCCTGGCCATGCTGGGAAGGACACAGGCTCTTGGCCAGGGCCGGGGAGGTAGAGGCCCCCAGGCACCGCGACCTGCTCCGTTTATTCCCACAACTGGTGATTAGCATTGCTGCCAGGGTCTGTAATTAACTGCAGCTCTCCCCACACGGAGCAGGGGCTGCCTGAGAAGCACAGGGGCAGTCAAGGTCCCCGTGGGGCAAATCCCTGGCAGGGACACAAGGGACCTCTGGGCTAGAAGCTCCCCCTGGTACCCTCACCAGGCCCAGGGGCTGCATCCCCACTGGGGGGATGGAAGGACTCCCTTCACCCCAAGCCTTTCTGGGAGCTACTGCACAGGGTGCTGGGTGTAAGAGCATGAGGTAAGTGATGGGGGCATGCATGGGGCAGCCCATGGGATGGCGGAGTGAGGCTGGCGAGCCCCACTGCTGAGTTGGAGTCTCCTCCCTGAGCAAGTGAGGCTGGATCCTGGCTGGCGGGGATAGAACCCCACAGCGCCAGGAGGCTGGGCCCGTGAGCTCAGCTCTCCATCCCTAATGAATTCCCTCCCATCCTTGCCATGCCATCTGGTTAATGAGCCCCATAGCTCCTGCTGGGAAGGTGCTGGGAACCGAGTCCTGCTGCAGCCATAACCCTTCTCCTCCTGGGCTCCTGAAGCCTGCCCTGCACACTCTCCTTGCCAGCACCCAGAGGATGAGGATCCACCAGCTATGGGGACCCAGATTTTGGGGCCACTGTCGAGTCCGGATGCCCTGGCAGAGCCAGGGTATGCCCAGTTCGCATAGTCCCATCCAGTGCCACAGGTGTCCTGGGGAGTACGGTGGGGGAGTTGGGGCGGCCATGTTGGGGAGACCCAAGAGTTGTTGTGGTCCATGCAGGGCAGCAGAGTGGGGCTGCAGGGACAGGGGGCAGCGGGGTGGAGGTGCAGGGATGGGGGTGTGGCAGGGGCCAGGCTTTACCCTGGAGTGGGTATCTGAGGACAGCTCTGCCCACCACAGCCAGTGGAGATTGCTTGGCAGGGCCAGGGTCTGCCGTGGTGTAAAGAAGCAAGTGCATTGACCCAGATGGGACAATAGCGATTTGCACTGCTGGAGGAACCTACTCCTGGGTGCAAGAGGGTGGCAGAGCCTAGCACACCTGCACATACATGTGCATGGGGCTGTACATGCCTGGCACACAGTGACATGCAGAGCATAGGTTGATCCCCTGCAGCAGCATCTGGGCGGCATCTGCCCTGGCCTGGCTCCAGTGCCAGGGGATCGCAGCAGTGTCTAGGGCAAGGATGCTGGACATCAATGCCCCAACAAGCCCGTGTTGTCCCTGTTGTCCCCCATGCTGGCCCGCTGGGGCCCTCACTCTGTGAGTGATGCTCACTCAGGGCCAGGACAGGTAGAGCAGGATCCCTGCCCCAGCCTGTCATTTGGGCTCTAATTGGATCCCCTGCTGTTCCCCTTCATCAGGGCTGAATGAGGGGCTGGATAGAGGGGGTGTGATTATCAGGGCAGGGGGCTTGCTCTGGGCACAGGGAGGCTTCCTTGGGCTGCGTAATGACAGTCTTTTGTCGCCTCTGCTCCTGCCCCCGACAGAGGCAGGTGGATGAGGATGCCCCGGGCAAAGAGTGGGTACCAAAGGGCTGAACTCAGCAACTCCCGGACGTTCTCACCCCCCCGCAGTGCTGTGCTAAGGGGATGCCTCAGCTGCAGGAGCCTGTCTGGGGACCCAGGACCCTGGCTGCAGCTCAGCTGCACAGCCACAGTGTGTGGGCTGTGGGGGTGTCCCCAACACTGTCACCCCCAGGCCTGGGGATCCTGGTTGCAGCTGGGAAACCCATCCCACCATCATGTCCTGTCTTGGGACACCACATTTCTGGTGGCCAGGGTGTAGTCAGCATGGAATGGATGCCTGGACAGTGGGCTCCAGCCTGCATCAGTCCAGGCCAAAGCAGCATGGGGTGCAGAGATGAATGGAGCCAGTTGCTCACCACACTGCTCACCCATGCAGGGGCCAGCACGGGGGCACATATCAGCTGGCACCACTGGGGACACATATTCGAGCCCATGGCTGCTGGGACCCAGGTACAGGGTCTGGCTCTGCATGGGCTTAGCTGGGTGCTGTACCTGGCAACAACCAGGCAGAGCTGGCAGAGGAGCAGGACTGGCTCCCACCCTGCTGTGGGTGCTGAGGGTGCTCTCAGGCCTTTGGGGACAGAGGTGTAGGTCCCCACCTTAGCCAAGCTCACACAGTCAGTGCTCAGACACGCTTCAGCCCTGCTGGGGTCCTGCACCCTGTGAGGCTTCAAGGACATGGGAAGCCCAGGCTGGACACAGGGTGTGCACAAGCAGCACCCTGCAGTGGGACCCCAGTGCACCCAGGACACAGGGTGGGCACCGTGCCTGTAGCCTAGCAGACAGGCGGGTGGAGAGGCAGACAAATTGCGTGCGATGGGCTGGGGATAATTCACTGCTCCCAAGGAGAGAAATCCTCCACCTGGAAAGGAATCTGCCCCCCTCCACCCTCAGCCCAGGAGGCTGCAGGGCCCGGAGGGGCAGGGAGGGGTGTGCAGGTGGGCTGCTGCGCCATGAGCTGTGGGAAAAGGCTGTGCCAGGCAGTGCTGAGAGGGCTGAGAGCCGGAGCAGCTCGAGTGCTCATGGGGATAGTATAACCTGCATGCCCCAGCCCATCACCACTGCATTAGGGAAGCTGGCTGCATGGCAGGCCCTGGCATGAAGAAGCGCCTTTGCCGAACACCTCTCTTGTCTTAGCATCTCCCAGGGGAAGCAGCGTGTTCCCCTGCGGGTGTCCCAGCCCTGGGGCTGCTGAGTGTGCACAGACACGTGTGTGCATGTACACATATGTATGAGCATGAGCACATAGACTGTGTGCATGACACATCTTCAGTCAGGGCTAATTAGGTAGTGAACCAATCAGCAAGCAACCTTCCCTCATTGACTTTCTGGGAACAGCAAAGGAGACAGGCGAGAATCAGTGGGAACAGAGGTCACCCCCCAGCATCCCTCCCAGCTACCCCTGAGCCACAAGAAGCCTCACACCAGGGTTGGGGATAGAAGTCTTCTGGGTGGAGCCGGGGAAGCTTTCCCCATCTTCAGCCAGGTACCCCCATCCCTGTGCCCTCTGTCCCCAGATCTCTGCCTCCCTTGGGAACAGACTGAGTTCCTGAGGACAATGGTCTGGCGAGGATGCTGGAGCAGGCTGCCAGGCTGGAGGAGGTCAATGCTAAGCCCGGTCCCATGCAGCTCGGTGACCTCAGCTCCCTGGGGTGGATGGACACACCGGGGAGCATGGGGACACCCCACCGAGCCAAGGGCATGTGTGGCGATGCCAGGCAGCCTGCCTGCAGCAGGTAGGACTGCAGTGGCATGTGTGGTCCTCTCCCCAGCACGGCCGCCCTCCCCTGGCAGTCCCCCTGCCGTCTTGCCCCGCACAAACATTCCCTCACTCCCAGCCACAGTAAATATTGTTGCAGGGCAAATAGTGAATCAGCCCCCTTTGTTCAAGTGCTGCTGGCAGCTCTGGCTTGTTCGACTGCTGTTTAATGACCCTCCAGTTGTGTACCCTGGAGCTACTCATTAACCCCGGGCTGCAGATGGTGAAGAGGATGGATTCAAGCCAGCCAGAAAGAGTTTGCCAGTGCTGGGGACCAGCTCCAGGCAAACTCTGGTGACCTTTTACCAGAAGCGGACGTGCCAGAGGTTTTCCCTCACACTTCTGCAAGGTGTGGCCAACCTGCTGTCTGCGCAGCGTATCTGCAGCCCCATGGGACCCCACAGCACAGCATGGCACAGCTTAGTAGGGTTTCACTCAAGGCAGCATCCCCAGGCTCCTGGGCCGGCTATGGGTTGCAGAGGAGCTGCTGACTCTTGCAGAGGAATGCTTGAGCCCCCATGTGCAGCACAACGGTTGGAGAGTCCTCAGGCTGAGAGCCATGCAGTGGAGGGACATGCAGCACAGCTTGGGCAGGTTGGTTAGGACTGGGTGGAAGTGAGTGGTGGGAGACCCTGAGAGGTGCAGGGTGCAGGACAGGGGCTGGAAATGGGCGGCTGGGGAAGGATTGGGAGGAACAGGACAAAAACCTGGCCCAGAGTACAGAGATATGGGCAGGTGAAGGCACAGAGCTGCCGCTCTGGCCTTGATGCCGTCCCAAGAGCTGCAGAGAGGCTGTACCTCCTATAGAAAACTGTCATTCCCAGGGGTCACCCTCAGAGCCTCAGAGCTCCCCACCAGAGGAGCTGGGAGAGGGCAAATGCACCTGGGTGTGCACATGTTGGTGACAGCATGGGGTGACTCCACAGCAGCGGTGCTGGGACGTTCACGGTGGGCAGGCAGGGCCAGGGCTGGGGCCACAGGAGCCTCCTGCCAGTGCTGTGGGGCTGCTCCTGCCCCTCTGCCTGGTTCTCACCTCCCATTCACTTGGCCCCAGCACCTCCAGCTCCATCCCACATTGTAGTCTGGCTCCTCCCCCTATTGTGGTCCTGGCCCCACTCCTCATTGTGGCTCTGGCCTTGCTCCACAGTGGCCCCATGGTAGCTTGTCCCCAAGGGGCAGTGCCAGCACAGCCCGGGGACTCCCTACACACCAGCTCTGGGGCTGGGCCAGCAGTGCCTCAGGATCCCCAGGGCCACAGCAGCAGTGGCACAGGTCCCCAGGGCCAGGTGGGTGGTGCCCCACGCGAGCCACAACAGGTGCCAGGATGCCAACCCCACTGCCCTTTGTCCTCACACAAGGCTGTTCCTAGGGCATCAGGCACACAGGGCTGGGGCCATTCCTGCTCCCACAAGCAAACAACCAAAGTTGACATCTCCAGAGGGGCAACAGCACCTGCTGGACCTTTTCCTGTGGGGGCCCAGTGGGATTGAGGCAGGGTCATGGCATGAACAGGACCCTGTCCCCCATCCCCATCAGGCAGTGCAGGACCCAGCTGTGCTGCTGGCAGAGGGGATAGCCCAGGGAGGACTGTAGGGACTACGTGGGGTGCCCAGCACACTGGAGTGAGGCTGCCAGGAAGGCCCTGATAAACATCTAGCCTCTCTGTTTATTTATGACCGAGGATATTTATACCACAAAGTCCTTTAAATTTAGCCGGGGACACACCCAGGCACCATCCAGTGCTGACGGACGTGGGGGAGCTCCCAGCACAGCCCACATCGGCATGGATGGTGGGTGCACCAGCAGCACCAGGTGTGCCCCAGGAGCGGCACCCCCAGGACCAACACCCACTGTGGGGTGTGAGGCCCAGAAACACAGCTGTAGGGGCCACAGCGCTTCTCATGGAGGCAGGATGAGGCCGGGATCCCAGAGGGACCGGGCTCCTGGGGATGATGGCACAGGCTCCATGCACATACAGTGAGATGCCAGTGCCACCGGGGCAGATCCACATCTCCCAGACCCCAAAGCACCCTGGGCCAAGCTGGCACCTTCCTGTCCTGGTGCTCAGTGCCGCGCTGGGCTGGTTGCAGGGTCAGAAACAACCTTTGGGCTACATCTCGAAATTACGGCTCAGAGCTCAGACACAGCTGGGCTTGGAGCAGTCCCTGGGCACGCTGCGCCGCCCCGTCTCCACAGGCTTTAGCCCCTGTGCCCATGTCCCCTGTCCCTTCCAGCCGCTGGTCCCGGGCCGGCGGAGCCGTGCCGGAGCATCCCCCGCCCGGGCGCGGTGTCTGCCTCCCTCTGCTGGCAGCAGGGCACCGGCTGCTCCCCGCCACCGCCCCCCGGCTCACCGAGCTGCGGGGTTCGCAGTCTCTCAGCCCCAGGGCAGCACTCCTGCTGTCCCCTGCCAGCCAGGCCCGCTGCCCCCCTCCTTCCTCTCCGCCCAGCTTTGGGTGAAAAGCGGAATTTTGTTCCCACGGAGTTTCCGGCTGCTCGATGTGTCGGTCTGTCCTTGTCACTATGGCATCATCTGCAGAGTTTAATCAGCAGTGGCTTGGCATTGCCCCTGCCCCACATGAAGGGCAGAGCAGCCTCCAGGCACCCACAGGACCCATGTCCCATGTGGACCCTCTGAGAGGTGCAGTGGGCACTCACCCGAGCATCCCTCGGCACTTGCAGCCCTGTGCTGTGTGGCTTTGCCATTGTGCTCATTGTACCAGACCACTTGCTGGGCTCCCAAGTGTCTTTATCAAGTGAATTCCTTGTCTCCAAAAGGGACCCAATAGGTTTGGACAGGCGAGGTCAAGTTTCCACGAGGCAAAGGCAATGTGCTTTAGGATCCCTACCCTTTCAGTCTTTATCAGTTTCCTCTGTTCCTCCAGGACAGATGTGATGCCCACCAGCCTGTGATTGCCCTTGACAGCAAAGACAGCCTCATGTCCTTCCATAACCGTGCTGTGTCTCATCCCGCTCAGGCACTGAGCCTTTCGGCTGCAGCTTGTCCTAAAATCCCTGCCTCCTGGACCACAAAAGCTCATAAACGACGTCTCTGAGGAGCGGGATATCAGAGCCGACCAGCCTGAACAGGGTCTGCATGCCTCAGCATCCCACCCCACCCCATGGGGACCATGCACCCAGATACACCCCTGGCCTGGGCCATCCCTCCCAGCCTTTTGCGGCTGTCCCTTCTGTCCCCTGCTTCCCTCCCTGCTGCCAAGTCACATTAAGAGCTGCAAAGACACACGGCAGGGCCAACCGAGGTGTGTGTCCCAGGGACAGGCAGCTCTGCATGGCAGAGCCTGGCCATGCCTGGATGCTGGCTGTCCCTGTCCCCAGGCATTCTTGGAGCTTGTTTTCAGGCTCGGGGACACTCTCAGCAGCACAGGGAAGGGATATCTGGATTTTATCTGCTGTGAACAGCTCCGAAGGGAGCCAGCCCACAGCTTTACACGTGGAGCTCCTGCAAGGTCTCCTCAGGGACACACGAGCAGTCGTGGGGATGATGGGTGCCCGGCTGCGGTGGAGCACCGGCACACACGAAGCGTGGGGCACCCCAAGAGGAGACAGCCCTTGTCTCTGCCGGCGGCGGAGGTGCAGGGGACCCACGCCGGGCTGCCCCCACAGCCTGCGGGAGACAGAACCCCTGAGGGTGCCGCGGGATCCGGCCCCGCCTGCTTTGCCGGCGGCTGCAGTGAGCAGCCTCTGTCCGCAGAGGGAGCCCGGCCCCTTCCCAGCCCCCCGGGTGGTGGGGGCACACTCGGGCTCCCGGCTCTCCCCGCCGCGCTTCGGCCCTCCCCGCCAAGCTCCGGCCCCTCTGCCCGTGCGATGGCAGTGTGGGTTCTCAGCACCAGCCAGGTCCCCCGGGGTCCCTTCTGCAGGGGCCGTGAGAAGGGTGACCCCCACCCCAAGCCTGGTTGGGTCCCACCATGTGGTGTCTGTGAGAAGCCCCTGCCTCCATCCTTCCAGGCCTGCGCTGGGGAGACCCCCCAGCCACTTAGGGGGTCCCCAGGTCCATGCCTGCAAGCAGCAGCCATAGAACCCACTCATCTCCACCAGCACGAGGAATTTTACCTGCCCTGGGGTCTGTGGACTTCAACTGAGCCCTCCAGCCACACCCTCCCTCTCTGGCACCCCCACTCCAAAAACAGCTAGTGTTTATTTTGCACCAGAACATGCTGGTTTGTTGTGATCCCAGTTAGAAAGGCACTCATACTCTTTAAGTATCATATAAAATGCCATTTATTAGAGCTCACACTATAGAGAGACTAGTATAGATAATCTTAGATCCCTTCAGATGCCAGGAACCCCAAGCAGCTCAGCATCAAACAGACCTCCAATTCACGTGCAGCATGCCGTGCAGACCCCATCAATGGAAAGGGTTATCCCATTGCGGTCATTTGAGCTAATATTGAGTTTTCTTAGAGGAAAACAGCCGTATTCGTAATTTCTACTGCCAAAGATGGTCATTTGAGCACTTCTTGCTGCTGTTCCAGGTAAACACATAGATACACATGTGGCAGGTACCAGGTATGAGCTCCCTGCAGAGTCCTCTGTTACAGCCTGGCTTCTCACCTGGCTGAGCTTACCCCGCAGCCAGAGGATGCCCCAGCACAGGTCTGGGCCTGCTCAGGCTTGTTGTTACATGGGTCACTAACTCCCCAGTGTACCATGGTCTCCCGGCCAGGACCACAGCAGCACCCTGGCTGGAGTGGGGTGTCAGAGCCGCAGGGAGCTGTGCTATTCCCACACCATCACTGCATGCCCCACGCTGCCACACTCCAGCCCCAGGGACACTTTGCTGAATTCCCCACAGGGAATTTCAGCAGGGGTCAGAGGCATGACGTGGTGGAGGATGGGTGAGAGGACACTTCTCCGTGGATGGTTACACCATGTGTACGCCCCAAGGGGAACCGAAACCCCTGTGTCATGCAGGATGGAGCACTTTGGGGTGAGCTGGCCAGGCAGTACCTCGTCCTCCTTGCTGCCCTCAAGGGTGCAGAGGAGATGGGCTTGGGGCTGTCCCCAGGGACTTGCGTTGGCAAACGTCACACGTGGGCAAGTGCTGGCTGCTGCTTTGCCAGGCTGATGCAGCCATTGTCGTCTGCCCCTCACCACCATGCACTCTGTGGGAAAGCCACAACCCCGCACCCCAGAGATGCTGCCCAGCCCGGACCCAGCAGCCAGGCATGATTTACACTCAGCTGCCTGCCTGCCCACAGCTCCCCGGGGGATGCAGCACTGGCCCCAGGCAGGGCAGCAATGCAACCTCCTTTTGCCAGGGCCCATGAGCTGGCTGGCCAAGCCACAAAGGGGGACGTGGCGGCAGAGAGATGTGAGCCTGGTCCCTGTCTATGGCTGGCTGGCTTCTGGCGTGGCGGGGACAGGGGGACACCCTGCAGCGTGTGGCTGGCTGCAAGTTGCAACAGGAGCCGGGAGCAGCTCTGTGAGCCCTGACCAGCCTCTGGACACCAGCTATCCCCATTTGGGGAGCAAAGGTGGGTTTGCAGAGCCCAGAGTTGCAGCCCCACACCCTTCCCGGGCAGAGCACCCATGGGTGCACCAGGGCAGGGCAGTGCTCAGGGGTGACAGTCCCTCGGGTGATGCTCATCCCAGCCTGGGGTGGTCAGTGGCCAGCAGCCCATGGGCTGAATGCTCCAGCAGGACGGCAGCCACCTCCAGCTGCTCCAGGTCCATGGGGTGCTGTCATGGGATAGCTCCCAGCAGCCAGGCAGCGGGGGGAGTGGGGACAGCTATTTTGGGCAGCCCAAGGCACCCCAGCTGTCGTGCTCACTGCAGCACAAAGCCTGCACCAGGGCAGGGACCCGGGTGCTGCCATAGGCAGCATTAAGGGAGGTGCCTGTGCTTCCCATGGGGTCCCCAGCACCCTGCTGCCTCCTGCACCCAGAGGTGAGCCATATCCCAAGGACAACGTGGACTGGTGCAGAGCTGACATGGGTGAGGCTGAACCCATCCAGACAGCTCCATGCCTCCCAGCCATCTGCGACCAGGGCAGAGGGAGGAACAGCAGCCTCAGGACCTGCAGCCAAAATACAAGCTCCCAGCAATGGAGTCCTTGTCTGTGCTGAGAGCTGTCCGTGCTGGCCACCGTGTCTGCGGTGTGAAACACGAGCCTTGCACTGCAAGCTGGGTGCCGCATGTGCCACTGAGGTAGGGTGCAGGGAGGGCAGCATGGGGCAGTGTGGGGACCTGGCTTCATCCCCTGCAGCCACTGGCACTGGGTTACTGTGTGTTTGCCCACAACCTCACTGCCCATCTAAGCCTGAGCCTCCCTCAGGCTGGCTGGATCCTCCACGAGGGACTTTTCCCAGGCCACTAGCAGGCACTGGCGTGGAAAGTCCCCAGGAGCTGTGCCTGTGCTGCTGGGGACACAGGTCCCCGTGGCCAGGAGCAACGATGCCTGCGGCATCTCCTCCCATCCCCAACACTACTTGCCTGCCCTGGCACTCGCCCAAGCCACAGCACTCAGCTGAAGCCTGAAGCCGGAGGGAGCGTGAGCTGCTGGCAAAGCCCAGGGCAGGGGCATGGCAGGGCCCAGGGGGGAGCTGAGCCCAGGGCCGGGTGAGGGGCAGCTCTTGGCACAGCAGGGACAGGGGTCCCGGGACGCAGGGGGGTGACAGGGCAGGGGTATGGCACTGCCACACAGCGTTGCAAACATGCCAGTTCTTTGCTGGGCGGCAAGGCAGCTCTCATGAGGTGACTTCAAATTTCTGGCAATTCAGGGACAATTCTGGGGGCTTTCCAAGTGCTTTGATACCATCATGGGAGCTGTGGGGTGGGAGATGACATGCTGTCATGGACCAGTTCCTCTCCCCATGAGCTGGGCAGGATGAAGAAGACATGCAGGGGAGAAAAGGTGGGAAAGCTGGAAGGGCAAAACACGAGCTGGTGGCTCTTGCCTGGAGCTTCCCCTGCCACATTGTGGGGTCCTTCATGATAATGCAGGGGAGGCTGTACCATCCCCGGAGTGGGCACATCCAAACTGTGTGGGGACTTCTACCTCCATCCCCCCGTCATGATGGCAGAGGGTGTGCCCTGCCAGCCCGCTCCCTCTCCAGGCTGCAGTGCTCAGGTGGGAAGCTCGGGGGCTGAGAGGTGCATCAACCCAGAGCACATGGTCCCCTGGTCTTTGCAGCTACCCAAGCAGCCAGTCTCCTTCAGGGCCGGCCTGCAGCCTGGGGATCTGGGAGCTGCTTTCAGGAAGCTGGTTTAAAAGAAAACTGGTTGATTTTGGTGAAATACCATCATGCCAATGCTGAACCTTGCCCTCCCCCTGCCTCCCACCCCACAACACACGCAAGCACTAGGGGTGTGGATCCAGGGCAGGGAGGGCAGGGATCCCCCAGCTCTGCACGCAGCATCCCACTGGTGGGGAGACCTCAGGGCCAGATCCAGACCCAGTAGTGCTGGGACTCACAGCGCTCGGAAAGCAGGTGGAGATGCAGCCCTGGGGTCCCGGCAGGGAGGTGCACAGCCAGCCCCCATGCTGGGCACATGGTGGGGCAACGTTAAATCCTGTTGCCTGTGGTGCACCCCCAAACTCAAGAACAAGCTCTGGACCACGCCAGGGCTCTGAGCACCTGGGGATCACCACAGCCCCATGCCACAGGCCTGGCACGTGGGAAATCTCCATAGATTGCTGGCATTTCGCCTGGCCCAGCCCTCTCTCAGGTGCTGGGAGCTGGCATTTCCTCCCCACACTTTACCCCTCTGGATCCCTGCCCATATTTGCCCGCAGTTTCCCAGGCAACAGCACCCATGGAGATGGGAGAGGAGAGGCCATGCTTCCGAGGTGGAAATGCCACCCACATGCAGACCCATGTCCCCCATAGAGATGCCACAGCCACCAGGAGGTGACTGCACCTGCCACGGGGGGAAAGCCACCAGCCCCACAGATTTGAATGGCACCAGGGAAGGGGTGCTGTGGCATCATCCCCACCACCCTGCAGGGAATTGGGGGACACTGTGACACCTGTCAGCTTAGAGGAAGGATGGTGAGGAGGGAAGGAGATGGGTGCCCCAAAGTGGGGAATGGGGGATGATTGCTACCTGGTGGGGAGCAACGGATGAAGAGGACATGAGCACAGGCTGGAGGCTCACACCCATTCTGCATCGCTTTGGCACTGCAGCCTCCCACTCCACGGATGACATTTGGCCTCTGTCCCTGCTGAGGCTCCAGGCACCATGAGGCCCCGGGGAAGCCCTGACTGGCACAGCAGGGCCATGGCCAAACCACGGTTGCACAAAGTGCCCAGGCTCCTGGGGAGGAGGCATTTACACCCCAGGTGCAGGGTGCTGCAAGGGCACTGCAGCATCTTCGAGGCTGCAGGGGGGCAGGAGAAGCTCCTCGCTGACCTGCCAGGGGCTGCAGGGCCCCTCCTCCTGTTTCCCCAAGTCGAAACATGGGAGAGTGCACAGAGGAGATGCACAGAAAGGGAATGAGGCCCTTCCTCAGGTTCTCAAAAGCATGAGTTTCATCCATGGAAATCCATCCCTTGAGGGCCAAGTCTGCAACTCTGCAGCTGGCAGCTCCTCTTCAAAGCCCAGACCCTGGGGCAGGGGTGCGGGTTGCAGCTGGGTCTGGCTCTGACGCAGGACGCTGAGCATGGGATGCTGGATTGAGGTGTTGGGTGCTGGATTTGGGCTGCGGGGTGGGGTGTGAGGCCATGGGCAGCCAGGAGTGAGGGTGCTGCCAGGGTGTGGGAGGACCCGAGCACCCACTGTTCTTGCTGCTGCCTTCCCCTTCCTGCTGTGTGTGCCCTGACTCTGGCTTCACATTTGCAAAACGAAAGCAGTGTCGGCGCATGAGTGCGCGGGCGCCGTCTCCCATCCTGCAGCCCAGCATCCTGGCGAGTCTGTGGTGGCAGGGCCTGCAGTAGCTAGCCAGACACCCCCAGGGCACGCACCCCATCGCTGCCTCCACCTCCATCCCATCCCACACTGAGGATTTCCTTACCTAGGCAGCAACAACGGGGATCTGTGGAGAGGCAGGTAAGGGAGGCTCCCCAAGTCAGTTGGAGCACCTGGGGTTGGCCCTGGGATAGGGTGCAGGGCTGCGGGGGCAGAAAGGAAGAGCGAGCACCCAATGGGATATGGGAAGGGCTGTGCTGTTGGTGCACTTGGGTGTGGGTTGGGTGCTGGGTTGTGGGGAGCAAGGCCCCCACTGCACCCCTGCCAGGCTCCCCACAGCCAGCCTGCGGCCCCAGCGCGCAGCACACTCTGGAAGCTGGGAAGAATCCAGGGGACAGGGCAGGGTGCAGGCACCCGTCCCGGCATGCGGGAAGCCCAGCAGGAAGGGGAGGGCAGGCCTCAGTGAGGGGCCAGGCGAGGGGCGGCCCCCGGCACACCCATCATGCATTACTGGAAACATCTGGCCTGGGCTGCGGGGGCGTGTGCTGGCTGCACACGCATGTGCACACATGCACATGGGTATGGGGACGCACACATGCCCATATGTATTTATGGGCATGTGTTTATTGGTACATGCACCCACACCCACTCATGTTCACCTGTGTATACGTACCCATATGTGTGCCCACGCACACAGGTGTGGAGGTTTGCACACACACGTACATGTCCACATACACATGTATGCATAGAGATACAGACGTGTACACTTACATGTGTACACATGCGTACATGCAGACCTAAATACATGGGTATACGTGTACAGATTTGCGTGCGTACACACGTGTGTACATGTGCCAGCAATCGCCTTGCTGCAGCATGCACACGCATGGACATATAGGTGTGTGCATGGACCCACTTGCATGCACTAGACATGTGCACATTCGCACACGTCCACATATGTACAACAGTCACACTAACGACACGCATCCAGGCTGGAGCCCGTCGCCATCCCCCTGCCTGGGTTCATCATGGTGCTGTGAGTCTGTGTGTGGGCACGCTGCGTGCGGGTGCGCCTCTGTGTGTGCTTCTGGGTGTGAAAACATGCGTGTGCGGATGCATGTGGGCCCTGCAGGAGCCTGCGTGTGACTGTATGTCCCATATATGTGCACGCATGACATGTGCCTGTGCAAGCCTGCATGTGCCCCTGGGTATCCACATGCTTGAGGGCTGCACGTGGGCTGCGAGTGCCCATACGTGCCCAAGCGTGCCAAGGGTGCCCCTACGCCCGTGTGTGCCGTGCGCCCGTGGGTGCCCACATGTGCTGTGTGTGCAGCGTCCCCGCGTGTGCCGTGTGTACCTGTGTGCTTACGCGTGTGCATGGGTACCTGTGTGCCCGCGTGTGCCATGGGTACCTGTGTGCCCGCACGTGCCCACGCGTGCCGTGCGCGCCCTGACGCCCCGCGGGTGCCCGGCGGCGCCCGGTGCGGGTGCGGGTGCCGGAGCGGGGCGCTGGAGCGCGGCGGCGCGGGGGGCGGAGCGCGGCGGCGGCGGGGGCGAGAGGCGGTACCGGCCCCCACCGACCTCAAACTTTCATTAACTCGGCAGCACCGGCGGTGGCTCTGGGTCTGGCACGGCACCGGCACCGGTACCGGCACCGGCAGCGGGGCCGGGAGTGGCGGAGCGGCGTCCCCGCGGGCCCACCCGGCGCAGCGGGAGGGGCCAGGCGGCGGCATGGGCACGGTAAGGGGAGCGCATCTCCGCCGGTACCGGGTGCCCGGACCGGCCGGCAGCCGCGGGAGCACCGGGGCGGGGAGCGGGGGGGGAGGGGGGTGCCGGGATGGGGACGGGGGCGGCAAGAGGCTCTGAAGCGACGGGACCAGGGACAATGGGAGCGGTAACGGGAGCGACACCGGTAACAGCCACTCGGCGGGACGGCGGCGGGAGCGGGATGCGGGGCGGTCCCGCATCTGTTGCTCTCCCGGTGCGGCGGCCGCGGTACCGGGGGGGCGCGGCGGGCGGAGCGGGGCCGCCTACCGCCGCACCCGGGGGGGCCGCCGGGGACCGGGGCGGCCCGGCCCGGTAGCGGGGCGGGGGGGCTGGCGGTAATTTTCCACGGGCATGTGCCGGGGCGGAGCGGCGGAGCAGCCACCACGTGGCGGCTGATGTAACCGGGCCCCCTTGCCGCCGTGCTGCACCGGGCGGCGGCGGCGGGGGGGGCGCCGGGCCGCGGGGGGGGCTGCCGCCGGACCCGACTCCGGGGGGGGGGGGGGCATGGCGGCGGCAGGCCGGCCTGCTGCCCCCCCTCTCGCGGGTACCGGGGAGCCCCGGCTGCGGCTGGCCCGGCGGATGCTGGCGGAGGAAATGGCCTCGCAGGTGGCAGCGGCTGCACCGGCGCCCCGGGCAGTCCGCCGGGAGGGAGGGGATGGGGGGGCTCCACCCTGCGGCCGGGCATCCGTGGCCTTCCCCTGGGTGCTGTGGCCTGCCTTCCCCCCCAGAGGCATGACACCCCAGCCGGGAGCCCCCGTGGGTGCCTAAGTGTCCCGGCTCCCACGGTGCCACCCATCCCATCTCTAGGTAATAGCTGCCCTGCCCTCCGAGCTGTCATGGCATCCCGCAGCACTGGGAGGGCCACCCCGTAGCACCAATGCGTTGCATCCCCATCCCTGCCTGGCTCTCCCAGGGGATGCTGCAGCCTCGGGCATCCCTGCATCCATCCCATTGCCGCTCCGCATCTGGCTCGGTGCTTGCCAGGCTGGGAGCCGAAGCCAGCAGCATCTATGCAGGCAGGTAGTCTTATCAGCGCCTGGCAGACCCCGTGGGGAACGGTGGGCTGTCTCCTTGGGCACTCTCCCCTCCCAGGACACAGAATGAGTCCCCGGGCTGAATTCAGGGCTGCAGGGTGGGCAGCTTTTGGCTGGCTGGCTGGCAATAGGTGTGTGGTGGGGAGGAGGTCCGGCCACCAGCCTTGCACCTCCCACCTCTGAGAGGTTCCTGTGCCACAGGAGGAGCGGGCTTGTTGTCCTCCCGGTGCAGTGACGACATCTCAGCTCCCCTTGGAAATGCAGCTGCTCCTGGGGAGGGGTTTGGCAGAGGGATGTGGTATCTGCTGGCAGCAGCCTGCCTGCACTGGAGGGGCTGTGGCCAGGGCTGGGGGCTCGCCCCACATCCACTGGCCTCCAGCCCTTTATCTCCGCTGCCCATGCTCCCTCCCCACGGCTGCAGGGCCTTGTGCCCCTCTATCGATTGCTCCATACCCACGGTGGCCTGGGGACGGGCCCGGGGGCACTCAGCTTGTGGCAGTGGTCGGGGACCCTTGGTGGGGGTCGGGGTCCTTTCCCAGCCAGCAAGGGCACTGAGTGCTGGTATGGAATCCGCAAACACCAGTGCTGTTGCACAGACAAGCAAACTGGTGTTTTGCAAGAGTGGCTGTCCCTCTTGGTGAGGTCAGGCCCCAGTGCTCCCCTGGGGCCTCGAGCAGCCTCAGGCTGGGGCAGGGGTAAGGGTAGGGGAGGCAGCTGCCCATGTCCATGCCCTGTCCGGCAGCACCTGGCACTTGGCAGAGCCCAGTGGCTCAGCCCCCCTGCGCCGCACGTGCATGCAATGCACCGGGGCAGAAGGCAATTGTTTCCCATCTGTGTCCTGTGCGGCAGCTGAGCCCTGAGCTGGCCCCGCTCAGCGCCCAGTCCCGGTGCTGCCGTGTACTGCAGCCACTTCATCTCCAGCTCTCACCGGGGGAGAGCTCACAGGGCCCCTGCTCCTGCTCACGGCCCCTGACGCCCACCTGCCAGGAGGCCAGCAGCCAGCTGGCTGCAAGGTCGTCTGTCCACACCAGGTAAATCTTTAACTGCTTCTTGGGGAACACCTGGGAGCCACCGCTCGTGTGGGTGCCGGGGGTTCGGAGACACCAGCAGGTGTGGGAGCCAGCAGGAAGAGACTCTGCCACCAGCCCACCTGGCCCAGGGCCCTGCATCCTCTGCTAGCCCGGGTCCTGTGTGCCCTGTGGGCAGGTAGGGGGGAGCCACCCACCTGGCATGGCCCCCGGTTCCCGGAGGGAGGGGCAGGCCCAGGGCACGGATATGCTCATCCCACCAGTCACATCTCTCTTGGTGTCTATCCCCTCTACCCAGCTTGCTCTGACGGCGAATTGAAGTGCACCAGTGCTGGTGCCACAGCCAGCGCGACGGAGAGCAGACGGGCAAGGGACCCCACGGCGGGCAGCTGGCACCACGCTCCAGCCTCCAGGGATGGCCGATAAATGCAGTGAGGGGCTGCTGGTAAGTGCTGGGGCACGGGGAGTGGGCTGGCATGGGCACCTGCGTCAGGGACCCACAGCACCCGGTGCAGGGAGCAAGACGCTGCAGCTCCTGTAAGGCTTGATGGCCGCTGGGACCCCTGGCCAGGGTTGTGCCACCCTGGTGCTCTCCCAGCATGATGCCCGTGGGGCAGACGCTGGCTGCTGCTCGCCTTAAGCCTGCTGCCTGTAAGGCTTCCCGGGTGTGGTGTCTGAGCGTGCCTGGAGATGCTATCACCTGTCTCAGGCGCTCTGCCTGGCTTTATCACCTGCCTCAGCTCTCTGGGTGGGTGGCAAAGGCGGGAAAGCCCCAGCCGGGCGGCTTCTCTGCCTGTTCTCACTAAAGGGTGTGGGTGTCCCTCTGTGCCGGCTGCCCCCAGAGGGCTCAGTGTGAGGCTGCTTCTCCTCTGCCTCCACCAACCAGACTGAGCTGGTAGGATGGTGCACGGGCAGAGCTGGGTGTTTCCAGGCACTGGTGTGGTGCCTGATCCTCTGTCCTTGCAAGCGGTGTGTTGCGGGGTGTGCGCACTACCCTGCACCGGGGAGGGCGGTGGTGCCCTGGGTGGATGCAGGATGCGCCTGGCACCTGCCCTCCTTGGAGGGCTGCCGATGGCCCTGTGCTTTTGGCAGTTTTGCTGTGCAGTAAGCAGTTCGGGAGCCTGGAGCTCAGTTTACCGTGCTGGGCTGCGCCACGCAGGTGAGCCCCGGCTGGGCTTGGTCCTTCCCCTTTTCCTGATCGATGGGAGCTGAACGCTGGGGCTGACAGGATTGCTGGGCCCTCCCCTTCCCAGGGGGCTTCCTGAAATAGCTGCACACTCCAGCCAGAGGGCCCAGAGCCAGGACTTCCCTGGGAAGCTGTGAGCCAGGGGAGCTGTGTGCCCAGCAGGCACTTCCAGCGCACTTGTGTGTGCATGGCTCCTCTGCTTGTGTGTCCTGGCGTGGCCCCGCTGGCTGTGCCTGCAGTGGGGAGCCCAGTGCCCATCCTGCTCGTGGCAGGGTCAGGCTGGCCAGTAGGATGGGAAGGTAGGTTTCTCCAGGAGAAGCCCTTGGCCGGGAACAGGAATGTATCAGAGGTGTGTCATGGGGATGTGCTCTGGCATGTGCAGGGTGCTTGCCATGGCTCCATGCTGCCGCTGCGTCCTTGCCCTGGCTGGAGCAGCTGGCATCACACCAAGACAAGGGCTGAGCCTGGCACCTGCAGCTGGGAGCCAAGCATGGGAGCGCCCACCAGCTCCCAGTCAACCTTTAACTCACTTCTCAGAAGTACCTGACTAGCCCATGCTGGGATCTGAGTGTGTGGAAAGGTGGGGATGGGTGGGGGACCATGGGGTCTGGCATGTGCTGTACTGGCTGCCCTGACTTGCAGCCCTTTGCCCAGGGCTCCCTGGTTTGTGGGGCTGAGAGGACACCCGTGCATGGGGTGCTGGTATGGGGGCTCAGGAGGAAGGCGGGTCCCTGTAAGAGTATCCCTGCTCCTGGAGCATCCCTGTGCCGCACCAGCTGTGAGAGCCTCGGGAGGAGCTGTGGCGGGATGGGTGCTGGCTGCTGAGCTGCCTGGGTCACTGGGGAAGGGAGCTAATCTCCTTGGCCTGCCTCCAGGGCCCTGCCAGTCACCTGGTAAAGTGCTGTCCCTGCCTGTCCTCTCATCCCTGCCTGCAGGTGCAGATTGTGCCACCACAGCCCCCAGCCCAGCTGGGGTCCTGCAGCACAGCCCCTGCCCAGGGGTGTGTGTGCAGCCCCAGAACCAGGTGGGTTTGTGGTGGGGCTTGGGCTGCCTGCTGTGCTCGGTCTGGGGAGAGACTGGGGTGGTGGACGCAGCAACTGGTGGTGTGCAGCTGTGCCTCAGTTTCCCCAGTTGTAAGCTAGGGCCTGCTGCTGGTCCTGAGGTGACGAGAGTGCCATGTACTGCTTTTGTAGGCTCTGCATTTTGTGATGCCTCTGGGAAACTCTGCATGCTTACACCAAAATCACAGGCAGGAGGGCAGACTGTCCCCCCTCCCAAACATTGCAGAGGCTGTGGTGGCAGGTGCCCAACAGGACACTGGGGTGCAGGGCAGCTCCAGGCCTGGATCAGTCCCTGTGTGGCTGGGCAGGGGAGTCCCCATGGGGCCACAAGGGAGCAGGGAGGGTCTGACAGCCTCTCCCTCACTGGCCTTTAAGGACATTTTGTTCTCCTCAGGACGCTTTGTTTGGGCTCCAGCAGTGCCAGAGGCTCCTGACTCCCAGGGCTGCCTTGCTGGCATGGCTGGGCAGCGTTTGGCCACAGGCTGCTGGCTTCAGGTGGGCTCCTGCAATCAACCCAGCCCACCCCGGGTGGACACTGGGGCACCACTCCCATTGTGCTGCCAGGGATTAAGGGCTGGAGGGTGCCTGCCTGTCCCAGACCCCCAGTGGTACGGTGCCGCCGGCCAGTGGCTGCAGGCAGGGGGGCCAACATTGCTGCGGAAGTGGCTCTTGGCTGCAGGAGCCCTTCCTGGAATACCAAGGGGCAGTGATGGGGGGGGCTGGCGGGGGATTTTTCTGCCTGAATGCCCTAGGAGAATCGTGTCTGCCCCGGGAGAATGGAGCCAGAGAAAGGCAGCCCCAGCGGGAAGCTCCTGGTTAGGGGATGGTGGCACCGGGGCAGGTCCCTGGTCATCAGCCCTGCTCGGGGACCGGAAGATCCATGGACATCCCTGATGCGCCCATTGCCCCTGCCTCTCTAGTTCAGCCTCAGAGCCGCCAGCCAGCCGGGGTGGGGACTGGGGTGTCAGGGGAGGTGAGGCTCCTGCTGCAGGCCCTTCGTTTCCAGCAGCACGCCCCCGCGGGTCTGGCAGTCCCCTCTGCCTGCTGGCCAGACTGCCAGGGAGCAGCGCTGTGCTTGTGGGCTGGCACAGGGCCTGGCACCCCCAGGATGGGGCGGTGGGTCCTGCTGTGCTCAGGCTGCTGGGTGCTGGGAGCAGTGTGCCCAGGGCAGGATGTCTGGCAGTGGCATGCAAGTGGCCCAGGGAAGGTGGTGCAGCCAAACCAGCGTATGGAAGCGTGCTCGTGTAGGCATGTTGTGGGTTTTTGGAGCATGGGAGGTGCCCGGCTGCATGTGGGGCAGGGCTGGAAGTGTGAGCTGGGAGGGCTGAGCTGGGGTTGCTAGGGCTGGCACAGCATGGAGTGGCTCTGGGCTTGCATGTGTCCCAAGAGGTGCTGCTATCTCTCCCACGGATGGGGCATGTCCCAAGTTACCGGGTGGCCAGGGCAGGAGGGGATGGGGACAGGCACTGGGTGCTGGTGTGGGGGGGGGCCGAGTGCCCACCCCACACACGTGTGCCATTCACGTGCGCGCCTGTGGCTGCTGCTGCCCAGACCCCAGATGGTTGCCCAAAAGCGCCAGCCCGTCCCCCCACCCTCAGCATGCCATCACGCCTCACTGGCGCCTTGGCCGTGCTCCCCAGCTGGGGCGCAGGGCTGGGAGCAGCTGGGGCACCCTTAGCGTGGCTGGGGGGCACCCCACACCTGCCTTCCTGTGGAACACAGCACCCCACCAGGCTCCCACCCCACACTGGCAAGGGGGTGAGCAGGGAGGCTGCGTGGGGTGCCCGGGTGGCAGGAGGTTCACGGCACAGCCCTCGTGCCAAACAGATGGAACCCCACGGGGCAGTGACCTTGTGAGGGTTTCCATGGAGACCCCATGATGTCACCAGTGGTATGACGTCAGAGTGAAGTAGCATGGCACCAGGCTGGGGATGTGCCAGTGGGCAAGCTTGTCCCACGCCCCCATCCCCCAGCAGGGCCATGCCTGGTCCCCACAGCCCTCTGGTGCCAGGGGTTGGGCTGGGCATGTAGGTCCAGGTGGCTGTGTGGGTGATGGGTATGGGGACAGGAATGAGTGTGTGGGGCTGGGGGCATTGGGGCATAGGAATGGGGGGCACCAAGGGGATGTGGCCCTCTGCCACACTCCAAATGCAAGTCCTGGCCCCAGCCAGCCAGGCAGCGGTGCCCGCGGGGAGGGCAGTGCTGCCTGCTGGAGCGTGCACTGCTGCAAGCAGCTGGACCCTGCTAATGAGGCCTCATTAAGCAGGACGGGGCACAGCCCGCTGCGCAGCCTGCCCTGCCTGCGCCTGCCAGGGGCTGGGGATGACATCTGACTTGGGGGGGCACATCTTGTGGGGGGAAAACTGAGGCACAGGGGTTCCCTGTGGTGTGGGTTGGGCAGGGACGGTGCTGGGGTGGGCGGTGTGGTGGGGTCGCAGTGCTGCGGTGGGGCGGGCAGTGAAGGGCCGAGCCTGACTGGGAGGCGAGCGGGGAGCAGTGCCAAGAGCCGGAGGCAGTGGGCGGGGGGAGGCAGGCGAGCAGCTGCTGTGCCAGAGCCCAAGGTGCCAATGAAGCCAGGGACTCACCGAGCTGGCCAGCCTGGCCCCTCAGATGGCAGCCACGAGCAGCTGGGCCCCCCCAGGCCCTCTCAGCAGGTCAGTGGGGAGATGGGAGCAGGGTTTGGGGGGCAGAGTGGGGAGCTGAGCTGGATGGTGGCTGTGCCAGCGCTGTCCCCCCACCGCTGTGGCTCTCTAAGCCCCTTTGTGCCGGCTCTGGGGTGATGGCTCTGCGGGACCGAGGCACAGCTGCAGCTCTGTGCCCATGGGATGCTGGGGAGGCACCCCAAGCTCCACAACCAAGGACATGGGGTGCCCTGGGGAGGGAGGGAACAGTGTGGCACCAAGCCCCTCCATGGCCTCAGCTGTGTTGGGAGCAAGAAGAGATTGCCTGACAGTTGTGTGTTCATTAACTCTGGAACCTACTGATTGCAAGAGGGGTACACACTACCTCTTTGCCTTGCTCAGTACTGGAGGGCTAGAGTAGCTCCCCTTCTGCCCCCTCCTTTTTGTGGGCATCAACAAACAATGTCAAAGTTTGCCCTGGCCCCCTGTGTCACCCTGGGACTGGGGCTGGTGCTGCTGCGGGGGGTTGGCAGAGCGTGCTCAAGGCTGTCAGAGGTGCTGGGCAGCCTCCCTGCGCTGGTGGTGGTCAGGGCTTGCCTGTGCCCATCCTGGCACTTATGGCTGATGCTGCCACTACTCAGGCTGCGCCAGGTGCCCGTGCCTGTGCCGCACTGGGGCAAGGGCAAACATGGGGCTGGGCACCGCAGAGAGAGGGCAAGGATGGCTGGGATGTGCCAGTGGGTCTGGCAGAGCTGGGACAGGCAGGCTGGCAGGACCTGGTAGCCTCTGGCATGAGGCTGACACTTCTGGGTTCACCACCCTATGTGCCAGGGTCAGGGAGTGTGGGGGCTGATTACAGAGGAGGCCCCCTACCATGGCACCCAGGACCCATGGCCAAGTGGTGAAGGCACTTGGGACACCCTTCTCCAAGTTATCCCATCCCTGGGGAGTCCTCTGTAAGTCACCCCATCCCTCCATCCCTGGGGACTTCCACCCAAGGCCGGGGTTCCCCTGCCCCAGGCATCTTGCATCTCGCTTCCCTGCCCTGGAAGAGGGGTTATTTTGGTAAATGATGTAATTAGCATCTATTTATACCTTCCAGCAGCCCCTGCCTCAGCTAGCCATGAGTGCATCACCATCGCCATGGTGAAGAGCAACGACATCAGCCTGATGACATCAAGGGCTGTCTGATACCCCACATTAGCATTGCAGGAACAGCCCCTGGCACCCCATTAGAAGGCTGACAAAGGAATTGGGGGTCCCTCACTGGTTCAGCAGAGGCTGGATAAGGATGGTGCTCTGCAGAGTGCTTCTGCTGGGCTGAAATACCTCTGTAGGGGCGTAGCCTGAGTGGGGGAAAAAAGGGGAAGGGACTATGCTGGAGATGTCTCCCATGGGGATATCCCCTCCCAGCATCGACCCCACCACTTCCATGAGCTTCCCAGCCATAAATCAGGGCTCCTTCAGGAAGTGGGGGCCATCCGGGCACCCCAGCCAAGCTGTCATTGTGCAAGGCAATGCTGCTTAGCATGAGAAAGCCTCCTGTGCCACGTGGCGTGATGGATGATGCCTGCTCTGCTGGGCTGGGGAATCTTTGGCCATGTGGCAGAGGTTGGGGGCTGGGGTGTCCCCCTGGGGAAGGGGGAGGAAAGATGCCCTGGGCACCCTAGATGTCCCCTTTGGGGATGTTTGGGGGTGCCCGGGGCATCCTTCCTGCCCCCAATGTTTGCAACCAAGCCAGCTATCTTTTGGGGCTTCATGGGAGCACATGCATGGAGAATGTGGGGAGTGGGCTAAGGACCCCCATCATAGAGGCTGCATCCTTGCTGGGGGGCAGCTTCCCCTTTGCAGCCCAGCTCTGTCTCCTTCCCCACAGTGGGGAGGGGGAAGGTCTCATCGTCCTGGGTGCCTGCGTTCTTTGTGTCCCTCCTGCCTTTTACCATGTGGGGTTGGAAGGGTGGTTAATAAGTGTAAAGGTCGGGGCAACCTTCCCAGATTTGGGGAGAGGGAGGGGTTGTAGCAAGCTGAGGGGTGAGCATGCAAGCGTGTGCGCACGTGTGTGTGCTTGTGCACGCATGGGCACACATGTGGCTGCCCCCTTATTGGGGACAATCATGCCAAAGCCCTGCACTGCAGGAAAGGGGGTGGGGGCAGGGGCAGCAGAGGCGTGGCGCTTTTGTTACACTCGTGCTAGGCAGCTCAGAGCTGGGGTGCCCCATCAGGCAGGTGGGTGAAACTGTGCTGGGGTCACCCAAGCAGAGGGGTGGCCCTCTGGTTTTGGGACAGGGATGAGGTCCCCTTTGGGTACTGGGACTCCAGGCTGAGCCAGGGCCATGCAGTGTTGTCCCATTCCCCCCCACCCCAGGCCCTTTGCCAGGGAGGCTGGACCATTGCCCACCACCCCCTGCCAGCTGTGCTGCTCATTAGGAGCCTCGTTAGTGTGAGCAGCTTAATCAGAGTCTTCCCCATTGGATCAGCCTGCTCAAGTGGGCAGCATTCCCCGGCGTGGGGACAGTGTCAGCATGTCCCCCGCTCTGGGGCCCCCTCAGCACCCCACAACAAGAGCTTACCCTGGGGGGGTTCCCCCAGCACCTGCAGTTCCTGTGAGCTCATTTCTGACGGAGCCTTTGCCCAATGGGTCTGGCACAGACACCCCAGTACCCTGGCTGGGCACGGCTACTATATAACCCCTACAGACCTGCCCAAAGCACCCGCAGATTTCCCCCATCACCCCTCTTCCCCCAGCCCTGTGTCCTGGCAGCCCCCCCGAGGCCCCCGGCGCGTGCGGGCCCCTTTCGCAGCAGATGGCTTTGTTTGGCAGCGCGGTGCCGCAGTCGCCGGGCATCACGTCCCGGCTGTGCTGGCCCTAATCGAATGATACGGTTAGGTGCACCGCGCCTGCTGCCCGCGCCCCGCCGGCGTGAACAGATCCGAAGCGATGGCTCCCATTTGTGGCCTGCTCGCTGCCCACGTCAGCCATCACAGGGGGCACATGGGGTGGGAGGGGTGTAGTGGGGGGAGCAGCGTGAGCAGGCATGGGCATGGGGGTGTCTGTGGTGGGGAGACTGGCACCACAGAGCTCCAGCATCCTCCTAGGGCTGCCAGCACCCCATGCTGCTCCCATAGGGTCATGGGTGCTGTGGGGCCATGGACTGACCAGCACTCTCATCCCATGCACTCATTGCCTGGCCTCAAGTGGGGATGGGAGGGCTCAGGGCACCTGTGGCACCCCAAAATGCCATCTGCCCTCAGCCCAACTTGCTGGAGCTTAGCAGCATCTGCGCAGGATATTAGTGTGAGCCCAGGGCCCTGCTGGGATGAAGCCACAGGGTGATGGGTGCCATCTCCATCGGGGATGGCAGGCGCCCATCCCTGTTGTTGTTGTTGTCCCCGGTGTGAGCTTGCATTGTGTGGCAGCCTGCACAAAGCTCCCTTTCTTGCCCCCATCCAGCCCTCTCCCAGGTCCCCTGGGGTGAGGGGCAGCTGGGTGCTGAGGCTGTCCCCCAAAAAGGGGACCCACCTGTGTGGGCACCCCCCCACTGGGCACTGAGCCAGCAGCAGGACCCCAGTTGTGGCAGGGTGCCTTTCCTGGGGGGCATGCAGCCCCCTGCCTGTTCTAGTCACTGCATCGAACTCCCCATTGAAGGGGGAGCCCCTACTTCATCCCGGGGGTCCACCATTCCCCCCCAGCTGTGGGCAGTGGCCACCCAGCAGGGCCTCTCTTGCTGGGCGCGGGGGGGGGGCGGCGCAGGAACAGAGGCCCCTTTGTGCTCAGTCGCCTGGACCTGCTTTGTATGAGTTGCAGGCTCTTCCTTTGCTGCAGCCGGGCTCCGGGCAGAGCTATTCATTGGGGGGGGGAGCCACCAGCGCTGCCCTCCCCTCTCCTTGGCACTGCCTGTGTGTGGAGAGGCGGGGGGAGCTGGCATGGGGGAGGGATGGGGCAGGATGCAGGGGACCACCCAGCCCCGCTTGGTGGCCATTGCCCCTCCGATGGGGTCGGCGGGGGGGTCCCCGGTTGACGTATCCCACGGCATCTCTCCGCAGAACGGCGCCGTGCCTGGGGAGCGGGGCAAGCAGGACAAGAGTGTCAAGCGTGGCAACTGGGGCAACCAGATCGAGTTCGTGCTGACCAGCGTGGGCTACGCCGTGGGGCTGGGCAACGTCTGGCGCTTCCCGTACCTCTGCTACCGCAATGGGGGAGGTGGGTGTCGGGGAGATGGGGGAGTGGGGTACTGTGGGGCAGGGGTGGGGGTGTGCACCTGGCCCCCTGCAGTGCTTGCCACCCCAGGTGTAGGGAGAGGGAGGGCTAAGGCCATGCCCAACGTCGTTGCCTGCTCTCACCCTCTGGTTCCTGCCTGTCAGGTGCCTTCATGTTCCCCTACTTCATCATGCTGGTGTTTTGTGGCATCCCCCTCTTCTTCATGGAGCTCTCCTTCGGGCAGTTTGCCAGCCAGGGCTGCCTCGGCGTCTGGAGGGTCAGCCCCATGTTCAAAGGTAAGGGGCTGCTTGTCCCCACCTGCACATGCCAGCACGGGGTGTCCGCTGGCACAGCCCTTAGCATCTGGTACACCCCCCTGTACACCCCGTATGTCCCCTGCACACACATCTCTGGCACATTGCACAGCCCCGCACACCTTGCACAGGCGTGCCTTGCACATGCACCGCTGCCCGTGTTGTGGGGATCCCCTGTGCATACACCCACCCCAGGCCACGCTGCCCTGCACACACAGCCTGCCTGGCATCCCCTGCACAATTACACACGTCCCTGCACACACAACGCATCCCCTGTGCACACCCCAGCCCTGCACTAGCATCCACCGCAGGCATTACATGCACACACATCCCTGCACGCGCCACGCGTGTCCCCTGCGCATCACCCTTTGCAGAGGCCGCTCCAGTGCCCTGAACATGGTGCGGGTGCCCATGGCCCTTCTGGCTGTGGGCATGCTCCTGCAGTCCTCTCCCTGCCCCATTGGCAGTGGGTGCTGTGCCCACGCGTGTGGGTGCTGGCCGTGCTCAGAGCTTGCCCTGCTGCGGCTGGACCCCGCTCTGGGTGCCCCTTCTGGCACACCAGCATGCTCCTGTGCTGCCGGCTCCCCTGGCACACGCCTACATGCTGCCTGCCAGGTGACGCACCCACACGTCACATCTGAGTGTGGGCAGCCTATGCACATGCTCCTACGTGCTCTGCACCGTGGCGTGCTCAGCCTGGGTGCGTGTCCCCCTGCTTGTGTGGCCTCTGTCACCTGCCACCAGGTAGTTGCAGCCCAAAAGTCACCGTGTCTGTGCAAGGAGAGACCCCCAGCCAGTGGTTCTCCAAGGAGGTCTCCAGACCACAGGGGTTTGCCTGCAGCCTTGTAGGCCATGTACCCTGTGTGTGTTGCTGTGTGTCCCAGGGGACCCTCAGCACCACGGGGTTTGCTTAGGGGTAGGGGACCCCATGCACAGTGGTGGGCTGAGCCGTGTGGTGCTCCCCACCCCAGTGCCGCAGCCGGGCCCCGAGCGGCATCATGGCTGCAAGGCTGCTGACAGTGCCGCACGCTGCCCTCCCCCCCCCAACCCCGCCGTGCTGCACGCCGTACCTGTGCCGTGCCACACCATGCCGCTCACCCCTCCCCGCTGCTGTTCCCAGGCGTGGGCTACGGGATGATGGTGGTGTCCACATACATCGGGATCTACTACAACGTGGTGATCTGTATTGCCTTCTACTACTTCTTTGTGTCCATGACGCGTGTGCTGCCCTGGGCGTACTGCAGCAACAGCTGGAACACGGCCGACTGCGTGGCGGTGCTGAACCTCTCCAGCCGCACCGCCCTCAGCAACTTCAGCGATTTCGACAACGTCACCCAAAAACGCACCAGCCCCAGCGAGGAGTACTGGAGGTACCATGAGTGGGGTCAGGGATAGGGACTGGGGTAGGCAGTGGTGGCAGGGCCCCGCTGACACCAGCTGCCCCTGGTGCAGGAGGTACGTGTTGGAGCTGTCGGATGACATCGGGAACCTGGGTGAGGTGCGGCTGCCCCTCCTGGGCTGCCTCGGCGTCTCCTGGGTCGTTGTCTTCCTCTGCCTCATCAAGGGCGTCAAATCCTCGGGGAAGGTACCTGCGTTATCCCCCCGAGGCCCCACACCTTCTGGGCACAGCCCTGCCCCTTTTAGGCATGTCCCTGCCCTCTGCATGCTCCTCCCACGCTGAGAAAGGCCACACCCCTTGTGTCATGGCCACACCCTTCTGGGCACAGCTCCTCCCACCAGCCATGGCCCCTCCTTCCCTAAGTGTAGCCCCGGACCGTACTCTCTCCTACTGGTCCATTGCTCCACGCTCTGGACCATAACCCCTCCTCTGGTCTGTAGCTCCTCCCCCAGTCCATAACCACACCCCTTGCCTGTGCCCCGCCCCCGGCTCCACCCCACTGAGGTGCTGCCCCCCAGGTGGTGTACTTCACGGCCACCTTCCCCTACGTGGTGCTCACCATCCTCTTTGTGCGCGGCATCACGCTGGAGGGGGCCCTCACCGGCATCACGTACTACCTGACGCCCCAGTGGGACAAGATCCTCAATGCCAAGGTCAGCGGGGACAAGGGGTGGCGGGTTGCTGGGGGGGAGCGGGGCTGGGGGGCACAGCACTGACCACCCCGACGCCGCAGGTGTGGGGTGACGCAGCCTCACAGATCTTCTACTCGCTGGGCTGTGCCTGGGGCGGGCTCATCACCATGGCCTCCTACAACAAGTTCCACAACAACTGCTACCGGTGAGTGCCTGACCGCGGCGCCTCAGCCCCTCCACTGCCCCCTGGGCCTGCTGCCAGCCCTGACCCTTCTCCCTGCAGGGACAGCATCATCATCAGCATCACCAACTGCGCCACCAGCGTCTACGCCGGCTTCGTCATCTTCTCCATCCTGGGCTTCATGGCCAGCCACCTGGGCGTGGACATCTCCAAGGTGGCCGACCACGGTCCTGGCTTGGCCTTTGTCGCCTACCCCGAGGCCCTCACGTTGCTTCCCATCTCGCCCCTCTGGTCCATCCTCTTCTTCTTCATGCTCATCCTCCTGGGGCTGGGTACACAGGTAGGTCATGGTGGGGCAGCATGGTGGGACCAGCGTGTTGGGGTGGGGCAGCACGGTGGGGCCAAGGCAGTGACATGCTGCCCCCTCTGCCCCATGCGCAGTTCTGCCTGCTGGAGACGCTGGTCACGGCCATCGTGGATGAGGTGGGCAACGAGTGGATCATCCGGAAGAAGACCTTTGTGACGCTGGGGGTGGCCGTGGCAGGCTTCCTGCTGGGCATCCCACTCACCACCCAGGTAGGTCACTGTGGGACTGTGGTGATGGGGTGCCGTTGCCATGGCGACTTTGCTGCACTGACACCGTCAGCCATGTCCGCGTTGTTGCCATGACCACCCTGGTGGTGGTGATGCCCAGGACTCAGTGTTGCCATACCAACACCAGTGATGGTATCCAGACTAAGCGTCGCCATGCTGACCCTGGCATCGGGTGTTGCCACGCCAACCGCGGTGGTGGTATCTGAGCTGTGTGTTGCCATGTCGGCCGTGCCGCTGCCCTGCCGATGGTGACAGTACCACCGGAGCAGCTGTGCCAACAGGTCCCTCTTGCAGGCGGGCATCTACTGGCTCCTGCTGATGGACAACTATGCTGCCAGCTTCTCCCTGGTCATCATCTCTTGCATCATGTGTGTGGCCATCATGTATATTTACGGTAGGTGCAACCGCCTACAGCCAATCAGCCGGCATGGCTGCCCCAGCCAACCGGAGGGGAAGGGGGTGTGCTAACTTCTGGCCAGTCAGCCCTTTCCTGCGTGCTAACTGCGTGCAAGGCCATTGGCCGGTCAGGGCAGCCGTGGCCGGAGGAGCCTGGTCGGTCCCAGCACCCAGGTCTGGAGCTGGTGCTGGGCTCTGGGGATGGGAGGGGGCTCAGGGTCCCACCAGGGCCCCAGCTCAGCTGCGCCAAGGGCTGAAGGCTGCTTGTCCCCACAGGGCACCACAACTACTTCAAGGACATTGAGATGATGCTGGGCTTCCCACCCCCACTCTTCTTCCAGATCTGCTGGCGCTTCATCTCGCCCGCCATCATCTTTGTGAGCATCATTGTGACCGTGGGGCACAGGGCCACGGGAGGAGGGGGCAACGATCCCACCTGGACCCCTCACTCACCTACCCTGGGGAGGAGGGTGCTGGGCTGCAGCAGGGCAGTGAGGATGGGGCAGAGCGGGGTGACGGGGAGTGTGTGTGTGCAGAGCAGACTGGCTGCTCCCCACTGGCTGATCCTGCCTGTCCCTCCCCAGTTCATCCTGGTCTTCACAGTGATCCAGTACCAGCCCATCTCCTACAATGATTACGTCTACCCCACCTGGGCCATCAGCATCGGCTTCCTCATGGCGCTCTCCTCCGTCATCTGCATCCCCATCTACGCCATCTACAAAGTGTGCCGCTCCGAGGGGGGCACGCTGCTGGAGGTGGGTGGCCAGGGGCTAGACCCCCGTGTCCGTGTCCCACCTGGGGCTGCCTGTAAGGCTGTCACCCACCCCACTGGATCCATCAGCACCCTGCAGCGGCTGTGTGCAGACAGCATCCATGGGGCACCCCATCTCCGGGCACCCGTGGGAGCTGCTGGCATGCTGGGGGAGGCTGGGGTCGGGGAGCAGGGCATGTGCTAACCCTGTCCCCATCCTGTCCCTCTCTCTAGCGCTTGAAAAATGCTACCAAGGCAAGCAAGGACTGGGGCCCAGCGCTGGCAGAGCACCGTAGTGGGCGCTACGCCCCGGCATTCAGCCCCTCCACCGAGTCCCACCTGGAGGTGCAGCCCCTGCAGCCGGAGAAGGGCCGGAGTGAGGCGGCAGATGCCTCCCCCATGCAGGGCAGCAACGGCTCAGCGCACAGCCAGGACTCCAGACTGTGACCCCCCGCCTTCCCCGCACCCCCTCTAACCCCTCCCGCGCGGTGACACTTTCGCACCTTCCGCTGGCGGAGCCTGGCTCCGGGCCACACTGGACCGCAGGGGGCTCTCAGTGCCCATCCCTGAGACCCCACCACCTCCTCGCCGGTTAACTCCCCCCTGCCCCCCCCCCCCCCCCCATGGCGTTCGTTAACCCTCGTGTTTACGGTAACCTTTGTGCGCGACGCTGGGACGAGAGAGGAGGGGGCACAGCTCCAGGAGGGCCGGGAGCCAGAGGCACTTTGCAGGGGCCCTGCCCTGGGGGGATGCACAGGATTTGGGGCGGGGGGCAGGATGCCCCCCGGCTCCCGGCCCCCTGCAGCTGGGCAGCCTGCCCTGCCATGGGGCACCCTCCTGGCCTACCCATAGCGATGGTGTGGAATAGGACTGGGGCTGGGGCTTGCAGGGACTGCCTGTGGCCACCCAAAGCTGTATGTGCACAAGGCCGTTGTGGTGGGGGTTGGTACTGTAGGGACCCGCAGTGGGTCCTGAGTGGGCACCTGCTGTGGCTCAGAGTCTGCAGGGTCCCACGGGTGGCCATGGCCAGGGACAGTGGCAGGCACTGGGCCAGCACAGGGAGACGGTGAGCACCCTGCCTGCATGGGCAGCGGGATCTCACGGCACAAGACACAAGCACTTAGAGCACACGTGTGTGCATGTGCGTGTCCCTCACGAACACAGTACAGGCACGCACATGGCACACGTGGGCACGCACATACGCATGGTACTGTGGGGCTGTACAGGTGGCGAGCTGGTATGCCCCCCGCCCCATGCACTCCCGCACCCCGCAGTAACCTGCAGCCCTGCTGGGGGGCCCTGGGTGCCTGTCTATGTGACCAGGCACTGCCCGCAAAGTTGGGCACAGCCGTAAGCAGCGTGGGCACAGCCTGGTGCTGCTGCCTGCCCTGCAGCAGGGCAGGAGGCTGGGGAGCACTTAAGCCTGGCTGAGGGGTGATGGGGCAGGGCCGGGGTCCAGCTCTCCCCAGCAACCCCCGGTACAGGTGGGGAGAAGGGGGGCCTCCCATGGTGCTAAGGGGGAGCAGAATGGACTGCCCCCCCCACCCCCCCAGCTGCTGCTAGCGAGAGGTACCAGCGGAGACACAGAGGGCTGTGCCAGCCCGCTTGCTCCGAGCCATCCAGGGACATGAAGTCCCCTACCAGTATTAGTGGAGCAGGATACACTGGCAAGGCCGGGCAGTTTTAAATCTGTCTTCCAGCTCCAGCCAAAGGGCTTGGAGCTCTCAATTCAGGGTGGATGGGGTGGGACCTTTCCCACCCCGCTGCTCCCCTCCCAGGCAGCGCCCTGTGCTCCCCATGCCACAGCCCCGAGGCTGGCACAGGGACACGGTGTGGCTTGGCACGGCGGTGGCGGGTGGTGGGCGCTGAGCCCTGGCAGGATGTTCCAGCTCCCCCGGCCCTGTCCCAAGCCCCCCGCCGTGCTGCGGTGAGGGGTGCAGGTTCCCGCATGGTGCCCGTGCCCTGCCCCATGTGTCACGCTGCTACTCTTCACCTCTAATTGTTAGCAATAACGCACGCGTCCCTGGGCAGCACTGCCTGTGCCAGTGTCTCTCCCAGTGTAGAGTTCTAAAGTATCCTAGATTTTAATGAGATTTGTACTCCTGAGGCCATGCCCTGCTGTGCACTTCTTTGGGGACCCTGGGGCTGGGTTGGAGAGTGGGTGACCATGGCCCATGGGTGCAGCCATTTCCCCCTTGCATGCCCAGCACTGGCACTGAACAACCAGCAGCTGGGGAATACTCCCTTGCCCCGCTCAGACCTACAAGTCCAACTGGAGCTAAGCATGGGGGAGAGGGGCTTGTCCCTGCTGGGGGAGAGCACTGTTGCCAGGAGGGCGTCCCATCAAGTGTCCCATGGAGCCCGGAGGGCAGCTGGCTTTGCCCCACATGTGCCCTGGGCCCCTCACGGTAGCTGGGGCTAGGCACCTTGCAGGGCAGGAGCCTCCTTCCCAGTGGATGCTGAAACTGCCCTATCTCATGGTGACTCTCCCCTCCTGGCCCCACAGACCCCACAAACTTTTGAAACTTTTATTAAATACAAAAACCCCGGTCTCTATGACCGAACGCTGCATTCAACGTACGCTCAAAAAAAGGGTCAGACATTCAAATGTACAAAAGTCACCGGTGCCCCCCAGCCCCGGCATGCTGCCCTGCTCCCAGCCCCCTGTGGGGTATGGGTGGTGCCAGGGCTGCCAGCCCCATGGAGGGGCATGGGGTGCCTGCCCTGCACTGCCCTGGCCTCCCCTGCCCACAGCCCCCTGCCCCAGGCCTGAAGGGGGAAAGCCAGAGATGGGGGAGACCCCAATGGCCCCCAAACTGCCTGTGGGCCGCCCACTGCTGGAGTGAACTGTGGGGCAGCTGCCCCCCCACACCAGCCCCTGCAGAGAGGGGCTGAGGGGGTTCAAATGAGCCTCCTTCCCCCCCACAGCAGAGAGGGCAGCTGAGGGCAGGCACAGGCAGGGGCTGCACATGTACACGCAGCATCTGCCTTTGGGGAGGGGGGATGGGACACGGCTGCCACCCCCCAGCCCTGGGGAAACTGAGGCACAGCGAGGGGCGTTCGCTAACTGGAGGTCTGTTTGGCAGAGCTGAGACAGCGCCCGGCTCTAAGCACCAGACTAAAGCAGAGGAAGACAGTGAGCCACATCTGTGTGCCCAGCAGTGCCTGGCTGGGGTGGCACCGTCCTACCTGCTCGGGGTGGGCTCAGGCTGCTCCCATCCCTGGCTGGGGCAGCAGCAGCTCCAGTGCTGGCAAAGGGGGAAGCCTGCACCCCACTTCTCACAGCGCTGGTGGGGACCCCCCAGCTCTCCTGGAGCAACGGGATCTCACCCTCCCTGCCCCAGGTGCAGGCAGGAGCTGGCATGGGCAGGGGGCTTCTTGCCAGGGCTGGGTCTGCCCCCTCCCTCTGCACCAGGAGCCGCATGTGGGGCGGCCGGGCTCATCCGCCAACACACCAAGTATGGGGCGGGGGTCCTGCAAACACACTCATGGGGATGGAGGGAACAGAGAAATCCTGGGGACTGAGGGGTGGGTTTGGGGGCAGCCGTCTCCAGAAGGCAGCAGAGTAGGCAGAAAACATCCCCATCCAGTCCTGGCTCTCAAGCTGGGGCAAAACCTGCCATGCCCAGCCAGCCCGGGCACAGAGCCTTCTCCCAGCGGCTCTGCCGGCGGGGCAAGTGCTAGCCCCGGGCCAGGCGGGGTGGGGGCCTGCCGATCTCCACCGTGATGTTGGTGTACATGGGTTGCCGAGACACCTCCACCAGCCGGTACTGCAGTGAGCTGATCCCATCCCGCTTCATTGTCATTTTGGTGTTCTGGATCTTGGTGAATCTGGTGGAAATGGGAGCAGGATGAAGTGGGGGGAAAGGGGAGTGGGGGCTTGCTGTGGTGCCAACAGTGCCATAACTCCATGGGGGTGAGCAGAGCAGGGGAGCTGGTGGCCAGAGGTGGCCCAGCGATCGCCTGGCGTCCTGGCTGCCCCTGTCTGCTGCGGCTCACTCACCTCTGCGGGTTGGGCTCATTGTGTTTGTCACGTTCATGCTTGATCATGCGGTACCTCCCGATGCGGGTGTCGGGCCTCGACACCTTCATGCCGTTCAGGGAGATCCTGGGGGCCAGAAGCATGGGGGGGGATCAGCATGTGGGCACAAGGGTGGGACATTCCCCAGCCCAGAGACCTCTGTGGTGAGCCCCTAACCCAAATAAACCTGTCCCTGCTTAAACGGGGCTGTACCAAGCCAAGCTGAGCAAAGTCAGACCACAGCTGGGCCAGTGCCATGACCAGGGGTGCTGCATGCCTCACGGCAGAGCACGTCCAAAGCACTGCTCCTGCGCTGTGACCTCCAGCTCTGCAGGCCAGCAGCTGTGGTCAGCCTGCGCTGTTTACATTCTCCAAATGCCGGTGCCTGGCCCTTCCCTCGGGGCGCCCCCAACAAGTTAAGGGCTGCCTGAAGCTCTCTCAGAGCTCCACACGCTGCTTGCTCCCCATCCCGAGCCCACCTTGTATGGAAACCGCAGCCGCACCACCATGCCCACAGCGCCTGCAAGGGGTGTTTTGCTCGCCTGGCCATTACAGGCTGGTTGTGCAACACCGGTTGCACACTGCTCCCCTGGGCAGTGCCATAGGGAAACCTGCGGGAGATGAGGCAGGAACCGTCCGGCTCTGGCACCCAATGCAGGGTGCATGCTGGGGGGATTCGGCTCCAGCTCTGCTTGCGGCTGTGCTGCGGCCTGCTGGCTGCCGGCAGAAATGCCTGTTTGGCTACTGCGCGGCCACCACTGAGACGCTTCCAAGTGTAGCATCCCAGCCCTGGCCTGGAGTGGAGCCCGTCGGCATGCCGCCCTGCTGGCATAGCTCACACCGCAGTGGGAGGGGGCTGGGCCCCACCATGCTGGGGGTTTCAGCCACAAGAAAGGCACAATGGTGCCCCACGGCCCCCCAACACCCTGGGAGGGGCCAGTTTGATCAGTGAGGGTCACCAACCCTCAAGCTGGAGGGTAATTAAATCCCTCCCTGCCATGTGGCATGCCCTGTGCACATCCCCTGCAAAACCAGGAGCCCCACTGCTGGTGAGGGTGCCAGCTCCATGCTCAACAGGGAGCCCCAGCACACACCAACCAGCCAGTGCTGGTGAGAGGTTGGCACCTACCGATTAAAGATGTCATCGTCCTCTCCTCCCCAGCCCCAGTACTCATTGGGAAAGCCATTGATCTTCAGGAACTGGGACTTGCTCAGCCCAGAGACACCACCGAAGTAGCCGGCATAGGGCAGCCTGCAGGGTGACAGCAAGCACATCAGCCCCAGAGACCGGCACGGATGGGAGTCAGCCCCATGGGGACCCCCAGCAACAAGCACCAGCCCTCCCCTGAGTCACCCTCCCACAAAGGGCTCTCCACCCTCTCCCCCCTCTCCCATCCCACATCCACAATTTGAGCCAGTAACGCCACGGCTGTCCCGGGCGACCACTGAGGTTCGCGACCCTAGCATCATCCCAGCCTTGCCCAGGCAAACACCCCAGCCCCACAAAGCACCCACCTGAACCCAAACTTGTCCATGCCAACAGCAAAGTGCCGCGGCTGCTCGTAGCAGCGATAGAGGTTACGGTCATCCATGGGAATGAGGTCCACATCGCTGAAGATGAAGCAGTCGTACTCCTCATCATCCTTGAGGGCCTCCAGGAATCCCACGTTGAGCAGCTTGGCCCGGTTGAAGGTGTCCTCGCCGAACTGTGGAGGAGAGCTCAGGGATGCCTGCCTGACTACCCCAGCCCTGCCAAGCCCTCACAGAATCACAGAATAGTAGGGGTTGGAAGGGACCTCTAGAGATCATCTTGTCCAACTCCCCCGCTTAAGCAGGTACCCCTACAGCAGGGGGCACAGAAAGTGCGTCCAGGTGGGTTTTGAATGTCTCCAGGGAAGGAGACTCCACACCTCTGTGGGCAGCCCGTTCCACTGCTCTGGCACCCTCACAGGAAAGATGTTTTTCCTCATATTCAGGTGGAACTTCCTGTGTTCCAACTTGTCCCATTGCCCCTTGGCCTGTCATTGGGAACCACTGAAGTGTCTGGCCCCATCCTCTTGACACCCACCCTTTAGATATTTATAAGTAGTGATAAGATGCCCCCTCAGTCTTCTCTTCTCCAGGCTAAATAAACCCAAGTCTCTCAGCCTTTCCTCATAAGAGAGGTGCTCCAGTCCCCTGATCATCTTTGTAGCTCTCCGCTGGACTTGCTCAAGCAGTTCCCTGTTCTTCTTAAACTGGGGGGCCCAGAACTGAACACAGTACTCCAGATGTGGTCACCCTCACTCCTGTCCCCTCACCTGGTTGATGATGTAGATGCCATAAGCCACCTTCTGCCGGCGCAGGATGGGGTGCAGGTAGTGCAGCCAGTACTTGAGATGGTGCTCGCGGTGCCGGAAGGGGATGAGGATGGCCACCTTCTGCCGGGGCAGGCAGTCCGGAGGGGTGTACTTGCCACCCTGGCGCACGTCAGGATTCTCCCGCTGCACCCGCTCCATGCTCATGGGAGAGCTGAACTCAATGAGCAGGCGCCCAACTGCAAGAGGGAGGGCAGGTTGATGCCCACAGTACGGGGACACAGTCCGGGTCATGGTCACCTGCTACTCCTGGCCAGGCCCATGGAGCAAACAGCAAGGGGGACCTGCAAGGGGGACCAGCACTGCCGAGGGCAGAGGACGCCCAAAACCTTTCCCAAACAGGGGCAGAGAGGCTGGGCAAGCCACTAACAAAACCCAAAACCAACTGTCCTGGTACCATTTCCAGGCTGGCGTTTCCTCACTGCTCCACCCCTGGGAGCACCAGGAAGCCATGCCCAGGGCCCAGAGAACAGGGGTGTCACCCATGGGTGCCCACCCTAGCCCCACAGACAAAGCCAGAGCCCAATGCCCCCCCCCCCACTCACCCCACATGCCTCACCTAAGCCAGGAGGCGTCTCCTGGCAGGGCTGCAAGGGCTTCTCGGTGGCGGACTGGTTGGTGCTGGGCTTGGCGCTGGGGGATGGGGCCTCAGCGCCGGCTGGCCCATAGCTGGGGATGGTGCCGTTGGGGCGGGAGGAGTTGGAGAAGGGGTGGGTGCGCGAGGCGTTCCTGGTGTTGAAACGGCTGAAGAAGTCCAGGTGCTGCGCATAGACGTCGAAGTAGAGGATCATGATGATAACGAAGTGGAGCAGGCAAAGCAGCAGCACGGCCTTGCAAATCCTTTCCAGGGTCACCCCCAAGAGCAGCCTGGTCATCTTCTGGGCACGGGCAGGCGGACATGTGCGTTCAGCGGGGCAGGGGGGCGGCTCCGGCCACGGTCCCAATCCTGCCGAGACACGCCACGCTCAGGACACCCCCAGCCCCAACCCGAATGACACCAGGGCAGCAGGAGCAGCACAGGCCCGATGAGGGGGCAATGGGCTCACAGGTCAGTATGCCAGAGAGTACCCTGTGGAGATGCTGTGCTCAGACCGCTGCTCTGAAGGCACAGCCACAAAGACACGAGAGGTCCCCAGCCCCATGCAGCAAGTCTCTTCCCTGCCTCCCAAGGCTGAGACCAGGCCAGACCCGCTCCCTGTCCCCATCACCCCCCAAGCAGGGCATGCAGATACCCCCACAGGTGTCGCAAAGAGCCTCCATGGAGGCTGGGCCCTTGAAGGTTATGCTCTCCAAAAAGTGACAGCTGCTCCCAGCAGCCACCCCTTTCCGAGGCACCCCATTTCCCTGCTCCCCGTCCCAACACCCCCTGCAGCGCTGCACCCCAGCAGCAGCACCAAAGTGGGGCCAGCAGCGAGAGCCATGCCGGCAGGGGCCCTCCTTGGGGCACCCAGCGGGGCGAGCAGCTGCACGGCAGACACAAAGCCAAGCCGAGCGGGACATCCCAGCCCCTGGGGCCGGGGTCCCTGCCGCATCCAGGGGAGTCCAGCTTACAGCCAGTGGCACGGGTCCTCTCTCCTCCTGCTGCTGGTGGCGAGGCCCCCTGGGACGATGGGAGCCGCTGGGAGCCAGGGTCCCCTTATCTCCCACATGACACCTGGAGCCAGGCCAGAGCCCTGCCAGGAAGGCAGCTGGGAGAGTCACCAGAGCACCCTGGCTGAGCCAAATCGTCCGCCCTTCCCGGCCCTGCTACCAACCAGGGCTCGGGCTGCAGCACAGCCATGTACCCCAGTTCCTGCCCTGGTCCCTGCCCTGGTCCCCTCTCCCAGGGAATCTGCTAGGACAGGGCAAGGCAACCACAAGGGACAGGCACAGAGGCTTGCAAGGCCCTGGGGACCCTGGGAGAGGCCAGTGCTGCTGCAGGGACCCCAGGGGGACCCCAGAGGGCGGGGAGCTGTGGTAGGAACCCCCAGCAGGAGCGCAGCTAGGACCTGAGGGTGCTGGCAACCAGCCCAAGGCCTGGGGCCAGCCCACCGGCAGCTGGCCAGCCCAGGCCGGTGGGGCCCCCCAGGGAGCTGCAGGGCACAGAGCCGGCAGTGACGGCAGCACCGGCTGGGAGCAGGGATCGGAGCCGAGGTGCGAAGCGGGGCTCCCCCACCCCACCCCAGCTGCCCTCTCCCAGCCACAGCACTCGTCCCGGCAGGCAGCCGGGAGCTGGCAGGAGTGCACCACAGGCAGGGAGGTGCTGGAAAAGGCTCCAAGCCCAATGCCCCACCTGTATCCACCCTCTCTCTGCAGGATGCAGAGCAGGGTCCCCACAGGCAGGGGTCTCCTGGCACACCCCAACACTCCAGCCCCTCATCCAGGGTTTTTTTTCTAGAAAGTTGCCCTTTGGAGAAAAGCCAGGTTTGCCATTGCCTCCCAAACCTTCTCACGGTCATGGCACCCTGTCACCCAGCAGAACCCTTGATGTAGGGACCTGCCTGCCCCCAGCACCTGCCAGAAACCCTCTGCAAAAACCACAGCCCTCGCAGCAGGCAGCACGTGGAACGGTGGCATCTTGACAGCCAGGCGGGGAGGTGCTAGGGAAAAATAAGAGCGGGTTTTAGGGACCCTCTAGCAGGGTTGTCCACGAGGCGAGTGGAAAGCAATACTCACCAGGAACAAAAGCGAAGCGCTCCGTCAAACAGTGGCCACAGGATACCACAAACATGAGTGGGCTTAAAAACACCCACTAAGTGAGGGGGGCTATGAAATATGGGGTTGCATATTTCAACCTCTCAGTGGGATTCCGTATTAGCAACCTGGGGTCGGGGAGCTGGTCCCCCAGGGATTTACCCTGGCGCGGTGTGCGCCGTGGGGCTGGCGATTCTCGTTTTGGAAGGGACGCTCATCGCTATGGGCTCCATCCTTCTTCCCGCAGGACATCCCTGGGCCGGGAGAAGGGAGGTGTGGAGGGGGGTGAGCCGATGGTCATAGGCTCCCCCACCCCCTGCCTCCCTTCTCTGGGCCAAAAGCGGGGTGAGGGGACCCGTTCGGCACAACCAACCCTCCTTAAATTTTTCCCAGTCACCGACACACACAAAAACTTATTAAAAAACGAGAAACAACCTCAAAAAAGGCTTTTTCCCCAGCCGGGGCGGTGCCTCCCATAAGCGAGCGGGATCGCATTCCCCCGGGTCACATCCCGGGTCCTTCCCGGGCCTCCCCCGCCCGCCCAGGCCTGTCCGCGCCGCTCCACTCACCGCGGCCTCGGGGCTGCCGCACCGCCCCGGCACCGGTCAGCGGCCCCCGCCGCCGCCGCCGCCGCCTCCTCCTCCTCTTCCTCTTCTTCTTCGTCCTCCAGCCCCGGCCGCCGGCCCGCGGGCTCCCATGCCCGGGGCTGCGGGGCGGGGGGGCCCTGCCAGCCGGGCCGCCGCACCACCGAGAGCCGCAGGGAGACGGGGCCGCGCCCGCACGCCGGCTCCGCCCGCCGCCGCACCGGGCGGGGCCGCCGCCGCCGCCCGCCCCCCCCGCACTCCGGGACCGCGCCGCCGCCGGGCGAGGGCGGCCCCGCCGCGGCCGGGACCCCACGGGTGCAAGACCCCCCCCGGATGTACACTCCCTCCCCCACGGGTGCACACCCCGCCCCCCCGATGCTCGATGGCCCCCGCTCCGCCCCGAGGTGCTCAGGCCTTGGCCCCAACCCCGGCACCGGGGAGCCCCTCCCCACAACCCCGGGGGACAACAGGGACTGGGTCGCTTTCTCCCCTCCTTCCCCCTGCGTGTTTAGCAGCGTGGGAGGCTGCGCTTTCACCCACCCACCCAGGGCATCTCCTGCGTTCCCGAGTGTTGGTGCTGGCTCAGCGCCCATCACAACCTATTTGTGGCTCCTTCCCCCCCTTTCCATGTTTCTCGGTGTTTCCTAGCAATTGATTTCATTCTCCCTACCACAACGGCATCACCAAAAGATCTTGGGCTGGTCCCACCCAGAGTTTGGCCCGCCATGAGTAATTTTTGCACCATCCACAGCCTTTCCTTTCTTGCCAGCCACCCCACAGCATTTGTGCCTGTTTTGAGCAGCCCCCATCCTCCAAGGCCTCTTCTCATGCCCCGTGTGCACCAGAGCAAGGGCTTTCCCTCTGCCCCATGGCAGCTCCCTTCAGAAGACAACGTTACAGCAGAGATCAGAGCAGCATCCAACCAGCCCAGCAAGCAAGCCCTGCTGAAAGGTGTCCAACTTCAGCCTCCAGCTCTTGGGTTGGCTCTTTGGCAGGTAGTATTTTCAGCACAAGCTCTTATGTGCTCACCAGGTCATCTTTCAACTCCTGCTGCTCCTAAATGAGACAAAGTGCAAGACACTGGAACCTCACTTAAGCTTTTCTCTCCATGCTTGAGCAGCAGGTATTTAGCACGCCCAAGTTCAAAGGCCCAAGTGCACACACCTCAAACAAGGAAGCGCAGGGCGTGCCTACCTCACTGCCACTGGTTGTGGAACGGGGACTATGGGCCACCCCTGCTACCACAAGACCAGCCCTGATGCGTCTCATGTCCTCACAAGGGGCCCATAGATAGTCTGGATACACACAGGCCAGATTTGGAGCACACGAAAGCACCTGGCAGACAGAGATTTCTGACAGCAGATGGATTTCTATCAAGCCAAGGCAGGTGAGGCTTTCAAGACAGTTGTTAACCAGGAAGATGATTAACCCATGGAACAGCTTCACTACCAGCACAGGTTCTCCAACCACAGCCATCTCCTTCCTGAAGGCAGGCCCCCTAGTTCAGCGCAGGTCTGACAAGATGGCCCTGCAGCTCCCAGGGGCTTCAGACACCTCTGGCCTGCAGCAGCAGCAATGCCCAGGGATGGTGGTACAGCCTTCATGCAGGACAGGCAAAACTCTGCCCCCAGCTTGTGTCCCTGCCTTTACATGGGACGTGCAGAGCTCCTGTCAGAGCCTCCAGTCCCAGAGCAGCCAGCACAGCTGGCAGGAAGGGTGGCTTGGTTTGCCCCAGCAGTCTTCCCACACCCCAGGCTGAGACACTGCTGTCCCAAAACACATAGGGCAACAGAGAGTAGAGGTGTGAGACAGGCAGAGGTCAGAGAGGCCATGCAGAGGAAGCTGCCCTAGTCCCAAGGGCAAAAAAATCAGCAGGCATGAATGCTTCCCCAGCTCCAGCAGCCCCACTGCAGCCCCAGCCTGTTGCATCCAGGTGGGAAGAGATGGGCAGCTCCAGGCATGCATCCACTCTGACACACTGGGGCACAGACACTCCCCCTATGAAGGTGCACTGGTAGCACAGCAGGATGAGGGCCTTGTGCTGGATACAGCAGACTGCAGAAGCATCAGCTCCAGGCTCTCTGCAGGGTGGAGGCAGGAAGACTTTATTCTTCCCTTCCCCCATGCAGCAGAAGAGCTGTAGGCCCAGCTGTCCACAGCCGGCTTCCCTATGCTGTCTTCACCGCAGCCAGGAAGAGGGGAGCAGAACTAGCACGAAGCATCCCCACCCCTGGGACCTGCACCAGGGCCCCCCACAATGGAGGGGCACTGCAGACTAGAGAGCCCTGGCACCCCACAGCACCTGCCCAGGCAGCAGCACCCAGCCAACGCTCACACAAGGGAGCTGCTGACTGGAAGACAGCCTCAGAAGGAGCAAAAGCTTTGCTCCTCGGCCCTTGTGGTGTTCCCCAGCTGCACAATGGGGCTACAGGGACTGTGTACGCTCCCTCTGCACTAAACTACCTGGGTGGGAGCCGAAAAGGCCAAACCAGCTTGCACTGGTGCCTCTAGCATGCCTCACACGGGGCAGTGCCAACACTGGTAGCAGCCTGGCAGAGGCAGAGCAGAGCTGCCTATTGCCTGCTCCAGCAGCCTCCTACCTGCTCTGGGCAGCAAAGCAGAGCTCTGTATTCCCACAGCCCAGAGAGGGCAGCCTCTTGCAGGCTGAGCAGACAGCAGAGTTAACCCCACACAGGGAGGACACCACCAGGCTCCTGGAGCCAGGCAGGGACTTTGCCAGAGGCACAGAGGGGACTCTCCAAGCAGGGGGCCAGCCCACATCAGCGCTTGCTCTCCGCAAGCCTCCCCAGCACGCACAGGGCAGAGGAAGAGCTGCATCCTTGGACGAGAACCATATTTATTTCACGGACACAGCATTGCACTGGTGGTCAATTCTACACACACCGGGGACACGCAGCAGCAGGGCCCCACGGGCCAGGCCAGGCCGCTGGGGGCAGAATTCACACAGAGAAATTTGTTTCTTCTGAGGGGCCGATCGATTGGTGGGACAGCGCTCTATGCAGCTGGGCTCCTGCTCCCACTGCTGCGCAGCTCCCACCCCAGTCAAGGATAGAAACATTAAATAAATATATACAGCACCTCTTGGGGTGGGCTGGAACAGGCTGGGTGGGACAGGGCTCAGTTGCCCATTTTTACTTTAGATGTCTAGAAAGAAAGAAAAGAGGTTAGGCCATGCCCCACAAATCCTAGTCCAGCACCCCAGTCCCACCCAAGCACCCCAGGACCATCCAGAAGCTGCAGACAGCTTATCAGCCCCATTGATAAGACAGAAGCATCACCCAGGGTACACCCAAGGTGACACCCTTGGTGACAGCTGCTCAGAGGGGCCATCAAAGAGTGAACACACTGCTGCCAATAGGCATGGTATGCTCCAGGAGAGCTGTGCCACCCCAAACCTTGCAAGCAGCTGCTCCATCCCACTGCAGAGGATTGTGCTGGAGCCCAGGTGTGTCTCCCCAGAGCTGAAGAGCACCCAGGGTGACAGGCACCTTGTGGTCATATAAGCCTGGTGGCCCCAGGAGGTGAGTACCTGCAAGATAGCAACGATGACCCCAAACAGCCCTATGGCACTGCCAAAGATCTCCACGATCAGGATCTTGACGAAGAGGCTGGGGTTCTGAGCATCAGCCAGGGCAGCCCCACTGCCCACGATGCCCACGCAGACCCCACAGAAGAGATTGCATAATCCCACGGTCAGGCCAGCCCCAAACATGGAGAATCCTGTGAGAGAGGAATGCTGCAAGAGCCAGGGGTAACCCCCTTCCACCCACACCCAGGGCATGCTGCAGCAGCTCTGCCTCAAGGTGACAGAAGACCCAAAGCTGCCAAGGACCAGCAGCATCCTCCTGTTTGGGGAGCAGGACTGCTCCAGGGTGCTCCCCAGCTCCCACAGTGCCATGCCAGCAGGTGACAGCAATCTGCTGCCACCTGAGGGAGAAACAGTGCCGCCACTGGGCAGCACAGCCCAGCTGGGTGCAGGAGGGCATCAAGAAGTTAACTAAAAAGCTGGTTTTTGGCAGAAGAGTCACAGGTCCTTCAGATGCCTGCAGCAGGCTGTGGGCTGGGTGAGCCAGGCCCTGCAGTCCCATTCCCTACGGCCCAGGGCAGAGGGAGCAGCAGGAGGTGGTGATCAGAGTGTGCCGATGCTCGCAGCACCAGGGACTGAGCAGTCCTTACCTGCATGGTAGTTCCTGGCTCCAATCGTCTCTGGGGTGACTGCAGAGAAAGGCTGAGAGAAAGCACAGGGCCTGGGTTACTGGCAAGTCGTGGTCTCTGGGAGAGGTACCTGCCCCAATATAGCATAAGGCAGACATGTTTTGGCCAGAACTGGTCCCTGACTCCATGTCCCTGCGTGGCTTCATGACATCTGCCTTGTGTGTGCTCCCCCAGCCCACTCTTCAGCATGGACAAGGGCCACCGCACAGACCTCCAGCCAGGGGCTCCCAGAGCCACACCGATGTCCAAAGCCCCCAGACAGCCACCGCTCACAACGCTGGCCTGTGCCTGGCTGCCCATCCCCACCGTGGCCCTGAGGCTGGCTCAGGGCTGTCAGGGCAGCCCAGGCCCTCCCGTACCTCAGCCATGTTACTGATGACAATTGCCATGATGATCCCGTAGATGGCCACAGCCTCGCAGAAAATGATGCTGCAGGAGAAAGGTAAAGTCTGAACACAGTGTCCCAGGCTCTGCCCCACCTCAAGCAGCCCCCACTGCTTCATGCCCAGCCAGCCAGCAGCCAGACCCCTCCACGGCCATATCGGAGCCTGCCCCACTGCTGCCAAGGGCAGAAAGGCAGCCCAGCCAACCCACTGCTTTCCTCTCAAACAAGGGAGAGCTGCCAAGGACAAAGGCCAGGGCTGGTTGTGCTGTGCCACCTGAGGAAGCTGCGATGATCCTGTGGGAAGCAGGCCCAGGGAGCCCTGCCCTCCACCAGCCCCATTCTGCTCCTTTGGGGAAGGGCTGTGCAAGGTCTGGCCAGAGGAACCCTCAACTGGAGCAGGAAGTGTGATCTCAGGGTGTTTGTTTTGAACACACTGGGCTCATTCACTGCTTGGTATCACACAGTGACTCTTCAAAGCAGCACTCTGGCTCGTTTAGGGCTCTTTGTTTTGAGAGAAAACAGTTCAGAAAGGAATGGTCTGACAGCAGCAGGCTATGATCTGCCCCACTCAGGCATGGCATGAGCACTAACTCCAGGACTGTGCTTACCTGACCAGGTTCTTGGTTTTGATCCGAGGGGCTTTGACTCCACCACCAATGATGCTGGAGCCCGTGATGTAAATCCCCCTGTGGCAGACAAGGGTGGTTGGTGGAGGGCCTGGCACACGCTGAGGGATTCAATAGGGAAACCAGGATCTTCCAGCTGAGCAAAGAATCAGGCATGCAGCTGGGGGACACTGAAGACTTACCCGGTCCACCCCCAGGGTACAAGCGGTCCCAAGCTCTACCACCTATACCAGCAGAACTGCTGGGGTACAAGAGCCACCACTGCATGACCTGGGCTCAAGGGCATGGCTTCCAGAGAGCCGGGGACGTCCCTGCTTCTCCACTGCCATTGCATCCCATGAGGTGTTCCGCCCAGACCCCCCAGGAGCCCAGCAACCTGGCTCCACTGCTGCAGTGACCCAGCCAGCCCCACACCCCTGCATGGACACACTGTTCTGCCCTTGCCCTCCTGTGGGAAACCGCAGGAGCTGCAGAAACCACAGCATATAAGCAACTAGCAAGGTGGGGCAGCAGGAGCCTGCTGAAGAGCCAGCCCCACTCACCAAGCAGCCCCCACCACGGACAGAGAGATGGCCAGGCCAATGCCCAAGTTGGACCACATGAAGGGCGAGGTCTCCGTCAGGAACCTGTAGTGGAAGAAGTTAGACGAAGAGTTAGCACACAGGCTGAGCCCCCCTAGTCATGGTGCGCAGCCCCACAACAGGTACCCCCCACTCTATCACGCAGACTGAGATGGGCTGGGGACTGCCAGACAGTGGGACACGAGAGCCTTTCTCTGCCAGCCAGTGACCCAGGACCCTCACCCACATGGACTGACACCTTCCTCCCAAACCCTCTGTGAAGGGGAAGCCTGGGCTGGGAGGCTGCTGGGAGAGGGTGTGGGCTGGATCAGAGATGGGAAGGGCAGCGATGGCTGCACCGGGACCCTATATGGACCCAGCCACACGTACCTGTGGGCTGCATCTATCCCACCTCATAGGGTCACTGCAGCTCTTGTTCCCCTGCAATGTAGCGACCGCTGCCAGCCACTCAAAATCAAGAGCTGTTCCCTGCCAGGCACTGCCAATGCCGACCACCTCCTCACACAGCCCTGTGCTCACAGGGAGGATGCTGGTATTTATAGGGAACTCACCAGGCCACATCAAAGCGGAAGCCGAGGTCAAATATTGTGTAGCAGATCCCTGGAAAGCAAGAGTGACATGGGAATGTTTAGACAGGCACCAGCTACTAGCTCAGTGCTGCCGTTTCCTCCCCCGTCTGCAGAGCCCCAGGACAGAGGCCCAGGAACACACCACAGCACGCAGAAGGGTTACTGGGAAGACCAGCTCAGGCATGCAGAGCTGCAGGGCAGGGTGCCCCACCAAGGTCCAGCCCCAGTGACCCCAGCACTCCCACATCAGTGCAGGACAGAGACAGCCTGGACCCACGATACTCCCAGACCCCATCCCAGTCTTCACCAAGAAGAGGATTACTGTGGTCATTGCACGCATTTTCTGTTCCCTGACCCTCCTGAGCACCCACAGGCCACGCTGGGCTGAAGGGAGCCCTGTGCCCCATCTACATCACCCAACAGGCCAGCCCCGCTGGAAAACCATGGCACCGGGTGACCAGCCATGAGCTCTTCTCTCTCACAGGGCAGGCAAGAGGTGCGAGGCTGTGCCCTGACTGACCATCATGTTGCTCTGTCACCATCTCAGCAGGGTCCATGCTGGTCCCCAGGAGCCCTTCAACATCAGAAGCTGCAGCTGGCCCCCCAGCACCCATTTTTCCAAGGCTGTGGATGTTCAAGACATGCCTGCTCTTGTCAGCGTGTCCCCCAAGGTTAGTCATTTCCAGAGAAATTTCTACTCCAACACAGGCAGGAGACATTGAAGCGTAGCCCTGAGAAGCCCAGAAAACCTCTCCTTTCCAGGGAGGGACTACAAGGGCAGCTCACTCTGTTGTACCCCGAGTGTTCCTCTCCCATGCCAAATCTCAGCAAGGACTTGCACCCAGCAGCACTGCACAGGCAGAGCAGATGCAGGGGTGCTCGCACTGAAACCCTGCCTTGCTCTGAGCTCATGAGCAGGAAACATGGCTGCAGACCAGAAGAGACACTCGCTCATTGCATGACTCGCAGCGCACAGTTGGAAAAGTGTGAGACCTGGCCCTAAGGAACAGATAAGTGCAGGCAGTGTGGCACTGTCTGCTCCACACCAGATAAAGAGGGTGAAGGGACTGCTCTTTACCATGGCTGACTAGGGCCAGCAGCTGTGTGACACCAACCCCACGTACAGCTGAAAAAAGAGGAAACAGGAGACTTCTGAAATGCTTAAAAGCAGCGAAGAGGCCATTGCATGTGTCCAATTGCTCCCTTCCCCTCCCAGTTGCAGCCTGGAAGCTGGGGTGACGGCAAGTCACTGGCATGCACAGTAGCAATACAGGGGCAGGACCATGAGCCCCAGATTGGAGGAGCCCTTCCCTGCCCACAGCCAGGACCCGAGGACAGCTGATCCTATGGGAGAGCCTTGGGAAGCCTACCAGCCCCAGAGCAGTGAGGTCCCCCTTGTCCCTGCGTGCTAAACCCCTTCACACGCAACTTGGGGCTCAGCAGCCCACACACTGGGAGGACACACAAGTGTTGCCAGGCAAGCAGACCCCAAAAGGGAAATAAGTAATGCTGGTCACTCCTCCCACCTGCAAAATCATGGTTCCCCTATCCCCTGCAGCAACACAAACAAACGCCCGGTGACCTTCAGGGATGATCTCTAAAGTGCCAAGCTCAGCCACTCTGGACCTTGCGTTTTGATTTCACTGCTTGGCTTGCAGAGCAGGAACTGAACCCAGCCAGCCTCAGCTGCACCCACTCCCCAGGAGTGGCAAGAGAGAGCTACATCCAGCTCAGGGCAGATCCTTGGGGCACCTTCCATCTCTTCAAGAGCAGATGTAGCCTTGGATTCATATAAAAAAGAAACAGGGTGAAGGACACTTTCCTGTGAGCTCTGGCTGCCAGCCCTGCAGCCAGAAGGTCAGAAAAGAGCTGGGGCAGCAGGACTGGCGCACCAAAGCAGGGGTCAGGACAAGGAGGGAAAGCACAAAGAGGCAACGCAACACTGTGCAGAGCCTGCTTCCTGCTCAGTCCTTCCCCAAAAAGGGATTGCAACAGGGCAGGGGAAGTTAAAAGCATCTGAGCTCCACTTGTCAACATTTTCCAAAAGTCTCAAGTTCACAGCGTGTGTGTGCACTGGTGTGAGCCATGTGATTCAGAGAGCCCAGGAAGGCAGCCCTAGGCCCCGCACTGCGTTCAATAGGCCTTGGAAACACGAGGGAATGAGACACCCTCAGCTTCTGACTTGGTCTCTCCCCTCACCCAAACGCTGAGGCAGGAGCTAAGGTCTCCTCTGGCTTGTAGTCACTTCACTCTGCACTGAAAGGGGAAATAACCAGCAGCTCCACCACAAAAATCTTCCCGCTACGCTTTGGAGTCACCCCCTCCCCAGAGAGCATTACACATCAGCGAGCCTGATGCCACTGGCAGCAGAGCCTAGGCTACCGCAAGCTGCAACACAGCCATGCACTCTGCAGAGTATACACATTTCCTTATGCTGCCAGAGCTTGGCAAAGTTGGACGGCGATCTCCCCCATCCAGGAGATATCAGCTGTCACAGCCTGAAAAACGAGCACCTGCCTTTCCCTCCCCTGATCCACCAAATCCAAACGCGACCCCTGACTGCCAACAGCACCTTTCTACTGTCGCAGAAATAAAGAAGCGGATCAAGCAGACAGGCTTCAAGGCGCCGAAAGCCGCACTCCCAACAGCAGCTGTCGGACGCCTGGAGCCGCTGAGGCCCGAGCCACCCGTGGGAGCAGCTCAAAGCGCCCGGGAGGGGGGACGCCCGGCGTAAGGAGCCCCCAGGCAGCACTCCGCGTGCCGGAGCAGGCCGAGGGCCGGCCCCCCGCCTCTGCTCCGGAACGGCTCGGCCACCGGGGCACTGACAGCGCCCCCGCCGTGGGACCGACCAGCCGGGACACAAGCCCGAGACACCGCCGCAGCCTCCCCTCACGCCCAGAGCCCTCCCCCCGCCCCGGTACCCCCCGTAACCCGCCGCCGCCGCCGCCCCTCAGCCCGGCCCCACCAGCACCCCCCCCCGCCCTCCCCGTCCCGGCGCTGACCGACGCCCAGCAGCGTGGTCCAGAAGGCGAGGCCGAGCCCCGAATACAGCAGCGCCAGCCCCGTCATGGCGGCGGCGGGAGGGAGCGGCGGAGAGCGGGACCGGGCGGCCGGCGCGAGCGAGTCACCTGACCCGCGCGGGGCGCGATGTGAGCGGAAAGAGCGTGACGCCACCGCGCCTCCACCGCGCCCGCTGATTGGCTGCCCGGCCTGACAGCGGAAAGAAAACTACATAGGCCATAAAGCAACGCGATATGCGCCTCTTCCCATTGGCTGACCTTCCCCTCTTCGCCCCGCCTTGAAGAGCGATAGGTCGCGCTTCACCAGGGGCGGGATTTCCGTAGAATGGGGAGGGCGGTGCCGAGTTCTCATTGGTCGGCTCTACGCCCCAGCCCGGAATCGGTCGCAGGGGTCCCGCGTGGCGGGCCCGACCCCCAGGCACCATGGCAACAGCCTTCAGCAGCGACGGGGAGGTGGCGTTGCGGCGGCGGCTGGGCCCGGTGGCGACGGGAGCGGGGCGGCGGGGCGGCCTCGGCGGCTTCTACGAGATGGGCCGGGCTGCTGCTTTCGTGCGGGGCGGCGGGTTCCGCAAGGTGAGCGGGGTCCCGCGGGGGCGGGCCGGGGCCAGCTCGGTCTCCTTCCATGCCCAGGTGACCCGCCGGTGGGTGAGGGAAGGCTGTGAGTGTTGTCTGCCTGGGCTTCAGTAAAGCCTTTAACACCATCTCCCACAGCGTCATCTGAGAGAAGCAGCGGCTCGTGGCTTAGACAGGTGCACTTTTCTCTGGGTGACAAACCGGCTGGCTGGCCGAGCCCAGGGAGTTGTGGCGAACGGAGCTAAATCCAGCTGGGGAATGGTCACAAGCAGCATCCCCCGGGCCTCAGTGCTGGGGCCAGTTCTGTTTAATATCTTAATCAATGATCTGGATGAGGGGATTGAGGGCACCCTCAGGAAGTTTGCAGGTGATACCAAGTTGGGCGGGAGTGTTGATCTGCTCGAGGGCAGGAAGGCTCTGCAGAGGGAGCTTGACAGGCTGGATCGATGGGCCGAGGCCAACTGTGAGATTCAGCAAGTCCAAGTGCCAGGTCCTGCACGTGGGTCACAGCCACCCCATGCAATGCTACAGGCTTGGGGAAGAGTGGCTGGAAAGCTGTCTGGCGGAGAAGGACCTGGGGGTGCTGGCCGACAGCCGGCTGAACATGGGCCAGCAGTGTGCCCAGGTGGCCAAGAAGGCCAACAGCATCCTGGCTTGTATCAGGAATAGTGTGGCCAGCAGGAGCAGGGCAGTGATTGAGCCCCTGTACTTGGCACTGGTGAGGCCACACCTCAAATGCTGGGCTCAGTTTTCAGCCCCTCAGGACAAGAAGGACCTTGAAGTGCTGGAGCGTGTCCAGAGAAGGGCAACGGAGCTGGTGAAGGGTCTGGAGAACAAGCCTGATGAGGAGCAGCTGAGGGAACTGGGGTGGTTTAGCCTGGGGAGGAGGAAGCTCAGGGGAGACCTTATCGCTCTCTACAACTACCTGAAAGGAGGCTGTAGTGAGGTGGATGTTGGTCTCCCAAGTAACAAGCAACAGGACAAGAGGAAATGGCCTCAGGCTGCATCAGGGGAGGTTTAGATTGGATGTTAGGAAATATTTCTTTACTGAAAGAGGTCAGGCATTGGAACAGGCTGCCCAGTGAGGTGGTGAGTCACCATCCCTGGAGGAGTTCAAAAAACGTAGACGTGGCATTTCAGGACATGATTTAGGAGGCATGGTGGTGCTGCATTGGCAGTTAGACTTGATGACCTTAGAAGTCTTTTCGAACCTTAAGGATTTTATGATTCTAGGGTTGGGGCCTGCAGGCTGCCTCTCCCAGTCCTTCACCCCCTGTCCCGATGTCTCCCCCCCAGGTTGCTCTCCAGTTCCCCGACGAGCTGCTGGCGGACGCGGCGGCTGTGGCAGACCAGATGGAGGCACAGACTGGGGCCAAGATGTACATCCTGGGAGACACCACATACGGCAGGTTGGTGTGGGGCTGTGAGGGGTGTCCCGGGGGTCCTTCACGGGCAGGAATGGGGCTGCTCATCCCCTCCCTGGCTGCCCAGGCTGGGGACAGCGGTGCTAGGGAGGAGGAAGAGCTCTGTGGTGCAGAGCCTGTCTGACACTGGGTCCTCCCACAGCTGCTGCGTGGACGAAGTTGCCGCCGAGCACGTGGGTGCCGAGGCGGTGCTGCACTACGGTTCAGCCTGCCTCAGCCCCTGCAGAAAGCTCCCGGTGCTGCACATCTTTGGGCAGCAGCCCCTGGACGTCGGGTGTTGCGCAGAGGCCTTTCGGGAGCTCTACCCCAACCGTCAGAGCCATGTGGTGGTGCTGAGCGATGTGGTCTATGCCCATGCGATGGGTGAGTGCTCTGGGGCAGGGAAGGGGTCTCTGGTGCTGCTCTGAGCTCTGCAGCGGGCAGACAGTCCCCAGACACTGTCAGCCTTGATTTCTGTCCTCTCCTCTCCCCTAATCTGCTGTCCTACCTTCTGTGGGTCAGGTCTGTGGCTATGTTTCATTCTCACTCCTCTCTCCCTTCAGGTGAGCTGGAGCAGCTGTTGCGCCCTGAGTACCCCCATATCATTTTCTCCAGGGTGGTGTGCGAGGACCCTCCTGGCCCCGCACCGCATGGGGAGGTGTGGCAGTTTGGTCGCCAGTTCCCGGTGGAGGCGCCAGGAGGGCTACAGGACTATGCCATGTTCTACGTGGGAGCCGAGGGCCTGGCCCTCACCAGCTTCATGCTGACCTGGAACTGCTGCCCCTTCAGCTCCTTTAACCCCGCCACTGGCTGTGGCCGCCGCGAGACCCTCAACATCAACCGGGCCCTGATGCGACGCCTCTACCTGGTGGAGAGGGCTCGGGATGCCCGGGTTGTGGGCATCCTGGTGGGTACCCTTGGTGTAGCAGGCTACCTAGATGTGCTGCAGCACCTCCAGGAGCTTCTGCGCCGGGCTGGCAAGCGCAGCTACACGCTGGCCATGGGAAAGCTGAACCCTGCCAAGCTGGCCAACTTCCTGGAGGTGGACATCTTCGTCCTGGTGGCCTGCACTCAGAACTCCCTGCTGGACTCCAGCGACTTCTACCGACCTGTTGTGACCCCCTATGAGCTGGAGCTGGCCTGTAACCCAGCCCGTGAATGGACAGGGAACTACCTCACTGACTTCCGAGACCTGCTGCCAGGTAACAGCTGGAAAAGAGCTGCCCAACACTTTCCCTGGGTGTGTCCTGCCCTGCTCCCCTACCTGGAGGCTGCGGTTGCCTCGGCTCTGTGCTGGCTGGAGGATAGACATGAGCACAAGGCTAACATTACCATTTCCTGGCAGGTGCCTGTGCACACGTTGAGCTCCCACCAGCTGTCCCTGCAGCAGAGGCCATTCCTGACATCTCGCTGATAACGGGGGAGATGCGTGCCACCCGCATCTGCAACCCCCCGGCCCCCCAGCTGCCCCCCAGCACCACCCTGGCCTGCAGGGACCAGACGCGGGCCCTCACGGCGATCAGCCCTGCAGGTTTGTGATCCAGTTTTGTGGTGGGGCTGAGCCCCAGTGCAGGGGCAGTGCCACCTCCCTGCTCCCAGTAACAATTCCCTTTCTTTCTCCTTCCAGCCTCCTTCTTGGAGTCCCGTAGCTGGCGGGGCCTGGAGCAGCAGCTGGGACAGACACCTGTCTCCAAAGCTGTGCAGGGCCCACGAGGGATCGCCATTGCCTACGAGGACGAGGGGCGCAAGCAACCCTGATTCGGCAGCAGCATGGGCACCCAGCCTGGAGCAGAGAGCCTGTGGGGGCACAGGCGTTACCTGTCACCGGGTGTCAGACGTGTGGGGGTGTCACGTGGGGGCGAGTCTGGACCTGCCACCAGCCAGTGCCGCACTGGATGTGGCTTGGGTCAGTAGTACCGCAGTGGGAGAGCAGGAGTTGCATGTGTGTTCGGGGGCGCCCGCAGTGCCCTGGGGCTCATGGCCCGGGCAGCAGCAGGGCCAGGAGAGGAGCTTGGCCCAGACCCGGCCTCCGCAGGCGCACCAGCCCAGGGCAGCTTTGGCCCTATATGGGAACAGTCACAGTTTCACATGAGCCAACAGCGCCAGGACTCAAGGCTTATGTGGACTACTGCTGCTAACTAAAACTGAACTGAAAAGGACTTGTGAGTTGTCTCCTAGAATAAAACATGAGCTGAGGCGTGCAAGGCAGGGGTGATGCCAGACATCTGAGTGGAAGTGCAGATCACAGTACCAGCTCCGGTGTTGGCTAAAACCAGCCTGAGAACAGAAAAACCAGAACTGGGACCCCCCAGAAATGAAACCACATTCATAGGCTGGGCTGGGGAACTAAGGCAAAGGGCTCTGAGTGCAAGCAAGCCCCTCACCTGCTCTGATAGCGGGAGCAGGGCGCATGCATCCTGTGCTGCAGGGAGGACCCTGTGTTCAACAGGGATGGAGTCTGGCCCCTCTCATAGAGCAGGACTGTTTCTGCTCCATCCTAGGCAGGAGAGCGTGGCGCGCAGGGGTGGCTGGTTTTCACCATCCATCCCACAGCCAGAGGGGAGAGGAGGCTTTGAGGCATCCCAACCTTGATTTAAACCCCGTCCGCTGGGTTCTTCCCCAGAGGTAAGGGGCACGCAAAGCCCAGGCACTGCAATAATGACAGCCACAACATAGAAATATTCTTAATATAATTAGGTGCAGGGCCTCCCCCCTCCCAACCACACACATACAAATGAGCAGGGGCAAGCCCCCCTGCCCAGCCAGCCACTGCCACAGGCACAGGGGCAGCCTCCCCGGTGCGGGGAAGTGCCGGGGACAGGCTGGTAGACCGGGCACAGGGCAACCTGTGCTGGGGCAGTCCTGCCCAGGCTTCCCCACTCCCCGCTGCCGCCTCCTGCAGCCGGCACTCCCGTCCCCTGCGAGGGGGGAGCATGCTGGGGGAAACAAAGATGCTGACACTGAGATGCAGCCACCAAATCTAGCTGAGGAGCGTCCCGAGTGGGTTAATTCTAGGTGGAGGGTTATTCTACGAGCCGTACTGCAGCAGGGCAGGGAGAATGTGGGGTGGGGTGGGGGGGCTTCCTTGCGGGGAAGAGCTGGTCCAGGCAAAGAGTCCACGGTTCTGTCCAGGTGCTCAGTAGTCTGCTGTGTACTCCGTGCCATGCAGCCCTCGGCACAGCAGGGTGAATTCCTTCACCATCTCCTTCACTCGCCTCTTGTTCACACGCTCTCTGCTAAGACAGAGGGAGGGGGGAAACATGAAGCAGGAGGGTCATTCCCACCTTGTGTGGGGCGCAGCCACCCCAGGGAGGGAGTGTACGAACCTGAGGATCTGCTGGCTGAAGGTCTCCTTCTGCTCAGGGCTGACGCGGGCTGAGGGGAAGCCGTCCTGCTGCATGGCCTCCTTAATCCAGATGCTCAGGTAGCTAAAGCAGTGCTTGTTCAAGGCAAAGAGGATTTCTGCGAAGTGATCCATGAGGCTGCGGGAGGCCTGGCCACCGATGCCCTGCCACAGAGCAGACAGACCCTGGTAAGCCCCTGGCATCAGCCTGCCTGCCACCCATGCACGCTGCCAGGCTCTCTGCCCCCGGCATCACAGGGGTGCTGCCTGGGAACAGAGCCCAAAGCTGCCCGGGGAGCCTGCAGTCACAGTGTGTCTCACCTCCAGCACTGCCTGCAGCAGCACTTTGCCATTCTCATGCACAACCTGTCCCACCGGGGCGATCTCTCCGCAGCGGGGCAGCAGCTCCGTCTGCAACACAGAGCCCAGCTTGCTCAGTGCCAAGCGTTACATTGCAGAGCACTCGCCTGACCCACAGCTCCACTCCTGCCCTCTTGTCCCTCGGGGTGGGGTGGGGCGGGGTGGGGGGAGGCTGCATGATGCCACTATACTCACAAAGAAGCCACAGGATGCTTTGACTGTTGGGGCCTCAGGAAACTTGAGTGAAAGTACACCTGTGGGCAGAAGGTGCTCTGGTTAGCATCCAGAAACCCCACACACCATCCCAGATGAGCACTGTGGCCCCCAGTCCCTGGCTGGTCTGTGCCTGGCTCTGCAGGAGAGGCGGGATGGCTTCTCCAGAGAGCACTTTGGCGCTTGTGCCCATGCCCATGGTACTCACCACACTGAAACACTGCTTTGACATCCAGGTTGCTACACAGGAAGAGGTCCGGCTTCCTTTTCAGAGCCTGCAAGGCACACAGACAGGCAGCATAAACCCAGCGCTGCAGAGGCAGCCAGGAAGCCTCCGAGGAACCCGGTGCTCCAGCCAGCTTCTGCCTGGATGCACACTTACCTGGGCACACCCACAGTAAACAGCAGATTCACACAGTACAGCAGGAAACCATCACTTTCTCCCCCAAAGAAATGTCACTCAAAACAGTCAGGCAGTTTGCTACACTCAGGGACCACCAACCCCAGGACCTGAGGATAGATGCCATGGCGGCATACACGCAAACACTTTGGACACATAGCTAGGACAGAGGACTCCTGTCCCACCAGAGCAGACCAGGCGGCAGCAGCACTCCTGGGACACAGGCAGCCATGCGGGGCCCCACTGAGACCAGCCACTGCTGTGCTTTGCTCCTCTCCCCTTGAAGAGGTCACAGCAACTGGGTCAAGCAGTAACCCCAGACTGGACCAGCACAAGATACCAACATTGCTTGGCACTTCCTGAGCAGCAAGTCTGAGATCAGAAAAGTTCTGGGTTGGTTCCGCCCCCCCCACCCACTTGGTGATCCCACCAGTCACTGTGAGGGTCAAGCACTGCTGCTGGGGACACCCTGAGCTGTGGCACCCTGGGCAATGGCTTGGTCCACCCTGGGCTGGCACTGTGCAGTTCCTGGATGAAAATGTTTCAGTCTGCGCTTGCAGACCCATGGGAAGGGTTTCTGCCTGGCCACTGAGGCAGTGACATCTGTGCCCTGACCACCATGCCACTGTGCTCACAGCTGTGAGCCAGCACTGGGGACAGCAGCCATGGCTCCTGCCCTGCTGTCACTGCACCACCAGGGACAACAGCCACAGCAGTGGAGCAGCCCCGCTCCGTGCCTGGAGCTCGGCGAGCAGGATACCAGGGCAGGCAGCCCTCGGGCTGAGCGGTGTGCAGGGTCACTGCCTCCCTCCAAGCCTGCTCCTGGGGATGAAACCAGGGACAGCTTTCAGCCAGCAGCACCCAGGACTCATGGCCATCTACCCACAGCCATGGTCTCTACTTGGAGCAAAACAGACTTACGTCCCACCCTTCCTTCCATAGGGAAAGCCCGCAGCCATCTGCCCGGTGCAGAGAACATATGCTGGAGACTGAAGCCAAATAGCAGGTTTCAGGGTTACCCCATCTCCTTTCTGAGACTGTATCAGACACTGCAAGAGAGGACCTGGGTTGGGTCCTTCTGGGTGGAGGGGCCACAATCACAGGGACCTGCTTCCCTGCTAGTTACAAGCAGAGACTGTTACGGGGGCGATCAGGGACTACGTTATACATGTGCATGTATATACAGATTGTGTGCACCATCCCTCCTGACACACTAGCACCAACATCGGAAGGCGAGCTAGCGGACAGGCAATGGTTTAGAAACACATCCACTCCTCACGGCTGCTGTCATCTAGTTGTCTCCATACCAGAAAATGCTTGCAAGACACATTGCAATTTTCACCATGGAGGACTACCCCCGCTGCCCCAGCCCTGGTCTGGGCTCCAGAGCAGTCACCACAAGCCTCTCCCCAACAGCATGCTATGTGAGGGCAGCTGGCTCCCATGACCCCACCCAAGCTGCAGGTTCCTCTGCCTGCCTGGCCAAGGGGCTGGTTTTAACCCATGTCCTGCATGCTGCAAGACTGTTCAGCTGCCACAAGGGTCTTCCAGCATGTTCAGGTTGCCACCTACCTGCATGATGCTTCTCCCAGCCAAACCTGACCCATGGCAGCCCTCAGGCTCTCCTGCAGGCTTGCTGCAGCACCTGCTCCTCACTCTGTCAGTGCCATGGGGGGAAGTATGCCCTGGTAGAGGGAGGGCTCTGTCCTGTAGGGTATCTCCACCAAGCAAGCACAGAGTGCAAGCTCAACCTGGGCACATGTGCACATGGCTAATGTAGACAGAGATGCTTTTTACCCCCACGAGATGGGGCCCTGTGGAGCTTCTCCCATTAGCAAGAGGCACCAGGTAGGTCCAGCTGTTCTTTCCCAGTACCAGGAACCCTGCTCCAGCTCTGGTGCCTCTTACTGCCAGCCTGTCCTGCCCGCCTCCTGCCAGAACAGCTCTGCTCACATGTTCTGGGATAGGGACAGGTCTTTAAATGCTTTCAAATATCCTCCCACATCCTCTGCTGCAGCAGCCACTGCAGAGGTAGGCACTGGCTCTCTGGCAAGGGCTGTCCTGCAAGCTGGCACAGAAAAGACGGCAGGTTCTTCTCCACAGCAGCTGGGAGAACCCCAGACAGGTCTTGAGAGCTGGCTCCTCTTCTGTACCTGGCTCTTCAGAGGCAGGCAGGCACGGAGGGGACACTGAAACCCCACTCCTTCAACAGACAGGAGACAGTGGGGGTGCTGCATGGCCAGTTTCTGCAGCACTCCAGAGCACACAGCTCAAACCCTTGTGTCCAACGCCACCACCTCTTCCCCGACCACACACCTGGTAGAGCAGAGCCTCCAGCTTTGGAAAGGGCATGTAAGCTTGGCCAGGCACCAGGGCCAGGGAGGAGCAGTCAGCCCCTGCCTGCCAGGGAGAAGGGACGCCGAGCCCATGTCCTCCATGGGGCTCTATGACCCCAGCTGCAGCAGGCAAGGTGGAGAGCTTAAGGACTGCTATGTCCAGCCTGGACCATCCCAAGAAGGGAGGGAGGTAGGGGATGGCAGTGGCTGGGCCATCACAGGTCAGTCCTGCATCTTCTGCCAGGCAAGGCACTGCTTGCCCTGAGCTCCTGGTCAGCAAAGGTCACTGCAGTGCTCCCAAGGTCCATGCTGGCATGGAGCCCTGCCAGGGTGGGTGGATATGCCTGCGACTGCTGGTGGGGAGGCAGGCTGGAGAGCCCCAAAACCTTACCTGCAACCAGGAGCACACACATTAGTGATACCTGCCAGCCAGGGAGCAGGCGAGAGCTGCCAAACACCAGAACCTCCTGCCTGGATTTGCAGACACAGACCTGGGCGCAAGCCCTGGCCACTGCAGCTGTGCGTCCTGGGCACTGAGCCCTGCAGGCCTCCAGGCAGGCTGCTCACCTCGGGCACAGCGGCAACGCTCTACACCGTTCCCAGCACACAGTGAAGGCAGGAGGAGAGCGGCTGAGGACAGACCTCACTGCAAAGGGTGCCAGTACCACTCCGTTCAGCCTTACAGCAGACTGGTTATTTTATACTTAGCTTTGAGTAGTAACAATAACTCCAAGGTCTTGGGCATCTGTAAGACATTTGTTTTAAGCCAGCACGCTCTCATGCTCAGCCAGCCATTGTCAAGGGTGGATTGCCAATTAACATGGTGGCAAAACAATCGGCCGCACCAACTGGGCAGTCCCATGGGCTGCAACTAAGCCCAAATATACTGCAAAGTCAGCTGAGATCCTGTCACACAGAGAGACGGCTCCCTGTGAGCTGGTGACAGAGGGCTGATGTGCAGGTATCAGGAGGAAGGAGCTTCTTCTGAGTTATCAGAAGGTAGGAGAGTACTGGGTGGCAGAGGGAGAGAACGAAAACACTGCCTGCAAGGAGGAACCAAACAAATTTGAAACAGGGAAGATGATATTTCCGCCAAGGTGATCAACCACGGGAGCAGAGGGTCAGGGAAGTGGGAAAGTATCCACCTTGACACGCTCTTGAGTCCAAACTTGCTGCTGCTCTGGAAGATGCATTACCTCACCAAGGGCTTCGGAGGCTGGGCAGGTTGGGATGAAAACAGAGCCCCTGACACATGAAAATCAGATCTGAAGAGATCTGCAGTTCTCTCAGACTTTAATCCTTGGATCTACAAATGCTCAGCAGCATCACTACAGAGCATAGTCCTCTGGAATAGGAGAGGCTGGACCCACCTCTGCCGTCAAACAGGTCTTGAAGTCCTGAGACCAAGAAGCCAAGCAGGGAATGGCAAGGTTTCAAAGCATCCTGCCAGATCATCAGTCGGAGAAGAGGGGCAGGCCAAGGAAGAGGAAGAACCCTTGAAACAAGTCCTACATGTGAAGAGGGAGGATGGGGATGGAATCCATTGGTCTCTGTGGGGTTGCTGGAATAAAAAGCCCAGGAAAACATCAAGTCTTGAGTGGCTGTGGTCAGCAGTGGGCTGGCAGCACATCAGGCACCTTGCAGTGATCCGTGATGGAGCAGCCATGGAGGTAGGAGCCTCTGAGCTGCTCCTGTAACAGGACTTCCAAAGGATGTGGGCTGTCTGGAGACTGACATACCAGGGACCAGGTTGGCTGCCAGCACACTGCCCCAGCACTGCCTGCAGATCCTGTCCATGAGGGCAGCATGCAACCGCTTCCCAGCAGCCAGGATGGGTGGTGTTTCCTCTGACAGCTCATGCCATGGAAGTGCAGCACAGTTGCACTTCTCTCCAAGACAGCACAAATGTGCCGTGTCCAGACACAGAGAAGGACCCCAAACCACAGAGAAACTCAGCACTTCCCAAAGAAATAACAAATAGCCTTGGAAGTCTCTCAGGGTCACCTAACCCCCTGCCTCCCCAGCTGGATCACATCTACTTGCCCTCTAGGAGCAACGGGCTTCTTGAGTCCTTTCAAGCCCTCCAAGCAACAGCAGCTCCCTGAGTGACCTTCCAGTGCTTCCCTGTGCTGTTAGAAAGATCTCCTACTGCCTAACCTGGATCCTTTTCCATTACTTCCTCCTGTGACTGTTTGTTTCACCCGAGGAGAACAGAAAAAGGGTTTTTACTCACGACTGGGACATTATCTTTTACACACCCCACGACTCACACAGCTCCTCAGGCTCCCATCAGCCGTTCCTCCTCACCATGTGTACAAGGTGGTCACCTTCCCAGATGCTTTTCTCTGTTCTCTCTGGTCTGTATCTACAGAAATGTTGTGCCCCAAACTGGGCTCAGAGCTCAAGTGGAGGTCCTGCCAGCGCTGAGTGGCTGGGGGGAACACCTCCACGAACTTCATGCACAAACCCCATTCATCAATTCTCCCGTCACATTAAAAACCCTTGTTAAAAAGTCACAGGTTCTAAAACTGGCATCAGCAAAAGCTGTGAATGCTTTCTGAAAACCTTGATTACATTACGTCTTTCAAAAGGAAAAGCAGGGAAGAAAACACTGCGATACACCTTGTGAGATGCAATGGATCTCAGTGGGATTATGGTGTCAAGTGAAACGTGTGAGGTGCAGTCCCCTCACCCACTCCATCCCACAAGAGCCACACAAGGGCCAAGTTGCCATCGAAGGGGGCTGACAGCTTAGCTTCCAGACATGCCAGACACCCTTTCCAGGCTGCCAGCAAGGGCAGGACAGCCACAGCTCTGGCAGCTGCCTGCGCAGGTGCTCCTGCATACCCACGGGGCCAGCATGCATGGTCAGAGGTCTTGTTATTACAGAAATGAAGTAAAAAGCGACTTTGCTGGCCCCTCCTTGCCACCGACCCACCCTCTGGGTAGGTACTAGGGGATGTATCTCCAACAGGGGCAGTGATTGCATCGAGGACATCATGGCTTCTCCCTCAAGGGCCATGGTGGGCTGAGGAGCTCCTGCTGCTCCCAACAGGTGCATATACACACAGAGCATAGCACCGGCCCTGCCGGCCTACTACCAGAGGTGACACTAGTGCCAGCCCCACGAGCCAGCCTGCGGCCACCACCACGCTGACGCAAACCGTCCCTGTGTGCCACTGAGCCGGTGGTGCAGGAGCACTCCCAGGCTGCAGGAGCAGGAGCTGCTGCCACCTCAAGGGGCTGCCTGGGCAGGAGGCAGCGTGGCACCCTGGCAGGTCCAAACGCCATCACAAGCACTTTGCTCAGAGCCAAACCCCAGCAGCTGCCTGCTACTGCAGGCAGGGGCTTCCTCCCACCGGCCCTGGGGCAAGGCAGCCAGCTCAGCCCATCCCCCCTCCAGAGGACCCATCGCAGGGCACGTAAACGAGTCGGAAAACATCCACTTAATGCTCTAATTTGTCACCCTAGGGTGACTGCAGCAGCAGCCCCAAGCGCCCCACGCCAGCTTCAGCAAGGCGAGGGGGTGGCAGCTGGAGGCTGCCCTGCAGAGGAGGGCACTGCCCTGGGGATGGTGCAAACCCAGAACTAAAGGAGAATGTTTTGTTTTCAACTTCCACGGAAACAGATGGAGAAACTCGATATTCAACTAAAAGGAAAAAAACGTTGTCAACAGAAAGCTAAAAATAGGTTTAAATTGAATTAAAAGGAGAAAGAGAGAGAACAGAAAGTGAATGAATAAGAAACTAAAACACACCTGTGCCAGGAGTTGCATAAATGAATCAACAATATCAGGATGATCCCTGGGCCCTAAAATATAATAAAGATGTAACTTAAGAGAAAAATCATACAAACAGCAACTCAACATCATATAGTTATGTGATACAGAAAGAATTTACAAGTGAAAACAGGAGTGTAAGGGAGGAGGGGTGTGTGGGGAAGGGGATGGGCAACATGAGCAGCTTGAAGCAAGTTAAAGAAACAAAACATACAAAAAATCATGAAACTTGGAGAACCCAAGAACAGAAAGAAACCGCAAAGGAAAGGGTCTGAAGCCCCAGGGTCTCCAGCTAGCACCTGGGTGCTACAGAGCCAAGGAGGAGATCTTCGTGTCCTTGGGGAGGAAGAGGAGGAGGAGGAGGAGCAGGGGCTAGCTGGGCACCATCTCCACAAGGAGAATTAGAGCTTTTGCACTGTGGGGACTGAGCGGGTGTCTTCAGAGCACCGTTTGGTCCTGGAAGGTAACTGCAAGTGAACGACAACACCTCAGCAAACGCTTGACAGGCCCGGCCGAGCTCAGGCGTGCACATGCTTGTCACCAGCATCAGCTGCTCAGGAGCCCCTGGCACAGTTGCCCTCCCACCCCATTCCCAGATGCTCTCCGAGATCCTGAGTCCAGGACCCTCCTGGAGGTCTCCTCCAGCATCCTCCTGGGAGAGAGCAGCTCAGTTCCCAAAGATCTCCATGCCAGCACCACTCACCCTACCTTGGCATCTGACTCTGTGCACAGACACGTCTCAGCCCCTGCGGGGTCAGGCATCCCCCCCGGCTCCTGCTGCCCGTGGGCTCAGCAGAAGGGGCTTGCCCTGCTCAGGGCTCGCTGCCCACCAGAGGGGACCCACGGGGTGGGTGGGAGCACAGTCCTGGGCACACAACGAGCTGGACGGCTCCTTGCCTGAGCAAAGCTCACATCCAAGTGTTGGCACAGCTTGGGCTCTGTTCCCTCCCCTCTCCTCCTGCAGACATGCCTGCTGCTGCCTGGAGGCATTGCTGCCTCTCCAGGTGCCGAGCCAAGAGGGTTTCAGCATACACGCATCCACACGCCACTGGCAGAAGCAGGGACTTGATATCCAGTAAGCCTGGCTCGCTTGCCACTGACCCCAGCGACACCTCAGCGCAGCGGGATTTGCTCGGACCGTGGCATGATGATGAAGCAGGGGTCCTCACGCCTCCCCCACCTCTCTAGGGAGCTCTGAGCCTTGTACTGGGGGGAGGCATCACCCTACCCAGCACCCGGCTGTGAGCAAAGGACAAGAGCCCTTAGGGACTGTAAAAAGAGCTGCTGAAGGACCAGAGCCAGCAGCCCCAAGGTACATTTGTCCCCATCACGGGACAAGTCACCGAGAGGCTGAGGGGAGCCATGGGAGGGCCTGTCCTAACCCCATTCGTTTTTTGTAGTGCAGGTAGCGAGCCAAAGAGGGGCCCCTGCCCTGCGGGAGGATGCCAGCATCCTCAGCATCACAGCAGTGACTCAGTGGCCAGCAGTGACTCTGAAAAGGTCCCTTCCCAGATATTCACACACACATCCTCCTGCTCAAGTGAGGGCTTGATTCCTGGCCACTCTGAGCACCACTGGCCCCGGGAGGAGCCCGGGTTCTCCTAGGGAGCACAGCCTCCCTGCCAAACAGGACTGGAGCTCCTGCTTGACCCTTGCAGCGTGCTACACCCAGCCCTGCTGCAAAAGTGGGGCAGTCACAGCAGTCCAGAGTCTCAGCCGGGGGTTTTCTGCTTCTGCTGCCCTGCAGGGAAGGTACCCACCTTCCAGGGGGTGGGATGAATCCAAGAAACAGAGATGGCCCCATTAGCTTAGCTAGGAGTGAAAACAGCCATTCCTGGTAAGACGCCTCCAGACTCCATGCATGCAACAGCCTGACAACAGCCCCAGCACGAAGAAGGGTTAATCCCACGTACCTTGCTGGAAGAGGGTCAGCGTGACTGAGGTAACGAGCAAGAAGAGGGCCTTGATGGGAGGGAAGTGGGCAGGCTCATGGACAAAGATGTGAACCAGCTGCAAGAGAGAGAAAATGACTGAAGCTGCTGCTGGCCCTGCGTGCCCCAGCCTCCTCAGGGAGCGGCAGCCCCAGCCCCGAGCGCAGCTCCATACCTGCCGGGTGAGGTCGATGGCAGAGGCCTGGGGGATGGTGCTGTACATCTGGCCCAGCATCTCGCACAGCTGAGGCACCATGGGGGCAAAATCATCCAGGAGCGTCTTCACGGACTTCTCAAAGATGGCACAGACGGACTGCAGGAGAAGAGCAACCACATGAGCAATGGGTGACTGGAGATCTTTCCTGGGGGAGTAGGGCTTGACAGACAGGTCCCAAGGGAGGGAAGAGCTGGCAATGGGGACAGGACCAGCCAGGCAGAGGACTCAAGACTTGTTCTGGTACTGGTGCTCTGCCTCGCAGCACAGGACGCACCCAGAGACTGGGAACACCCTCCCCACTGCAGCAGGAAGGCTCCCTGAGGCACAGGGGAGAGTGGCTGGTGGGACGCTGCACCTGGGCATTTCTGAAGAGAGCAAACTGGAGAAATACCAGATGATACAGGTCCAGGTCAGAGTAGAGCTATCCCCTTAGGAAACATGGAAGTCTCCCACCTCTCATCTCGCTTATGGCAAGGCCTTTGTAACTGGACAAGAGCAGAGCTGATGGGGGCACGAGACAGACAAGAATGGCCGGACACTGCTGGTGACACCAAGCAGCACTGGTTCAGGCAACCCAGCAAGACAACCCTCTTACAGGACATCACCCAGGGTCTGTCCTTTGCTGTTAAGAACAGGCAAAGCTGCAGGCAGTACACAGGAGGAACCTGGTTACCTCCACCACCTGGGCATCATTCAGCCACTTGCTGAGAACCTTCTGTATGAGCTGGAAGACTTGCTGCAGAACCACCACCACCTGTAAGGAATGAGAGGGACTGAAGAAAATTGACCACCACGGCACCAGGGAGGGAAGAGTCAAGACTAAGCAGAGCCTGCACTCAAACCTTCGGGCACCACAGCCTCCTCCACCCTCCAAAGCTGGGCAGATTTCTTCCCTGCTGAAGCAGCCTGGCACAGCTCAGAGCTGGCAGGCAGTGCCCGGACTGTCCTCCAGAGCAGTGTGCAGCCAACAGGGATCCTGTAGGTCACCTCTGCTCACCTCAGGAGCGGTGGGATGAGCTGAAGGACTTGTTTTAGCTGGAATGCACCAGCACTACCCTTTTCATGGTATACGCTGCATTCCCCATTAACCCCCCTCTCCTGGCACCAGCAGTGAATAGCAAGGCTTTGGCCAGGCTGTGGCAAAGAGCATCAAGCTATTGCTGTACTCACTGGGTTGGGTCCTTGCTGCACTGGTAGTTTCTTGACCTCGGTGCTTTCATGGTCATCATCGTGGTGACTGATGTCTAGGGTGGTGAACAAGTTGGAGAGCAGGCCCAGGATGTGGATGATGGCCAGCTTGTTGGAGGGATTTGGCTGCCAGGGGAAATAAAGCCAAAGTGTGACATAGACCACACTGCTCATAGTTGTGCCTGTGGGATGCTGAGGAAGCAGGACTGTAGAGGCAAAGTGCCAAAGAGGTGTTCCCTGCACTCTCTTAAGCCTACGTTCAAGAGCACTGCTTCAAGATGGCAGCCCCAGGGCTACAGCCGGTGGGAGAAACCAATTCTGGATGGAGGTAGCATGAGGACACTCACCGTTTCGTCAGCCAGCTTTTCCAGCTGCTGGATATAGGGGGTGATCAGGGAGTGCAGGTTCTTCAGGATCTCCTCCACTTGCAGTGCAGAGAGCAGGAAACCAAGAGCCTGCATTAGCCACATGCACTGGCTCGTCTGGGACAGAGAGTAGACACAAAGGGGCAGGTCACTGCCCAGCCTGCAGCTCTACCGCACACATGCTAGCTAAGACAGCTTCCAGAGGCCCAGCCAGCAAAGTCAGGACCCGGGTGTGCTCCAGCTCCTGAGCTGCTCTATCTGGGTCACTCCAGGTACACCTCACTGCAGGAGAGGGGAGCAGCTCCCTACCAGCATGGCAGAACCCAGGGAACAGGCGCTCTGCAACCAGCACACCTGGCCTCTTCCCAGCAACCCGCCAAGGAAAGACAAGTTGGTGCCCAGAGATCTCCACGCTGGCCCCACTCACCCTACATCAGCACACCATCCTTTGCACCGACCTGTCTCAGCCCCTGTGGGGTCAAGCGTCCCACCCCATCCTGGTCACAGGCACAGCCTGGGCTCTGTCCCCACACTTAATCTTTGTCCTCTTGAAGACATGGCTGCCATCTCGGCATCCTTGGGCTTGGAGGGACTGGGAAATGCCAGAGGCAAGTCTCCCTGGGAGCTTCCCTCTCTATGGGGACATACCACCCCCAGCACAACCCCAGCCCATGTGCGGTGGGAGCCTGGCAGTACAGCGACAGGCAGCCAGCAGGTACTCCTGGATCTGCACATGACAGCTGCAGCACTGAGCTCTCCTCCAGGGACAGCCCAGCTCACGATGGCACCCCTCATGTCTTCAGCTGACCATGACTAATGGGGGCAACCAGAACCAGCCAGAGGTGCAAGCCAGCCCCTCTTACCTTGTGAATCTGCTTCATCAACACCTCCTGCCAAAGGGAAGGGGAGAGAGAAAGAGGAGGGTGAGTGCTGCAGAAAGCCCCTTCCCTTCCAGGAGGCAGGACTGATGCTGGAGTCCAAGACAACTGGCACCAGTGTGGGCACAGAAAAGCAGCACACAGTGCCACACCGCCTTCCCACAACCCGCCGCAGGCAGTGAACAAAATCTTCATCCCCTAGAGTAAGCTCTTCCCCCAGCCAGCCCCCTCAGCCACCCAGTGAGGAGAGCCCCTGCCTCAGACAGGCTCTGCAGCAGGATGGCTTGAGGAGCCAACCTCAGCCAGGGCTTCCTTACCTCAAGGATGGTGTCACCCAGACTCTAAGAGCAGAGGCTCACACCCTCCACTGGCCCCTCTCTGCTTTCGTGCACACCCCAGCCCTTCTAGTGCCTCAGGACCCCGAGTCCCATCTGTTCCAAATCTTGAGAACCAAGAAAGACCATGGGACAACCTGCCCCAGCATTGCAGGGACCAGCTCAGCCTCTATGGAGAGGCTTGAACACCAGGATACCCCCCAAGACACTCAGCAGCAGCGCCAGCTGCCTGGCGGGTGCCGAGCTGGCAGGATACCGTTCCCAACAAGGCAAACAAACCCCTGGGGAAAGCACGGATGCCCAAATGCATCCCCAGTGGACCCCTTGGCAGTCGTGTCTGCCACTGCCTGCCATTTCTGCACTCATAGGAGGAACAGGGCCTGCCACCTGGGTCTACTGGCCTAGGAACAGGATGGACAACAAGTCCCCCACACCAAGCAAGATGCCTTGAGCTGCTGCTTTGCACCCCATTGCCCTGATTGATGCGAAGGAAGGGGTTTGCACAGAGCCCATCCCAGCTCAGCGCTGCACATCCATCTGCATCCAGCTCTTACCTGTGACACCGCAACGATGTTGGCAGCATAGGGCGGCAGGTCGTACTTGCACTCCCGACAGATCTTCTTCAGGGTGGAGACGCTAGAGATGGAGAGCTCAGGGTTGCCCAAAGCTTGGAGCACCAGCGGCAGCACGTTGTTGATCATGACGGGGTGATCAGCCAGCCACTCTGACAGGGCCCCTGCACACACAGATGGGATCAGACCGCGGGACTCCGCCACGGGCTCTTTGCTCCCGGTGTCCCAGGATGCTCAGCTTTGCTTCTTGCTGCTGTTATTACTAGGCAGGAGCAGTCTCAGAGGGGCACCCCCTCCCCAGCCCAGCCTGCACACGAGCAAAGGTCTCACCAATAGTGAACATGACAGTGTCGGCAAGCTGCACGTTGCTGATGCTGATCCGGGGAATGAGGCCAATCAGCCCTGGCACCACATCGGAGTAGTTCACGTCAATGGTCTCGGCGATGGACTGGAAGCCATACAGCAAGGCTTCTGTGTGCTGCCAGGATGGGAAAGGCACTGTCAGAGCCACAAACTGACCCCGATGCCCACCCCAGCCCCAGGCTCTAGCTCAGACCACCCCGCCACAGCCAAGGAGGCTGGTCTCTGGACAGTGCTAAGGACAGGGAGGCAGAAGACCACCTGTTCCTCCTCCCAGCAGAACCCAGAGAGCCCGCACGCGTGCTGGCAAGGTGGTCATGCTCCTTGCCACTATCATGTCCCTTTAGTCTCAACACCCTGTGGTGAGGATAAGTTCCCGAGGGGCTGGTAGCCATCAGCCTGGTGCCCGGGTCCCCTCACTCACCTGCCACGTGGATGGCTGCTCTGTGTTGGTCAGGAGACGTCCCAGTTTGTCATAGAGGCTGCTCAGGAGCTCAGCACCCAGCATCTCATACACATACATCAGCGTGTCAGAGATGTCCACCCTACAGAGAACATGGAGGGTCTTCAAATGCTGTCCCCATCCCCTGCAGAGCACTCCACATGTGGACACACTACTTGCCCTCCCACTGCCAGGCGGGACACATGTGCTGCCTGCACAAGGACACTGCCCCAGCCCAAGGCAGAGTCCTCCCAAGGCTTCCTAGGCAGGGCAGCTGGTGCCATGCCAAAACCCCAGCTCATTTCTATACCACCACCACAGTCAAAATAGCTCTTGGTGGAAGTAAGCTCCTCCATGTCCCTCCTTGGGTGTCCTCATGGTGCTCAGGCTCCAGGGAGACAGGATGCTGCCTCCATCCGTGCCTGCCTAATGAGCAAACCCAAACATCCCAACTGTACCTGTATATCCGAAACTGCTCCTTCTCATCTGAAGACCAGAAGCCATACTCCTCGTCGGAGGGGAACTGGGCTTTGTGCAGTAGTACATCCACCAGCTGGAAGTAGACAGGCCTGTAAACCTGCTGGTACACTGCCTGCTTGTCCGGCTCGAAGGAGAGGATGTCGTCCTGGTGCCAGGAGGAGGAATACATCAGGTGTTGCAGGGGAAAGAAAATGGAGCCAGCACGCCTGCTGCATGGGGGGCTCAGGGGCATCTCCCAGGGCTGATGGGACCTGTCACACCTCAGAAGGTGCATTTCCAGCTCCCCAAGGTCCACCTGATGCTGATCCCTTCTGCATCGGCAACGTTATCTGGAGCCAAGGTGCCAGAAGCCCCAGCAGCCAGGTGGACACTTGGCCATTTGAGGACAGCGTGGTTACAGTGGGGTGGCACTGCCCTGCCTCAGGAGCACGCCTGCATGAGGAGCACGCCTGCCTCAACCCCCCATGAAGCAGGCTGGAATGGGTGCCTGGGGAGCACAGTGCTCTCCTGCCTGAACCTGTATCCTCAGACCCATCCACAGCCCAGCCCTGCACAGCAGAGGAGTTGCCAGCACGGTACCAACATCGCCCCCCTCCCTGCCCACGCTCAGCCACGCCGCATCAGATTGCGGAGGAATGGAGCTGGAGGAATGAACAGGGGCTAAAAATAGAGCACAATGTGGAAGGGCTGCTCTGTTGGTGCAGGGAACGCTGGCCCTGGGAGACGGACCCCACACCGGGAAGCCCCTAGCAGCCCCCAGCCCCCTCTTTCCTCCTCTGAGAGACCACAGCCACCAGCCTGTCAGCAGGGTCTAGCCTGCAGTAAGCCGGCAGGCGCTCTCCTCTCTGCCTGCAGCTGGTGCAGCTGCGTAGCAAGGAGCTAAACAACCAAGTCTGCTGCTGGAGAAAAAAAATTAGCATGAAGTTTTAATGAGTTATGCTAATGAGGCCCTTAAAGGCTTGCTCAGACTTCCAAGGAAGACCGGGGGTGGAAAAAGCAAGCCATGGGGCCAGCATTTCTGAGTGATGTGCCCTGCGGTGGCTGCGAGCACAGGGCGAGGAGCAAGGGCATCGCAAGTCCTTGGGGACCAAACGCAGCCATGCCAGACCCCAGTCCTCGTACACCAGTGCCTCTGGCCCTTCCTAGAGCACAGGATCAGGGCAGGCTGCCCCATGATGGCCACTGACCTGCAGCGTGTACCAGAAGGTGAGCGTCAAGGAGCTGGTGGTTTCATTGACGGGGTAGTGCCCAGGGATGCCAGTGCAGAACATGATCATGTTGACCAGGGCCAGGAAGCTCTGCCAGTGCTCCACTTGGTCCAGGAGGGCCCTGGGGAGCAGACAGCATGGTCAGGGGGGTACCACTGCTGTAAGCCTGGCTCCTACGCCCTGACACACATCACAGTGTGCAGGACAGGCCCTGGATGAAGCAGCATGTGGGGAACAGCAGGCTGCTCCAAGCCCATTCCATCTCCTGGGGAGTGTCCCCAGCACTCACCGGGAGTGGTTCTCTCCCAAGGCCACAGCAATGCGGCAGATCCCGTGTGACGTCTCCATGTCCCCACTCTGGACTGCCTGGCGCAGCTGCTCTTGGAGCCCCAGCACAGGGGGGATGAGCTTCAGGAGGGTGTTCACATACCTGCAAGCACAGCCTGAATCAGTGCTAGGCATTGACTCACTGGCACTGGCTGCCATGGCATCCACCTCTCCTGATGCTATCCCAGGGCTCCTGCCCAGCTTTCCCTACTAGAAGGCTGCTTTATGTAACAGGACGCATCTAGGAGCCTCTGCCACTTACAGGGACTCCTCCCAGCCTGTGGCACTGGGACGAAGGCTGAAGCCCTGAGTGCTCCCGCAGCAGAGCCTCTGCAAGCGAAGGGAAGGGACGAGTCAGCAGCCATCAGCTCTGTGCAAGTCCCACATTGTACCACCGTGTGGGCATCTGCCTCTGTCTGCCCAAACCGGCTGGCAGGGATGCCAGCACCCCCTGACCAGCACTAACTTGTCACTGCCATGACCAGCTCTGGGTGAGCTGCACCTGCATGCGGCAGTGTCGGTGATGGGGAGCAGGAGAAGGGCAGCAAGTGCAGACCTGCGGGCTCTTTTCGCCATGCTTGCAGCCTGTGCTTCTATGCTCTGCATGAGGGCAGCCAGAGCTGCTGGTGGGAAGCCGCACAACCCTCCAGCACAGGCACATCTGTATTGTGCTCTCTGGCTGGGATGAAGTGAGCAGCCACCCTCAGGGACTCCTACTCAGAGAGGATACTGGCCCCATGGCATTCTCCCTGGTCCCCCACCCTCCCAGGCTGCTGCAGCCCTGTGCGGCAGAGCTCTCCCACATCACATCATCCACATCAGCCTCCCCTCCGCGCCGCTGCCTAGAAGTGATGGTAACCACGGCAACGAGAAGGAGGCAGCCAAGGTGAAACGCAGCCCAGGGCCCCCGGAGAGAGGCCATGCCGGAGGCTGATAAGCAGCCTGCCATTTCTCTGCCCGCCGAGGCATGTTATCTGGAGCTGCAGCTATTCTGTGTACTCCCTGCCTGCCCCACCACACGCAGGTGCAGGGTCAAGGATGCTCAGAGCAGGAGGCACATGTGATACCAGCTCTCCTGTGCCCGCCACAGGGAAGAAATGTGAGTGCTTACACTAGGACAGCTGCACGTCCACGTAGGAGCAGCACAGCTGCCCAGCACACCAGCAGCTCTTGCTATGGCTGATGTAGAAGCAAACAAAGCCATTGGTGCCACCAGCACAGGGAGAGAGCTGCACTGGTGGTGGCAGCTTCTAGGTCTGGGTTGGTGGAAGAAGACAGATGGAAGAGGGAGTCTCCACCTTGGCATCCCTCCTGTGTGCTGTGTGCTGCTGGGGGTCACCCCCCGCCTTGTCCCTCTCCCCCAGAGGAAATCACACTGCAAAGGGGACAGATATTTGTGTGTAAACCATTTCAAGGTTCTGATGCCCCATAAGTGATGCCCGTGGCAGTGTGGGAGCACTGTGGTAATGGAGAATTGGGGGATTCACCAGCTTCTCTCCCAGGAAACCGATGCTGCAGTCAGGGTCAGCCCAAGGGAGCTGACAAAAAGGCACAGGGGACCTTCCAATGCTCCAGCGTAGGGCAAAGCCACCCTTCCCCTGCAGCACTGGGTTCGCACTACCCTAGAGATGTTTTCACAATCTTAGGAGTCTATGACAAGGATCCTGCTTCTGCCTGTTACCTTGAAATACTCACAATGCAGATGCTTAGACCTGAGCTAGTCCTCTGGACTCCCTGCGCAGCCAACAGAGAGAACCACCTGGATTTGCTTCCATGCTGCAACTCATTCCATGTTAGTGAACACTTCTAGAAAAGGTTGGGTGAACCATGTCTCCTGAGCACCACCTTGCTCTGCTCACTGCCTACGCGGATGTAAGGGCAACTCGGACACAAGGGTCCGCAGCGAGGAGGGAGACTCCTACTCCAGGCGAGTTGTTTTAACCAGTCACCCAAGAGCCATGGCCAAGCCAGCCAGAGCCAGGCTCCTCTCCTCTGTGCCCAGCCAGCATGGAGCCCTAGGCAACCCCACCTGGTCAGGGCTGCTCCCCAGCCCCGAGCGACCAGCTGGCACCACAGCCCTCACTGGGTGCAGAGCTTGCCCCAGGAGGCACACACCATGTCTGCCAGCCCTGCTGCCAGGCACTGCCTCTCACCCCAGGCACCCCAGTGCCAGGCAGGGGAGGACAAGACCATCCCAGCCCAGGTGAGCCTCTGGCCACCCAGCTGAGGAGCCCATCTCCGGCAGCCAATGACTGCGAATGCCCGTGAAAGAGTCTATGAATGTGGCAGCCATATGGTGATGCTTCCCCATGCGTTTGCTTCCAGGAGTTTGTTAGCCTTCCTAAGCAAGATTTGCTATCTTGGTATTTAGCAGCTGAGCAACTTTTTCTTCTGTGAGTTTGTCCAGTCCCTTCTCAAAGCCCAGTGAACTACAGCATCCATGGGACCAGCACCTCCTTCTGCACTTCCCATAACCCTCCCCAAACAACACCATGGCACAGGGGACAACCTGCAGCGGGGACATATGGGCAACTCACATGGGACAATCTCTTCCTTCCTGATCCGAGATCTGAGCCATGTCTTGATGAGAAAAGCCAATGCATTAAAAATCTGTTTCTAATGAAGCTCTTGGAAAACTTCTAGTGAAATTCCTCTTCAGGGATTCAGCACCAGGTGCCAGTACCAGGAAGGGATAGGCTGGACACCATGCAATCCCACCTGGACACCTGCAATCCCTCCAGCTCCATCACTGCAGCAACACCCTGTTGCTTTCAAAGGGGCAGCTCAGTGTCTGATGCCCACGCTCCATAACTCCTACCATGGGCACATACCACGCTGAGGTCCCTCTCCCTGCCCTGACACTACCCACCAGGCTGCAGGAATGTGGCCAAGTGCTGCATGCCAGCTCTCCCCCTGCAGCACGTGCCACCGAGCTCTCTGACCCACTTAGCTGGGGAATAATCCTCAAACGAGATGGAAAATCCAGCCCAAGCCTCTGCTGCAAAGAAGATGCAACAGTATCTCCGTTCCTGCCCTCCTGTCACTCAGGAGCTTCCCACCACCCCCAAAAGCAGAGGTGTGTGGAGAGCCAAGTCTCTGAGGTTTCTTCTCAGGGTTGCTGTACACTAACAGAGGAGGGGTGTCCAGACTCCAGCAATGCCAGGACACCCCCTCCTCTGGGTGAAAAGGTCTCACACCCTCCTGGCAAGTAAGGAGATCAAATGCTTTGCACCTATGAATCTCTGCTGCATCACCTCTAGTAACACCTTGGAGGCAGGAAAGCCACCTGCTGCTGCTCACAGGCAGGGAAATTGAAGCTGCTGGCACAAGCAACTTACCAAGGGTGATCCTTGCCCATGAGGTCCCACCTGCCCTTCTCCACCTGGACATGGGTGGCAGCCAGCTACTCCCGGGGTGAGGAGCTGCTGCATGAGGGATGTCTTGCAAGATGGTGCTCCCCTGGGAAGATGACCCACAGGCTACCTAAACCCAGCGGCAGAAGCCAAGCTCATGAGCCATCGAGCCTCCTGCTGATGGTAGAAGCACACCTGCATGATCGCCTCCACAGCAATGTCAGTGAAGCTGGCTGGGAGGGGGCAAGGAGGGAAGGCACAGGGTCCATAACACCCAGGGGAATCTGTAGGAAAGCGAGGAGCCCTGAGATCTACCCTGTCATGGAGCAATGCCCTACAAAGCTTTGAGAGGACCACGTCGGCAGCCCAGCACCGAGGCCAAGGACAGCAGGGAGCCAGGCCCCTACGGAAACAAAGGGGAGAGACCACAGAGGAAAAGAGTGGCTGAAAAGCTGCAGGGTTCTCCCAGACTGTCGAGAAAAGAGACAAGAAAGGTCGGGAGACTCCCTGAGGGCTTGGGGAAGAGTTGAATCTGCTGTGGCTGAGCAACAAAGCCGGAGGGGCGGGACAGCCAGCACCAGGGGAAGCGGGAGGAGGGATGCGGGATGGAGGACACAAGGAACAAAGGGGAAGAAGAGGGAGCCCACCGGGGCTGGGAAGTTGTGGCTCTGTGAGCTACCCTGCTCCTAAAGCTACCCCGGATCTCAGCACTGAGCACAGTCCAGCTCCCCCCGGAGCAGCTGACACCACACGCTGCCTGGCAGGGCGGCCCCATAACAATGCCACTGCTGTCCCCGCACCCCGGGAGCAGGGGCTGCGCCAGGCTCGCACACACTGGGCAGCCTTTCAGGCCAGCTGCCGGCCCCATCCTGGCCACTGCCCGCACGCCTAAGGGCGATCATGCCTCCAAGGATAAGGATGGAGCAAGTGCTGGTGATGCTGTAAGAGAACCACCAGTGTGGCAGGACCGAACAGGATCAGAAACTGCATGGCAGGGTCAGCATGGGAGCAGAGAGGAAACTCTGCTGTCAGCCATGCTTCTCACTAAAACTCACATTGAAAGCTCAATGCAAAACTTAGGCTTTTAATGCAACTGAAGAGCAGCACTGCAGGGCCAGGCTCCTGCACACAGGTGGGGAATCACAGCCAAGGGACTTCTGAGACTCAAGGGAAATGGAAAGGAATAAGGCAGTGAGTCCAACATTTCAGAACTGCAAGTCACCTTCTCTCACCCCTTTTTCTGTACCAATCCTGCTGCAAGGGTTTGGGCTGGCCCACAGCCTTTGCCGAGTACAAGGAAAAGCTGCTTGTGGTCATCTTCTGAATGCTAGCAAATGAGGCAACCCCTCCCCACACCTGGCAGCACATCAAAATCCTGACAGGTCCCTTTGCACACCAGGACTTCCAGTCTCCAGATGCAACCCCCATGTAATCGCGGAGGGCAGCCCCAGGCTGCGCTTGAGCCAGGGACTGTGCTAGCTGCCCCTGCCCTGAAACCAAAGGGAGGACCAGGGCTCAGAACCGCAGCAGCAGCAGCATCTGCACCGCCGCAGAGGGTCGGAGCCTACATGATCTGCAGCAATGCACAGGGATGCACAGCAGCAGCAGCTCAGCCCAGCCTTCAAGGAAACCTTCCTCTTTGGGGGAAGGTTGCTAAGCAGCCAGGAGGGGATGTGGCCATGGGAATGGGAGGAGGTGTACTTTCCCTTCTGTGGGCATCGGTCCCAAGACCTGACAGCAGCTCGGACAACGTGGCCAAGCAGACGAACTTGGAGCCCCACAGCGCACCCCTGGCAGGACCTGCCCCAGTCCCAGCTCCCAGCCCAGCTGCACCACGGCCACAAAGGACGAGTCCTTGGCTGGCACAAGCTGCTGGAGCCAGGAGAAGGGAGAAGACTGACAGGTCTGGTTTTATTATCTCTGCATCAAATCATCTCCTTGGCTGGACAAGCAGCACAAGGCAGAGGAGGGTCTCTCAACTCCCCCTGACCAGAGCCGGGCAGCTGCTCCCTGGTCGGGCATTGCAGGGTCTGACATGAGGAACCAAAGGGGAGCATCCTCCTCTGCTTGAGAGGAGGAGGGTGGAGATGGGCTGTGGCTGCCCAAGACTACATGGTCCCCACAAGTCAACCATGGTGCAAAACCTTCCAAGACCAACCACGTGAAACCAGGAACCTCTGGCTGCTTTTAACATCTCCCACTTCCAAAACCTGTCATCATCACCTCCAGGCCGACGGCAGTTAGAAAAAAGCCTGAGGTTTTACCTCCCCAGCCAATTCCCCCATCGATGCCCAGGAGCACCAGCCTGCAGCGCATGGGAGAGGCTGTCCTTACCTCTGGGCATCAGGCTGGGAAATAGCATTGACAACAGCCTCCACTGCTGTGTCGAAGAGCTCCGGGTCCTGCAGAGAGGTGAAAGCTGCCTGGATCAGGTTCTCGCAGTCCATCAGCGGGATCTCCAGCTGCACCCAGCTGGAGAAGCACTTCAACACCTTCTGCTTGATGAAACCCGGGGAGTCCTGCTGCTGCAGCAGCTGCTCCAGCAAAGGGAAGACGGAGCCGCACTCCTGTGCCAGGACGCTGCGTACCTGGCCCTTGCGGTACTGTGGCAGGCGGCTGGTCTGAAACTCCTCGGGCAGCACTGTCAGCAGCTCCAGCAGTGCCAGGCACCGCGCTCGCCCGTCCACGTTGGAGTCCTCCGCCTGGAACATGCGCACCATGTCTGCCACGGCGCAGGGCCAAGCCTCTGGCATCATGCTGAGGGCCAGGGAGGCCAGCGCCACGCACAGCCGGGTCAGCACGATCTTGGAGCCGCTGGCAAAGCGGGTGATGTGGGTGAAGAGCTGTGACTTGAGGCTCTCGTACTGGTCGGCTGGGATGTCGTTCCAATAACGGGAGATTTTAATGTGGAGAGCGCTGGCACCAAAGTACTGTATCTCAGGCACCTTGTCCATGTTGAGAAGCAGCCAGCTGAAGTGCCATGCCTGGGGGGACACCTGCGCCTGCATCAGCCATTTCTGAGCCAAGTTCTTGTTCTCAATGTTTGGGTCGTAATACAGCTGATGGAGAGCCTGGAAGAGAGAGGGAAGCATCCTAGAGCAGCCAAGGAGCACAGCCATGGCTGGTCCCGCCAGGGTAAGGCTCACCGGCACAGAGCCCAGCACCCGGGCTGCCCGCCAGCTGCTGCCCTGCAAAGCCAGCCACCCTCCCCACGTCAGCCTGCTTTAGCTGGCCTTCCTCCTTGGGCTCTCAGCAAAACAAGAGTGATCTGGTGGCAGGCAAGGACCTGCAAAGCATTCTTCCCCTCCTCCTCTCATGCAGCACTCTGGAAATTTCTTTTCCTTAGTCATCTCCCATCTTCACCTTCACTCATCTCCCATCTTCACCTTCACTCATCTCCCATCTTCACCTTCACTCATCTCCCATCTTCACCTTCACTCATGCTGAACACGCCTGCCTCCCTGCTGATGCACTGTCACTGGGGTGGGTGCAGGACCCCTCTGCAGTGCAAGAGCAGTAAGAGACATGGCACACCAGCACTCTGCCTTACACCTGCACGTGCTCCCAGAAAGGTGCCATGGGTGCACCGGCTCTCAGAAAGCATGTGTGGCCCAAAGCTTATGTCCAGCAGCCCAAGGCATGTAAGACCTGCTGCAGATACCTCTGTCTGTCAGGTTGTACAGAGCCCTGAAACCCTACAATCACTAAACTCAGGGATTAATCCCTCCACAGAGTCCCTGTGAAGTATTCCCAGGCCCACTGAGTTACAGCTGGGCCAGGAGAGCTGGCATCTAACCCTGCCTCTGCCACCACCTCCTGTGACAGTCCAGGGCTGCTTGATCCATCTTCCCCGTACGGAGAAGGACATCACTTACCTGCCTCGACAGCTTGGGGAGATGTAGTTACTGCTTTGCAGAGCTCAGATCCGCAGGAAAAGCCTCACACAGGCTGCAAGGCTTTATTTGCAGAGGAATATTATACAGTTCTTAAGGGCAACATAATTAGTTATTCTGAGTGGGTGCAAGTGGTAACCAGTGATGCCCTCACACATGGAGGGGGACAGAACTACCCTTCGCCTGAACTCCCTCTTCCAACAACGAGGTTTTCTGCCTGGCACAGCGTGTTTCATTTCAAATTGCTGACCGCATATGGCAGAAGCAAGGAAAAGCAATGGTATTTGTCAGGCTAAGGGGCACCTGTTGCGCCCCACCATCAAATCGGAGGATGATTCCAGCAGGTGCAGAGGATTTTTTGTGTCCCCAGGTCTCAAATATCATCATCCTCCTTCCCCCTAAAAAGCTCTATGAAATCCCTGTGCAACTCTTGTGCCCAGGAGAGGATTTTAAGCATGCAGAGCTGGCAGCCTCGGACACAGGAACAAGCCTCCCAAGCAAGCACTTGTGCCTCCCACTGCTTCCCAGCACAAGAGCAAAGAGCAGGACAAAATGGCAGTAACCTTACAGAACGGGCATTGCTTGGGCCATCATTTGAAACGCCTCTGTTCAAGACTGTTTGGCAGGGAGAAAACAAGGATAACCTCTTTGTGAAAAAGAAAGAGGTTATGAAGTACGTCGTAGGAGACAGAGCTAGCCAACACGGGCTGCAGAGGGACAGGCATCTGTCCCACTAAAAGATGTATCCTGACACAGAAAAGGTTAACCCGAGATAAGCAGGACACAGGGAGACAGAAATCTGTCCCGACAGAGTGGCCAAGGGGAGCCCACGAGTTAGCAGCAGCTACCTGAAACCATGCCCTATCCTCAGTTATCTTGGACTCTCGCCCAAAGCATCCCCTCAGCGGCTGGGGCAGAGGTAAGCACTGTCATCCCCTCCCATCAAAGCAACAATTCACTACTGAGCAGTAGCTGCAGATGTGCTAAAAGCTCAACCACTCCTGGGGTAGGAACCTGGCTCCTACCCCTGCTCTTTCACTGCAGACTGAGTCATCCTCCAGCAGCAGGGCTGGAGCTGGAGCTCCCAACTATCTCCTCCATTACCAGCTCAGTCTCATTTGCTCTCAACAGAACTTGCTGCTTATTTTCTTTCCAAAAGAAATCTCACTTGAAATTCCCAGAGTTACTGACAGCCCACTCTTCTTCCCCGCTCACTGGGCATCCCGAGAAGGTGCAAAGGCTGGCAGCAGTTCCCCTGGCCTGCTCCCTAGCCCAAGACCTCTCCCCTCCTCCTATCAGCCTCCCCGTTTACACTCCCACACATTCCCTAATTAATTGATTTCTTCTATTTTGAATAGTCCTCCTGCTAACACTTAGAAAATTGGGGGGTGTGTGTGTGTGTGTGTAATATCCCTATGCATCATATATTACGAGGCACAAGCTGTATCCATGCCCTCTAATCCAGCACAAGGTTTGTAAAGCACAGACCACACCACGTGTGGAGGACAGACCTGGCTTCCAGCACTGGGTTTCCAACCCACAAGCTCCCCAGCCACTCACCTCTGCTGCTTCATGGTCTCACAGTGGGGAGCTGTGCAGAGAAAGTACGGCACCGCACACGCTGTGGGCACACCAAAGGGAGCCCCAGGGTGATGTGTGCACAGGGTGAGTCTTACACAGCGCCATGGGCGACAGGGAACGTCGCAGGGCAGCAGACTGGGGGCTGGCATACACAGCCTGCACGCTGGGAAGCAGCTGTGGGCTCATCCTCCCGCCTGGCTGAGGCTGCCGGCACTGCTGGCGAAGACCTGATCCTGCCACCGCCTCCAAGCAAGCAGACCGCAGTGCTTTCATGGGATCACCCAACTGAAGGGAGAGGAGCAAGCAACCAGGCAGAGCCCAGCACAAGGCTGAGGAATGAGCATCCTGCACACAGCCCCTGCGTGAGCATCCTGTGTGCAGCCCCAGCAGCAGAGATTCTGGTGCTGTCTAAGCCAAAAAAATGGCTGCTGCATCATAATGATGGCAAAGAGGGAGCATTATCATAGATGCTCCCCTCAACACTCATGATGGGAAGATGCCACTACCACTGCATTAGAGGAATGGTGAGCAACCAGGTTGTGAGACCCCTCCCCAGGCAGGGTAAGCTTTCTAGCCACACAGATGGCTTTCCCACCACCACCCCAGCACCCTGCCTGCACCCCTCATGCTCCGTCCACCCTGCAACACTGCCCGCTGTCACCTGTGAGCTCTTCGGAGAGGCATCCATTGCCCAGCAACACCACCCCATGGCCCTGCTCCTCCTGCAGGGGAGGTTTCCAGCAGAGTCCCCCAGGGAACACACGCTGGAGCCTCCACTGCTCAGCACCTTGGGGAGAGAGGGTGAGCGGCGAGATGGCAAAGTCTAGTAACTACACTGCTCTTCAGAGGATGGAAACAAAGCTGATGCTGAAGAGTCACACTGCAAGCTGTTGGAAGTCAGAAGAATATTCTAGAAAAACACAGCTGCTGGCTTTCTCACCCCACTTCCCGGAGCAATCTGCCCAGGAGGTGACCTGCTGTGGCAGCTCCTGGCTGGAGCACGGCTGTTCCTGCCTATGTGCAGGATGCCAGGTAGAGAGGCAAGGCAGCACGTGCCCCAGTGCTGCTGACAGTGCATCCCATCTGGCACTCTACACAACGCGGGAGAGCTTTCCAGAGGACCTCCAAGGTTGTGCATCAATACTGGAACCATCCTATCCCAGCTCAAAGCAGCAGATGAAGCCCCTGGGAGAAGACTACGCTCTTTCCCTAGCCTACCATACACAGGAGGCTGCAAGGCACCGTGCCCTGCAGAAGGGTACCTGAATGCCTGGCGTGCTCATCCCCAGCAAGGAAAGGCACTGTCCTCGTCCCAGAGGCAGGCACCGCAACAGCGCTGTTGGACTTTGACAGCACCGTGCTGGCCAGCACTCTCAGGCCCATCAAGAAGCACAGGAGATGATATGGAGAACTTATTAGCGCCAGGAGGGAGAAGCAAAAGGCATGAAATCAGGCAGTGACATCTAACAGGGAGGCTTTGTGCATTCCGATTTGAACGGGTGGCTGCCACCAGACCTGCCTCCTCCACAATTAGACCTGTAACGTGAGATCTGGTAAACAGCCTGGCTGTCAGCTATGCCCTTTGGCCAGGGAAGGAGCTTTCTCCAGCGTCAGCTCTGCTTGGTTGAAAATAATTCAAGCTTGTTATGATGGCTATTCCCTGCTCTAAAAAGCTGTAGCCAAAGTCTCAGATAGGCTCTAGATACTGGAGTGGTATCAACTGCTCAAGAGAGCCAGAAGTAAGCTGCCTCGGGGCAGGGGAGCTTGCCCAAAAAGCCCAGGTCAGAGGTTCCACGCTTGTCACTTTGGACAGTGGGAGGGGGACCAGTCCAAGGAGAGTTATTGCCAAGCAAAGGCACCTGATCTTAGCTCATAGTCTGGTATCATGAGGGAAAAGAAGCTGCTACAAGCCCAGCATCTCCCAGCCCTCACCCCTCAGAGCAGGGAGCCCAGAGCCAGCAGGCTGTCTCCCAGACTACACTGCATAAATCCAATAACACAGGGTCCCCAGCAGAGAGGTGTTGTGTCCGTGTCATTTGTGGGATGACAAGAGGAGGCCCAGACATGCGGCTCCAGCCCCACAGAGCTGAAGCACGCTGCCTGCCATTCCTGTGGGGCTCCACGGGGAGATGGGTCCCCTCCAGGGTCCAGTCTGCTTGAGCTAATGGAGGTAACAGTGGCTACAGCTCTAAGGTCTGCAACCCAGCAGGGAAAACAGCAAACTGCAAAACGTATTCCTGTTCTGCTCCTTGCCCTGTGCTCACAGCTGTGGATGCTGGGGTCAACAGCGGCCACAGCCCCTCGGCAGCCACCAGCCTTCTTCCAGCAGGACCCCCTGGGATGGCTCCCGCTGCACTCTCTCGCTGTCCTTTCTAGCTGAACGCACTCACAGCACCAGTGCTCCAGGCCTGCGACAGCACAGCCATTACCACAGCTCTGCCGAGCGAAGGGAGCGTCATCCCTGCCTCCCCCCGCCCTGCGCAGCAGCCATCCTCCCTGTCCTCCCCCTGACACAGCGGGGCAAGCTGAGCAGCCAGCAGCCCCGGGAAGGTGGCAGCCTGCCGAAGTGCCAAGGATAGCAAATGGATGCAAAATAAAGTCATGCATATGCTGCCAGGCGTGCTGCTTCTGCTCAAGGCACCCACACTTTGCCAGCAGCCCCAAAGAACAGGGTTTTTTCCCACTCCTAATAAGCAGTGCTGCCACTTCGCACCCCTCTCTGAGCCCAGCTTGCCCACCAAGTCCATGGCTGTCTGGAAGGGGCTGCAGCCCAGACATGGCTCGACAGCCTCAGCATCCCTCCTGCTGCTTCACGACCAGCAGCCCTTTGCAGAGAACAGCATTGTCCCCAGCAGAGACAGGGCCTGTAGGACACACATGCTCTCAGCGGTGGTGGCTGGGGGCACAAGCAAAGGGTGCACAGAACCGGAGAGGGACCCTGGGAGCACAGAGCCCAGGAAAAGTTGCAAGCGTGACCCGAACACCTCTGCCCTCCATCTTGTGTTTCTGCCCATCACTTTGGTGAACAAGTCTGCAAGCATTTTGAGAAGAATTCCCATTGGCACCCAGGTGCCAATATCACCCATTCCTGCTCCGTAAGACATTGGAGCTGAGATGAGGCTCCAGTGATGGTCTTTGTAGGGCAAAGCCAAGCCCTGGCAAACACAAGGTGCTGCCCTCTCATCCCATCACCACCACTCCACAGGAAGGAGCAAGGTGTGTTCAGCCAAGGCTGGCTCTGGGTGGAAGCTGCTTTTGCAGTGAAGATCTCCTTAAATGTTAAAGAAGGTGACTCCTCACTTTCCTCAGTTTTCCAAGAATCTCCTCTCCTGAGGCTCCTAACTTACCATGCCCAGCACAGTTGCCACATCTCACGTACGCAAGCTCCCTGTAAGGAAGAAGTGGCCAGGCCTCTGCCAGTGGTGCACCAGACAGGGGATGCCATTCCCCCATCCTGATGGATCCATAATTCTCTTGATCAGGTTTCCAAAGACAGGCAATAACCTTTTTCTGAAGAAAGCAGAGGCACTTGGGTTTCTCCTCCCCATCCTCCCGGGTGGAAGGCAGCCCCGGCAGCTGCCACATCCCCGAGGCTCAGCATCTCCAAGGAGCAGTGATCAAAGCCACCCCTCTCCCATCATGGCAGGCTCCGGATGTCAGCTCCATGACACCCCGCCTACCCATCCTGCCGGTAGGACTCTGTGCATTCATCAGGCATCTCCAGAGAGGCACAAGGCAATCTGGAAGGCCCAGAGATGCCAGACCATTAATGTGCCAGGGAAAAGATGTCAGTGAATATCACAAACACCCCAGAGGATGAGAGGCAGGCCAAGGGAGGAAAGACCTGGAAGGAATCAGACAAAAAAGGAGGGCAAGACCAGGCGCTTGGGAATTTCACGGAGGAATGGCACTGCCTTATTTCTTATTTCTAAAAGGGGAGATACTGCTGGGGCAGATTCAACTGCACTGGAAGCAGGTAAAGAGGGTCTCTCCTCCTGTCCAAGCCCGTAGTGGTAGGTACTGCCACTCCTGACCCAGGGGGACCAAAATGCAAGGCACAAGTCCTGCTTGTGCCCTGCTCCTGTGAGACAAACACAGCCAGCAGGGACCAATCCATCTACAATATATGACCTACAATCCATCTTCACCAGGGTTCATACTACAGCAGGAGTGTCACCTTCCCTGGGCAGTGTCACCCCATCACCAGGCTGTCAGTCACACCAAGGACAGCCCTGGGCACCCAAAAGCTCATGCAGGTCACGAACCAGATTGCACCATTTAGGCATGGGAAGGCTGAGCATCCTTGCAGCCTGAAGCCCTCGGCTCACCCAGCCTTCCCTTCTCTCCAGCCCCTCCAGCCGCAGCAGCAGTCCGACTCAGCAGCAGGTGCAGGGAAAGCAGAGCCAGCCCAGAGCTGCCGGCCGGCCGCTCAGCAGGTCCACACAGCCACACCAGCCTGCTGTAGCTGTGCCGAAGCTAGAGCAGCATCTAGGTCAGGCTCGGAAGAAAACAAAAAGCAGCCGAGCATCCCTGAGCTGGGACTGGGGGACGCTGATACAGTAACGGTATCACAACAGCTCAGCCCCAGCATAGCCCCACTCCTTCCCTGCGTCATCGGAGAGCAAGGTATGGAAAAACGGAAGGAAAAAATGGAGGCAGCAACTTTCAGACAGCTCCTGAAGCACAGCACCTGAACCTGACACCTCCTTAGGAACAGAGCCAGCTGCTTGCCTGCTGCCCGCAGGCTTTCAGACCTGCTGGCTGGCAAAGTGCAGCGTGAACCCAGCCTACAGCATCAGTACCCTCCCGCCTCCCTACAACTCCTGGTCACAGCTGGAGGATCTAACCAGCTCTCCCTGGCACACATCATGCTGGATAAACACAGCGATGATCCTCCTCAGCTACATGGCACCCAGAGCCCTGCAAAACTGCAGGTGCATTTGCCCAGCCCACCACATCATAAACAACAGCAGGAGTAGAGGAGGGTCTTCCAGGGATACAAATCCTTCCCATGAAAACTGTCAGAAGAGCTACAACTGCCACATGTGATGACTTCCACTGCGGGTGACCTGGAGAGGCTTCAACCCTTTGACTTAAGAGATAACCAACTCCTTATGCTGTTCCTGACCCAGCACTTATCACTAACTCAGAGTGGAGTCAAGCCCTGACTTCAATCAGTATTCGACGTTATGCATAGAGCCATGCACAAAACCTGGCAGGCAGAAGAACCCAGGCCAGTAGAAGCATAATTTATCTGCCAGCATCACCTCTGGCAAAGTGGCTCTACCCACCTGCCTCCCACCAGCCCAGCCCCCAGCAAAGCCCACCTTTCCTTCGCTTTGTCTGAAAAGACAGGCACAGGAGGGCTCCAAGCTGCTGAACCTCCAAGTTTTTTCTGATCCCACCCCACATTTCTTCCTCTGGGCAGGGACCATGCTGCTGCCTCCAGCCAGCAGCTCAGAGCCTCACCACGCTCCACAGCCTCATCTTCAGAGGACACCACTGAGCTGGCAAAGCCTGCGGATACTGGGAGAAGCCGAGCGGGCTGGGGGAGGGGAGCTGAAGCATCCTAAGAGGGCATCTTTGCCTCCTCCCAGGCAGCAGGAGACTAAATCCAGAGCAGCGCAACGAAGGTGAGTTGCCCCTCAGCACAGCCCCACCTCACTCAGCCAGCGCTGGCCGCCCCCCACCCTGGTACTGCCCACCCTTCCTGGGCAAGTGTGCGCTTCATTGTTGGTGCAAACAAAGGAGTGGTTTGTGTCTGCCGAAGAGAAAGGATGTCGGAGGCAAAATCATCCGGCAGCCCTGGATATATGCAGATTAAGCTGCAGAAGGTTGCATTAATGTAGCATTTTCCAGACATCAGCTAATCCCCCCGGCCATACTCCATCTCCATCTCCCTGGCAGAGGTGGGCTGTCTCACCTGCAGCCACAAAGGCAACTGGCGCCCACTTACAAACCTGACATCCCTGGCCCGACACTTCCTGCGAGGCCAGGCAAGCTGCTGGGTGGGGACGGGTGTGAAACATAAGCCATGTGCCCACCAGCACACCCGTGGGCATTGCTTTGGCAAGGAACTCGGTCTATTCTTACCGAGGAAAAATGAGGACACTGGGATTCCCACTAGCTGTCTGGGGACCCAGCTATGGATCGACAGGCTGTCAAGTCTCCAAGTGGATGTCTGGCTACAGGGTGAGTGGAAGGGAGAAGCGCTCTCTTGCTGTTTGCCCTTCAGGGATGCATCCCTCGCTGCCCTGCCCCCAGCATCTCCAAGATGGCCCAAGGGTTTTGCTCGGCTGCCTCCCCCAGTGCTCACTGGGGTGCCTTGCTTGGTCTCCACGATGAACCCCAGTGCACAGAGGCTGCCCAGGGCTCTTCCCAGCAGCGGTGTGATGCTGGCAAGCCTCGCTTTGCCATGGCCATTCCCCAGATCCCAGTTTTTGGCAATCACGACCTTGCTCCTTTCGCCCTGCAGCTGCTTAGGAGGACCTCGATCATCAGCAGGAGCGTGGGGGCTGATCACTCCAGGCTCAGAAAGGCATCACCGGGCCATCCGCCCTCCAAAGGCTTTTCCCACCCCTAATTCCCAGCAATTCCCAGGACCCAGCGAGAGCCCGGGTGCCCTCCCTTCCCTGCCTTATGAAGACAGTGGCCATGCCGGGGGCAGCCAGGACTAGACCCGCAGGCTCTCGCCGCCCAGCACCGCAGCACGGCGACCCAGAGGACGCCCGTCGGAGACACACCTCCTCCCTTCTGCTCCCATTTCTGCCACATCATTTTCCCTCCCCGGGCTGCCCCGGCGCGCAGGAGCCGCCGGCTCCACCTCCCCCGCCGCGCACCGGACCCCAACCCCCACCCGGGGGGGCGCGCAGGCGGGTCCCCGCCGCTCCCGCTGCGGGCAGGGATCGCCCCCCCGGGACCGGCACCGGGACCGGCGAGCAGGTGCCCCCCCCCGCCCCAAGCCGCAGCCCCAGCGACCCCGCGGCAGCATCAGCATCCCGCTGCCGCGTCCCCCCGCCCCGCCGGCGCCGCGGGTGGGCTGGGTGGGCTCGGGGGCGGCTCGCTCACCTTCTCCACGTTCTCCACGGTGAAGTCGAGGCCCTGCGGCGGCGGCGGCGGCGCCTCCGCCCTCCGCTCCATGGCTGCGGCGGCGCTCAGGAGGCGGCGGCGGCGGGCGCGCGACAGCGGCGGCGCACGGGCAGCCGCATCGCGGCGGGACCCGCCTCCCCGCCCCGACGAGGGCGGCGGCACCGGGGCTCGGCTCAGCTAGGCTCGGCTCAGCTGGGCTGGGCTCGGCGGGCAGCGGCGGGCGGGCGGGGAGGCGCCCGAAGGGACACCCCGAGCGGCACCGCCGCTCCGCTCCGGTGGCACCGCCGGGCCCCGCTGTGCCCGCCGTCGCCGCAGGCGCGGCCGGGCAGCCCGGGACCTGCCGCAGCGCCGCGCCGCACGCCGGGAGCCGTAGTCCCGGCCCACGCGTGTCCCCAGCCGGGCACCGAGCGCCCCCACGCGTGGTGCCGGTGCTGCCGGCGGGAGCCCCGCTCAGCACCGCCTCCAACCCTCCCGCTGCCAGCCCACCGGTGTCACACACGCCGGACACCCCCGTGTCTGTGTGTGCGTGTGTGCCCGTGTCCCCCCCATCACGGGCACACGCAGGGGTTGGACTCGCAGCCCATCGCTTTATTGCTACTGGTAAAAGGCGACTGTACAAAAATAGAGTTTATCCCTCAGATTTTACAAATAATAGAAAAAGGGGGCCGGGGGCCCGGGGCACCAGGGGCTGCGGTGCTGCCCAGGGCTTCGCAGCAGCACTGGGGTTAAATTACACTCGGCCCCCGGGGGCCCGAAGTCATAAATAGGAGCTGCCGCTCGAGAACAATAAATAAATAATTTAGAGTAATAAATAGTTTAATGCTGCAGCACGGTGGGGGCAGCGGGGGACCCTGCCACTGCCCGGGAGCCAGGCAGGGGTCCTGGCAGGTGCCCGTGCCCCGCTGCCCTGCAGAGTGCTGGGGGCTGCGGCCAGCCTGGGTGCCGGCCCCCCACCCCGTGCTGGCACGGTTTGGCCCAGCTGCACCCCAGTCCCTGCAGGGCAGCTCCGGCCACTGCCAGCCCTAGGGTGCCCAATGGGACAGGGAGATTTTGCTCCTTTTCTGTCCCCCTCTGAATCTTGGGTGACGCTTGGCCCCAGTGCCCCTAAAGCAGGGGTGTGGGAGCACCAGTCCAGGCAGGGCGCAGGCAAGCTGGGTGCTGCTGGTGGGCAGCGGGCTGGCAGGCCCCTGCCCACAGTGGGGATGCTCCATACCCCCTCCAGCTCCTCTCCTGGGGCTGAGCCAGGATGCACTGGGGCAGGATGCGCTGGGGCAGGACCCTGCGTAGCTGATGGCACCAGCTACTGCTTGGCACTGAGCAGGAGGGGGGCTTGTCCGCCTGTCCTCCGTCACGGCTCCATCTTGCCTCAGTCCCCAGTGGCCACATAAAACCGGGGCCACCTGCCTCCGCCAGAACCTTCCTCTGAGTATCGGCACTGCTGTGCACCACGAGCCAGGGGCTGCCGGCATGTGTCGAGCCAGGGCCGAGCTGGCAGCCCCCTCCTCAGCCAATGCAGCTGCACTCAGCTGCCGAGAGCTTCTCCACTGTCTGCCACGTGTTTTGCACGTCCATGAAGGAGACAGCCTCGTAGCGGGTGGGCCGGCAGCAGGGGTGGCTGAGGACCCGCTCCTGCGGTCCTGGGGTGATGAGCTGCTGCCGCAGCAGGCTGCTCAGCGTCAGGTCATAGTTGCTGCGTGCGCGGTGGCAGGACCCACTGCAGTACTTGAAGAGCACGATCTCGTCCGAGTTGAAGCCCAGGCCCAGGTCGCGCACCTTCACCATCAGGTTGCGGATGTGGCAGTTGCGGCCGCGGGTCCCCCGCGAGGCTTTCCGTGTCCCCTTCTTGGCTTTGCTGGCGCCTGGCGGTGAGCGCTCGGCACGCAGCAGCAGGTCCTCCGTCAGCTCTGCGTCGCCCGGGCCACCTGTCGTCGCGTTGTCCCCTGCACATAGAGGGGACGGCATTGTCAGACCCCATCCTGCACCCACCAACCTCCCGGGGCCCGCTAAGTCTGCCTGTCCCCCGCCATGACCTGCAGACCCCTCCTGACCACCCACCATGGCACTGACTGGGTGCCTGCGGGGCAGTAAGGTGGGTGGGCACCTAGCCAAGCATATTCTCTTCCCCAGGGTTCTGCCACCATCACCAGTGTGAAGCACAGAGCCCCACGTGTTCGGCCCTCCTGTGCTCAGCCCTGAAGTGCAGAGGCAGCCCCACATGGGCTGGGACTCCCCACAGCAGCTCCCAACCCACCCATGCCCCACGCTTGGGGCCATTATGCCTTGGGGTCTTGTCCCAACACGCACCATACAGCTGGCTCCAGGCAGAAGCGAGCGGTACCTCCACGCCAACCTCCACAGCCGGGCTGGCGGTGGCCATGCCCCGTGGCGTGGCAGCCGTGTCCAGCGTCTCGTTGCAGTGCGGTGTTCGCAGGGTGCCTGCGGCCAGCCCAGCCAGCAGCGAGAGGATGGCGAGAAGCCCCCACAGCATCCCCTCCTGCAACAAAGCACAGCACAACGGGGTGAGCCCCGGCCAGGGTCTCCACAACAGGGATGAGGCTCCATGAGCAGCTGGGGATGGGGACGGGGACACGTGGCCCCGGCCATTGCAGCTGGCCAGGCTGAGGCTCACCTTGGGCTGTGGGTGTGTGGTGGGTCCTGCAGGTCTCGGCTCTGGTGGCCCCACTTGCTGCTCCATGCTGGCTGCAAGTGCAGAGGTGGGGGTCAGCCCCCATAGAGAGGGGATGGGGTGGACATCAAGCTGGGAGCTGGCACACCTCTCCCCTGCCCCTGCCAAGCATGCCACCCCCTCCCTCACCCCCCCCAGCACCCCACAACCCCTCCTGCACCCCATGCATGCTCCTCCCCAGTCCCCTCCCCACACTGCCAGGCACCGTCACCACCTGGCGCACCCCTTCCTGGAGATTTGGCAGCCGGGTGACCCAGCCTTCACCCAGCACCTCTCCTCAGGGGGACACTGCTGCCTCCTTGCACGAGCGGCCTGGGATGCCAGGCTGGGCCAAGAGGCAGCGGCTGGGGCTGGGAGCGCCGCTGGGGGGGGGCCTTTCCCATGGCCCTTCCCTGGGAATGTTTTTCTTGCTTGCAGTGGGAGCCTGACCTTGGAAACTCCAAATCCGTTAGCACAGGGTCCCTGGTTGCAGCCACCCGCCCCCCCCGGCCCTGTGCTGGGCTCCCGTGCCTGCTGCCTGCAGGGAGCTGGGACATGTGTGCCAGAGCAGCCCGGGGGAGTGGGGCTGCAGGGGCAGGATGGGCAAGCAGGTCCTGTGGGGACACAGCGGAGCACAGGCCACCATGCTGGGCTTGCTGTAATCATTCACCCCAACACCACTGCCCAGCATCCGCTGCCCCAACACACACAGGGGAAGCTGGTCCCCGCTGGGTATGGTCCCAGTGGAGCAGCAACCATGGCCTCAGGAGAGCGATGTCCCCTGGGAGGTGCAGGGGCAACTCCCAGTCTGCAGCCATCAATTGCACCCCCTTCCCCAGTTCCCCTGGGGTGTGGGGAGGCCCCTGTGCCCCAGTGTCCCAAGCCAGGATCCCCCAGAGGTGGCTCCCATGGAGACTTTAACCCTCCTTGGCCCATCTGCCGCATCCCCTGTCTCTCAGGATGGGACTTTCCCCTTGAAGCTTGGTGGCATCCTGCAGCGGGGAGTTCCCCTGTCCCCTCCATGGCTGTGCCCTGGCATGCCTCAGGTGCTTCCATGGCAAAGCTGGGACGGGACATGCTAAGGAGAGCGCTCCTGGCCAAAAAATGAAGGGACACAACTGGGCACCACTGGGACAAGGAGACAAAAATCAGTTCCCTTGGTCCACCCAACACCTCAGGGGATGGTCCCCAAGTCCCAGTTGCCACATTTCATGCCACCCTGCACTGGCCACGCCATGGCAAGGGCCTGCCATGGGCAGTGCCAGGCCCATGTGCCTCCTCCGGGGGCCGTGCACGGGGCAGGTTGCGTCCCCGGTGCAGGCAGGGCTGGCACCAGGCCCCCCCCGGCCCCGCCGGCCGCCGCAGCCTGGCCAAGCACAGCCCACGCAGCACGTCGCTCCCGTGGCGGCCCGTGGCCCCGCGCCAGCCGCTGCTGCCAGGTCATAGTTTTCCCAGGCCAGCACCCCCGGAGGGACCAGGCGAGGGTCCCCGCGTCCCGCTGGGAGGGGACGGGCCCCCCCTCCCCGGGTCCCTGCTCCCGCATCCCGGCCCCAGCATCCCGGCGGGACGGAACGGGATGGGATGGGACGGGACGGGACGGAGCAGCCGCTGCAGTTCAGGCTTCTCCCGTCCGGCGGCAGCACGGCCCCGGGCTCTGCGGCGGCAGCGCTGCCGGCGGGGCGCCGGGCGAGGGCAGCCTCCCTTCGCCGCGGGAGCCCCGGAGCCGGGGCTAGGGACGTGCCCCGCCGGTGCCTCTGCAGAAACGGAGCCCCGTCCCCGGGGGCAGCTCCCCGGGAGCGCAGGACCGCAGCCCACGCTGCCCGCTCGGCCCCTGCTTCCCCCCAGCGCGGGCAGGGCTGAGCCAAGCTCCCGGGCACCCCACGAGGGTGCCGGTCCCGCACCCCCGCCACGGCAGACCCCCAGTTCCCGCACGGGGGGGGATTTGGCTGGGGTTTGCCCCTGCCATGGCTGCAAAAGCCCACTTGGGCCATTAACAGGCACAGGAGCCCCTTCCAGGGCCAGGATCAGACCCGTCCATGTCAAGACCTGCCTGACCCCTGCCCGTGGGCCCCCCGCCCGGGGGGTAAGCAGCAGCGTGCTGGGGTAACCCCTGCACGGGTCACACCCACCCACCCGTGCGGAGCCCCGGCAAGAGCCCCGCTGCCCGCGCAGTGCACAGGGCGCTGGGGAACGGGTGCCCCGTGGGCTGCACCAGGCCCCCGGGAGAGGCAGGAGCCGCTCGCGAAAGCGCATCCACGCGGGGCCAGCGGGTGCCAGAGCCCGCGGGGTGAGGGTCTCAGCTCACGGAGTGGCCGCTTTTGGAAAGGGGCTGTGCTGGGGCCTCGCTCGCCGCCCCTCGCTGTGGTAGCCCTGCAGCCGCAGGTCCTGCCTGGCAGCGCGGGGGGTGCCCAGAGACCCCCACGGCACCTGCAGGCACTGGTGGAGCCGGCGGAGGGCCCGCATCCCACCGGGCTGCCCCTGCAGGAGGAGGGACGGGGCGGGGGGGTGGTGGGGGTGTCAGAAACCTACCCTACGTGTGATAGCGGAGCTGGCACCAGCCCCGCAAAGCCGTGGAGGCCGGAATCGGACACGTGGGGCACACAGGCGAGACTAAACTCGGCCCCAGCCCGGGGAAAGCAGGGCCGGGGGGCGCCGGGCAGTGCCGGGCCGGGCACCCCCGCCGCGGGGCTCTCCCCCGCCCTCCGCCTGCGCAGCCGGGGCATAGACCTGCCCGACGTGCCCGAAGGACCGGGGCGGGAGCCCAGGGAAGAGGCGGGCGAGACGGTCCCCGCGTCCCCCGGGCACCCGCGGCGGGGTCCCGCCTCTCCCCGCCCGGGCAGGGAACCCCGTTCCCGCCGCGGCCCCCAGCGCTTCCCGCGCCGGGCCGGGCTCGGCACCCCGGGAGCTGCCCCCGGGGGGGACCCGCCCGGGGGCGGCCCGAGCACCCTCGGGGTCCCGCGGGTTTTGCCGAGGGGCAGACGGCCAAGCAGGCTCCCCCCGTCTCCCTCGCCCCCCCACCCCCCCCACCCTCAGCCCCGGTACGAGCCGCCGCCGAGGCCCGGCGCCGCCGGCAGGCTGGGGGGGACGCTGCCGCCCGCCGCCCCGGCCCGCACTCACCGTGCCCGCGGCGGGGACCATCCCCCGGGCCGCCGCCGCCGCCCCGCATCGCCTCCGCTCCCCGCCGCCCCCCGCCGCCCGCCGCCCGCCGCCGCCGCGCCGGGGCGGGGCGCGGGCGGGGGCCGGCGCTGCCCCGCCGGCACCGGCACCGGTTCCCGCCGCTGCTCCCGGTGCCGCTCCCGCTGCGCCTCGGGGTGCGGGTCCCGGTCCCGCTGCGCCTCGGGGTGCGGTGTCGGTGCCGCCGGCGGCGGGCGGACGCGCAGTGCGGGGCAGCGGCGGCTCCATCCCGCTCCCGCCGCCGACGCCGCCGGCGGTGTCAAATTCCAGCCGCCGTCAGCTGACCGGAGGGGCGGGCGCTGGCACCGGCACCGGGACCCCGACCCGCACCGGGACCCCGACCCGCACCGGGACCAGGACGACACCGGGATCCCGCCACCAGCAGGAGCCGCAGCCCGACCCGCACCAGCAGCGGCTCCGCGCCTGGACCCGCACCGCCGCCGATCTCCCGCCGGGAACGGCACCGGGACCCCCGGCGGCACCCACCCCCGCCACCACCCTGCCCGCCGGCCGACCCCCGGGGCTGGCGGACACCTCTCGGTACCGCCGGACAGTAGGACGGGCAGACGGACGCGCAGCCCGGACAGTCGGACGGACGCCCCCTGAGCGGGGCTCTCTGCCCCGCCAGTCCGCTCGCAGCGCTGGCAGGACGGACACCCAGACACCCGCCCGGGGACGAGTTCAGCCCTTTCTGCAGTGCTCCGGGAGTAGAGCCCCACGGGGGACCCCACGCCTGGCGGCGGGGGGGGCAGAGCCCCACGGGGCCCCCTTGCACACAGCGGGCCACCTGGGTGCGTGGGGACCCGCAGGGTCGGGCTTCGGGGTTGGCGGTGGGGTTTGGGGGTGGCAGGGTGGGGGCCACCACGGCAGTGCCCGGGCCATGGCGGGGCTGGCCGGCGTCCCACGCACCTCGAACCCCCGCGGGCCACCGGTGTGCCTGGCTTTCACACCCAGCCTCGCCGGAGAAGGAGTCAGGCCTCCCTGCCAACGGCCCACAGGTGCCCCGCAGCCAGGTCCACCCCAGCGGGACCACAGGCCACCGGGCTCCTTACCTCCGCCGTCTCCCTGCCTCCCTCCGCCGGGGCCGTCGCAGGCCCCGGGGACATGGGGGCCGGCTGGCGAGGCGAGCCGAGCCCGTGCGAGTCCTTACGTCACCACCCAGGGCCCTCCACGTCCATCCCGGGGCTCTCGAGTGCTCCTTGCAAATGTGCCAAATCCCAGGGCCGCCTCCGCTCAGTCCCTCTTCACACGTGCTCCCCTGGCCGGAGCCGGTCACCAGGGCACAGCCCAGGCTGGGCAAGCCCCTTGGGGCCAGCCCTCATGGCCCGTTGACCCTCCAGGCCCTGCCTGCGGCGTGGTCCGGAGGCGTCCGAGCAGGCTGCGTGCCCTGGGATGCTGCTTGCCGTGTCATCTGCCCCAGCAGCGCTCAACCGCCTCGGCACAACCTCCCCGGGCTTATATAACTCCCCGGTTGGAGCAGGGCCAGCAGCTCGATCGCCAGCTGTGCTGTGGCTGCACGCCGGCCCCTGGGTCGCCCCTGAGGTCTGCCCCGGCACCCAGGCCCCCCGCGTGGCATTAACTGCTTCCCTGCCGCATGGCAGCCCAGAACCCACGGTCCTGAGCGCTGGCCAGCGTTGTGTGAGCCACCGGTGGAGCCAGCTGCCTCATCTTGTCTCATCTGGTCGGATTATCCAGCGTGGAGATGACAACTCCTGTGTCCCTCCTGCGGCATCACCTGCCAGGGAATGTGCTGACACAAGTGGCGCTGGCTAAGCCGTCCCTGTCACCGCTAGCAGGGACGGTGGAGGTGGCACGCGGCCCAGAGCTGCTGCCCCTGCCCTGGTGTGGCACTGCGCGGCCGTGGTACCCCCGTGCTCCCAGCACAGGCAGCTTGGCCAAGCCTGTGGCCGTGGGTGGCTTCATACCTGTTAGTGGGACTGCATGGGAGGGTGGGCTCTGTGACCTGAGGCTGCTCCCTTCTGTGATGCCCTCGTGGGAGATTGCGGAGGCGATGCCCTGGATGCCTTGGCCCAGCAGAGGTTTGGAGGCACAGGAGTATCATTATGGTGGGGAATGGGCCACGGGCAGGGGACAGGGAACAGGATCCTCTGCTTTGCAGGGCTGCAAACTAACGGGGCTGCCTGCTTGTCAAGTTTCTGTCCAAGTGGCATGTCCTGCTCCAGGTTGTCTGGCTGTCCCATGGGGCTGGGACTGGCCACAGCCCTGCCCATGCAGGGGGAGCTGCCCCGGACGGGCTGCCAATGGAGGAGGGCTGCCTCCCCCACTGACAGCCCTCGAGGATTGAAGGCAGCCCAAGCTGCTGGCTCATGACAGGGGTTACCCCTTCCCCTTCTGCCTTCCCTGCGGGTCGGACTGGTCCTCATGGCACAGCCAGGAGCTGCTGGCAGTGTGATGCTGGTGGTGGGCAGGGGGCTGTGTAGGGCATGGCACAGGGATATCCAGGAGACCCCATACAGGTGGGCCCAGAGAGGCCCTGGTCCTGTGAAAGGGGTGGCTGTACAAAGCTGTAAAGCCTGGCCTCTGTCCTCTTACAGGAGTGCTCCCTTCCTGGCTGCTACCCCAGACACCTGGGGGTCCTGTCTCCCTCCTTTGCCCCTGGCTCTCGTCCTGGGAGATGTGACCCTGCTGCTGCCATCAGCCCCGCTGATGTCCTGCCAGTGGCATCTCCTCCCTGTCCCCACGATCTTTGTGGCAGGAGGTGGCATGTCCCAGCACTGTGCCTGAATCCGGGCACTGCTCTCTCCCCTTGGGCTCCCATCAGTATCAGCTCTACCCTGGGGAGCGCTGAGTGTGGACTGGGCCCCACGGGCGCTGGGGTGCAGGGCAGGGTCCTTGGCCCCACGCGCCTCCAGAGGGGTGACCTGCGCCCTGGCTGCTGCTGGCAGTGTCTGGCTTGGTGCCTCCCAAGGCACCCCCTGCATCAGCCTGTGCTTCTGCACCCCCAGTCCCTTGTTGTCCCCGTGTCCCTTGTTGGTCTGGAATGAGGCCTGCGGAGCCAAGGCCCGCTGTGACATCTGTCCCTGAAGGTGCCACCCTTGTGTGAGGCAGGATGGGGGTGATGCTGTCCAGCCAGATGGCAGGACTGAGCACGCCGTGGCTGCTGTCGTGCCAGTGCAAGGCCATGCTGGGTGTGACAAGACGCATATGAGCGCGGGCTATGATGCAGATGGACCAACCGGTTGCATTGTTCCTGTCTCTGCAGTGACATGGCTCCTTCGGGGATACCTGCTCTAGAACAAGTGTCCTTGCCTCTGCTGACCTGGACCTCCCACAGGCTGTCCCTGTGTGCCCCGGTCCCAGGCTCTGCACTCTCCCACTCCACAGCCCTCCCAAGGCCAGGATGGGGCACGGGCCACCCCTGGGGCTGGCTCAGCCCGATGGCAGTGGTAGCCCTGCTCTTTAAGGGCCAAGAAGAGAGGAGGGCAGGAAGGAGGGACTGAGCAGCTCCAGCATTTCCTTTCTGGAAGGAATCTGGAACTTGCAGCCACACACCAGAGAGGGTTGGGCATTTGCCTCTGCAGCATCCCATCGGTGCTGGCAGGAAGCCACCCCTTACATTTAGGAGCTGGCAGAGCAGTCACCCACCTGGAAGCAGCCACCTCATTCCCCTGGGTGATGGGACTGTCCCTGACTCGTCCTGTGACATTGCTGGTGTTTGCTGTAGGCATTATGCTCCTCCCGCTGGGATCTGGCAGGTGTCAGGAGCCGGTCACAGCCTCAGCCCCCAGCTTCCTAAACCGCTTCCTTCCTGGATGCTGCGGTGAGAAGGTCACTTGGCTGGACACCTGCCTTTGTCAGGGCCGCACCCAGCCCTATTGCTGCTGCGACCCTTGGCGGGAAGCCACCCCCTGGCAGGGAGTCCCTGAGAGGGAAGGCAGAGTTGCAGGGAGCCCGTCCCAGGCAGGACAAGCCCCCACCCCACTGCCCCCTGACGGGACATGCACCCAACCCACGAGCCCCTCTCCCACCCCTCAGGTCACCAAGAAGGAGAAGCGCGGCCCTCTCCTGTCCCCAGCACCAGGCCAGTGGCATCGTCCAGCTGCAGCTTCTGGCAGCTGCCTCTGCATTTCTGTGCTGGAGGAGTCAGCAGTGAAACCAGGTTGGGGACAGCCCCAGCAGGGGAATCCCTCTGCCTCCCCTAAAAAAGGCCAAGGGCAGCAGAAGAAAGAGGCCAGCCAAGCTTGTTTGATAGCTTTATTGCTTCTGTGATATGACTGAATTGATGTGACATAAGCCGGCTTGGAGGAGCCTGCAAGACTCTTGCCCTCCCTGCCTAGAGGGAAAATTAAAAAAAAAAATCGCAGAAACTAAAACTAATTTTAAAAACTCATTGAGTTCTTGCATCTCAGCTTGGTATAGTACCAGTGAGTGCACTGGCCTTTGGAGCGAGTCCCTGTGCAGGCTGTGCAAGGAGCCGGTGCCCGGAGGGGCTGGGTAGTGGCCCAGGTCACCCACACCAAGGGACACATCTCCAATACCGTGTGTGACACTCACTTGGGCCGATGGCATGTGCCCTGCTGGTGCCGGTGGAGCTCAGCATGGCGGCTGCCTCCCTGCCAGGCGGTCTGGAAGCCCTTGCCTGTCCCCTGGTACTGCCTGTACCCAGCCTGCCTGCTCTTGTTCAATAGAGACAGCCCTGTCCTGACTCCTTCCCCCTCTCCCAGCAGTGTTCACACTGAGGGGTAAAGCCGCAAGGCAGGGCCGCTCCCTCCCAGGAAAAGGAGATGCTGGAAGCCCAGAGATGCTGGGCTGAGGGATGCTGGGCTGCACAGGATCCTGCTGCTGCCTTGTGCTCCCTGGCTGTGGTGTGTCTGTTTGGCACGTGTAAGCTTGAGGCCGCAGCATGGCCAGCCCTAATGGGGTGAGCTGGTGGAGGGAGCCTGACACCAGGGTGGCGGGCACTGGGGAGGGCTGTACGCCACAAATGCATGAGCAGCCCGTGCTCATGGTGTGGTCACTGCAGCAGAAGCTCTCTGACAGCCCCTCTCCCTTGGAGCAGCACGTGTTGGCTGGCCTGCAGCTCCCCAGACCTGCTCTCTGCACCAGCCGGAGCAAAACCCCGCTGCAGGAGCTGGCTCCCCAACCTCTCTCTAGGCAGGTTCCCTGCCACCCAAGTGGCCTTTCTGCATTACAGCGTGTCAGAGGCACCAGGCAACCCTGCTCTATATTTAGGCTGTGGAGAATTCCCCTGGGCTCTCCCTTCCAAGCTGAAAAGGTGAGTCACTGCAAGGGAGAGGCCAAGACTCGCATCCGTCCCACTGACCCTGCTCTGACCCGCGTGCACCGCTCTGAGCTGGCAGGACTGCAACGTTTTGGAGGGCGGAAGGTGGCTGCAGGTGCATGTGGGGAGGCAGCCAAAGGAACAGCATCCAGGAGTGAAACCCAGTGCTGCCCACTGTTTCTGGGGCTGGGGCGCACATCCCCATCGCCCAGCTGGGGGGTTGCTCCGTGGGTGTGCTTGCCCCACCAATGTCAAATGGGACGGTGAACTAAAGGGGAGCCTTTGGCCCCCAAGTAACCCCCCATCCTCTCTTTCCTTCTACTTGCAGGTGGCCCTGACCCACCGCAGTCACCCTGGGCCACGCACTCATCTATTCAGCTGGGGCAATTCTGCCTGGAGACTCCCACCAAGGTGGAGGGAAGGGCTTGGAGTCACCTCCTTGGTCTGCAGGGACAGCTTCCCACCAGGACCTGTCCCTGGCCATGGTGGGGAGCTGGGACACCAGGAAAAGCAGAGCAGGGGTCATCCTCTCTCCTTGGACCTGGAGCCAGTGAGCTGAAAGATTAAGGTGCCCCATAGCTTTGTAGTGCTCAATAAAATGGACTAAATCAAATTAATACCATGAAAAGTCTCCATAGGGGTGCTTACCCCGGAGGATGGAGAGGAGCCCAGCATAGTTACCAAAGGCTCTTCATTCCCCTCTTCCTCCTAGCTGCAGCCACTCGTTCTCTGGCATCTCAGCTCACTGTAGCATACGGATGCAGCCCATCACCCACTCATTGCCCCAGGATCCCACTGCAGCTGGTTAAGGACCTAGTTCAAGCACCAACGTGGAGGGCAGATGCCCACCCTTCCCCAGCCACGCCCAGCCCAGGCACCCTAACTGCCACTGTGGTGGGGACTCTACGCAAGATGGTCCCAGGTCCAGGCTGACACAGAGGAACAGCAAACGGGGTGTCACCTGGCGAGAACCACAGAAATCCAGTCCCTTGAGCAGGATAAACAAATTGGGGGAGATTATTCAAAGGAGTATCTGCCACAGCATATGCTCAAAAACCTGCTGGAAACCCCAGCTCTCCATGCTGGAAACCTCACAGAGCATCCTGGGGGAAGGCATGTACTGAGGGGAGCAGGGAGTGCCTGGCTGGGAGGCCAGGAGAAGGGACATGGGAAGGGAAAAGGGAAGGGAAAGCCTCCCAACATCTGTCTTCTGCAGCCTGGAAGAGGCAGGATCTTTAGGCTGCTCCCAGACTACAAGGCAAGCAGCAGCCACAACCAGAAGCTGGACAGGAGTTGCCCCTGAGCAAGCTACTTGGCTACAGGTGCACCATGCAAGAGAGGCTCCTGAGCAGCACATCCCATGCCAGTCTGTGGGCAGCACCCAGCACCATGTCCTGAGAGCTACTCTCTGCCTGCAGCCTGGTCTCAAACCATTCCATCAGTCTGCTCCTCTGCCCCACGCCTGCCCCCCCTGCACATCCCATCTCGGGTCTCAGCCCCAGAGCCACAGCCCCCTGCATGTCAGCAGCAGCAGAGGTGGCCCAGGGGAACCATGGAAGCCCTGCTCTGAGCATCCCTTGTCCATGTTAGGGCTATGTTCTCCCTTCAGCTCAGAGCAAGGCAGACTGTAATCCTTGGGCTACGTCAGATGCAGCACCAGGACCACAAGCCCACACAGCATCCCTCTGGGACCACCCCTGCTGCACGCTGCATGCTGATACCTCGACACTCGGCTCGGGACAGTGCCCACGGACACAGTCCAGTCTGCTCCAGGCTAGGAGAGCGTGGGAGCCAGTTTCCACCTGCAACTATTCCCCTGGCAACCCCCTTTCTGCCCACGCTCTCCAGGTGGATAAGACCACCCTGCTGTCTTCACACCAGCCACGTTGCTCAGTTTATTCCAGCTCCTCTGAAATACATATACAAATCAAATGTGCAAATACTGCATCTTGGGAACAAGACGGCAAAGGAAGGGATGTGCTCCTGAGAGCAGGAGGAGCAGCAGTGCTAGAGCAGCACAGGAGGAGCTTGGAAATGAAGTGAGCAGGGGCCGAGCAGAGGGTGAGGGTTCCTAGCAGGCCTCCAACCATGCCAGCAGCTCCATCACCACTGAGGTCACACATCGTTTAAATAGGGAACATGATCGAGTCTGGAACGTAAAACAAACATCTTCAGCAGCCCGCTCTCAAACTGTAAAGCTTCAGATCCCCACACAAGATCTGACCTCCTTCCAAAGAATAATTACTCCTCTCCCACACAAAAATGAAGCGAGATGCTGTCCAGAAATGGTGACACCAATCCGCACAGACTCCACAGCAGCCCTGCACAGCAGGCACAAACCAAGAGGCCTGAAAGCCTTGGACACAACGAGGCAGGCTCCTCAGCGCCATGACAGGCAGGAAGGTGGGGAGGGTCTGCTGCAGGCAGAGAAAGCCATCGGCTCCCTGCTCCACCTTGGGGTCAGGGCAGAGGCAGAGCAGGGCAAACGGCTATGGAAAACGCAGCCAAGTAAGTGGCTGCTGCTGCTGCCTCTATGCAGGAAGCAAGGAAAAGTGCAGAAAAACAAACCCATGCTCATCTCCATCCAGAAGCTCCAAGTGGAGGACGAGGGAAACCCATTATTCTCCCTTCAAATTATAGCAGCACCAACAACACTGAAGTTTTGGACGGATTTGTTTTCCTGGGGAAAGGCCTGAGGCAGGTGACAACATAGATGGAGCATGGAGAGGCCAGGCTTTTCGCAGGGCTGTGCACAAGCAACTTTGCCTTGCACCTTGGTATTTCTAGTATGATTCCAGCAGAGTTTCTTTTAAAAAATAATACTTTGTACATTCAGGCATTGCTGCTTCGGGGCAGCATCACCTCCCATTTGGCACAAATTGTTTTATTCACAAACCTTTCTTCTCTCTCCTGAGTCTTTCCTGTTTAATTCAGGACACAGAAGATCCGTCTGTGATGCAGAGTTCAAGAACTGCCCACTCAAGCCCCTTGCCCACCTCCTGCCAGCTCTAGGCCTGGAGGCAGCAGATGCAACCCTCATGCAGGCTGGCAATGTGAGAGGGTCTTCCCAGAGCACCTGGGCATCTCTGTGTGTCTTCAGTGAGGTGGGATTCTTGTGGGGGGGCTGCCAGTGCCTGCTCCCAGAGCTGCAGCGTGTGTCTTTGTCTCCTCCCTTGGAGGCAGTGGCTGCAGCCACTCAAATCCCACTGGTTAGGTCAGTGATGACTCGGGCTTTCACCAGCTTTCGCAAGAACTCCTTCTCCCGCTGGATGTTGTGTGTCCAGGACTGGAAGGAAATGGGAAAGACAGGTCAGCAGCTATCCTGGCCAAGCATGCTCCCATTCCCCACGTTGCAGAAGACTCCGGCTGGGGCAGGGCAGTGGCTTCTGCCAAAAAGACAGACCCCACCACAGACCAGAAGAGCCCTTGCAGACCAAGGGCCTTTTCTTGTCTAAAGCTGATACAGTCAGCGGGGTCAGACCCATGTACCTGAGGTAGGAGGTCTCCTGATGGGCTGGGTGAAGGTTTTTTGGCATGGTGAGATCTGGGCAACCCAGGTACCTTGGGCAGATGTAGGTGGTTACAGCGCCCTCCCAAGCCATGACACACAAGTCCAACAGCACATCATTAACAGTGATGTGTGCCAGGGAACAGAGCTGGCAGAGAACACGGTGGCAAGACGTACCGTACATACACCATACATACAGCTCCCTGCCAAGGGAGGTCTCTGGGAAATGCATGAGGGTGCAGGCAGCTGAAAAGCTCCAAGACCAGCCCCATAAAGGCCATTTCTTGCCTCTGCTAGCCCTATCAAGAGGAAATCACATGGTAAAAGTTACACTAATACAATGTGAAGGGTGAAATGGTCACATCTCCCAGCCAGGCACTCCAGAGCAATGATTGCTATAGCTGGTGTCAGCTCACCCAGATGTGTTCCCTGCAGCAGGCTTTAGTCGCAATCAGAGCATCTGCCATCACTCCCCTGTGCTGGTATTATTAAAGCACTTAATGAAGGCAGTAAATGGTTTGTCCCCTGGGGAGACCAAGGCAGAGCAGGGAAAGCAACTTTCCCCAGTATCTCCCAAGAGAACAAGAATCCCAGTAAAAGAATCTAGGTCTCTAGCACAGTGCTCTGGCCAGCAGCTAATCTGAGCTCTAAATATGACCCAGACCATGATAAAAATCACTCAGTGGGAGCCTCCATGAAATGACCTCAACCAACAAAGTGCCAGCCCAACGAGCCCTCTGAGGGCACTTTGTCATAGGTATCTAAACCCAGTTCACCCACTGCAAAACCACAGGCACCTGCCTGCAAAGCACTGGTTGCATCCATCACACGCAAGATGCATGTGGCTCTCCTGCCATCTGTGGATGTCCTGTCCAGGACAAGCAGCTCTCAGCCACAACTGCTGTGTGGCACATGGAGCCTGCTGCCAAGAGGTCCAAGACTGAAGGTCCTTCTCTAGATCTCCAGCACATTTTGGAAATACCTCTCTTGTTGCTACTGTGTGTTTACAAGCCAAATTCATCCCCTCAGTGGGGATGCAACTCAGTGCACAGGAATGACGACAGTTAAGGCTGCTAAGGAAAGTTCAGGCAGGTCTTATCTTGTAACCTGTGTTCAAAAGAAGTCTTTGGCTTCCTCTGCTTCCAGGGACATTGTTACCTGAATGCTGCAAAGGGTGCACCAGCACCAGGAACAACAGGGTCACACGTGGTAAACCATGTTGGTGCTCTTTGGAACTCTGAAAACACAGGAGACCCTGTCTCTAAACTGAAATGATGCTGCCCAGAAACAACTTGGTGCTTGGCTTCTGCTAGCATAAAAGCAGAAACTGAAAACTGGCACTGGGAAGAAAGCTGGCTCATAAAAGGAAAAAAAGCATGAATTTCTGCAAGTAGCAGTGGGAGAGATGGTGGTGCAGAGCAGAGGGAGCTGGGAGAGCAGGGCTGTGAGTGCCCGTCACTTGGAGCCAGAAAGCCAGGATGCCCCAGTGTGCTGGAAACAGTCCCACATGCGGCATATCAGCTGGGGGCCCCAGGCTTGGCCCCTGCCATGCAGCAGCATCTCTTCTGACAACACAGTCCCTTGCGAGGAATGCACGGCACCAGCAGAGGCAGCCAAGTGTGCGTGTGTGCTCCTGCCAACAGGCAGTGAGCAGCTGTCTGATGGCACAGAGGCCACACTGGGAACACCAGGTCTCGATGCATTCACTTACATCTGGCTGGGCTTGCTGTTCAAAGCCTATCTGGAGCACCAGGGAGCCTGATGTACCCAACACATCATAGCACAAGCTGATCCCTCCTTCATGTCTTTCAGCCTCATCAAGCAGTACGAGAAGCCAACTGGTTTCACCCAGTACAACCTGCTTGTGTCCCTCCGTATGGACGGTAACTGGGGAAACAGCCACTTCTAGGCAAACTCAAACCACCTAAAACCTCACTGTAGGCCACATCCAAGTGCCTTATCTGATGGCGAGGCGAAATCTGCTTCCTAAAAGGTACAAATGGAGCAGGAACTTAAGTACCAGAGATGGATAATAAAATTTTGGCTGATACAGTTTCAGTCTCTCACATTACTGCTAGGTCTGGCTCCGGCACTGACTGCAAGGTTGCTGGCAAGACCTATAAACCTCTGGCTGTTCAGCATCCAGGCTGCTCTATACCCTGGGCACTGCCACAAAATCCCTTTTCCAAGCAGAAAGCCACATCTAAGGGAATTCAGCCTCCCATTTGATCCATGGATCTTAGTGGTGTCTGTGGCAGTACTCTCAAGCATTTTGTGGTTGAATGTAAGACCACAGAGAAAGAGGATTCCCCGGTGAGGACGAGCTTTCATTCCCCCCAAAGAGCACTAGCAGAGCACTCGCTCGGTGCGGTGCTGCTCCCCCCGCGCCCAAGAGCAACATGGGCAGGAGGGATGAGGCATGTCTTCAACACCAGCTCCAGTTACTGATTACAGGAGAGGGACTCACCTCACTGACAGACAGAGCTAATCAGGCAAAGGAAGCCGCATTCCAACCCCAGCAGCCACAGCTGGGAGAAGAGCCAGAGCAGATTTCTCAAAACTGCCAGAGGCAGTCAGGCACCTCGCTCCCATTGCCCCAACAGGGGAAAGGCAGCAAAATACACCCTAACACTCAGGAGGTTTTAGGGTTTATATACCCTAAATAGCACCCTGGTAGCACAGCCTGGGTAGCACACACTGCCAGCGGGGCCCGGCAGGCAGGAGGCCTCTGTGAGCTGCCTGCAGGGTCTCTCCAGGCCTTGGCAGGCTCATTTTGTTTTGGTGCCAGGACCACGTTATGGCTGTTGTAAGGGGGAGTTCTCTTTTGCCACCCTTTGCTGGGTAAGCTGGGGTGCTCTGTGTAACCAGGCTCGTGGGCAAGTTATCCTGGAAATCTTTCAGCTGACACAGTGTCCTGAGCTGCAGCAGGATGGTAAGAAAGAGCCAATGCTTTGGCCACCCATGCTCCCATGGACAGGGCTGTGCTGTCAAGAGTGCTCATTTCACATTTTAAGCAAAGCACTCTGAGCAGGATCCACACCTGGAGGATTACATGAAGCAGCTGCAATGCTGATGGTTTATTCCTGCTAGTACTGCAAAGAAGCCTTCTCCTGCCCTCGGACACTGGATACACTTTGGCTGGGCTGGCAAAACACTCACTGTCCCTTCTGACTGCTTTGACCCTCTCTTCCTGTGCACACCGACCCATTCTGTCTCACTTCCTACCCTGTATGCCGGATTATTCACATTCATAAAGCTCCTGCCCCAAGCCCTGAAGCTACGCCTCAGCATCACAAACATAAAACTCCAGCTCTTCTCTCATGAATCTGCACCTCCAGACATCAACAGAGCAGCTCAGAGCATTCACTGCCATCTCCACCATCTTGTCCCCGCACGTCACTACCACCACTGCTCCTGCGACCTGGCAGACTGGCTCTGCCCTCTCCCCGCTCCATCGCTCGCATTGAGCAGGTGGCTGGTACAGCTTAGAATCATAGAATCATGTGGGTTGGGAAAGACCCTTAAGACCATTGAGCCCACTTATTTGTTCCCATTTGTGCCAACAAACGGGCTGCTTGTCTGAGCCCACGGCCAGGGTAATGAACTTCTGGGAGCTCCACCAGGAACGTCCCAGGAGGCTCCAGAGCCCTTGTTGTTTGCGGATCAGGCTGGGATTTGCTTTGGGTCTCTCTGTGATTAGTAGGTGTTTGCTCTTTTCAGTGGAGAGAGAAACAGCAGGGGGAGAGTCGCTCTGCCAGCAGATGCACTGTTACGGCTGTCCAGCCCAGAGAAGTGGCATTGGTCTGATGTGTGATCGCTTGGTCACAGTTATTAGATCAAAATTTATCATAAGTTAAGCCATCTTTCAGGCTTATGCAAATGCAGCAGCCCTAAACCTCCCGTCCTTTTTTTCTTGATGACTCCACAAGGAAGCACAAAACATCCTCTGTGCCTTCAAGAGAAGCCAAGCAGAATATTTTAAGACTAAGAAAATGTTTCAGAGACCAACCCAGGAAGAAGGTAAGCTCCCCATATGTAATCAATTACAATCGGGGAATGCCTCAGCTTCAGAGCACATTAGTCTTATTAGTATATTGCAGTATCTTAAAACACAGGAAAATTAAATCTGAGAGAGTGAAGTCAATGAGGAGTGCATTCAAGAAAACGAGCAAGTTATAAAGCAGAAGGTTTCTCAGTTCTGCTACCTCCTCCGTATTTCTGCAAGTTAGCAGCATTTCTCCCCGAAAACCTGCACAGAAACCACAGCAGCAGCAAGAAGTGCTACTTTACTGCTAACAGTCGGTTTCCAGTCTCCATTGGTGCTAATTTATTTCTACCTTTAACCTGCACTGCCTTGTCTCTAGAGCTGCTTATTTTTCTTGATTCTGCCTTGCCCATGCCCTTGCTTTGGTCCTGGTATGGTGACCACACACACTAGGTGTTTTATGGCCACTCCTGAGCTGCAGTTTCACCTCCCAAGTACACCTCCCATGACACCAGTGCCCTGCCTCGTTCAGGACCTGTTGCCCCCTTCTCTCTCAGTCCATCCACTGGGACATGGCAGCACCACAGACTGCCCCGGCCTGCCTGCACCCCTCGGGATGCACACACACTGAAACAAAAGGGAGGGCTGGGCACCCTTCTCTTTTCGAGTTTAGGAAAGATTTACTCACAGCTCCTTTAAGCCCCATCGTTCTTATACCTACTTGAAACTTGAAAGAGCTCTTTTAGCTCCTGCTTATTCTTATTACATACAGAGAGAGCAATTGTATCTCTTCTCAGTCTTCATTTTACCAAGCTAAACAAGCCATGTTTTCTTTTTCCTTCTACCAAAAGAGGCCATTCGTCTTCCCAGAGCTGTATATGCCTTTTCTTTCACAGTAACAGCCTGGCACCCTGAATGATCCTGTGATTTCTTCATACCTATCTAAGCATTTTCCTCTACTGCCATTGCCAAATAATGCTTTCCCAGTTTAGTGACAAAATTTCTGTTATTGCTCTAAATAGCATGACCTTCCATTCATTCTCTTAGGTTTCATTCCACCCAGTTTACTCCTTTTCTCAAGGTGCTCCTGGTCTTCCTGGATGGTATTTTGGTACTCCTTTGTATTGACCACACCTGGTTTTGTATCATCACAAATTCCAATTGCACACCACTGCCTTCTGTGCCAAAAATCATTAAAGCAAACACTAAACATGACCTCCTGCAGGGGAACTCCCAGCTGTCCATTCAGCGCTGCCCTTTGTGTTCTCCTTTAGAGATGCTATTCACATACAGGTGTTTCACCAAACCGTAGCTTCTGAAGCTTAACTAATAGTATCTCATACTGCACAGTATCACACGCTTAACTGAACTTCAGACAGACTGAGATACCACTCTGTCCCCAGAATTAATTTTTTTTAAATAAAATAAAGGTATCAAATTAGGTTTGGTAACCTGCTTCTGGTAAATCCATGCTGTGTTTACTTTCAGGTTTTAAATATTTTTTCATTTAAAGTCTGCTCTGAAGTTCTGAAAAGTGCCTCTGAGGTCAGATTAAGAGGTCTGAATTTGACAGGATTATTTTCCTTGCCTCACTTCCACCCCCCAAAAAAAAAAAAGAAAGGAAAAAGAGGTATTATGTCCACTACAGTCTAATCCTGTGGAACCACGTGTAACCTGACAGATTTATTGAGGACCTTTTCCTCTGGACTTGCAGCTTAATTGTCTCAACAGCGCAGTGGTTGGAACAGAGATCTCTCAGGCTCTCACAGCTAGTGCATTAGCTTCAACGGCTTTTGCCTTTCACTGCTGACCCAGCCATTCTCTGTTTCTATGAGCTCCTCACTGTAAGCCACCCTTTCCCTCATGTTCATCATATCACCCTTATGGATGTAATACATTCATTCATGTAGTTCCCACTTTGTCTCCTTAACCCCTACTACTTCTGCTTCCTTCACCTCCCTGGATGCCACAGCCCTGGTAATTCTTTCCTTGTTTCCATTTATTTGTTTGGCAGTGGGACTGTCCAGAGTTTGTTTAGTTTCCTTTGCAAGACCTAATTTAGCTTAACTTTTGTCAGTTTCCACTTTATTCCTGTCCCTTCCAACCATCAGGAAGTCTCTTCACTGCCTCATGCTTTCTCACACTCCTCTGTTATTTCTAACACCACTGTGAAGCAGTTGTTTATGAAGTTATGTCTACAGCCTTTTCCTGCCAGTTCCCCCCTTGCTGCAAACATGAACTGCAGAAAGGTTTTGCACTTTTGACAGAAGAAAAAAAAGGATCTTAAGTCTACATTGAGTCCACAAGCTCTTCAGGTGCATCTGCTTTTGGTAGCCTGTTCTCCTAGGCTAGGCCTAAATTCAGAGAGGTCACAGTTTGCCCACATGTCCCAGTTCCACTGGGCACTCTGCCAGCACTGCTGAGTGCCACACCGCAGTCTACATACTGCCCTGCTTATCGAGCTCCCTCCTTCTGGAAGCAAAATCTGAGCTATAACATCCCTCATGTTGCCTTTCCATTTCATTTAACCACGAAGGCACTAGATCAAAGCCTACTTCCTAAAACATCCCTCTGCTAAAAACAGTTCTGAAAGGCCATCAGCTCTCCTTGTGCCCTCACGGTTGGTGAGAAGAGCTGTGTTAGCTAACACATCCCACAGTACCTGGGCTCTCCCCTTGACAGTAATACTGGCTGGTAATGTACATCTGTGACAGTGCGATTCCTGGTGTTACCTAGCACCCCTACAGAGGTCTAGGTTCAATACTGGGGTCAATATTGGGTTCTAGCACACCCCTGTAGATCTTTTACTGTATTTTCCTACAGAGATGTTGTCCAAACCCTAATTCTGTTTTTGCCTATCCTACAGCCTTACCTTCCTTGCTGTTATGAGTGCATAGTGGTACCCCACAAGCCTTACCATACTTCTGTCCTACTGAACAAGTCAATACCTGTGCTCTGGTCATGACTGCTATTCCATCAATCTTTTCCAGATTTCTATTACATAGACACACAGTCCTCATGCACAGGAACAGCATGTGAGGCTTTCGTTCAGCCAAAATGCTGTCAAACAGGTGGCTTTTAAACAAAGACAAAAATGTATAAACCTCATCAGTCATCACTGCCGACCCCAAGAAAAAGCACTGCCCTTTCAGAGGTCCCCCTGCCCCAGCCCCTAACCTCCCCCTCCAAAGCTGACCTCCATTTCAGTCTGCACCATTCCTTGTACTCCAATCGCAATTCATCAGCCAGGCTCGAATAGCTGTGTTTTCAGTCTATAAATCACCAGGCTAGACATCTGCCTGGCTTTCAAAGGAGTTTTGTTCTTCTTGTTGGCTACCGCAAACTTTAAGGTGCTTGGAGGCCTGAAGCAGTCCAACCACCCCCTCCCAGGCAACTTGTGTTAATTTAAAATGCAAAGGACGGCTTCACAGAGAGAGCCCAGATGATGATAAAGCACTATTGTTTGTGCCTTTATGGGCCAAGTCTCCAAACTTGATGTTTGTGGATTATTCTGAGAGGTAGCTGCTGGCGGGGAGAGACAGAGACAAAGCTGTGTGTCACTGTGTGCTGCAGGCCACCTCCCCTGGCCCCTGTGACAGCCCTTACACAGGCTGAATAAGAAGTGTTACAAGATGGTGTCCTCCAGCATCCCACAAAGACCTGCTGGGGAAGCGGAGCCAATGATCAGAAAGAAGCCATCAAAGGCAGTCACGCCACCTTCCCCTTGGGTCAGGCAGCAAGTCACTGAAGTGCCAGGCACAGCTGTATCAAAGGAGCTGACACCTCCAACAACATCGGCATTGGCACTTGATCTGCTTCTACAGTGAAAAGGAGACCAGTCAGCAGCTCCACTGCACAACACAAATGCTGCAGATGGGCTCTGGATGGATAAGGGTGGCTTTTAACAATGCATTCTCCATTTTTACCAACCGCAAGTGTGTGAGGCAGTCTGCAGCCAGCTGCTGAGACGACAGCTCGGGGTGCTCCCTGTGTTGTATCTGAGGTGACTCTTTGGTCACATTCTTGCTCCTGCAAGATATGATCAGGAGACTGAAGCTCACCTCTGGCTCACAAGGCTGGGGAAGGCTGTGTGCTGCCAGGCTCAGGGCAGAGCACACAGAGGACGGATGCTGGGAGCCAGTCTTGCGCTTCATTCCCATGATTTAGCACAGTCTCCTGCTATCTCAGTTTCATCAACTCCTTATGGATATGTTTTTACTATTCTGAATACTGTCACTTTCCCATCCTGAAATAATTTCTGCCTGAAACACTAGCCTGGTTTTGCCATTAGCAATGAAGGTCTGTTGTAATCCTTATAGGCAGATTAATTCTTTTTTTATCCAGAGAAGTCTTCACTCTATTTTAAAATTATACCCTTTTTCCTCACCTCCATTTCCATGTTTCCTTCACTATGTTCTCTTTGCTATGTTCCCAGTGGATCTGACACTTCTAACATTAATAGAAGACAGTGATACGATAGAAGACCTGTGATAAAGATATACTTTTATGGAGTGCTTGGGCAGGAAGCATTACAGGAACTAAGCAAGAAATAAAAATACAATAAACTATATCAAAATTCAGCTCTGGTGGACTCTGCTATGAAAACAGAAACAAGTGAGCAGACACCTTGGCACGGACTCAATCATCTTCTGTACAGTATTCATGGAAGCAGCCAAGGGTCGAAAGCTGTTGCAGATTTACTGGGAATAGAGAAAATAGTAACTGAAGGGAGATGACACACTTGGACATTCTGCATTTTGTAAGTTAAAAGAAAGAGACAGGATCGCATCTGAAAAATCACCTGTGAGAATTTACACGTCAGTATGGGGTCTACTCGTCAGCAGTCTCCCAGTAACAGACCAGAGAACAGCAGAGTGTCTTCATACCACCCAGAAAACCCCTGCTGAAGTCTGTGCAGCCCTGGCCACTATGGGGAGGAGAAGAGAGACGAGGGGGAGGGTGCTGGGCAGTATAGCTGCAAGCACTGATCTTCCAGCTCACAGCCTGAAACAGAAAACACTGCACCAGTGTGCTTCCAGCTCTCCAGGGCACGCTTACGAAGAGAAAAGGGTCTTCTCCACCAGGTCTGCCTGGACATACCCTGGCTGGAGCACACCGACCTACCCAGGGCAGAAGGTAAGGAAGCCATCTAGGACTAAACTGGAGAAATTTACTCCCATGAGTGCTCACAAGCACAGGAGAACCCATATGTGTTTTGCAGCCATACTACTGACTAGGGTTCCAAGACCATATACTTCCCCATGACTGGTAACACCGGTGAAGCTCCAGAGCATCTGCCTCCTCACAGAGCCTTTTCCTCTGGGGCAGGAAACGCCTGCCCAGCCCTCAGCAGTCTGAGATGCTGGAAGAGGCAGTGGAGGCAGCTGCCTCCTGCGGTAGCAACCGCAGCACAGTCTTGGACCTTGAGGGCTTTTACCCCTGGCGGGGATAGCAAAAGACTAAGCAAAACTATACACTTGGCCTGCTTGTTTCGCCTCTTGGAAATTCACCCGCCAGTCCCACAGAGCAACAGGAAAAATCACGTTCATTTCCACAGAGATTTTATCACCTCGGTCTTGGCATGGAGAGGCATCTCCGCCCAGCTGTGAGCAAGCGAGTGCATTTTGCTGGCTTTTTTTTTATGTAATCAGGACAAATTCCTTGGAGATGAGTCACAGGGTTTCAAGGGTGTCCAGAGAGATGTCAAGCAGGCCTCAAGTGTAAATCAGTGACACACCTTACCAAGAAGATGCACACTTGCCAGCAGACCCGTTGCCCCTGTGGACACCAGGCCAAGGAAGGGGCTCAATGGATGTTGCTGGGGAGCCTCCCATGAGCCACATACACTCATGTGGCACCTCCAGACCCAGGACGCTGCTGGTGTTTACATTTCCTCTGTAAAGACAGTGATAGTTTCAGGGTGGAGCTGGAGTGCTTCCCTGCAGCTGCTCTCCAGGCTTAAACACTGAAGATTTTTGGTCATCTAGGCTAGAGGAGTCCGGCAGTCAGGGAAAAGATTTGAACTTCAGAAATAGAGGTTCTGCCCCACCAAAGCCTGGTTAAACTGCAGGGGCTCCTGCCTGAGATATTTGTTATGGTGGAACAGCTGCATCCCATGGCAGTTGTTTCAGCGCTGTGATGTTGCTATGTTAAGCAAACCTTTTCCACTCCCCTACCCAGGAACAAGTACTCCAGTCTGCATGGGTCTGCAGGCCAGACAGAGGACAAAGACAATACTTGCATAATTTCAAGGCACAGGCTACTTTAGTGGCTCCTTTAGAGGCTGAAATGTGGAGGAGGACCAGGAAGAACTAGACTTGGACACAATCCTGGAGGTCCAAAGTAACACTGAGGAAAATGCTGTGGATGCTTTTGGGTCTTTGAATGTCAGAGCAGAAGGAACAGGTAAGAACTTTGGTGGACCTTGGCTCTGGGTCAGTCTTCTTTCACTAGTGCCAAGGGCAACATTTGGCACCAGGTGCTAATGCAGGACAGCCTCCTGATTTGCAAACCACATGCAGGTCTCTCTTCAAGCAGAGTGTGCAGGGCACTTCCAGTCTAGACTGGGGCAAATCTCCATTTGCGTGTTCTCTGAGGACAACTGCAGAAGACAACCCAACTCTCACACCCTTCACCTTTCAACTTCATCCACAGGTGACTAACAATTACCAGCTACCATTAATATTAAATGGGAAAGAAAGAAATGCAAGCCTCTCTCTGCTCTTCACATTCCACAATATCACAAACAATTTGTCCTATTGGGAGGGGCAGAGGCAGGAGGAACGTTAATTATTGATACTTGGGAACAGATGGCTTTTCTTGTACCAGGGCAGCGATACGTAAGAGGAGCCTGTGGGTGAGGATGTGAGGATTAGATGAGCAGACACATATCAGATAACCAGTTTTCAAGTGGAACGGGAACCTTCCTCCTAGAACCAGCTCTGCTGGCCTGCAGAGCTCTCATCAACAGCCCCGGCTGCAGAAACAAATCCACTGACATCTGAACTAGTGAGGCTTCTGCAGAACCTTTCAACGCTCCCTCACCTCCATACAGAACATCCTGGACATGACGACTGACAGCTTCCAGACAGCAGAGGCCTGACAAACCAGACACCAACTGGTCTCTCTAGGAGACCCTGCTGGTTGCATTTCACATGTTCATCCTTATCTGTTGCCCTGTATGGTTTATTCCTGAGGCCACATACGGTGTCCAAGAGTGATACCCTCCTGTCTTCCACTGGCTTCTGCATCCCACTCAGGGTGCTTGCCTCCAGCATCAAAGATCCAAGTGATCTGGACTGTCAACTTCAACCAGAGACACTGTCATCCAAATCTTTTTGCCAACTTTTCCCATTGATCCATGTAAGGATCAAGACCAAGAAGACTTCATTCTTGTCAGCTCCTGTGTAGGTGTCCTTGAGTTCAGAGACACCTACCAGGCTGCAAAACAGTCTTGGCACAGGACACTCACCGTGAACATCTCCATGCCCAAGAGCAGACCATGGGACTGACATCCTTATGAGACAGTAGGAACAGCTGATTCTCTACCAAGGGTAGCTGACTCACCAGAGTGGACACAGTGGCACCACAGAGACAAAACTTTCATGAACAGTCTCTGTACCCACTGCTGGAGCCAGGCATCTGCATTAATTTTCACTCTGGCATAGTCATGTCTTTTCTGGAAGACTAAAGAACCAGCTGTACGGACTCAGACCTGGGCCTGGGTAGCACAGGGTCCTGTCTCAGGCAGTGGTTATAAGCAGATGCCCAGCGAAGAACTGGGCACGCCAATGCCGGTATCTCCACTACTACTGCTAGAATGATATTCCTCAGCTATTTTCCACTCAGGGATTTCACAAGCCAGACACCACCTCTATACCTAGTGACTCAATTCCACTTTCCTCTCTGGGCATTCCCCTTAAATCCTGTAAACAGGCACTCACTTTCCCATCAAGAACAGATTAAATCCATGGTTATTCCATTCAGCAAATCAGATTTTCTTGCTACCTCCACAGACCCAGAAGGTAGCTCAGGGCCACAATGTCCAGTCCCTTGATATATCAGGGACCTCCTCAAAGCCTTTTCCCAAAAGCAGTTTGTTCTCTTGGCTGCTGCTGAGAGGCTGTTCCAAAGCCTCATTACTCTGATAATTAGACACGCTCTTCTCATTTCTCAAGCTGACTAATCACTGATTTCTAATTCCTCTCAGTCTGCCTAGGGTCATGCAGCCTGCAGCCTGTGAGAGTCCCAAGACACGTACAATCTTGTGATTTAGAAAAACACAACTTTCCAGCTTCCCTCCTAGCCTGGATCAATGGCAAAGTGCTCGAGGTGAACAAATGCAAAGTGCCAGGAGACAGCTACTGTCCATGAACAATACAACTTTTTGCAACGTGGAGTAGGATGGAGAAAGTTTCCCTACATAGGAGCCAGTGATGAGAGGGAAGCAATCTTACAAAGACCTGGGCCACATCTGAGCTGGGAAAGACTGAGTTCTACCAAAAAAGCAGCAAACCTTCCCACTGCAGAAGCTTTGGCCAGTGCCCAAGTTTGCTCTAGTTTGGTACAGGGAATGGATAGACCTGAAAGTGTGTCTTTATACTACTGCATTATACCAACACAAGAACTTTTGTTCCTCTAAAAATGCTGTTCATCTCACTGTGATAGTACCAGAAAATGTTTCTAACATAGATCTGGCTTTAAAGAGCAGCCTCCACAGAGCCATGATGTGTTTACACTAGCAAACTGCTACTGAACAGTCAGCTGAGAGCTAACATGCTCGGGCTAATCTCACCTCCCCCACATTTCACAGGGGCTGAGGAGGGGATCATCTAGCAAAAGAAGCCTATGGATTAGAGAGCAATACAATGGATCAAAAAGCAGGAGGTGGCCACATCTTTTCAACCCCAGAGCAGAATTGCTCCCTTTCACCCTACTCAAGTTAACATTCATATGAATCTTTTCCCTGCTGCTCAAAGGAGGAATAACATTATATACACATTCCAAAGAACTTTTCCCAGCAGAAATAACCATTTTTAACACACATTGCGCTTGGGAGAATGTCTAGAATTTTACAGGCAAATGCATGGGTGGAGCTGTGTTTTGACCCATACAAGCAAGCTGTAAGTTGACATCACCATCCCAGTCAGGCTCTGGAGTCGGGGCGTTCAGCAGGCTTGGGCGGAAGATGTGCTCAGCAGGAGCTCCCTACCTCTTTGATGGCAGACATCTTGATGTTCTCATAGTAGTGCAGCGGTGCATTGGGTGAACTCATGTCATAGCCAAACCCAGCTACCGCCACCTCATCACAGTTGTGCAGCGCCATGGTTATTGCTACGCTTCCCAAGGTGGGGATGTTCTGAGAGGAGAGAAAGCAGGAATGGAAGTCATTAGCAGGTTGCCATTTCTATAACCAAAGATTTCCTCTTACTGTCTCTGCTCACAGGGGCACTGCTGCTACTAATCAGAAAATCAGTAACAGGGTATTTGGCTATAACTGCACATCAGCTGCCTGATGGGGTCAATAGCCTCCCAACTTGTAAAGAAAATCATATGCCAGCCAGCTTCCTGCAAAACATCTAGCAAAAAAGCAGCTGCTCTTATTTGAGGCTCTATGATCTGACTCTCCAGGGGAGTACTGCAGGGCAGACGGATTAATGCAAATGGTCAGACTCCCTTGTACAACTTTGCTATCCTGAGAATGGGGCAACAGATGAGCTGGAGTATGAATTACAGTTGATACGTTAGTTTTCTGACATTAAAACAGACGTAAATACTGGATTACAATTCTGTGCACATTACTGGCTTCCAGCTAGGCTAAGAAGGAATACTTATCCAAACGGGCCACCACACGGGAGCAGAAGTGAAGAACAGTACAAACTCTTTATTTTACTGATGCCAAAAGCATTTTAAGGAGGCCGTTAAACAGCTCTGGGAGATGGAGAGATCAGGCAGACCCAGTCAGCAGTGTGCACTGAGAGCCCTTCCTTTGCCCAGGGGCACCCCCACAGGCAAAGGCCACTCTGGCCTGTGCCATACCCTTCCTAGCTACAGCATACTGGGAAGATGAGGAGCAGCAGGAAACCAGCCATAGACAGGTGTTAGAACTCTGAGCAGGGACACCCTGACCATCCTCTCCCAAACGCTGACTTGCCATTTGCACCAAGGTCCAGCTTCAGCCCTTCCCATTTCATCTGGCTTCTGGTGAGGCCCTATGACAGCGGTGCTGTACGGTTGCAGCTCCTCTTGTGCATTTGGATGACATGACTGCTTGTGATAGATGAGTGTTTCCAGTGTAAAACCCAGGCTCACAGACTCTGTTAGCTCTCTTTTAGCCAGATGAATCCAGAGGTAGCCTTACCCCAGGGGCTAGGGTGAGGCTGAGAAATCCACCCACACATCTTATCTTCATTTGTAGAGCATCCAATGCGGACCATATCAAAAGTATCACGAATTCAGAGGACATGCTCAGACAGTCACCAAGGGTGACAGCCTCTTAGCTGAGATATAGAAACCAGCTGCACGCTTATATTTGGCATTTAAAACGGTTCACCCTGAACCGGTGAGCCATGCTATTGCATTTCACCTGATGTTTGTGACAGACTGGGAACACAATGTTTTGAGATTCTGCCTCTCGTTCAAAGGAACCCGCTTTTGGCAACACACTGCCCTGCTCACTTCTGATTGTGTGACCAGTCCCAAGACCAACATTTTCCAAGCAAAGAATGCCACCCAAACCCTAGCTGAGATGTGCAGAGCTCGGAGTACAACCCACGTGCTATGGAGAACTCCACTACCGTACACTGGAATTACACTAACCTGAAGACAAATGTGCAAAAACTGCTTATGGCTAAATCAGTGAGATACTAAATTCAAACATTTGCAGTGCTACTCTAACAGCACACATCTGAAACGAAAAGACCTACTACGTCCTCCTGTGCCAGCTCCAGATGTTAGGAAAACCAGCAGTCGTTTTGTTCTCACTGCTTAATTTAAATTGATACTCACCACAAACAAAATTGATTTTATTCTGGTTACTTCAGTGAATTGTTAATTCACTGGTAGCCATAACATATCAAGGCGGGGTTTAAAAAAAAAGGAAAACATTTATTAGGCAAGGATAAGAAAATTCCCTGAAACTTCAAAATATGCAAAAACATCCTGTCTTCCCAGGAACGGCAGTTCAAATTCAGATATTCTCAGCTTTATGTTTTACATAAGAGATGACATTCGGATGTCACTGGAATTGCATCAGCTGGTAAGTGGACTTGCCACAAAACCTTTTCCCTCAGCTGAGCTGTAGTTACAGTGTCCAAAACATAGTGAGTAGATGGTTACGTGCTTGAGAACGTGTCGTCGTTGGGAATAAGATGGCGTTAACACCACCCACAGTTGCACTGGGCCCATTCCCACGGTACAACTCAAGGGAGACGCAGGGTCTTTGCCTGGAGGGAATTTCACTGGCCAAGTTAACGTTTAAGAGCTAACTTTTTCTAATGTGAGTTTTACAAACCACAGAGAATTAATCATACTACCCAACCTTACGGGAGGACTGCCAAACCACCATAACTTTCTTTCAAGCATATTCTTATTTTTGTTCGTAGAATAACAGATTACAGAAATCAAAAGTGAACTTTCCTTTGGTCACCAAATATCTGCCTGACTTTTTTCTATGTATAATATCTCCAATGGTCTTTATGGAAGAACAGGAGATAATTTTCTCATCTGCTTCTGTTCTTCAGTAGTACGTGACATGCCAGTATCTCAGTACCACCTGCTCCTCTCAAAAATTATTTAAATACCAAAGACTTCCTAACCTCTTGGGCTGTAGTAGATGTATCTGGCTTGGCCCCTACAACTATCAGAAAAATCACATGGTATCCTTAGCAAAATAGTTTTGTGTTGCCCTAAAATCACATTCAGAAATGATGATCTGACGGCAGTTTTGAATTAAATTATGCCTTATTGAAGTTAGCACTCTCCAATACTACAGTAGCTATAGCCTAGCGTGTGTGTGTGTCCCCCTTGAAGACAAAGATCTGCATCCATTCACGCCTTCACTGCTGAGATGCAGCCTCATGTCCCACTGCTGCAGTCAGAACCCTGTGGGCTAGAGAGGACCACCTAGAAAATACTGTAAAAATTATCATCCCTGCTGTTTACTGAGGGCAGTAGCTGGTAGGAGAGCATGGGGGTGCTTGCAGAACCCACCCTTAGTAAATGGCATGGATAACAGCACCTGTTAAGAGAAGAACCTGAGTACAAACTGTGTGCACCCACAGGGGCCTGGACCAAATACACATAACTGGGCATTTGCTCCAAACTGCTTACGTTAAAGAAGCTGCAACCATGAGACAGATAAAACTGTGACTGGGGAATTAGAGACACCTGAAAAAAAAGGAGCTGGCTTGAACAGAAGTATAAAAGCAGCATGATTGCCAGCTAACTACATGTCATTTATAAGCCAGTGGAGTGCTTTGGTACCGATTTGGTTTAAACTATAGAAACTGAGCAGTTTTCTCCTGTGACAGCCTGCTGAGCTTCTGCTACTCCTTCCTCCTGTTGAAAATGAAGCACTGGCTCATGTCCGGCTTGCGGCACAGGAAAGAGAAGGACCTGTAGGATCTAGGGATGTGTCCCAGGCTGGGCTGCAGAGAAGCCAACTGGGCAGCATTCTCCAGGTCCAGGGAAAAGGCTCTCCTCTCTTCTCAGCAGAGAAGTGGCAAATGAGAGTGGACATGTATCAGAGAGAGGAAACGGTTATAATTATTCTCTTGTTGCACCTACACAGCTCCCAAGCTCTCCTCATTGTACACAGGCATATAAATTTGTTTGCTGCTAAGCTCTAATCTGGACCTAATGAACCTTGTCTGACCTTCAGGGCAAGTTGTGGGACAGATCACTCCAAAAGAAGTTTGGCATCATGGACGTGGCTGTGCCAAACCTGCCTTGCTGTGCCCTGCACAATGCGTCAGTGCTACCTCACCACACACACCCTTGTGCCATGCCCCAATGACATACCAAAGCAACCACCACACCTCTTGTGTTATGAAAATAGAACTCTCTCAAACAACTGAGCATGCCTTTTGTTATTCTAGGCCATTGCTAAGGGAAAAACCCAAAGTCCCAACATCCCACCTCAGGAATACTAATCTGGGGTTGGACCAGCTCAAAGCCTGTCTTGCTGCTCATGGCCCTCTATGTGCCTGGGTATTCTTGTACCACCAAGCAATGCTGCTTTCAACCAAATGGTTGAAGAATGGCAGCCCAACAGTGGCCAGTGCCGAGGCAGGAGCTTCCTGGGACACCTCGCAGCTTGCACAAAGACTGGCCAATGCAGGCTAGGCCACATCATGAGGCTGCCTAGAGTGGCCCAGCAGGACCGCTGCTCCAGATATGGCCATTAGGAGTTTCTGACTTGAACTAGTGGTTACCAGTTAGGGAAAGATGGGAAGGGCGAGACCCCAGAAAGCACCGAAAGGCTATCTGGCAAACAGAAGCAGCAAACACAGCAACGGTGAGTGACACGTCACCACAGCACTGCTGGGCAAAGGCTGCCTGTGCACCCAGAGCACGGCTTCTTCCAGGGGCCCACAGGCACACGGCCTCCATGGGTGAGGTGAGCACGTGCATGGTGGATCCTGGGTGAGAAAAACATAAAGACAAGAGAGGCAAAGATCTCTGGTCTTGTGCTGTGTTAGGGATCACTGCAAGCTCTGTGAGGTACAAGCACTGCCAGTCTGCACCACCAGGTCAGGGGACCAGAAATGCCTTTAGCAGTACAGACCAACACAGGACAGGTTCTCCTAAATGCTCCTACACTGTTCTCTGCTGCAAGGGGAAGGATAAAAGTATTCCCCTCAAGACACTGCTGTTTCATCTTCCATTGGTCCCCTTGAAGAAGCTTTCAGGACTGACTTCTACTCACACTAGAAAAAAAAAACAGTCAGCAGAAAGGAACACCAGCCCTCCTTTGGACTTAATGGAGGCTGAGCATCACCTCATGGGCTTGTGCTGGAGATCCAGGGGACTGTAATGACTCTTTGCTTGGTGTATGTGAAAAGCTCTTGCTGCTTTTCATTCCATGGCCGGGTCATTCCTGTCTCACTGCCTGCTGGACTGGAAGGAAATGACTGCTGTAAATCTGTTTTTAGAAATATTTGACTCCCTTAACATGTTAAATGAATTCCAGTTATTTATGGGATTTTACTTAGCTCAGGATAAGACATATTGGATTGTTCTGACTATTCCAACTGTTACCTTTTTCACTAAAAGGGTAAGCATTGCTAAAGAATAAATTCCCTAAAAGCAATAATGCAACTAGATATTCAAATTAATTTGACTACTATATTAACTTATTTGAGGGAAAACTTGAAAAATTGCTCACCTAGGAAAAACTGCTACCTTAGTTTATCAGTTACAGAACTGATCGCCTAACATCAATAAAGTCAAAATGAAAGAAATACAGAAGGAAACTATAATATCCACCACATGCTATATACAACAGTCACTGTGTTTTCTTTTTGTCCATTTATGTTTGCACAGGAACAATCCCAAACCTACTCTTTGCTTCCCTTAGCTGGCAAGTTTGGAAATATGGCATAAAAAGCAATTTAGCATCACTTATTGTGAGCAGACAAGTACCTGCAAAGTGGTCCCTGTCACAGGAGCTTCCAACCCACAGTGCTGCTCCCACAGCCACCTCCATCCATGCACAGAATCAGCTGCAATATTTGGCTTTGAAAGAAAAAGCAGAGCATGCCCAACACTATTCCTTCACCTCCCCTAGTTATCCCTTGCTGTAAGCAGGAAAGAGTCTCCAGAACCGGCGGTCTGCAGCAGAGCAAAAGGGAAGGGCCAGAGGCCTGTTGCTGGAGGCAGGACAAGCTAGCTGCCCAGCAGGTTTCTGTTCTGCCATTTAACTGCTGAGCTCCTATACGACTTAGCCCAAGTCAAATATCTGACCACATCTAACCTGATGCACAAGCTCTGATTTACCATTTGCCATAGAGCAGATTCCTGGGCAATGCAGGGAGTATTTCTTAAGGACCTAACAATTTAACGGAGGGCAAGCAAGGGCAAGACTTTACTACATGCTAGCTGCTCTATGGTAACCACATACATGCTTCACCCGATGTTAAATGGGAGTACATAGGCTACTCTTTCATTGAAAAGTAAACTCCCTTCAGTTGCTTTGCATTTTTCATGTGCAGAAGCATGTGGTTGGGCATTTACCAAGAACTGCTGGTATGCATTTACCTGCTACCCTGTAATGGCTTGTCTGATTGTCCATTCCCCAGCAGCTCATGGACTGATCATTCTCCAGTGGTAATAGATTGAACGGTCCAGCCCATGAAGCAGATGTGCTGTCTTGCAAACCCAAAGCTTAACAATGACGCTAAGTCTCTATATCTAACTGACTGCAGCGGCCCTTTATCTGTCCCTCTACCGGCCTTAGAAGATGCCATCAGAGTGCAAAAAAAGAAGCATGCAGCTGGAAAGGATGGAGTGGCAGACTGCTCTGCTCCTGACATCCCCCTCCTCCCTTCTGCTTCATAAAGTCCCAACTGGTCCCAAGACATGGCCTTCACACAATAACAGTCCAGCAAGAACAGCCCCGGAGACAAAGCTTGCTGACACCAGGGCAGCCCAGTACTAATGAGAGAAAGGGTCATTATGACCAGCCAGGGGAGCTGAAAAGCTGCCTGGGGAGCAAAGGGTCACCACTGCCATATCCAGAAAGGCTGCTTGCCCACAGGCAAAACCACATAACAGCAAAGAGAAGCCCTGGGGCAGGATGTGCTAACACTCCAGTATGAGAGGTTAATTCCTGAGTGCACAAAGGCTGTCAGCACTCTGCAGAGGTGCTAATCCATGGCTGGGTGCCTGACAACACCTCCTGCACATGGCTCCTCCTTCATCAAGTTGGTGCTGAGGCTGAGTGAAGTCCAGAGGAGGATGCTTTATCTCTTTAATAAGAGGTCTATAGATTCAGCCATTTCCAGTACACAAACCACCAAAGGCTTACAGTTTTGGGCAGCAGAACTTAACCCTCATAAATAGTTAAATCACAAGCAGTTCCATGGATGCACAGCACCAGTAGAGAGAAACAAACACCACAGTCTGCGCTTGAGCCCTCAGTCCTGGTAATTTGTGTAATCTGAAATGGCCACCTCACACCATGCTTAGGGCTCCCACAGGAGCCAGAAAGCCACTGCTCCAATGGCTCTGAGCGCTACTGAGTAGATGGGACTATTCACTATGCAGCAAAAAGCACCATGGCAATAACCATCCCTAGTGCTGTACATGCAACAGGCAATGACGCCTCTGAACTGACGTTCATGCTTGTCCCCCAGTAAGCTGTTGGCAGTGTAAGGTAGGTTACTGCATACCTGAATTACCAGCTGCAATACCAGTGATGTCTGGTTTCAAGCCCAAAAGAGCTGTATACACAGAACTTCTACCTAAACCTAAATCACATACATATACCTTTAGCTAGTAAGACAGCTGAACCTCCACCCCATTCCTTCAGAGAACTCTTTAATCAAAGAGGGGATCTTCACTAGCTAAACCATCTTCAGGCATTAACATTTAATTTTCTCCAGACATTGCCAGGATTCTAAAGTTTTTCTTTAACATCAGCTAGTATCAAGAAAAGAGAAGTCCATGTGTAGTAGGAAACAGCTCTCCCTCTTCTTAAGACTTCAGTAAAGGGATTGAGAGAACTCCTGAAAAGCTTTACTGGTCCCAGAGAGAAGTCGCTGTTCATTGTGGGTGACCAGTTTCGCTCCTTGCTCAGACTTTTGACTACTAATGCCACAAGTGTAATCAGACCATATATCTGAGTTGTACCCTGCCATGATCCTCCAGAACCATCTGCCCCAAATTATATTATCAAAGCAGAGGATGTTACTACATTCACCCTTTATTGAATCCTGGGAAAAATGCTTTGAGATCAGCCCCAAACTATTTTACTAGCTCTCCTCAGCCCTGCTGAAAAAGCCCCCAAATTACAAAGTTAATTGGCAGCACATTGTTACCATATGTGGTGTGCAAGAGAAGCACTGAAGTTTATTTAGGCATCAGAACCACAGAAGAGCGGAATATTACTGCTCTTTATGAGGATTTTGTGTTGGCCTTGATTACTAAGGCACCCCCAGCCTTGATCCTCCTGTGTGTAGCCTGCCCAACATACCACAGCACACTGCAGAGCGGGGCCACCAATCTGCCCCATCCCGCTTTCCCAGGAGAAACTCAGGACACATACTGCTCGCTGTGCTTTTGCTTACTAGACCTCAGCATTCTCCTCTTCCATGTTCATGTGCTTCTTCCCTGAGTAATGTTTTCCAGGCTGCCTCGCACATCTAAAAGCATGACCCTGCACCCAACCAGCTACGCTCCTTGGCTGCTGGGTCGCACTGTGTCCTGCGGAGCAATTCTCCTTGCTCTAGCTGCATCACTCATCTTACTGGATCTCTCTCAAATCTTTACTGAGAGTTGGATTCTTGGTCTACAGGCTCTGATTTCCACTCTTCCCATTTAAACTCTCAGTGAAAAAAGGTCTGTAGCAAATTTGTGTCACCAGGATCCTACCCAGACTCTTCTTCGCTCTTTACACTGGTGGCAGTAGCTTCTCTCGGAGCCTTTGCACTGATGCAGCAGCATTCACTAAAGCGTCAAGTCCCAGCAGCTCCACGACAGCAGTCCATAATTGATGGCTGCAGTAAAATTTGTACCTACAGGCTAGAAATATTCTCTGCTTTTAAACACTGACAGAATCACTGTATTACAGTGTCCTTGCACAGACCGCACAGGGTATACTAATGTCCCAGCCCCACAGATACACCTGCAGAGCTCCTGTTGACCCATCTGAAGGAATGAACTACAATTTACACAATCTAGCAGGGGTCACGGGCAAAGATTGCTTGCCTTAAAGCTCCATAAACTATTTTTAAATGCTCAAATGGACTTTCATGAAGTGAAACATCAGGTTTCAATTAAGATGCCTTCATTTCCCAATCTGATGTGTGTTAAACAACCTATCAAAACCTCATAAACTTCAGTTCACAACATTTTCATTTCCGGATTCTCTCTTCTCCTCTCGGCTTAAGTAATATCTTGTGTATTAAAATAATGTGTTTGAAAACAAAAACAAATCTGGAGAAAATACAGGCAAAAGTCTGATTATTTCTGTCCTTTACTGGGGCAGCAGTCCTGATTTTCTGAAGGACAAATCAAGACCACATCATTCTAAGGGTAAGCACTGGAGAAAGCAGAGAGATGAAGTAAGTTACTTCCTAGCTCATAGGAATATTTGGGATAAGATACCTTCAGTGCAAAGAACAAAAATCCAGTGCTTCCAGAACCCCATGACAGCTTCTGTATGTACCTATGCAGCAACGTATTTCAAAAAAAGACCCATTCTACGTAGCTGAACCTGTCTGCACATCTTGCACACCACATTTTAAGAAGTGAATTCCTTATCTCCAGGCACCCACCCATCTGACCTGCACAAAACAAACGGCTCTAATATTTCTGAAGACTTCATGGTATAATTAAGAGTCCAAACCCTTGCTGCAACATGGCAAATCTGTACTGACCACAATGGAAGGACAATGCCAGGGCAGAGCAAACAGGCCTTGTCCAGCAAAAGTGCTTCTGTCTGGGTTTGCCAGCCGTGCTAAGGCACCCCAAAGTGTCACATGTGGTCTGTCAACAACTACATGACATGTGTACACGAGTAATTTAGCCACCCAATTAATACTTTCTGTAATGGTTGATATATTAGGTAGAGCAAATATAAATAGGTTCTGAGGACAGTGTTGCAGTGTGAGATAATCCAGAAAACCCAAGTCACCACCTACTCCACATTAACACTCCAAGAAGCTGCACTGGGGTGAGATACAAGAATGACCATGAAGGTATTTTGTTAATAACTACGGCCTAAAACTATGTTTTGCTTTGATTTCTTTTGTAAGCTCTTACATCTAAAACTTGTCGCTCTAAGAGCGGAATTTCTTACCAAAGACCTCATAAAACAAATTTTTACACTCTTTTACTATAAGTCTGGGATGCAACTTCACAGTTGCTTTCAAGGCACTGCTGAAATGTTCGTGATTCCCCACAAAATCCTCAGTGTGTTCCAAGGAAGGATCTTGCCTGGCCCTGAAGGAGGTTGAGTGCTGTGTCTGTAACAGAGCTGAAGTCCCTTCCCTTCAATGTCCAACAGCAGAGGCCCAGAGGAAAAGTAAGAACAGCAGAAGCGTACTCTGCTGCTTGGTCTCTTGTCCTTCCCCACGGTTTTGCTTGCTTTACTTTATACCTACCCCTCTGCCCATCAGGCCATTGTTGAAAGGCAGTCCAATGAAGCTGAAAGCTGCCTCCTGGATGAAGTAGGGATTCAGGATACGTATCTCATGAGGTTCTCTTGGGACACGGGTTGCCACTGACTTCCAAAAGCCATCAGAGGCACTCTGGTAACAAAAAAAAAAAAAAAAAGAGGATAAAACAACAAACAATTACATACAACAGATAGCAGATTGCTATTACTCTTTTAAAAAAATTATTAAAATGCACTGCTGGCAGCAGCTCCCACTGTCCCTGCTCACTGCCATAAGGCACTAGAACAATGCTGTAGTGGGTAGATGTATCCTGGAGGGGTGACAGCAGCATGTGCAGATGCACTTGAGCTAGTCTGCATGACAAGTGTGAACAATACAGACAGGCCTGGGCTTCAGCACAAATGACCTTCTCCCTAGTGCCATCTTTCCACTCTTATTGGCACTTCAGCTAGTTTGGTTAATGCCTTAAGCATTCCAGCACACGCTGTCATCACTCCCGCCTGCCTCCAAGGGTATGTATCCTTGGATAGCAAATACTTTTAAGAATATTCAAAGAGTTAAAAATGACCGTACAGCTCTACTTGCAGTGTGAGCTACATGCTGCCCACCTTATCCTAGATTTATTGTCTTTTATTAGATTTTATGTGAATTAAGCTGCAAGTTTATACAGGTGCCATCTTGTCTTGTGAAGAGTCTTGCATGTTCATGGTAAAAGAGAAAAAACAACTAAGTATGTACTTCATGTTTATGCAATAGATTGTTTTTTAATTAAAGTCTTCACCCTGCAAACATGGGAGAACACTGGCATTGCATACTGCTGCCCTGCTAGACAGCCCTGCCTAGAGAGGGGCTTGTGCCACTCCGCCACATATCATTGCTCCTGCTGGTCCAGGTATTAGCGGGTATAGCTTGTACTGCCCTCAAAATAACCAGAGGCTCTGTGTTCACAGGGCTTACAGAACAACTACATCCTAATGTTTCACTTCTGTTTGGGTTAAAAATTCAGAGCAAGGCACAGGGAGGGTGGCAGGAATACTAATGTGCCAATGGACAGCTTTGGCAGGGTAGTCGGTTTGAATACCTCCTCCTCGCAGCATTGAGCCATCCTCCTTGCGATCTCCATGACAAGCAACAGATGCAGACATTACACTCTACATAAAAAGCACGTGCTTTGGAAGTAATGGTTTATACCAGTTTTGGGTTGCTAGCAGCATGACAGTGACTTTACAGCTGCTTTCAAGGCATTGTCAAAAAATGTTGATGATCCCCTGTAAAATCCTCAGGAGCCTCCCCTGCCTGGTGGTGATCACCTCTGTAGTTATCGACAGCAGTTCTGCCACAGCCGATGCCTGCTGCATTTCACAATCTACTTGTACTGCACACAGCTCCTATGAACTCTCGCACCACGTGGTGCTAAACACCTTACAGGTGTTTAGGCCTCTTTATGGAACAATACGAAGGTTATCTTTAGACACTGGATTTCAGATCCTCAAGAATGAAACTTTGGTAGATGGCTCTTGCTACAAAAGGCATTAACACAGCAGCAAACTTGACGAGGATGCACACTGTTATCCGAACCAACAGTCTAAGACAGCCAAATGCCATTGTTATCCTGTTTTGATCCCACATGCCCCCTCAAAACTGCCCAAACATAATACACTTTTGCTGACCAGGGCAAGGATCCTGTGAGTTTAAGATCACATTTCAGCAATGGCAATGTGCTCTCAGGACCCTAAATAGAAAAAAATCCTAATTAACACTCATGTTCTTTCATCATAGTTGAATTAGAATGCCTGGTGTCAGAGCAGTCCAACGCTTTCCATCACAGTACAACATTTTCAGCCACTGAGTGATCCCACAATTTTAAAAAAAAATTAGAGAAAAAAAATCAACTTCACAAATGTTAATAAAGTCCAACATCCATTTGACCGAGGGATTTGGTATGTCAGCTGAGTTTTGCTCCTTGTGAAAATTCATTACAAATTGGATAAATATTAAACCTTTGGAATTTCCCAAAGGCACATGTAAAGCAGAGGCCTTTTGGTTCCAGGGAGGGAGGGAAGAGAAAATAAATAAATAAATAAATAAATCACAGATTCCACTTGCATTAAGCATGCTCCAGGTCTCACAGAAATGACGATGATAAACAAAAATCCTGAACAGCTACTCATTCAGTGAAACCATCTTATCATGGGCTTAAGCAGGCACACCCTGGAAAAATAGCATGTGACCTTGAAACTAAAATAAATTTATAATTTAATTACAACTTCACGTGCGACTCTAAATATGGCATTGCCTAAATCTAACAAACAATTCAAACCAAATGTTTGCGAGCTATTTAAAGTGGTCAAAAAACGCCTTTTGTTTGGACTCACACTCCATAGGAGATTCTACATAAGTTTGGGGATTTATGTAGGTTTTACATGGCTTTTACATTACACAAGAACATTAAAGAGAAAATAAAAAGAAGATAGATTACAAACATTTGAGACTTTTATTCTTTGCTGTTGCTTGAGCTGTTCAGAAAGAGATTAAGCATATAGTTGCCCATTCTCCCAGTGCTGTATGAACCACTAGGACTGTACCTGAGCTCCTCTCGGCTAGTTCAACATCAGTGCAAAATAAGTGTGGACCCTATCCCTTGCTGGGAACTCCGCTTGTCAGCTTCGGCCCCTTCTGTGTGGCTGTTTATCCTGTCATTCACCCAGGCTATTTCCTTAGGCATTTTCCTCAGCTGTCACACTGCTCTGAAATTGCTCTGGTTTCTCCCTTCTGTCTCATTTCTATTTGCTCTGTGTTCTTCCCTGTAACTTTTCTGGGCAGTTCCCCTAAGATTATTATTGAGGGACACCTGGGGTAATCTTTCATTTTGGTGTGTTTTCCCTCTGTAGTTTCTGAAACAATTGTAGGGAGAAATGTGGAGTCTCAGCATACAGCTCTCATACTTCCACCTATAGAGTAGGCAAAGCCTTGCATAGGGCTGAAGAACTAAAAACTGTTTTCCTGGCTTATAATTATTGAAATTCTAAGCCTTGTGGTTTGGCTCTACAAACCCTGTAGTTTTGAGCTACATCTCAAGCCTTGTGGTTTTGTTCTGCAGCTTGTCACTGGCAAGCTACAAAACACAGCGCCACCACAACTGCAAGCCCTGGGAGGCTGCTCCCCTGACGCAACCCCCTCGGGAGCCGCAGCGTCAGGAGCGCAGTCCCTTCCAAGGCTCCGCGCTACTGCTGATGCTCGGCCGCAGGCCGCTGCTACGCCTGGTGTGGATGTTCAGCCTGATTGGACACAGATGTTTAGCAAGGTTTCCAAAGCAATTACTTCCCGTCGGGGAACACTGTCCCTTTTTAGGCTGGGAGAAGACAGGCAGCCACCCGAGGAGCAGCAGGCACTGGGAGGGAAGGCATGCTTTTCCTGCCAGATTCAGGAGCTCAGACTCATAGTTTAATGTTGGGGGCATCCCCGTTCTCTGCTGCAGTGCTTAAGGGTGGCCCTCTGAAGGTGTAGTATCTCTCTTCCTGATTATCATAATGATAATAAGTCGGAAAGCAAGTGTGAAAACTGCTTAGGAAATGTTCCCTCAGTATCTCATCACCTCCTGGCATGGAGGTGGAAACCATAGGGTCCAGGCTGGAAATCAGGTTTCCTTGTGTTAAGTTCCCACCTTTATTGTTTGTTAGTATTACTGTGCACCTGGAGCCTCAGTCACAGATCAGCGTTCACAGTGCCAAAGGCTGCCAAAAAGAGCTCATTATATAAGTGTAAAGAAACTAGCAATACAGAGAGGCAGACAGGAAAACATGACTGAAGAGCAAGTCCCTGAGGGCCACAGCATTTTTAAGCAATCCTGGAGAATTTTCAAAATTGTATAATTGTAAAGGACATCACTAAAGACTTTACAGGAGATTACTTAAAAAGTAGAAAGAATTTAGATGGGCCAGGGCTTTCAAGCGAGTCTCTTGTACAAATCTCATTCAGGGCGAGGGGCAGAAATATTCCCTTCTAGAGACACCACTCCAGGAATAAACGGGTATAGACATGAACAGACCAGAGATGGCGGTTATGAGGAAGGCATAAAACAATAGCAGGCTCACCTAATAGCTACAGGGACAAGACAATACAGCTATAATTCCTTATTTTGTCTATTTGCAGAATACTGAAGAGCAATAGGGACAGCTGGTTGTAAGCTATTTTCATCTCCATTCAGTTCTGCATCTCCTGTTCTCAGATTTATCAAGGCAAATCACAACATATGCGAAAATACAATGCAGAAACTCAGAGCCTTAGCCAAAAGCACACCCCAATAGAAGACGCAGCCTGCTTCTAGCTGTTTGTGCCTCCTAGAATAACAACATTTCTAATATACTAAGCAAAATGAGAGGTAATGCTATTGCATCCTGATGACACGGATACTGCCTCTTGTGTACCTCTGTGAGACTGCTGGATTGATGAGTACAAGCAGCATTGCTTTGGAAGACTTCTAAGTCTGATGGGAAGGGGACAGGGACATAGCAAAGGTCAACTAAGCACAACACAAAGTTGAGTGAAGTGTAGGTATGCAATATTCTACTGCAAAGCAACAAGAAAGATGAAAAGACTGCAGAGAGAACTTGCGGTAAACTGTCGAGATTATTGCTCTTCCAAACTCTGGTAACACCAGAAATTGAGAGGAAGGGCATGAGGGAAAGAAAAAGCCAGGGGATGACATACCTGTGACAAGACCTCACAGGGCTACGCGATGCCTGAGAGCCCAGTTCACTGGGATCTCTGCCCCCACCTAGGCTGGAATGAGGTTTATTCTATACTCATCACCCACAAGCACTCACTGTCACTCAAACACAGGGTACAGCAGGACTGGTGCAATCCATCTGCAGAGGCTTTTGAAAGGTTTCTGCTCAGGCATAACTGGATTAGATGTGGCAGGTGTGTTTCTACTAGAAAATAACCATCTTATCAACCAATGCTACATTTCTCAGCAGTCAAGTAGACATGGAGGCCTAGAAAATGCTCTTCTACAAGAAGTAATAGAAATGAAGTTGCATCATTTGCACTGATTATCGAAGTAACAAGGAATTTTTAGCAATATGAACAGAGGTGCTTAGAGCCTCAGTCCAAGTTCACAGTCAACTGCCAGACCCCCTAGCCCCCACTTCAAATATATTTACCCAACCATCTCAGTGTGATGGAGTACAACTCACCGTCCTCTGTACATGGCCAGCACTTGCTCTGAACTTCTGTATTTTCAGTATCTAGAGTCTAGAAATGCCTGAATTTAGAGAATTTTGTTCCACTCTTATCTGCCCTACTGAAGAGCTCTTACTCTGCCTGAAGAAGGAGCATTGCAGACTGTGCTCGAGCCTTTCCCTCATCTTCTCTTTGTCCTACTGCCCAAAGAGATGAAGCTCTTGGACTATCCAACAATACAATATGTCTAATCTGTTATAATTTTTGTTTCTTCTCTCCAAATACCCTCCTACTGACCAGGTCTAAGATCAAAAGGTTATAATTTCTCCAGCCATTCCCCTGTTGATATTCCTCATCTCCCAACAACCTCACAGCACCCGGGAGAACTCCTGACAGGTGATAAACCCCCCAAATTTAGCTTTTACTAATGTTTCTCAGTGTGAAACCAAACCACATTTTCTACCCAGTGTTTTTAGTGGCAAAAAGCAGCAAAGCATGATGGAGACAAAAGTGCCTCTTAATACATGGTACTACCAGAGCTTTATTTTTTTAAAGCAAAAAACTAACTATACTTCTTCATTGGTACAGTTGAGCTAATAATACTTCACTACGTTGGGTAGAGATTAGTTTCTTTAGGCTTGATAACCAGGCTGAAAACCACAAAAGAAGGGAAACCTAATTCCAAGTGGTGGCTGCAGACTTTAAACTTTGTGCTAGACGTATAAACGATAGGGCACGCTGGCTACACATGGAACTGGAAGCTGCACTGCCCACAGACACCAGCTCAGAAAGCAGCAGCCTCAATGGTGACAAAAGTCAGCTGGGACACGAGGGTGGCACTGATGCGTTACACACCGGTCAGTTTGCTAAAACACATCAATGTGCTCTTTCCCACAGCTGCCGGTAGGAAGTTTCTGCCCTGCTTACCTGCAAGCATATATTATGAATAAGCAGAAAAGCATATACAAATAGGCACCCTGAATTTCAAACTTCATTTGACCTATATAACTTTCAGTCCTACAGCTAGCCTACAGACAGACATGGGCCTCCTGTGTTGCTGGTCTAATACCTACTGTCATCTTCTGATTCACTGGACTAGGCAGCATGAGGCCAACACCAGCTCTAAAGAGTCAGGACAGCCAGTTTACTTTTTTTATGCTATGTTTTAAATGCAAAGGAATTGCTTTTTCTTAATGTATTTCTACAGTTTTACCCATGTAACTGAAAGCAAAATAAAGTTCACAGTTGTAAAATAACAGAACGCCGCTGAAAAGGAGACTGTACTGTGAAGAAAATGGAACTTGGAATGTCAGATGAGCTGCAGAAAAAACCTGAAGACTATTCTGATGAACACTGTGTTTCACAAGTCAAGGCATAAATGATAGCTCATGTATGGTGTGTCAGAAGACGCATTTGTACTAGGCGCAAAGACTAGGGTGATGGATAGACTGTACTACACATTCTTTTGTTTAAAACGTAAGCTGGACTTTGAGCCAAAATTTGAAGAAATATCCCTGTTTTGAAATAACTTGGGAAAGATGGATGTTTTTAGTAAAAGGAATGGATTTAGAAATTTATGTTTCTGTTGTGGTTTTTTTGGTCTTTGACTAGTAATAATCCTTCAATGAAAAAATATCTAAAGCAGTACAGTTTCAGAAAAATCCCAAAGAAGAACAGGGCCTACATCACCACCATTATCTACAGGCCTATTTATCACCATTATTTTATTCCCATAAGGGATCAGGCCCTTTATTTCACTATTATATTTATGACACGGTTTATGAAATGTCATACTCACATAACATCTATTAAAAGAATAACATGGCTGAAAGGCCAAACCCATGTGCTAGTCAGTGCCTAAGTAGGACAACAACCCTGCAACTTCAGAGCTGCAGCTCAGGATTTCTGTTGTGAACAGTGACTTTCTAATTTTCCCACAACATTTTTCTTATATCACTGTATATTTAAGTGTTTTACAAGCAATACTTTCATATTTAGAGCATCTCTGCAATATTTGGCATGTATTACACCATTTTACAGGGGAGAAAACAGACAAAGATGAATGCCCACAGTTTCCATTGCCTCCTGATGCTCTACTTTCAGACACCTTAAGATGAATTTTCGGAATGTTTGTTAAGCTCACAGTACAACTCCATTGACTTTAGTGCTGCTGAACACCCAGCCCTCCTGCTGAACACAGAGCTCTCCTGCACATCAGCCGCATAAGACTTAAATGTGTTTGGGGGAAATTCTGATCTAACTTGCCCAGCATCACATCAGTTAAAGGCTAAACCACCTCCTCAAGAGGAATCCTCAGTGTCTGTAATCAGGAGACCATTCTTTCCCCTCTCCTTTCCTCTCTCTGATCCACAACATGTTCTACAGCTTCTGCAACTACTCATACCAAGGCTGAATGTCTTGTATTACAGAAATCAGTCTAAATCTCAGTCTTCCCTCTCCACTAAATACACAGCTGTGTTCTAAAAGACCCAGGATGTAATCATGTAATTAAAGATAACATCTGCACAGGAGAACTGAATTAGTGTTGAAAATGCAGTGTTGTTTTTTTTTATTTACCTAACTTCTGCCAGCTTGATTTTTAGAACCATAAAGCTCTTTAAGAGTCTTAAAGGGTAACTTAGTATGTTAAAAAAAAAACAACTCAAGAAAAACGCCACCAAATGGAGCAATTAAACCCAGGGCACAGTCCTCTGAGTGCAACTAGAAGCTCCAGTAAGCTACTGTATTCTAGATCAGCCGTTAGAAGAGAAAAAAAATGCACCCTCTTATAGGGCCCCTCAATTATTTACACCTAACAAACCTGCAAGTATCTGACAAGTTCTCTGCTGGTTGCAAACCCTTCCTTTCTCTGCTGTCCCTGGTACCCATCATCCTTCAACTCCCAGTATTCCTGCTCTTGCTATGCACCAGACCAGGCTACTGCTCTTCACATTGCCCAGGTGGCTGGCAGGAGGAGACAGGGTGTTCCTGAGAGTCCAGGAGAGATTCCCTGCTCCCAGGTCTGTTGTCCATGCCCCAGTTTCCTTGTGGAGAAGCAAATGAAGTGAAAATCCTATTTGGTTCTTACATCTCTGGAGATGCTCCATCCCAACTAACTGTACGGGGTGGGCAGCTGAGCAGTGCAGGCAGGGCAGGAGGGCCCTGGGTAGGACAGACCCGTGCCCAGCACACGCAGTGCTGCCAGCGTCTAACAGCCCCCATGGAACATCACACGGGATTCCACTGAACAGCAGGAGCCACGGCAGGCTGCCACAGTAACACGGCCTCACCAATTCCCAGCCACTGCCCTAACGAATTAGAGAATCTCAGCAAAATAGGGTGGGAGACTACTTTTTTATTTTTTTTAAACAGGGATAAAACTGTGCGTTTTCAGTAGCCTCATCCTTAGAGACAGCTAAGTTATTTCAGCTGAACTTTCCAGCTGTGCCAAACCCATTGCATGGAAAACATCAGCTTAAAGATGACAATATAATAAAATGGTAGAGCATTTTCCCTGTTGCTTGTAACAGAAAACTTAAGGTGATCCCAACTATAAGCACAGCTACCTGCTCTCCACTTACAACAATATGCCTGCAAAAAAAGAAAAAAATATAAAAAATTTTAAAAAGCTGCCTTTGCAGGCTTTGGTGACAAAACATGAGGGCATCCCAGGGCATCTGAGGATGCCCATCAGCGCAGCCTTTTTTAGGGACCTGAACTGGTTCGTGAGTTTGGATACAAACAACAACTCATTAAACAACACACATTTAGACTGAACTCTTGGCACATTACAGCAAAAAAAAAAGCTAAAGGATCACCAGAGGAAGAATTATGGCCTAGAAACCCTCATAATTTTCTGAAGTTATCTTAAAGCAAGTCTCTAGGGAAATTTTTACATTGTTTTTACAGTAAGAGTACACAGAAAATCTGTCTTCTCCTATTTTGGCATCTTCACTGCAACAAGAAGCCAAATAATTTGTATGTTCACTGAGTGTTCATATAGAATATATACCAATTATTCAGCATCCTTTAGGAGGAGAAAGCAGAAAGGTCACAATAACAAGAGGCTGGGAAGATGCCAGGAAGCTCCTGCCCTACTTTATTTTCCAGACTTGCATTAATAATAGGTGTTTTACAAAAGAAAAGTTTTTAAGTAGCATTAATTAATATTCTTAAAAGATGAGAATTTAAATAAACTGTAATCCAAACACAGAACATTTACATTGAAGAGTTTTCCCACATAGTCAAAGTGCTGAGTGCCTGGGCCAGGCTCAGTATTTTCTATACTTGTCAGTTGTGGGCAAAGTTAATTTCACAAAAAACAGCCAGAACACAACTGATGGACCAGCTGAGAAAAACTTCCAAGTAGACCTACCAAAAGCCTTGTGCACACAACAGCTTGGCCATTCTCCCTTCAATTTTATGTCTCTGATTAAATAAACAAATAAATAAAAGATACTAACACTTTTCCAGACTTGGTCTTAACTAAGAGAAGAAACACCCTTAGACACATCCCATACCTTCGCAACTGTAAGAATAGAAATACAACAAAAAAATGTGAGGTCTTCCCAGAATCTCTCTTGCTTACTACCTTCACATGGCTTGGTTTATTTTCACTTCTGTTGTCAGGACAAGTGTTCACATTAAATAACTGAAAGTGTCAAGGTAGGAGAAAAGCTGAATCTAGAGGGTGGGGAGAGGTCAGGGATTCGCACCCCGCGCACACAGGAGCATCCTCCTCTCTTGCAGAGAGAAATTGCCATTCTTGGGAAGAACCAGAAGCATTGCACACAGCTGGAGCACGGGGGAGGGATAAATTTAGGAAGATAAAAGCACATGGGGAGTTTAGTTACCTCAGTGTTTATTAGAGCAAACTGGAGATATAGGTCAACCCCCTGTCCTGGAGCCCTCGGTGCTTCGAGGCAGAGAAAACGTTCCAAATTGCTCAGACAGCACTAACTATGCAAGCAATCCACAGAGCCCGCCAAGGAACACATGTGTTTCAGGCATAAATCACCCAATCTATTCCTTTCTGAATTAACATCTGTCATCATGACACCATTCAAAATGACTGAAGACTGGATCATATTAACAACCACACATCTTGGATAAATATTTACGGTTCAGACTTTTTTGGTTTTTTTTAAAGTTTAAAGAAAAAACTGCAGATAGCAAAATTCCTGGAGCTGTGAAAGTGGAGTCTCTTTTCAGCCACTGAAGAGCATGTGATTTTATTTACAAAATCAAATCACCATTTTTCTCCTCTGTGAGTCTTCATGCTGCACACGGGTGAACTCACAGCATACTGTGGTGTTGCAATGCTCTCCAAAGGGTTATTCTGGGGAATTGTGTTATGCTGGAGGTTGCTCACCTCAGAGACTCCATGAAGCCTTCTCCCTCGGAATGCAGAAACAGATCTGGTTAATTGTGCCCCAGGAAGAGAAAATTTTGCTGTAACCCTTGCAGACAACTGGATGAAGCAAATAACTTACTTTCATGAAAAGCTCTCCAGGGTATTACTGGCTTGCTATCCTGATCCTCATAGTCAACAAACGCGTCACAGAGAGTGAGGACAGTAGTTCCCAGAGTCACAGAATAGGATGGTGAGAAGGCAACACAAGAGTGCAGCCCTTCTCTGGGTACTCCCAGGAAACAGAATTTTCCCAGACACTGGATTAAGTCTGTGTTTCAGAAAATGGTGTCAGCAGTCAGTGCTCGCCTATGCAAGTATGTAATTTGAGTTTTATAAGCACAGATTTCTAGGAAATTACATCTGTCTAGGCTGATTCTATCTAGCTTCACATTCTGCTATTTCTTATCAGCACTGCTCGAAAGGCCAAGGGAGATCCTGCCGACATCCTCCTGGATGTCCTGCATAGCAGGGAGCAGCACTCCCTCCGTCAGCAACTTCTCCTTCCAGTCCTGTACTCTCACACTGCTTGAGCAGAACTTTACCAAGATATCCAGTCTTGATTTTAAGGCTTCAAAAGCAAAGTCATCAAGCCTGTAGGGCAGATGTAGCAAAAATAATTATACTGATATAAACGTGCTGCCTTTTTTGGTCGTTTGCCTAGCTTCAGATATACTCCTTCCTACTAAATTAAAAAGTCTTCTGAGGAAAAATGTTCCCTCTAGGTAGACAGAGGAAGACTGCAAGTAAATCTCCCCAAAATCTCATGCATAAGCTAAATAAATTGAACTCAAATCTCTTAGACTAAGGGAGGCTTTGCAGACCTCAAATGATTCTTGTAGTTCTTTACTGAATTGTTAACACAGAACATCTTTATTCTACTAACACTTGCATGAATGATTGATACCCTCTGGGCGATGTCTCTGCTTCACTGTTGACGATGTTCTCCGACTTTTTCCATGTGCCGGATTCACATAGCACTGCTCCACTATGGAGGAACATCTGCTGCACATGTGGGCAACACAATATCTTCAGCAGGCACGGGTTGCACTGGTGGTAAAGCCATGTACCTCTGGATGGAAGAGACACCCATGTGTCTGCATGTGAGGCCAGGTTGCAATGACGCCATGCAAGCTCAGCACTTATCTGTTCATTTGGTCTGCCAGGTGCCCAGTCACGTACGTATGGGCCAGTGAACGTGCACCTCTTGGCCAGCATGCACTCACCAGGCAGTAGTGGGAAGGGAAGATAAAGCATTCTAGGTATCTATGAGGCAGGGGAAATCTGAGAGTATCATGGTGCAAGAGGGAGGCATGAAGGAGCAGGGCATAAATCCACAGGCAATCAGGCAATTTCCTTAGCTCTGCTGTTCATGGAATTGTGTGTTTCATTAAGATCAGCACCAGATTTGGAATTAATTTCTTTACATTGCCTCAGATATTCCAAGCCTATCTTTGATCAACGCAGCTAACCAGTATAACCTGAGTTTACATGCACTATGACCTTGTAATGCACCTTCCAGGATTTGCATAATATTGATGTCTGAATATTGCCAGAGCCTGCCAAAAAGGGCAAGTGCAACATGATCACCCTCCCGAAGCTTTTTCAAGACAGCTGCACTTGTTCTTTAGTTGGCCCTTGCTCATGTTGACTTTTCAAAAGAAGAGATATGGGAAAACTGCAACTCTTTAAATTATCAATCTTTTTTGACTTTGCTTGAGTCACAGATGAAGAAGGAATGAGTGATGAAATATCTAGGAAAGGACAGCAACTGCCACTTGGATGGCAGCAGACAGCAGAAGAGATTAGAAGATGACAATTTTAGGAAGAAATTGTCTCAGGATAAAGCAGGATGGTGAGGTAATCCCAGAAAGGATGTCCTACTAGGGCAATGATTCAGTCTCTTCAGGGGGTAAATTCTGGTTTCTTCATTTAAGAATGATGTGAAAGAAAAGGAACTAAAGAAGAATAAAAGTCTGACTGAAGCCCTCTGACTTTCACGTCACAACTAGGATTACTGAGCCAGAAATGAAGATGATGCTGTCTTGGCAGATGTGGGATAAAGGTTCTTTAAGGACTACCGAAGCCTAGCATGAGTAAATGCTTCTCATCTTTTAATAGGAAATATAGTGCAAGAAAGACTGGAGTTAGGTAATAGGAAGCAAAGCAAGGGACCAAAAAAAAAAAAGAGACAAAAACCATGCATGGTGCGGGAATGACTGGAAGGGCAGGCACACCAACAATTTTTATTTGAATTTTAAGCAGAAACTGCCTAGAATTGGGGTAATCAATTATGTTATTCCTACAAAATATAGGTACTTCACAAACTTTTGCTACCTGGAATTTTTTCATTCAGGGAATAGTGTACTTATGGCTATTTCTTATTTTCTTCATCTGCCCCAGAAGCTTCGGTCAATGTGGCTACAGACTTGCGGCTATTGATGACTATTCAATCCAGGTGGACAAGTTTTGTTGTCCAGCGTGCATCCATCTGATAATATTGAATGCTATGAAGGCACACTGCAACAGCATCAGAGCAGCCCCTGTCACCAGCTGATGCTTGACAGTGTACTTACAGACACACGAAATATGCCTGGGTGGGAACAGCTCTCAGCTATGTAGTGACCTGCCTAATCTTATTATGCTGTTGCATGCAGGTATGTATGAAGGGCAAGCTCCAGCCTGCACTTTCCATACCAGTAACTTTCCTTTGGGAATCTGGCCAGGAAGTCTCCCCCAAGGCCCATGTTGCAAACTGGGTCATTTGTCTACGGAGGTTCTTGTATGGTCCTCATCACAGTGCTACCTGAAAGCTTGTTAAAAGCTATACAATACAGATCTAAGGTCATCTCCCTCTTCTGGTCAGCAGGGACAAGATTTTATATCGCATATCTACATATTTTCCAGGCTCTCTTCTAATTGTGACTGGAAAAAAACTGGCTCACCTTCTCTCATAGGGCACCGTGTTCATACTTCTCCTTATGTCTGCTGGAAATGGCTCTGATCTCCTAAGGCCGCTCACAGAGAAGGATTTGTTTTCTCAAATGCAAGTCTTTCTTGGTTTTCTTGGGCTGTTCCCACCAACACAGTGCACTGGGGGAGCAGGTCCTGACAGTGGGAGCACAACCCCCACAGGCAGTATGGACTAGCCTTCTGCACAGCCAGAGAGATATCAAAACCTAAAAAAAGTCAACGTTGTCCCAAGAATCATCCCAGAAAGACAAACTCCCAGCTACTTTCTGTCAAAGGAGTATGGAATATTCTCCACAGAATACATCATGTAGATTCTCCCGTCTCTTCTTCTCAGAGACTTGGAGCCAGAAGAGTCTGCCTCATGTTTTCACTTTATTACAAGGCATTTTCTCTGCTTCAACATTCAGTAACAGTTCAGCTGCCTTGACCGAGGCACTGAACCATCCTGATGATGTAATAAGAAATCCTCTGCTATCATCAATTCTTCCTAAAATCACCCCACGGTCTGTGAGTGGAAATGGCCTTTTGCACTGTGTGCTACTATCACAGGACAAACACCACTGAAAAGGCTTTCTTGCTTCTTCTCTGGTGCAAGCCTCATCATGTCCGTTATGCACACTGGCTGACTTACTCACCCGCCATGCTTTCCTATGTTATACTTCTGAAGTGATTTTAAACGGCTCTTTAGGTGAAAACTGAAATTTCTGAAAGAGATGGGACAAGCCCTAAGCTGACTTTCCAGTTCAAAAGCTGCTTCTCATTTATGATGGAGCAGAAAGTCCAGATTCTGTCCCCTTCCACCTGAGTCCACGGAGAGCAGGAGGACACAAGGCAATGCTTACCCAGGCATATCTCTAAGCAGATGGGCTAGAGCTCTGTCTCAGCACAGAATCAGGCATCACAAATCTGTAACTAAGCTTTGCGTTCATAATGCATTAAGACAACTAGCGGTGGATTTACAGCTCCACCAAGACCAGATGAAGTGTCTTTCTCATAGTCCTTTAAAAAAAATGAAAAGACCAACTGCATAAAAAATATTTTAAAGCAACAAACCCCTGAGAGGAGGAAAGGGAAAGAAAATATTTGCAATCCAGAAGCAGATTCTGGAGTGAAACTGTTAGGGGCAGTGGCCACTCCATTTGTCACCAAGGGCAAGTGACAGCATTGAAAAAATCAGGTTCTCCCTCCCTAGCCCAAATCCAGAGAAGCCACTTGCTCAAGTGCTGGGCACAAGTTCAAAACAAGCTGGAAATACATGCTTGTGGATGAATCCTTACTTGAGGTTGGACAGCAAGAACAGATTCACAGTCTATTTTCCTCAAGCCAATAGAAGCAGCATGGTGGCTCCTCAGGTTGTTTTTCAGGGATGCAAAACAGCCCAGAGGCAAGGCTATTTCAGAATCCAAGGAATCCACAAGTGTATTATGAGACTGTGACGTTCACAGTCTGTCCTAGTAAACACATAGCATGACAAGACCATTAACTAATGGAAGAAGAGAAGTTCTAAACAAAAGTTCAGCAGACAGTGGGGCCTCTGGCAGCAGTCTGGCCTGGGCTCTAGCATAGTAACACAGGCTATTCAAGGCAGGAAGGTATCGTAACGTACTTTTTAGCAGGACTAGAAGTAACCTGTTGACTTAAAGCAGAAATTTAGTTCCCAAATAAAAGGTAAAAAAAAACCCAAACAAACAACAAACAACCTTCACTGCTGCCACATCCACAAGATCTCCACAGGCAGCAGTCACATGCTGTGACGAAGGAGGAGGGGTAATGTCGTGCCGCTGCTGGAGTCTCAACATCTGCTGGAGGACAACTGCTTTTCAGATGGCATCACTGCCGTGCTCAAGTTGTCAGAGGCATGCCCCTGCAAGGGACAGACAACCAAATTTGGCCTTGCTCGCAGGCAGGTGCTCACTCGCTCCTATAACTTTCACTATCAAAGAGAGCTTCAAGGTGCCGCAGGCACTTACTGCACAAGTGACTTCTCCTGGCAAAGGCTGCAGAGATTCCTGCTGGAAGCATCCACAGGCTCATTACTGCATGACAAGGAAGCTTGTGAGCTGCCAATTTCTAGTGAAACCTTTGCCCTCACTTGGCTGCTTTACCACAATGTGCCAGATGTTCAGGGAAGTGAGCCCTAGCAAGCAAGAAAGCTCCTTCTGATTCACTAATGACGGAAAAAACTACCCTGGAATCTACCTCAGAGCCAGGCTGTGATAACTGGTTTGTATATCTGGCACTTGCAAATTCCTCTGTCTGTTTCAGGAAGCATCTACTCTGCATGCAATAGAGAAACCCTCCTTTTGACCATTATTTTAATAGAGAAGAGCAGTATTTGGCCAAACCTCCCTTCCCCTGTAATTCCTCTGGTACTTTGAGTATTCAGGAAGAGCTTCTGTCACTGAGAGACCTGGGGTGATGCAGGACAGTACTGTAGTGGGAAGCAGGCAGGGTGGATCACAATACGTATGGGTAATGTCTCTTGGCAAAAAGACCAGTCGAGGAGAGAGTGTAACTGTTCTGAGTGACTGTCCATGAGTAGTGAACCTCTGGGGATGCACTAGCAGCAGATGTTTCATCAGAGGAGGGGTGCCTGGAATTGTCAGCAATGACTGCAAGTCAGCACTGCCAGACCAGTCACCACAGACGCTCAAATGACTCACATCTGTGACCCTTCTGCAATAACCATGCGTTTATGTGACTGCAGGCTGTGGGACTCCAGCCCACTTCCTTTTCACTTGTACACTGACATATTAGGCCAGCATGGTGCAATACTCCCTTCTGCTAACCATGCCACCTTTCTCCATCCCATACTCCTTTCCTGCCATTTACTCGCAACAAGTACAATTATTTTCTCCTTCAGTTTATTTTAATGCTTGTCAAATGACTGAAATCAGATTACCAGGGATTTTGCCACTCAGATTCACCCACCTTTCCCCTTCTTAAAGACAGGTCTATACTCTCCAGTGATACAGTACTGCCCTAACTTGCTACGAGACTTGCAATTTTGAGTGCCAGCTCACCCAGAACTCTGTGACGGAGATTACATTTGTTTTACTGCTGATGTTGAATATTTTGCCAAACCTGCCCTTTTTATAGATTAATCTTTTCTCTCAAGTTTTTATTTGCTTCCAGATATTTCTGTTCTAGTGTGAATTAAAAAGCAGCTGGGTTTTTACTTTTTCTTTGGTCCATATTCCACTACTCCTCTTCCTGGATACAGTGCCTCCCAGGGCACTGAGGCATCACGCAGATCTCTGGAAGGCTGTTGCACCAGACTGTATGTATGTAATACATCAAATCCTCTGCCTCACTGTTCTGCTGCTGCTTCTGCATCACACTGACTTTTTTTGCTTTTTCCTTATAACCTCTCATGAAAATCCTCCTCTCTACAAAGCACTTATCCCTTCCTCAGTATGCAAAAGTGCTGCCAAAAGACTAACATGACACAGAGCAAATCCCTTTCAGCTGCAGGGAGAATAAGCTTATCTGACCACTGACCCCAGCAATAAATAGCCATTCGCCTGTCATTTACTCTTTCTCAGATAAACCTCCTTTGATTTCACTTACTCAAGAAAGGACTAAGCAAGGATCCTAGTACCTGGCCTGCAATCTCTGGTCCAGCAGGTCCAAGCAGCTCCATGTCTGATGTCTGAAGGAATTCAGAAAGTCTCATAGCCCACCTGTGACTGTATCATGCACACATGCAGTTGCCATCAACATTTGGATTACAACCTTGGACTTCAAGAGGGCCAACTTTGGCCTCTTCAAAGACCTGCTAGGAGGAATCCCATGGGCTAGGGCTCTAGAAGGCAGGGGGGTCCAAGAGAGCTGGACAATATTCAAGGACCACTTCCTCCAAGCTCTAGATCGGTGCATCCCTAGGAGGAAGGGGTCAAGCAAAGGAGCCAGGAGACCTGCACAGATGAGCAAAGGGCTTCTAGAGAAACTCAGATGGAAGAGGGAGGTTCACAGTAGGTGGAAAAGGGACTGGCCACTTGGGAGGAATATAGGAATGTTGTCAAGGTATGCAGATAAGGAAGGCGAAAGCCCACTTGGAATTAAACCTGTCAGCGCATGACAAAGATAACAAGAAGGGCTTCTTCAAATACATCAGCAGGGGCCGCGGTGATGCAGGATGAAGAAAAGGCAGAGTTACTGAATGCCTTCTTTGCTTCAGTCTTTACTGCTACGGCTGGCCCTCAGGCATCTCAGCACCCAGAAGAGAGAAAAAATCTGGAGAGAGGAAGACTTACCCTTGGTTGAGAAAGACTGGGTCAGAGATCACCTAGGCAAACTGGATCCTTGTAAATCCATAGGCCCTGATGGGATGCACCTGTCAGTGTTGAAGGAGCTGGCAGATGTTCTTGCTGAGCCACTCTCCATCTTTGAAAGGTCGTGGAGGACACAAAGGTCCCTGAGGACTGGAGGAAAGCAAATATCACTCCAATCTTCAAAAAGGGCAAGAAGGAGGACCTGGGGAATTATAGGCCAGTCAGCCTCGCCTCCATCCCCAGAAAGGTGATGGAGCAGTTCATCCTGGAGGTCATCTCCAGGCATGTAGAGGACAAGAAGGTTATCAGAAACAGTCAACATGGATTCACCAAGGGAAGATCATGCCTGACCAACCTGACAGCCTTCTATGATGGCGTGACTGGCTGAGTTGATGAAGGGAGAGCAGTGGATGTTGTCTATCTCGACTTCAGTAAGGTATTCGACACTGTCTCTCATAGCATCCTCACGGGCAAGCTAAGGAAGTGTGGGTTGGATGAGTGGACACTGAGGTGGATAGAAAAGAGAACTGGCTCAACAACAGAACTCAGAGGGTTGTGATCAATGGAGCAGAGTCTGGAGGGAGGCCTGTCACTAGTGGTGTTCCCAAGGGGTCTGTGCTGGGTCCAGTCCTGTTCAACATATTCATCAGTGACCTGGATGATGGGATAGAGTGTAACCTCAGCAAGTTTGCTGATGATACCAAGCTGGGAGGAGTGGCTGATACGCCGGAAGGCTGTGCTGCCATCCAGCGAGACCTGGACAGGCTGGAGAGCTGGGCCCAGGGGAACCTCATGAAATTCAACACCAGCAAGTACAAGGTCCTGCACCTGGGGAGGAACAACCCCAGGCACCAGTACAGGTTGCGGCTGACTTGCTGGAAAGCAGCTCTGTTGAGAACAACCTGGGAGTGCTGGTGGACAAGTTGACCATGAGCCAGCACTGTGCCCTTGTGGCCAAGGCGGCCAAAAATATCCTGGGCTGCATTAAAAGGAGTGTGGCCAGCAGATCGAGAGAGGTTATCCTCCCCCCACTACTCTGCCCTAGTGAGACAACATCTGGAGTGCTGTGTCCAGTTTTGGGCCCCCCGGTTTAACAAGGACGCAGAACTCCTCGAGTAAGTCCATCGGAGAGCTACCAAGGTGCTCAGGGGACTGGAGCATCTCCCTTACGAGGAAAGGCTGAGAGACTTGGGTTTGTTCAGCCTGGAGAAGAGAAGACTGAAGGGGCATTTCATAAATACCTATAAATATCTAAAGGGAGGGTGTCAGGACGATGGGACTAGGCTCTTTTCAGTAGTGCCCAATGACAGGCCAAGGGGCGATGGGCACAAGCTGGAACACAGGAAGTTCCACCTGAATATGAGGAAAAACTACTTTCCTGTGAGGGTGCCAGAGCAGTGGAACAGGCTCCCCACAGAGATTGTGGAGCCTCCTTCCCTGGTAATATTCAAAACACACCTGGACACAGTCCTGTGCCCCCTGCCCTAGATGTACCTGCTGAAGCAGGGGAGTTGGACAAGATGATCTCCGGAGCTCCCTTCCAACCCCTACCGTTCTGTGATTAAGGGGCAAAGGAAATATCAGGGGGCAGAGTGCAGCCCATTTTTTTTTGAGGAATGTGCCCACTTCCACAGCAGTCATGTTCTTTAACAGGATGCTTTCATTTCCCTTATCTCTGTCCTGAGGTCAGACTTCTGACTATAACCTCTGGTTTGCAGTGGGGTTGAAGTCTTGCAGAGGGATAGGCGTAGTGTCAGATAAGGAATAAGCAACAGTGGCATACAGAGCTCCTAGGTCAAGCAAGTGCCTCTAGATGAATCCAGAAAAGGAAAAAACACCTTTTTCTCTGGAAAATCAGCTGAGAGAGAAACAGAGAACTCCACAGAAAGCACTGGGAAGGCATTTGTCATTTTGAACTTACCACACACTGATAAAATACTAACACTCAGTACAAGAACAAACAGACGCCTACATCTTATTCCCGTAGCACTTTCAGTTCTCCATTGGATCATTTCTTCTAGCTAAGAAACAGCACTTTTTGCATTGGTTTCCACTAGAAAAAGCAGCTGTGCTAGCCACCTGTTTGCAGCTGAAGCCAGTGACACCAAGATCTCAGCCTCAAATAGAGAGAATGAGACAGATGCTTTCCAGTCACCTGGACTACATCCTGAAGTGTTCAATGAACTGGCTCAGCAGCCTGAAAAGCCAGCAATGATTCCGTTTGGGAGCTTGTATAGAACAGGTAGGGTGTCAAAGGATTGAAAACTGGATGAAAGTAAGTGCCTAGCCTTAAGAAGGCAAAAAAAGGGAAGAGTTCATTTATGATTTTGATTCTCAGAATACCAAGGATGAAAAACATAAGACTGAGCAGCAACCTAGGTGGATTTGTCATGGGCAAATAATTGTTGAAAAAAAGTATTTATTTATACAGGGAAAAAATATGGGGAAAAGCAAGATGAACTGGAAATCAGAAAGGCTTCTGATATATCACTTTCACAAACACGCCAAAAATACTATTAATGATACTTCTGTGATACAAGTTCAGAAGTGGCCAAAAAACTATCCAGGAGGAGTTCTCAGTGGGCTTGCTGTAGAAATGAAGGGATGTTGTAACTCTGGGGTCTGCCTAGGAACCAACTTTGTTTTCATTATCAAACCGGATGATGGAGTAGAAAGTGTGTTAAGCTGCAGAAGACATGAATCTGGAAGGACTGGCAGGTATGCTGGAAAGCTCTGCCAAAGGAACTTGGCAAACTGGAGAAGTGTTCTGGAAGAAAGAATCGTTAGGGACAAGTGCACGGTGCTGCTCTTTGGCAGGAAGAGCCGACAGCACAAGCACAGGGTGCGGAGCTAGGGAGGTAGCTGCTTTTCAGTTCTTTGAGACCTGGAGTCTCAAGGAACTGGAACTCACCTTCAGTCCCATGCCATTGTGGAAAAGACAGCCAAAATAGCAGATGTATAAAGAATGTGAACTGCGACGTTAGTGAAGTAGCTGCTCCCCTTTATTTGCTGTACTCTCTACATTTTTGGGCACTCCTCTTTAAAAAAAAGATGAATCAACTGCAGGCATTCAAAAGAGCAACAGGAATTAAGAGATCTGGAAAACAACACCTACAAGAACTGAAGAAGATGGGCGTGTTTATTCCAGAGAAATGAGGATAAGGGGCCAACCACAAGAGTGCTGAAGTAACATGCAGCGCAAGAAGCTCAAGTTCTTTCCGCTCTCTGCCAAGTTGGGCACTGAAGCAGTCAGTTAAGATTACTGCAATCGCTCTCCCCAGTCTTCTAGCAAGTTTTAACAAACTATTCGCTGCATCTTTCCAAGAGCAGGGGATACCACATTAGAATCCAGTGATGAACGCAAGATTGCAAATATCAGGTGGAAATTCAATTTGTTTTGAAGTAAACCAATCCATCCTTTGAACTTCAAGCTAGACACTAGGAGTCCCTACAACTGCATTCAGGCTGCAGGGCACTGACACTGCCAAGGAATTCCATGCATTCCCTCGCCCAGAATGAAGAACAAGAGCATGACATAAACCAAAGAAAATTACTTTTGACTCAATTACTCATGTTACGAAAGCCCACTTGTGCTTGCCCAGAGGCCGACAGGTAACTTCACCTGTCTGGTACCAGGAAAATAATTGCAAGTTGGTGCCAGTGTGAGACAAGAGCAAGGTATGAGAGCCCTTAAAGCCAACTATGTAACAATTCTATACAATTATTTTCCCAGACTATTTTATTCTGTACATGGTGAGCTGCCAACCTCCTCTCTTCATCTCCAAACACACGATATAACATCCCATCCTCTGAACGTTAATCCATTTGCCTGGTTATTTGTTCAAAAATCATTAAAGAACGTTTGAAAACAGAGATATAGCATTTGTAAAACAAGAACTTTACCCAAATAGAGGCCATTTATTCTGGACTTCATGACAACAAATAAAGATGAGCCATCATCTGAAAGAAGTCAGTGCTCACAACCTGATTCCATTTAGGAAGGGTGAATTACAAAACAACCCCGGCTAGTAACAGGTCCACGGTACTTCAGAAGGGCGCTAATGAAACTGACTGGGACAACATATTTACACAGGGAAAGCAGTGGATTTACCATTTCAGTGGTTTTAAATTAGACTTGATACTGTTGTTCTGGACAATACTTTAGCCACACACAAATCATGAATCTCAGTACAGCAATAACAGAGCAAAATATAATGGCTTGTGCTATTCAAGAGGTCGTATTAAGTCTGTGAATTGTAGCCTTTTCAACAAGTTGGGCTGCTGCTGTGTCCTCCTCCCCTCCTGTGCCACCACATCCTTATCCCCAAACTCCCATTTTCTCCCCTTGCCATTGCTCTTTTCCTTCCTCTGCTCTTAAATCCACAGAGTCTATAAAAGCCATGCAAAAGTTGGTCCTTTTATGTACTCTTTAAAATAAATAAAATTTAAATTCATTGTTCGTAGGACACACTAACATAATCTTGAACTGAAAGCCTCATCTGTGATGCAAGGTCAGGTTACAGAGAGGTGTCTTTGTAAAGTGTATTTAATTAAGGCTGAAGTCCATGGAGGTAAAAAAGCCTTCACTTAAATGCAGCAGGACACACAGAGGAACTCTCTTCAGATGAAAACATGGCAAATATGACTGTGATGTCATGTCTGCCCACTGTTTCTAATTAGGTGACCTTCACAATGCCAGCCAACAGCATTCTTACCACTTTCTCCTTGTAAACAATGTATTTCAGCCACTTGAAATCCTGCCATTTGAATCCCGCCAGAACAAACAGGGAGTCCTTCTCATACTGCTCCATTTTCTGGATTGCACCTTCAGGATATGTGATCCGGAGAGTTGTCTTGCCACCCACATCTTTTTCAAAGCCCTTCACTGGAGCCGAGTTCAGCCTGCAGGGCAACCAGAGAAGACACTGTCATGGATTCCCACTTAGACTCACGCATGTTGATGATACAGCAACCACTGCCGGGCAAGAGCTCCCTGTATGCAGCTGTTACAGCAGCAAGCGTTAACTCTTGCAATTCTTCACCACAAATATTTATGAAGCTTTATGCCAAGTGGCAACAGTTTAATTAGAAGCTGTTTTAATTACTTGATTGAATATAATGCAACCTACTTCTGCATATCTACTCTTGTGATTTAAACTGGGTTGGAAGCTTTGGAAAAGGAAACTGAAAAATATCGTCCTTGCAAATTTAGAGTTACAAACTAAGCATTAATATGTTAACATCCCATCGCTCCTGGGATATCTAACTTGGATTCTGCAAGACTGTGCTGAAACAGAAGATGCAGCTCCATGTCAGTTTAAGCGAACTGAAACTGGTCTCATGCTCCAACCCCAGTCCAGAGCTTACACTGCTATTCTTACCCTAAACTGAGATTGTTTAGGGAACAAAGCCAGCTAATAATTGTCAAAAACCCCAAAGGAAAAATCTCCACCTGGTTTATTTCCCCAAACTGACCCATCCAGAAGGCAAGCCGCCCTGCAATGCCAACGCAAACGAAGAGGTTGGGCTGCGCAGCTGGGGTAAGGCTCAGCAGCACTGTGGTCTCACTGACTCAGAGGAGTTTCTGCTGTGGAAGTGCATCCCACTCTGAAGACATGCAAGCAGACACACAGCTTTGTTCTTGGGCATGCTGATTTCTAAGGGAATGCTGCGTGTTTGGCTGTGCTTTTGTTAAAACACACCTCACAGACAAAGTTTTTTCCCTTCAAAAACCATACTGTGCTCTGGTGTCAACAGCAATGATGACTTTCATGACACTGAAGTTATTCAGAACTTCTATTCAAAACTAGAAACCCAAAGCTGACGAAATGTCAAGTAACTTGGAATACAAATCTTGCTGACATCAAACAGCAGCCCCTGATGGAACAGCATTGCCTGCTTGAATTATTGCAGCCTTCTTGACTTGGGGTAGTTCAACATACTGGAAAATGCTTATGGATTGCAAATTTTGCTGTGCAGGAATGTTAATGAGGATCTGAATTGTCTTTTTCAGCCTGGGTAAGCATTTTAGGTGGGAAACCTTTTACCAGAAGAAAATCCCTGTATACAATCTGAAATTCTATTCAGAATTAAGAGGAATAAATTCCTACACATTTTTAGTAGAAGTATGTACATTATCATTAGGAATAAAAATATTAAAGGGAAAAAAACTTAAGAATCAGCACCACCACCATTTATACAGGAGATGACGCTTTCTTTTTGTGATTTATAAAGCCTCGCTTCTTTACCCTGACTTTGAGATATTTAGACCTGACTACCTGCAAAAACAGTGCTCCCAGCCAGCCTGATCCTTTGCTTTTTCCTCTGCTGCTGACAGCACATTCACACATTGCTCACTTTTGCTATGGATGTTATTTAAACTTCCAAGGTGTTGTGCCTCTTTGGGGTAGATGAGCCTACATAATGTAAAAGCACACGGACCTAAAGGTAACAGAGATAAATACAAAGTACTATGTAAAGAAAGCTAGTTATACATATTTTCATCTGTCTTCTTGAAGTTGAGAAGGTTAGCACCTACAGTCATTTCACATGCCAATATGTAGCTTTTCAGCAGGGTTTTCCCCACCCGCAGCTGCTGGGTTCCCCATTTTGCTGCTTACTTTGTTAAAGCTCCCAAAACTTGGGACCCCTATGTTGCATCTAGACAGGAAACAAAACAAACCATTTCTCCAAGTAAAATGAACTCAGGTCTCCAGCAAAGGGCCAGAATGTGAGCTGCTGATGGAGTCATAGTGATGGAGTCCTGCTAACGAGCCAGCACTGTCAGCCCCAGGTCAGTGCCCCAGGGGCAGCGCAGGCAATTGAGCAGGAAAAGTTCTGGCAGCCACAGCCTGTGTTCACGAAGGTGCATACTACATATTTTGAGCCCTTTCTCAGGCAGGACACACTGGTGGTTATAAAGACAGCTACATCTTACAAAACCTCAGTTAGGATCCCAGGCCTCCTCGTAGTGCCCAGGCACAGGCAGTTTTCTCCAAAAGAGTTCTGCCTCTGTACCCACTGAGACACAGGGAGCTTAGAGACACTAACTTCTAACCTAAGCACCATGAAGACCCTCCCAAATATCACTAATCATCATCATCAGGGAATCCCTATCTCATTCTAACCAGAAATTTCTGACACATACATGTTTCTCCTCTGCCTGCAATCTATTCTAAGGAGGCATTTCAGAGCACTGATGACTGACTGCTGCAAGAAGTTCCTGCCAGGTACAGAGTGAACAGCTGGGAATAACATCTGCACCAAAATCTGATAATATCCAGTTAAAAAAAAAACCCAGTAACTAATTCACTCCAAGCTGTTTTAGAACTGCCAAAGCTGATCTGACTCTCTTCACCACAAGTTCAAAATTTCTTGCTGCAATTAGCGATCCTCCTATGGTAACACACGATGCATCAAAAAACTCAGCATACTGCTGGATCACTCCTTTGTTCACAAACATACCACATTTTTTCCCCTTTAAATTCACCTCCTAGGTCCCAAATCTGATCTTTTAAAGGAGTTTTGCAACCCATGAAAAAGGATGCATAAAACCCATACAAGGGCCTTCCCCAGGAGTAAAGGAAGCAGTTGGATACATTTAAGAAGTCTGCTCTCACCTCCTCAGTCCCACATCCAAGCACATGGCTTCATTTAACCTTTACAGATGACTTTTCTCTCCTTTATCCGTCCCCCAAACAGCACAGGTGCTTAGCTGCCCTCTTATCCTCTCAGCTTGCAAACTGACTTAGATTTACTGATGTGGAGAGAAAAGGCTGAACTTTTCATTTGGAAATTAAATAGTGGGCTTTCTGATGTAAGTCTTAGTGGGTGGCTTAGTCCAGATGGACTGAAAATGTTCTTTTGCTACTTTTTGAACAGGCTGAGCCCAAGAAGAGGCTATAACTGAATTTTAATTCAGCTCAAATAACTGCAAGTCACCAGACTATGACAAGCAGTAAGAGCTCTTTGCTAGCAACTGATAGTGGTATGAACTAGGAGAGGGGCTGTAAAAGTTTCATCCTGTTCTGAACAGGCATCCCTGTGTCCAGAGCACTGCCGGGGAAATGGAGCCATTGACAGGAACAAAGGACTGAAAGGGATCTGCCTGGTCTTTCTGTCCAGAGTTAGAGGGTATTTATTAGTCTATGTACATTCTATTCTTTCCTCACGTGCCCATGACTAGCACACGGGTGAGAAAGGAGACCATGCTAAATGATACCTTCTCTGTGGCTTAAATTCTTTTACTAATCCTTTTCTTTCTTTCTTCCACCTTAGCTAAGATTTTGCTATTTGCCACCATGTCACATGGTTGACTGAAGTTCAGAGAGATGATATCAGTTACATTCCCTTTAATATGAAATCAGTTATGTTACTAAGGAAAAAAAATACCAGCTTAGACTACATTAAACCAGTTTTTTAAACTTACACAGCAGTTTATCCCACTTTTCCTATTTACCAATGTAATATTTTGTTACTTACGATTCAGAACCTGCTATAAAGCTCTGAACTGCTTTCAAGTTAGACTAATGGGTCTGTAGCTCCCTACAGCAGGTTTCCCCCCTCCCTCCTACACACACTCTCTCTCGCTCTCCATTAGTACAGGTATTATGTTTGTTAATCTCCAGTCACCCAGAACACCTCACTGACTTGACAAATTTATTCCTAAGAGTTATGACCTGTGATTTCACATATCAGCGCGTTTTTCAAGCATTTTGAGATGGCGATGATCCAGGTCCTCAGTGAGAGCAAGAAGTCCTAACTTCGATCGCAGCCATTTCCACTCCTGTGCCACTCTACTTCTGCTCCTTTATTCAGCATCATCATCCACAGTGAAACAGGCAAAGTATTCACAGCTTCTAGGGTGCACCTACAGGTGTTCATTCATTACTGGGTCCTCACTCGTCGAGGCTTACTGCTTCCTCAGACCCTATGCTACACCTTTTAGTTCTTCCCATCCTAACTGTGAAGTATGGGTCCTGGGGAATGCTACTCGTGTATGACCAATAGTACCTCCCTGAGCTACCTAGGGGATGCGTCTGGGAGCAGTTCTAACAGTACGTTTTACTGCTTCACCTCCTAAGGGCATCACAAAAGAAGCAGCTTTTAGAAAAGAGCTATGAAGAGAAGGTTCAAGTGGGATCATAAGAGAGAGCACATTCCCAAACAGCTGTGGAAAACTGAATGCTTGAGGAGCCTCTTTATCCTTTGATGTGATCACCATTTATAACAAACACTAATGTGCTCTTTGTTTTTCCCCCCTCCATGTTAGTTAATACTTCCATACTAACAGATACTGTCACTAGTGTAGGTTTAACCTTTGCCCACATAGCACGTGAGCCAATACCGAAACTGAATATATGACAAGAAAACTGTGATGGCAAAGACTCACCTGACAACGACATCATAGTCATCAATTTTTAACCCCAATGACTTATTTGCAAGTACTCCACCATTTCCCACAATAATACATCGCCGGCAGCTGAGACTGTGGAAGAAACAGAGGGAAGAGGTGATTTTTGTAACACAACTTCAAACACATTGAGCTGCACATATTTAGTTTGCACCTATCCGAGAACTACAGGAAACCTTCTGGAATATTAAGAATTATGGGGAGGACAGAGATACACTTGATCCCCAGCTCACCCCATCATGCCCAGGCATTACACATGATAAACTGCTTTCAACACCTCACACCACATGTGGCCTAATGAGATGAGCTGTCAGGACAAGCAGCTCCTCTCCCCCCACACCCCTGGTATGATGGGTTTGAATCAAACCCATTTGTTTACTTAAACTTTCTCATTATTCATTTAGCACTGAAATAAAAATAAACCAAAGGCTTAGTGAGGAAGTCCTCTCTCCAAGCAATTTTCTGAGTGCAGGCATATCTTGCCAGGTTATCTGGGGTGTGCTCACCTTGCTGAGTGCAAAATTGCTGCAGTTACCATGAGACTTTGAGACAGAAAAACATTAAACGGGTGGAAAAAGGAGCACTTCCCTGCATCCGTCCAGTAGGAGACATATATGGAGACACAATGGGTGAGGAAAGGGAAGGAAAATAACCTTAATTAACAAAGAAACAGGAAAGAGAAGGAAGAGAACAGTTTCTCGTGGAACCGCGAGTCACGAGAACTCTCTGCAGCAGATGTTAAAAAGTGATTTCGTTTTGAAGACAGAGAGAGGACTTCTTTCCAGCCATCTAATCCCAAATGCAGCTGGCTCTTCTGGCAATGTGCCTCCATCTCTGGTAGTTCACTGAAGGAATACGTGTCTGCAGAGCCTTCTTCGGAAAGAGTCCAAGTCAATCAGTTGTTTGGAGCAGACCTCTGGGCTAGGCGGCCTTCCTAGTCCCAGGCACAGTTGACTGGTCTTTTCTAGGCTGTCCTCACTGTGATCGGTCTAAAGAGCCAATGTGAGGAAAGCTCTACTTATGTGGGGTCCATCTTTGCAGAGCGGGGCTGGAGCACACTTAAAGACTCAGCTAAACCACAGAGGGTTACCCTGCTGACAGAGGCATTAGCTGGAGATACGCGCAGAATTAACAGCACCAAGAAACGTTCAGGAACAGCTTCGCCAGCTGAGATAAAGTTTCACTGCAGATCCCAGCCTCTCCAAAAGAAAAAAGCCTCCTCAAGAAGACAGACATTAGCCCAGTGCTTGGGTCCCTAAGGGCCAAAGTAGTATGGATGTTTGTGATAATCAAATCGCAGTAGAGAAGGAATTTTATAGACAATGGCTCAAAAAAAAATACAGTTCTGGTGACAAGGAGAAAGCAGAAGCAGCATCTGGTTCAGGCAGTATATTGCGTCAAGGAGGGAAGGGAAAGAGTCAGCCCCAAGTACACCCAACTGAGTGACAAAGATGGTAACAGCTTTGTCAAAAGCTTTAAGGAAAAGGTGCCGCAGGAAGGAAAAAAAAGACACAGTTCAGTTCTGGCCAAGTGAAATATCAGATGAAAATACACTCTTTTGATGATTACAATAAGAAAGTTTGACCTCCTAAACAACAGACTGCTGGGTGAAATACTGTAATTTCTCTACCCAATTGTCTCCAAGCCATGACTTTTCTTAATTTTATGTTTTGAAGAATACTGTGCTGAAATCCAAAGACTGCAAGTTATAGACACTCCCCTCTAACCCTTAACCCTTTCCAACTTACTGTTAGGATCCTAGCTCTTACCAATTTTGAATACAGATGTGTTTGTTTCAGCCTCAAACCACTTAATTGCATTCTTCCCTTTTCTGCTAAATCAAAGCACCATCTACTGTCAACAGTCCCTTCCACATCTGTATGCGATCCACTTACTAACAAACCACTGTGTGTAAACATCTGCTTCTAGGTGGATAATCAGTCACGGGTCAGAGTGGTGAGCATGAGCCACTACACATGAGATAAAAGAACCCATTCCATCAGCCAAAGCTGTTCCAGCAGCCTGTCTTCATGGCCCTGTTCCCACACAGTACTTGTGGACTGATCAAAGCTCGTTCTTAATTTCCTCTTGACCATACAAACCGGAGCGAGCTCATCACACCTCTTAGGGTATGGCAGCTCTCCTAGATCTTGAGTCACATTTGCAGTCCCCTCCTGAACCATTTTTTACTTCTCCCTGAATCTCCAAAGCACTGACTCTGGAAGACCAGCATGCGGAGCTAACGCTGCTCGAAGCAAGGTCCCTTTTACACAGAGATTTCAGGTACGTCATTCCAATGCTCTTTTTATAGTCATTGGTTTGCAGAATATAATACTCACCTGATAAGCATGATCTGTTGTCACCTCTGAGATGCCTGACTTTTGATTTGGGTGCAGTAAAGGATTGCTCAGGAAAGGGCCCTATGAAAAGTCTAGACTGACCCAGTCCTCCTACTCCATACTTCCCCAGTCTTTGGCTCTAGCACATTTTCCCAGTGTAATTTTACATTCCAGTCTTAACAACTGCGAACACCTGCCAGCAGGATTACATGAGAAGTGTCACTAAAGGATTAATTCTCAATCCTGACAGTAACTTTTTAAAGCTGTGTGACATAACCTATTCCTAAAAAGGATATGCCTACAATGGTGGTGTGTAGAATCAGAATATAATGGACTGAGACAAAAAACTAATGCCTATCTTAAAAAGGTTACCTTTATCAATCAAGCTTCCAGTTCATCTAAAAAAAACCCATCTTCACCTACGTGACAAGATTTCATTTCCATAAAATCCAAGATAATTGACATCAGTTATGCTGCCATTCTAGCTCTGTTCCAGATCTAACTTTCCAGGATTCTTCCTGCAAAACCAAGCTGACCAACTTACAGCCACCCCTTTGCCATCTCCTATACTTCAGGAATGGCACAAATTTGCTGTTCTATCCAACATTCCAAGAAGTATTAAAAATCAAACAGTAATAACAAAAATAACTCTTTAGCTCTTTAAACACTCTTCAGCGCTTAATGATTTAAAAAGACATATATTTGTCATTTAACATCCTCACAGTTACTAATAAAAATATAGAAAGTATTTCATTGTTGCTGTAAAATGGGACACCATCATTCTATCTTTACTCAAATAAATGAAACAAATACTTAACTGAAAGGTTCTGCCTTTTCTAACCATAACTGGTAGGTTAATCACATTTGCCTAGTTTCGTGTCTGAACCACTCATATCCTGGTGGTCTTGACATATTTAAATGCATCCTCCTTTTTCCTTAAGTCCACAAGTAAGATTTTTCACTAGCACCTTTTTAATGCTAAGGTCTCATCTTTGATCTTCTAGCAGCTTTTTCTTAAATTTCTTTCAGAAGTACTCTGCCCTCTGTCATCGCAAAGCTGCACGTTTCTGTTGCACACTTGGAAGGCAGTTCTCAGTTGTAGACTGCTTTCTTCAGGTGCATGTGATGAAGATATGGTGAGTCTTGGACTTTGCCTGGGTTCCGCACATCAGGCGTGTACATCAAGTCTGGGAAGCCAGGACTGTTTTGATCAAGACAGAAAGGCGAGCTGGCTTGGTCTCACCAGCTTTGGCAGTCACGCTGTGGGACAGTGAGAAGATTGCAGGGCCACTCTGATGGCACTGTGAAAGGGAAGCATTCGGCAGAGGCGTCAGGCACCTGACCTCACATCCCAGCCAGAAGTTTGGACGTTGGCACCAGCGTAGCGCTGACTGATGGTGCCTGAGCATGGGAAACCTGCAAAGTCACTGCTGGATCCAGGAAAGCTTATGGCTGAATACAGACATCATGCAGCAGCATCAGTTACAGCTCAATTATTTCTCCACAAAGAAGTGTGCAAATACCTTTCTGTTTGTTTACACAGTATGTCAAAGCTGTATTTCTTTTCCAGAAGACTCAAGGACTGAACACACTGGACACAGCCCAGGTTCCAGTTTGCTACCAGGGTGGTATTAAGGAGGGTCATGGACTTTCTACACCAGACAGACTTTCCCTAAAGCCCTAGGCTGGAAGCTGCAGCCAGATGTACAGCCTCTTGACACAGATGCTCAGAGGCTGAGTTCATCTACACCAAAACTGGGATTCATACAGTTCTTCTTGAACAATATAGCACTGTAAACACATGTATGTTTTGTAGCAATTGCTACTTCCTCTTCCTCTGTTATCAAAGCACTTTAGGGATTTGTCAGGGGCAAAAAACCACAAAGCCCTCCTTTACGCAACTTTGGAAGTAAAAGCTTTGAGGAAAGGTAGAATAATCAAAAAATACCTCTTTAGGGTAACTAGTGCTTAGGGAGGCTTAGCATATTCTGGTTTGATCCGGCTGCTGCTACTTAAACTGGTGCTATCAATCTAAGCCAGAGGGACACACACACCTCCACTCCTGCTCTGTCAAATTCCTTCCTCACTTGTTAATTTATATACTGCATTAGTAAAGACTGTTAGTTATACGCTCAGAACTCTCGGTTTTCCTTCATTACCACCTGGAGGCAATATGAAAGGGTCAGCTAGGTTTTTATATTTATGTCTTTGCACAGGAAATTTACAGGTCATCACTGGAGAGATTTAACCCAAAAATCCACTTTAGCCCAGCCAGCAAAAGATCCATGGAACCGGAAACCAAGCCCTGATCAATTTGCAGAATGAGGGCCAGGCCACTGGAAGAGCCACTAAAGCAAGCAGTGAAAATGTCAACAATATAAATGGGCCTGGAAAAGCCACAGGGCAAAAGAACTCTGAAGCGTCAGAGATGAGTCCCACCAGCATCTGCATTAGGAGGAAAGACATGCCAGCTCTGAAGGAAGAGGACACTGACTCTAGAGAAAGTCCCCTGGATCTCCAATCTTTTCCAGAAAAGCTCAGAGCTCAGTTGCAACTACCCTCACAAACACAGCCGCAGTTTTACCCACCTCCTGCCCTGGAGCAGAAGCAGGTTACTATAAGCAGTTCAACACAAAGGTGCCATAATAAGGAGTCATGAAGAAAGCACAGCATCACTTACACTGTGTTACAGGCGTGAACTATAGCATTTGTTCACATGCCCTCCAGCTGCTGCTAGTTAATAACACAACCCTACTCACAATGGAGGGATTAGCTGGAGTGAGTTGACAAAGCTGCTTTGGGATGATGAAAGGTGTACACGTACCCGGAAGGATCGAGTTTGCCTCATTTCAGCACCGTGTCGTTACATTGTGTCAGGAAAGGTGCATCAGGATGCCCTTTCAGCACAGGGACAACCAAACAAACAAGTTCATTTCCAGGGCTTATGGGAGACAAGTGAAGGTAATATCTCAAGGGACAGCTTTGTGAAGGAGGACAGAAATGGAGAAACTTGGGTGGGGACAAGACCAAAGGCTTGGTGTAGATCACCCACCATAAAACTCTAATCCCCTCTTTCCTTCCTATGCTCTCACGCACTGCTCTGACCTCACCTCTCCTGCCTCTCCCACCCTTCCCCCAGGAAAGCTGCATTCAGCGTGTGGTTACACGAACACGGCAGCGCTCACCCTCCCCACCCAGCCCCATCCCTCTGCCTCTCGTGCTGCCGTCACAGCGCTGTGCCAACGCAACTCTTCAGTGGGAGGGGAGCTCTGTCAACGAGGTCAGTGGAATGACTCAGGCTAAGAGAAAAACTTTTACACTGGAACCGTTTCAGTGACCCACTTTAAAGTCCCTCCTCAAATAGCAGCAGCGCAAGGAGAAGGTAGGGAGCTACAGTCTGAGAGTAGGCAGCATCATCATCAGCAAATATAGCTTTTTGGACCAGCTTTGCGAACAGTGAAAATGTCGGTGTAACTCTGTCCTGAAAAGAAGGTGAACCTGGAGCTTTCCCTACTGCTAGAATCAGCCCACTAGACTTCTGAGAGCCTAAAAGTAGAAGGGTTCACAAGATCTCCTAAGTCTGACCCCTTGTATCTCACAGACTTTAGCTGCCTCTCTTACCTAACTCTTCCACAATAAGGCATTTTTTAAGCCCTTAATCATAGAATGGTTTGGGTTGCAAGGGACCTTTAAAGGCCCCTTAGGTCAGGCCCCCTCCAGTTGCTCCAAGGTGGTGAGCAAAGGGGAGAGTTCTGGCCTTTCTCCTTGACCAGTGAGCAGTAAGGGAGTGAGATGAACCTCAAGGCCCTTCTCCCAGCACACTGGAGCTGCCACAGAGAACTGTTGAGTTCTAGTTTAAGCTTGAGACAAAATGAGAGAGTAGCTAACCTTCCCTCATCAGTCTGCTCCACCAGCTCTTCTGGAATCCAAAATGCCAGATACACATTTCTGTCAGTACTGTAAATCATTGATGACCATGGCTGAAGAATGTTTTTGGAAGCATATCCAAATCTGCATCCATGCCCTACTCACCAAGCAGGTTTCCAAGAGCAGCACTGCGGTAGCCTCCTCAAGCCTACCTGGTACTTGCAGTAACCCAAGCTCGCTCTCGTTACAACCCCTTTGTTGCAACTCCATCCCCTTACTGATTTAGGCTCTCACTTTGTGGCTTGCTATCCCAAGCCTTTCTTGTCCCTTTCTCCCACATCAGCTTCAATTTTTATCTTTCCTAAGACCTGCTCACTTGGGAGGGCTCTGGGAGGTGTCTGTATGCGAGGCATTTGACTGCAAGGCATATGCTCTACACAACCAACATCGACTGTTTTGCATTTATCACAAAAATTCCTAAGAAAACAGTACTTCCAAGATATCTGTGTGTTTACAAGCATACACACCACCAAACCCTGTTACTGCAATACTACAGATACATTTCTAGCGTGTTCCTTAGGTCTTGTTCATACTTGATATCTCAGGGACCTTGCATTCATTTAACAAAGGCTTGAGTGTTAGTTCTTTCCTATCCCTGCACCAAACTTCTTATAAAGAATGTAAAACCAAAGCGAGCAGCTCACGCTAGAGTGGCTGTTTCACAGCCTCCTGAGAAATGACTCTTAAAAAAAACCCAGAAACATTCCACTCCTCAAAAAACAGGTGAGCAAGAAGGGTCACAATTACATTAACGTTCACTGCAAGACTCTTCCACCTGCCCTCTGTCATTAACACTAATTTCCCATGAGCAACCTTCTGAAAGAGTCTATATGTGGATTTTTCAACAGATTAAATCTTAACTCTCCAACCAGAGCTGAGATAAACCCCAGATGGGTGAGACTCAGTTGTGTGCAAAATCTCTAAGGTGGTCATTTGTAAAATGATTTTGCCTTCTGGACAACATTTCTCAAATTAATCCAAACTCTGAAGGCTAACCCTATCCAGCATTGCTGTGAGGCAAGGCAAACTTCAAAGCAATCTAAATTAGCACACAGACTGCAGAAAACTAAGAATAAACCTTCCCATAGAGAGTAACTCCCAACTCTACAGCAGGCAAGCTCTACAATCAACAGGAGAGATATGGAGACCTGCAGAAAGGCCAGAAAAGCTTATGAACTTTGTCATGGAAAAGTGGGCAGAAGGGGAGCTGGGGCAGGAAATAAAACCAATGCATTCAGAACGCAGGAACTGTGTTGTTATCCAGGTTCAAGGAAGTACCACTGTGTGGAAAGAAGTAGTACCAGGACTTTGAAAAGAGGTTATGTCCTAGTAAAAACCTCTTGACAGCTGCTGAAAGAAACTACCTGTAATCTGGGAAGTGGCACTAAACCAAAACTGCGGGGCAAAGGTAAGGAATGACAGAAAAGCAAGGATAGGAAAGACTAAAGGACTATCATTGGGAAGCTGACTGTAAACATGCCAGTGGGTTTCAGAAGCAACCTCTACAAGAGGACTGAAGAATCAAAGGAGCATCTTCTAAAGGCACCAGTTCAAACACCACAGGACCCAGGAGCCTGCTATCGCATCCTGGCACAGGCTTGGTCAACCCAGTCACACATTCCTGCTTTAAGAGTGAGGTATTAGTGAAAGAAACATTGTTAAAACAAGCCAGTCCCTTCTTTCCCTCTAGGAGTTTCTTGTTATCATGTTGCTTTGTCAGAAAGGCTGAAAAAGAATAATGCATTTACTGAAAACCTGCTATTTACTTATTTGAAAAAGGGGCAAGAGGGTGTATTGTAACACCATATGAAACAGAAGATTAGGAAATAGTCAAAAGGTAAATGCTTTTTTCTACTCATGTTTGACTTAACAGAGGTCTCCAGAGTTTACAGATTTGCTGGAAAGAGGACTCAGTTTCCAGCTTCCTGATCCACCTCCAAAGCACAGCCAAATTTACTGGCAATAATTTCTGGCAAAAAATATATAGTAAAATTTATTTAGGACATGTGGAAAATAATAACTTCGACCCCTTCTATTCTAAAAGGTCTCATCTTACCTGTCAAGAGCTGGAGTTAGACGGTAATCTTTGGTTGCTGACAGGATGGCTTTGATCAGATTATCTGGGGAGAAAGGAAGAAAATATTAGGAACAAGTTCTCACTTCTAATGGAAATCAAAAGCAAAGTGATGTAAAGTATCTGAAGCAGTTACTTGGAGCAACTGAAATAAGGTTCACATTAGGAATAAACAGTTTAACTTGCATATTCCTATTTTCTCTGGACCTTCACATGCTGGCTGCAAAGACATGTTATGCGCCAAATTCTGATGCAGTGTGCAAATGCCTTGCACAGAGAGAGTGGCAGAGAACAAACACAGTGCAGTTTAAGGCAGTGGTTTCGTACCTACTTACCTGGAATTACAGTTTCACAAGCACTTCAGACATAAAAAGCCAGTATCACTGTCAATGCTTGCTTTCAGACAAGGTTTTATGCAGCTGAGCAGTAAAGTGGATGCAGGAAGAGAATACTAGGTTAAAACTGATGCATTTTATTTTCCTGGGTTACTTTTAGTTCAGGTTCAGTTCCTCAGTCTGGCTTTCTCCATGGCAAAATCCAATTAAACCATCATAGTTGCTTAATGAAACGCCCATGGAACCACAACCTACACGGACACACAGTAAACACTGCAGCAACCAGATGGTATCAGTTACACAAGCATAGACACACACACAAATTAAATGTATTAAATTGTAGAAGCACAATGATTACACATAAATAATTCTACTGACTATGGAAATTTTTGAGTCTGCTTCCTATTAGATTTTGTCCTTTGTCCCTGATTTTTCCACCTCTCTGCCCCATAAAGGTCCAAACTCCTTTACCATGACCTGTCGAGGGCCAAGAAGCAGCAATGCTTTGGATAGTCTGGATTAACAAATGCACCAGTAACTTCAGAAAGGCTGTACTGGGTCCCACTAACAGTCCATCTGTCTCCAAATCCTGACTCTAACTGTGACCTGAAATTCTCTTCTACTGTTTAATTATTTTCAAATCAGGTATTTCATGTGTCAGGTAGAGCTTCTATGTATCTGGCAACCCTTAGTGATGTCTCTCCCATGAGCTCAGAATCCTTTTGGATCCATACGGACTTTCAATGACTTCCCTCTCCTGATTTTGAGTATGGCTTCTCTGAGCTTTGTTTATACTGGAAAAGACTGAACAGTTAGTGCCTTTCCACTTTCCTTATGAGACTGTAAATACCTATCATATCCTTCTCTTAAATATATTGGCCAAGTAGTTAAAAAGTTCTTAGGAAACAACCAGTCAAAAGGAATAAGTAAGTCTCATTTCTTTACAAAAGATTAAAAATGACACAGGAACATTAAGACGACTGACATCAAGAGATTGTTTACAATGAACTTAAATAGTTTTCCTGATAGACACTACTTACTGCAGTCAGCACGGTTAGGGGAGTCCCTTTCAGATAGAGAGTTCTGTTCTATTTACTATATCTCTCTGCAGAAACTACAGGACAAGGGTGTGGAACGAACACACAAGCTCGAAGCAGCCCATGTGCCAAACAGCTTTGAACCTGACAACAAGCTGATGAGACACACAAGGCAGACAAACAAAGGTGATAAACAGAAAACTCTGATGGCTACTATTAGATTTGGGGAAGTGTTTGACATGGCATTACCGACAGCCCCTGCCAACCATTACAAGCTGGGAACTGTTATTACTTTCAGAAGATTATAGTTCGGAGTGGAATAAGGAAACAGGCAATTTGCAGGGTAAAAGCAACTTACTTTGCTAAGAAAATACTGGTTTTGTTTAATTTTCCTTCATCTGAAGAATTTCTTTTGACACATTGGCAGCAGGCTCTCTCTCCAACAGGAATGCTATTTCCCTAAGTCTGCAGCAGCAGCGGGTTGTTGTGACCTCTAATGGCACCATGCCACAGTCCTCTCCTTGGCCCGTCTCATGCGTTGACTTTTACTGGACAGTGTACATTACTGTGGTTGTTTTCCCACACTCTCAGAAAAAGAGATCAAAGTGGATTGCATGTCAAGGGCCGCAACCTCCCATCTACCAACCTTTTCTTATGCCAGGTTTGCTCTACCACCCACAAATTAACACGCTGCACTACTTGGAGGCCATCCGTTACACTATATTAAAAAGCACGTTAAAGGAATACAGTTGACTAATGCACTCAGATAATTCTGTTTTTCTCAACTTGCCAGCTAATTAGTAATGCCTTCATAGTGAATGCTCAGGAATGAAATACGACTACTTTAGGACTGGATATGGCAGCATTTGGGTGGGGATGCTCCCCATTCCCATCATCCAGAGAGAAAACAAACAAAGCAAACCACCATATAGGACATTCACTACAGATTACGAATAGCCAAACAGGAGATATCGCTTCAGCAGCCCCCACGGACCAACAACACATGGCATCCAAGAGGTTTGGAAGTTGCACAGATCACAGCGTTATCATTCAAAACTGCTGAATGAAGCTCAATAAAAGACAAAGTACTTCACTGCCAAGTGCTGACTCACAGCAGGAATGAAGGTGGCACAGATGCCCTTAGGGTCAGTTCGTCTAGTCTAGTACCCACTTTGGAAGCCAGAAGCAGGAGCCACAATAACCAACAGGAAAAGCTAATATCCAGGGCAGGGGAGAGGCACTAGATCTTTTTGATTGAGCTGAAACTCACTACTAGAAGATAGATACTACACTGCTGCTGAGGTGGGCACTTGCATTTGGCACTTTGCTCACTGGCACCAGGAAGGAAGGACATGACCTCTTTCAGAAGGAGCTTCTGTATCTTCTTGGGGCAAGGTTTGAAGGATCAGCAGATGCTGCTGCAGCTGATCTGCAACCTTCCACAAGATGATGAAGATACCCACAATAGGGAACAACTGGCAGGATGTTTTACCACAGCTGGGTCAAGGTAGAGGGTGACTTGAAATCACCACTGCAAAGACTACTATCACAGATAGCGACCTGCAGGACAGAGCACTGCTCATCTCCAGACTATGACTAGAGAAAATCAGGCACCAGGAAAGCAGCTGCATTATGTAAAGTTAATTGATGGAGTGTGCTTTCTTCAGGGGAAGTGAGAAACTGAAAGGGCGATGAGCATAGTCAGCCTTATATACCTATGTACTGAGTGATAATAATGGGTGCAAGTAGATGTTACAAACGCTAGATAGAAAAAATCCTTCCTGTTTCAAGTAGCAGGACGTGTGCACAGCCACTGCCTGAATACTGATCTGTCAAGGACTGAAAGCAAGTTCTGAAGGGATAAAAGAAAGGCCAGGACTTCAAGACTCGACCCACTGAGACTGCACCAGCATATGCATGACGTGATCAGTATCCCCATGATCTAGGCAATAACTGACACGTTCTATCTTCATGCAGTAGCTCCTGGGCAGATTAAAAGACACTGTTGTGAAAACAGTGGCAGAAAGGCTACCAAACCAGTTTTGATGTTGTACACATTGATTCTAAACTTCTATACAAATTATACTAAACTATTACCTGATTTAGTAGCAAATCTGATCAGCCACAGAGCCCCTCCATTGGGGTGGGACAGCAGTGGAAACAGCTGGCACCCAGGGCAGTGAGTTTCTCTGGGGTAGGCATATTCTTAAGGGAGAGGGACAGAGCTCATGACTGGGACCTACTTGCATTGAACACAGCAAGGAAGAAGGAACAGAGCAACCCAAGTGTTTCAGGGAGCACATTTTGTTACTGATAACTGTCAGCTTTTCTCCCTTCATCTATTGATTTTATCTTCTGTGGTTTTTTTAAAAGGCGCAAAACAAAGGCCCTTGCTTTAATGTGAACCGATGCTTAAAAGAAAGATTGTTTTATTACGGCAACAGCTATGCAAACAATTTGTCTTGGTTCCCCGCCACCTCTGATGGTTTACCCAGCTTGTGAAGAAACCATGGCATGAATGCAGACACAATGCTAGCCCAGGCACAACTTCTCTCTTGCTGGGCAAGTGAGAAGAACAGACATAGTAGTGGGTGTGCTCTGCCTTGTATACCTGTGCACTAAGAAGGGGCCTGAGTATACATGTTTTGAGTACTCCAAAGGAAAAAAAATCCTTCCTATTACAAGCAATGGGTATGCATGCACTGACCTCTTGCTTCCAGGGCCCAGGCACACAGCCAGCTCAGGTGTAACAGAATTCATTAGCTCAGACACATCCCCATTCAAACAGGTCTCTAATTCTTTAAGGGACATTTCCAGTCTGGAAAAATTTCAGCTACTTTTGTTCAATGCAGAACCCCAACAAATTGGCCCAGCAGACATGGCTTAGCATTTTATACCCAGGAGCATGAACCATGGAGAGCACGACGCAGAGATCTGCAGGGCTCCATGGAAGGTCAGTTCAGACCAAGCAGAACTTACTACCTGCCATTCATTGCTGACACAGAGGTGGCTCCTACAGACCCAGCAGCTCTATGACACGTTTAACCTGGACAAGGAGAGCTGGGACCACTGCTATGACTACGTGGCACTCTTCGTGGAATCCTTCAGACATACTGAGCAGGCAGAAACAGAACAGCTCAGGTAAAACCATGCACTTTTTCCCTGTCACTATCCTCCCCTAACCAGTACAGATAAAAGGCAGACTAATCTTTGAAAGTTATTTAATCTTTGGCCTCTTCCCAGCTGCCAAATAGGCAGTCCGGTAGGTGGTCATTAGCTACATGTTTTGTGAAATACAAACTTCCCACTGGAAACTGAATTCAAACACCAAACTCACCCCATGCAGGTCATCCAACAGCCATTCAGTGGCCACATTTTTGGTAACCACTTGAAGGCTGAGTAAACCCAAGAGCAATGGATTGTGTACAACAACAGCTGTGTACGGTTGCTCCTATTCATTCTCACAAGACTCAAGGCAGACCTTATCAATACTCAATCCTTCCTCCAGTCTGTTGTCAAACACTGATGGCAACACGATGGCAGTGCCATCATCCTTAGGGCTCTGCATGTTAGCTGTTCTAGGAGCAGCTGCAGCTCACTGGCAGCCTATTTTATATTTGTGTTAGCTCCAATGGTTCACATCAGAAAGAGCAAATTGTAATGCAGTGGTTCTGCTTACCTGAAACCATCTGTATGGCAGACATAAGAACATAGTATACATACCTATATATAGGGACAAACATTTGTGCTGCTTAGTTCTAGTTGAAGTATTAGGCAAGTGAACTCACTCTAACATTAAAAATGCATGGCTTTTATACAGCTCCTTCAAGCCAAAGGCTATAAGATGATACATATATAGGCATACGTAAACATACATGCATATTCCTGAATTCACCCTCTCAGGTCCTCCACCTATACTCCTCATTTCTGAAAGCAGTCAATGTCTTTATACTCTGAGAGAATCAAACTTACTGAAGGTCACAAGAGAATAAGGCCTTTGAATCCTAGCTAAGGAGCCCTCTGGCTTCCATGTTCTTCACATGGGTCTGCTAACATCCTTTAATGATAAATTAATGGAAATGAACACCAATAGCCTGCATTTTCACCCTCATTTTCTCCCATTATTAAATAATGAATACATCATCAGGGCAAGCAATCTACTGCAGTTTTCTGCAGCCATGGTTTATTATACTTTTTCTTGTAATGGAGAATTTAGATTATTGGGGAAAGCAGGAGATTATTTAATCTATTCAACTATCCACCACTATGCACACACTATTACTATACCAACAAAGCAAAATGTCTCTACACATTTTCCTCCCATCTAGGGGACAAGTTTACTACATTTATCTAAGAATCCTGAGTTATCATGATATATTCTATTAACTTTGCCTTATAACATTAGAAGATTCAAAAGCAGCTCAGGACTGCATGATTTCTCTGAATACAAGTACATCTTGACTTCAGGTTGACCCTGAAATTTTCAGACATTTGGAAAAACTAAAAGAAAATAGTTAGAAATTAGGCAGGCAGTGACCACACAGTGAGAACCAGCCTAGAGTCTCAATTCTAGCCTTTTTCTCTGTTATTTTTGTGGACGAGTGGAGACCTTCACTGTAAATGGTAACAACACTTAACATTGTTGTTTCTAATGCATAAGCTCCTTGTTTGTATCATTAAAAAAAGACAGGAGACCTTTCCGCTCCACAGGGATTACTGCAGGCATTTCACAGGGTCTACCTTCTGCTTGTCTTGAAAGTAGGCAAACTGGGCTGTTCATGCACTCTCAAGTAGCCCAGAGAAGAGACTAATTTTTCAAGTTGTCCATACCAGCCATCTTCCTCAAAAATCAGCAAGACTACAGGCCCTTAATGCCAGCAGTAAGTATTTGAATACCATGCATTGGGGTCAGGGAACAGTATCATGCTGCAGTTCTTTGTGTTTGCCCTGCGAGCCATGGTCAGTGCCCATCTCCACAGTTGGTCACCCAGCTGCCACACTTCTAGCCAGCACTTATGCAGGGCACCAGGCATCAGCTTCAGCTGTTGGGAATACATTGACTAGAGTTAGCTTGATAGACACCCCCGAGGCATGCCAGTCTCCCCTCTGCACATGGGTCCCTGTCCCACAATAACAGAATGCCATGTGTTCGTCAGCTTTGTGGGGAGAGTAAGCTAAACACTAACAATGCTATGGATTAAACAAATCACAATATTTACAAAGAAGCTGTAAGTACAAACCCAGTGCATACTTTTTTTTTTTACCCTACCCGAAAGTTCAGCTTTGTATAAAGTTCCTTCTTCAGCACTTCTTTCCTTAAGATCTCACTCCACAAGGGACCTGAGGAGTGATCTTTTACAGAAGGATTTGCCACCCTGGTTGCCAGCATGAGGCCACAGACCCAATTCCCACCACATATTCTGTCTTCCAGCTCTCTCCCAGAAACACCACGTCCAGCTGTAGACACACAACATTATTTGTATCTTAATAAAGCTGGGAATCCAGTGAGTACAAGTATCAAAATGAGTCTGAAATTCCCTGCAACGCTTCTTTTGATCATTGATCAACTAACTTTGAGGTCTATGCAGGAGAAAGCAGCTACAAAGCCTTCCAGAACTTAGAAGTAAATTGCAAACACATGAAGTGGCTCTCAAAGACAGTTAACTACAAACTGCAGAAATCTGTCCTCAAATCACATCTTGTCTGTACATACAAGAGAATGGTTTCTTGAGATCATTAGCTGTACTAGATTTAGGTGGTTTATTTGAGATACACCTTACTAACAACAGGACTTAAAACTGCCACTACCTCCAATATGCCAATACTTCCATTCGTGATTTTTAATGGTATTAAGGCCAGAGACATATAGTGTTGCATAGATATAAAACGCAAAAGAAAAAAATAAGGAAGACTGAATATCCATGGTACTCCCTAACAACTTTAGGAAAACCTGGCATGCGTTAAATGTAAGCTCCAGAAAGCCCTTAAGGCTTTTTTTTTTTAATATATATAACAAGATACAAATAAAATACATAACATTTGGACTCTCCATTTAGAACGCAGTTTTGGAGCCTTCAGGGATTTTTTTTTTTTCAAGCTTTTCTTCAGAACCAAGAGTTTGTTTTTTTTCAGAATACAAGCTTAGTTCCCAACATAATCCCAGAGCTTGAGAAATTGGAACATAAATTTAAAAACTGATTATGCCAAAAAGAGGACAGCATTTTGCAATAACCATATATTAACCATTTTGATCCAAACTCAAGTTTGATGCACAGGAAGCCTGTAGAAACAGGCTAATCCATGCCAATTGAAAACAGTCCTTGAAAGGTTCACAATGTGCCATCCAAAGACAAGCTGGAAAATAAACACATTTATAGAGATCTGTTCTTCCCTCTGTTGCTGCATTTCTGATGCTCCTTCACAGGTGGCCAGGCAATGTCTTCAGGGCCAAAACCTCAATAATCACTCAAGAAATCACTACAGTGATTTCTAATTCTCCTGACCCTTGCAGAAGCATTAAGATGTGGCACTTCAAAACACAACAGCCAGAGAATCACAGACTCACAGGTTGGAAGGGACCTCAGGGATCACCTAGTCCAACCTTTCTAGGAAGAGCACAGTCTAAACAAGATGGCCCAGCACCGTGTCCAACGTGGCCGAGTCAAAAGACCTGCTTTTCCCTCTAGGAGGTAAAAAGATAGGAACAATATCCATGTCTAAATTGCACCTCAACACTTCTGGGAAGAACTCCAATATGGGGTCACCCAGTTAACTGTAAACTTGGGGTTTGAGATCTCCCTGGGGCACCTTTCCCTTCTCGGTGGGTTGGGAGAAAGCCTATTCTTTAAGCACAGACAACAGCAATGCATCAATTTTGATTGAAATAAGGGACCACAGTGGAGGGTTGTACTTTCATCAAGAGACCTCAAGAGTAAGTTGATTTAACTTCAAAATTCACAATATAAGTTCCCTTTAGAGGCTTTATTCAGTAATGAAAAGCTGATCCTCTACCTCTTCTGAAACTTTTAATTTTTTTTCCCTTCAAACTTCTAATTTAATTTCTTGAGGCTATAAAATCAGCTAGATTCCCTGAGGAAACAGCAACATTTTTATAGCTATATTCCCATGTGATAATGGCAACTATTACCAATTTTGGTCAAATGTAAAATTCTAGTGGAAACTAGTTCAGAAATCTGCCCCAAACTCAAGAAAAAACAATAATCTTGCATTAATACCTACTCTGAACAGACCTAATGGCTATATGTGCTTGTGCTTCTTGATTACTTGCTAAAGGAAGAACAAAAAATATGCACAGAGTAGGAAAATCATCTGTACAAGAGAGGGCAGCTAACAAAATAAGGATAAGATTGGACAATTAAAGCAGAAAAGAGACACCTCATTATCAAGCAGACTCAGTCAGATGTAGGGAAGGTGTCTGCATGTGGTGCTCCAGCCTCTATAAAGAGCTGAAAGAGTACGTTGGAAAAGACCTACTTTTCTAAGTTTTTCTTTGTGTCAGCTGTAAATTTCAGTTGTGATGTCCAAGTGAATATGTTTTCTCAGAGATAAAGTATTGCTCATGCCAAGAAAGTTGATGTGGAAGAAAAAGCTATGCAAGAAAAGAACAGCATGAAAATAGAAGATATTTTCTCCCAATAACGTTTTGATATGCCAACTTCTGCACGCCTGAAAACTCAACATTTTCACTGAAGATAAGTGACCTCTCCCCCGTGAGACTAATAAAACCACTGCTAAGCAGAACTCAACCATGGTTCTTCCCAGAAGCACTAACACAAAAGAAAACTTCTAAATAAAACCAAGTACAAAAACAATTAACCATTGCACAATACTTCTATTAGCATTGGTGCTCTGGGCAATGACTTGATTTCTTTGTCACCGAATGTGTCACCAATTCCAGATGCCCCTCTTGTATCAGATGAAAATACAAGGTCTCCAGGCCAATAGTATATAGTACATTTGACAAAGTTGTAGCACTTGAAACACATTCTTAATATTCTCTTACTGCTGTGGATGAGAAATTGCTTCCTAGATTCCTGGTGGGAGGCAAATTCTGAGATGGTGACAAGACAGACAACTCCCTAAGAAATAAATATCACCTTCAAAGACAAACTAATTCAGGGCCAACAAAGCAGCCTCTCTGCTTAAAACAATATAGCAGGAACAAAGGTAGAAGTGAAGACCCATAATTACTGCTAAGCAGTGACACAATCACCGACTAAATGCATAGAAGAGATATTACGCTGATCATGCCTGTTTAGCTTTTAGTGTATGCTGTGCCATATGTTTTCACTTAAGTTCAAAAAAACTGCAGCAACTCTCCTATCCTCACTGCACAGAGAGGATGCCAGATACTAGCTACTCTTCCTTATGAAAGCCTTTTACATTCTTTAAGCCACATGTACTAAGAAATTCTATTAATAGTGAGGTATTTCTCCAGTCTTGTTTGCTGCCCTTCTCCAAATAACTCTTTCCTTTTGCTTTAGCGACAGAGGTAAATTTGGGGAGGAGGCCCTCTGGGATTAATCATCTCACTAGCACTATAAACAACTTTTCCATTGCTGATTCATTGATGAATTTAACCCCGAAAGCAGTGCACTTGCTAGTGGATCTCTGCAACAATATGGACAGCATGCGTATATTCATACCTCTAAATTACACTGATTGAAGCACTACTAGAAAAGTGTACGAACACTAAAGAAGTAGTTTCAATTTCAATTAGAAAAAAACTCTCCATGTAACTTGTTTAAGAGCCTGAGAATGCTGCAGTCTCCTTGCTTTTCACTGAAAAAGCTGCAAGAGCAGGCTTGGTGGGTGCTGGGAAAGAATTCCTACAAGTAAATTAGATCCTCGTAAATGGTGAAACGTGGGAGGCACTCCAACGTCCCAGTTAATGCTGAAACAATAGCTTGGGACACAGGAGGGTGCTCAGCAGCCCAAGCTGTCCCCCACAGGACATCTCGACATTTGTAGCTTTTAGAGTTTCAGCTTCTTGTAACAGTTTGATCTTCTCAACAACTCTTGAAGTTAACTAATTTCATAGGGTTCCCGAATGATGTTCCTTGCTTTGGCTACATACACACTAATAAACAAATCAGCAGCAAGGCACGAGCCCACACTGTCCTACATGAGTCCATACTATTAAAGTGTTAGCACCGTCCGCGATGGTTTTCACCAGGGCCAACAAATATCCTCCTCTATAATTCTCACGCATTCATAAGGCCACAGGTTAATATAGGCCAATGACCTTTCTCAACAGGAAGCCTGGATATAGCCGCCTTCTTTAAGGGGGGGGCAGGGAGTTAACCTGTTTGAACAACGAGCTCAACTGCCTTAAGGACCAGAGGACAAACATTTTATTTATTAATAGAGATGGAGTCGTCATTTCCAAGCACTCACAGTGGCACATCCCATTTCTAGATTCTGTCAAGTCACATAGTAGGAGACAACAAGCTCAATGTGGCACTAGCAGTCTCATTTTTTAAAGTAAGTGCAGTCGAATATGATACTGGCCTGCTGTCAACATGGTCATTCTTCATCATTTAGGAAATCTTGAGTCAGTGCCATGGTTTTAGCTGGGATAGAGTTAATCCTGAAAGATAACCTCGTACATTCACAGCCAACTGCAGACGTCACTAGGTGAAATCTAGAGCCACTGTTACACAGAAGGCCAAACTAGATACTTGTAGTGAGGCTTTGTGGTGTCAAAACCTAATACACTCGCACCTCTTCAGAAATATGACGTATCTGTTACTTTCCCTATTCCCTGCACACAGAGAAAGCAAGCATTCCCAAAGGGCTACAGACATCTGCGATGAATGCAATGACACCTTCAGTCTGCTATGTCCAACACTCCTAACAGTTCTCAGCTCCTATTTTGTTCCAGGTCGCTGGGGATTGGGATCAATCCTTGGTCCAGATCTTTGGTGAACAGAGGCAGAGTCAACAAGTACCACACAATCTGAAACTCTCTGCCCATTTAAGAAAAAGGTACAACCGCTCCTCATAAACTCCTCTTCATCTGATATCTAGTACAGGACACTCAAAGACCGCTGTTCAAAGGAGTTTGCGCAAGACTTCCTACCACACGCCTCATCTCAGAAAGTCCTGTTCATAAAGCAGTGGGGTCACCACCTGCTTATTCCTGTGCTTCTTTCATTTAGCAGAAAGTAATCACTAAGGTGGTTAACTAACAATAGCTGCGGTTTTCAATCGGACGTAAGACGTGCTTTTTCCTACTGCTAAAGTCCATTTCAGAACCAGCACCTTTTGGGGGAAGTTTAAAAAGTTTCATATTCAGAACCATATTCACCTTGAGGGCTTCTATGTGCAAATGCTCTTGGAAGGAGCGGAGTGCTCTGGTCATAAAACCCCCTTGCATGGGCTAATGGCCAAATCACAAAACGAGGAATGGAAAAAAGGAGCGAGCATTCTTTACGAAGAAACACTGTTAAGCTTTCCGTGTTATACTGAGTACTTTTTAGCATCTGGAGATGGAAGAACTGTCTTTACAATCAGATTCTTTTTGAAGAAAATGAAGATCCCTGATGAACTGTGTCAAAATGATCAATGTACTCCCTTCTCCTTGATATGATCACCTTTAAAGAGTGGCAGTCCTGCCCTGAAAATTTCTGAGCCATGTCTACTCTTTTACATGTCATTTATACAGACGTGTTACCCCAAATTAGTGCAGCTCAGTAGACAGTGCTCCTCAAAAAGCTGCTTTCCCCTAAAGATTGCAGGACTTGTTCTTGCAATCTTGGAACTGTTCTTTCTTGGACCAGTAAACACCAAGTGATGGATGAAAAAGGACTTTTTTTTCCAGAGACAAAGCAAAGAAAAGAGCTAGAAGCCTGAAGAATAGAAAGACACTTTAACAAGAGAAAGCACAAACGGTGGATTAGCCTCCAAGCTGCTAAGAATCTCCTGATTTCATAACTTTAGTACTTTCAAGCTACCACAGATTAGTTTCTAGAAGTTTCTTGGAACATGCAGAATTACTGAAAGTGAACTCATCACGTAGCTAAATTTCACACCAAAAAAAGCCATTTTGCACTTGGACTAGATCACAGTGACTTGAAAATGCCGGGTGATATTCACTAAAGTTCTCAGAAAAATCTTCCCATTACCAACCCAGCTACAATCGGTGTCTGTAAACACCAACCTCCTTTCCCAGTGGGCTACACATCGGAAATCCCAGCCGATGGTGTCACAGGGCTTCCTAACACACAGAGCAAAACTCCTGCCCTGTTTCAACACAGGCACATCACTCTACACTTTCTCAGCCACCCTGACTGCTCATTTTCCCATGCACATCCCAGCTCTGATAGTCTTCATCTCTCACCAGCACGTGACTGAGCTCCATGCTGCCTGCCTAGGTCAGTTGTTTGGATATCACTAGATTGCCCTGACTCAAAGCCCTAATGAGGTGCTGATCCCCTCATCCAATCACTCAGCTGAGCCAGAACGCATCCCGTGGGACAGCCAGAAAAGACTGATGCAAGAATTCCAAGTGATGTGTAACATGAAAGGGCGCCATTCGCATCGCTAGGACTCACAGCTTGTCAGCACGGCCATTAGAAATCCTGGGCTACAGAGATTTACAATTCAACCCTCCCACACACAGAACTTGCTCCAGACTGAAACTTGGCACAAAATTCAGTCCCAGGAGGGCATTAAAAAAAATAACCCATTCAATGGCTTCCGTCCCATGGCTTCAGCTCACAGCCATTTAAATAATGGCAATTTCTCATTTCTCCTTTTAACTGAGGAAATCCAATATAAAACACCAGATTTACATAACATTGCAGTGGTGATACAAGCTGGCAACAAACCCAGGGAGAAGGCTGCCAGAGCTGTTCCGTCATCCCCTTTTGGTGAATTTCTCCATTTGGATTTAGTTTCACAGAATGATTTTTATTAGGTCTAGCTGACATCATGTGTAATCTGCAAACCCCACCTCCACGTCAGTCAGGCAGCTTGCCCTAGCTTTGTACACCTCGTGTGCCTGTTAGAAAGGGACATGCCCTCCTGTGGTCAATGCAGCTTTCCACTTGTGCTGCCACTGTTCTTTCTTTGCCACAGACTCTGCTGGCTGATTTAGAGGACAGTAATTAATTGCCTATTGAGCAGCAAAAGACTGACTGGACAAGGAATGGACATATACAAAACAAAGAAGGGAATTGATGCAAGACAAAAGATATTTGTCAGTAAAGCCTTTGATCAGAGATTGTTCAGACAACCACAACACCTGCTTCCACGCAGAGAAACAGACCAAAGCCTATTGTGGCTGCAGTCCTTTCTCGACCAGGTATTTCAATTCCTACAGGGGGCATCTGTAATCTGGATTTTGTCAGGGTAAAAAAAAAATATCTTGGAAGTTGATGCAATGCCAAACACATCTTAATAAATACATCGGATTTCAGGAAGTCTGCAGAAAGACTGCTACGAGCATAAGCCTTCTGCTCCACCAACACTCACCCAAAGAGGCCTTTGGTGGCACATGCAGCATAGCAAGTAGCTTGTGTCACCCACAAAATATACCATCTTCTGGGTGGGCTACTGGCTCCCATCTCATCACCACCAGCACCACTCTTGCTCTCCCATAGCACACCTGAGACGCAGCCCCTATTGCCATGCTCCAGGTGCAGGACAAGGCATATTACAAATCATCACTAAAGCATCTGACAGATTTTTTCCTACTCGTTATAGAAGTCCACAAGTAGCACAACTATAAAATGATTATACAACCAAATGTTTTGAAAAGAAAATGAAGATTTGTATCTGTGGTCAAGCCCAAGGCTCCTTAACTCAGAAAAGTCTTTCCTGTTCTTTAGACAATTACTGACTTAAAAGCACTTTAAATCAGCTTGGACTCTCTCTGCTGCTGTCAGCATGCTACAAGCTATGGCAGTCAATGCCAAAATGCTTCTCCCAGAACGTAGTGGTAGGTCTAAATTGCCATTGGTGCACTGACTCCCCCAATGTACTAAACCATCCTCGAGGTTCCAGCTGCGAAAACCCTTTTGGGTTTTAAGACCTACATGTACAATGCTTCTCTAGAAGAGGAGAAAAAAGCTGAACCCAAAGGACCACCTGAGCTTTCAATTCAGAAAAGCAAAATGGGGCAAGCATCTGCAGAACCACCTTCTTTTTCAATAGCTGTACAGTTTTCTCCTACCTTGTCCTTTAATTCCAAAAGGGGGTACAAAGTCCCTGATACGTGCCCATTTCCTGAAGGAATCATCCAAGAACATTGGTGCCGGCTTCGAGAACCTGAGAAAACCAAAATGAGAGAGAAATTAACTCCTGAACTAGGAAGGATAAATTTCTGTAGGGAGGTTGAGAGTATCCATACTTAAGTGCTGATTCTACATTCTCAGTGGCAATACAGTAATGTGGAAGATTTTACTTTTATCCAAATGTGGCTGCAGTGGAACAAATCTGTCAGACTCTGTGCCATGAGGACACCAAAAACACCCAAGTCATGTCATAAGCCTGGCAATCGCTGCCACTCAAGAATTTGGAACTTCCACACTATTGTTTGGCTATTAATTTAACTACAATAAGTTGTAAATTGCAACCAGAGTTTAGGCAGTTTTACTTCCAGCTTTGTAAGCACAAGTCAATTTATGTGCTGTCTACACAAGTGTGTGAGGAAGGGGTGCAGAGTTGCCTTCATATTGTTCATTACATATATGTGTTCTGCTCTGTGCAGGCGCGGATGGACTGGGCAAATGCATGTGGAGAGCAAGGCTGGGGTTACCTGCTCTGATGGCTGCTTCTACCTCACTCAAATGCACATACACAGCAGCTTTGGCAACACAAGTAAGAAAGGAAACAGTTCAGGAGATCCCGAAGCAAGACTCAGCTTACAGAGAATGGAAATTCAGTACAGATGTAGGTGTTTTCTTCTGCATTCATTAACATATAAATGATTCAAGAGAGGCCCTTGCCAAACCAAACAGTTGTGATCTGTCCAAAATCACTCACAAAAGAGAGAGCTAGTCCTTTTTAACCATGTCATTATGGGAACACATTATCCTAATTACACCCTCAACAGACAAATATGGCAGCTACTAAAAATGGTCTCTTCTAGAAACATTTAGTACAGTGGCCAGATAGAAGGGAACAATTAGCAAAATAAACTACAGAAATATCAACTTTCATATGGGGCCATTTCTGAGTGTATCAAGATAAAACACTATTAGAAATATGTTCATTCAATCATACCAAAACAGTAGCAGGGATGTTCTGAATCAAAATCAATTGCACTGTGCTACAGAAATGAAGGGAACGTACTGCATGTTCAGAGCCAGACGGTACATCTCCACTACAGCCATACTGCAAGTGCAATGTACATGTATCTGAAATAGATACAGCGTGGCTAACCTAGGTACCGGTAGTGGGATAGATGTAACGCACTGATTTAACACTCCCTTGAGGCTGTTTTGCACTCAGCATGCAACTCCATGCTACTGCAATCAGATAACTTTTGGACTTGAGCTACCTGATTTAAGATAAACTCATCTACACTACACTACACCACAGCCAGGTACGAGCAGCAATTTCAGACAGTGAGGAAAGGATGGAATGACTTCTGAATTATCAACTGCTCGAAGTATAGTCCTATCACAGATGCCCAGTAAATCAGAGGTTGCAGAAATCTCTGGGAAGGGGAAGAGAGAGACCAAGAGCATTTAACAAAATGAGAACAGAAGACTCCAACTCACCCATGCATACTGCTTCACAGCTGCTCATGCAGTCTTTAATAAGATCATCTATAACCATAAAAGCAGGATGCACAGATTACATGGCTGATCTAGAAGGAATGGAATGTTTTCCCAGAGCTGAGGGTATCAAAGGATCTAGGTAACTTTATCTGGGAAAAGGTGGGTAAGATGTGTTAGATATAGTAGAGCTTCTGAAGATTTTAAGTAAAAAACAAAAAACCCACAGGCCTATTAAAGAAAAAAAGGGAGGACAGGATAGAATAATACTCTGAAAATATCCTAAAAGCTTCAATAACCTGAAAAACTAGTTCAATGTTTTTTCAAGCATCTTGGTGCACTGAAATGTAAGTATTAGGTTACTGGTGGGTCTCCAAGGAGTTATTTCCACCTCCTTCCAACATCAATAGGAAGAATCTTCGCAGGATTCTTGTAGCATGTAAGAGCTTTTATAACCTGAATGGCTACAGCACAGATGTTCACAGCTCTTCCTTTACAGCTACCACTTGAACTAACAGCAGAAGTCAGGTCCCACAGAAGGTCCCCATTCTCCCCAGGCAACAGCTGCAGTGAAGGACGATGGCACTGCCATCACCAGAACCTTTGGGCTAGGTTTGTTAGGTCTCTGAGCTACTCTGGTTGCCACTGATATGCATCTTCTGCAGCATCCAAGTGTTTCCTGAAGATTGCATATATAAGCAGGTTTTATTCTCCTCTCAAGTGTCATGAGGATTCCCTACAAAAATGCTATGAAGTAGTGCAGTGTAAATAAAAAACTTAGCCAGTTCAGTTCGCCTATTCAAGAGCACTGCATAAAAAAGAAGGTACAGGCTGCAAGGTCAGGCCTAACTCAGAAGTTGGTATTACTTAGACATGCAATCAACTGGTCTCTTTGCAAGTCGTACACCAGGAAAAGACAGTTTACAGCAGTCTGACATCAAGTATTGAGTGTCTCTCCCTAACGCAGATTCCCCTTTACAAGGTGCCTGCTAAAGAACCAGGAGGAAGGTCAGATCCTCCTGGGACTCCCTGGGCCCCGAGGGGAGTCCCCAAAAGCAGCTGAAGCACTTGCAGGACTGATCTGATGCTCTTTGGTGTCCCTTCTGCATGTGATGCAGAACTGATGCCCAAGGAGAAGGGTGACTTGACCACTGGCCCTGTTATTTCATTTGCTACAAGTAAACTGCGGGATTTTGTTAGCAAAGGACACAATAGCCTTAGTCCACCTACTACTATTTGGTAATATTTAACAATATTGTACACAAAGCCAGGGAAAATTACTTTGAATTCATACTTTTGCTTCATTTAAAGAGGGTGGAGGAACAGTTTCAGGGGAAATACTATATTCATATGGGGGGAAAAAGAGTAAATTAAAGGATATTTAGCTCCTATAAATCTTGAAGGTAACTCCATTTTGGAAATATTAAGAAATCATGAATGCTGTAAGCTCATGATCTATGACAAGTGCTTTGCCACCTCAATAAATCAGAGCAAGCCAGAACCGATGTCCAGCAGTGACAGGGAAACGCTGTGTGCCAGACCTCTCCAGGAGCATGGCTGTTCTGTCTCGGCTCTGAAGCACATCTGGCATATTCTAGGACCCTTCAGGAAATATCAGGATATGCCTCAAACAGGCCACGGGAATGCTCTCTGCAGAGCACCTAAAATACATTCCAAGGAATGCATGGGAGTTTGTCAAACAGAAAAAGTATATGTTTCTGAACTACGTTAAGCTTTGTATCTCCTGAGCAGTTTGCATATGGGATGCTGCATTTTACCCGAGTCACCTGCTGCTGCTACCTAAAGGCAGGTGAGTTTCACCAACAATCACTGATCCAGAACTGAAATAGGCTTGTGCTTTATGCGCAAACAGCACATAAAGCGACAGTTTTGACTTTTTCAAATTTGATTTTTAACCACTTCCTATCTACCCCATCCCAAATTCCAGATCAGACATAATGTAACCTTGTAGCACACAACAGCCATGAAAAGGTGAGAAATATGGGTGTTTGTGGCACACACTTAAGACCCACACGATTTGAGAGAAATGCCAAGCATCTAATATCACTAGTTTGAATGACACACCCTGATAAAACAACAAATGTCATCTAAATAGATGAAATCTGTATTCAGTGATCTTAAAGGTCTTTTCTGACCTAAATGATTCTCTGAAATGCTGGATATGTAATTACGAGGTACAGTCGAAATCTCTCCCAGCTCTCAAGTTTGCATTCCTTATACAAAGACATTAGTAAAATCTCTTAACACTATTTGTCACTGCACACAGCAAAAGGAAGTATACTGCCAGGAAACTATTCTTAAACACAAACCTATATACACAAGAAAGTGTGATATATAATTGTGCCTAGGGGGATTACATATTATGTGACAAAAGATTACATTTCAAGTTATTTTCTCCCTGACAAGTGAGAAGATTTGTGACCCCAAAACATTTCTATCAGCTAGCCTGCCAGAAGCTCCCCAGCCAAGGTTTCTGACCATTTCCGTTCCGTCCTCGACATACAGAGTCATCCACAACCACTCATCTTTGATGTGTGCTGAGGTATTCAATATCACCAGTACTAACTTCCCAAAGTATCACACAAATCCTAGTCCAGCACTACCTCTACCAAAGTAGCTATTGAACAATTTCAGAAGTTTAATCTTGACGAGAATCTGCTCCCTACTCCTACCTGCTGTTTTCAAGGCAATTAATACATAATTGTGTAGAAGGGAATAAGCTAGACCAGACAAAATGTAAAATAAACAAACTGATTGATAGTCTTTGGCTATAACAAGGAGGGAGGAAGACAAAGCAACGTCTCTGAAAGAGTAGAGGAGAAGATGGCAACACATTTCTAGAAATCACAACACTAAGGAAAGGCAGATTGGCAGCCACTAAGCTCCACTGGGGGCTTACTGAGAAGATATTTCATTCCTTCCTTTCCCCCCACCCCTGCCACTCCTCCTTTAAGCCACCCTGCCCTTATGTTTCTTGTTTAGTTAGGGAAAAATCAGCAGCTAAGAAAAACTGGAAACTGAATGAAAAAAACCAGCTGGTGCTAGAACTTCATTTTATACATAGCCCGCACATTGCATTTATAGAAGGGCTTGAACAATTTTTTTTTTAACACACAAAAGAATTACTTATTTCTTCTGGCATAACTTCTACCCTCTCTTTTTGTTTGCTTATGCTCAAAAGCATCAACGGTTAGACAGAAGGCAAAAAAATCTACTGATTTTATTAATAAAATGGCCAAAATACAAACTGAAGTACTCTAGCAATGAATAATTAGCTCTGATAGAGGCATTTATAAAAGTATGGAGAGAAAAAAATCTAAACTAACCTTTTCCTTTTTCCCTAGTGAGACCTAGATGTATGTTCTCTCCCTTGCCTCCCTTCTCTGGGGAGTAGCATGGTGTGATAGCACAGGGAATGAGGAGGCTTGTGATGTCCTGATTTCACATGTCTTATTGACATTAATCCTCTGTCAAAAATCCAAGCAGCTCAAAGATTCCTCAAGCAGCTGAAAAATTTAAGAAACCGCATTAATAAGGATTAACCCCATCCTACAACCAACATACTACTTTTCCTAAACCAGCAATAAAGGCGGGGGGGGGGGGGGGGGAAGACAGCTGCAAGAAGAAAACCTTTAACAGTAGAGATCAGGCCAACAATTAAGTTGATCTTAACAAACTGCAGAAATGGTCTAAGATAAAATCAGACAATACAGTAAAGGCAACTTTGTACTGAAGATGAGCCACACTGGGTCAGTGCACTAACCACTGCCATTTGAGACCCTGAGTTGTTCTTTTAGAAGAGACAGTGAGCCAGTGATCCCTATCCATCTTCTCCCTATGCTATTCGTGCCTACAGACCCTGAGTGTACCTACAGTTGTCCCTTTCAGGCTGAAGAGTCCTCAACTACTTGGCCATTGTCTACACAGATGCCACTAAAATATGCAGTGGTCCAACACTGCTTTGCTTCATTCTGTGCCCTTTCCTAATAATCCTACCATTTGTGTTTTGTCCATTACTGAGCTGGTGTAATCACTTGTTCCTTTGCAGCTCTGCAAGAAGGACCATGAGGTGTAAACCGTGGTCCTCCCTTCTGACAGGAAGGGGCAGTAAATGCCACAGCCACTCCAAAAAATGCTTTTATGGAATAAACAAAAGAAAAGGAATGGGCAGGTGAAGTCCACTGAACAAGAAACCCTCTATCCACCTGCAGGCCATGTAGCAGGAATCTCAGTTATCCCAGCCTCCTCCCCTGGGAATGGTTGCTCTGTACCTTTGAGGCGCTCTGGAGCATCATCAGCCTTCTCGCCCTCTTTGCTCTCCATCACCTAGTAGGTTGTTTGAATTAATCAGTGCAGCCATTTCCCGTTGCCTGCTCACTACTCTATTTAGAGCTGGACCAGCTGCTCAAACACATCTTAGAAGGCCTCCATACTCTACACTATGGTTCATACACACAACATGGTCATACTATTGCAGAAAAGATAAACATCCTATCATGACTGAAAAATGTAAGCTTTGCAGGTGTCAACCTTGTTAAGTACTCTATTCAGGATCAGAAAGCATCAGCTCAAGGACCATGCCCAGTTCTGAGCCTCATGCAAAAAAACATGAACAAACTGGAAACAGACCATAGGACAGCTGTGAAAAAGATCTAAGGTCTAGAAAACATGATCTCTGAGGAAAGCTAGAAAGAAGCGAATGTGTTTAGCCTAGAGAAGAGAAAATTGAAATAGGACATGATAAGCTGTCAAATATTATGAGGCTGCTGCAAAAGAAAAAGGTAATACTCCGTATCCCTGGTAAATCGAAGTAGTAGCCCTGGGCTTAAAATGCAGTGAATAAAACAAACATTAGAAAAAGGTTTCTTATGCTTGGGATTATTACACGTTGAAATCTATTGCCTGGACATGGATTACAGAACCTGCACTGACTACATTAGTTTCTGATCTTATTGTGTGACTTTTAAGAACAAGTTTGCATCTATTAAGCGTGGGTTAGCCATAGCTGTGGCTACTTTTAAGAAAGAAAATTCAATAGATGATCTTTTGAAGCTTTGCACAGGTCTATTTCTTTTAAAACCATTTTCACACTGGGCCAATGTTGCTAGGAGGTGACCAAATACCCAGGCTACAGTCTGCTGCAGTTGGGAATCAAGAGCTACCCCTCAGACTCCTTGGGATTCTGAAGTACTTACCTTCATATATGGTAATCAAATTTCAATACAAACACAACTGTAGATAAGCAGCACACAGATTTTGCATGCCTGTTGTCTGCCAAGACCGCTTTCTGTTTGTACCCTGTACCTTTGTGATAAACAGGAAGACACGTGAAGTTTAACCTTTCTGTGGTCATTAATATCTTGTGTTTACGCACCACCAAGGCAAAAAATCAGACACTGATTTAATATTAGCTCAGTCCCTCCTGCTAACTATGTTCTGACATGCATGAGGTCTAACAAAGCACCCTGAACAGCTTATGTAGAGTGCCTCTATATAATGCAAATAATCCTTATGGGGACTGAAACATTTTGAGAGAAACTGTAAATACTAAACCCAAAAAGAAATCAGTTTGCCTGCTCTAACCAAATCCTCAGACTTTCCTACTGATTTGTCCGAATGCTTCAGACAAAACACACACATGCACACACAAAAATAACAAGAAGCTTGGTTTAACATTTGGCTTCCTGGGTTGGGGGTGGGGGTGTGGGGGCGAGAGTGAAAAAAAAGAAAGCTATAAAATTCAGACAAGGCAGAAACTTTGTTCTGACCTGCCTCGTGGTGCAGCACATAAGACAACATGCAAAATTTGTCATTGTTCACCGAGCCCTCTAACACCAAAACACAATTATGCAAGGTTGAAAAACTGACTTCTAGGCAGCGTAGAAAGATGTTAGTTTAAAAACCATCCTCCTAACATAATTTCAATATCATAGTTTATTTTTCATGTGTTATTGTCAAAGATGCAAGATTGAATTACAGCTAGTATTTCCTACCAAAAGCCAGGTGGGGTGTTCAAGGCCTCTGAGGGAGCACTGAGCCAAACAGATGAGATTTCATGGTATTTGGAAACATGAGGAAGGTAAGCAAAAGCAGACTGTAATTACTGCCTGAGTTTTCAAAGCCTTCTGTGCAAATAAAAAATGAGATGAGGAGGGAAGGAAAAAGGGTCCAGTTCTTCCCCCTAGCAGAAACAGTCAACGCACATGGAAGATGCCAGCCAGCAACTCTGCCAGTTGGCCAAAGGTTAGCACAATTATGCTCCTGCTCACATTCCACCAGGACAGGAAGGAGATTGCTGTTTCTAATGAAAAAAGAATAGAACAGCAGTCATCTAGGCATCTAGGTGAATTGCTGCTGCACAGCACTGCCCTCCCAAAAGGCAGGGAATCAGATTTTTCTGGTGAATATCTAACATACATTCCAGAAGACTGCAGATGATGGGCACAGCTTCCATCACTGACCTGTTGTCTTCCATCATAGACACCAATTAACCGGTCTGTCAAAATGCAGTGACTGAACTTTACTTTTATAAAGCCATCTTACTGTTCTCTTGATTCTACTTGCAGAGAAAAATTAATCCACAGCTGTGCCATTGCCAGCAATCCTCCCCATCCACTGCTCATTCCTGCCACCAGCAGCATGTTTGACTGTCCTGAGCTGCCAGCCCTCTTACGCCAGAGCACATCAAATCGCGCTTCACTGTTTCAGAAGCTTCTTATCTTGCTTCCTCCTACCACATTATTTAATGTATATATGTAGAGGTTATCCTACTGTATCAGAGCAATTTTTGTATTTGAAAACATTGAAGGGAATAGTGAAATCTTTACTAGACTTCATAACAATTAATAATGCCACCTCAGAAGGAGCCTTACTTAATTCTTCCATCTAGAACAAAGAACACATACAGGTTTTGTGCACGCATATCAAGAAAGCTGAAGAGAAATTGGTACATATGTAGAGAATAGGACAAAGGTGAAAAGCCTTCAACCATCAGCTGAGCCAAAATGCACACATTGCTCAGCACAGCCAAGCACAAGCACGGAACAGGTGTGACTGCTCTGTCTACGTACAGCACAGGGGATGCAGCACGGAAGGACAAGAGGTAATGAAGCTAACAGACAAGTAGGCACAAAAGACAAATGAGTATGACCTGATCATGATACAGCCAGCTGAAGATGAAAATCAGGTCGCTAACATTTAAAACAAGTGAGCTCCAAAACGGCCTTGTGACGGCAGCTGAGGAAGACAGCAAAGTGCAAAAAAAATGACTTGAGGTGAAGCTTGGTCAGTTTATGAAGGTGGTTGTATGATCTGGCATCTGCATAGGCAGGGGATTGGACTTGGTAATTCATTTTGTTCCTGAATGCCTGATGTCCCTTCACCTCTGGCATGTTGCTCTTATCCAGGTCAAAAAATCTGCTTGGAGCAAAAATTTCTTGCATAAGTCTTGCTATAGTGAGGACGCTAGCAGAAGAAATGTCAATGTTTCATGCATCGTTACTGAAACAGATGGATTGTTCTGAAAGAGAATAGTAGTCTTAATTTTTTCAAGACTCATATCCTTCCAGAATGATCAACGCCATTTCAGAACCTAGACAAAAATTCCTTTTAAGATAATATGGAAATTATTAATCTGCTGCAAAGTACACACCACAGCATTAACAGAGGTATTGACAGCTCTTCTGATTTTCTTACACAGAGTCCAATACACTGAGAAGTTCTATGGGACCCAGTTCCTCATATCACACTCCTGGGAGAATCTCGGCTTTCATGTTAAAGAAACCCAAAACAAAGAAAAACTATTTTCCTAGCCTTATAGTTAGAAATGAGACCTCAGTAACTAATAAAGGCTCAGAAACCTGAGGAAAAAGAAAATAAACCATTATTTTCAAACTGCATGCATTTTCTGTCCCGACTCATTATTACTGAATATTTGTAGGTTACAATGCTCTTGAGTGCAACTCCCAACAGTGACTTTAAGGTGTTCCAGAGAAAGCCACCCCAATGAAAATGCAGGCAAAGGACAAGCCTGCTTTCAGACACAAACAGGAAATGAAAGAAAACAATAAAAGCGAGGGGGGGAAAAGTCTGTAGAAGCTATTGCATCAATACCTGCCTACAGCGCACAAGACAGGCAGATAATTAAATGCAAAGAAAAACAGACATGAAGTAAATTGTTCAGCTTCTTTGTATACTATATAAATTCAGGCTCAAAGACAATGATACAGGTAGCCCATTGTTATGTTTCTCAGAATTTTTTTGTCAGTTATTTTCAGAAGATTTTTTTTTAAGTCACCACAGTCTGGGTTTGACAAAAAACTGGCATAGCAATGACAATATCAAATCAGGTCTATAGTTTCATTGAGAAAACAGGAAGATACAAACTAGTTACAAGAACAAATATTGCAGCGAAAACAAGAAGGGACTGAAAGCATGGGAGATGCTGGGCAAGCAGAGTTCTCCCTTAACATTTTGATATTGGACAAGGCTTTTTGGTTGGAGTCCACGTCACAGTTTGCACCATTCAGAAGGTGGACATCCAAACAAACAAAAAAATCAGTGAGGGTGGAAATATTCTCCATTGCACAAATTCCTAATGCCTAAACAATTTACCTTGGCATGCTCCTTCTTGTAGGAAGTTGTTCAAGAAACAGTGTGTGATTTTTCAAGCTTGCCTAGTAGCCCAAGCAGTGTAATTCATCTAACCAGAGAATAAGCTTTTTTTCCTTGTATTAAGTGAAACAGGATAATATAGCTTTAGGTATAAGATAGCTTTAGGTATAGGATAATATACCTCCCAGGGACAGCCACCTGATGTGCATTTGTACAATGTATTAAAAAAAAATCACTAATATCAGAACAACATCACTTACTAAGAACCAGTTACAGATAGATTACAAAGCTGCTATTAATGAGATTCATATCAATCCCAATGGGAAAAAATCCAGATGTGTTTCTGTTACTCTGCTGCACAACAGACTTCACATTGTAGTGCAGGACAAACTCAGGGCAGCCAGTTGTTACTATTTAAGGTTCAGACAGAGGCTTTCTCTTCCTTTAACCAGATGCAAAAACCTCCAAGGATTTTTGCATTTCACAGAGTCTGACTGGGAACCTAGGCAAAAAAAAAAAAAAAGGCCAAAACATGCATCCCAAGTGGAAAGAGTGTTTTCAGAGGGGGCTTTAACCCCCAGATGCCTGTTGTAGCAGGTTCCTCTGTAATAAGAGAATGATCAATACGGAAGACCTGGACCCTGTGCCCAGCTTCACGTAATTCTCTGTCTCCTCTGTCACCTTATTAATTCCAGCCCTTAGCTTAAGAGTTATCTGTAAAGTAACATGCATTAAAATCTTTCAGATAAAAACAGTGCTGTTTAATATAAGCATCTCTCCTTTGGTCCCATGATTTTAAAAATAAACAAGTATTTTAACAAAACAAGGGTAAGGCACTGAGCTTGTAAAACCTCTTTCTGGGTACTGCTTCCAGAGATAAGGGACAGAGACAGGACACTGAAGAAAGTTCCCATGTAAGAGGCCACCCAACAAAACTGAAAGGATTTACTGACTCAAGGAGCAAGCGGGCGGGTGCAGCAGAAAAAACTGCAACTAGTAGACAGCACAGACAGCTATATTGTTTCTTCATCATCCCACACAGAAAGTGTCTGTCTTGAGTTAGAGATTAAATAGGGAAGAAGAGTCTGGAGGTGTCACCTGATTGCTCTGACAAAGAAAAGAACCGTGAACCATGCTGACCTCTCCTGTCCTACCTGCAACACAGGTGCAAAGAACAAGACCTATCCTTCCAGCCAGCACACTTACTGGCGTCCTCGGACCAGGGTCCTGTGCTCTGTTGTGTCGCCAAGTTGAAGTTCAACATGCATCTGGCAACAGACTGTGCAGCAACAATGGCACCTATGACAGTAGCTTCAAAGGATTCTGCTCCAAGGCTTGATGGATACCTGAAGCACAAGGTTTCTTCTTAAAAGCCTGCTCTCCAAAATGCTATAAGATCTTCTAGAGGAACTGATATACCCCCTGATTCACTAATCAAAGCAGAGAGACCGTCCCAATTATTCTTACTGTAGCACCTGAAGAATGGTACAACAGTCCTCCTCATTCCAGGAACGGAGCTTTTCAATGAGACAGTTCATTTCAACAAGTTCCCACAAGAAAAGCCAGCAGAAAAAAAAAGGATGCTGCTGGTTTATACATTTGAGTTTTATGTAAGTCACTGAAATAAATACTAAATATTATTAGCTACTAAAGGAAATTATTATGGTGAAGATGACGGGATAAAAAACCCACACAAGTATGCCTTTGCTTTCAGCATCTTTGATAAAGAAAGCACTTTTCCTACAGCTGTGGGAAAGAAAATAAGACATAACCATGGAAGTTAAAGTTACACGTCCTTTGGCTGTTACCAAAGGGAGCTATAGCACATGGACAAAGTGCAGTCTCAGCAATCCCAAGTTCCAAACCAAAGAAATGCTGCAGGCATATTCATCATCGGCATTTGTATTCACTCCTGAATATTACAAAGAGCAGTGAATATTGCTGATCCACTACTTTTGCCCCAGTAGTAACGTGTAATTGTGTGAACTGTGTTCAGTCTTTGTAGAAAGCATCAATAAGTTCACTCCTATCATTGATACTCTCCCACTGACCCCCTCAGGCGACCCAATATTAGGTAGTTTCAGCATGCAACACCGCTAGTTGACACAGAAATCCTGCCACACCTGGGAGTCTTCCATACCCTTAGTGAGTGGGTAGAACAGAGAGTGACCTTGTAACCCAGCATCTCCACAGATCCATCAGAGAGCCACAAAAGTAGTAACTCACTCTCCGCCTCAGCCTGGAATTCAGTCTATTCACTCTAATTTCTTAGCATCATCCGGTTTGGTTTATTTTGTCATTCTTTTGTTTGCCCACCTATGTTTGCCTATCCACTTAGATGGCCTACACAACCATTACAGTATTCAAGCGCTCCACAAACAATTACTTAAAATTTACATCTGTCATAAAGACAACGTTCATGTTTTCATTCCACTTCTTGAAAGTTTTAAAACCGATTCCATTAAGGTATTAAACTTTTCACTCCAGACATTTTGGAAGTAGACATGCTCAGTGTGACAGTGCAAGAAATGTCTCCATTACAATGACAAATTGCAGACATTTTGTTCTTGTTTAATCTTACTTTTAACAAAACAATCACCTTGGTAAGAAAAACTGGGAAAAGTCATGAAAGCTTACAGCCTAAAAAGTGAAAGCTTTGGAATGCACTGGCAAAAGAAAACAAAGACCGTAATAAAAATAATGAGTAATCTTAATCACCAGCTTTTTCTAATATCTTATCGTCTTAAGTGCTTCTACCCTCCAATAAATCAACAAATATTTAGTCACTTCTTTGAACTTACTGAAGTACTATAGAAGAAATAACAAGTTACAAGAAAGCTATGGTTCAAGCTACCAAATAAAGGTTCTTAATAATTTATTATTCAAAGCTGTAATAAAATCCCACAAAACATTTTTACTCCCCTTCCAAATTTTTCCCAAATAGTAATTTTTCTAAAAACAATTTCCCCATATTAGCTTAGAGTTCTTTAAAAAAAAGTTAAAGCCTACAACCCCATCTAATTCAGGATACTCTTAAATTTCCCTGTCTAAACAGGATTGTTGAAGGACTACTTTAGCCGAGTATCCCTTGATCTCAATGACAAGAAAAGCAGCACATTTTCATTAGCCAGAAAAATAGCAATGCTGTTGGCCGAAAGGAGAGCTTCCTACAAGTATTTATAGGTGCTCTTTGGGCAATTGTTCAAACAGACTCCAGACAGCCATAGAGTGAGAAAACATTACAATATCATACCACATTACTCTCTCTGCCTTTGTAGCGCTCACGCTCAGCCCTCCTGAATTGTACCTTTCCTTTCCGTTGGACATTTTGCTTTTCCTGAGTTGTAGACTAAGTGTACTTGGCAGTGAAGTTCACAAGGAACACAATTATAAAACCTGCAGATTCTCACGTCAGTGCTGTGTAAACATTACTGTCTAAAATTAATGACTGAAGAAAAGATTTTCAGAGGCGATCAGCACTTTGTTGAATTCAACAGAAACTGCATAATAACCTGTCTTCTGAATAAATCAGGTCACTCATGTTACCATATTTATCTTCTAGAAATTACTCCTGAATCTTGCCAGTGCACATTTTTCTACCGCACCAGCCTGATACATGCTGTGCAGCAATAGTTTTAATTTTAGTATCTTGGCCAGTCATGAAATGAATCCAATTAACAGCCCTTCTGGTGATACCAAGCTTTAGAGGCAACAAAACAGGTCCACTCCCATCAACTTTTATCAGCTAACCTTTGAAAAATGGCGTCTCTAGTTATAGAGATTAGTACCTCCCATACTGAGAATAAAAATTAGGAGTAAAAATACAAAAGCAGCTCTAGTAGAAGTAATAGGCTGATGTGCAGCAGTATCAACAAATTGCTTCCAAACCTGCCCATGGCCAGCACAGCTTCAGAGAATCTGTAACAGTTAACATGAGCTTTCATTCCATGACTACTTTTGATACCAAGAGTGCGCTTAAAGCTACAAAGCACAAACTCTGCAAATTGAACAAACTTTGCCTGCTTTGCTTACTGTTATCACCCACTGAAAGCTATCATGGGCATTTCTTGAATTGCATGTGAGAAGCCTGGGCTCTGAGGGCAGCGACCTCAAGGCTCTGAGCTGTGCAAGCATTAACCATCAACAGTAACCCCAGAACAGAGGCACAGGGATCAGAGATATGTGCTTTCTTAGTAATTTCAGTTACTGCATCAGAATTGATTGTCTCCCAGAGAGAAAGAAAAAAGTGTTGCTTGATTTTTAGCTTGGGATTGTTTTTAAGGAATTCATTGGCTTGCTCACCCAGCAGTAAAGAAAATCCTAAGGATGCGAGTGAGACTGTGCTGGGTCAGGTCAGAGTTCAAAGTCTCTTTTCCAAAAATGGCAATAAATGGATGTCGAAGGCAAAGCAAGAACAGGGCAAAGAGATAAAATATCTCCTCCCTAACATTTACACAGCTTTCAAACATTTTCAGCTGAGTGGATTTCCTGAGCTTGATGTGGTTTGTCTAATCAGCAACCCCCCTTTCCCTCCCAGCAATGGATCTCTCCTCCAAATGTTTGTCTAGACTCCCCTGGAATTCATACAGACATTTTGCAGCCGTCGGATGCTTTGGCAAGGAGTTGCCCAGGTATACGGCCTGATGCATTAAGAACTGAATCTTTGACTGATGCATGGAAGTAGAAACACATCATGCAGAGAGACTGTATCAGTGTTTTTTCCCTTCTTCCTTTCTTCCCTGGAGTAAAAGCCAAGGGAGAGTTCAGCGCAACTTGGCCAGAAGACCCACCACAGAAGATCAGATCTCCCTCTGTTCTCTTGCTTCCTTCCCCTCAGACACTAACAGGGACATATGTTTCTATCTCTTTTGTTACACATCCAGCTGCCTCCACAATCACATCACCTCCTACCTCTCTAATCCCCCTTTGACCTCAAGGTCTTCACTTATTCTGCCTTTGGGATTTGATGTTACCAAGCTTCAAGAAGTTTTGTTTCATGCAGCTCTCATCTGGGAAACATACTCTATCTCCGCGCAGCAGGAGCCTTTGAAATCCATTTCTTATGCTCCTTATGTGTTCCTTAGACTGTAACTCCCAAAGCCCTCAATTGGCTTCCCTGGCTTCCCTCAAGCCACTTGCCCTCACCTACCATGTGAGCAACTACCCCTTTTTGGCCTGGCAGACCTCTTAGTAACTTTGAAGACTGGGGGGTACTGCAGGCAGTAGTCCATCTTCCACCACATAAGGAATCCAGCCTCCTCCTGTGTTCACACAGGACAGCCTTCCCTAAGATGTTTGGTAGCTGTAGATGGCTGGGAAGCTTCAGATTTATTGCATATGATTGAAAAATATCTCTCTGCACAATGTAGTTCCCGACAGGAGCACCAGAAATGACATATCTGCAAAGAACTGATGGGCCATACACGTACAACAAGCCCCAGCTGCTTTCTGGGAAATGGTGCACAGGCACAGAAACCATGGCACGCTCAGGAAGTGGTCTGTACTTCCAGCCAGTGAAGAACATGAAGTCACTACATCCACAGACTGCACTGAACAAGAAGCAGCGGTTACAGCAGCTCTCAACTGCTTCAAAGAGATCCTCTCTTGCTCCTCTGAGCTGGCCAGTGTCCTTCAGCAGCTGCACACAAGGACTAAAAGACTAAAACTCTAGTTTTCAAAAAGACATATTTCATAAGGAGATGAGGTCTGTCCAGACACGAGTGACAAACAGCCACATTACTCCTCTTTACCCACTAGCTAGCATGGGAATAAAGCTCAGACACAGGAAAACTGCCTCTGTAGCAATGTCCTGCAGCTGTCAAAGAGTTGGCATGTGAACAAGTCAGGCCCAGGAAAAAGAGTAGTGCTACTGCAACTCCAGCCAACTGAGCAATTTCAGAGTCTCAACATGACAGCACAAAAGTAGGTGACCATAGAGAAACTCTCCCAATTCCACTTTCTGTACAGCCTTTCCTTGGACATTCACGTCTCTATTGACCTGCAGGAAACAGAGTGATGTGTATGCTATGATCCAGCAATACTGACTTAAGACCCAGTCTTGTGTGGGAAGTATTGATGAATTACCTCTGGTAGACACTGAAATCACTCAAGCAATTACTTGAGATTAGATTAGCTAGTAGGTTTGGAAAAATGCTATGAATAAGATGTGTGCAGCCGCACATGTTTTTACTCAATTACATGACAGTAGGAAATGTATTACTTCAAGCACCAAGGCTATACCAAATCAGATAAGCAGTCCCACCTAAAACAAAACCAGCAACATACTTCCAACAAAAGTAAAATAACTTTGCACTAAGCCACAGCAGGATAAATGGACCAGATATACAGTTTCTTCCCAACCCCGATCAGCTTCAAAATCAATGCCTTGAAAAGCAGGAATACACATTCTTTCTTTTTGAAAAACCTACTGTTACCATAGTCATTTTATCATGTGTATTAGTACACGATGATGGATTTCTTATCCAAATCCTGTCTCAGTAAAGTCTATAAGGTTAGACAGTTTGAAATATGATCTATTTCCATTTAATTGAGAGCCAAGAAGGGTTAATATTAATGCAATTTACTACTTTTCTGTCATTCACTAAATTGCACACACCTATTGTATTTTCTCTGCAAACTAAACACATTGTATTTTTGATCATGCAGAACCCATCCTTCCTAGAAAGACAGGCTGTGATTTTATTTTGGAGTAGATCGTAAAGCAGGTCTGAAGTAGATGTGCAGACACACAGGCTCTCTCTACCACTACCTCTTCTTAGCAAGAAGTAAAAAAGGAAGAGCAGGAGACCAAGGCCTGAGCAATATGGGCCTCCTCCTAGAGGAATCCTGATAGAGCTGGGTGTGAAAGAGCTTCTGAAAGACCTGTGAAGTAATGCTGCAGTGGAAAAGAGAGGAGAGAAATAGGTAAGAAGAAAACAGTATTTTGAGAAGAACTGTCTTGACGGTAGTAAAGGCTGTTGGCTGGAACGACCTAAAGACTACCAGTTTTAAGCAACCACCCATCACACTGCTTCTTCCACCACCTCCTGTACAGTCACATCACATCAGATCATCTCCAGGAGCTGCCTGAAATGCTGCCTACACACCATAATCCCTGTGGATCTGATGATATTCACCAAACTACTACTGCATCAAGGCAGTTCCTGCTGTACCACCCCTCAGCGGCACTGAACGTCATGCCAGAATTTGCACTTCCAGGTAAGGAAAAGGCAAAACAAGCTTAGGAGACAGGGAATAAAAGCCACAGCTGGGAAAAGTGAATAGTATTGGAAAAGTACAGTGGGGAAAATGTGCTCATGGTGTTAAGGCGTATGGGATTAGGATGCTGGTCTGCGCAGGTCAGGGTATACAGCAGGCGAGAACACAGAGTTGCCAGAGTAGGGTATAGTGACAAGGGAAGCTGGACACTAGTTTGTGATTTGAAGAACTAAGAAGATACAACAAGGGATGTGGTAAATACAAGATTACACAGACCACAGGACAGGGTCTCTGGTGACTGGGACTACAGAATTTACTTTTTTAAGCCGTATTTCAGAAATGCACCTCTAAATTCTGATTGGAGCCCACCTGAGAAAACCTGCAGCTTAGCCGTGAAGAAGTCAAAGACTGCCTACAAAGAAACCACCAGAGCCCTCTGTCTAGAAGTTTCCAGGAGCCTTCAAAAGGCATAGACTGTACTGCAAGCAGCCTAGGATGGAACTGGAAGAGAGAAGCTCGAGGACATGAAGGGAGTGTTATCCTTAAGTATAGAGATGAAGGGAAGAGGGCAATCGCTACTGCAATGGGATAAAAGACAAGTATTCTCTAAGGTAGAGTGGTAAACGCTTCAGATCTCAAAGTATTGCAAGGGAGCAGGCAAGAAGCAGAAGGCCAGAAATTTCAGGAAAAGAACTAACAAGGAATGAGAAAAAATGTAGAAGAGGAAAAGAAAGCAAGTTAGGGGATGAGAAGGCAAAAACATTGTGTTAAATATTGTCATTCTCTCTCATTTGGAGCAGGGAGCAGCAAGACTATGGGCAACAAATACTGAAGAGAGCTTGAGGGCAGCTCTCTCACAAAACAGCATTTATCTCTGTAGCCATGACAGGTAGTTAGAGCAGTTTCACTCGGAAGAGTACTAAACCAAAGGAAGGGAGAATCCATTTGTAACAGACTGGTCAAACTGGTCCCAGATTTCTGGCAGGGTAAGAACATCAGTACACTGGGGGCGAGCCAGGGTAGACCTGGTGGAAGACAAGATAGGCAAAGGAATAAGGAACAAGTAAAAAAGAGGACAGGGAGAACAAAACCACCCGTCAACAGAGAAAAATAAGTGGATATAAGGTAATGAGTTGTCGTAAGAGATGCAACAGGTCACAGAAAAAAAAAGGGCAATGAATTGTGAGATTTGAGCCACTACATATATAGCAAAACTTCAAATAGGTTCACGCTACATGATTTTCAGTTATAGGAGTCATGATGGTCTGTGTCATACCATGGTCATCCAAATGTTTAGAAGTCTATTTTTAACATTCCTTTTAAAGAGTTTTCCTGGTAAGCAAGTTTATTGTGTTGTGGTCTCTCAAGTCCCTTTGCAAGTTTAGGTAATATATTTGCTCTGTTCCTTCCTGTAGCTGAAAGTCTGATTTTAATGAGAGATTACACATTTTGACTAGCAGCTCAATCATTACATTCTTAAGCCACTTTAAAATTCCTAGATGTATACAGTCTGGGACAGGTGATTTAGCGCTCATTAGTTAGCAGTGAGAGAGACCAGAAACACTGCGTCAGAGAGATTTTACTGTTGTTGGTTTCTAAGCATACAGGGCTTGAAAGCAAAAAGATAGGAGGGCAGGTTTATAAAGCCACAACACGGAGGAGAGCTAAGGCTTGAATCAGATACAGTCTATCCTCTACCTCCTTTCTATCTGTACAAATGAAAACAAAACACCTCTATTTAAACTAACTCTCAAAAAATACTTCCTGCTACTATGGGCAGAAGCATGAAGAAGAAAAAGCCCTCCAACTAGTTTTAGTGATAGCTTCTGTGGTACTCTTCCTCTTGATCAGTGGGGTTCTTTCTGAATGATCAGCAAGGGTGTAATTAAGGAAACTGTAGGAAGAAAGATAACTGAAAGATGAATGAGGCCTTTATTCAAAGTATCTCTGAGAAGGAGCAAAGACTGTAAGACAAGCAGAGGGTTCCAGTAGACAACTTGAACATGAGCCAGCGTTGCACCCTCGCAGCAGAGGTGGCCAACAGCATCCTGGGCTGCACGAAGCAGAGGGCTGCCAGCGGGGCAAGGGAGGGGATCCTTCCCCTTAGCTCAGCACTGGGGAGGCACTGCTGGAGGGCTGGATCCAGTGCTGGGCTCCCCACTACAGGAGAGACATGTTGGAGCAAGTCCAACAAGCTAAAATGGTTAAGGGATTGGAGCATCTGCTGTATGAGAGGCTGAAAGAGTTGGGATTGTTTAGCCTTGAGCAAAGAAGGCTCAGGGGGGTCTTATCAGTGTGCATAACTATATGATAGGGACAGGCAAGAAGTCAGAGACTCTTTGCAGTGGTGCCCAACGTACAGGGCAATAGGAAAAAACTGAAACACAAGAAATTCCATTCAAAATAAGGAAAATAACTTTTACTGCAAGGGTGGTCAAACACATGAACAGGTTGCCCAGAGGTTATGGAGTCTCCATCTGTGGAGATATTCAAGCCCAGCTGAACATAGCCCTGAGCAACCTGTGCCAGGTGGCCCTGCTTTGAGCAGAAGGGTTGGACAAGATCATCTCCAGAGGTCCCTGCCCACTGCACCTAGTCAGTCATTCTGTGATCCTTCTCACCTCTCACCATGGAGTAAGGAACATGAAAGTTGCGAGAGCTCAATTCCTATCCAGGTCAAATCTCAGAAACAAGAGTCTGCAAAAACTCAGTTTTACACAAATGTTGTAATTCTTGCTGACCTCAGTCTAATCAAGTAATAAGATTACAAAATGGAAAAAAGGCATTTAATTTGATCAATACCAGTAGCTATTCCACTGACCTAATGCTTGGCCAGAGAGAGCTTGTGAAAATTGGATTAATGCTTTTGAATACAGGATGTCACCTTCTGGAAATCACAGCTTAAATGTGCCATTCAACAAAACCGGAAATCTGTAGCTTTTATGTCATCCCGTTGCTAATGGGCACATTTACCTGGCATAAAACACACAAGGATAATTTGACCAATTGAGGCATGTGTGGAAGTGTAAACCCCTAGACTCTTACTCTGAGTGGAGGGTTTCCATACAAATTTGATGTGTCCTGCAGAATAGATATAAGGAAAGCAATGAAATACTCCTTTCAGTTGATGCTGAAGAGAAGTTAGAGAAGATAACCAACCAAAACAGGGAAGCCTCAGTATTTGCAGTTTAGTCAAAGGCCTCCTAACTATGCAAGTGCCCGATGTTTACCCACACCATTTAACACCTTTGCAGTTTAAGTGAAGAGGTAGGACTGATAAATAACTTCGTATAGAACTCTGTGACACAACCGAGAGCGGTGTCAGGAGACTCAGGACTATCATACAGCCAGCAGTGCTGCTGCAGGCAAGGACAAAAGGACAGTGACAGAGCAGATAATAAAAGAGCAAGAAAGCCCAGCACATCCTGCAAGTGTGCACATTATGGCATTGCTGCAAAATGTTGTTTTGTAAAGGAAACTGCAAATAAGAGTGACAATTACTCCTCCCTAATGCTTTGATTTTTTTTGAAGCTACTCTTCAGCACAGTCCTCTGACAAACTACATAAACCGTGCAACTTTTAAACTAATATAAATTTATAAACTTATACAACTGTTAAGTGTAAATAGGGAAGCTGTTCCACTTTTGTCCTCAAGTCAAGTTAATAATTCAGCAACCTGTCAATTCCTCTATTAGTCGTAGCTCCCAATAGTCTTAAGAAACACAGCGATTAGCAGAGAGGTCAGAAATTTGTAAATGATGCTGCTCAGACATGTGATCTAGTTTCGTAATTTGTGCCCATGAACCATCTTGGCCAGCACAAAGCAGGATGCTTCCTGAATCCAAACACACCATGGGAGCAATAGGGGCTTCAGTTTATCTAATCTGAGGTTTCATTTCTACATCATTTCAGCATCAAGTCAGCTGATCTGACAAAAGGTATTAATCAAGAGACTGGAGAAAAGAACTAGCAGTCAGTACTTGGGTTACACTGGCAGCTAGATGGCAGGTTTTATTCTCCAGAAGTACTGGAGTACTAAAGTCCAAAAAGGTCTTAGAGGCCAGAAAGTGGGTAGCTCACTGAAGACTGTTACACTCCCAGGCAGAATCCTTCTGACGATGCCAAGGTTCCTGACAATACAGACAACGTTTCAGTGATTTAGCAAAGGCTGTCAAACCCATGAACCACTGCTGCTTCTGTAATTCAGAGGGCATCCAGAGATTTGCCCCTCCTGATTCTCAGCAGCCATCCTAGAACAGGCCCTGTTATCTTCCGGAAGCACCTCAGTCTGGTTAGCCCTTACTTCATTATCTTTCCCTATCTGAATGAAGGAGGAAGAAAAGCTGAAGTTAGTCCTTTGCCTGCTTGTGAAGTGGGCACCAAGTCTGTTACATTTATTCCTAAGCCATCTATAACTTTCTCGGACTATTTTCTCTTGAATAGTCCTGTGACATGACTGACTCAGAAATTATTCTAAGATAAGTTTTATCAGAACAGGTCAACCATTACACTGTTACATCATTTGAAGGGATGGGCACCATGAAGAATGCCTTTCCATCACCATGTGAAATTTTGTGCTTTAGTAACTTTCAGTGATCAAGGTCAACATTTTCAAAATAGAAAACTGAACTCTGGGTATCCTAAGTCAATTCAAGTAAAGTAAGTAAAAAAATCTTTGGCCTAGATTTCAGCGGTACTGATTACATTCAGCTCTTACAGCTCTGTAGCATATGTAGCTAAAAAAATCAGACTTTAAGGTACATAAGACATGGATATAGACAAAACTTTGGAAATGTTGGTTTAAAGTCAAAGATTTGAAACTGATCACAAAATAAACCAGAGTCAGCTTGTAAAAATATTTCCTATGCATTTTTTCTTTGTACATTTATGCCACAGCAGTATAAAGCATCATGCACACAGCAAAGAATTAGTTACGGCTTCACTGGGAACATTCTTCTCTCTCTTTTTAAATAAATTTTAAATTTTAAAAACTAACATTAATATTATATTACAGTGGGGGATCCATGCCCACAAATGTCCCCTTTTGTCCATAATGGATGCGCTTTCAATAAGAGCCTTAGACACTGCAGAAATATCACCAGAAGTACGAACGGACTATTAAGTGTCTGCTATGAAATACACTGATTGCTTCCACATAGCTGTGCTAACGCTTATTTTCATACATAATTCCTAGTGCTTTCTAGAGTGTGGTACCTCAGCTAGCTCCCTTCCTCCTATAACTACTTTTTACAGCACTTGCAGGAGATGTGCTCCATTAGAAAGAACTGAAAAGAAATCTACACTTTTCTGTGGCACAGGTTCCAGCAGGCAGAGCTCTTACGCTTGTACTTGAATTACTCTAGCTTCCCCTTCAGTCTTCCAGATACCAAACTGCAGACATAAGTACTGGGCTTAATTTAACTAGCACCTCACTGTAGGCAAAGTAAGACAGTAAATTCAGAGTTGCATCAGTTAAACTCAGTACAAACAAGCACTGCAGAAAACACTGACAAACCACACTAAATTAGCACCTTACAAGGATTCCCATTATTTGTCTTTTCATTTTCTGCCTGGTTCTAAACTAGAGGACTAAAACACTATGCTTAACTGACACAGGTGAGAAGAAAACCTCTTCTCTTTCCCTATGGCCAAATGCTTTGCCAGTTGTCTGCAATTGAAATACAACAAAGAACTACTCTTCCCTCCTCATCAGCATAATTTGGAGCACCTGTAAACAAGATTTGTAAGAAGAAATAGCAAAGGAAGCAAAGGATTCAATGTTTAGAAATTTCCCATGGGCCTGATCCTTAGCATTATAGCCTCTATTAGTACCATGGTGACTTTACAATGATTTCTATCATTGTTGTGCATTTCTGTTATTTGTTAATAAAATGTAGTTTTACTCTTCTGCAATGCACAGAGTTGTCCTTCAGGATGGTCACAAAGCATTAGATAGACTCCACCTCCCTCCAGTTAATGAACACAACTGAGAAATACAACATAAAAACCAATGGATGCTCTAACCTACCTTGAGGTCAGAGACCTTACGGCACATCCACATTATGTGACAGGACAGTGTGCAAGGATCTCAAGCTACTGCCGAGACAGCCTGGCACACGCACAGCAGTACGCCATGCTGAGGTAAGAGCTTGGTCCCAAAAGCCATGTCAGAGAGAATAAAGCTACCCATGAAGCCTATGAGCTCTGGCACAAGAGTCACAGGTGAGCTCCACTTCCTCCTTCCAAAGGCAGGTTCATCTCCACCATTTCATGCCTAGTGTATGCACTATATAACATGCTGCTCAAGCTTACCACATTCAAGCTTGCAGGGTAGTTTGTGGCAACATCTGGCAGACAAAGAGTATGCAATTCAAATACAGTTTCCTCTCCTTCTGCCAGACAGATGAGCTCTATTCTGCCTCATCTTATTTTTCTCCCTAGTCTCAGGTACCCAGATACAAGGATTAAATAATTCTATTGTACAGCAAAATATCATCTAATAATTCATCTTTGCAATTAAATCCACTATAGGCTTGCAAACAGTTTTTATGAGCTGTCAGAATGTTCCCAGATTTGCTTGGAAAGACAAAGATTTTACATGTAACTCAGCTAACAATTAAGTGGTTGTCAGTAACTGTCCACAGAGTCCTGCAGAGGCCAATAAGGCTGAATTTAAGAGAGTAGAAATGAGTTAGTGAAGGGAGGCAGATCTTGTCACTGAAAGTATGATAAACGAGGAGGATGAACTTCACAGCAGTTTTACAAGAGACTAAAAGGAACAATACAAGTGTAAACAAGAGGAGAAAGCGGCACATTACAGTAATAGTACTAAAAAGAGAAAGTCCCAGCTCAGGGCTCAGCTATGTGAAGAGGAGGCAGCTTGATGGTTTTTTTAGATCAGTTTTGGAGCAGAATCCCATGGGTTATGCCTCTACATGGATATACTATTTGGGTTACATTTAGCAATCGGGTCTTGTTATTTAGCAACACAGATGCAGGACTTGCTGATTCATACAAGCCAACCCAGAACACAAAGTGTTTGGGTTCTCTTTTCCTGTTAAAGTCTTTGTTATTTACTGCCTGCAAGATTGCACTGAAGTTCCAGCCAAAACGCCTTTCTGCTGCTTCCAATGTACATTCCAAACAAAAAACATGGCACCACATCAGATGTTAAAGTAAGATCATTATCATCCAGCTGCCAAAGAGTTCCTACAGGTTCAGAGGCAGACAGTAACAGGAATCATCAGCAGTGGTTCACCAGAATGAGCTGACAAGTGTTTTCACACTTGTAATATCACACTATAGTATCACAACATAGCGGAAAGACATGGTGGCCTGCAGGACAAATAGAATATTTTACCATGGAAGGAAAAGGATAGATAAGGCAGTGGCTCATAATCCCGGGGCTACCCAGAGAGGACAGAACGCAGAACAGGCAGAAGGACTCAGCATGAAAAGGGCAGAATAATCTTTTGCCAGCAGAATAATCCAGTAGCCTCCAAGAATGTTACTCACAACTTAACCATGGCAGCACCTAAGGACCAAAGCTGAGGTCTTATTGTGCTATGCAATATAAACCACTGACCAGCCCATGCAGACATGTCTGTCATTCATTTAGACAGATAAGGGAAAAGCAACACAAACCTCACAAGCAGAGGGAACTGCACAATGGGAGTAGTTATTTTAGCTCCAGAATCTGAGAAACAGGTTTAGGTCAGAATGACATAACACAGTACCAAGAAAGGCAATACTACAAGAATCATTTTAATGAAATACTGTAATTTAAGAAAACCTGGGAAGTTCTAAGGCAGCTATAGGCCATAAAGCCAGGAAAGCCTTATAATACAGATATAAATGAGCCAGTTCAGTAATTTGGTAAATTTAAGGAAGTTCAGACTTAAAAGCTGAAAAGAATTCTACAATCCAACCACCTTCAAGATTTGTTTGAATTTCTTGTATCTATTTAGCTGCTGCAGCTCTTTAAACTTTCCTAAACCCAAGGTGACCTTTAAAAAAAAAAAAACGCAACCTGAAAAATTTGCCAGCACGTACAAACATATTCTAAAACATGCTGTCCGGAACAAACAGTCTTCAGAACAGGGCACTAAATAGTCTCTATAATAAACCATGAGCAATTAGTCGGCTGGGAAACAATTTAGCTCATTTCATTTCAGGAGACTGAAGGTGGCTGTCATGCTCCAGGGGTGATGTGAACTGTGGGGTCTTTTCCTGAGCGATCCTTCCTGGAAGCCCATGAGTTTGTACTCACCAGAGGGAATTGAGAGAATTTCCAGGGCTTGGGAGGCAAAGCTTTGCACCAGCCCACTACAAATCACCGAAATACTCCCTCCCGAGCCCTCGTGCTAGGCCCTCAAAATGCCCAGAGCGCCAGAACCCTCTGGTTTACCAGCACACGCACTCTTAGTCTTATCTGCTGCCTCGAGTCTGCCCATTCCATCCCATTCCTTGCTTCCTGAAACTAGATCATTTGTAAAGTGAAAATTGATCACACTTGATATAAAGTCGGATTTTTAGATGCAAAGGTAGGAATATAGAAGGCGCACGCAAATGAACAGAATACGTAGCTCTAATCTACACCTCACTACATAATCCTCTCCTGTCTCTTTTCACCACCACTCCTCTAAAATGCCTGTACTCAGATTTAAACATGACAGCCACATACCCAGAATTCAGTTACTTCACCTTCTAACACACTTAGTCCTGCTATCTTCATCTTCTAGGGAGGTCAAGACTGGAAGTGACTGTCAGCTTTTTTAGGCCTTCTTACATTGTTTTCAACCTAAGTTTTGGGTAGGCACATGCTATCTAGAACAAGTTGTTCCAAAATGGCATAGCTGGAGATACAAAACTCCCCAAAAAGCTGAGAAGAGACACCTGCCTCAGGTTCTCATCTGTACCATTACTGTGCTTTGGGAAGTCTACAGCTGAGCTCAGCTAGGAGGCAGTACAACTAGCATGTATGCACACTAAACACACTTCCTGAGACAGGATTTATGAAGTGCTGTAGAAGACTTAAAAATGCTGTGAACAGCAAAGGTTACTATTTTATTTATAAAAGAAGTAAACAGAGATGTAGCCCAAGAGGGGTAAAGGAGGGCCATGTCCTGCACAATCTGTGTGCTCCATCCACACGGAAAGGCAGATGGAACCAAGAGAAGAACTCTGAGGACAAACAGGGGAGAGGGAGGGAAATTATTATCTTACATGAGAAAGAAACCAGCCCAGGGCTGTGGCATGGAGCAAACCCTGGAAGGTGGAAACAGGGAACAAGCGTCTTCTTCCCTAGGTCTGGTGTGAAAAAGCAGCGTTCTGGAGTCAGAGTATTGTAGAGTTGACACTTGGCTTCCACCGTCCAGACAAGCCTCCAAAAATCTTCTAGCAGCTGATGAAATGAAGAGATCAATGCCAGGTATATTCAGAAGTTTACATGTGGTTAATTTTATGCTTTTGTTCTGCAGCTATTTCAAAGCTACCAGTCAAAAATTTAAACTGTGATCTGCTAGAGATTTTTTTTTTTTCAATTTTGTTTAGCATTCTGACAAGTAGAAGGTGCACTGTAAAGTACAAAAAGAACTCCAAACCTAAATAAAATACAGCAGGCAAACCCTCTCAACACCTGCAAACTGGGACAAATTTGGAAACCTCCACTCTTGCACGTCTAATTCTTTAGATGGGCTGACATGCCAGGCCTTAGGCATTACGGAAAAAAACTCAGTAGCAGCTGAAAGTCAATGCCATGCTAAAACAAATAACTTACAGAATCAAGAGATTCCCACAACTCTAGAAAGACTTTAAGTGCCCTGGTATTTAACACTGATTTTCTCCCTTAATTTTTTACCCCTTTACAGCTGCAGAGTAGTCATTGTAAACAAGCTTTTGAGGGCTTTTCCTAGGCCAGATGTCTTGGATACCTACAGGTCTTCTCAGCAGATCTTGACATTGATGGCTGCTTCACACTTTCCAGATATGGGCAACTCTGATCATTACTCAGTCATATCAACTGCAGGCAACAATGCCTTGTGCACTTCTGGACAGGCCAGACAGCTTTGTTAAATAACATAAGATCTAGTAATCAATAATTTTGTTTCAAGGATCCTTTTCCTCTTCTATTTCCCCTCATGCTTCTCACCTCTCCTCTGCACTTTACTGGGGTTCTTGCATCTTCAGAGAGTACAGTTTCTTTAGATTAGCTAAAGACAGGATTATCTCAGAATAAACTGACCTCCTAGAATCACTTTATTTGAATTACTGGATCTCCTGTTTATCATAAAACGACATTCAAATATTTTGAGATCTTAACTGAATAAAGACAGTTCTGTCAGTAAAAATATTTACAGTAGCCTCACTAATTGAGACTGATTTCAGCTTCCTGAATCTCATTATGGTAAACTGGGCACTGCTGCGAAAGGCAAACAAATAGGAGATGAATGAAAACAAACATGTAGAAACACAAACAACTGCTTAGAGCGACATTAATCACTACAAAAAAAAAATCTTTCAAAAACATCTCTGACTGGCATCTGTCAAAACATCTCAGCAGTTCATCATCACACAGCCGCTGTTCAGATGGAGACAGAATGTGCAACAGCCAGCACTGCAAATCTCACACAGCTCTGAATTTCTAAGTGAATAGTTCTGCATCTTAGAGCATTCCAGATATGGCTTGTTTCACAGCGTTTCTCTCCTCTTCCTCCTGGAGATGCCCTGGAACCATCACTGTTCCCTCCTCCTCAAAGAGTGCAATGTCTGGCAGCTAATCACGCAGAATGAAGTGCTGCTTACCCTGTGTTTTCTGTCCAACAAGCCACAAGAGATGGTAAAACACTGGAAATCTAGTCCTATTAATATGAAGAGAAAACAAAAACCAAACACCTAAACTATTATCCCTATTTCTTCTCATTTCCTGTCTGGACATCATTTAGGAGTTGCACAGTTATGGCAAAAAATAAAGCAGTACCAAAGAACCTGCTTCTCAGAGGAGACAGAGATGATCAGCGCTTCAAATCTGCCCCCCACACCTCCATGAGGAGTAGATGCCAGCCATGGGAGGAGTAAAGAAGAACAGTTCTTTCTTTCCTCTTAGAAAATATGACACTACTTCTTTCCTGCTAAAATACCTTCCTTACTGAGCACAGGTGGAAAATTTTTCTGGTTGAGAGGGGCAGATGATCTGCCAGGACACCATGGCAAAGCAAAGCCAACTACTTCTTTAGACACGTCTGCTCAGCCAAGTTTCTTTACCCTTGACAGATGAGGAAACCCCTATATGAAATGAGCAGTCACAGAGCAGAAGTAAACAAGCCTAGCATTTATAAACTATTTGGTATCCTGTTGTTCCATAAATAGTTATTATTACCCAGGAGATCAGATCTGTCCAGGGGAGGAAAAATGCCTGGTACATGTGCTGACTGAAAGCCCCAACAAGGAAAAAAGAGAAAGTTTGTGGTTTTCTTATTTTAGTTTTCTTTGCTGAAACCAGGACCTGTAAGCACACTCCTTCAAATTCAAGATACACTTTCTCAACCATTCCAAGAGCAGCAGGAACAAGCCCACCAAAGATGAACTGAGTGCTGGCCTGTTAAAGAACCTTGGGACTATCATCCTCCTCTGCAGATGCCTAAATTCCACAGACGCTGTTTAAGAAACAAATCAAAAGCAAAAAGAGCTAGCCACCACCAGCTCTAAGGAGTTGCCTGTTTTGCCACAGCTTGCATTAAGATTGCCTGGAGCTGGATACCATAGCTTTATATACCTACCCATCCATCAGGTTACACATTTACAAACAAATTCTTAAAATATAAACAAAACTTGCAGAGCAGATATATGCTGTACTGCATTTCCCTAATTCACTGCCTGGTGAAGCATCTGGTGTGGCTTTGAACAGCCCTGAAACCATTCCAAAGTTGGTCCTTTTTTTCCAAGATGGAGCTGGAGACCCTCCCACCACAACAGCTGCTGTCCTACGAACTTGCTTGTGCTACAGCTTCAGGGTCAGCAGTGCCCACACAGCCCACGACAGCACATGGCAGACCCCAACGCTGGCTGCATGGTCAGGGAAAGCCATTCTGTCCCAGCTTTCCCATGCCTTTCCTTTTCAGGTTATTTAACACTATTCCACCCTTCCTGAAGCATTCATAGGAACTGTTTACATTTGGAATAGCTCATCCACAGGCAAGTCTTCTGCCTCAGTGTAAACCTTCTGCGATTAAACACTGCCCACCCCCCAAAAAACAACAAAAAAAAACCCCCACACCCCACAACAACAACTACTCCAAAAATGAACACCTCAGGTGGCTAATACAGCATCACCTTCTATTAAAGGCAGCAGAGACTCCGTAACAGATGCAGGCCCAAAGTAAAAGCAGATGCACACACACCTTTTTATTTAGGAGGGCAATAGTAAAGCATTGTGGTTTTGTGCACAGGCATATTTATATATTCTTCTGGTTTCAGGGTCTCTGAGACCCCACAGAAGGTCACAGATATTTTAATCTGTTTCATTCCTAGATAACTTAAGTTCTCAGAAATCTCTTTATCACACTGACATCACTTTCAGCAGTGCAATTCTACATCTATTCCTAGGTATGCCCTAGTGTAAACATGAACCTAGGCTGGCACAGCTGATACAGATTAGAAACATGCTAAAATTGGTGTGACACAACTATCAATTTAGAAAGGGGAAACCACAGAAACCTCTAAAATATGTTTTTATCTCTTTTTTCCAAGAACAGTACAAGACATTATTTGAAATGTACACAATTCTGAAGCTTATTTATCAGTTGTTTAAGCTTGGAAGAACAACAAATTAGCATGGCAGATGGAATGATTTTCAGGAAAATCAATGAAACACTTCTCTTAAGAGAGCTGGACAGAGTTTTTCTGGTTTACAAGCTGGACACTGGAGTAAGCTAGAGCCCTGACTCACACACAGAAAGTTCCTGTGCAAGTAAATCAATGACTCAAAGTGCTTCAGGAGAGAAAGAGATGTGATCATCCTTAAAGGTATGGCACATTACACAAGAAGAAAAAATAACTTTTTTTTTTTTTTTAGAAATTTAGCAAAGTAGAAGCAGAATTAAAAATAATGGTGAGTAATATTAGCAAAATATGTCACCCCATTGCAGTCAGCTTCACTGCAGTATGTGGAAATGCACTTGCCTTGGTTTCCACCATTACAGGTGATTTGAGTTGGCTTGAACCAGTGAGCAAGAGTCCCTTGGGAAAGTACAGGAACTTCACCAAGCTACTGTGATCCCTGACACTATTACAACATTTAGAGTATTGCTTCTACAGTGTTTAGCAATTAATTTATGGATTTTATTTTGCTGCATGGTTAGCCCATAATTCTAGTAAAAGGTACCAAGAAAATAATTGCCAAAGGAGCTCACATTGTTCACACTGCAGTGAACAGTCAGAGCTTCTACAATATTATCTGAGCAACGTTCTCAAGTGACTTTTCACATTGCTACAAAGAGAATTTTTAATCTTTCCAGTTTTTACCTTCATTTGCCTAATGTAGAGTTGGAGGGTTCCCCAGACTGTTTCTAATTTGGCCTAATAATCTTGCATAAATTATCAGACTTGCTTTTCATCCATATTCTTAGTCAATGTACATTGGGCTCGGTGACAGCATTTGCATGCACTGACACTCCTGAAATGCTTCAATAATAGAACAAAGTGTGACAGTAAGAGAGGAGGAGGAAAAGGTAGAGGAGGAAAATAAATTGACTTGAAATCTACTCAGAAAGAACTGTTATCCACTTCTGAACACAGCTCGGGAAACTCCGAGGGAAGCTGCACGCTTTTCTACAGCGAGAGGAAATCTGGTGACAGACAGAGCCTCAGAGATACCAGGGAACTTCTTGGGGCAATGGTAGGCCGGACCAATAAAGGTGAACCTTCAGAGTGTCAGAGTTTTAATACAAAGAGAGATACCCAAACACACTTTCTTTGGGGGATTTGAAGAAAAGGTGAGACATGTATATCAAAACCACAGTGCTATTACATACACGGCTTAACTTTCATGCTCACTGATATTTTCATTCACTCAAATGCATTCAGATCCCCCAAAAAAATCTTTGCTGCAAAATTTTCCCTGCAATTTAAAAGTTCGTATTGGTATAACTTTAGAGCAGATGGGCCACAGCAACAGAGCCCAACACATCCACAGTAAAATATGCTTATTTGGTGGGACAGATTAAGTTTATTGTTTCTATCACAATCATCATGCTTATACAAATACAGTTATTTGTACATCTGCAAAGCTGTCCCTCTTTTTTTTTTGTTAAAGTTTGCAATTTAGAAATAACTGGAGTATTCTGGAAAAAAAATACAAAACAAAAAACCCTGTCCTGTTCCCACTCTGGCATAAGATGCAGTGTACTCATACTGAAGTGAGAGCGCATATGCTCTGCACCTTTTTTGAAGCCAGAACGGCACACACTCAGTAAGGTCCATGTGCCCATATTCCAGCTTTCATCTAACAGTCTCACTTAATTCAGAAGTCATGAAAAGGAATCCAAAGACAAACTTTTTAGGTGCAAAGCCTGCACATCACATGGATTCACATACTTCCTCTTTCCCCCCCCCAACTCTTGGCAGCATGAAAATTTCAGCTCCAAAAACGTGTCTCTGACTTAGAATCTGCTGTCGTGATCAGCACATGGGAATTGCATGTACTACCTTTGCACATTTCTTTAAAGGTTAAAAGGTCAACATGGGATAGAGTGAACAACCTGCATGAACTGAAGGTGAAACCAGATCCCTACCTCCTGAGCAACAGCTCCCCATACCTCCTTCCTGGTGCCCAGGATGGCTTACAGAGTTTTTGCTGTCCCATCACCTTCGCTCGTCATTCCCAAGCTGCACCCTTGGCAGGGTTTGTATAATGATTTGTTAATTCCATGAAGTGGATCAGTGAACGGATCTGCATTAAAACTAATCTTGCACAAAACGAGTAGATTGATGGGGGAGGGAAAACTCATGTTCAGACATAAGGATTATTTTACTTACCCAGTTTATTGCACTGTCCTCAGGCACTTATGCTAGCTTAGGTAATGGAGCAGCACACGTGGCAGCCTGAACTCCTGAAGTTGACAGCGCCATGTACAAAAGGGGATGCAGACACAGAACCTAAGCCTTTTTTTTTTTTAATCTACTCTTACATTACACCACATCTATTTCAACCTGACTGCAGCAGCATGCACATTTTCAGAGGCTGCCAGAAGTGATGAGCTGTTGCCATTGAAGTCTGTTTTGAAGTACGAGCTCCAGCTGGTTAATCAGTGCCACGAATTGAAGAGCTAGCAGTCAAGTTCTGTGTACACTGTTTCATCTGCTCATCCCTGGAATTATGTTCCTGATGATTGCTCTCTACAAAAAAGTGAACGCAGGGAATCTGTCTTGGAGGAATTAATTATTCGATCACACTTTAAATGGAGCTTGGGTTACCACCACTTCGGTACCAGAGGTTTACAACACTCTGAACATGAGTTATCAGATGTTGCCTCTTAATCCCAGCTTCCTCCTGCAGACAAGGCAGGTGGGAGGGACTGAAGCAGTCAGGGTGTTGTGGAGGGCAATCCAATTGCCCCAGTTATAAATAGCAGTAACAGCTCAGGCAACAATCCTAGTTTGAATATTAAAAGCAAATGTCTCCTAAACAGACTGTGCTGTATGTTCACGAAAGCACAGCCAGCTGTGACAAAATATTTTGAGAGATAACATTTTTCACATTTAGACAGAAGTATGAGAGGTTTAAGTCTCCCAAATGAGAACATGGTAATAAAAACAAACATAGGAATTATCAAAGGAACATACAATGGGACCTGTTGTATACTCTGATCAATTCTGTCATTCAAAATTGACATTAATATATATTTTTAAAAACCATCCTCTTTATAAGTGCCTTCAAATATATATAATACCCAACACCTAACTGCACAGGTGAAAAAGTGAGAAAATCTTCGCTCCAGAACCAAAATATAAGGGAGAAAAAGGCACTACTTCATAAAAATCACAAAGAAAGAAAGGTAGAGCAGTGCAAAACGCCTCCTTTGCCAGCAGCGGCAGCGGGTCAGCAGCTGACCGTATTGGCAGATGTATTACCTGAAAAGCTATGGAGCTCTCGGTGGGGAGGCACTGCTCAGACACTAGGAGTGATCTGAGGAGCCTTACAGTGTACATGTTTTGGCTCGCACATTTGTTTAGCCTGGGTTTTACAAAACACAGAGTAAGGAGGTGACAGGAGGTGAACATGAGCAGCAACATGCTCCAATGCCCCAGGCACGAGCCACGCACTGAACATCTTGAAGCAATGGGAAACATCGACTGCTTAACCAACCAGGGCACCACCAATTCCTCTTTCATCCCTCCTTTCCCCTCCTGTGAGTCCTGAACTCCTTTAGCCAGAGTTAACCAAGGAACTGAGGGATACTAATGATGTTCAGCACTGCCCAGGAGAAAATACACCTGCACCGACTTGTTCCTGCAAATTCAAAGCTCAATAATGCAACAAGTATTTCCTTTGTCTTTGCTGTGGGTACAGGTAGAAAAAGCAAGATACAGGATCTGAGGGGAATTGTGAAAGACTCCTGGTCACTGCTCTGGCACCTCCAAACACCCTTTTGGGCACCAGCACATACAAATTTCCTTACGAGCTGCGATTCCAGTGGTTACTGGGACACCAAATATAACTGAGCTGTGAAACAACCCCTGCCACGATCGCACACTATTCCTGAATGTGCCAGAACAGCCTTAAGAAAGGGACAGGGGTTTGAGTACTCCCTGTTCCTAGAAGAGTAATCTCATTTTGAAGGAAGGTGGAAAGTCTTTCTCACAGCAGTGTCTGGGACACAGGGACCCCAACTTCAGCAGGAGCCTCTAGAAGTGTCCACTCTTTCCTTGGACATGAGTGGCTTTGACAGTTCAAGTTAACAAAATGAACCACTACAGTGTATTTCAAAATGAGATGTCCATTATACATATCGTTAGAAGACAAAAAAAATACAGTGTATATATACAATTTTACATGTCTTAAAAAATTAAGAGATAGTACCCCCTGCACCTGAACAGACCACAAAATACGCAGCAGATGGATCACGCTACAGTCAGGGAACAGTTTCAAATTCCCATAGCAATCCTCAGTGCAAACTAATTATCCAGCCTATTTCTTCAGTGAGCTCCCACGAACCACGTGAAGCTGCCATGTTTTGGCTTCCTCTGCTTTCCTCAAATAGTTAATCACAAAGGAAGCAGCCGTCACCTGTGCTGACAGTCTCTAAGCACTGAGCTCAGGCCCTGTCACTTCAGCACAAGCCCATGCTATGTACAGCAGTAATTCATGAGGCACTGAGACAGCCAAACACGAATAAATTAAGTTCTGAGTAGAGGGTTAAGAATTCTCTTTTAAAATATTTTTTTCTGAATGTCTAAGTAAGAGAGCAGGAGAGTGCAGAATGGAAAGATGCTCTCGGGTGCTTAGTGTAAGAGGCACAGCTTCCCGGAAGGGGATATGGAAATGAGTGGGGAAGTATTTGGGATGAGGGGACCACATATCGAAAATATCTCAATCCCTATTGAAGCCCTTGCTAAAGCTCCACTTCCACCTGAAGCCCCCATCTCCCATTCCCATGCAAGAATGCTTTTCTTCTGAAGTATAAGGGCTGCAAAAACTATACCTGCAAGACCACAATGGCAAAAAAAATTTTGCCAAGCTCCAGTATCAAGGAGAAAGGAGTCTACCCTGGGGACTCTAGAAAAAGGCCTTCTGGAGCTCTCCTAACTATACACAACTGGCCTGTGGAAGGGAAGAAATGCACAGGAGTCTATGAACTGCAATATCAAGGGGGAACTAAACATCAGAAAAACACAGAAGAATGGCTCGAGAAAAAGCCACTGAAATTCCTATGTCTGGCATAAATCTGTGCCATGTATTCTTCACTGATATGAAAGCTTTAAAAATGTTGACCTTTAATTACAAAGGAAAAATTCAGCATGAAAATATAAATGCAGGGGAGTCTATAGGACAGCTGGTTTTCCTCAGAATGGAGAGTGGGGTGTTATATTGAAAAATAACATTTTAAAAAGTTAAGGAAGTGACAACTGCTGATCAGTAGAAAGTTTGCACCAGAAAACTCAAACCAAACTGATTTTGTTTCTGAACTGACCCAACAAAGAAGCCTGTGATCCATATATATAAGACTCTTAGCACCAGTTCACTAGAATGAGATGTTTATGGTCATCAGCCTCACCTCCATCCCCAGAAAGGTGACGGAGCAGTTCATCCTGGAGGTCATCTCCAGGCATGTAGAGGACAAGAAGGTTATCAGAAACAGTCAACATGGATTCACCAAGGGAAGATCATGCCTGACCAACCTGACAGCCTTCTATGATGGCGTGACTGGCTGGGCTGATGAAGGGAGAGCAGTGGATGTTGTCTATCTCGACTTCAGTAAGGCATTCGACACTGTCTCTCATAGCATCCTCACGGGCAAGCTAAGGAAGTGTGGGTTGGATGAGTGGACAGTGAGGTGGATAGAAAAGAGAACTGGCTCAACAACAGAACTCAGAGGGTTGTGATCAATGGAGCAGAGTCTGGAGGGAGGCCTGTCACTAGTGGTGTTCCCAAGGGGTCTGTGCTGGGTCCAGTCCTGTTCAACACATTCATCAGTGACCTGGATGATGGGATAGAGTGTAACCTCAGCAAGTTTGCTGATGATACCAAGCTGGGAGGAGTGGCTGATACGCCGGAAGGCTGTGCTGCCATCCAGCGAGACCTGGACAGGCTGGAGAGCTGGGCCCAGGGGAACCTCATAAAATTCAACACCAGCAAGTACAAGGTCCTGCACCTGGGGAGGAACAACCCCAGGCACCAGTACAGGTTGCGGCTGACTTGCTGGAAAGCAGCTCTGTTGAGAACAACCTGGGAGTGCTGGTGGACAAGTTGACCATGAGCCAGCACTGTGCCCTTGTGGCCAAGGCGGCCAAAAATATCCTGGGCTGCATTAAAAGGAGTGTGGCCAGCAGATCGAGAGAGGTTATCCTCCCCCCACTACTCTGCCCTAGTGAGACCACATCTGGAGTGCTGTGTCCAGTTTTGGGCCCCCTGGTTTAACAAGGACGCAGAACTCCTCGAGTAAGTCCATCGGAGAGCTAACAAGGTGCTCAGGGGACTGGAGCATCTCCCTTACGAGGAAAGGCTGAGAGACTTGGGTTTGTTCAGCCTGGAGAAGAGAAGACTGAAGGGGCATTTCATAAATACCTATAAATATCTAAAGGGAGGGTGTCAGGACGATGGGACTAGGCTCTTTTCAGTAGTGCCCAATGACAGGCCAAGGGGCAATGGGCACAAGCTGGAACACAGGAAGTTCCACCTGAATATGAGGAAAAACTACTTTCCTGTGAGGGTGCCAGAGCAGTGGAACAGGCTCCCCACAGAGACTGTGGAGCCTCCTTCCCTGGTAATATTCAAAACACACCTGGACACAGTCCTGTGCCCCCTGCCCTAGATGTACCTGCTGAAGCAGGGGAGTTGGACAAGATGATCTCCGGAGCTCCCTTCCAACCCCTACCGTTCTGTGATCCTGTGATATCCCTTGTGCTTAATAGTTTTACATATCTGAATCGCAAATTTTAAATTCACTATCTTGGTCACACCACCTGTAGATTTGTTGTATATTGTATTGTTGTATATTCCCCCTTATTCTGAAATATTTTCAGATTCTCCTTATCTTTCTTTAAATAAGTCTTTCCCATGTTCTCTTACCAAACACAGATTCACAAGTCTGCAGTCTGCAGACATTCCCTCTCTATTTACCGCCTCCTCTAATTTCTAGTATTAGCTGCCAGCATACAAGAGCTTGCGGTTGGAAAATTGTCAGTAGCTGAACTGTCCCAGGCTGGCATGTCAGCCGCAAACCGTGGGCAGAGGTCTCCTTTCTCATTTGATAAAGAATAGGGCATAGAAAAGAACTGTACACAGGCAGCATCATTTCCACAGTAAGGCCAGACATGCAGGAGACTGCAGTGTTACCACTGCAAACACAAGTTAGTGCCTTCTACAAAAAGGTCAAAGCATTAGCTCCAGACTTGTAGGTGACCTCAGACCTACTAAAAATAGTCTAATTCACTGAACAAAGATCTACTGATGCCATTTTACCAAAGACACTCATAATTTTCATTGTATCATTCTGAAACCAGTAACCTTACTTAAAGCACTTTGAGTCATTATCTACTGCTGGGAGATTTGCAAGTGGCAGAATCCTATTGCCCTAGAAAGTAAAAAATTAGGTAACTCCTTTAGTTACAATGAGCAGCTGATGCAGCCCAGCTAGCCAGCTCCTGCACTGAGATGAAGTGCTGAGATCATGCATCCATTCCTCTTGGTGGGGAGCCACTGTCATGATTCAGATTACAGCATGTTTTTCTGAAGCTATGCCAGTCTGCCTTTAAGGCATAATAACTAAAAAACCTAGAACCAAGCAAAACAAAAAACCAGGCATGGGCACAATGGATTAGAGTAAGCATCCATTTAGCCTCATACTCTATGCTGTGTCTATTGGCCAATATTTCAGTAAAACCCTACGAAACAGGGTACATATAAAGCTACAGTCTTCCATCAACATCCATTTAGGTTCCAGGCTCTGTAACTTAGGGATTTCCTTGCCTGTTTCTGAATCCTTATGGGCAACAGAACCTGACTGTCAATCTTCTTTTGTTTGTTTGGGTTTTTTTTACCGTTTGCCCACTGTGGAACTCATTCTCAAAATAATATAACTGGAAATAGCATAAAATAGCACTTCCCTTTATTTTAACCCTGGTGTACAATATTCCTACGTAGTACCTCTGAATCTTGTACTGAGAGAAGCAATCACTTAAACATCTTCTCTCTGCCATTCACTGTTTTACACATACTTGTGCATACCATTCACTCTGCTTGCTCTACCTCAAACTGGAAAGTCTAAGTCTATTCAATCTTTCTAAGCATGGAAATAGCTCTATGTTTTTGTTTACTCTTTAATACTACTATATATACCTAATTCTTCCAGATTTTTTTCAAAATTAGTTGAACAGAATTACACGTGTTATTGAAGATGGAGGAGCAAGGGGTATTTATACAGTGGCATAACATATTCTTGGGTTTTTTGCATTTGTCTCCTAATATGTCCATTGCTGGTCAGTAAGTTGCAGAACCATCCACAGTAATTGCAAGATCTCTTTCCAGATTTGCAAGGCATAATTAAGTCCATCATTAGGTGTATGTTGTCAGATCAATCTTTTCAACAAACACCACCTTACGTCCATCAGAACTGAATTTGGCCTGCTTTTTTGTTGCCCCATCACTTGGCACTGTGAGATCCCACTGACATTCCTCACAGTCAGCTTTTGGGTCTTGCTACCTGGAAAAATGTGTCAGTGCTTTATTATCATCCTCTGTTCCAGGTAGTTTACGAGCTCTTGGAACAGCAGAGATCCCAGAACACATTCTCCAGAGGACTCCAGCGGTAACTTCCCTGTACTGTCCAATCTTCTTATTTTCTCCCACACAGTTTCCAATCTTCACCTAGTGAATACCTAATCACTACAGGATTACACCAGTTTAATTTCCCAAAAGTCTTTGAAACGCCAAGTGCTTGGAGTTTGTGTGTGTGTTTTGTTTTGCTTTTAAAGAAATCCAGACATACTGTATTAGTTAAATCACCTTTATCAAATGCTCATCCAGTCGTTCAAACAACATAAGCGGATTTACAGGGCAGGACTTCCTACTGCAGAAGACAACCTGACTCCTTTCTATCATTGCCTTTATTCCCGTGAACGAACACTTATTCTATTCTTTTTTAATAGTTTCTACCAAGGTGCCTAACACAGAAAAACCAGGCTCACTATTAGTTTCTAGTTTCCCAAATGTTCCACAGGCCCCTCTTGAAAAGCCTGACACGTTTACTGCTTTTCATTCTTCCATTCTAAGGCCAATTTAAGCAATGATTATACGCAACCATGTGTAACTCGGCAACTTCACCACTGAGTTCTTCACAGAGTGAGAACTTTTTCTAGCAGTTCATTGTGCCAATTTGCTCCAAAACATCAACCTTCTGTCAGCTTCCCCCAGCCTGTCCCCCAGAAAGGAAAGCTCCACATGGGAACTGTTCTGCAGTGAATAGCAATGCAAATAACTTCTCTGCTATGGCTTTACCTTCCCCTTAGTTCACATGTAATATTACGATCATCTATCAGCCCATCAGGATCTCTGGCAGGCTTTCTGCTTTTGACAGTTAGACAAAGAGCTCTTCTTTTTTTTTCCTTAAATAATGCCTTTGTAAAGTTGTTCCTCAACTTCTTTTGGCCTACCTCATTATGGTTTATATTTAAGTTGCCAAAGTTAATGCTCTTCCCTATTCTCCTCATTTGGATACAACTCCTGCTTCGGAAAGATGACTTATTTCTAGGAGCCTTGTTTACTTTACTGTGTAAGCCAGTCCTTGTTCATTTTTATGTCTTTCCTTCAATCTCTTATTTCCCCTCCCTTCTCAGACTTTTACCATCAAAACTGGACACAGTATTCTAGAAGTCTTGGGTTGTGGGTTTTTTGAAGGGTTTGGGGTTTTAATTTTAAATCAGTGCTACTCACAAAGTTTCTCAACTTACGTGTGTACATATGAACCTGAAATAGCATTTCAGCTATGGTATTTTGTTGAGATTACATGAAGCTTTCTCTGTGTCTGTTTCCAAGACAGAGCTTTTCTGTCTTGAAGGTATAATCTGCATTTGTTCCTCCCAGATGTCTTATTTTATACTGATGTATTAACATATATTTTGTTGGACCGTGGCCATTTAAATCAGGCAATCCAGATTGTTCTCTAAAAGTAACCAATCCTTTATTTAGTACTCTCCAATAAGCATATCATCTGCACACTTAACTGAGGATTTTTTCCAGCTAGGATTATTGATGAAGGCATCAAGCACCGATAGAATGAGAACTGGTCGGCTGAGGACCTCGCAAGAAAAAAAGAAAAGGCTTTCCTTACCAGCAACCACATTTTGAGGTTCGTCAGGGCATTGCTCTTTAATCTGTCTAGAGCTTCCTTATGCTTGGTAAAGTCTGAACTCAGATTTTTACCATTAAAGAAGCACTTACCAAGAAGAGTTACATCCTTTGAAAAATATTTATTCTATCTCAACTATTTCCATGATATTTTGCCTATTTACATTTAAAATTGCACTAGAAAGTCAGGAACCTTTAGAATGGGAAAACATTTATTCATTTTATTCATGCTTGAAAACAGCCAAACCAACTTTATCCAAATAGTAAAAAAAAAAAACCAAAACAACACACATTTTATGGCAAAGACCAAGCCTGAAAAATGTCAGCCGCAGAGATGAGGTTTTCCTAATGATATGGGCAACTGAAAACAAAAGTTAGAATAAAAGAATTCATGCGGCTCAAATTCTTAAATCAACATGCAAGCTAGTTTGGCTGTAAAAGTAATGAATATATTAAATTATGATACCTGGCTTGGTAATATTAGCTTTGCATAGTTCTTTGAGCACGAAAAGTTTCAGAAGAGAAAGAATCTTAAGTGTAGCATGAAATTCTTTGCAGAACTACTTGTCAGCCATCCTTACACCAATCCTTGGTAAAATAATGAAATGTCCCACACTGAATCCAATTAAAAAATTAAAGGACATACTAGAGAAATAATATCAACCTTAGGACAGTTTAGGGTTCATGTTAAAGAAGCAACTGAACAGAAATCCCCAGCAAGATGCTGTTTTTAGAAATATGAATATGATTTTTTCACTGTATGAACAAGACAGGAACCACCTAGTTAGACCAGAGAAAGTTACTACCCCTCTGCATGGTATTAGTTCAATGCAGTTAGCTGCTGGGAGAAGGTGACTGAACAGCAATCTGTAAGTGGCTACTGAGGGAGAGAATAAATAACACTTTGGATTCCAGCGGACAAAAAAAAATCCTTCTTGAAGCCAAAGTCTTAAATAAATTTAAAATTAAAATAAGATTAATATTTTTGCAATAATGAATTTGTCCACAGGAATAATGCAACACATTATTACCAGATTCTCCCTCAGCTGAAATCTTTAAATCACACTAGCTAGCCTGTAATCCATGATGAATTTACCGGAAGAAAACATCACGTCCTGTGTCTTGAAACAAATCAGGATAAGGGACCATTAATGGTATTTTTCTGGCCTTAAGAACTATACTAAACAGTTCTTCAGTGTATATAATTTCTCTGCAGAATCAATAAGTACCAACAGCCATGCCTTAGAAAGGGCAGTTGGGTTTCACCTGTATAAAGAAAGGCAGGCTGTAGCTTCAGACATCTTACCACTGTTAAACTACCTTATATTTCTCTTCTATACTATTTACATTTAAACCATACACAAACACAGGTTTAAAAGCTCTCCGAAAGTTCTTAAAAGAAGATTATGTTAATGTGTGTACCTTTGGTTCTCATATTTTTTTACATTCTAAGCAGAGATCCAAAATTCACACAGAAGATAATAATTGCTTTATACTGGTGATGGAGAACATAGTCTCAACACTTAGTGTTGTTTTGAAGGCCTGACTGTAGTATCTGCTGGTTACAAGGGAATGACAGATTTTTATTTTTTAATTTTTAGAGTTTGCAGGTACCATGTTTGCCAATAAAAACAAAGACATACGATACCACCCGCTGCAGGCTTGGCCTGAAGGCCACGGTCACCCAACCCAACCTCTGTCTGTGCAAGTCATGGAAATTTCCTCCTCAAAAGAAATAAAATATACTTTTCTAAAGTACCAGTTGTGTTAAAAAGTCCACAACATCTTTTGCCAAAGAGATCAGTGCACTAGAGCATCTTTTCCACATGCATTAGAAGCTTGTACAAAGGTCAAAAAACCATTTGGTCAAGTTTTCCATTTGATGAACCAAACTGAGATCCTTGAACCTCAACAGTATAATGTTCTTGCCAATGTATCTTCTGAACTGTCTTCCTGCAATTTTACAGACTTCTTTAAATGCAGAAGCCACATGGTGCATTACAGAAAGCCATAAGCCAAATTTAAAGGCAAGTTTTGGTTGATCTGTTATAACAACATTCCTCATTTCTGAGAGCTATCAAACAGTACTGCAACTTTCCACCCTTTCAGAGGGAAACAAATTCTGAAGAAACTAGTAACACTTCAGCTAACAGCAACTTCTCAAGAGATTAAGATGCACAACTTGTTAACAACATGTCTTAGACTCTTTGGAAAACACTACTGCAAAGCCTCCAGACACTGAAGGGATACTTTACCATGTTCTCCCAAGGAAAAAAAGAAAACCACACCAAACAAAACCAACCCCACCCCAAAAAAAGACCACACTTTACTACTCCAGATCTATCTGGAACTTAATCTATCACTAATCTGTCACTTTATGACTGAAGCTTCCTAAGGATTGCATCATCTGGTGCCAGTGAGCTTGACCACACATCTGTATCATGCACTGACAACATAATTTGTTTTATTATTCAACACACATAACTCTACTCTGAGTAGGCTCCTAGTCAGACTGAAATCAATCAAGCCATTGCCACTGACCACTCAAATAGCCCAGAATTTCAACACCAGTCTCGCCCCAAACCAATCAAGTGACAGAATGATGACACTTTAAGACAATCTCTGCAGAACACCCACCTTGAAGGATGAGAACTCATGGGGGGGGCAGACATAATAAACAAAACAAAAAAAAAAGTAAAGTGATTACTTACTTTGGGAAGATGACAGTCATGAGCGCTGATGCATAACCAGGCTTGCACACTCCCTCAGAGAAATTTGCATACTTTGATGCTAATTCTGGAGGCCTGTGAAAACATAAGTAGAGAGTCAGGACTCTCCTGGCTATGGACTGGCTTTTGCATTCATCCAAGTTATTTTTCCCTTATAGCTTTTCTGGAAAACAGCTGGGAGGAGTAACAGCAAAACAGTCAGGTATTTATTTGTTGCAATATAGCATCACAGGAGAACAACAAACAAAGGATAAGGTTAGGTATCTGAAACACCACTAGTTTTGCTGAAAGACTTTCATGCCTAGGAAGGTAAAGCTCATGAAAGAAAAATATCAAGATATCATTTTAGACTTCAACCTTTCAAAAGGAAGAAAACATGAACAGCACTTTACTTTGGCTATTTTTCTGAAGTATGGTCAAAGTTAAAATTGTAGAAAAGTATTATTTAGAAAATTATTCAGAAGATACCTTTCAAACATTTGAAACAAACTGGTGAGCAGTTCTGACAGGCTACCATCAAGAGATGCAGGCTTTTAGTATTTGAAACAGATGATAGAGCTGCTGGTCTGTTGAGACGTGTCTTAATTCAGCTCTCCTAGTGAATTCTGGGCCAAATTCTGAAACTTAGTTTTTGTATAGAAACAAGAGTAGCAACTCAAGAAAAAATATTTAAGTCCAGTACATGCTTTTACCATAGACCTACTGAACGACTTGGAAAAAACATTTAATTTTATTTGCGTTCCTATTTACCACCTGCAAAATTTTTTACATTCATCCATTTCACAAAAACATTACAAGGTTTAACTCACTTGTGCTTTTAAAGTAACATTAGAAACCTTAGTGTCAATCACATTATGAGAATTAATATTCCTTCAAGAAACAAATGCATTTACAGTTACATGCTCAACATTCAGTGGAAATTGCAAGTGTTATCTACCACAAAGAGTCTATCAATAATATTGGATTTGCTACACCATTTTGTTAGCAATAGGCAAGCCATGAAAGGGTTTTTTTCCTACAGGTCAACAGTAGGAGTCAAATGAAGATGACAGTACAGATCTGCAGAGCAGCTCCACAAAAATAATTTTGAAGAATCCATTATCATCACAACCGTGCTTTCTTTTCCAAGCACCACCCGCACATACATCACCAATATCACTTAACTAGCAAACTACTCGTGACATTTTAGTAACAAGCATGGATTCAGAGTTTCAAGTGAGTGAACCCCTGAGCTGAAGACAAAGTCCTGGAGGGATTGTGAACAGTGGTGCAAACAGAACCCCAGCTCGCCAAATTACGTTTCTGAATGACAGTAACTCCGTACTGAACTGGTACTAACTATCATTCTTGTACTGGTCCTGGGGTCACTTCCCAAGAGATCACTAGCCAGTTCCAAATGGGTGATCAGTATATGGACAGTTAATTTTACATTATCCACATACAGTATAAAACCTCCTAAATCTGTAACTCAAAGAATAGAATCTATTTCTGCTGAATAAAAATCTAAACCTTCAACATCTGGAAGAGGAAATAAACTGGAGAAAATAAAAAGTCACTGGAAGTATTTACTTTAAGACATTTGCAGATGAAAAGCACCGGAAAAAGCTTAAGAACATGGACCTGATTCTAATTCTGCCACAGATTTCCTGCATAGTTTTGGTCAAAACATGTAATATTTTACCATCACAATTCCTCGTCTATTGGATGGCAGAACAATACATTTGACTATTTACACTGTCAATTATTTACAAAGTTTAGATTTCTCTAAATATATAGACATGGAGAGAGATTCAGGAGTAACATTGTCTAGCACAACCCAAATCCACAAGTTCAGTTTCTATAGGTGATATTATAATACATATTTCTAAATGAAAGAGATGAGAAAGCTTCTAAGACGTGAGCATCTAGAAGTTTGAATGCCAAAGACTTGCACTGAATGATTTGTGTTCTGACTCCAGTCAGGATCTCTTTAGAAATAAGCATCGGAAGGAAAGGCTTGTTGCTGACAAAACAGAAGGTTTTAATGGTGCTAAAATATATCCCCTTCTGACACAGTCAAAAGCGACAGCAGAGTGTACAGAACACAGCTTGTTGCAGCATTTCACTTATGAAGTAGTGTGGGAAATCTTAATCTTTATCAAGCAAACTCAAGCATTACCGGATTTTTACTGTTTAAGCAACATTCAGAAACCCCTAATACCAAAATCTTCAAAAACAAGTAGAAAGCAACTGGAATTTATCTGCAGCCACCACGGTGGTGAGTCATTGCTGGCAAACTTGTAAAACTATTTCAACAGCAGGCCTTTCTCAAATGACCTCAGTGGTCACACAAAATATCTTGTGCTACAAACACAGGCATTTTTCTCTTTTCTGATTTAATGGCGCTTTCATTATCAAATTAAAATGTCACTCAGATGCCCATCATGGTGTTTCTGCGAAAGAATAGTAGGCTGAAACCCTCACGCATTTGACATCGCACAGAATGCCAGTCAGAGCCGCTTACTGATGGTGGAGCTGTCAATTACAAAACCCACAAAGATACTCAGAGCTGCTAAAGGCTGAGAGGCTGAGCTGTTAACATTTCTTGGATGTGATAAAGTTCATGATCCAGAGTGCCAGAGGCAGAACAATTCTCATAAGCCAATTGTAGCTGCCATCTTTTATCATTCAATATTTGCTCATCTCCTTTCTGCTAGCCACATGCAGGCTACAGAAAACTAGAAATACGCAGTCTACATTCTAAATTCATCTATGGACACATTTTATTTGTTCTATTTCTTTAGGTTACACATTACACACTGTCATTGCCAGCATGCTCATAATGATAAGCCTACATTAGGTGTAACTCAAGCAAAACATTTAGAGTAAGGCTGGGTACAACCTTCCTGTCTACCATTCCAAGTTCCATCATTTTAGATATATAATTTTGCTTTGTGGGGTTTTTCTCTAGAAAATTCACAGATCTCACAGAGATTGCTCTTCCATAAATTGGACTGCAAAACATCCTGCATGAAGCATCCCATAGAGAACTATACATTTTTCAAACAAATCCAGCATTGTAAAATCATACTGCTGTTAGTAGGTAACACAGTTCCGTAACACAAATGTGTACAGAACTGAAGTGTATGAATAAGCATCTTCTCCATATTTGATGACAGTGTGCTTATTACACTGCTGCATATATTGCTACTTCTTTAATTATGTTTCTTATTTCTAAAGGGAAGCAGCACTATTACGGAAAGCATACCCTGCAAAGGCTTCTTGATTACCAAAACATGGTGTACTGCATTCAAAAGCTTACGTTTGATTCCCTTTTAATAATTCTGAATGCTGCTTACAACAAATGGGTCAAGAACTATGCACCAAACCAAACAATATTACTTTCCTGGTGCTTAACTAGAAATAGCTTCATCTCACAAGCTCCATTACTGCGCCTGGAACACAAGGCTATCCCGATCACATGGAAAGCTGTCGCAGGAAGCCAGGCAGGGCTACCATGACTGTTATGGCACAAAGGTGCACGTCCTCTACATTTTCCAGGTCCAAGCACATTATTCCAAGCTCCTGATTCTCATGCTCTTAGTTCAAGTGAAAGCATCGGTTGGGTTGAGGTAGTTAAAGAACTACAGGAGACAGCAGAAAGGATATAATTAGATTACGCTGTGGACCCTTACATTTTGCTCAGATTTTTTGCAGGAAAACCCCAGTAAGATAATAACTTTATCCAGACTAAATAAGGGAAACAATTCATAGTCAGTAACTATAAACATCTGCAGTTTTTAAACAAGTGCCTGCATGAGGGTGAAGCTAAAGGGAAGTAATTGGCTTATTCCACTAAAGAAAATGCACTCTTGCTTTTTTTTCCTGACTTTTCTCCTATAAGACTAGCACATACCCTGAATTCTTAAGATTTTCTGTGCTTCACTACCCTGTTACGTGGACATCAGTCTTAACAAAATTTCAGAATTTGTACAAGTTAAAAATCCAGCCGCTTTCAGAGGACCTGGAAAAAGTGACAAGATTTTTTTTTTCTTTCTGCTTGCATTTGGCAGGTGTGTGTCTTCTTTTAATATCAAATATGAAAACACCACCCTAGTTAATTCCTTCATTATGTCTTGATCAGGGACAGCATGTCATCCTCATAGGACTGGAATCTAAACCCATTTTAAAAAGACATTACTAATAAAACTCAGTGTTTGGACTACTGAAAAAAAAATGTCCACAACAAAGCTCACATAATTCAATATTACAAAATCTACTCTAAGAGACAGATTTTGCCTCTTTGCCTTCCACATGGAATTACACTGTGGATTGTGAAAACTGAAAAATTTCATCTGGTTAAGATGATCTTATGTGAGCTCTTTGGCCTTGGGGTTTCTTTCTCTTTGGTCCAAAATAACCTAAGTCATACCTATACAGCAGCTCTACAAAGTGTATGTCATGATACCTGAAGAATAAATAGGAGACATGATGAGAACATGAAATCAAAGGCATGTAAGACAGTGGTTATTATGAAATAAAATTGAAATAATATGAGCAAGTAATTTGGCAGATAAAAAAGGGGGAGATCACTAAATGAAAGCAGTTAATGCTGAGACCCCATATCTATACCACATGAGATTCCCCATCCCTGGAAAAATACAAAGTCAGGTTGGACGGGGCTCTGAGCAACCTGATCTAGCTGAAGATGTCCCTGCTCATTGCAGGAGGGTTGGACGAGATGACCTTTAAAGGTCCCTTCTAACCCAAACTAATCTATGATTCAGGACATTTTATTTTAGACAGGACTCCAGTCAGATTCCCTGGGTCAGATGGATACATCACATACATACAGGGCTCAATGTTGGCTGGAAGGCAATGTTTCAGTTTGGATTCTTATGTCCCCAATTAAATATTGTTGCATTTTATAGACTCCTGGAATAAAGCTTTCAGTTTCGTTTCCCCCAAATAAGCCCAGGGCTGCATTTCAAAGCCAGTTTGTGAACTCAGTCAGGATGCAGTAAGAAACAACTATGGGATTTGCTTTAAAATTGCAGGACTGCTCCAAACAAGACTAATGAAGACAACCAAAGTGGCTAGGGTGTAAGTTTGTTTATATTTTAATTCATATTAAAGGGTCACAGAACTTGAATGGTACTGGTATTATACATCAGTTGTAGCCTAGTAAATAGACACGCTTCCAGTCCTTAATATGTTTTTTTCATAATATCTCATATGCTTCTAAAGCAACAAATCCCATCTGAGGGGGGAAAACCCTGAAAGAAAACCATAAAGCAGCCCTCCCTTCCCAACTGTCAGGGGCTTCTACTAAAGAGACAGATGAGAAAGTGAGTGACCCATCAACTTTCCCCTTCATTACAGACTGTCAGCCTCACAACAAATACTACCAGTTCACTTAAAGGCATGGGAGGACACCTTCAGCAAGTCTGGTGATGCAGCTGCTCTCCTCTCCTTCAGTTCCTGCTATTCAGTCAGAGGAAGAGAAGTCATTAATAACAGCAGCCTTCCCCTATGTAGCAGTCAATCCCCAAACACCAGTAGCAGCCAGGGCCTGAAAAAAAAAAATGTATTTGCACATCTGACTTTATAAGTGAAGTCATGATCATCACGTCATTGTAACAGTCAGAATCTCCATGAGTGCAAGACACTATGGAAACAAGATGAGCTAATGAACCCTCCTCTTGGTACATGGCTGGAGCTCCACGTTCAACAGGAGTGCAGCATGGTTTAGGAGCACTGAGACAAAAGGTTAAGGAACTCTGATTACAGCTGTTAGAAGTTTCCAAACTTTGGTTTAAAGAATTACACAGCCTGATCGTGTGATATTTGCTATTTTTCCAGTTCCAGCTGAGGGAAAACTAAACAAACAAAAGAAAGGAATTAGAAAATAGAAGAGGAAAAACAGAATGCTTACACTGAAAGAGACAGGAAATGCATCTATCACACTATAGCCAGCTAAATAGATGTAAATATTTTCAAATGTTACTTCACTATGTAAGCAAATTCCTCAAGGAGGTTGTATGACCAAATACAAGAAGAGATGGCCCAAATCCCTCTCTCTAAAAAGATATGATGCACGCTAAAAAAAAATGTCCTGTCTGCTTCTCCACCAAAAATTGTGATCTCTCATGAAATTAATTTCTTAACAGCGAAGATAATCAACACATACTTTTATTTATTTATTTGGACTACTCAAGAACACCAGCTGAAGAAGATTAGGTTACATTAAACTGGTCCAGGAAAACAAAGTTTTAAAGACATTCTACCAAAACCCATGACCCACCTCCACAGCCCTGAATGAAGACATGACATGAAATCAATGCTACCCTTGGGAAATGCACGCTAGGCGGGGGGGAGGGGAGGGGGCACTGACAGCTGAAGACCACTGACATTGGCAATACCAGTCACCCTTTGTGAAACATTATCTTTGCACAAAACACACTGAAAAGGTTCCATCTACATAAAGAGGCACGAGAATCCTACTTCCTTACGAAATTCCATTCCTGGTCTTTGACATACTATGAATTAGATTACTAGGCAGAAGAAAGAATTTCAGATTAGTCTCAGCAGTGCTAAATACATAAACATCTTTGGAAACACAGCTATAAGTGATTTCTCCATCAGAAAGGACTATATCATTGTATCATTGCTTATAGTTCACAGAATCCAACGAGCCTGCCCGGACCTTCTCAATTAATAACCTTTTATTAACTCCTAAAAAAGTGTTGGGATTCTCGTGGAAAAAAGAATCACAAGTTTTCAAGCTAGAAAATTTTTGTTTGTTTGTTTTAAATAAGTAAATAAAGAAACTGAGTTTATAAAACCAGATTCAAAAGGATGCAGATAAAAATCCAAGTAAAGTCCATGGCACATTTTGTATGTGACCTCATGCTGCATATTCCTCCAAGAATTGAGTAATGTCCCTGATCTCCTTTGGTTTTTGTAAACGTTCCCCTTTTTTTAAAATTTCTGCTTCTGTTACATCTTACCTTTAAGACTGGCTGCACAGAGAAAAAGCAGGATTGTGTTCAAATAGACACAGATAAAGAGTAAAGAAAACAGTCCATTTGAGGGTTTGTTTGCATTTTTAGAGAAACATGGAAAGGAGAAAACAACTGGCTGAAATACCAATTGTTAGACTAAACAAAAAGCATGAAATACAGCAATTTTATTTTCACAGAAGGCAGCTGTTTACCAAAGAAAAAATAAATTAAAAATATGAATATAACTGTTCCCTGAGTTTGATTATTTATTAATCTTTGTCCAAAAGACACTTGTAACAATGAAGTAACTTGCTGACAGTCAACATAATTTCTGAATATATATTATTGGACTTTTTTCTACTCCAGTTTCCATAGATCCAAAGTTACTGGTTTTTGTCCTTGGAAATAAGTATCAACGTTCTGCTTTTCCAGATAAGAGACAAGCATGACCTAATGGAGGATAGTCACTTTTTTGCAGATAGGATGTGTTAGGACTCATTTAGCAGTCAAAAACTCTCAGCAGTCAATGGGGATTCCTACCTGAACTGCTTTCTGAAAGAACTCTCTAAAGAATGTCTAAATACACTGTTTCCCCAAAGTCAGAAATGATAGCATTCCCTAATATTAGAACATGTAATTCTCAAAACCTGCGAATATTACATGCTGTGATTCTCTATTTAAACGTCTCTCAAAACTCACTGTTAGCACAATGGCTATAAAAATTAAAAGTCTGATGGAAAATAAAATGCTCACCTATCACATGCATTTTTGGCCAAATGAAGGAATGCAAGAAAATAAATTGAAATGTCAATTTTGTTGCTGTAACCCTTAAGTCTTCATCACCAACCCTCATCTGTTACATCTACAAATGGGCAGTGCTTTCCTTGGATCAGAAACAGTGTTTTTCTATTTGTAGTGTAATGAATCCAGCACTGTAGGTCCAGGAGAGACAAACAAGTGCTAGAGAGATGCGAATAAGTAATTCAACCCAATTAGAATCCAGGAATCCCCTGCTCAGACTAGTAGGAACCAGCACATCTGAAAAAAGGATACTCCCTCAAAGCCTACAGCTGTGGGGAAAAAGATCAACTAAGAATTCCTGAAGCACCATAGCCAAAATGACAGTTTTATTTCTGTGGGTACTACAGTTTAGTAGATTTGAATGTCAAAATCCAGTGCTAAGCAGTTTTAAATGCCAAATGAGAAAAATCAGTTACACTAAGGTTTTAATCACCTAATCTTCCTTCTGAAAAAACGTAGTTCTTTTCATTTCAGAACACAGCCAAGCTATGGACTGCTTCATTTCAGAGAACCTCGGTGTTTAGCTAGGTGTGAGAGCACACTGGCACAGCAGAATGCCATGGAAAAGCTCAACAGCGATTTATTATTCACTATTTCCCCTGTCATCGGAACATCAACCAAAATTACCCTAAAGACAGTAAAACATGGACAGAAGGAAGCAATTCTTTCATATAATATGCAGTTAATCAGTAGATTTCTTTATGTTAGTATGTTATAGAAGCCAGATGTATAGATGGGATCAAAAGCTATTAAGAGGTATAACAGCATCCCCAGCTCAGGAACACCAAAGCTTCCTCTCCTCAGAAGCTGAAGAGTGACACTAGAACAAGGATTGCTTCACACCAGTGTTATTTTTTCTCCTTCCCTAAACAATTCTGGGGAGCACTTTAAGACAATACATTGGGGCAGGTGAATCTTTGGTCTGGCCATTTTTATTTTCCCACAGAAGTTGTTCGGCCCTTTCTGGTGCAGCAGCAGATCTATTGAGCAGGCAACTGGCAGAGGCCAAACCTTAGGGGAATAAATCTCACCTGGAAAATCTCTCTCAGCTACCTGATAGTACATCTTTAAAAAGAACAGTTCACAACACCCTCCCTCCTTTTCAGTTTCTTTGGTAACTTTGCAGGGGTGTAAGGGTGATAAAGGTTGCCCTTTAAACTTTACTTTGGAAGATCGGGACAGCCTGGGAAGGAATAACGACTCCTCTTAAGCAAAGAAAACGAAGACTCTGGATACGGCAAGGGTTGGTTTTTTTTTTTCCCCCCGGGCTGGACTGAGACTAAGAGGGAAAAACACTGGTCAGTGAATAAATTGCTTTACATGATATGTAGAGGTGACCTCACAACTGGGGAATGTGGTTTAACAGTAGTTGTACAATATAGTCATGAGGCTCTGAATTTTTTCTCACTCTTCTTTCTGAAGTAGTAGTCAAAAAAAGCAGTCTTCACCGACTTCTATTAGAGACAGATGTCATGAATTCAAACAGACATCAATTAAATAAGTATCACACTGAAGTATTAAGAGGATAAAGGCTATATATTGGGAGAAAAATGTTTCCTCCAGAAACCTTGCTGTAAATACAGAGCATAACCCTGACCAGGAAGAACCCTTGCAGATACTGTGCCCTCACAAAACTAACAAAAATCCAAACTGCTTTAGGGTAAAAAGTTAAGAATAGCCAGAACTCTTAACAGTAAGGACAGCTGCAGAGCCACCCAGCTCAAAAAACCCTCTTGTTTACTCCATACATTGTTCTAGTGAATGCTCTTCTGCTAAGATAACTTTTTTTTTCCACTTCAAAGTGCACCTGCTTGTCTGAAAAGGCCATCTAACAAACATGCAAACTGCCATATGTAACCACACTGAGACAGAGAACAGAATAAAGTTTGAGACAAAGAACAGTGAACTGTGATTAACTGTGAACAATTAATCAGACTTTCCATCTTATATCACCCCTAACTTTACTGAACATCAGTCCGACATCAGAAGGAGGCTATTCGTGGCTCTCCCAAAGAGAGAGGAAAGTGGTTTTTTGAAGATGTTTGGTGTACGGGCTAAAGGGGAGTTCCAAGGCTGAGCACTGACAGAATTTTCCCTTTTCAACAGGACAGATGCTATCTTCTCCTCCTTGTTAATTCATCAGAATAGCAACACTTCACAAAATCACCTGAGCCTCTGTTCCATGATGATAAAATACAGCTTTGAATCCTGTACAGATCAGAGTCCCTGACTCAAAGAGTCAAATGACACAACCACCTTCGGGGATTTCTGCCTTCAATGATGTAAAAAAAGGGTCATTAAGAGACCACGAAAAGGAGCAGGAGGAATGCACTCAACACTTCACAGCTATATAGGACACTGCTCACATTTTTCAGGTCTTCAAGACTCCTTTTTAAATGAGAGGCAGGGAAGTTATTTCTAAGTAGGAATTGAAAGGTCTGAAATCAAACAGAAGTACCCAAACACATTCAATATGCAAAAACATTGTTTGTTGGCTTTTCAGTTTATCCTTCTTTAACAAGCTGGAACAGATTGCATGGCAGACAAGGAGAAACAGCACATACATGTTCTGTCAGTCTTCTGTCCCTCCCTTTGCGGTCCTGATTTTCATTGCTGAAAGCAACTAGGGCTGCAGCTAGTGCCAGGAGTAGCATTTCCGCCTGTTTTCATTTCTGCTGTGAGCTGAGAAAGAATCACATGGGCTTCTGTGTAGTGTAAGAGTACAAAGTATTTAATAAAAATTAATTTAGTAGTTTGGTTTTCTCAAAAGCAACTAGAGAAAACCTCATCCAGGTCTCACAACTAAACTCAAGCATCCATAACCTCAAAAACATCTTACAGCAACAACTGCTACATGACTCCCTCCCCAGTATGGCACAGACACAGCTGTAAAATAATCTTCCTGCCACAAAGTAGCCTTCATCATGTTTTGTTCATTGCAATGGGCACCACACAGCACCAGCTCTCCCACCAGCCCTTGTCAGGCCTGGGGTCTTTAGAGTACTTCCCCAGTGCAGATTTGTCAAGGATGCTAGCAACAACATCATGCGTCCTCAAGGAAAAAGCATAATCTAAAATTATCAAGCTAATCAAAACTTACCTTGTGTCCTTCAGTCCTAGAACAACTTGAAACAGTAAAATAAAGGGATTTTTACTACACAAGACTTACTCTCAGGTTTCCAGTCGCAAGACTGGAAACAGAACAAGTAAAATAAAATACACCTCTGGATTATATTTAACAGGGTTCCTTCAGATTCTCTACCTAGAGTTCCTCTATAGCCTATCATTGCTGTAGAAAGCTAAGGATCATGGTTGTACAGCATGTCACTACCTGGTAGGTCACCATCTTCTCTTCTGCTAGGCGATTTCTTCTAAAGCACAGCAATACGGCTTCCTGCTGTCTTTTAGCATAAACGAAATAGTGTTTTCTTACCTAATAGATTATAATCACGGCTGTTAAAATTTGTGTGTCTTTGTTTTACTGTCCTTCCCCAGCATACAAGAAGTCTGGATGTGTTTGTTCCACCAAACTCTTTCCTGCCTTGATACATATTCTTAAAATTTATGTATGCCATTCTTAGTGCATACATATAGACAGCAAATCTTTGATGTCTCTGGTCACATTACAGCAGTGCAGAAGACAAATTTAGAGGCAGGCTGAGTAAAGCAAGCTGTCTCTTCCCATACACCCCATTTACAAAACCTCCTCACAGCCAGCTACAGAAAAATATAAATTAGGAGCTGACAGCTAAGCTGTGTCTAGATACTCTGAGGAACACTCTTGCTATGGTAAGTGGCATGCTTCAGAGGCTGGCTTGATACACAGTACAACATTCCCTTGCTGGAATACTTTTAATTGCTATTCAACCATCAGATTATGATTCCCTAAAACATTTTTAAGGGGGAAACAAAAGGGAAGGAGATCTCTCTTTGGAGATGGAACAGACCTGGTCTGCAAGTGGGATCTATGTCAAGCCGTGCAGGTGCAGAAGAGTTGATGCTTGGTGATCACATACATGCCTTTAGGATTTCCAACATAGGGAACTCTTGCATTAGTTTCATGATAAGCTCACAACTGATTTGATTCGGGACAGACATCAACAAATCGCCTCTTTCCACAATGGGTGCTGGTACTTTGTTCATTATGACCAATACCAAGAAAACAATAATGAACACCAGTGTTTTAACATAAATCCATATCAAAACCCATGATCCCACAGAACGTCCAATCCTTGCAGTGAACTGTATAGCCAATTAAAATTAGAATGAGACTAATCCTTTGGTGGTCTTAACGCCGTATTTCTAACCTCTTTAAATGAAGTTTTTGGAATGATCAATGCTTAGATAGCCCAATCCATTCAATTTTCTTAAGCTACTCAGAGAGCAAGGTCTTTGTAGGAGGATATTCAGTAACTAGAAACTTAAGCCTACCAGTGCAGAAGCTGACCAAAACTAATTTATCTGAGTTTTAGAATTATTTTCTGATGAAAGAACATGAAGTGTGGTTTTTCATATGCTCATCTCCCAAAAGGATAAAGCAAGAGGAGGGCCCCATGTCATTTATGAACTTACAGATAATCCCCGAATTGGGCTTTGCTACTACAGTAAATTTAGCCTTCTGTGAATGCAACAACCGTAACAATTTTTGCTCAAACAACAGTTAATAGAAATTTGTAAAGTTAAGTAGTTGTAACCATATCCACCCCAGGAAAACAAACATACATACCTATATTTAATTAGGTTAATGCTACTGTTGGTGAAGAACTACAAGCAAAGTAAGTGTTCCACCTTGCAGATATGGAGGGGGAAAAAAAGAACTGAGCCTTTTCTTTATAGACTTCCCAGTTTTTATACAACTAGTCTGGCTTGTGAAAAGAACACAAAATGTGCAAATCCAGTCCTAAGAGGAACATATCAAGAAAAAACTCAAACTCATGCATACTAGGGACCTCCATGGACATTCACTTGAAAAACAAGCCCATCTGACAACAAGTGTTTCCCATTTAACGTGCACACTAATTGGAACTATAAGTTTTAACTTTTTTTTTTTAGTGTGGAAACTCATATTGGCCATTATGTTCTTGTGCTCAGAATCAAAAACGGGTTGGAAAGCTTGAGTCATTCCTTTTTACTTTTAAAATATTTGTACATCAACTTTCTGCCAAGAATATGGAGAACCCCTAGTGTCTGAAGATTTATTAATAATCTCTAGCAGTTCAAAAAGCTGCTACTTTAGAAATTCTTGCAAGAATGTTGTCCAAACATACCAATTCTAAAGCATATAAACTTAGGTATCTGCTGCTTGAATTTTTGTTGTTGATATCAAGCACTTTTTTTCCACATCCAAACAGAGCAAAATGCCATGTATTTACTGCACAATCCTACCTGTTCTATAAATACAATATCACTGTTTTTCTTTATACTCTCAGTAGAACTATTTTTCCATTAACATTTCTTTCTTATGAAACTGAACTTGTTGGGGCAAACAGTATAAAGCTGCTCTAAACAATGCCCAGCCATTCATATTTTTTTGCTTTACATTCTTTTCCCACATGGTTTGGTTCATAATTACTTCCAGCTTCAGGAAGCTGGCCCTTTTAAAAGAACCAAACAATTTTTTTACTTTGTTTGCACTTAACAAATCAGGTAATGAATCAGCTCTACCTAAGTAGCCAGCAGTTCTCATTACTTCAGTCTTTCTCTTCTTCATTCACTGAGGTTATGTCTAACCCAGGAATCCCAGTTAGATAACGGAGACTCACGTGAGAAATCCTTATAAGAATTCCAATGGATCAAAAGTGGGGGAGAAAAAAAAACCTGAAATGAGCTAAGAGGAGCAAACCAAAAAACTGAGGATGGCAGTTACATCCCACCCAAACATGGGAGGTTTGATGGATGAACAACAAACGGCCCAGTAATTGAATCGCTGTGAATAGCTAGGGTTCATTTTCTTAAATATTGGAAATGCTCAAACCATTAGTACAAATTGAAAGAGATTAGGTAGAAGGACATGAATTAAAAGTCAAAGACAAATCTGAAGTGAAAGAAAGAAAAATGACCAACTGCCAGGAAAATACCAATGTCAAAGTATGCTAAGCCTTGAAATAATCTTTCAGAAAAAGCATCAGGACGCTCTCGCTTGTGATAGTCAGAATCCCCCCGTTTAGCCCACAAGACACACTCTTACTCTTGCCTAGGCATGACAGGAGATCACTGGGACTTGTCACTTTTCTTTTTTTGCCCCTCAGGATCGCAGGAACACAAAAAGACAAATGGGAAGGGAAACAGGGCACAAAGAAATCCCACAGCAGCAGGCACGGGGAGAGTCCAGCATTCCAACACGTTTATTGCTTATTTTTACAGTGCTTAATGGCTAAGTACCACACATAGACCCAAACGGTTTCAAAGCAACCTCCTACCCTAGAAACAAAATGAGGGGAAGGGGCTCTGCTTCAGTTCTTCATTATTAAATCTCTGAAGTAAAGAAATTTCAACAAACAGAAGTAACCCAATCTGTGTGTTTCCCTAGCCCAAACTCCCTCCATTTTTACAGTCTTTTCAAAGTCTAGATCAGGTTTCGTTTGAGTTTGCAGGGTGAAGGTTGTTATTTCTGGCTTCCTCCTCAACCCCCCCAAAAAATTCAATTTCTTTGTCTTTTTAAAGCAATGTTTGACATTAGCATGAGTATTCAAAAAAATCTTTATTGCACCTCCCAAATCTATAATAGTGGAAAAACACATAAATACACAGTATCACAAAACGTCTACCAAAGCAGAGCGCCCACTGGAAAAAATATTCTTCCTTTTAATTAAGTGCCACCTAAAAATTCCCTAAGTACAAAATATAAAATATACCCCATATATCACATAAACACAGTATATTAACTATGTATTATGTTACTGAGATCAATCATACTGATCTAGTAGTAATTTTTCCAACTGAGATAGCATTTTTTTTTTGCCTGTTTCTACGTTTAAAAAAATTTACTTTCTCTCTCAAGCTAATACATTACAATACCCACTATCTTTCTTTTTTAAGTGAAGAATGATCCCAGTAAGTTCAAGCACATCTTCTAACATTTGCAAAACTTTGAGGGAGTGGTTCTTTCCCAAATTCAAACCCTGGAATGCTTCCTCCTTCATTCATCAGCCAAGATTTTAACATCCAAGGTTTTGACCTGACTGTGGCACCAGGTGAAGAGATCCACCATCACCCATGGGAGGCTTTTTTCTGGCTGTTGTTTAGAAGCATCAAATCACCAATCTAACTGCTTAAGTACCTTTGAAAATAGCTTTTGAAGGATGAGTTTGAAATGAGGACAGAAGCAGCAGTCCCTAGCTTCCACCTCACCAAGCAAATGGCACGCTGGCCATGGAATGACCCCTGGTATAGAAGCGTGAGGACTACCAATGCAAGGGAAGAGCTCCCAAATCACACAGATTATTACAAAAAAGGGGCTCTTCACATGTGTAAGACAAATGGATCTACACTTGTAATAGCCAAGGCGTACTCAAAAGTAGCTGTTAAGGTGACTAAACCAAGCATTCACAGACTAGTAAGTGACGGAATCAAGAATGACCATGCAGCCTTCAGCTGGGCCCACTAAATAAGCATTAAGATATCATCTATAATTAACTACATGATCATATCTGATCCTCCTGCAGAAATCTCATTTAATTCAATGCAGAGATTCTGCTCAGAGAATGATTCAGAATTTGTAGTGAATGAGACTCTTGTTTCTAGGACCTGGCCAGCCTCAAAGAACTACTACAATATAAATATTTAATAATAATAAAAGCATGCAAGCCTTTGCCAAGCACAGATGTTAGAAAGCAACTGCAAATCTTGGCATTTGGTGGCACCTAGTAATCCACTGGCTGAGTCACTAATGTGATTGATGGCCTTAAATTGTTCAGGAACTCTTGGCCCCTCCAAGATTAAGACCGTGAATTGTGCTGTATTTTTTGTATAAGTACTTTTCTCTACACAACCAGTAAATATTGGATTTTATTCTTAACGGTTTTTAAATCGTTTGTGGTGCTGCTGCTTGGGAATCCTCTTTACCTGGGAGAAAATTATGTGACTGGCCTGTCTCCCTACTTTGACCATATTTTGTTTTGACATTCTAATTTTGGTAATGATGTTATGGTTGGTACAAGTATCTGGTCCTGAGGAGACTTAGGTCTTGGTTTGACTAAGAAAACAACTAATTCATAAACTTTCAGCTTTCCATTCATCCTGTATTTTTTTAAGCAACCCCTACCTGGATATCATCCTGCTTTTTGAAAGCTTAGAAGATTTTCTAAAGAAGAGTTAGCCTAAGCACAGACAGCAGAAAGGAAGTACCTTCCTTCTTGATGGTCTCTTTTCTGACAAGCTCAGAGCAATAACACATCTGGTCAAAACCTGTCATTTCCATGAAGCATTTGTACAGTGTCTTTAAAACTGGCCATCCCGTTCCAGGTGAGACCCCTGGCCGTACCAACATCCCTAATGCTATAGCAAGGCATGCATCAGACAGAGTTCCTAGAGAAAACACTTCTCAAGTATTTCTGACAGATTTCCTTTCAAAATGAACAAATCTGGTTTCATCACCATTTCCATGAACTCAAAGAGAACCAGTGAGCAGAATCATTACATTGCTGTAACCACAACAGAATGTATTATACCTGAATAACATGCCCTGGACATCTACAGGGTAGAGGACACTAAAGTGGTAATAGCTGAAAAAATTAAAGATGCAAACAGACACATAACTATTTATTCATGTCACACTTTCCTCTGTATAATGTTATTTAAAATGCACGTCAGAAAGTACTTAAGTTTTAATGCAGATCTTTGTAGAAAATGTTAGTCCTCCAGGTCATTAGGTTAAACGGCATCAGCTAACACAGCCAGGAACAGATTTTGAACAAATGAAAGATTAAGAAAAAGGAAACTAATCATTGCACTAGGCTTTCACATGCTGTCAATTAAGTGAACCCTATAAAGTTATGATCTATGGCAAAATTCCACCAGAACGATTATATCACAACAGACATAATTTAATTACTTCTGCTAATGAACATATCCCTTTCAACTCTAAGCAATTTTTTTTTACCAGAAAGTGCTTCTACGATGGTACCATCTTGACCAAGTCGCAGAAAGCACTGAATTCAGTGGGCACTTAGAAAACTTATTTGCTACTCTGACCACACACGGTGAGCTTGTAGAACAGCAGCAAATCCTCTAGGATGTCACCCATTTTTCTTTCCAAATTTATTTAGTATGTTTTATGGTATTTTCAGGGTTTTTTCTGGCTCCATTGCTATTAAAGAAATATCATAGAATAATTCAGGCTGGAAGGGAACTCTGCAGGTCATCAGGTCCATTCTCACAGTAGGGCCAGCTTTACTTTCACAGAAGAAAAACAACAAAACAAACTAACAAAACAAAACAAACAAAAAAAGGAAAAGGGGGAAAAAACCCAACAAAGGACAATTACAGTAAAAAAAGTAGTTTCACCTATGTATAGTACTTGCTTTCTTTGCTCCTTAACTTAGCTTCATAGTACTTATTTTAATCATGATGATTCTATTACAAGCCTTTCCAGAAGCTAACTTTATGGCTTTGAAAAGCAAATATGCACATTTAGGGTGCTATATAAATATATTTTTTAAAGTAGTCAACAAAATCGTTCTTTAATAAAAAATAATGGAGAGTTTTTATCATGGGCAGGTTTTAACAGAAAAATTTAGGGTTTTGGAAGCCCTCCAGCAGGTAGAAACTTCATTTGGCCTCATACGAGTATAAGAAGGAGCAGGCTATGTCTGAAAGAGCTGTAATCTAAGTAGATAAGTCAGCAAAGAGGGGAAAAAAGGATGTAACAGAGGCTTGAGGGGAAGGAAGACTCAATGGGACTTGCTAAAAGCAACAAGGAAACAGACAGTGAACAGAGAAGGAGGAATAGGAAGAGCAAGTCTGAAGCACTGGTCTGAACACAGCACAGGCTGGTATCCAAAGCTGGTATGCCAAAAGTATGTGGGCAGTCAATGGGCACGCTCAATAAATTGGACATAACATGCAAATTAGTCTGAAAAAAAATAAAAATTAGACTACTTAAAAACCCCTTTTCCCTTACCAACACCAAGACTTGCATTCAAAGGTCACTTACCCACTTCAGAATTTTGGACTAATTGCTTTGCTTTGACTGCTACATGTATAAATTGAAGATAATGTATCATCTCATTTCAACTGTTGTAAGGGTACATACACTACTGTCTCTAAATCACAAGGATGTCCCAACACAGAAAATTCAATAAAGACAATTGGTAACTGTGCAACTAGCACAGGTTCCAGACAGCATGCCACAAAAACCGCACAGAACACTCTATTAAATAAGACCAGAAAGAAGTCTTGACCAGCTATTCACACAGTAAACACCATCCTTCCTGCACACTGAATGAGATAAATGGCCTTTAGAAATTACAAAAAAAAAAGAAATCAATATTCCTTCTTTCTCATGCGTGCTCTTCTACAGCACCTTTTTGCCAGATAAATTACTATAGTTGAGTTTAGGTACCCAGCTGCTTCTGTAAAAGAAGCTCCTACCTAGAGACTTTCTCATTTGCTGCAAACAGCTGTTCCCAACACACCTATGAGATTTTTATTTCATTACTCCCAAGTTGCTCAGCAAGACTAAACTCAGAACTTCAATGTTCCACCCTAGAAGTACAACAGAACTTACTAAATGTTAAGAATGGTTTTTATATTAACATGATACATTGTACAGGGGATGTATCCTCAAGTCACTCAAAGCGACTGGACTGCTTCAGTGCCTTTAAGTGGTAGAGGCAGGTTTTTAGTTATCTTTTTGCTCCCAGTACCAAAATCTCTGCATGGCTGTTCACCTCATAAGCAGAGTCGCTAGTGACCCCTAGTGTTAAGAAGTTCAGTCTCAATTTGACTGATTTATGGCAAGAAGCATGAACAGTATGATTCTTCAACACTTGTTGTTCTGACATAGCAAATGGTCACTGCCTTGTGTTGAGGTTCTTTCCACTTCAGTCTACAAACAAAAATAGTAATATCCATTTCTAAAGAAACATGTGGAAAGGAAATATAAACTTCTATGCATCCCAGTAAACTGCAGATTGACATTCCTTCTGCTTTCAAATGTTTAATATATTTTTCCTCATTTAGAAGATTAACAGTAAGTTATCTAAAGCAGACTGACAGTCATGGATTCAGGTGGACATTTATAGCCTCTTGATCAGTCATTAAGGAATTAATGACAGTGAACCACAATCCAAGCTGGCCAGCAAAGCCTGGTGTAAGGAAAGAAGTTGTAATTGTCAGGCTGCTGCAGGACTTGGCTGTCCCAGGTAGAAGGGTATAGTCCAGTGAGCCAACTGCCCAGGTGACACAGAAGTTGCTTACACCAGAAATCTGTAACTACAGAAACAAAGAGTCCTACTGTTCTACTTACAATTTTGAGTCCAGGTTCAGGAGAAAGCCCAGTTTGTCATATTCTGGAAAACAAAAGCAAGGGACACAATATCATAAAAACTGCAAGTGTCTCCTCTGCAAAGGCACCAAAACCAAAAAGCAGCAAGTCCTTATGGTACGGCAGTAATTATTTCCAACAGAAAATAGCTATATCGTAATTTCCAGGTGCTAGCAGCAATTATCACAGATTATTCCCAAATTAACATTTCTGAATCTCTGGGAAAGAAAAAAGCAAGAGAATGTGCGTGTAATCATTAATTTAGAAATCACAAAATCATAGAATGGTAGGCGTTGGAAGGGACCTCCGGAGATCATCTTGTCCAACTCCCCTGCTTGAGCAGGTACATCCAGGGCAGGGGGCACACAAACACATCCAGGTGGGATTTGAATGTCTCCAGGGAAGGGACTCCACAGCCTCCCTGGGCAGCCTGTGCCACTGCTCTGGCACCCCCACAGGAAAGATGTTTTTCCTCATATTCAGGTGGAACTTCCTGTGTTCCAGCTTGTGCCCATCGCCCCTTGGCCTGTCATTGGGCACCACTGAAAACAGTCCTGCCCCATCCTCTTGACACCCACCCTTCAGGTATTTATAAGTATTGACAAGATCCCCCCTCAGCCTTCTCTTCTCCAGGCTGAACAAACCCAGGTGTCTCAGCCTTTCCTCATAAGAGAGATAATCACTAGATATCACTAGACACCTCTCATAAGAGGGACAATCACTAGAATTAACAAAGATATTGGTAAGTCATAATAGAAACAAAGCACTACTGAAACCGCTCATGCACTGATATTTATTCCTGCTTGCAGGAGAAATCATTTTGCCAGTAATTTATATGACAAACATTCCTCCTAGGTAGGTGGTAGACCTTTGAAATTTTTCTTGATTCCTTGCCTCTTCCAACCCACAACTTTATAATCAACAGCCCTTCTTCAAGAGAAAGACATTCATGGTGGCAAAAATGCTTCAAGTTCAGGTGATGTTGTTCAGTAGGAAACTGCAAAGTCATAGTTTATGCCATAAAAAGGGAACAGCTACAGAAACAAAGTTATCACTCAGAATATTTAAGTCCTGTATAAAGTAAGCTTTGTATTCAGCATCTTTGGGTACATTGTGATCTTGTAAATCACATACTTGATATAAAAATTAAAACTATTAGAATTCACATGGGATACACAAGAAAAACTAAAAGGTGTAGCGTCCTCCTTGCATTGTTGGGTTAAGCTCAGGGGCCTCCTCACACTGAGAACCACCAGGTCTCACTACCAGACAATAAAAAAAACCCAATGCAAACAGAGCGGTAAAAGATAATCCCTCCAGAGCTTAACGATCAGGATGTATTAAGAAAAAAGTCTCATAGCCTTTTAGAAAGAGCTCAGTGGAAACAGAGAAGTTTGCTTTCCTTATGAAACACTGCCAGAATTTCTGCAGTAGTTTACCTAACAGGATCACAAGCTTTTCATGCTGTCGCTTACCGGCAGAACAGGAAAGCCTAAACATGTACCTAAGACAAGATGATTGCACCAGATAGGTCAGTATAAACTGTGCCATTGATTTCAATCCCATTAAGATCTCGAGCCAAGGGAAGAATTATGTTTGACATAACTTAGGTAACAGAAATTGCAGAACATGTGTGCACTTGGTATTGGCACATACTATCTGTTCTCTGCCAGCACCCACATGCCACCCACCATCCCCATTAGAAATGCACCTGTGCATCTCTCCTCCGCCTTCCACATACTGACAGTTGTTTCCCCCATGTGCTGCTTTCCTCATAACATTCTCCCAGTTTATTCGTCCTACAAAAAGTTATTTCCTGTCCAACGTTACCTCCTCCGCATGTAGGATCATGCAGTTTCCGTTGTGGGAAAAACAACATGCCTTCAAAAACAACACCCGTACTGAGCAAACAGTAACAGGTTTTTTTTTTATTGGTGTGTTGTTTTGTTGTTTGGGGTTTTTTTAAATCTACAGCCACTGACCAACCTGTCATCAGTCTTATCCCATTCAAGTTAACGTCCCCTTCTTCCCAACAGGAAACAGAGGAAGAAGAAATGCAATAAGAGATACATCACCTCATAACTACATCATCATCTTGGGCTTTCTACTAACTCAGCACTTTGAGCTTTGCAACCAAAGCACCAGAAAACACACACACGAAGTGCCACAGATTACATGCCTCCACTGCAACATTTCATAAGATTTACCTTCTGTTTGTCACATGCATTTCACCTTCCGTAGGTTTAAAGTGGTTACTTTTGATGTTTATTGACAATTATTAACAGAGGTATAAAGTAATCTTGCAACTATCTCGCAACAGGCACTTTCAAAAAAAAAGTATGAAGTATAACAAAACAAAATAACATTTCTTGTTTCAAGCTAGAAGCACAGCTGTGTTCTCAATTTTCAGTAGGGTGTAAATTATTCTTTCACGCTGTAACATCAAACCTTCCTCTCACTGACTGGTGAAACATGCTAACTACTGCAGGCAGAGAAATGCTGCTTTCACCAAGGACCTTCTCACTCGCTGGGACTTCTGGAAGTCACAGCGTTACTATTGGCTTGGAAATGAATCTCTATTACATGCTGCTCCCCCAAGGAAGACACTAGGAGCCCCTAAATTACAGATTGAAAGTTAGCTTCCTTTTTAGCAAAAGTCAGAATTGTTACAGACTTCCAACATCATTTAGCTGCCTCACTACGAATACAGGGGCCAAAAGGCGCTGCAACACACAACAGTGCAGCCCACATGTTGGCTGGAAGTAGTCTGGGTTCACAAAAGACAGATAAAACCCAAAAGACCTGGAGAAAGCCAAACACACATAAGCCCAGCTGCAGGAAAAGGCAATCCTTACCTGGAGTAATGTATTTTGTTTAAAACAAAATAAAACACAGACCCAGTAAATCAGAGACAAGTACAACAATCTAAAATACAGTATGGTCAGGGTGTGATGATTACAGGAGATGGACTGAGCTGATCACACAGCTCACTGCTAGCAAAAGGGGCAATCCCACTCCTCCCCTTTCCTCCCTTGAAAATACTGGCTGCAAGAGGCTGCCTCGGCACTCAGGTAACCTCTCTGTGCCCTAATCTACAGGTTGCTTTCACCTCCCATCACCTTAGTTTAAAGCCTTACTCACCAAGTTAACCAGCTGATACACAAACACATTTATCTTTTTCATGCAGTGGGATAAAGAAGTGCTAGAACATTAGAGAAAACGGAATAAAACAGCTAGAGAGAACAAGGTAGAAATACTCCAGCATCTCCACCAAGAACTAGCTTGGACCAGCTGGCCACGTTAAGTGTGGTTTGATGTTGGCCTCCACCAACGTCACCCAAATGACCCCCATTAGGGGGTCTCTGCACTGAAGCACAACACAGAGCCACGAATGGAGTGGCTCTGGAGAACTCCCTTCAGATCAAACCAGGTTGGTAGGTCTGATCCATCAGGCCACATCTGACCCACCAACCTCCAGATAACATTTATATGGCTGTGTGGAACAGGAATTATTTTTTTTTTTAGCCAAAAATTAGTAAAGGTAATAAAGAACTTACTTTGCATCCACTAGAAGAACATAATGGAAGAACCTGAACAAGGCTTTACATTCTCAGCCCAGAAGAGACTGAAAGACCCATGAGGGATAAAAGCAAGAGTATTAAAAGAGAGCAAGGCAATCTAAGGACCACACTCACTTGTGCTAGGAACCTACAGATCCCAGCTGACAATGTGGTACAGTAGTGTACAGAAGCACAGAAAAGAATGAATGCAGGAAATGAAGTTTCATCATGCCCCAAAAGAACAAGAGGTCTTCTTAGGTCAGAAATAAAATGCATTTCTCCTTTTCCAGGAAGATCGGAATTGAATAAGAATCTAATAACTGACAACAATTTCACAATAAAGCATGTAATTAGGATTATACGAACAGAAGTACAGCCAAGCATAGCAATTTCTATAAATGATGCAAATCCTGTGCCAAATTCAACGCTGGCATTAGCATGGAAATTTCTCCCAAGTATCCAACAGAAATCCAGCTACCAGGCAGCAAGTGAGAAACGTGTTGTCTAATGTCTGTAAACTCTACACAGACCACCCAAAAAGCCATAAAGCACAGTGTACAATATCTATCAAGTTTTCAAATTGCATTTTGCATCTGTAGCCAATATAGCCATATACGAGCAAAATCTTCCCCTTATGCTACTAATCTGAAATCAACAGTCCAGGAATTAACTTGGCACACTGGTTTTATCCTTACAAACTATCCATCACTGATTTCAATGATGACTCGAGTACTATTCCTTTAGCAGTTAGCTACTTAGAAGCACAGTACAAATAATTTTGCCCACAGAAATGGAAAATTATTTTAAACCTATTTTAAAAGATGGGCTATATACAGTTCTAGTTCTCTGTGTTTAACTGGTAATTCCAAGTACAGGAGGGAAGGCAGAAGGTTCCATTTTAGCTATTTTATTCAAAATGTTTGTTTGTCAGAGAACTCAGTATGACACTCAAGAGACAGAAGTCCTATCAAGAAAGCTCAGACCACCCCGATACACTTCATCCTGCCCAGTACCATTTTGTCTGCAGAACAGAGGCTCCAACTGACCTAAGCGTTGGTCCCTGTTCACATGCAAGTTCTACATCTGTGGCAAAGGCCAGGTAAAATTACTTACGCTGCAATGCAAAAAGGTCAAACACCTCACATTCACCTTGGACTAAGAAAACACATATGGACAGTTATAGAAGTTTGGCTGATGTAAAGCAGTTCTGCTAGAACTCAAAGAGACAAGAAAGAATTAATGAAAAAAGTCATGTGCAATGGATCACCTGAAAAGGACAAAAGAAAAGTTTTCTTCCAGGGTTAAAAAAATACCACTCAGGATTACTGAGCAACAATGAAAGTACTGGACAAACAAGGACTTAATGCTGAATCCTTTCCTCAGGATTTTCACTTTAAGCTCTTCAGTGATAGAACTTACTGTTGAAAGCATTTTTCTCCTGAGGCTATTTAAATAACAGGGGGTGGAAGATTGCAAAGCCAGGTTCAGAAGGGGTAGAGCTACAGCCACCTGGGCTTCTCAGCCCTGTCCTGCATGGACTACATGCATGTCTATGTTCCAGTTTCCTCCTCACCCCCATTTACTCTTTTGCATACAAGTTGAACAGCCTTTTTCTCCAGGTTGTCAAAGTGTCATCAGGGAGAACCCTGAGTATACTGGTAAGACAAAGCCCAGTCCTTGGTGCTTCTCCCTGCTCTGTAAAAATACAGAGAAGCAGAACTGACACCTGTAAAAGTCACTGCTTAGCCCTCGCAGCTGAGTACTAGAAGCATGCCTCGCCAATCTAAGTCAGCGTAGAACTATGCGCCCATTTGACATTTCTACCATGTGTGTAAAAAAAGTAATTCTTCAACAACTTTTAATGTAGCCTCACTTATGCTTCCTTTTTTTTCCTGGGGAGCACTAGAACTTCCTTAACAATACTACTCCTTCACCAAAACTTGGAATTTCACATCTATTAAAAATGTTTATAGACTGTGCAAACTGATCTAATGACACCAGCCCTGCTGCACCAAGCTCAATATTCATTTTCCAGATACTGCACCTGATGAAAACAGCCATATTTGATGGACATGGATATACCAAGCAGTATCAGCACAATTGTAATACAAACCTGTGAGTTCAAAGTGGCGAAGGGAGAAATCTGTCTCCAGTCAAACTCCTGCATGCCCTGGTGATACCTAAAATCATGAGGATGCTACTTATTGTTTCAGGTTTAGCAGCAAAAGGACTTTATTTCCAGCTCTATACCTTCAAGGTGGGTCATCTGTCCCCTGCCCAGTTCCTCAATGGGGCTTCCAAAGACATCTGGCCCAAGGAAAGGAAAGCAATATACCAGAAGGGTCTCCTTCATTAGATACTGCAACTACATTATTCATCCCCCAGGCACAGAAAGAACAAATAAGTAATCTCTTGCTGATAGTGCTGTATAGGTCATCCATCAGGAAGGTCTTTTGCCTGCTTATCTTACCTCCAAAATAGCTATAGTAAAACAAAAGAGGTTGTTTGAGCATATTATATTTTAAAAAGCCCTGATTACCTTAACATAGACTATATAACTCCTTACAATTTTTTTTTCCTACTAAAACTACAGCAACCTTCAACAGTAGAAAGGCAACTAGCTGCTTTAATCTGAAAGAAAGTCGTATGAAAGATTCCACTAGGAAGATGAAAAATTTCCTATGAACTGCATATGCCCTTTTTCTTTTCCCAGGGAGTCATCTCTCTAAAGCCAGGCTGCACCTTTTGTTAAATAAACAGTTGTTTCATTTACTACCACATATCCAGTTGGCTAATGGAGTTAATGCTGCCCTACTGAATCTTTCAACATATTCTTTACCTTAGAAATTGTATCGTATTTCCTAATAAAAGTCATGAACAATATTATCAAAACAGTAAACTATATTGGCTTTTAGTGACTTACAGGATGTACTGACTTGATGCAGAGAGATGCCACATGATAGAGATGATAGAGAAAAATCCCATTTAAATAGTTTTATTTCAGGGGATTCTTTACACCACATCTTGGCATTTGCACCTCAACTCATTCACAGCTGTATTTTCAACTGGAGGAGTAGAGCATTAATAAGACAACAGGTGATGATACTGAACATACTGGCAAAGTCACATAAGGACTATGCAACCGATACATGACAGTCATTGGCAAAGATTCAAGCAGCTCCCACAGTCTACAGCTCAAAGAAACAGAAAATTAATTAAAACTTCATTAATAAAAAATGAAAACGGAAAAGCATTTTTGCAGAATAAAGCCACTAAAACCAGCAGAAAAAATAAGCTTTCCATTTATTTTCTACTTTACAGGAATGCAGAAAAATGCAGCATAAGTTCACCTCTCCTTTCCCATCACTACCATGTAGTGTTATGACAGTCAGAAATGCAATTGGGGGGGGGGGGGGGGGGGGACGGGGGACCCCAACTCAAAAAAACCCAACACACTGAAACCACATCAGCTCCAAACATAAATAAAATTTTTTCTCTGAACATCTACCACAGCTTCACAAATCCTATTAATTAACATAATACCTAAATTAATTACCACTAATCTAGAAATCTGGGAAAGACCAGAGTTGTCAAAGTGGCCACTCATACTACCAGATTCTCATCGAGAAAGCCAAAGAACAGCAAGCATCTTCTGCAAGTCACCAATGTTTTTCTCTCATGCTGTTGGTATTCTACCAATTTGATACCTGACAGTTTCGGCTGTATTCCTATACCTGGCCTCCATCCATACCACTCTCCCTCCAAAACATAGGAACATACCCACCAAATTCACTCTGGAGGGCTATTTAGGAGAACAGACGCAGGGCTCTTCTCATCCTTCACAAAATGGTTATCTGAGCATCTTCAGCAGCTGAAGGAAACTTTCCTTCATAGTTCTCACAGCTTCTCCCAAGATGGTTAAGGACTTTAACATAAGGAATTACTAAAAGCAAACTCCTAAATAAGCACGGATTTAAACTCTCAGATGATTACTCCACTAACATTGTGAACTCAGCATCTGGAAGCATAGTCTTACATGTGGGCTTTCACAAGCACACGAGCTGCCGCAGACATGCTACTCTATACCAAATTTTAAAAGCACCATTTTCTTTGCATAAACCTTATCAAAGGTTCAGGTGACTTAAGTATTAACTTGAAAAGAAAAAAGCAACAACAAACTTAAAATAGTCAAATAGTTTGAGTAAGACCAAATAACACTTGGTTGCTCGAGATATTAGAACTCTTGTCTTTTAAGCCTGCAGTGAGAACAACTGCTATACAACTGGCGGCCAGCACTGCAATCAAACACGTCTAAGAGTGTAAGCCTACAGCCATAAGGTATTCGAACCTCAGTATTTCCAGCAAGCACATTAGCAGATGGGAACGCAACCGCACATTCAATGCGCTCCTATCCTAATGAGGCTTAGAGAAGAAAAAATTAACTTGCTCTCAGACTCAGGAGGTAAGAAGTCTTAAACAAAAATAGCAGGGGTATAAATCTGACTTTCAAGGTCCAATATTTGATTTGGTAGCAACAAAGTAAAACAAAACAACTAGAGAGGGAAGAAAAGGGGGAAAAAAAGAAGTACTAGCTGTCTGTGGCAAGCAAATGAAATCTAGGTCTCCTCAAACACCCTGGGTCCTGCTTAATGTTACCCAAGTTCAGAGCATGGCACTCTCATTTCAGAAATGGTTTCAGCTGAAACACTGGCCTAGACATCACATCAAACATCTACCTTTGCCGCTCAAACTGTCTTTCAAGAGAAGGGGGCAGCTGTGATGAGAATCACAATAATATCTGGACTTACGAAGGCTGCACCACAGCGTGAACCTCAGACAGTTTGGTCTCACTCCAAGCATATTTATTTGATTCTTGTGTCCTCTAGGCTAATAATCTTCTATGAAGCAGTACTTTAAGGCTCCATAGCCAGATGATCTTCTGAACACTCAGTTCATCAAGTTCATCCAGAATAACCTAGAGTATCATTAATCTGAGATGCATAAGGACTGATTTCCAGCCTCCCTGAAAACAGAGATTTGCATGCAGGGCAAAGAGTTAAGGGGAAAACCAAGATAAGGACAAACAGGCAATTCAAATAATATATAGAAGCAGCAACAAGACATTGCTCTTCACACAGCATGACTAACAGTTACAAAAGAGCAATTCTAAGAAGCCATTTAATATGAAAATATAAGTCAGTGAGTACTAGTTTTAAGGAGCATGAAATCTTAACAGGGAGACTATTATTCACAGCTGTTTAATTCTGACTAATAAAGGAAAAGGTATATGTATTTTTATGTTTCAAAGTATGTAACTTGAGTCCCTTCTTACCCCAACCTGAAACATCACCTACTAGGAATGGCTGGGCCTGGAGCTGCCATTGTTTCTTGGGGTTCTTTCTGGGCTCTGTCTTTTCCTGGGTCTGCAGCAAGGTGAGATGGGATGGACAGCGGAAGCACAATAGCCACAGTTTTTCTCTCTCTCCTTCCTGTTCAACAAGGAAAGCTATCCCTCAGTTGGACAGACATCACACATCTTGACATCTTATTACACATATCAGTTCAGAGCAAGTTAAAGTTTGTAGCACAGTCAATGCAAAGTACTTAAATACAAAAACAATAAACATAGCACTCTCTTGGACATTTCTGAGTCTCCCTTCTCAATTTTTTCTTCATATTTCTTCAATGAAAAATTCAATCTTGTTGCAGTGGAAGAGTTTACAAAAGATCAAATTTTACTGTCTTACTCCTAACCAATCCAAGCTTGGGTTGCAGTATATAAGCAGAACAAAGACCAGTGCTTTTAAGACAGACCCAGACAGTCTGTTGGCTTACATTGGCTTGTCTCCCATCCTCCATATTAACAGAACTCCAAAAGATACAGAACTGAAATATTTTTCATAATTAAGTTTAGCACCCTATTGGTAGTATCGTAACACAACATTTATGACTAACTCCATAGATACCCTGCACTGGAAGCTATCCACAGTGTTAACTGTTTTCACATCACTTAGAAACCAAAATAATATTAGGAAAAACAACCACCCATAATAGGTAGTATTTAAAAATTTTACTCCAGGACAAATTTTGGTCTTAGCTGTACCAACATCAATCCAGCATAACACCAGTGTAGATATGCTGATTCAGACATACTCAGCTGTAATAAAAATATTTCCCTGAATTTTTCTCACAGATTTCGTACCTCAAACCTTTACAGCTTCCTCCCTACTTCTGCAGGCTAAAGAAACCATCACCCAATACAGGAGGCAGCAGGCAACAACACACCTTGGTTACAACTGATATTAATTAGTAGAAGGGAGTTTATAGAGGGTCTCTTCCCCCATAAATACAACTATCTATCCGCTCTGCACTCAGCACTCTAGAGATACTCCCACATCAGACCATGCACCCACAATAGATCCATTTCTAGAGAGAAGTTTTAGAGAAGATGCAGGGAGAGAACAAAGCATTTGGGGTGCTGTAAACAAAGCAAGTTACTACCGCTAGCTCAGGGGTTAGTAAATTGGAAATCTGTGTTCAAGCTTTGCTGTTAGTGTCAGGCAGCAGGCTCTCTTTCAAACTGTGCAGGCAGAAGACAGGTGCTATGTTGGAAGGCAGCATGTTCCCCCTATCAACCTAAGAGGAAAGGCTAGTAAGGAAGATAAAATACAAAACCTTCACTTGGATTGTTTTTCTTTTCTGCAAGACAGTAAATACCCCCATCTTTTAAGTATTATGGGGTTTTAAGTCATAAGAGTAATTCTTAGCCTTTCCCTTGCACTTCATATATTGTTACACATATATTGTAAAACTGAATTTCATCTAGTATCATGCTCACTATGGTGTGCCTTGGCTACAGCTCGCATATTACACATAGCCAAGTGGATAGTTACAGGTTTCATGAAGTGCCTCCAACACAAAAGAATTTTTGATTTCTGGTTCAGAATGTCGTGCTCAGGTTCCAAAGGAAATTAGATTGGGCAGGATTTGCCCTGGGGTTCGATAATGCTGGTCAATCTCCACCCAAAAAAGGTTTCTAGCCCTATTTGTTTAGCTATGACTCTTTCACCTTCTCCTTCCTGGAAGCATTCCTGATGGTTTCCCCCAAATAACTCAACTGTTTGTTTAGCTGAGACACTCTCCTAGTAGCATGAAACAGTTTTTCTTCAGCTGGTGGGCGACATCATCTTAAGGCCTTTCACATGAGAAAAGAAACACAAACCGCATCACTAACGCATGTAACATGTCCGGGTCATCTGCCTTGCTGGGTAATGGAAGGGGTCCCACATGATAATCCTTGTGTCGCACTAAGAACAACTACACTTGCGAAAGGACCTATTTACCCACTTTGGCTAGACGATTGATTCCCACAAGTCTGAATGACCTGCCTCCCAACATGGCTACCATGTCCAATTAAGTAGAAGCCTTGTCATGAGGTGGGAGATAGAGAAGAAGGCAATGTTGTACCTGAGCCTATTGTATGTCCAACGGAGTCAAAGGAAAGAACCACTGAATCTGTAACACAAGAGTACAAGTTCATTTTCCCCTTTTTCTTAGCACCATTTCTTGCTGTAACATTTTCTTGTTATTTTGCTTAAATAACTCCTTATGCTCCCTTCCACCAGGGAGCAGAACAACTTCTTCACCAGCCAGACAAAAATAAGAGGTATCTAGCAAAGGCAGAACGCTGGCACATACAACAAATCACAATGTCATTACCCAACAAAGTAGCTACCAATTTATTGAAAATAATTTCATTTTATGCCTAATAAGCTTGGTTGACCTTACCAAAACTGCATCATATGCTTTTGACTGCTAGACTGGAAAGCTTTTTCTTATCAAATATATTATCAACATTTTGTCCCCACGTAGGTGACTCCCCTGTTACAATCAGCTCTTCCTTGACACTGTTTGCTAAGCCAAGTATTTTGTGCTTCTTGCAGTTCTCGCCATGTTTTCCACATCTTTACTCACACTAGTGGCTCCCCAGCTGAATGCATTTCAATTTATCAGTACCCTTCACCTTTGCACTACATGCAGCACACGTGCCAAGTATCAAGAAAAGATAACCTCTCTATATGATGCCCTTTTATTTTGCCATCTGGGAATCACAACAGTGCTTTTATCCATGATTGCAATGACAACTCTTGCTCACCAATTAATGCCTGATACTTCTAGTCACTGTTTCATACAATAGGGCAAGCTTTGCTTCAATTGTGGTTTACAGTTGCTAGTTTTTATACATGCAACTTGACATTTGGCCATGTAGAAACCCATATTGCCTGCTTGCACTTAGCTCACCGCATGATCCAGACCCCTTTAGTACTCATTAATTTTCCTCACATACCACTCTCCCAGTCTAGAACCTGTTTGCAAAATTTATCAGTAATAATTTGGTATTCTGTTCCAAGTGGAGCTGCAATATGGTACCCATGCTCAATGGTGGTGGTTTTTTTTCCAGCTTTACTCTTACTTAAGACAAACCAACTACCTATTTTGGTAGTAAGCCTTCTGGTTTGCCATCCACTTTGATGCCAATCCCAATGGAAAAAGAAAGTCTACTGAATTCTATGCCACCACCAGTGGAGCAGAATTGGGCCCAGAACTTAAAGACAACTTGTCAATGGGGAAAACACAGCAAAGAACAAACCACCATGATGATTAATAATTTTATGGAATGAGAAGATTTAAACTGACACAGCAATAGCAGAACTGCCTTTCACCTTCAGCTGAATGAATAGGTTGAATCCCTTAAAGTTTCTTTTTGTAACTTAGGCCTCAGGTGTGACCAGCTGAAAAGAGGTTAAACTCCTGCTGCACCACCCTTCATTTGGCCAGGCTACAGTCACAGACATTGACAATTACCACATTTCAGCTGACAATAACTTGACATAGGACCAAGCCCTTGGCTTTTCTATACTGTACACCATCCTCAGGCTTATTTTCCAGTTCTTACAAATTCAATAAGAGAGTGCTAATTTTAAAAATAAACATAGTAAAACTTTTCATTTAACTGGACTTAAAACAATTTTAAAAAGCAGGTCTGTGCTGTCCCAAATCCAACATTATGGCCGTAACATTAAAAAAAATAAAAAAGAAAGATATTACTAGTCTCAAAACTTATTCCAATAAAAATAAAAACCCATCTGGACTTAACAACTGTATTTCCTCTTTTGGGAATAAAATTCAGACATCTTGATATTATTCTAAATAGCAAGAAGTTTAATTCATTTTAACTGCATTAAATTCATCTGCCATAAATTAATTCTGAAGTATCTCTGTGGGGTTCTACTTTTAAAAAACTGTTGAGATCTTTATCAACATAAAGAATTGCTTTGTAGTTAATGCCAAATTTAAATGTTGTTCATTTTCCTACAATATATTTTGCATTCAAACACTGTGCATGAAATATTAGGAGTTGTCTAAGAATGGCTGAAAAGCATTGCAAGCACCAAATTAATACCATTATTGCAGACCACAAAAATAGTATAATGTTTCATTCCCTTAACTGAGAACATTATCTTCCTCGTATAAACAAAAAAATTACAAGCAGAGTAAGCATGTAAGCTCCCTTTTCCAATCCGGCCCTCTATGTGGCTATTAGTTTCACAGTTTCAACATCAAATTCACTGTGAATAACCTGTAGTCAATTCCCCCTCTGCCCCTGCAAGTAATTTCACAAGCCATGGATCTTTATTAAAACAATGTGTTTATTTCTGGCATTAACACTTCAAAAGGGAAGAAGCTATAAACTTAAAGACAGCTGAGAAGATAATCATATATCACCTTTCTTCCACCCAAACAGCTACCCACATTCAGCCAAATTCAGAGCTACAGGTTATTTTTGTCAGAAGTTGATGGAGATAAGCATTTCTTTGAGGCAAGGCAGATTTATTTGCAAATACACCAAGTCCTGCTTCCACAAACATAAGAAAATTTTCTAGCTTCAAATCTCTTCTAGTCATTGCTCAGTTCAAAACCCTCCCAGCTTTCTAGACTTTTTTTTGTAGAGAAAGTGTCTGCTCAGTCTGTGCCCAGTGCCTCCCCCCAAACCCCTGAGTCTGCTCAGTCTTTCAAAAGTAATCTTCGAGGGCTCTATCTTTCAAAACTTAATAAGACGCGAAGTAAAACATACCCACTTACATAGCCCCTTGCTTTAGGGTGCCAAGAAGTGTTTATGTCTGAAGGAGCAGACCCTAACCTTTCAGCCACCTACTTCCATAAAACAGCTGAAATGTTTTTTTTCCTGCCTTCTTAACTGAAGAGCAGCCTTTATATGCCTAAATCATGAAACCTGACACTCAATAACTTGCCAATACGTACAGCTTAAGGCTGCACACACCACAATGCCAGCCTTTTACATCTGTTTTCATGTTAGCTACAACCATTTTTTTCAGTGGCTACAGCAGTTTAAAAAAGAAAAAAACCCACAAGATACAGCAAAATCCAAATGCAATTCTGGACCTGATCCAATCCATCAGAAGAAGCAGACAGCAGAAACACTCACTTATTTAGAAGCACTCACTGCCAGGAATAACAATGCCTGAGACCTCACCAGCCAGGCTGCAAAGTTGCTTTGGGTCTCTCTGTGTCAACTTTGGGTCAAAGTTGCATTGGGACCTATGCTCTGGGTCATTTCCCCCTCCCACCCACCATCCAACTAGAAGATCAAAATTTGGACTAACACGCGAATCTGCTCCATCATCACCCAGAAAACAGTGCTGTCCAGGGCTACCTGAATGTGCTTCATCACAGCTGTTTTGGAGTGTGGAGGAGTGCTCTGTGAGACCCCTCTTCCAGGACAGCTCACTGCTATGGAACACACACAAGGATCCCACTTGGTTCAGGAACCAAGAGGCCCAAGATAGATTGTGCACAGAGACTCAATGCTGCTCTGGGAACAAATTTAAACTCTGTTCTAACGATGCTCCATACCGGACACTGACCTTCGCTTGAACTGGATTCGCACAGTTCTGTCCTGAAGTAAAAAATCCTGCAAATCGGAGGTGGCTACATTTGTTGCTGCACTTATCTATAAGCCACCCAGGGATGAGGACTGATTACATTTCAAGGCAAGGGATGCACTTCAAGTGTTGCTGAGCCCTTATCTCTTCACACACACACACCCCTTCCCACTCCAGTGTTCCCCATCTTAGGTCTCCCACAAATCCTTTCTCCTGTTTGTTTTGTTAACCACGAGCTTTTTCAGGGCCCGGATAACTCTGCACCACACTCCCCTGTCCCCAACACAGACAAATTAAATTACTCATCTTGTTGCATATATTATGTGTCGAGATATATTGTCTCTCTCGAGATGCGTGGAAATAGCTCTTAAAACCAGATTGTGTCAAGTTCCTGAAATCATGTAAGAGCAAATACATGGACCAACTTCCAATGCAAATACTGTCCTTGCTTTGATTTCATCAGTGATAAAAATGCAATATACAAACTGAAAACAAGAAGTGGTAACAAAGAATGAAAACAGCAAATACAATCCACATTTAATCAAAAACTGTATATGACCTGTATGTTTATCTAAGTGCTGTTTCAGAATTTCAGTTAAGACTTTTACACTAAGTCCCTCTGAGAAGTCACTAACTTTCTTTGCTTTTTACAGGTTCTCCCTGCAAGGATTTGCACGTGTTCACTCACCCTATTGAAAAAGAAGCTGATCTAATAACTTCTCTTATCCTTTTTCTCTTTTTTTTATTTTTAAGAAAAAAAAAAGCACACACCACCCCAGACTTTAGCAATAAACTAACTTCCCCAGGAAAGAAAAAAAAAAAAATCAGTAAAAAATTATTGTGTGCAGCTTTGGAAGTGGTCCTGAGAAACCACAAACCATCAGTCCCACAGGAGTTATAAGAGTTTAATAATAAAGGCTTAACACAGCCTCAATACCATACACCATTACAGTAATATGCTCCACAGACCAAGCCAAACAGGGAATACAATAATATATCGCAACATAAGGCTATAATTTGGCACATCCTTACACAGAGACTCAAGCTCTGAGGTCTGCATTGCTTTCTTGTATGCAATGATCACCATGAAGTTTCTCATTCCATACTCCTGCTCTCCAGATACTCCAACAGACTCCTACAGAACAGCAACCTATATTTAATAACATTTAATGTAATTTCTACCTCCAGAGCTTGATCAGAGACCATATATCCTGCAGAGCTCCATGACCTGGACTGGGGATGGCAACTGCAATAACAACATTAAAACAGTAATATTTTCATTCAGAGTCAGAATGAAAAGAAAGATTTTAGGTGCTGCTTTTTTACTGCAGAATTAGGGGACCGTCCATAAAGAAAAGGGTCTGTCGTTCAGCTGTCTCCCTTTTTCAGCTGAGTACTGAAATGGATAGGATCAAACACCCCAACAGCCATTAGATTTTATTTTCTGAGATCTCAATATTCTATAACATGGCATATACCAGAGAAGGAACACTTAATGCACAAACTCCTCATCATTTTGGAACAAAAAGGCCAGTACTAGCAAAAACTATTCCTGTGTTTCATCTAGTCAGAAAACAAACCTTGCAAAAGCAATGTCACTCTCAGAAAACATGCTACTGTCAAGATTCATTTGGCAGTAAGATCTGTCTTGGACCATCCCCTGCCCCAAAGGAAAAATATTTGGAAACACACACACTCTTTATCATGACTACACAACATTCTGGATAATTCTTATATCCAAGGAATTGAAGGGAACTAAATAATTTCAGTTCTATTTCATAGAGATCTCGCTTAGATGCCTAAAGCACGAACACCCTTCCTCAGATTTGGTAAAACATAAGAACAGCTGCCTGCACTTATAAATTACATGACAGGGCAACCTGCACTTCCTAATGCTTTGTTTTATTTGTTGAATACAGATTTAGGGAAGGGCTAAGTAATTTATTCAGTCTAACGATAAATGCCTAGTTTGTTAAGTATCCTACTTTTGCATTAACATTGTGTTCCCCCCTACTGCTTGGTTTATTCCACTTTATTAAGCTCTTTTTTCCGCAGTACAACTGATTTTCCTGCTTCTCCACCTTTTTCTGAACACAGTGAGATAGCTCTGTGTTAAGAGCACTGGTCACTACAAGAACATCTTCTGTACCACAGCTTCAAGGATGCTCCGGGTTACTCACATTCTTTATTCAAAACTCAAGGCATTAATTATGACATCCTTTATGCACCACTTCACACAGCATCAGTGAAGGTCAAAGAAAACACATAAGACCACCCTTACTAGTAATCTCAGCCCCTACATACATTCTCTGTGAAAAACCATCAATAGTGTTCCCATGCTTAGACACTGTAAGAAGTTACAATTTCAAGTGTATTGCTTGAGCAGCCTTATTCTAACACTTTCAATATCTAAGATGAGAAATATATAAAGATGACACACGCAGAGCACAGGCACACTTCCTAATCCCAGATGTGCAAGCTAACAGCAGTAAATACAGACTGCAAGTTTTGGCAAGCAAACCGTATAAGAGTTTCGGTCCAGTGCTGTCTGCAGCCGATAGGAGACCCAGGTTCAAAGTTCAAACTTATTCCCTTTATGGGAAGGGAATAGTCACAGGACACATCTTCAGCAACAGGAAACATCTGATTGTAAAGAACACTTCCAATAAGCTCTGCATTTTTTACTTTTATAAACTGTCTTAAAACAAGGCTGCATACAGTATTTCTGTTGCACTGAATTTGAATGCCTGTCCTGTGTGCCACCTGGCTATATTTGTGTCAGTGTGGAGATGTGGGAACAGGCTGGTGCTTGTTTCACATAATGTACCTGTGGGGGAAGCTTCACCCTCATTTGAGAATGTGTATCACTGTGTAATATCATAAGAATGGAAAAGTTTCATTCTGATCTAAATATTAATTCACTTATGCAGTGCACAAAGTTGAAAAGTTTCTGCATTGTTGCTCTAGCCAGCATCTATTTAAATACTACCCTCATTTATGTAATACTAACTTTTTAAGCATCCAGTACTAGAGTAAGCCACACAGGTTCTCTCTCCATTTCTGTGACTGACCCAGCAACACACCCTTTTTATTGACAGATGAATTCACAGCCAATCTTACAGTTGAACCCAAAATTCCCTGGCCATCCACTCTGCACAGACGTCAGATGCCTTTTTGTTTCAGCCCAGAGCCAGCCAGTTTCCACACCAAGAAACCAGACACAGAGCGATGCCATGAGGCTCACGCACAGGCTCTGCCCCAGGGAACGCAGACACAGCCGGTTCAGAGCTCGCCTCTGCAATCTCACCGCCAAACTAACGCACACCCAATATGGGTAATCTTGTTGTAACCTGTGCAACCCCGAAAAAGTCCTTTGATGAAATTCTCATCTGTAAAAATAAACAATCTGGTGTTTTCCAAAGACCCTTAAAGAAAAGGTTTGAGAGCTAAGAATGGATATAGCAAAGTATTATCATTATCTCAATAATTTTATGTGGCATCAGGTTCTACTGGTTACTTTGTAAACTGCAAAGTAATTTTCTATCAGCTCTCAATTTCCTGTCATTTAATTGAAACAACTCTCTTAGTGATAGAGAACTTGAAAGATGTAGTAATTTTTTTTTTAACTGGTTTTTATGAATTTCATGGAACCTAACCAACTTTTACACTGTCTGTTGTGTGCACTGCATCTTTCCCATCAGGACGTTCGTAATGAGGTGGCAAATTAACTAGGCAAGAAACAACACTCGTGTTCCGAACAGATGTATTTTTAAAATGTTCTGAGCATGCCAATTTTCTTTATTCTACAGTGAATGAACTGAATGAAAAGATGTGGTGTCCTGTGCCAGCTGGCAAATGCTTCAGAAGGATATTACATTGCTATTGTCTTCAGCAGTGCCTGAGCAACCGTCTGGTAGCAGGAAGGGCTAACATGTTTCGCTCGTAAGATCATAATTTATTTGGATCGACTACGTAACTTCGCAGTGCCATGACCAACGGAACTCTGGGTACAAGGACAACATAATGCTTCACTCCGAGTGTCCAGTATGCGTAGCTCCTCAGTGTCCATCACAGCTCCCTATTCAAGGGGAAGGCCAACAGCACCTTATGTTGCTCTTTCCAGAAGAAATGGACAAACAGTCCCCAAATGCAAAGGAGAAGGGGAGATCAAGGTGCTGCAGAAGTTTGATGAAAATATACTTAGCTTTGAGGAACATAACTGTAGAGAAGGTACAGATCTACCACATAGTCACAAACAGGCCAAACTGTACCAATAAAGCTAGTATCTGAGAGGTTTTTCTCCTGACAGAAAGAAATCCCAATTAATTGACAGAATTAATCCCAAGCAGATTCTCAGTATTTTAAGGAGCTCATGCCATCCTAAGCCAAGTCTCATATTTTGGTTTCAATTATTATTGTAGCACTAAGTCATATACTCAAATTCCATAGCAGAACATGCAATAAATTATAGAACAGTAAAAATTCTTTCTTCTAACCTTACAATCCATGTGGCGAGACAGAAAATGAATATTGGCAGTTGGGGAGTTACACAAGAAGAAATGTGACAACGTAGGTCAGCAAGATAGCACCAGCTCAGTTCAGGAACATTGCATCAGTGGTTGTACCAGTCTGTAATCAAATCAATATGAAGTAAAACCATATTTTTTTTCTGAATAGAAGATTCACTCTTTTCATCAAGAAATACAGTATTTATGCACTCAGATGTAAAGCACTTGCTTTAGGTTCAGACTACGTGTCATCTGAATGTGTATCTCCAGCTATTACTTCAAAATTATTAATTCTTTAATACATTTATTTTAAAAGGGTCACTACTGGTGTTTCCTAGATAATCTCAGTAACAAAAACACACTGCCTCTGTCTTTGAAATTAACAGCAAATATGTACATTGGCTATATCAGGAGGCACAGGCGAAACTGTATTTAAGGCTCACCTGTGTATGATTGTTGGATCTAATGGTTAGGAATATTTAGAGGACAGACCAATTTAACCACTGACATGGCTTAATACAGAAAACTACTGAATCAACAGTAAACCTCCTTATTCTGTGTGGAATGTGTCTAATAATCATTAGTATAGCCATCATTTAGTTCAAACAGAAACACTGGTCAGGAGGGTTACAGATCACAACTGTTTGGGTTTTTTTTTTTCTTTTTAATTAAAAAGCACCTAACCCCACTCGTATGGACAAACCATTGAAAATACTCCAATACATCTTTTGCAAACTAAAGGCCACGCTCAGTATTTTGATGATGCAAAACAGATGTAAACAAAAATAATTTGGTTGCTGGATGCTTTCAAACAAACTTCAAAAGGTGCAAATTGTTCTTAAAAGTAACTTTATCCTAATGTTATTTACATATTTCCATCATCAGAAAAATGTAAAAATGTAAATAGCACATATCCTTCGGTTTTCTTGGTTAGCACTCATGCATGTAATTTTCACGTAAGTTTTGGAATACCAAGCAATTTCCATATAAAATCCCTCAAAAGTTTCAAACATTATTACTCTTTACTACATGCTAGCAGCTTTAAACTACAAATAAAGCAAAATACCCTTAAATTTGTCCTTTAAAAAGTTCTGTTTCAAATTAGAGACAAATATACTAAAATTTCTTGATTAGGTTATTGCACAGCACTGGCACAAGGAAAATTAATTCTGTACCTTCATAGTGCAAAGAGAATATATATTGTTACCTTAGATATAAAAATACAAAGCATTCATAATTAGAAGTAAATTGCTTTACTCTTGTAGTATTTTTATTAAATATGGACATGGGGTTTTTAACCTTAAAGCAGTGCAAGAACTGTAGTTGTGACAACCATCAGTGGTCTGGAAGGCTGCTGCACATTATCTTTGTTTTACATAAAGATACCTGCACGCAGTTAATGACAATTAGAACAACAACTATTTTAATAGCCTGGTCCTGATTTTATGCCTACTGGAGCCATTTAACCATTTTTCTTCTCCCTCTCTTGAGTATGCAAATCTTCTTCTCTGTGTGTTTGCTTTTCCAAGCTGGCTCTCAGAAACCTCTCCTTCCTCTAAAACAGAGATATAAATACTTCCATCAGGAAACTCACATTCTTGAGTTTGTTTGAAAATGATCTACTACTTATGATATTAAGCCAGTGGTCAAAAGCCTCCCAAAACCTTGAAGTACACAACATCTGGCGCAGCTGCCAAAATAACTGCCAACAAGTTCATATATACAGCTTTACAGTGACACTTCTCATCTCTCCTGTGTCTGCCCAGAACACAAACAAACGACAGGAAGGAATAAGGTACAAGAAAAGTGTACAAGCATAAAACATCTCCTGAATTCAAGTGCTTTATAGGCATCTTCCTAGAAAATGGCAACATTCTACTTCCTTTTGCATTACAAGGACCCAGACCATTTATTAACATGAAGGGTGACACTGAACAGAGTCTGTTGGATCCATTTCCAACTCATGTTTTTTGCAGTTTGGGGCCGGGGGAAGTCTGGGGGTTTTTTGTTTGATTTTTAACAGTATCACCACAACTCACTTCAAAATCTGAAGAGGTTTCTGGCCCACTAAATCCTAAAAACTCATTAAGTTTCTAAAACATGCACCAAAATTTGGATTTGAGAGGTCCTGCACAGTACATGTTTTATAGGTAGTAAATATATAGAGAGGTACCAAGCATATGTTCTTTCAAAGTCAAATGTCTTCAAAAGCAGCTTGTTTGCATTCGACCTTGTCTTCACCTTCCAGCCACACTAAGGGGTCTACAAAGGCCATTACGTCTATGCAAGAGCTTTGCATCGTCCTAAACCAAACATTGACACATGCAAATCTGAAATAAAGATGTTCCAGAAGTCATCTGTGCATCCTACAAGGATGCCAAAACCAAATGCTATTTTGTTCCCAGAGTATCTGCTTGACTATGAAAGTTCCCACACTTGGAGGAAAAAACAAACAAAAGTCCCCAAAACAAAAAAAACAAAACCAGAGTAACTCTGAGCAGTGTGTATAGATTCTCATTCCCTTTTTTTTTTTTTTGCAGAAGTGTTTGAAGAAAAAAAATAAGGTTCATCAAAACATATAAAAAATAACCCTGAGATGGACTAAATTCTGTCAGCAGCACCTCATTTCCATGTGCAGGACAATGACCAGGCTCATCTGCTGTACTGCATCCGAAAAACTTGGGTGACCCTATTTGGGAGAGCTACAAAGTCTCTTTTGCATGTTCACAACAAGCGAACAAAATAGATAACACTATTATTATAGTATACTGGAAAAATATTAAAGGAAAGAAACCAAATTTTACAAGTTTGGTAGAAAGGTAATTATTGCTGCAACTCCTCTTGTTTAGTCACACACATACACATTTTTCTCAGATCTGCCACAATGTAATGTGCAGTGATCTACATTGATCAGTTACACCTCTGGCACACCCATATAAGCTTTTCTCTTTCGAGCAGTCACACAGACTTTCAGAGGACTTGAAGGGCCTGGCAGGGAGGACCCCACACCAAAACAAGCAAAAAAAACCAACCCACCCGAAAAACAGAAAGCAAAAGCCAACCCAGATCAATGGACTACCTTAATCAAAATACCAAGGCAAGGGAACAGCTCGCTTAAAACCAGTAATCCAGCATCCAGCAGTACCAGCATCATTGAAACATCAAATGGTTTTGATGAAGATCACATGAAACTGCCAACTCTATTTCACCAAAAGCTAGAACTTCAGAAATTGAGAGCTGCCACAAGCCACTCTCATTCTTAAATTAATTCAATTAAATTAATTCAATTTCCACAAAGAAAACCCACTCTGCAACAGACCCCATTCCCTATTAGCATTTCCAGCCACCTGCTGAAGTATGCTCCCAGCCAGGATTTCACAGGCTCACTGGGATTCACAAATTTTAGAGTTTCACCATTTCTGGATTACTCCCCTAGCAGAACTTCTTATAAAAGGCAACAGTCATTTTATTAACCTTATTCTAAAACAGCTGCCTCATCTAACACAACATCATTTAACTGGCAAAAAAACCCAACAGCTTGATGTTGGCAGATCTGGGTTCAGTTCAGAAATGGAAAATGGCCTCCTCTTGGTTTGTGACAAGCCATCAAAGTAGGCAACTTTTTGGCCATAAGTTTGACTGTGAAATTGCCTGCACAACAGATGACAGGGAAAGAGAGGAGAGGATTAAGTGAAGGGAGACAGCAACGAGTAGAGCATTCTACAAATAAAGAATATTGCAGACGCCCAAGACACCAGTTCACAAAACACAAAGGACTGCTGGTCACGCAGAGAAAGCAAACTATGTTCTAAATGGCTTAAGCTGTTGGCTTTTATAGCCAGGTTTTGGTTGTGGGGGAAGGAGTTCTTCTGGTTTTGTGAGGTGTTTAAACTTTAATAAAATACCATATTTCTCAGGCTGGATAACCTTGACATTCTTTCTAAACCATACTAAAACAAACATGCCCACTTGCTCTCCCAAACCAAATCAAGTAACGGTGACACTAACCATAATAGATGCTATTCATCACGATACACAAACGCGAGCATCTCAAGGCCAAGGAATCCATATGGAGAAATGCGAGCCAAAAGCAGGATTTAGGGCCAACTTCAAAATTGCACATATGGAAGAGAACTGCAACCACCTTAAGATCCTCACTGCATCCAAGCAGGCAGTTATCACCAGCCCTAGGCCCACAGACACTTGAGAGAAGGAAATGAGATTTATCCGTTGCAGCAGACCACTTTCCCACAGCTGGTTTTAATTAAGCTAATTTGGTGGTAGTGACTAACAGCAAGCAGAGCTTTCTCAAATCACTTTGCAAGTATTTTTGCCAGCACTTCTCCATCTGTGCTGACCAGGAATACTGGATACTAACTAGGATGGTACTCCGCAATTCTGTCCGAGCTGCAGCATTTAAGAGTGGTGTTCCACTCCCCCTAAACATCAGCTGGTACAGCCACTGCTTACAGGTAACCAACCAGGTGTGGGGAGAAGATGCAGAACTTGAAGAAAGGTAGTGAACAAATTCCACTGAGAAAAACACTCCTAAAAAGGCAGCTGGAACACTTGCCAGAATCCCCTTATACCTTTACCATACCCATGCTACATGAAACTTAGTAATGACCATGAGGATACTGAACAGACTTTGGAGCTGTAAGAAAGAGAACAGCCTATATAATTCCTATGCTAGTTGTGCAGTCAGCTATTCTAGGCCAGTTTTTCTTTTGTGGATACATACAGGATAGGATAGCTTTACCAAAGAAATGCTTTGACTTACACCATGATCTCGGAACAATCCAGGGCATGGCTAGACCGTGCATATTTAATCCCCATTTTCAGGCACCCATAAGGAGATGGACATGGGTCTAGCAGGAAAGTCATTTTAATGATATCTAACTAGATGGAAGTTTTTCTAAGGTAAATCTGTGTCCAGCAGTCAGAATCAGAGAGACTAATGGCATCTGTACCAGCATTGGTACCGAAGACCGACACACACAAGGAAAAGATTAATCAGTAAATGTAAGTTAAGAACATACCAAAAGAAAGTACAGCTTGCTGCAGGAAAAGTTAACACTTACCCAGACCTGGCCTGTCTAGTTCACTCAAGGTATGAATTTCAGATATAAAAAACTCTAGTTCAGATTCAAATGTGACCTAGCCAGCTCACTACAAACGCAGGCTGAGGTATTAACACTACTGATGCTCAAGCCAGCGAAGTCACAGAACCAAGGCCTTAAGTCACAACCAAGGCAAAGGAAACAATGCAAATTGCAGGATCATAAGTCTGGGCTTGAGGAGAGCAGAATTCAGCCTATTCAGGAACTTACTTCAGAGAAACCCATAGGATATGGGCCTGGAGAGAAGACAGGCGCAGGAGAGTTGGTTGATTTTGAAGGATGTCCTCCTCCAAGCACAAGAATCATCCATCCCAACATGCAGGAAATCAAGCAAAGGCACCAGGAGACCTGTACTAGAGACCTTTAAACATAAAAAGAATGCATACAAGAGGTGGGAGCAGGGTGAGATGAGCTAGGACAAATACAGAGACGCTGCCCTAGAGTGCAAAGACAGGCTTAGGAAGGTCAAAGCCTGTCAGGAGTTGAAAACGGTGAGGGACATGAAGGACAACAAGAAGCACTTCTACAGGTAATTTAGCAGCAAAAGAAAGCCTAGGGAGAATGTGGGCCTCCTCCTGATAAAAAAAAACCAACATGGAAAAGGCCTGGAGAAGGGGGCAGACAGATCTCATGAAGTTCGCCAAAGGGAAACACAAAGTCCGGAATTCAGAGGAATAGTTCTATGCCATAGGTTGCCATCCAGCCTGTACTGGAAAACAGCTTTGCAGAGAGGGACCCAAGAGTCCTGGTGGAGCAGCTGAACTGAGCCAGCAATGTGCCCTGGTGGCAAAGGTGGCCAACAGCATCCCAGGCTGCACGAGGCAGAGGGCTGCCAGCAGAAAGAGGGCATCCTTCCCCTCAGCTCAGCACTGGGGGGGGCACCGCTGGAGGGCTGGGTCCAGTGCTAGGCTCCCCACTACAAGAGAGATGTTGGAGCTAGTCCAGCGAACTAAGATGATTAAGGGATTGGAGCATCTGCCATATGAGAGGCTGAGAGAGCTGGGATTGTTTAGCCTTGAGCAGAGAAGGCTCAGGAGGATCTTAATAATGTAACCTGATGGGAAGGAATAAAGAAGGCAGAGATGGACTCATCTCAGAGGTGCCCAGTGAAAGGACACAAGGCAATGGGAACAAACTGAAAAGCAGGAAAAACTATTTAAACAAAAAACCCAATTGTACTATGAGGATGAAGAACATCTCCAGATGTGCCTTCTAGTCTCAAATATTTTGTGATACACCTTGTTCTAAATCAGCATTGCTCTCAGGGTTTTCATGTAACTACTTCTCACGTTAGACTGATTCAGAATGAATTAAATGCAGAGGACTCAACTGCAAAAAAGACAAACCTTCCAGTCTGCTGGTAATGTTATGCCAGGCAAGAAGTCTTAAAAACACATTTCAATCTGAGAAATGAATTTATCCAGAGTTGAGCACAGGATAAATATAATAACTATAAGGTTAAGGTTCACATAGAAAGAATTTCCTTCCCAGGATAATGAAATGTATTGTTACAGCTACTATTTGAGTCAAGGAGTGAAAATCCACTATAAGATCTGGTGGAGGTCATGACTATTACCCATAATAAGCTGTTCTTTACTACTGGCTCTCACAAGAGGAACAGCCACTTAAATACAACAGTGTGCAAACTGGAGCATTCTGGCCAGGAATTACCTGAGTTAGCTTGCAGGACCCAGGCAGTTTCTCTGCAGTTACCCACTACACTCAATGTGACCGAAGTGTCCTCCGCTGACAATTTCCACCATTAGATTTCAAACTGATGGATCATTAAAGCCCCACTTTCTGCTAGTGAAAATTTGAACAGTGATGCCACGGAAGGCACAGCTTCACAACACAGCACCAAACAGCCCGTGAACCCGTTGGCCCTTGTCCCTTCCTTTGAGCCATCACAAGGACTCCCCTGGTTGAGAGGTCAAACTGGCAAAACACCTTTCCCTTGTGGCCTTCAGCTGTTTTAGAGTAGGCTAGCATTGCTTACCATGCAATCAATCAAACAGAAAAAGCTAGCTCAGGGTACACAGTAGAAACAAGTGTTAGTGTTGAAGCTCAAAGAACAAGTGATGTTTCAAAACACGTTTATAACAGTGCTATCAGTGTTTCCTGCAGCCAAAGCCCAAAAACACACCAATACCTTTCTATCCACTCCTCCTCCATCTTAGCTCAACTCCTACCAGACAGATCTCTTCTGTTTTCTGCTCCCAACTGACTCCAACACTAAAAGCTACCCTACCATCCCAGAAACACACAGAACAAGGACAGATTGGGGAAACAGTTACTGGTGCCTATGAATAAATTTCTTTCAAGTTTGTCAACATAAGGTCTTCTCCTAATGAAATCACACTGTAGTACCAGTAAATTTATCTGTGTGGACAAACCATAACAAAAGGTAGACGCAGCAGCTGAAGAACTTGGGGCTTCAATGAGTTTGCTACTGTAACTACTATATCTTGTACCTACAAGGGGTCTCTTCTGTGACATTATGACTTAAATCAGTTTGCCAAGTGGAAAGCTTTACTCACAAAGTAGTACTTTTTGCCAGCATAATATCAAATAAACCCATATTAGGATTTTCAACAACATAAGTACCTTAACAGTTGGACTACAGCAGTGACCAAACTGAAGGTGTCTCACTCCCATCAGGGCTGCCAATTCCAACCCCAAATGAACACGAACCTCAAGGTGTACTTACACAGTACTTTGGCAGCAAAGCAAAATTAGGGACATTTTCACAGCCCGTGTGGCCCAGCACATCACTGCAACTCCCCCCAGCACAGCTGGGCTAGGCAACTGCTCAGAGGGCAGGGGGAGGTTGTAAACCAGATCACTGAAAAAGTATGGACAAAAACACCAAACATACTCCTTAAAAATGCTACTACGCAGTTACTTGCAGCAGATTTGCCATGAAAATATACATACCATGTAACCATACCCTCAGAAACTTAGATTTGGAAAGCTCAGGTCCTTTCCACAGAACTCAAATTATCCCTGGCAAAGCTGTAACATTCCTTAAAAGCAAGTCTTAAATACTGCACACCTGTCAACATTCAAATAAAACAACTCTGTAGCGAAGCAGCCAGAGACTATGTAAGAATGTGGTAAATAAAACAGAGGAGAGATTCTTGTAGGGCTGTCCAACAAAAGAGATGGAATAATTGCAACTTTGTACCCAAACCATTACTGTTCTTTCTTATACTTTAACTCCAGAAGAACAACTCTCTGCAAAGCTGTCCAGCATAATCAGCCCCTCAATCTAGAACAAAGAAGGAACAGTCTTTCTACATCGCTGAAGGAAAAACAAGCTATATCAGAAGACACATCTTTGAAGCACTTTTTGTGACAGCAAAAATAATGAGAAAATGTTCATACTTAATCAGGGGACTGTCTGCAAAACTACTTAGTAAATCCATAAATGGATGGGATGAAGACAAGGCAGCGACCCAGAGGTGACTATGTAATATCTCAACAGTTCCAATGACCAATACATTAGGAATAAAAACGAAAATCTGAGCTCCTTGTGAAAAAACTCATTTTTTCATCTTACACCAACAGTACCCTCTACTGTTACAAAGCAGCATAGCATAAGATGAAGCGCAGCCCTGACCATCAGGAACACCCTGATGCATCAACACCACCTGCCTAGACTTACTCATTAACTACCCATGTTCCAAGTTTGTTGGTTTCTTCCAACTACAGAGCCAGGTTTTAGGGTTGGTTACAATGCTAATCTACTTCTTTTCCCAAGGCCTTTTTCTGTGATTGGAAAATGACAGATAGTTTCAGCCTTAAAAATAGTATTAAAATTAAAAAAAAAAAAATTGAAGTCTATCTTCTAAGGTAATGAAGACCAGAGCCAGTCGACGCTCAGCCACACATCATAGAGAAATTGAAATATTCTATCAGAAGGTTCTTCCAAAAGCAACTTGACAGCTACATCTCATCTGCAAATGGCCCCGGGGCAACAACACAGGCAGACTCCTCTACTTCTGATAGCCTATGACCACCCACCATCCCCACGCTGGAAGAAGGACCATCACATTGCAGATTCAGCACAGCAAGAGGAGCAGAAACAGGGAGGTCGGGGCTTCTCCCTGGGATGACGTTTCCAGACCCATTCACAGAGGATCACTGAGAAGCTTCAGCACAAACCATGAGGTTCAGGAAACACTGCCCTCGCAGTACCACTAATGATCTCTCTTGGCAGAGAAATTCAGAAACTGGGTGCACATACTGTTCTCACATCATGTGGGAAGCATGGAGGGGGAAGATAAGTGTAGACTATATGAGCACTATATGGCAAAAAAATGCTCCCAAGCTTGATTTGAAGCACAGGTATATTCATCACAGAATGCCTGTATGAACAAGCAGCATGAAGGAAAAGACATACAAGAGCAAGGAATGCTCTAACTAGATAATGTAGTTAAGATTACTGTCCCAAAATTGAACTGTGAATGAATATCCTTAAGTATAATCCAGTACTTTACACCACCCATCTTCAGAAAAAAATAAAAATAGAAAATAAAAATCCTTCAGTACAGAGAAGAAACAAAAGTTGTACAACTTACTATAGAAAACAACCCGATATTGCCCAATCTAGAAAGCGTATCAGGGCAGGGACACACATGACAAAATGTCTACAGAGCTTGAAATTAAGAGAAACCCAACAGAACACGTTGTCCATAACGATATTGCCAATAAGACACTTCCACCCAGTTCAGTGTCTTCTTCTGAAGAGATGGGAGGCAGCAGTTGATTGTCTTTGGTCAAAGGACACAACTTTTAAGCTTCAAAGATGGTTTCATGTCTTTCCATCAAAGCAGACTCAGAACCACATCTTTACACATTCTGTAGCAACAGCAAGAAGACATTCAAGGATACGGCAAGTATACAAACATTTGAATCTTGGCACGGGAACACAGTACTTCCAAGCAGACATAATGGTGTTATAATGAGTTACAGTGAACAGCAAGCTGAACTGAATCAGCACCACAATACTGAAACCCCAGTCTTTGCACTGAAAAGCATAAACTAGAGCATAACTGCAAGCCATGTTTTTCTACCCCACTCATACAGACAGAGCCTCCAGAGAAATACATTCTTGAGTACCACACTCCAAGAAACACACACAGATCAGAGTCCAAAAAAAATTTCTCCACTAGAAAGATTAAATATTCCAAACCTGAAGAAAATAAGACTAAAAGAAGGCTATCAACTAACCTAAAATACATAAACACATGGGGAGGGGTGGGTGGGTGGCACGGGGTAGAGGGGGTAGGCAAGGACCAGACCAGAAAAGCTTGCAGTTGACTTAATTGTGGCCAAAGTGATTTAAAGTAGACACCAGGAAAAATCTGTCTACAGGGAATATAATTAAGCACTGGGATAGACTGCCCAAGTTTCCATCATTAGATTTTATAGAGTACTTCTGACATATGCTGGCATAAAATTATGTTAAAAATATTGTTTCTAAAGTCCCAGAGACAGACCTCCTGCAGTTCTTTCCAAGGTTATTTTCTTCAATTTCCTATGAAGGAAAACATTTTGAGTGGCCATTGTTAAAAAATACAGCTTCTAAAATGAGTAGCAATATTTAAGATCAGATAATCAAGAAAATAAACAGCACTAGAAATGAAGTATATTAATCTACTCTAAAAAAAACATAGGACAATCAGTTTACAAATTAAGTATTTACTCAAGTGTCTTAGGAAGTAGCTAAACAGTTATACCATAGGAAAGGAAACATCCTTGCAGTTCTAGCTTGCTCCCAGTTGTTTTTTTAATACCAGTGAGGTAGCTGGGCTAAAAGACAGAGTGCCAGGAGTACAAAAATGAAAGATAATGGCACTGAGATACATAAATATGAAAATAAATTTTAGCAGTTAAAAAGAAATACTAAATTTTTTTAACACACTTAAATACATAATTTTAGAGCTTAACACCATCCTTTCCTTACTACAGATTGACTGTTCAGGACTACTAGTCTCATCTCTCTGCTGTTAGTGCTTAAAAAAAAACCTAAAAATTAAGTTTCACTCTTGTTAACATCAGGACAGCAATAGGCAGTTTCTGCCTTGTCGCAGAAGACATGTCATTTTTCAATACAGTCCAAGTCCCAAGATGGTTACAATCACAGCAAGATAACTTGTTTCTCAGTACAATTGCCCAGCATTCATCTAGAAATGTGAGACACTTTCAAGCCTGTCCTTTAAGACAAGCCAAAAGCATTTGCCTTGATGGAGAAACAACATGGGGGGAAAAGGGAAATTAAAAATGATTCACTTGGATTGCCTCCTATTTTCAAGATGAAACTTCTAATATACAACCACCTCCACGTGTTTATAATCCTGTCTGAGAGTGCAGCAGCCAACATGCAATTGCAGGGGATGTATACCCCACGTGATAGCACATAACTGCATTTTCCCAAACATTTTATGGGACCAGACAGACATTTCAGAGATGAGGCTTCACACTATGTGATGTAGGATGAGAACCACCCAGCAATCAATGCAAACTGAAGCCTTCTGGAAACATTAATTCCAACAGCTCCCAGTGGACATGGACAAAGGAAATACCACAAATAATGTTTTTTAATTAAAATGTTTTATGAAGTGTATACTGGCACATGCTAGGACGAACTGATAAAAGTTATTTTCAGAGAAAATGGCTTAGAAAAGGAATATATTCACTTCTCAAGTCTTGCTGAAAAAAAAGAAATTATGTTATTTGTCATTGATTATTAGCTTACATGCTTTGGAAATCTCACCTTTGAGGGACATCAGTGGACCTACTGTGAAGAGACAACCACTACTGTTGCTGTAGTCACTGCAGCCAGAAAGACAGACAACTGCATGCAAAGGCTAAAAGGAGTCAAAAGATAGATGAAATGGCAATATACTGGGCTATGGTCACCACCAGCACGTCTTATTGCAGAATGAAGGGAATACCTCAAGTGTTCCTATACCACAGAGAGTTTTGAATAAATGAAACAATTAATGGGAAAGATTTAAACAGTTTAGTGTAGATGCCTGACTAAAAAAAAATGAAACAAAAAAAGAAAAACAAAACCCAAAACACAACAAAAAAGCCAAAACACAACTACCTCAAAAATAGTTTGGAAAATAACATCTGCATTATACTGGAAACTGCAGAACTAGAAGGACTTGAACAAAGTCGTCCAGAAAGTTGAAACACGATAGAATAAGCAACACAAATGCTCAAAAGGATTAGAAAAAGCAAACACAAGTACACAAGGGAGACATTAAGAGCACTTTTGGATGCAACACATTGGAGTTGCCCAGCTCCCCTTGAAACTGGTTGCAAACCCAAATTTGTAGTCACTTCAGTGAAGACCAAACCTGCATTCAACACTCCAAATATCTCCACTTTTTCAGTGACAACCAGACATGCCTATCATTAATAGCTGGCAGCAGCAGAAGCAGTTCAAACGCAGCAGTGTTCGCAGCCAATGCGGCTATTCTCAGCAGCACTGTCTTCTCCAGAGGGAGCCAATTACCACATGCACAGCCCCCCTTGCAACCATCATCATCACACCAGTCCTTGACATCTGATTACACAGCAGTCTGTAACAGCCATCCTCTTCCAAATAGTTCTTTGTTATCCTAAGCTTACTAAATAGCTGTGTGTCAAGTACTCAGAGCCTAAATTAATAGTATTGCACAAACAGCCACTGCCTTTCCTCACTAACTTTCTCATCTGTTGAGCTCTGGAATTTCAAGAGAGCTCTGACTGTCTTAGACTACCCCACTTCTCACATTGCTTTCAGGACTTCATTTTCTACCTACAAACAACATTTGTAGGAAAAAAAAAAGTAGCCATATGGAAAACATACTCAATCCTGGGAGTCCTTCAAGGGAAGAAAGTGACAACAGCTACAAGGTACAGATTAGGAGGTTCAGACTGGACATTAGGAAAAAATTCTCTACTAGAGCACCATGGAACTGGTTGCCTGAAGTCTGTTTTTCTACTCATCCCAGTGTTCTATACCCCCTTAACAGTGACTGCTTTTGCACTGAACCTCTTGAGAGGCAAAAGGCATTTGTGGTAGAAACAACATTACCTGTATCATTATTGTATATTCAATATCATACATTCAATGTTAAGTGCCCCTTCATTGATCCGGCATGTCTTCAGCAAGCTCCAGTTCAGGTACCATGCACCTCCAGTGCAACAAATGCTCAGTAAAGAGCTGTTTGAAACAGAAGGTTGAAATACCAGAAAGTATATGGACCAATTTAACTGACACAAAGCAGTACAAAAAGTTCAGGAAAAAAAACCAGAACCACAAGCCCCTTCAAATGACAATGAGCCCTCTGTCTCAATGCATCATGCCTGGTCTCCAGGGAGGGCTACAGACAAGCAAGGGATTGTGCATATGATCAAATACAAGGGCACTAACACAAGACCTATGAGGAGAGAGGGAACAAGGCTTGTTTAGCCTGCAGAAGACAAAGCTTCAAGGAGACAAGAGGGCAGCGCTCCAGCACCTGCAAGAGGATTACCAGGAAAACAGAGCCTGGTTCCTGAAGCGTCACATGGTGAGACAATGAGAGGCAGTAGCCAGAAGTTGAAATAAGAGGTTTGGATGGGGTGTGGAGAAGAGTCTGGTAACCACGAAGACAGTGAAGCATTGGAAAAGGTTGTACAGTCTCCATTCTTGGAGGTTTTCAAAACCTGACTGGATAAAGACCTGGTCTCACCTAATAACTGATGCTCCTTTGACCAGGAGGTTGGACTGGAAACCTCCTTATATTCCTTCCAACTGGTGTTATGCTATAATTTTGCAAAGTCTTGCTCCATTCTTAAAAAACACTGAAAATTTTTGAAAGATATTATAAACCAGAAAGAATTGGACGGTAAGGGGCACATTAAGACTAATAAATGTAGGTTTATTTTCCTCTAGATTTCTATATTTGGACACATAATAGAAGACAAAAACTGGTCTTTTCCCACTTACATTACATGTGTGTGCACACAAATGTGTGAATATACTGCAGTTACGTTTAGTGAAAGAGCTCTTTCTACTACTAAACCTGCAATGACAATGGCTAAATGGACTCAGAAAAAAGTATATTAATATAAACTCAGGTAAGAGAGAAGCAAAACCAATTCTGTTTTAAACAGCAGAATAGAGAGAGGCAGAGATTCTGCTCCAGGAAAACACTGCCTTCTTAATTTGCTACCAAAGTAAATCAGGAAGGGATTGATTGATTGGCCAGTCCAAATTAGCCTTAATTTACTTCTCAGGATCAACCTGAGCCAGAAAACAGAGTATTAAGTTTTTCCGAGTTTCAAAACAATGATAAAGTAACAGAGAAAAGACCAGCATCAGCCACTAATTCTGAACGTTTCCTAAGCCTAATTCCAAATTCCAAAAACCCTGCTTTGCTAGAATAAATCTACTTTCATCTTCAAGCTGATCTTGTATCAATAGTTACCACATGTGAACCTAACAAGTACAAAGATTAGCTGCTTTCAAAGAAAAAAGATTAAGTGCACATATTATAAGTGCTTACAATATAGGAAACATTTGGAAAAGGGCAGCAATTTGCAATAGGTTTCCTAAAATGGTATATTTGGAACCTAAAAAAATCACCAGATGTCAATACACAGGAATTCATCTGTTGAGAGCAACCACTACAAGATTAGGGCAAAAATTCACAGGAAAGGACTATGCTTCTGTTCAATTAGATCTGAGGCATCCTTATAAGAAACCCTTCAATCAGAATATATTATTTCCTAGCGAGTTCACATAAAGAAGTCTAATACCTTGAAGTAAGATTCATTCTCCTTCCAAATCTGGCTTTCTAAAATCTTGGTTAGTCAGACATTCTTAGATTTTTCCAACCTCTACAGAAATATTAAATTCTTTTCTGAACACAGATAAATTTTTAGACTGTCATAATTTCTACCCAGAGTTAAATATTCGCTACACTATCTTCTTAAACACTTTTTTAAAAAAACAAATAAACCACTTCACCATTCATTTAGGGCAATTTAACGAAATGTTACTCCCCATCTTCTTAACTCGTGTTTTGACTAGGCTTTAGGGTGCTTTTTCACACAACACCAATCATTTGGGAAGCTCAACAGCATGGGAAAGTGGTAGCAGAAGCTTATAGATATGTTTGAAAAGTAGTCAGAGAAATTTATGTCAGAAAAATCTTAGGAGGCACAATTACATGAAAAGACAACACATCTGTCTCAGGAAATGAAAGGTCACACATTACAGGAAGATAGATAAATGGGATGGAAGAAACAACAGTAAATGCTAACCCCACTGACAGTTTTCTAAGACACCACGCGACCTGTGCCTGTGGTCTGACCAGGCACAGCTGCTCTTATGTGAGACTTACCAGTGACGGATGGGCAGAACTTACTCATACAGATTTTACTACGAAACATGAGATACACACAACAGATGTGCTTCTTAACACAAACTTGTCTCCCCAGAATTTTATTTTGTTTCTCTCTTTAAAGTACATAAATTAACAGCAGTAGTTGTTTTAAAAATAATAAATATGTCATCATCACTTGGCAGAGGACCAGCATTTTTTCGTCTTCAGTTCCCATATAAATTCTACCTGGTGAAAAGCAATTCAAATTATCAAATGTGTCTTTCATCCTTTATTCTCCTCTGCTTCAACATCTGCAAGAAGGATCTCAGGATTAGAAGCATCCAGATTTTCACCACAGCACCAGCCCAGGAGATAACATTACATAGTTAGAACTTTCTCTTCAACTAGCAGAAATCCTGCAAATAGAATGAGCTGTTCTGTAAACAATTGAAGGAACAAAGCCTGGCTTCCTAAGAATTTTAGATTTGTCTAGATTTTCCTCCCTCTGCAATAACACAAGCATGGTGCTCAAAACCTTACACTCTCCCCAGGTTCTTTAGGCATATGCATAATTTCAACTGAATTTAAAAAAAAAAATCCAGCTATTAGGACAAGGGACTAAAAGACCTTCTGAATGTAAGTGTCAGGAGGCAAACACACAAACTTGTCACTTGATTAGATTATGAAAACAGCTACTGGCAACAGTGGTGGATATGAACAGCAAAGTTCCTCCAAATTAAATTACTCTAAAACCAAATGACTCTATAGAATGACTCTGTAGTATTTACTAAAGTTCACGCAGGCAATGGCAGCTGACACTTTGAAACGGCGAAGGAAAGAATACTGTGCTTTTTAGTTTGCTTTGGTGTTTTGTTTGTGGGTTGTTTTTTTAAAAAATATTTATTCAGCTCACAAGAGGTTTGGACACGTCAGGGGAGTGCTGGTGAGGGGGTGAAGCTGAAGGCATCTGCTGCCCTCACGTGGTACCTGCAATAACCGCACGCTTCAACAAGCCACAGCCTTTCAAGCCTGACCCTTCCCTGCATGGCTGCAACAATATTTTAGCCAAAAATACGCGTTTAAGCATGCCAGCCTGCCTGGTATGGATTAAAAAGTACACCTCCGAAAGAGCTGCAATGAGAAGGAAGAGAAGGCCTTTCTATTTTCACACTGTATCAGTTTCCTGGTCCAATTTGCTTTACAAACAAGTTTTCCAGAATATCTGAATACAAGCCAGAGGAGCAGAAGCTGCTTAGCCAAGGGCACAGCAGACGCTTTTCCAGTACAGCAAGTCCCAGATTCATTTCACATTACCTCCCCTATCATGTTATTTAGTCTTTACAAAGATAAAAGCAGGTAGCCAAAAAATAGATCACAGAACCAAGCAAAAAACTTAATTCCTCTGCGTGGGGGAAAAATCACAGCACCCCTCGCAACTTTCACTTCTTCAAGCATGAGACAACGTGCCTTTAAAAAAAAAAATCTTTGCTTATAGAAAAAGACAAGCATAAAACAAGAAAAAAAGAACTGCGCATGCAGGAAGAGGTAATAGGGATACTGCAGCAGACAATTCCAGATACATTATATAGAGCTCTCAGGGAGAGAGATTTGACAGCACATATCGCACATCTAAACATTTCCACACAAATGTGAACAACTCTTCAAATCCAGCTGGTCCACAACATATGCAGCAAAGCTGGCTGCAAAATAAATTGCCTCACAGCTTTTGTCCAGCTCTTCCAGACAAACAATGGAAAAATTAAAAAATAATCATACAGATATCTCAAACGTTTTTATAAACAGGTCCTTGAAGAAGAACCATCACAAGATTAGTTAACACCATGAACAGGGACAAGGATAAGGAAAGCTACTTACAGGGTAATTCCACAAACAAATACATGACTGCTGAGCAAGGTGTACTTACACTAGCACAGCATTATCTCAAAACCAGCAATTAATACACAACAGCCAGGAGGGGGTTTTTAAAACTTTTGGCTATACTGTTAGGTCTTAAATAAAATCAAAGTAGCCCTTGGCTATACTGTTAGGTCTTAAATAAAATCAAAGTAGCCCTAACTTCCTGAAATTACATTGAAGTCTGCAGAAAAAATTCTTACCTTAGTTCTTTTTTTATGCTACAATTATAAAGTTTGCTAGAAATGAGTGAGCTTCCCAATACCAAGTTTTTTGTTCTTCACCTGTTGGTTCCTCTCCCTTCTCAATTGCCATTTGCTGAAGCCATACTTACAGTTAGTCACAAGAAAGAATTCTGCATCTGCATCGAGGCTGTATCAGAAAAGCAGCAAATCACTAGACAACATCAGATTTCTCTGGTTCTTCATCCATCCACCCTTTGAAACAGGAAGAATAATTTGCACAGGAGAGTGCATGATAAAGAGTACTTAGCCCTAGTTTAGGAGCTATTTCAATTCTTCTTTAAAAAAAAAAAAAAAGTTTTAGCAACTACGTCAAAAAACTTAAAGCATTCAAAGGCCAGGAAACACCAGCCTAAAGGCAGTCCCTTCATAAAACAGCATGGTTTCCATTCACAGAAGCACAAAAACTGTTTCTCAAATAATACAATATGCTATAATCATAAAAGTAACTTTGTGGAAAACAAAATATCCAGCAAGCAGAAGTAATATATTATGAAAGTATCAGTATTGTATAATATCTTTATAATGCAAATGCCCTATTTTCCAGTGTGCAAACTTCTATTTCAAAAGTTTAGAAATAGTCAAACGACATCTGAAGCATCCTTAAATGAGACAAACTTAGAAATTTCAATCAGAATTAACAAATGTTTTCACTCGAATTCAATTTGCAGTCTTTACATTGTATTAACTCAGACTTCTGCTTCTAATGAAGTACTGTACCCAAACACAAAAGCTCTGAACTCAAAAATATAGTAATTAATGTTATAATGAATCATATTTAAAAATAATAAAAGCTTTTCCAATGTTCAGAGAAGACACTTCTAAACAGAGATTACGTCAACAGTGCTAACAGAGAAAAGCAGCATTACTGATTTCCTAGCAGTATAATGGAGAACCACTTAGAGTCTATTTGGAAGCTGATAGAATTGTGTGGGGCAAGTCTCAAAAGGCAGAAAAGTCTTAGAAATTAAATTCACAGTAATTAGATTTCTAATTATACCTAAAGCATTAGTGATTGCTATAGTTAAAACTGCCTGAACCATTCCATTATACCTTTCTTTTCAGAAGCTCAGTTTTTCATCCTTTGAGCAGGAATCCTAGAAGTGCAGTCTGTGCCTGAACATTTTTTTTTTAAAGTTTAAATAGAAGAAAAGAGAGTTCTGTGTTTGAGTATGGAGAGCAAAGTTAAACTTTTCCATTCTAAAAAAAATGCTACCTTTAAAAAGGTGGTTGTGGTATTAGCATGCCTGGAAAGCATGAAGTACGGTGCTTTTGATGTGGTGAATCTGAAGGTTGAAAAACCCCAAACCAGCATTCACAACTGTTCAGGTTGTATGCTTCGTTCTTAAGGCATTTCCACAGATGCATCTTAGGCAACTTCTAGCAGCAACTTACACTAGCCACATCGTACCCTAATTACAGTACCTGTATCAAGCCACCAGCGCTACCCATGCAGACCATCACCAGCTTTGTTATTATCAATACAATACTTTGAAATACTGCTGTGTTTTTACAAACATCAGCAGATGATCTCTGCCCCAAGCAAGCAACATCAGCGTATCACTGCTCTCCTGAACTATGCAGATGTAGAATGCGTAACTACAGGAAAGCAAGCCTCATTTGGCCAACTGGACATTAGATCAAGAACCTTGAGACCTCCATTCTATTCATAGCTCTGCCCTTGAGCTGTTGTGTGACACAGAATTATTTTACCTCCCTGTGCCTCAGCTTCCTCTGCCTTCCGGAGTGAAGTCTATGTAAGTTATAACCCTTCTTCAGAAATGTGCCTCAGTACATTTTTTTGATTACGGTCTCTAGACACAGTCACAGCTGAAAAGCAATACCTAAAGCTATTCTGAGATTAATTTCTGACAAAGACAAAAAGATGCAATTGCACTTATAAATTATTAACCTCGTCAACATTTAGAGTAAGTCTTCATATGTAGGAAGCCATCAGCTACTTACCTGTTGAGAAAACTCAATTTTTATTGATTTCTGCACCATCTCATTTTCACTACTTCTTTCAAAGCATACATGCACCTGCGTGTAATGTTTTGAACCAAGATACTCCTCAGAACATGCACACTCACTATAGCGAGACCAGACACTGTGTTAAACTTCTCTGCAGCTACGCTGTGTTAACTCTTTTTGTTCCAGGAGCTATTAAGGGGCACACTTACTGCACTGTTGCAGTTCAGATGAACTTCACATGTAATCAGTGTCTCTAACAGTGAAATCCACAGGATAATAGCTGCGAAAAAACGGCATGCTGTAACAGGGACTGCATTAAAGTAGGAGAGATCCTAGCGTCATTGGAAAAAAGTTAAAGACAAGCAACATATGTTTATAAGCTCTTAAAAATGGAAATAGCTAATTTTAACACATTCTGATTTTTCTTTTTTAGAACAGAGCAAGAAATGCTAAATTCTGACCCTCTGAGATAGATAGATAATCTTGGATTGTCTAGGCATTTGGTTATTCAAAATACCAAGAACTGGTTAAGAAACATCCTGTAGTTTCTGTACCTGACTAGAATTTCAGCGCTACCCTCACATGCTATTCCTTCCTCAAGAAAGCAATGCATAAAAGAACAATATAATCATGTGGTGCCACGAAGGAGTAACCACTTGAAATCATCTATCTCAGTTTCAAATGTCTATTCAGGATATGCACAAACAGTACAAATTACTTTTTGCTTGATGCCTGGGTGCACAATTACATTCCTTCTGAAGTGCAGAAGAGATACATAATTCATACAGAGCTATGCCTCGTGACCCAATTGTACTTGTCCTTGCAAGTCATACCCAGGCTTTGCTGTTTTACTGCCTCAGCCTGATACTGTGATGTAAACCCAGACTGCAATGAGGAAAATATAAGATGTTATAGTGACAAGAGCACCAAAAAGGTTGGCAGAAGATAACAATCTAGGAAAAATCTCCTCTGCAAAACGTCCCTAAGTGTGACAGACATGGTCAGAATCAGTACTAAGACCACGGTCAGAGATCACAGCAGCAAGAGCTGTTCAACTTGAGACAAATCACCTATTACCTCCTTTGTGCCAGGAGTTACTGCCCCAATATCAGCAGAACTGATGTGAAGCAGAATTGAAATGGGCATGAAAGGTGCCCAAAGCCAGCCTGCCTGTACTAAAGCTGACAGAGAAAGTCTGTGTGATCTCAAACGAGTGAGAGGGCGGAGTTTCTATTAAAGCTGGTAATATTTTAAGGCACAATAGACACTGCTGCAATGGCTACAGGTCACGGGCACATGCTTTGTGCACCAAGGGGATGTACAGTGACAAGATGGAGGAAAGGCAGGGAACCATTCACTAACACAGATGAGACAGTCCTCACAGGGAGGTATTGTTTCCAGCTGAACTCATTGCTAAGGGGTTCACAGTCAGCTGAGATGAATAAGTCCTTTCACCTCTGAAAGCACTCAGCTGCAGAGCAATTGCTAAGAGAGGTAAAGTGCTTTCACTGCATTGTACCTTCCAGAATATGGAAAGCTGCTGACTTTGACCTCTGAAAAACTGTATTGGAGGATACAGCTTCAGCTGCTTGTAAGACACTGAGTGCTGCTCCTTACAAACACTATCCCAGTCTTCCTATCAAAAGTCACAGGGGCATACACCCTTCCCAGACTTGGGGGGGACAGGGTGAAAACACACAAGAGTTGAGCATGCAAAGCAAGTGAAACACTAAGTCAGGTTAAGGTCAGCTGTGTGAAACAAATGAAACCACACTCTGCTTTAAACTGGGCAAGTTCTTCAACTGCACTATCATCAGCTAGCCACACAAATGGAGAGAGGGAGAAATAAAGGCCTGAAGGGACTCAAACAGCAACAAGACTGCTGTTCTCAAAAGAAGCAATAGCACCTTACTGTTTTAGGATGCAAAACTAAGGCCCACCTGTGGGTAGGGGGATGGAGAAGTATTCTTGCACTTTGTTTTTCTATCTTGCTAAAAAGTCAACATCAACTCAGAACTAAAACAGTAGTCAGCAAGGCCTGAAAAAGCTAAAATGAAGGCAAAATAAAGATGAGTACATGTACAGCATTACAGCCACTCCTCAATCCACAAAGTGCTTAGGGTGCTATGCAATTAATGCCCTTCACTAAACCTGCCCCTATAGGTTCTAAAGCCTGAAGAGTGTTCAGGGAGTTTTCCTCCTCTGGAGAAATCCCAAGGATAAGGCAACATTATGCTTGCTCCCTCCATCAACAGCTCTGTCATGCATCATTTCTCACTGCCCCAGCAGAGGTTTGTTCTGCACTGTAAATGTTAACGCAGCACTGGAAATTCCTGGAGAAACAGCAGGGTCCCTAGAATGGCAAGGTTCAAAAGTAACATTGGGTATTTCACTAAATACACAGTAACAGGTCAGAAAAAGATTAAGCACTTTCATTCCCCTATTTCTTTGGCCTACCTTGGGAAGCGCTGCCTTCTAAAAGACAGAGGCACTTGTGAATTTTTCTTTAATCTGGTTTTTAACTCTTTCATAGACCTTAAAAGTTCTGATTCATATTCACTGACTAGACTGTCTCTTCTGTCCTGGTGACAGACTGGCAGCTACCTCTGGTGGAACGGGCAGGCAGTTCTGTTGCATCAAACAGCCAGAGCAAGAGGGTCAGGAACGTACACATCCATCTTTAGCCAAACAAAAAGTAGCTGGCACAATTACAGCTGTGAAGGTACTACCACAAATTAACATCCTGAGTTGCAGGACTTTAAGTTTAGCCACGCTGCTTATTCTGGCAGGTTAACAAGGAGCACAAAGTAGCATTAACAGCGGTAACAGTTTCTGAGCACTAAATCCATTTTCCTCTGTTCTGCACAGATGAGAGGATCATCCACCAGAGTTTAGTATACTAAAGTTTTCAGTTTCAGGCCGACCACAGTGGAACACTTCAGCCCAATAGGAGAACTCTTAGAAAAGTTAAGCTATTTTACTAGACAACTGTTGTTTTAACTCCTTTTTTTACATCTCTAACATTGACTGCTGCCTCAATGACATTACATCCTACTTTTAACATTTCAAAAAGCATCATTGTGATCCTCAAATCCCTAAAGCATCTGAAAAGTCACAAGAGATTCCTTAAATCTGTAGCTGGATCCATGTTATGAGAACTTTCTAAACATTTGTTCTCAATTTTGGTGCAGTAAGTACAGCACTAACACAGACTACAGAACAGCTGAGTAGACGAAACAAACCTTGAAGTTACTAATAACTTAAACATTAGTGAATTGACAAAACTGTGTCTTAATTCTGCTCCCAGACTCTTCCTGCAAAGCAAAAAAGCAACTGTTTCAGGAAACTTACACTGCTGCACAATACTGTCCAAAACAGGTTTTCTAAAAAAAGCTAACACCCACAAGGTTAAAGTCTCTCAGGCTTTTCAGGCTGGGGAGCAGCAGCAACAGCAATAAAGTCTACCATAGAGAACGCACACACACACACATCTAAGGCTAAGGGCACAGATCAATACAGAGCTACTGAAATGATTTCCATCACCATTTGCCTGCCACCCCTCACAACAGGGGCATGAGTGCCTTATAATTCTACAGGAAAAAAGGATATGCTCCCTCATCCACCTAACCATAAATTCAGCCAGCTTAGCTGAAAACACTTTCAGAGATGTATGCTCCCAACGCCAAGCTGAGCTGGGCCAGAGATGTTATTCTTTTATAGAAGCACTCCTGCATTTCCCTCTTCTGGCAAAGGCAAGCAGGACAGTAACTCCCAGAGATGAGGGTCTGAACGTGAAACTATTACATGCCTCTCTCCACAAAGGGGACAAGTTTGTCTCCATGGCCTAGTAGCTCACACACTGACTGTCTTTTCATTTTTCATTAAACAACAGAATGGAAAGAAGTCACGTGTCAGTGTATGCAAGATTCACTCCCTTAACATAGAACAAGTGACACTCCCAGTAACTCAAGATATGACAGTTGTATCCACACTACATACCATCACACATACCGTGAGGCTTTATCCACATGAGAAAGAGCATACACATTCCACACCCTTGTAAAAAGGCCCAGTTCTTCAGCACATTTTTAGTCCCTAATACAAGAATTGACAAAAATACCATTTCACTTTGAAAGAGAGAAATCAGTATTTATATTAAAGATAAAGGTTTGATCGCTTTTGATTAATTTAGCCTTTTTAGCCGCGAGACTGGTTTCCATGGAAACGCAACTAGACTAAAAACCTGCAACCAGAAGTGAGTCAGTTTTGCCTGTTTATGTCTTCTCAGTTCCCATGGAAACAGACATTAAAAAAAATAAAAAGGATAAGGGTCCTGAAATACCTCCAGAAAATCTCTTCCCAAAGCTTTATCTCTTTGGCTGCCTTTCCAGAATTAGAGTTGAAAATAACACAGAGCAACAGATGACAGAATAGTGACTTGATTTCTTTATGGAGACATCAAGATACCATACCTGGAGACATTTCAAAAGCCAATTCTAAACTGACGCGCTCAAAATCTATAGCTACAAATTGTATTAACTTAGGTTTTGGCAAAAGTACCTAGAGTATATATTTCTTTAAATTAATTCAATGCTAATGTAGATGGAAATACAATAGAGGACAGGAAAATAGCGTCACAATGTCCTTGTCCCAAGTATATTTCGATACTTTTGGGGAGGGGAGGGGGGAAGGAGGGGCAGGGAGCAAAGCTGCCCTGGGGAAATGAGTCCAATATTTCCATAGTCAGGACATTTTTTAATGGAATAATTCCGTCCTTACAACACATTCATTTTTAAGTTGAAGTTGCAAAATCAGCTATACACATATCAGGTTAAATAACAAACATTAGTATTAAAATTTTAACATTACTACATTCTGTCTTTCAGTTATGGGTAAAAATGCATTCCTCCCAGCTGATAAAGCAAATCTAAGAGGCACTGTCAGCAAGACTCCATCTCCCATCATACTTTCAAAGGTAGTGGGCACTGGCTGTCTTCACACTCATAGAGATAACATCTTCCTCCTCAGAGCCAAATGCATCAGGGAAGGTGGAAGAGGTAGGACAGGGAGTTGTTAGGAAAGAGGCTGCAGCGCATGTCTAGACCTTCAAAACCTGCTTCGATCACTACCATTACTATGTAAGAATTCCCTGACAACTCAGTGTCCAAGAAAACAATGAACAGAGTTATGATTATCTGCCGCTGCAAGGTCCTTCTAGAATGTACAGGACAGCTAAACCTGATACCAAACTTCATATTTCCTCGTTTGTCTCTCACATCACATTATCGGTTCTACATGCTTAGCACACCTCCATGCGTCTCAACGCTCTTAATCAGAGGGCTGCGGCATCTGTCATTATTGCTTGTCTGCGAAGAATGTGCAAGGACTGTGTATATCTCTTACCACTATTGTCAAAGACTGAAGCTGCATTACAGAAATCAAGAAAGAAAAAAGAAGGAAAGCTTACCTCTGTCCTAAACACTGCTCATATACTGCCAACAATCACCAGAACTCAAAGGCCCTCCTGCATTCGCAGTGTTACACACCACCTTTCTTGCATTTCGCTACTGCTCTGAGAACTAACAATATATTGCCACCAACATGAAACAAGGCTAGGGGAAGAGTAGCCAGCCATACTACTCACTAGAAGGATGAGAGAGGGGTAGCAGTCACTGGGGGTTTGTCTTGAATGCAAGAAGCGGTTGAGCTTAATTCAACCTTTATTAGTTCACATCAGCTGAATTCAATCTATTCTTGTCACAGGAAAGATAAGCCTGAGAGAATTAATTCTTTCCTGTTCCCCTTTGTATTTTGGCAGGGCATAGATCTCTGAGAACTCACTAAGGCATCACTCGAGGAGGACAGATTTAAAGGTAAAGAGAAATGGTAAGAGAAGCATTGATGTGTGTCTTCCAGTCTATTCAGAAGTTTACCCTCTTTTCTGGGAGGTGTCAGAAGCACAAATAAATTAACTATTCATTTACTTTAGCAGCTAAACATACAGACATCAAAGTCTCAGCATGACTAGATTCCTTAGAGTTACCATTCAAATTCATCCATAACAACAAAATACACGGGTATTTTCTAAAACCTTAAGTGAACAAACCACACAAGCAGCAGCTGAGCAGATCAAGTATTGCTTACCATACTCTGGCAAATTTGTTTGTGTCTGATATTAAATACAGGTGTCAAATTTACTAAAACCAGTCTCTGAAGAGATTGCTAGGGTGTCGGCTCTCATGATCAGCTTAGTTTCATGCCTCCTCTAGCACAAAGAACGGAACAGAGAAAAGATGAATGTGACTACTGAAGCTAGGGAGTCACTATTACACAGAAAAAAGGCATTGGTCACAAGAAAAGATAAAATAGTCTAATAAGAAGATGACAACATCTAAAAAAGAATCAATAATCTTAGATTATTAAGCACAGCAAAATTAACACATCTAGCTTAATTTTGCCTCTGGGGACACCAGCATTATCATATCAATCTTAAGGAAATTTTCAAGGTCACCCACTGACTTGTAATTCAGGAAAGAAAACCACAAACAGCTATCAAGCACCACCTGCCTTGTGCACTGAACTAAGCAAGGTTCCCATTCAGAAAACAGAAAGTATAATTGCACCACTGTACATTGTATCATATTACACATGGCCAAGGATGTTTAATCATGGTTAAATGAGCAACTTCAATTCTTTCATTTGTTAACTTCCAAACACTTACTTATGGAAGCCTAACTTTACCTCTTCGTATCATGTTTCCCAGTATGGGCTTTTAAATTTGTATTTTAAATCTGCATAAGTTCCTCATGTGTAAAATTATTGTATAAATAAAACATTTTTTTGATACATACAAAACTCCAAAGATCAGCTGAAAGCTGGTACCACCTTAACTGTTTTCTACAGTAATCACATAAAATTTTGCCCTCTTATACTAGACTGGTATTCACACTAGTATTTCAAGGAGCTTCATCTGATATTTAAGACATAGCCCATTAAAGTGTCTAGAAGAAAAGGAAAAATGATACAGCCTATATCAATTGTGACAGCTGATAAAGATCAATAAGCTAAATCTTCAGACTAGCATTATTGCTTTGTACATGTTGAAGCAGCTTAATGCAAGCACTGCAGCTTCCAAGAATAAATGAAGAACACATTTTACACAAAGGATTAGAAAAGAGGAGACACACACCTAACAAGAAGTCTGTGATTTCACCTTACAATGCTACTGTAGAGCAACCTGGGTACCCAAAAGCCAGTACACTCAACAGAAATTATTCTAACTAGGCTGCAACTTAAAATTATCCTTCCAGGTAAAAGTATCGCATTTATAGAAATCCACAATGTTTGCATATAGATTTGCAACATTGCATTGCAAGGCACAGTTACCCAGGGACTGACATGGCATAAAATAACAAATGGCACATAAAACTAAAGCCACAAAATCCAAAGAGGCAAAACCTGAAGATATTTAGAACCCACCTTGATACGTGGCACATAAACACAAAGCTTCTCCACAGTTAACAAAGTTGACATAAAAGTTGTTGCCTGAAGGGTTTTTTTTCCAGGCCTCAGGAAGTCCTAACACAATTTCTGGTTGGTATGAAGGAAGTATAGGATGGCAGGTGGTATAATTTCATAACAGATCATTATGCAGAAGCAGATATGGCAAAACTATTCTTTTAATTACATTCAACACATTGTCATGCAGGAAAGATTTGCTATACCTCATATCAACAAAAGCGCTAGTTTTCAGATCACCACAATCAAGATTTTTTACTCTCTCTGAAGCACAAACCTGAAGAAACAACCCCTGCTCAGAAAGACACTATGCATCCCCTTTTACAAATTCAGTCTCCCAATACCTGTTCTAGTACAAGAGACCTTAGTAGTCCTCCTGTCAAAATCACTGCATCAGTGCAAATGTCATATTTAAGTCATCATCTGTCATCATGCAAAACTTCTTAGAGCATGTAACAACAGATACGGAGCACGTAGAGGTAGAAAAATATTAAGTTTAATAAGCACTGCAGTAGAAACCTCCAGCAGCATGCACCAAAGCACGACACAGCAAAGATGGAATTTGACCGATGGCTTTTTGTCAGACAGAAAAACAATCCTTCTGGATCAGTGTTTCTCAGCCACTGATCCAGGGAGCAACAGTCAGCCATGAGACATCTGAAACAGCCTGTGGAACAGCTGCAAAGAAGGCTGGCTTGTGTTTTGGGCAAGAGGGGGAGAGGAGGAAATTGTTTTCTTGCTTTTATATTTTCAATAAACAATTCTCACATGCAAGAAAGCAATCGACACAAGCAAAAATAAGAGCACTAACTGAGCAATCAAACCTCAGCCTAACTGATATCTCATTGCAACCAAAATCTCCTATGGCATTACCGCACAGTACAATCCTCAGATTGTATTCAATGAGGTCAGATGTCTCTTTGGACTTAAAAAAGGTTGAGAGACATCATTTTAGATGACAGACAGTTGGCAGATAATGACATGAAAGATAAAGGGAAGATGAGGATTTCTGAAGGACAAAGTAAGATGATGAGATAACCAGTGTATATGATTATAGAACGAAATCAAAATCCACCAGATAAAAAACCCGTGTCTTAGATATTTTAAACTGTACAGAAAGATTCAGGGAACAAAAGCCCCAGCACACAAACTCTTTATTTTGACAATTAGGAATCATAAACTAACACAGAATATTCTAAGAACCAAAGTCTCTAATACTAGATTTATAGAGCGTGAACCTGCTTTTGTACTCAGTAATAAAAGTAAAGCCATAAAGAGCATTAGGTAATCGCAAACTCAGCCCCTTAAGTATACTAAAAGCTCCAGCGTTTGGTTGAGCTTAAGTCACATCCCTCTAATACTACTCAATCAGAACCACCTCAGTACTATTTCAACTATTTAACAGACGTTTTAGGCAGCCCAGAACCGGTTACATGGTGTTCATACTTACTTGAATCCTCCCATCTGAGAAGGTGCAACTTCCAAGCAGAATAGTACAGAAATCCCAGTACCAGAAAGAGGCAGAGGGCTAGCAGCAGGTTACGCATAAACACCAACAGTCCCATCTTCACATTAAATCTGCTCTTCTACATGACCTGAGAAAGAAAAACAGGTTGAGGTCGGAGCCACTTTCTCCAACAGCCATCGTTCTTCCAAAAACTTGCAACCCCACACCTAGAATAACGCACGGATCCAAGCCTGTGCTCTCCACGAGGTACAACACACCAGTTACCCAAACGGCACCAGGGAAACAAGAACGACCATCCGAAGCAGCCGCCTTTCTTTTGTCGCAAGGCGGACGCCGTTCCGGGGAGGCAGGGGGGCACTGCCGCGCCGTGACAGGGCAGCGGCCCAGCTCCTCGCCCGCACTCGCACCCCAGCCGGCTCCGGGTAACCGGCCCCAGGAGCCCGGCGAACACCTCGCTCCGCCCGGCCACGGGAAAGCCCGGAGGCGCCACGAAGCAAACCCACGGCGCCCGTGGGGTGTCGGAGGGGCGGCGGGGCCCGCGGCAGCCCGCCAGCTGGCCGGGGGCGGCGCAGGTCCCCGCCGGGAGCCCCGGGCAAGCCGCGGTGAGGTGCCGCGCTGCCTTGAAGGCGGGTAGGGCGGCGGGGAATCGGGGCCCCGCCCGGTCCGGGCAGAAGGGCAGCTCGCCGCCGGCTGACAGTTACTAACGGCCGGCTGGAAGCTGAACGGCCGGCGGCACCGGCACCGCCGGGCTGGCGGCAGGGCGCGAACCAGGCGCCCCGCCGCACTCCGCTCCCCGCTCCGCCGGGCCCCGCTCGCCGAAACGGCGGCGGCCACCGGGGCCAGCCCTGCCCGATCCACCCTCCCCCACGCCCCTCCTCACCCGGCCGCCGCCGGCCCTGGGCGCTCGGCCGCCGGCTGCGGGCCGCGGGCGCGGGGCTGCGGGCGCCGCCATGCCGGGCGCGGCGCAGCGGGACCGGCCGCCACCGCCGCCACCGCTACCTCCGCGCTGAGGGGCACAGCGGCCGCCAATGGGGCGCCGGGGCGGGGCGCCGCGCCGCCAACCCGCCCTCATAGAGGCCGCCGCCAGCCAATGGGGCGGCGCGGGGGGCCGCGACTACAACCAATGGCGGGCGGGCGGGCGGCAGGGGGTCGCCGCCGGAGGGGCGCTGCGGCAGGGCGGTGGCGCGCCTGCGCAGAGCCGCTCCCCGCCCAAGTTACTCCCCGTCCTTGCCGCCGTCGGTGTACCGCGCTGCACCGTACGGCTTCGATCAGCCTGCTCCCCCTCGCCTCCCACTGCACCACTCTGATCTCTGTCCTCTTCCATCACTTCCCTGCAGCCCCCCTCACGCGCTGCCGGTGGCTGTACGGCACTGCTCCGCACCTCCCCGGTCACTGCCTGGCATTGCTCCGCCTTCAAACCGCTGCACCGCTTCCAAGTCACTCTGAGGCACCTCCAAAGCGCTTCTACTACGCCATTCCTTCCTTCAGGCATGGCACTGCTGGACCCCTCTAGGCACTGCACCGCCTCGTCTCATTGTCCCCGTCGCTGCTCTTCGCTGCACAGCCCCGCACCTTCCTCCAGCTGAGACACCTCCACACCCTGCAGCCACGACACTGTGCCACACCTCCCTCCCATCCAGCTGCTGCATCCCAGCTCTTTATTCCCTAGCCTCCCGTCACTGCATCGCAGTGCACTGCACCTCCCTTCCAACCGCTGCTCAGGACAACCTCTAACCGCCGCACCGCTCTGCCCAGTCTCACGCACAGCCTCTGCACTGAGTAGCCCAACCCTGGCTTGCTTCCAATCACTGCACCTAGCCATGCCACACAGTCCAGTTTAGCACCCAGTCACTGCCCTGGGTCACTGCCTTCACACTATCCTCCAACTTCTGCAGATCCTCACACCACTGCATACCCAACAAGGTCCTGCCCAGCCACTGCCCAGCACACCACCACCCCCCTTGGCTTCCCCGTGTTGCACAGCCTCCACCACTGGAGCACACCAGGCTGCAAGGACCGCATCAGCTGCCCTCCCACAGCCCAGTGTAGCTCACACCACACAGCCAGTGCCCCACAGCTGGCACTGCTTCCATGCAGTTTCCATTACGTTATGGTCTCCACCTTCTCACTGCATGGCTGCCTCATGAGCACTGCAGCAGCAGGGTGAGCCTGCACCTCACCCTTCCCACAGCAACACCCTCCTTACCACTCGCCCCTCAGCCTTGCTGGGTATCCCTGACACCCATTAGGCACAGGGCAAGTGAGAAACACAAGTATAATGCAGCATAGGGAGGGAGTGATAAAGGGTTAGGGAAATTGTTAGGCATTGGGGGGGAAAGCAATCTGAAAGGAAAGAGACCGTAAGGAATAAATCTGCCTCTTCGGGACAGTAGAGAAGCCCACTGATTTCCTGTTTCTACCCTCCATGAATCACTGATAACACAAGGAAAACAAAAAGCCATGTGAGTTTAAGGAAAACTAAGTAGGACCATGTCTAGAGTAGTGTCGGTAGCTCCCACTGCAGGCAAACCCAGGCACCTATGCCAACTGGCAGATGCTGCCTCGGACGGCACAGGGCTGGCTGAATACTGCCCAAGCCCGCTCCCTGGCATTTGGTGAGAGGCAGAGCCCACACAGGTCACAGGGTTAGCTGGCAGAGGCTCATGCTACCCCACTTTCACAGCCAGAAACCCCACTTTGTGTTCAGGATGAGTGAAGACAGTGCAAGCTGGCCACAAGTGTGGAACCCACACAGCCGGGCTTGCAGAGCCACCATGCCCCTCTATGGAGACACAAGGGAGACATATGCTGTGCTGGCATCTAGCTGCGATCTGTTGATTCCAATGACAACTTCTAGACACAGCGCAGGAGCTGAACAGGCACATGCCAACATGCAGGTATCACTGGCACTCATACCCCACCGAGGAGCTGCACAGAGAGGGGCCACTACTGCATCCATGCAGCCCCCTCCATCACTACCCACACTGAACCCCACTTGCCCAGAGCTGACCCACTCAGGATGCTGGCTGCTCTCACCTGGCCAAAGCAGCTCCCTTCCCTCCGGCTCCACGGTTTGCTGACTGCCAGAGCCGGGCTGGGCAGCCTCCTCTGCCAGACCCCGCTTAGCTGCCAGGCTCATTTCCTCCAGTAACCCCAACAAGTCCTGTGCTGCATCATGTCTGGCTGGAGCCCACCTTTCCTTTCCAAACACTTGCTTTACGCCTGCTCCTCTCCCCTCCTCTTCATCCCTCTGGCTGCATAAGATGGGTCTCTTCTCCCTGCCTTGACCCCCCGTGCCCTGGCAACATGGAGCTGCCTGCAACACCTGCCACTGCACCACATCTACTCCGACCATCCTCAAACCTCACCTAAACCATCCCATCTCTACCACTTGTGCTCTCAAGAGTTTAAACCCCAAGGTCCGCAGGCACAGCAGGTGATCTGATTTTGATGACGAGATAAGTGGGGACCTACAGCAAAAAGCCAGATAGCGACAAGGCTGGGGCTTGCTCCTGAGCCTGCATTTGTCACTTAGGAAACTCTATGCCCCGTTATCAGGTGTCAGTGTGCTGGAAAGAGCCCAGGGTGAAGTCACACTTCTTGCCAGGCTGGAAAAAACTCAGGAGGCGAGTGCCGTCTATCTATGGAAATCAGGTACCAGCTCCCAGCAGCTGTCTAACGGCCACGAGATGAATTAAGGTGATGATTAGTGGAGTGATTTGGTTCGAGTTGCAGGGCTTTAGTCTGAATGTGTTCCTACTTAGCTTACATGTTTCATTCACAGGCAGATGTCAAGCTGGATGTTGCTAGGAGATCAACAGCAGGGGAATAATTAAGTCTGATTAAATCCTATCATATTGCCATGCTGCTTTCCAGAATGCTCTGGAGCTTTTCAAAGCCAAACTGACCAAATGAAAGGACAAGAGCTACAGTCCATCCTGCTCAACAAAACCCACTTGTGGTCGACCCACTGAGCCTGTGGCTGCCCACATTTCGACAGAGCATTTCCTGCAGCAACACTGGCCACGAGCTGGGAAAAAAAAATGGCCTGGGCAGAGGGCACAGCTGGTGGCTACATTAGGAGGTAACACAGGACAGTCGGGACCAGTCACTGCCTGGAGCAGGTAGTGAGGGGGTCCTACACCCTATGTCCCTGCATCAACCCTGCATGCTGCTTGGGGCACTCACTTTGGACTAGGCATGACATGGTGCCCTCGGCACATACAGTGCGCCTGGGTCAAAGCTCTGCAAGAAGCCAGGTGCTGGATCAGCCACTCACATCCCCAGCAGGGCTTGGGCACATGGCGGTGACCATCAGCAAAGCTTCCTCCTTCCCTTCCTCTGGAAGGAGCCCAGCTGGCCATGCCAAAGTTGCTCAGCAAACGTACCTCATGCGTGGTGCTGAGCACCACAGGGCATTCCTGCTGAAATGATGCCTGCTTACTTTTTTCTTTCATGGTGGCTGAGCCGCACATTATATGGGCTGACATGTAGAGGTAAATAACAGCTACAGGTTCTTTTCCCATCAGTAAGTAAAGTTTTGCTTTAACTATCTGCATTGGTTGCCAAACACACGCACACGTCAGCCTCCAGGCTCCCTTCGTAGCAAGGCTGCTTATCTCATTTTGACTCTCTGCCCTACAAAAATTCTCATTCTAATACTCACACTGTAATCCTTCCCCCACATTACATGCCATCAAATCAGCCCTGATTCTAATTAACATAGTATTTTATTATTACTTAAATACCACTAAATACTACAGCAAAGAGGCTAGAGAGAGATTACCTCTGCTGATGCACAAGCTTGGGGAATGCAATCTGGGCTGTAACACATTCATATTTTGTCTTTATCTCTCTGGCCAAACTTGTTTCGTCTCACACACTCATTACATATTATTCTTAAACACAGGCTCTGAGTGTGATCAGTCTGTGGACAGCACTTTATATTTCTGGTGCTCTGGCTACTCTAAGAACAGGAATGCTGAACAGCACTGTCAGCAGTCCCACACAAAACAAGCTAAAACAAGCTGAACTTGGCTGAAAAAGTCTGCCACCCTCCAGATGTTTTCAACAGCAAAGAGCCACACTTACCACTGCGGGTTCAGGTAAACCACCAGAGCCTGCCCGAACAGCTTCCCAGCCACACTGCCTGACTGGACCACGTTTCCCTGGGTCTTCCTCAGCTGAAACGATCCAATGGTCCTGCCTGACACACGGCTGCACGAGCGTGAGCAGCCGGCCAGCACGCCATGCAGCGGTTCATCTCCTTGCATTAATTCCAGTATGCTATGTTTGGTTCACACATATTTTCCAAGAAAGGAGGTAGGCTTGATATGAAGACATGCGTTGGAGACTCCCACCTTTCTGGGTCTGTTTCAGGAGTCCCTCACCGTCACGTTCAGAAGAGCATCCCACATCCCTATGTCTGGCTTCAGCTTGCAGACATACCATTTTGTTCTGCCTTCTGCTTGATTAAGGTGCTTTTCAGAGCCTTGCATTTTCTCTTTGTGACACTACACATATGCTGCAAGCAAACCCCTTCTCATCCATCTTTCTCATAAGCTAAATATACTGAGTTGCTTAATTCTCTTACTGCCAGGCTTTTCCTTCCACCCTCAAGCCATATTTTGCATTTCTGTTCTATGCAGCCCCTGATTTTCCTGAATCCTTTTCAAGATGTTGAATCCCACAGTGAACCTCCCTAATGCTTTGACACAGGGATGAAATCTGCCTTTTTCTATTCTCTGGCTCAAAGGACTGTGTTGGTCCTTTCTGCTGCAGCATCAGACTAAGCATTTAGACAGGATTGTCCCAAATATTTTCCAGACCCACTGCTGGCAGGTTAGAGCCACCTGGGCTGGTCAGCACAAGTCTCAGCTGCACATCCAGGTCCCTGATGTGTGGAGTTGGGTGGTCGGGGACACCTCCACTCACACACACCTCCCTCGCCTGCTCCCTGTCCCTGTCGTGGCTGCCTCTCCAGCAGCGTCCCAGAGCAGTCTGCAGAGGTGGGCTTTCACCCGCAGCAAGCGCAACACAGGCACCATGCCCTTAGGTCCTCAGGGAGCCAAGAGACCATCTGTAGGCAGTTTGGTGGGGTTTCCCTCCAGCTGGCTGTTGTTTTACCTGGGCAGCCAGTGCCTCCTCTTCCCAGCACACTGCTGCAAGTGCATGTCACCCATCCAGGGCTGGACGCAGACCCAACTGCAGGGGAGAGGGGTGCCACGTTTTGGGCGGGGTTAGGGAACTGAGCCTGGCAGGCAGGAGCAAGGTTTGCTGAGCCCCGGTGAGCTCTCCAGGAGCAGATGTCCTGGCTCTCAGTAGCTTACTGTGCTGTGAAATAGAGACCACAGAACTAAGTGGTGCCTGTTGGTATCCAGGATGGTTTGAGTGTAATGTCGGGGAAATATTTTGCAATGCCTCTTAACATTTTACCCGACCTGCTCTCAGAGACAGCAGTCACTGAGGAATCTGGTGCGCTTCCTGGTTACTGGGCTGCACACTATGAAAACAGCATCTCAGCAATAATGAACTGGGTGGAGTTTGTGTCTTTAATTCTGCCCCTTAAGGAAACCAGCTCAAACAGTCTTTGTATATTTTTATATTTGCCACTTGCAAGGTTTTTCTTTCTCCCCAGCAGCCCCCTCAGCGAAGCCTACCTGAGAGCTGGGAATGAAATGGGGCATCTTTCCCAGCCCACGCGCCACCATCAGCTATCACAGTTCTCTTCCTCACGCTGGTGCTGCGGGGACGGGGAAGGAGCCCAGCTCCAGTTGTGCCCGCGCTGCCTCTCTGGAGCCAGGAGCACACAACCGGATTGCTGCCCTTGAGTTTCTGAGACAGCTGATGAACAAACCTGAATTTCAGAGATGGCTAGAGCTTTGATGGCCATGAACCCCCATGGGCTCATCCTGAGGTCTCCAGCCAGGCATTGCCCCATCCTGTTTCCTGCCATGAAAATAGCTGAAAGAGGCAGGCAAGGCAGGCAGGTACTGTCCAGCCACTGCCTCCTCTCAAACGGGAATGGCAGGAGTGACCCTGTCTCACATGTGCTGTTTTGGAGGGGAGGGAATTTCGCACAGCAGCTGCCTAAGGAAAGACTGCAGTTCCCCAAACCAGCCACATTCATTCCACTGGCCCAGGTAAGTCACAAACAACACTTGATGACATAAACACGGGCTCTCCTAAACACACGTTAATTTTTAACAAATATTCAGCTGGTGGGAGGCCAGTGTAATTCAAAGAGCCAAAGCAATGAGCAGAGAAACAGCAAAGAGACCCAGACTGCCGCCGGGGAGGTGAAAGCACAGCGAAGGACATCCTGAGTGCTGTGTTACACAGCACACCCCTTGCAGGGAAACTCGTCCCTAGGCAAAAGGAAAGGTCTGGCTGGCGAGAGCAGGAACATCTATAGAGCACACTTTGCCTTCTCTTCTGCCATCAACAGTGATGTAGGATTTTAATTAAAAGTATTTATTATAAAGAATTAATAAGGCTCACAATAGATTAACAACTATGTGCATTAACAGCTACATTTTGAGCTCTGTCAGTGAGCCAAGTCTTAATGGGGAGACATCAAGAAGGGGGAGTGTCCCTAGACCCCCAGCGACCATTTCCTGGTCCAGTGCCATTTAATAGTTTCTAAAATCAATTGTCTAGATGACAAGATGAAGGCTTACATTTGTGACTGATAAAATACTGAACAGGCTGCTTGCTGCTACAGCTCAAGCTGAACGGCCTGATAAAATCATCACAACCCACGGCACAGTAATGGGCTGCTAAAGAAGATTCTTGGGAACTGAGAGGACAGGCTGTACTGCAGGGTGGAAGATCTCCTGGAAAGCTGTGGAAGGGAGAGAATTAAGGAAAAAAAGCCAGCGTGATGTTTGGTCCAGCTCTCCAACTCTCCAAACTTCAGACAGGACATAGAAATCCTGAGGAGCAGCAACATAACCGCAAAAAAGGAGTCAAGGCTTGGAAATGCAGCAAACGAGGCTGTGTGAGATGTGGGCAGTGTGGGCTACTCCATTCCTCAGGAGACGGTCTCATGCTGATGGGGGGTACAGAGCACTGCTATGGGCAGCGTGGCAGAGGGAAGAGCAAGATCCAAAGGTGAGGAGTTGAAGATCAAAAAACTTGAGCTTGAAATTAAGTGCATTTCTTTGCAGCATGGTTGCTGAAAGCTGCAGAGGCGGACATCCTCTCTGTGCAGCATCTTGCAAACAAGATTAGATAGTCTGGACTTTAATTATTTGATATCTGTGGCTTGGGCATGAAGAGCTGCCATATGGTTGTGCTTCCTGTTACACCTCGGTCCATACACATCCTCGGGCTCAGCCCTCCTGGTCTCCTGTCCAAACAGCTCCAGCAGCAAAGAGGAGGCCAGGACTGATTCCCGTATGTCAGAGAATGCAGTGGGGAGGGTGCAGAGGGGCTCAGCCTGAGGAAAGTCTTCACTTGCTCTTCCAGCTCACGCACATGTTTTTCTAAAAACCAGGCATAACAGCCTGACCTGGCTCCATGACACTGACACTGCCTGCCTACAGCAGCGTGCCTTGCCAGCCCTTTTACCCAGAGAACACCAACAGAGCGAGCAAGCCCTTGTGCGCCTTCAGCTGGCCTGTTGTGGTGATGGAGCCACATGGCCGTGGGGTCTTTTCAGCCTTTTCAACCTGAAACCCAGCTTACCTCCACTGATGCCTGCTGAACTCTGAACCCAAGTAACGCACCAGTGATCTTCACACAACACAGCAACTAGCTGTGTCTCCCACACATGCCCAAGCAAGCTGGTGCCACAACCCACAGTGTAAACACAGTAGCCACAGCTCTACCGATTCGTCCCCACGCCAGATTTACAAACCTCCCCCGCTTGCGTTGCTCTGGTCTCTTCTTCCCCCCGTGGCCTGAGGAAATGGCTACAGTGTTAGTCCCAGGTGAGCTGCACTACTGCAGCATCTGAGTCATACCCTGTTTGAAATTTCTTTGCCTTTTGTCATGATTTCAGGCATGAATTGTGGCCATTGCGGCCTTTTTTTGCCAGGCTGGGACAGAAACGATAGCATGGCTATGAATGCATTTCTTTGGAATAAGTCATTTCACATGACCTTTGCTGGCCCCATTTCATGCATGATTTGTTATAAAAAGCATCGATTTTGCAACACGGCCTATACAGATAGTACTGTGGGATGGTCGGCCACGCTACCATGTCTTGTCTGCAGAGCCGCAGGTTGCAGCCTCTGGGTGGGTGACTGTCCCTTCTCAAAACCCTCTGCGCTACACCAAGGGACTTGGGAAAGGAACCAAGGAGACAGGAGGTAACGAGGGCGGGGGGCAAAGAGAGGCAGTGGGAGGAAAAGGAAAGTGCCAGACAACTCAGTGACTTTGCACAAATCCTGCCAGTCCCCCAGAAGGTGGTGGGAGGAAGTGCTGGAGCTGCCAGTGCAGGTGCTTCACCCGTGGGTGGGAAAGCGGCTGCCTGGCACAGGGCACTGGGCTGGCAGGGGCCCAGCTGAGGCAGCCCTGCCATGTCCCAGTGCCTACTCCGCTCCTGGGTGCTGAGGCTTACCTGCTCCCTCTTGGGAAAAGAAAGGAAGGAGAGGAGCCACCCAGCACAGGGTGGGCCGTAGGGCAGAGAAGGGCCAGCATGGGGGGGTGCAGGCGTTGGGTGCGCATGTTTCCACCCTGCTGACCCCTGCGCTGCAGGATGTGGCCAAGGTTTTGTGCTCTGCTGCAGGGCATAAGCATGCTGTGTTTTGGCGATTCGGCATTTGTGGCAACCTGTGTATTCTTGTAGCTGCTTTGCATAAAGAGGAGTTAGCGCAACCAGGCGATGTGCCTCTGGGTGCTGTGTTTGCTGGCAGGACGTGGGCTGACAGCAGCCAGGAGGTAGCTGCCACCCACAGGCAAGGGACACAGACAGAGGCAGTCTGTGCACTTTGCACACAGCAAACCTCCCTGGGTACAGCACCAGCATTCACACAATTCCACAGTGGTAGGTACAAGTGAGAACAGGGCTAGGTGGACACAGGATCTTTTTGTAGCAAAAGGGGTCCTAAACAGTGTGTGTGCAGAGCTGCCGCCCAAGGAGGGCTCTAGCCCTGTCCCTGCAGCCACAGGACAATAGCCAGGCCAGCAGGTCTGTAATTTCCCACACACCACAGCTCAGAGGCAGCTGCAGCCCAACCAACCCAGCCCCAGGAAGGCAGGGACAGAGCTCAGCCTCTCCAGCAAAGCTTCCCCACCGTACTTCCCCCAGGAACCAACTCCTCATACCACAGCAGAGGGAGTATGAACGTTCTGCAGCCATCACCTGAACCACTGCTACTCTGGGGGAGGCTGGCAGGACCACAGGGCCAGGCAGAGGGAGCTACTCACGGCTGGCACTTTGCAGGGCTCAGCACCCAGTTGAGGGAGGCTTGCACCTGCAGCAGGACTGGTCCTTCCAACATAGGGATGGGGGAAGCTAAACACAGCAAATTTTTGGTACCAATGACATCCTTTCTGACAGACCGGTTCCTGGTGGATGGGGTAGATTAGCACCACTGATTTGCGTGGCCACCCAGGCAGCTCCTGGGCTCAGAGTCCAGCACCTACAACCCATCTGGGCTGGCGTGTGAGCCCAGCATGAAGCTGGGCAGGGCAGCCTGCTCCAGCCCAGCTCCCCTCCGACCCAGCCATAGACCCTAGCACTGCTGGGAGCGTTGGGCTCTTCCCCCCTCTGCCAGCACCCAGGACACAGCTGTGGCTTGGCACTGTCACTGCCCAGCAGCAATGTGTCACTGTGTTCCCAGAGCATCAGGCATCTGTTTCGTCCCCCAGCACTGCTGGGGGGCCAGCTGCTGACAAGCCTGGCCAAGGGGGACACCCTCCTGCTCCAGACCTCCTGTCCTCCAGCATCTCACCTGAGTCACCTCTGACTCACCCCTCTCCACCAGCTGTGTCCCCATGCAGGGCTCTGCCCAAAAGGGGAAATTTAGATCCTTTCCTCCATAATGCTTTCCTGACCCTCAGGCCCTGCAGAAAAGCTCCTAAGCTGAAGCGGCTCCCCATTTCTGTGACAGCAAGTTACCACGTGCAAGCATGTCACTGCCCATACTTCAGTCCCACAGCATCATCTGCTCAGATACCTCCTTCCTTTTCCCTCACAAGCCAGGGCCCACGCTCAAGCTCAAGAGCCAGTGAGATCTGGGGGATTCATTAACCTGGTCTCCCAAGAGCAGTGAAACTGTGCAAGTCCCGAGGGAGAAGGATGGAGGTACCCTGCACCAGCAGCTGTTCCCAGCAAGCCCACAGCCACAGCACAGCGGCAGTGCTGCCTTCCCTGGCGGGGGGGTTGTGGCTCCAGCCCCTGGCACACTGTGACCCTGAGCAGCCTTTCCAGAGGCCCACGCTCCTCCCGTCATACCAGGCAGCTGAGGCTGGGAGAGGCATCTCATGGTCCGGATGCGGAGAAAGCCTGTCATCTTTCCCTCATCAGCACAACCAGGCCTAAAAATATCCCAGGAGTGGGCTGATGGTGGTTGTGCTACAGTCTCCGTTACGCAGATGGAAATGGCCGGTCCCTGGCAGAGCGCCCGGAGCAGCACCAGCTCCTCCGCCCTGCACCAGCACAGGGTGTTGGGATCCTGTCCTGCACATCAGTAATCCCCATAGCAGAGGCGTGCCAGGGACAGAGCTTGGCACAGAGCATCCCAGCTAGGCGCAGCATCATGGCTGGGGCTGTCCTAGCCAGGAGAGACAGGCAGCTCCACAGGAATCGTCCCTCCTGGGTGCACAGGACTGAGCAGGGCAGGGAAGATGGGAACAGGGAGTTTCACAGCCACTGCCAGGAGCCCCTAACGATGAAACAAGGTGCTGCCCAGACACCCCAGAACAAGTAGAAAGTGCACCCAGGCAGCCAAACTGACACCACTGTAGGTGCAAGTGCAATGGGACAGGGACCTGGAGGGCATGTTGTTGGAGGAGCAGCAGGAAGGCAGGATCAGCCCTCAGCCCATGGGAAAAGCTGAAGAAGCAGAAGAGCATGGCTGAGTTTGCAGCCCATCTGGAAGAGGGCTGGCCTCGTGCCCTGCAACATGAAGGAAAAGGGCAAAGCTGTCAGCTCCTCCCCTCCCATCCCTACACATCCTAAATCCACAGGGCCTGGCAGCAAGCAGCACCGTTGATACTGAGCCTCAGCTAATCATCCACCTGATAAACCCAACTGAGGGGGAGAAGGAGCAGAGACACTGCTGGAGGAGTCAGGAGTGATGTGCCACCTCTTGTAGGAATGGCTTACAGGACAAGAGCACAAATCCAGCCCCAAGCAGAGGCTCGGGCTCTGACACAGACTCATGGCTGGTAGGCAGAGCCCATGCCTTGCCCTGGAGATGCTAGTGGGTCAGGGCAGGAGGGAGGGCTGCTTTGGGAAGGCACGCACAGACCTGTCAGAGCTGCCTGATTCATGGGGGCAGGTTCACCAATCCATCCCCAGACTGGTCCCCTACCACCCCAGCATTCCCCAGAGAGCTGCTGCCCAGGAGCCCATGCTTGGGGCAGAGCACACCATAGCAGGGTAAACACCAGCCCTGCAGCACTACCTTTGCAGCAAGCATGGGGCTTCTTCAGGGTCCAGCCCTATGCGTGGACTAGGAGCCCAGGATCACACAGCAGCTGACGAGCTCCCATGTGCGCTGTCCTTACAGCCCAACCCCACCAGCAGCTGTGTCGTCCCTCTGTAGCCGTTTCCTCTCGCTCCAGAACTGGTCAGCAAAATACCTGTCCACCCTCCTTCCAAACCATCAGCACATGGGGCATGAGATCTTACTGCCCATCCCAGCGTCCCACATCCCCCCTGAGTGCATGAACCGCTACTCATTTGCCTTCAGGATGCATTTCACATCTTTCAGCCACTAGACCTGAAGCACCCTCTACATTTGCCGCTGCTGCGTATGACTGCTGGGGTGCATGGAGCACATCAGCACCCATGTGGGCCCTCTGCCAGCTTGCAAGTGGCTGCAGGGACTGTTGGGCTGTAGCCCCTGGAGGGCGCAGGGCAGCCCTGCCTGCTGCTGTAGCATCCCTCCTGCCAGCACACAGCCACATCTCCAGCAAGATCCTCTGGCCTCCAGGATATGAGCCCAAGGGCCCACTGCAGTCAACACCACCACCACCACTGCTGGCCAGGCACTGGGAGACCCACATGTGCACCCAGCCCAGTCCACGGGCAGCATGACTGCTCCCTGCCCTAAGCCACAAGCCCTGCTCTCTCCATCTGGACATCCCCTGGTGCTGTGCTGTCCAAGAGGAACCACCCACTGCTCCAGCCCACGGCCAACCCACACTGATTTCATCCCAGCCCAGCTGGTGTCCCCAGGAGGTCACAAGCATCCTGACCCCAAACCTAAAGTGCCACCCACTCACCCCCACCCTGTGCTGTGTTTTTGTCACAGCCCAGCCCAGCAGGACAACCCCCTGTCACAGCCAAACCTCTCCTGGGCTGGTGCCCCAGGACCAAGGCCATGCTGCCTGGGCGGCATTTCCCAGAGGGACATGCTCCAGGCACAGACCTGTCTTGCTGCTCCCTGCACTGGGACCCTTGGCAGCTCCCAGAGTCCCACCCAGAGCTGTCCCCAGGGAGCAGAGCCCTGACCAATCTCACCTGCTTCTTCTAGGGCTGCAGGACAGGTTGTGCTGGGAGAGGGGTGAGGCCAAAACATGGCTAAGGCACCAGGCAGAGCCCAGCTGCGGCCAGGCATCCACTCGCTGGGAAGGGGAAAGCTTCCCCCAGCAGGTACCAGGCACCTCCCCAAGAAGGCTGCACAAGGACTCTTCTGTCCAGCAGATACTGGAGGAAGGATTGAGGTGCCCCACCTTGCCTGGAGAAGGGGTGGGGATCTGCTGTGGGAGGCGAGGACAGCCCAGCCCCCAAGGATTGTCCTCACAGCGTGGCCCTGCACCTCTCACTGGGAACCATCCATGCAGCCTTAGCTCAGCCAGTGTAGGACTGGAGGCTGCTTGGTTGCAGAGTTCGCACAACTGGGCAAGGGACTGATCCAGGTCCCCCAGGGATGCACCCAGAAATCGGTGGAGGCTGGGGGACACAGGCAGGCAGGAGGGACCCTGGGCAGGTGCCTCAGGCAGTGTGGTCAGGGCAGCAGCGCAGGAGCCAGGCTCCTGGGGAAAGAGCCCTCAGCACACCAATGCCAAAGCAATGCCCCAAGCAGGTGAGAGCCCAGCCCAGCAAAGGCAGGGCAGTGGGGCAGGAAGGACCTCAATACACTGCGACCCCTTAAGTACAGCTTGCCTGGAGTAGCCCTGGGCTCAGCTGAAGAAGGTGAGGAGCGAGAAGCCCTTCCTTGAGCTGGCCCATCAGGTGCCGACGTGCCTGGCTCCCAGCCCGGCAGCTTGGAGCCGCACAGCTCCCATGAATGCTGTCTTTCTTCTCCCTGCCACACAGCCCTTGGCAGCCCCTCAGCTGCTCCGCCTGGGGAGGGAGAAGAGCCAAGGTCTGTTTTTCTGTCCCTTTCCCCTTGCCAAGCTCTGCACAGCACTGAGGGCCCAAGTTGGGGCCTCCCTGCCGGGGACAGCGCTGCAGCCCCCTGCTCCCACAGGGGTCCAAAAGGAGCCTTCACCTCCAACCAGTGAAAAACATGGCAGGCCCCAGCCCCACTGCAAGGATGGCCGAGGGTCCAAGTAGGATGCCCTGTGCTACCTCCCTGCACGCAAGGTAGAAAGGCAGAATAAAAGCACTAACTCCCCTGCCAGTCCCTGTGGACACCAGCTGTTGAACTGTGTTTGAAAATATCTATCCAGCTGGAAACAGGGAAAGCCAGAGCAGACTCAGGACAGACCCTTCTCTGGCTGGCAACACAACTGCTCCCTTCATCCTGCTCTGGCTCTGCTGGGCCTGGACAAGCAAAAGCTGTGTCACTGCTGCGGAGCCAAGCAGCCTGGGCAGCTACCCACCGCAGGCAACCGCAGCTCCAACCAGACGGGCTGCTTAAGCCCTTCAGTGTAGTTGCTCCTCATTGCCAATTGCCTTGCTCTCAGGAGAACGGTCCTTTATCTCCAGCAGCAGCAGCACACCAGCACCACGCACCACTCCTATTTTCCACAGAACTGGCTTAAAGTTAATAGCTCCTCTGCACATGCAGCCTGCAGCTGGTCAGCACCCACCATCCACACTAAAGGCACCCATGTCCTGCACCCAGAGTACTGGGTCTTTTTTTTTTTTTAATTGTTTGTGGCTATCAATAATAAGAGTTTGAGTTAACCCCTGTTGTGAGGATAGGCATGAAAATTAACCCAAAAGGTGCAGAGATATTGTATTCAAAAGCAGCAGCAGTGCTTGAGGAAGTGAGAGTCCAAGCACATTAACTAACATCAACCCACATTCACCACCATCTCATCCGCAGGTCTGAAGCTTCTCTAGAGGTCAGTGGGGACAAAACATCCCCTGCCTCCATAAGTTCAGCAAGACTGGACTTGGTTCATTATACTTGAAGGAATTTGCTTTGGTCTATAACATAGTTTTATATCATCTATCACAGTGCAGCCACAGGTATTGCTTGGACATGAGGCTGGTTGGTACAAATTCTTGAGCTGCAAAAACAGGTTTCTCCTAACTCTGTATGGGGGGCTTCAGCCTGGGTATGAAAACGTCCCAGCACACCAGCCACCCACCTTTCTACAGCCTGTGAAGAGGCAGCTCTTCTTTCAGCCAGCTGTGTGGATAAAGATGACAGCATGCAAATTCCTAGCGCGTTGGGTCCTCTCACAGCATGAGGGTCCTACACTGGGTGCGCCAGGCAGTGACTCAGGCAGGACTAAGTCCCCCAGCTAAGGGGGAAGAGCCCAGACAGCAGGCCTGTTTCACTTCTGTCTTGCACTGTGTACCGAAGGTGTTCACAGCCCACCATTCATAAAAGTAAGAACTTTACTTAAAGGCAGAATTACAGGCCAAGGACACATCTTTTCAGGCTCTCCTACCTTCACTCCGTTTTGTCTGGAAATTAACACACATACTATACCACTTTAATCTTTTTCCAGCACCATCCCACACATTTCCTTCATTTGCTAGGTGCTGTCAGAACAGTTTTGACTTCAGCATTGTCACATTACTCATGCTGCAGTAAGAAGGCTGTGGCAATGTTTCTGCATGGATCTGCCACAGGTTCCTCAGACGACAGCAATCAGGTGACTATCTCCCATTCCTCTGTTGACCATTCTGGTGAGGCCAGAGGAAGCAGCTGATACACACCCTCAGCTGTGCTCATTACTGGAACCAAGCAACATCACGCTCACCCCACTTGAAGTGTTGTGCTCTTCACCCATCCAAGAGAGAAACCTGAAGCTGCTACACAGCTCTACAGCAGTGCAAACAAATGAAGAATGATGATGGGAAAAGAGGAAGAAGGCTTATTTTCACTTTTAGCAACACCCCATGTTGTTCATGTTGAACCTAAAAAACTACACACTTTACACTAACCTAAGCGCGCACACTTTAAGGTTCTGTGCAACATCTACAAATTCGTCAGGGAGACAGAGACGTTAACATTTTCCCAAACTACAGAAGCTGGCTCCAGGAATACCTGGCACTCTAGGCTCCAAAGATATGGGCTGAAATACTACTGCAATGAATAAGCAGTTTACTCAAGGTCACTTGCTGTATCAGTAACAAAAACCCCCGAGCTAAGGTAGAATAATGTCATTTCCCTGACTGCCAGTTCAGCAAGCCTTAACCAGCACTGTGAACTTCAAGAGTCAACACCCAAGTAAAGAACAGAGCTGTCTGACTCTGCACCCCGGTAAGATTTTGTGATGACTCCTCTTCTGGCACTGCCGCTCTCAGCTACAGAGGGAACCTAAGGCAACTCAGCTCTTACTGCAGATGTCTCAGGCCTGTATTTCAGTGAGGAGGGATGACTCTGTGGCTCTGTCCCTGTTCTAGCTGAACAGCCATGATGGACTGAGTCCTTAACTAACACAACTCTGCTTAACGTCTCTGAAAGACGCCCAAGAACTCACTGGATAAGCATTAAGGAGATGAGTATGAGAAAGAAATAATGCCAATAGAAATATCAGAAGCATGATGAGAATTTCCAAGTTACGTTGCTTTAGTTCTTAAAGTACTCTACAGATTGTCCATTTTGAAATTAGATTTATTAACTGATCAAACTGAAAACAACATACAGGCTACCAGAGTCTTGATTTCATCCCATGTTTGCATTAAAAAAATAAACAAGCACAACTGCAGACATGTCAGACAACAGGAGCCCAGTTAAAGAATGGAAGAACAGAGATGCATTGGAAGCCTTGGGATATGTGGCTACGCTCCTCAGACAGTGCAGAATCAGTTCAACCCAGCTCAAAACACCGAGAAGAGAGAGAAGGAGCAAGGAGAATGGGTCCTACTACTGACAGTACTGTCTCTGGTCATCTGATGGGTCTGCTGATGGAGGTCTCCTAGAAGTCCAGCTACAGGCAGAAACATCACTGCTATCAGGTGCTTTACAAAGGATAGCCACCTTTTTAAGCCTTCTAGAAAGTAATCACTGGCTTGCCAAGCACATCCTGAATTAAGGGCAAGCCACTATTCGTTTATACTAAAATGCTTTTTATGGGTCCAGCCTGAACCAGTCACAGATGGAAGCTTCATGAAAAGTGAAGTGAGGAGGTCTACTGCCTGCAGCATCGCATGCAATGGACCTAACGAAGGGCCATCGGAGCTCCCATGGGGCATATCGAGCGTTATTTCCTACTGAACACATTCAAGAAGCACCTGCCTAGCTGATACTCTGGCAGCACCCTGCCCTCACTAGAATGATGCTGTAACAGGGATAAATACACTTCCAAAAAACAAACCACTGGAGAAAATTATTATCAGTCAAGATCAAAGTACAGGTAACGGAAAGCATATGTACCTTTGAGACAGCTGCTCTGTAAAGAGCTTTTATTGCTACCTGTTATACTTCGAGCCATAAACCCAATTGTTTTTGCGAAGTCAAATAATACAGACCCCTCAAACATCAGGGTCACCAACTTTAAGTTCACAGAGAGAAGCCAAAATGCAGTTCCAACACTGCAGTAGGTAAAGTATGCTCATATTTGAACGATGCAGCACAAGAACTGATGGGAAAATTGGGAAGGCCTTTTGTCTCAGAGTGCAGGATGGCAACGATTTACAACACAGTGCAGCCAACTGACAAGAGCAAATCTGGAGTCCACAGAAACACAGCGTAACAAAGCTCCTCTTCCAGAACAAATATGAGGCATACGAGCTCTTGAAAGTCACTCAATACTGTTAGAGGTGGGTGACAAAACCTGTTGCAGTTGAACAACAGCACTCAAAAAAATGTAGCTGTTTCGTACTAGGACGTCATTTTAGGATTAAGCTGTTGAGCCAGGTGTTTGCAGCACAGGTAGCACGTGGCACCTAAAAGGTGCATTTAATTATACAGCAGTTTGGGAAGAAAGCCTGAACACAGGCACCTTGTCTCTGGAGGGAGAAAGGCAGATGATAGGAAAAGTATGTTTTTCAGTAATATACAAGTAGTGTTCAGCCTATGAGAAGTTAATACCAAATCTTAAGATACACTGACAGAGCTGAAGCAAGTTTGTTAAGGCCCTGCCAGCTCTACTCCACATTTGCTCACAGCACATCACTTCAGAGGGGCTTATGCACCAGCTAAAATGTCAAAGTGCAATTTCATTCCCATTGCTTAGACCAGAGTAACTGCAGCTACTAGACTCCAAGTCTTAACAGATCCTAGTTTTATCAAGACAACTATCCCATTCATCAGAAAGTGATTTAATACCCTGAGACCAGGAGCTTTAGACATGGGAAAAAATAAAAACAAACCGACAAAGGAAAGCCACTATCTCCTTTCAGAATCTGTTTAAGCCTTCCAATACTGATGAATGAGGTATTCCACCACAAAAATGGGACAGAACACCTCTATGTAAAACAGTGGTTGTGCAAATCTTTGCTGCTCATATCAGCCTCCTGACCCTATAAAAATGTAGGGATAAGTAAGATTTTCTTTATAAAAGTTGTAGTTTATTTCTTTTCTGATCAAGAGTTGTATCACTACACAATACTACATTTTATTGCTAATCACAAATCGATGCACCGGGGTTTCAGAAGAGTTTGGTTTATAGCGTTCCTATGTAACAAAAGGAAAAAAGTTACAAATCCAGACTTTGCAGACACATTGCCATGTCCCTATAGAAGCAGGGATGCATTAGGTCTGTTTCACTAGAAAATTCTCCTCTTGAACTGTTTCTGGAGAACATGTAACCATCATTTTCTCCAGCAGGAAAAGTCACCCCATCATTCCATGCAAAAAGAAGGCGGCCAAGCTGCTCCACAGCCTAAAATCCCTTTCCTACAGAACGGGAAAGGAACATGTATTTACATGGCTCTTACTGTGGTGTGTTAATGCTTAAATTACTAGGAGCAAGTTGGCACATCTTCCGGGTGCACCTACCACCCAGCTTAACTCAGCTTCCTATTGCTGAGGTAGCAAGTTCTCTCCAAGACAACTGAGATGTGCCCTACTAATACTCTATAAAAATGCTGTGGTAACCTTTGCCAGACAGCAACACAGCAGCACTCCTGCTTCAGAAGAGCATTGCACAGCCTTTCAGTAATACATACAGTTCAGTGCGTGCTTTATCTGTCTCAGACCCAATATTAGCTGCTGTAAGCAAAAGCTTGCGTTCACATGACAGACAGTGCTGCCGCAGAAGAGGTACTGCACTGCTTCAGATACCGCTGCCCTGTCATCCCCAATACTGTGATGCTTGGATTTCAAGAAGGGAGAGTTAGGACTCTGTCCCTTTGGTCATTATTGCCTTAGAAGGGGTGGGGAGAAGCTCAGAAGAAACTCTTTGGGAGCTGAACGCCTATTCTTGTTAGAAGGCTGCACTGCGCAGGGCTCCAGACAGATTTCATGGATTCTGAGGCACATATTATTACAGTTAAACTTATGATTAAGTAAGTCAAAACAAGTATCAGAACAAAAAATATTAAATGGAGGGTTAAATAATTTGTTCTATAGGATTCAATTTCACATTTCACCTGTTCACACAAGCACCTCCTGTCTGCTTGGATCTGAACAGCCTACAGCTCAACCCTCAGAAAGGAGGTGCTGAGAAACAAGAGACTGAAGCTGCTTGCGACAAAAAGATGGATATAAATATAAAAAGAGGTTCAATTTCAAGCACCAGTAATACTGCCTGCTCAAGCCCAGGTGTGGTCACCAGGGAGACTCCCAAAATCAGGAACATTATTCAACTAAAACAATAGACTGTACTATTCTGCAGCTGCCAAGATTCCTGGCTACAACTCCCAAAAGAGTTTGCCACCTGTCAAAATTGTCTCTAGTAAAAAAAAGAAGCAAGACTGCTCGACGAGATGAAAGCAACACCCCCAAGCTGGCTTATTCAGTAAGGACCCAACTTCAGACCAGGAGTCTGCAGACATCAGCTTCAGCAAATGGAATCTGTTTCACTATCCAACAGCTGCCTTTCAGCTACTGCAGAGCATCAGCTTTTTAGCTTCCTTAAAAAACAAAACAAAAAAACCCTGGATTCGAAGCATCCAAATATGGCCTGTTGTACTGGAGCGTTTAAATCCTTGGGGGAGGTGGGCATCTTCTTCCTCTGCCACAGGCAGCGCTTACTCCATGATGGCCCGGTACAACGCCGGTTCAATGTAATCTTCACGGTAACGTGAATTTATCACTCTTTGTCTCTTCCTCTCTTGTCTGACCTCCTTCTCTGCGAAGATCTCCGTGAAGCGCATATCTGAAGCTATTGACTAAGAGAAAGACCAGAATCAGTCACTAGAACACAGATTAAATCCCTGCCTCCACATCCTCCTACTGCATGTAAGTCTAAGTCAGGACATTTGGTAACGGAGCCTTCAGCCTCCTTCAAAAACTGACTGAACACAATAAGAAAAATATTTCTAAAACTGGATTTAAAAGCCCGGGGATAAGTTTAAGTGAACTGTAATCAGAGACCTAAAGAATCACAAGTTTCAACTTTAACTAAGTAGCTAATTTAAGTTCACAATCACTTTCTTTAAGGAATAAACACTCATCTGTTCCAGCTTTCAAGCAGTCTAGTACATTCTGTGCCTTGTGGAGCAGGCATGTTTAAACACCTGGTCATAGGATTCAGCTATAGTATGTTCTTTCTTGAACCTCTAACATCCCATGTGCCTGCCAACAAGTTCTGCATTCGGGTGTGCGTGGTCATGCTGTAAAGCAAGATACCCTAGCATGCTGTCCACAGTTACTTTTTTTTTTCACAGTGGGAAGCATAAAGCAACAGAACAGGGGCCCAAAGGGGCTCTGGGATCTGCATCCTTGGACATAGTCAAAACTTGACTGGAGCGAGCCCTGAGCAACCCTGTCTGACTTCAAAGTTACTTGTGCTTGGAACAGGTGTCTGAAGCAGAAACCTGCAGAGGTCCTTTCCCACCTGAATTATTTTACAATTTTTAAAAATGGCCAGCTCTCTTGATGCCACCCTAGTAACAGCTTTTCAGAACAAAGGGCAAGTGAAGGAACTTGGCCTTTCTTTGCAATGGGAATAGACAATGCAACTTACTAATGCAAGCATGAAAGGGTATTAACATACTGTCCCAGTGCCTCTATGCTATAAACTCCTGTCTCAGGAGAAGGAGAATGAAGTCTCTCCAGAGCGAGATACGACTTTGCTTTTGTAGCCTGAGCAACCACCGAGCTTTGCAACGATTGAGGTGAGCACCATATTGTAATCTTTTGCTGCTCTGCATGCAGCTTGCTGTTGAAGGACAAATTAAGTTAAATGAGCTTCTTTAGTAGAAGTTTGCACCCCGTTTACCTACCAGCCTTGACTTCACTCTCTTAGGAAGCTCCTCGTCAAGAGTATACACATCATCCCTCTTCACCATCAGCTGTGACCCATCTTCAAATTCCACCTAGAAGAAAACCAGAAGCTATTCTGCCAGAAGTCTTGAAAGTTAGAAGCCTCCCACAGCTACCCAGAACTTGCCTTCTCTTCCCCACAGAGGCCTCTCATGAAATAATCTACCACTTGAATTTTATAAGATATATATGCAGGTACGCACACTGCAACAGACTTTAACCAAAACCTCACCAATCCCATGACAGTAAAAGTAGCTCAGCAAGTTTTGGGATAGTCTTGTAACACCTGTCTGGCTGGTCACTTTAATATGGCCTGAACATTCATCCTTTTGGAAGTGTGCAAGGCATAAGAGAGAAAAGCAACCCCAAACTTATTCTAAGTAGTTTCACCTACAGGAACAGAGTCTGCTGCAGAACTGCAGACTAGTGATTTTTCAGAAGCTGACACTTTCAAACAGTTAGCCAGGCAGAAGCAGAGCTGCAAGCAACTGCTTTACTCTTAACTCCAGCAACTGCTACCAGCATCTGGCATTGCTGACAGTGCTGAGTAACTTCCTCTGAAGTGCTTAAGCATGACTCCCCTATAGCTCTGCTGGCTTTAAGAACAGCCCTGTTAACATGATCAGCTTGTTATGAACGATGAATTTTCAGACAACAGTTCTGTACCTGGTACATCTGAATGGCATGTGATGCGACAAACTTGGCTCCGTAAACTTGTCCATCTGTCCATCTCACCTGCACAACCTCTCCTTCAGCAGGGGGACCTAACTGAAGACAGTCTCGACTCTACAGCGTGAAAGAGGAAGGTGGGATAGAGAACAAGGGTAAGCAGCTTCCCTATGTGAAGATTCAGCAAGCCACCAGGAGTCCTTCCCAGTCACGCCACATACCACCCCAACAATTACTCCATTTTAGTGATGAAGAACTAGACTCAGAGACATCCACTTATGTCACCTGTATTTAAACCCCAACAGTGGGCCCCACTTCAAAGTACTTCATGCAGGAATGGTATGCAAGTATCAGCAAGTTTTCCTTCAGACCTACCACTGCTAAGCAGCCACAGATTAGCTGTACTGCCAGTTACACCTGTTCCTATGTGCCCTCAGTTAAGTCAGCCTCACGTAACACCCCTAAGGCCATCTTGCAGCACATCTCAGCCACAACATGACCTAGGGTTGGAACAATTACCATATCCCCTGCTGTGTCTGCTCTGCAGCAGCAAGAATTGACTCGCACCATGTGCCCTCTACTGGAGCCAGACTCCTGCTGCATGACATACCACAATGTCCTCTGGATACAGGTTGTCACTGAAGGAACCATCATCGAAGTTGACCTCGTAGAAAGTCTCCTTTGCAAGGCTGACCACTTCACATTGATAGAATCGACCATTCTTGTGCTTGCTGATGACTATCTGTCCAGGTGACAAATCCTGGAGTGCAGCCTTAGCTCGCTGAGAAGAGAAAAATTACTTTTTATGGAGTGACAATAAAGAATGAGTTGAGGACCATAGCTCCAGTGCTGGCAGACAAGGAAGTAAAATGAGGTAACTCTATTCAAGACACCATCAGCAGCATTTTCAGAAAAGTTCTGCCTCTGGCATTTCAAATGGTTAAAGCCTAATCTGTTAGATGCAGCTGTTGTTAATTTACTTAGTAATTAAACTCTCATTTTTCAAAACTATGCAAGGCCTTTACAGTAAATATTGTCTAACAGTCTGTTGTGGTTTTGATGGCTAAAAGGGCTGCATGGGAACTTTATGAACTAATCAATCACTTAACCATGAAATTCTATAACCACTTATGCAGCCTGCTGGAGTCCCAGCACTAACTCCTGCATATTAAATATCACAGCATAAACCCCACTATCATTCATCATTACAACAGCCACAGGAGGGACGTAATGCTCTCAGTCCTTCTGGGCTGCAAACCAAAATACAACAAAGGAGCTGACTAAGATCACTCAGAGTAGCAGCAAGGTTGAGATCAGAATCCAAGAGCAATGCGTTTGATTATACAGAACATTCTGAAAGAGCCAAACTCTTCAGTCCCTCCAAGATACTGCAGTTCAAATCCTGGGAGTCACACACCTACTCACCTCTGCCTGAGATGGAATTTTGTGCCGGAAGCAGGTAATGAAGACAACAAATGGCCAGTCATCAGGCTGCATCATGACTCCTGCTGCTTGGGCACAGCTGACATGAAAGGATGTGGGACACCGACCATGTGAGCACTGTACACAGCAACCTGCAATTCTCTTTCTTCTTTTCTTGCAGAAGATGCACTTCTGTGAACAGGAAACTAGAGGTTATTGGTTGGCACTAGCTTTTACCCCACACAATGAGCTAGCTGGTTAAAAAGAAGCAGAAGGCTACCAGTTCTAGTTTGTAACAAGGAAATAATTCATAAATCTAAAATAATCCTATAGACAAAAAAACGTACATGAAACACCTACCAGCTCAACATGCACAAAGCATGTGACGCAAGGGTGCTAGCAACAGGAGACCTTGGATTAAATCAGTCTACAATGCTCCAAAGTCAACAGGGCCTTTCAGCACTTGGTTATTAAGTTACACACAGAAGAACATCGTGATCAGTATAATGGGCAAAGACCAAAGACAAAACCAAAACAAAACACCCCAAAAAACCCAACCCAAACAACAAAAGTAACAGTTAAAATTCTATCACTACTACCAGTAACCGAACTACACTTGGGTCAGGCCTGATGGGCTGTTGTAGGAAAAGAATGTTATCTGTAATGCGTTAGCATTTGCAAACCAGTTAAAATCATTTGCCCCTCAACACTGAGCTGTTAGAGAGTTAAGTACAGTTGCTTTCTTGCTGAAAACATCCACTCATTATACAAATGCCTCGCATATCCTGAAGCATCTCAGTGCTCAACAGCAGTCAATAAAGGGAGTCAGATACCAGGGATTAGAAAAATAGCGAACAAAATAAATATCACCGTTACACCACTGTGTAAATGTCATTTGCTAAATACAGAAAACTCTGCCCCCACTGCTGCTTCTTATTTCAATAAGCATATACTAGAACTGGGAAGTGTTCAAAAAAATGAGAACAGGGACAATTGCCATTTCCCATACAAAGAACAGAGATTAAATTCTTCAGTCTGGAGAGTAGATGACTTCGGGTTGGAGAGATAAGCAAAGTCTCCCAGATTCTGAATGGACTGGAGAGACAACTTTGAAACCTCACCAGTGAGGCAGGGGTGATACTTACCAGCCTGAAACGTTGCAGGGGGATTTTGCCAACGTCTACAGGACTCCGCTCTGCTATATTCACAAATTTTGCCTCCAGTACAGCTACAGCACACATCACATGAACCCACCTGTCAAGACAGAAGAGGGGAAGAATAAATTAATATGCATTGGTCTGGCAGAGGACACTGGAGTTTAAGTAAATACAGTTCTGTTGAAGTTTGCCTTATAAACCATGATAAATAGCCTCTGAGAACCAGCAGTGCAATCTTCCCTCCTGCTGCTAGTAACAGGGTGCATGTTGGGCAAAACCAAGACTTCTTCATACTTCCAATCTACTACTAACAGACTTAACAGGACAGCGATTTAGTGTGGCTTCTGCTGGTTCCATACCTGCCTTACAAAAGACCACCTATTAAGATAAGATTATTCCTTCGCAAACCTGTCCCATAGCAACTGTTCACTCACTACTGAATTACTTTTGAGACTGTGACCAAGAGGTTGAGGCTCCATATGACACCCACAAAATTTCTGTCAGTCACTCCATGGTGCCACAAGCCTACCCCATTGCTATTTTGCACCAATTAACTTCAGACGATCCACCACACCAAAGGACACAGGACAGGCAGTTGTGTGCAGTGTACTTGCTGCAGAGGTACCCTGAATTTCAATATGTTGTGCTGCTTCAATATATGGTTGTCCTTTGTCTCCATTGCCAGCGCACATTACATGGAGAAATCAAAATGCTCTGTGAGGAGGTACTGAGAGATGTTATCTCATCATTAATGTTTTTATGTGGTATGTTATACCTCTGCACTGTAAAATGCAAAGCAATTAACAGCTGCTGTCAACAGAATGAAAGCGAGGCATTACCTGAAGAGGTGATGATTGCTGCATGTGAACACAATGAACACACTTTACCGTAGCCCACCCCAGCAACACAGAGTGTGAAAGGTGGTGTTGGTTGCTCCCTTACACCAAATGCAGACCTTGGCTTTACTAGCTTACCCTCAGCTACTGAGGAATTGAGCTTGTTCCTTAAGACCAAAAAAGTTGGAACACTCACTTGTCATCATTGGCTCTCTGCAGTGCTCCTCCTCGTAATGAACACAAACAGCAGTCCTGGCACAAGAAAGAAAGCATTAGTTGAAAGAGTGAAGTCCAGAGTGGTACACTTGCTTCAGAACTCCCTCCTCAAAATGCAAGTCCAGAGGAAGAAAATGGTTTCACTGCCAGAAGACAGCTAACTACCTTGTACAGATCAGCCCTTTAGCTCTCAAAAGCTGCTGCCCTTAGGGCAACAAGTACAGGCTCCAAGTCTGTTGAAGGCAAGCAGACCTACAACTGAAGACTTGTTCAACTTGTTTGTTATGGGTTCCTTTTACAGCCGCAATACCCTACATCCTCTGAGGATGTGTAAAAGGATCTGGAACAAACCCGAGCAAATACATCTCCTAAGGTTGACCTGTTCTGCTGATCTAGAGCCTATATAGCTTTTTGAGGGAATCCCATTCTCCATGCCTTCTTCACATGTGCAGGCCTCCCTAGTTATTAACAGAAGTTACTTTCTAAAATAGAAATAGTAGCTACCACAAATTAAGACAGACAATAGAGCTATTCCCACATTCATGCAGAACATCTTCTCTATGACTCAAGTGAGCTCAGCAGCTTTGCACTTGTTAAAAGGATTATATTGCTATGGTTTTAAAAGTGCCAAAACACAACAGATTGGCTCCTAAATATTCCCTAAATTGTCTTCTTTTCACAGGAGGGATTAAAAAACAAAAACAACCCACAAGAACAAAACAAAAAACCCCACCACTATGGAAATGAACTTTGTAGCAAGGTCCCAGACATACCAGACTCCATCTGTGAGAATCTTATGAGAAACTTTACCTCTTCTAAGGCATTTTCTGTACACCTGGAGCACATCCAGTCTTCAGTGGCCTTGTCAGGGGATACACCATAACAACCTAGAATAGACACATCTCACTTAAGAGCTTACCTAAACTCAGACCTGTTCCCTAGGCCCCAGAAGTAAAGCAGGAATTCAAATCAATGAGCCTAAGGATGATGCTGTAGATATCAAGTAACCCATGCCATCAACTTCATATAATCATAGAATCGTTAAGGCTGGAAAAGACCCTCAAGATCATCGAGTCCAACCGCTAACCTATTACTTCCAAGTCCACCACTAAACCATATCCTCAAGCACCACATCTACCCTTCTTTTAAATACCTCCAGGGATGGAGACTCAACCACCTCCCTGGGCAGCCTGTTCCAATGCTTGACAACCCTTTCAGTGAAGAAGTTTTTTCTAATGTCCAACCTAAACTTCCCCTGGTGCAGCTTGAGGCCATTTCCTCTCGTCCTATTGCTTCTTACTGGGCAGAAGAGTCCGACCCCCACCTCGCTACAACCTCCTTTCAGGTAGTTGTAGAGAGTGATAAGGTCTCCCCTCAGCCTCCTCTTCTCCAGGCTAAACAACCCCAGCTCCTGCAGCCACTCCTCATAAGACTTGTTCTCTAGACCCTTCATCAACTTTGTTGCCCTTCTTTGGACACGCAACAGCCAGCACTCAAGTGTACACCATGCAGATACGGGCTCAACTTGGTCTATTTGCACATCGAACAGACTGGCATAGGCTTGCTATCACATACAGACTTACTACAGAGAACACTAGAGTCTAGGGTTAAGTCTAGATGCACTCACTTGCATGAACACAGACATGGCAGTTCTTGCAAGTGATAAGTACACTGGTTCCATCTTCCTCTAAGTAGGGGGTTGAAAGATTGACGTCAGTGCTGCAGCCGGTTGTGGTAAAGCACATTTCGGGAATCAGGGGCTTGGTTCGGATCTTCCCATCTGCAGCAGCTGCTGTTACTCCAGCATTTTGACTGTTGCCTCCACACTCTGCCTGTGAGGGATGGATGGGAAATTTAAGTTTTACAAGTAAAACTGTCTCAAGCCATCTTTACTTACCCATTATTCCATACATAAATCCAGTTTAAAGAAAGAAAGAAGATGCTGGAAGATGAAAGAGTTAGTAGGTTAGGTGAAAATATAGTTAGGTTATAAAATCCTCAGCTGCTGCTGTTTCAGAATGAAGTAATTTTCTACCCAAATGGCTAAACGTAAGGTCTGAACTGCATCCGTCTAATGAGCAAGATATAGATCAAACTGCATTTCCTCTGACAGCAGAGATATAATCACCAAGCTGAGCCCATGCTCTACAGGCAACACCTCTGCTGCATCCCACCACCCCCTTATTCAGAAGATCATAACACTGCTATCCAACATTGCACATTTATCTTACCTCAGTGTGGGAGGATTATGATCACACAAATAGATACCTACTGCAGTCCCCATTATTTTTGCCTTGTGTAGTTCTGAACAAGTCTAATAGACTTGAAAACTAATTTGTTCCTGGGAAATAAGCACACTAAAAATGCAGTTTCCTAGTTAAAGCTCAGAAGACTTTCAGGCTAATCTTTTGCAATTTATTCATCCAAACCAAACCAATGTCAAAGCAAACAGCAATTACATGTACAGTTTAGAGAGATATGCTTCCATTCAAGTTACCCTTCTTTACAGCTAAATATAAATGCATCTTTCTTGTTAAGGAAATATTTCAGACTGTCTTTTGTACCTCATAGACTACCACAACAGTCACTTGCCTAATCTTTAAAAAATATTATTAGAAAAAATTGCAGTAGCAGAATGAAGCTGCATTGTCCCTCCTACAGTGCATTAAAAGGTAGGAAAAAAAAGTCTTGGTAAGGATCACTGTTGGAAGGGAACTGATGTGTTTTCAACAAGTCCTGTTTATTCATATTCCTTAAAACTTACTGATTTACACTGAACATTGCACGTCAAGCAACAGACAAATGACTGAGGGAAATCTATAACAAAGTTGAAGAAAACGCGACTTTTTCCAAGCAGTTATACTTTTCTTCTTCACAAAGGAAAAGTGAATATTTGTCTGGCATTTTGTGCCAATTTTTTATTTGAATGGGTAACTGAAGCAAGTTCCCAGACTTGCTACAGACTTTCTGAAGTTGGAACAAAGATCCTAACCACAGCTCAAATCTTGGAAGAGCTTCTGCTTGACTGCCTGGTGTAGACTGACATTTGAAAACCTGCAGCTAGAGTTTTCTGCTTAACAGCATTTAGAACTCAAAAAAGAAGCTATCGGAACTTGAACCGTCCTCAAATTATTAGCTTTATACACTGTCAGTACCAGTGAAATCCATGTACTATGCAGCTTCTCTGTAGAACTTCCAGTCCTAGTAAGAACTTACTCCCAGACAGAAATAGCAAGATCCAACAGAAACTATGGCCTATGGTTTTCATGGAAATTAGGAACTATATGCACTATAAACCCGCAACAAAAATTTGAGGTCTTCATTTCCAAAACTGTGTTGAACATGTTTCTAGTGCCACCATAATCATACAGTGATCTCAAATGAATCAAAAACACTTGGAGTATGGGAAGGGACAAACTATCTCTAAGTTGCAGGTGGAACATGTAATCAGAGAACTACCCAAACTGTCTTAATATTACTTAGCTTAGGGACAGAAAAAAATTCAGTGTGGGACTTCAGCCTAAGCATTTAGTCAATATGACAAAGGGGTTTAGTCAACATGACAAAGGGGTTCTGCAACCCATCCCAAGCTATGCATTGCTACAGCCACACTTCGTTAAAGCACATTTTCACAGGCCATAGCTACTTTCAGTATGGATATGCTCCAAGAAAGACAGCTTTCTATCTACGCCATCCACAAACACAACCCTAAATCCTTCAAATAAAAGATTTTCTTCCTTGCCAGCTCCCCAAAGACTGTGTGCTACGAGTGGACTTAAAAGTCTTTTTTAAAAAATAGGTGTAAAAGTGAAGGTGTCAGTCTGGAAAAGAGAAATGGGATTTTATAGTCAGCTCCAGCAACATTCAAGCTCCATTCTGTGGGTTCAAGCAAAAGCCACAGAACACAAAAGCTTCTGCTGAACAGCTGAGCAAGCCCCTGGGAACCCATAGGCAGACCATCGCAGGTGTGGTGAGGTTCACCCAGTTGTGCTCTCCTGGAACAACTCCTTGAGAAGACTGCAACAGTGACACAGCTGCATTTAACTAGCATTATGCAAAATGACATTTTTAAAACTATGCATCACAGTGTTATCTCTATGATAACATTAACAGACTTGGTCTACATACCTGATACGTCTGGAAGAGCATACAAACAGCACAGTATGGAGACTGCTGAGCCATGGTCCGATTGTATTCTTTTTCAGCCTCAAAATTTGGTGGCCGATTCTGCCACAGCTGGCTAAGTGGCTTAGCCCATGCTTCTGTCTCCTCAGCCTCTTCTTCAGGAGTTAGTTGCTCTGATGCCTCTGAGGTAAGAGATCATTTACTCAGTGATTATGTGTCCTTTTATAGATATCCTTCTTGAAAATGAAACTAAATAAGGCAAGAAGTTATGAATGGAGATGATAGAAAGGTTGACAGTAATCAAATTTACAGAAGAGCGATGGGAGCCAGCAACTCAGTCTCCTCTTTAAGAGGCTTCTACTAATCAAGCAACTGTGCAGACACAAGATAGGTTTATTGGGTGAGAACAGCACTAGCTCCAAATTACATCAAGACTGGCAGCCAAAGAGCCAAAGAATTGGGTGAGGTTTTTTTGGTTGTTTGTGTTTTTGTTTGTGTTGTTTTTTTTTTTTTTTAATCACAAACATTTACATCAATTACTGGAATGCTCTAAGGCGGATGCAACTATGCAACAGTCTCTGGTACTGGTTTAATCTTCCTTTCAGAGTTGTGACTTTCCAGATAATGGAACAGGAAAAAAGATGCCACCATTTCAGAAAAAATTTAACGATGGAAGCACAATTTAAAAAAAAGACAAAAAGACAAACCCTTGACAAGTGACACCTCTGCATCCTAGGCGGGTCCTGTTTACGCCAGTTACTTAATGGAATACCCCACACTGGCCACAGAACCTGAGACCCTTTCTACAGTTTCCTAAAGAGCTCAAGGCTTACTTACCATCATCACTAATGCAGTCTTTAACCAGGAGCGGGTGATGGCGCGGGAGCTTGCTCAATGGCTGGCGACGACCCTTGGACTTCTTACTCTCCTTCATTGATCTTATGTACTCCTTTGCTACCTGGACAAGGAGAAGCAATTCAGCAGTCAATTTGCGTGTGCCCTTTTGACGTTACTTTTAAAGGAATTTCTTTTGAACTTAAACCTCCACAAAATGCACACATGCTTCCATGATTTTGTTTCTAACAAACTAACTTAAGCTCTAAAGTGGCTAAAGTTTTTTGAAGAACTACTTCCAGCACTTTTGCTAGGGAAAACCAGATAGAGCTGTACTGGCTCTGCTGAGCCATTAAAATGGAGAATTTTCACAGGTCTCAGCATAACTTTTCATGCAAGTCTGTTTTATATAAGAATCATGTAAAAGACAGAAAAAAAGACTGACAAGTTGAATGGTTCAACTTAGAAGAGCCACTATAAGAAGTCTCATGCATTCTGGAGAAATCCTCAGTTTGTGTATGAACTTAAAAATTCCAAAATTTAAAAATTATTATTATTAATAATAATAAAAAATTAGAGTTAATGGGCATCTCATACTAACCTATTTTAAATAAATGAAACCTTCACCCTCTCTGCTTATTGCATTGATGTCTTTCCAGACAGACTAGAAGGAGACTACAACAATAGTTATTTCCTCTTCCCTTAGCCTTACGTAAAAACAGGTGACACACTGACAAAATTACTAACCTGACAAGCAAGGCAATAAGGGCAATGATTTTAACAGCCCAGGACGCCTCTCAGTAGATAAGACCCAGGGATATATATGTGTGTGTGGGGCGTTTTTTAATCTGTTATTCCTCTAAAAGCACAGGCAAATCTTAGATTAAATGCACTTACATCTTTTTACATCTCTTCTTTTCATAAAGAAGCCAGAAGAGAGCATAAATCATTATCTCTGATCTCCTACACAGAGTGGGATACAAGACTTCTAAGAAACAGAAATGCTTTTATTCAAATGGAAATTAGCATTCCCAGTTACCATCTGATGGAAAATTTGTTCTGAAATACACCATACTGGGGAAAATGATCTACACCCATTCAAAATTTCACCTTTTCCCTGTATGGAGTATGCAATGGAGATATCAGTAGAAGCAAGAGAATTTCTTCAGTTTAAAATAGCCATGAGAACTCTTTCTCAGTTTCAGCTTAATTATCAACAGATTTGCCCATTTACTGTTCCGTTTCTGTAATTCCTGAATTTCAAAGACATAATCATTGTCGGCCTCCCGCTCTCTAAACACAGATTTAAAGAGGGAAACAAAATAATTTGAGAAGACACCACCAAGTAAGATTTTAACTACTACAGCCTCCTCTTGGGTTGTCTAATAAAACATTAATTGGCAGTTCTTAAACACTCAGATTTACATTCTCCCAACCAATAATTTTTGTTCCATCGTTTCTTTTTTTAAAAGGGACACACAGATCCGCACATGTATGCAATTTGATATTAACCCCCACCAACATATTAATGTGCTCATAATAGAAGCTGGATTGAACTAGATTAACTTTAGGTACAAATAGGTGTCTATTACTATAAAAGGACATGAATCAGCCTCTAACACTGCCATGACAAAACCACCAAGCTACCCTTTCCCTTAAAGCACTTAAATAATTTAGAGAAGTTCTCAAAACAGGGGATCTCCTTGTTTTCTAGGAGAGGTAAGAGTATAAGACTTCCACCTCCTTAATTCTTGTTTGTTTAGCAAAACTCACAGATATTAAACAACACATTAACAACTAAGAAACTTGCTACGCAAACACCAATGGAACGAAAATGTAACCTGCACAGATAGGAAGTTTGGTCACAGCAAATCTGAGAGCGCATAATACAGCCCTTAAGCTTTCAGTACTCCTGCCATTCATACCTCTGCCAGCTCTTGCTCATTCACACTGGCGGTGGCACTGGCTTTCTTTCCTGAAGTCTGTTCATTGTCAAATCCGCTGGCATCCCCTCTAGCATAGCTATGGACTGTAAGCACCCCAGCTGGCCCAGGGGGAGTTTGTTTTGCCAACGGATCAGTTGATTCAGAGTCAGAAGAACCAGAGTACGCAGGCGAGCTGGGCTGAACGCTGGAAGTTGCACTCTGCTTTGAAGTTGTCGAGACTGAAGTGGAATTTGAAGCATGTGAAATGGAGAGATCCAAGGCAGCTGCTTCTTGGTCTTCTTCTTGCTCCTCAAGCTTTACTGTTTTCAGTTCTTCAAATTTGGCAGAGTCCACACGATCTAGAAGAAAATATATACTGACTTTTTCTAAAGTCTGGGCAGTAGAGAGGACGTTTGTGCAACCATTTACACAAGGCCTAACAGGAAAGCAAACTACTACACATGAAAAAGTGATATTGAAGTCATGTAAATAGTAGGTCATCAATGCAAACACCTAAAAAGTCACGGTTGGTGCAGAGAAAGAGAGAGAGAGAGAGTAAAAGCGTGTGCTCATTGCCTCTTCCAGCACAAGAACTAGGGTATATCAAACAAAACTAGCAGAGTGAGTTAAACAAAGAGACTCCTTTATACAGCATAGCTAACCAGCCCAACTCCTGGCCACATGATGCTGTGGGTAAGAGGTTACATGGGTTCATGGGAGACTTAACAGAAGAAAAATTAAAACCCACAAACCCATAGAAGATTATTAAATACAAACTGCAAAAGGCTGGAAAACTGAATACTAGAGGGAGGCATTACATATGTTTGCCCTGTTCTTGTATTGTTCCATAGGCCCCTCGCTCCTTGCTTAAGAGCAAGGATAACTGACCCATTACATGAGCCATATTAATTTTCCTCCAGCTTACTGATTACAAAATTACAAATAAAACATCTATACAGCACACCAGACCCACACTACCAGGAAGTGTGTGTATGTTTTACTAGGCAGTGTCTATAAATAGGTCACATTACACAACAGGGATACAGAGGACCTTAGACTACTGAGGCATCCAATACATTTCTGTATGAAGGCAGACAAAATAAAAAAAGCAAAAAATCAGAAGTTGGAAACACCAATTTCTTAAGGAAGTCTCATGCAATACTTCCTGTTCCTTTTAATTCAGCTGAAAGGCAACATCCCTGGTCATCCCTACCTGGTCAGTCACTGAAGCAGCTACAGGATGGCTGCCTACACCTTTGCTCTCCCCCAGTGTTTTTTTATATAGTTGTTACTGGGGAGTCATCCACAGATAGGCCACAAAAGCTAACAATTCACACTGTGGTTATTTCATTTACTCAAACTAGTGGCAGAAGTGTCGGACAAATTCAACTAAAAGGCTCAACCTAAAATTGTTCTGGATGCACTCTTGGTCTTGAAAAAGCAAATGGTACTGTCTCACGTCTCATCACAGTACATTTCTGAAGTGCTTGCCATGGTGCTGACAAACTAGCGTCTGCGTTTTTGGACACAATGTCCCACCAACTACCATCACATGAAAGAGTGCCCCAGATTAATCTCTAGCAGCTTCTCTCCCTGAATAGTAATATCATGGCCCCCCATACCAGGATAAAGCTGGACACACAGTTACCTGGAAGCTTGGGCTCTTGTTCACCTTGCTGCGCAAGTTCACTTGTAGGTGTCTCATGAGGCTCTGCCATGTCTGCTTCATACTGCGCAGAGCTCAGCTCCTCCTTGGGGAAGGCCTCGCTCTCACTCACTTCTTGAGGCACTTCCAGGCAGACCCTGTGCCTTTTTGTTCCTATGCGATGCTTGGGGATGCTGCAGAAGACAAATCCATACATCAGGTTACCAAACACGTCAGCTCGTTGAATTTGTGCCTGGATGCACAAAATACAGCGTGGTTTGGATGAGTGTTTTATGAGACAGCATCTGGCAAGCCAAATAGTTTCCAAATTATTCTGAAGTGTTTTCTTTGCCTTTACAGAAGCAGAGTCAGTAATCCTTAGGGATGACTCCTCAACATCTGTTCATCATGGATTAGGCTGCTATGCTCTAGCTGGGCATTCTTTACCTTAAACAAACAAACAAAAACCCAAACAAAACCCAAAAGAAACCAAAACAACAACAAAATCACCACCAAAGACAGCTTTAGATACAGTAGCGAACACTGGCTGAGAGAGATTTAACTGCAAAATACAAGATGATTAGCCTGTCCACCTTTGACAACCAGGAACCGCACACTGATGTTGCAGCCTGCAGCACTGATAGTAACGGGATTTGCTAGCAAGTACCGTCCCATGAACCCAATACACCCCATTTTTCTTCTGGCCTCCCAGTGTTTAAATCCAGGCTTTGAATGTCTGCCCCAAGTTGAAGAACTTCCTTCCACGCTGGTGCATTTCCTGTCTACCACAATAAAAACGATTAAGAGTAAACCCTATTCCCAAGAAAACAGACTACTGCTAACTCTGCTGTTGTTCTATCAGAATGGCAAACATTCAACTGCAGCTGGGTCCAATTTCTAATAATCTAATAGAAAAGCAGAGGACTATATAAAGCACTACCTTTTTGTCTCATCCTCATCCACCTCCTCTTTACACATCTCTCCTGTTTCCATTTCCTCCGCACACTGTTTCCCATTCTTGACTTTTTGCATGAGATCCCCTTTAAGGAACTCTGCCGCCTCTGGGGTTGGAAGAGCATGGTCAATGACAGTCACGTCCTTCCCGGCTTTCCAAAGCTTGTATCGATCAGGTTGGTACTTCCTCACAAACACATCCATGGAGATCTTCACCATGTCCTTCCGACACGAGCACTGAAGTCACAAAAAATATTCAGGTCAAGCCACATGCTCAACAATGCTACTCTGCATTCCTGTATCACTTTGCTTTCAGGAACTTAACCGAAGAAAAAACTCCCCCAGTTACATGTAATCGAGCCTCAGAACTCTCAAGACTCTTTCCCAGGAAGTCAAAAGTACATATATTAAGTTAATAAAAACTGGGCAGAAAAGCCAGCAAAAACAACAAAACAGACAACCAGATGTTATCACAGTAACTGAGAAAGAAAGCCCACCAGCCTATTTAGAGTTGCTTGTAGAAGCTGACTGTTTTAAAATGAGCTCATTCAAAAACAAATAGTAAAACCAGGGACTATAATGAGAAAGCTGGAGCCATACAAACTCTGGGCCTACCCAGAGCAGTAGAGGTTGCCCTCATCTGGGCACGGTTTCAACTAGTGCTTCAAAGCATTCACTTCAATATAACTTTTGAAAACATAATCTGTGTTTGTAAGGCACCTCTACAGGGATCTAACGCTATCCAGTCTAAAGGTTCAGCCAAGATACCTACTTTGGTAAGTAACATAAGTTACTAAGGTCATACTTCCAGGCTAAATGGTCAATAAATAATGGTTAAAACATCAGACAAAATACTGACAAGCCCTGACGACCAAGCGCACACCCCCTTTCACCTTTGGAAAAGCCACTACTCTCCTGCTTTTCTTTGAAGCCTCACTTGACCTACACAAAGCTAAACAACATGTTATATGCTATCCATAGTTGAAACAAGGACATGAAACAGGAGGCTGACTGCACATTGTTACCGTATCATAAAGCAAACATCACATCTTAAATGGATAAAGCACTGAATTCTCTCCCTTAGAACAAACGCTGGCGGCTTAATGAGCCACAGAGAATTAGGTTATTTGTACGCAACAGGAGGGCAACAGACCGCTTACCAGTACAGACTGCTTCCCGTACTCGATCCACCGAAGGGTAGCAAAGTTCGTAGATTCAGCACAGTTAAAGCCATGATTAAAACCAGCATGATAGCTATAAGGAAAGGTTATCATGAACTCTCCAGCCTCCTGGGTCACCTAGAAGACAATTGAGACACTGCATTGTTATTCACAACTTACTTAAAGAGCCTACTTGCTGGGTCTGAATAAAAGGAGCTCCCTACCCCTCATGAGACATATCTGAAAACCCCACCCACAGACGGCAGTTGGAGTTACTTGCTTCAATGATTAGCCTTGATACTTACCTTCACTATTCTCCTACTTAACGCTAAGTATCTCTTTACTGGAAAGCAACACTCAGATTTTTAGTAAAACACAACGCAACTGGTCAAATAACACAGAAGTGGTTATATATATGAAATACTCTGCGACAAGCTATCTGAAGGTCATAAAGGTACTTATCTGTATCAGCTACAGGTCTGGCTGAAGAGTATCTAAGGACAAGTAAAATTTCTATTCGCACACACTCTTTACTAGTGTTTTATTTTGCTGATCATCTTCAAGTACAACTCTCAATCACCCTTCCACTGCTGCTTTTCAACATTTTCCCGCTAACAAAAGTCTGTGACAACAAAACCCTTCAGCTGCCCATGGAGATGCAGCAGTACTTCTAAATAAGGACTCAAAGACTCGATCTTCAAAATGTGTGTGTGGGGAAGGGGGGTGGCAGGTTATCACCTGAGAAAGTAAGGAAGACTATGAAGTTATTAGTGTAACAGGAAAAATTAATAGGGAACAAGCGATATTTTCCATTGAGGAAACAGATCACAACAAAAAAAATTAGCAGGAGACAGGTCTGAAACAAAAAAAGAACAATCCCTCTTCACTGAATACACAGCTAAGCAGTGAAGTTAATCTAACACAGGATGTGGTGTTTAGTTTTAAGTTAAAAAAAAAAAAATCACAGAAGACAGAGCCCTTGTTTTTAACAGTACATGGCAGATTCTTCTGTCTCAAACAATTTCAGGCCCCAATTGCCAGAAAAATGGAGGTACTGTGGGAAAGGATTGCCTTATACCCTTCGCTGCTCCTATTTTCCTCTCTAAGCATCTGCTATTGGCTGCTGTTGGAGATGAGACAGGGCTTCATGAACCTCCTGACTGAGCTGGTATAACCATGATTACTTTTCTACACCTTATCAAATGGGATGCCGTATTTCTTCAGAATTGATGGAGAGATGAGGGTCATCTTGTGACGGAGAAACGCTTCGCAGCTTTGGGCACTTCCTGGAAAGAAACCTGTTTAAAATAAAGGCAAGGAGAGATGTTACCATTCTGCTGTGAACTAAAATTAATTTTTCAGTAATTTCTAGGAAAAGTTACTGTCTAAACAGTATTTTTCCCTAAGCCTACAAGTGTCGACCACCTTATTTGAAGTGTGTTAGCTTGCATTCTGAAGGAAAAGGACAGCTCCTGGAGATTTATCTTTAATGGGTGCCAGTTTGAAAGAGCATAAGACAGACTGCATGCAGAAGGATCTTCCCTTGGCTATAACCTTCCAGTTCTAATAATCAATAGTAAGGATTTTCTCAGGAAAGGTTAGACACACCACAACTGCATTATTTGTAATGTGACATTTCTTTTGTGTGTTTGTACTATAAACAAACTGAAGTAATATAATCTATATTCTAAAAGGCAAATGATCAGGTCAGTCGTGCCAGCCTGTGCCCTTATAAATGTTATAGGCATGCAGGATTCTGAAAGAGCTGAAACCCGTTGCAGCTGTGAATCCCGCAAAAGGCAGGACATGAATTGCCTGATTACCTTTTGCAAGTCTCTCCAGTCGTTTCCCATGCTCTGGGGGGATAGAGTACCTGCAGTTGTAAGAACAAGTCTGTTAGGTTCAAGTGACATGACAAAGTCTCAAAGTTTGACTGGAAATCATACACAGGCATCAAGGCATGAATTACTTAAAAAAAAAAAAATCCTCTAACTCCACATTGTCTCTTTCAAAGTTCAATGACATAGATCTAAAAAACTTCATTGAGGAATTTTACCTCTCTATCCCAAGAGAAAAATCAAGAGCCAAAATCTGACCATCTCCTCTATTGACTTTTGCTTAAGCCATCAAGGAACTAAAAGGTGCAATGCATTTAATTAGCAGATCTGCACAGCAAAACATGAATTTCGAAAAGAAAGGGAAGAGCACTTCCTGACCTGACTCACAGTTCACAGCCGTGCATTGCTAGTATGCTCAGCGCAAGGAGGAACAGAGAGCAAGAGAGAAAATGGAATCATCTTTCAGCTGGTCAGACTCAGATGGGACTAAGTCAGATGCCATGCTGCATCCTTAACGTGTGCGCAACCTGTGGCGTGCTCTTTAGGGCTACATCTCTCTCTCCCTGTACGCACCTTTTTATGGGCACCACAAAACTCCTAGTTGGTTTGACAACAGTAAATGAAACCACCTACTTAGCTTGCTTTCACTCTGGAATAGAGTGCTATATTCTTGATGGAGTCCCTTGCTAAATAAATCAGACTAAGTATCAGCAAAGTTAACTTCTTCCATGCACTACTGTAAAAGAAGCAATGGCCAAAAGGTTTATCTGATTGAACTAGTCTGTTTCATGTTCCCATGCTATTGCCACTGCATGGGGTTGTTCACTGGTCACATGGCGCTAGCTATTATTTTTCACTTCAAAGTTGTATTAAAAGGCAGCCAAAAATACTAGTTTCCAACAAAACTGCCATGGAAACAATTGTTGAAGTTCCTTGAGAAATTTATTTGTGAGCAGAAGGGAATGATTCACTCTTAAAATGCAACCCATGCTACAGAAAAATTTGGGAGCCTCCCCTAAAAAACAATCATGAAAGCTCAGATGCTGGATGAACCACTCAGCAAGATCCACTAGCCTGCTTTTAGATCTATGATAAATAGCTACATTTCAAAATCTGTTAAAAATTGCCTGTTCCCATAGCGCCTGCGTGACAACAGATCTATTGTATGTGTATGGTCATTTTAGGGCCTCAGGAAATCGGAAGCAAGTTTTCCAAGTTCTGACCCTACCGCAGCAGAAAGCATCCACCTTACATTATAATCCTGAACTCTTTACATCAGGACAGCAAATGGACTGTGACCAAACTAACGCTACTGAGGACGCACACTGCTCTGCAGTTCCTTAAAGGTTTCTAGTGTTCTTGTCATAAGATACCACTGCAGCGCAAGATTGGAAGGACGGTAATCCCTTCAGTCAACTCTCACAACTTCATGACTTTGAGTTCAATTTTTATGGTATTGTTTTTCTACATCTAGAAGCTTCCCTTAGAAATAAAAATCTTACCATGACTTGGGTTCCCCAAAATGCAAGTAATTAATACTGTAGAGATCCATGTCTTCAGTATGCCAAGCAAAGGAAGTTTTCCACATGCCAAAATATAGGTAAGGAGTATTCACTCCTTCAATAGTTATGCCGCTTTCATTCTCCACGATATCCAGGATTGTGTTCAATCTGCCAATATTCCACGCATCTACATGCTGAAAAACACAAGCCTCACGTTACACAAGCACTATGAAGAACAGAACCACACAACTTTGCAGAAGTTATCAGACACTTGTGAAACAGCACATCAGAACAAATCAGCTACTGGCACAGCTCAAACCATTAGCTAGTTCACCTAAAACAAGTTTCACACGGCATTAGCTTACATACTGCTTGTTTACTAGCCACCTTTGTGGAGGGAAAAAAACAAACAAACAAAAAAATTAGCCAACATAATCACAGAATCACAGGTTGGAAGGGACCTCAGGGATCATCTAGTCCAACCTTTCTAATGATTGGGAAGGAGGAATAATCACGAAGCTACAGACTGTCCAGAGCAGAGAACAATAGTGCAAGCTTGAGCTGATGTCTGAACCCTCTTAACAGAAACACTTTTCTTTCCAAACATCTTTTAAAAGAGTAAATCATCATATTTTAAAAGACTAGCAAGTAGAATGCATACCCTTTTCTAATGTTTATTGTCCTAACACATAATGGCTACAGGGCTGTCCCGCAAAAACACATGCACTAGTGGATACTGAAGCAGTGCGTGTTCACTGACGAACAGTTCCAACTCTCACATGCCTTTCTGGACAAAGCAGTATAAAAGCAACACTTACACAACAGCAGTTTTTGCTTTCTTGAAGTTAACCATATTACACCGAAGAGCTAACAGAGACCCCTTAGAACATTACCTCTATCAGCCTTCTTTAACTGTCTGGCTTAAATGGAGAGTATGTTATAAACATGCAGTTTATTGTGGTCCTGCCTACTCCAGAAGCTGGAACCCTGCTAACACTATCATTAACTCTTTCTGAAAGTTAAGAGTCAAATACTACATTAGTATTTATGGAATGCAACATACAGGGATAACTGTTACTTGAAAACCAAAACAGTTTTCTTACCTTGTCATAAAGCGTGCCATTAACATCAGCACCGTAGATAGGGGCATTGAACGTAAGGTTCTTCCAGTACTTTCGTTCGAGGTCTTCAAAGTCCGTGTAGCGGGGTGTGCAGTACCTGAAAAAACAACAAAGACACTAAAGACTTTGCAGTTTGGTTCTTGACGAGTTTAAACCAACGTTCTCCACCACTGAAAAAATTGAAAGCTACAATAAAAATACCTAAGGTATGTTATCAGCCAGACCACTGTCTCCCAGAACAGCAATCAGAGCAGACACAGCTCTGATCCTGTGAGACTTGGGAACAAAGGACCATGAAAAAAACCCTTACTTTCCCCATTTCTCAGTTTACTTTCATTTTTGCTTTGTGCACCTCTCTCAGGTCAAAACAATTACACTTTCTAGTTGTTGCTATTTAGCAAGGAAGGATGCAGTCAAAACCAGAAATAAAACAAGAACAACTTGAGAACCAAAACAAAACCAAAGTTTTCTGCCACTGTAAAAGTAACAAAAGTTTCCAGACTCACCTACTTGTAAACTGGTCAAGCACAGTTTACCAACAAAATATCTGCTTTTCATTTTCATTCCCTGCTAACTATATACTGGCCTCTTTGTGCAGATTTACATTCTAACACCTATTTAACCTGTGTGTACACACACCCACATATAGATATTCCAGATAATTACATACATAGCATTACAGAGTAATTTTCAGCGAATTATTCTATTTGAGAGACAGAACCCTAAGATCTCTGAAGTGTAATGCTCTTGCAAGACAAAATAAGCTTTAGCAGGCAGAGCGCGGCTGGTGCTTCCAATGACACTTCTAAGCAGTAATTTCCAAGGCCATTTGGCTTAAACTCCTTCTAAAACGATCATTTCTCTGTGTCCTTTTTCACATCAAGAACATTGCTTTCTCTACTACTCTACTCAGTGAATATTTTAATGGCCTAGCTGCTAGGGACCAACAGGCAGGAGCGCACAGCAGAAATAGTAAGTTCCGCCGGCATTACGTATGCTCCTGCCAAACGACCCAAGCCACAAAGGTCCATCCACACAGCCAGTTCCACAAGCACACCTCATCTGCCCAGGGCGTTGCGTTCACGCCTCTGGCCAGCACCCGTGGGTAGCGAGGACCCGGTCCCGGGGGAACTGGGGCACCAGGAGCGCCCGCAGTGACCGTTTGCGGGGAGACGCGGACGTACTTGTCGCTGTTGGCGATTCTTCTGAACTCGCGGACCGTCATGGCCTTCTTCTGGATGTTGTACTGGGTGAAGAGGCCGGACTGCCCCGTCACCACCTGCTGGATGGGCGCTGGGATGACAAGATCGTCGATGTCATCGTAGCACTGCCGCGGCTTCCACTCCTTCGGAGGAATTATCTGCAGGACGCAAAACGCACCCGTTAAACTGCTGCCAGGGGGAGGGTCGGGCTTGGGGGGTTCGGGCCGGGACCCCCCGGCCGGGGCCGGGGCTGGCGGTGAACAAAGGGCGGAGGCGGCCCGGGGAGGGGAGGGAGGGCCGGTCCCGGGGCCGGGGCCGCCGGGCGGCCTCCGCCCGGGCCGGGGTGTGTGTGGGGGGTCGCACCTTGGCCAGCCCGGCGCGGTGGGCGCCCTGCGACTCCAGGTAGGCGATGTACCGGCTGAAGTCCCGGAACTGCTCCATGGTGGGGCGGAAGGTCATGATCCGAGCGCTGGGGTTGAGGCTCTCCAGCTCCGAGGCCATGTTGCCGGGCCGGCCCTGCGCGGAGGAGGCGACGGAGGGGGGTGGTTGGGGACGGGGGGGTGGGGTGGGGATTGGGGGGGGGCGGGTCATCCCGCGCACCCCTCCCCCACCCCGCCCCGCCCCGCCGCTCCGGGCGGGCCCCGTCGCACGCGCGCACGCCCCACCCCCTACCGCCCACCGGCCAATCTCCGCCGGGTCCGCACCAGTCCTGCCTCCCCATTGGCGGAGAGAGCCTGCCCGTCAGGATCACGGCTCTCTTTCCTCTTCACGGCGGAGAATGCCACCGATTCACGCCCCTCCCCCCCCCCGTTCCGACGCGAGCCCGTTCCGAGGCGGAGGGGTCCGAGTCCCCGCCCGCCGTGCTCACGTCAGCAGGGCGTCCCTCTTCCTCGCCGCCTCCGCCCTCCCACCCGGTCCGTGGCCCAGCCGCCGTATCCCTCCGCACCACGCGCCCAATGAGTCCGGCAGGCCGCCGACGCCACTGCGGCCGTTCCCCACCGCCCGGGCCCCGCCCTGCCGCCCCGACCCGCCCCCTTACCCTCCGCCGCCCGCCCCCTCCCCGCCGACCCAACCAATCGCTGCCCGTTCGCCGCTTCCCAACCAATAGGAATTCGACGACCGGTCGGGGTGGGCCAGCGAATCAGGAGGCCGGGAGCGGGGCGGTTGCCAGGCGGACGGGCCGGGCCGGCGGGCCGTCGCTAGGGGGCGGTTGCTAGGGAGGCCCGGGCCTGCTCGAGGCGCCCGGGGAGGCCGGGCCGGGGGCCCCCACGGTGGTCACGACGGGCGGGCCCACCCGTGCCCCGCCCACACCCCGCCTCCGGCCCCCCGGGGACACCCGCCGCGGGTTGGGGCAGAGCTCGGGATCGCCCGGGGCCGCTGCGAGGCAGTGGAGCGGCGCTGCCCACGGGCCCGGGCCCGGGCCCTGCGGGCTCTGCGGGGCTCCCGGCCCTGCCCTCACGGGGAGGCCGGGACGGACCGGCCGAGGAGCCCTTTGCCGTCGGGTACCGGAGGCTGCGGCGTGCGGCCCCGCTGCGGGGGCCCGGGGCGGCAGGCGAGGGCGGCCGGGAGTCGGAAGCGCCGGGCGTTAATCCTGTGTAAACGAGCGCTGTAGCGAGCTAATGGGTTTTGGGTGCCGAATGGTGACACACAATAGGCATGTGCCAACTGACCGTATTAACCAAGCTAATTATACGCCTGCGATTCCTGCGTGTGAGCAAAGCCAAAACAGTCTTCGATACTACGCAAACTTTTGGCAGCGAACGCAGCCCGGGGCTGGGCCGACGCCAGGCCCGGCCCACGCGGGGGAGTTTGGCCAGCACAGATCGGATCGGTCAGATAGAAAGGTGGAAAAGTGCTCCTGTGGCCAGTGTGTGTCAGCGATAATCCACTGCCGTTGTGCTGAGGATTGGGAGCTGAGGGTACAGCTTTAGTGGCAAATGCTTTCAAGTGTGGACAAGGCTGAACGCTTGACAGAGCCTGCCTAGGGACACTGACCCCTCTGGCTGGAGCTGGCTGCGATTTGCACAGGCTGTGTTGTGTTAAATGTTTTTTGAATGCCGAAGTGCCTTGAAAGTAAGCACAACCCACCCAAAAGATCTCGTAATCATCCTCAGAGACCACCTTCAGTCCCTCATGCCTAAATAAAACCCTAAATTTCCCTTTATGTTTCTCCTGTTATGTGTGTCCTTTGGTGTCCCGCTACAGGCACATGGCAGCCTTGAAAGTCTTACCCAACACTCCTCCAACAGAGATTTTCTGTGTTCTGCTGCCTCGTTGACCCGCTTGGACTCTGAATTGCCAGGTATATGGACCAGACCCCTGGAGTGGATTAAAATCACAGCAGGTACAACACTCAGCCTCCTGCAGCTGGAGGTACCAACACAGGCAACTGTCACGTAATGATTTTGAGATGAACTCTGTGTTTCTGGCTTGGCTGGCAGCTGCATCTGCCATCCATTAGGCAAGAAAGACCAACTTTGTAATATCAGGAGGCACAAGCCAGTCTTTTTATGATGAGAAGTGGTAAAACATTGCCATGAGCAGAAATATGTAGGCAGGACGGCTTGATGAAATATAATTGTTGCTGTAGCCTGAGATTATTTATTAAAATTGGTAAAAGGACAACAATGAGCTTTTAATTGGAGGGATCAGATTTTTTTCATGCTCTCAGAAATTATCTAGGTCAGAACAAGCAAAAAAAGAAAATAATAATTAAAAAAAGGTCACTCCTAACTGGGGAACGTTACAAATGAAAATGGCAATGCTGCTGAGAACAAGAAGAGCCAGGACTTTGGGGGAAGGAGTTGCCAAGCTACTGCACGGCGTAAGCTCAGATTTGGTCAGTGTTGCAGCTGTTTCTTTTCCTTATTTAACAACTATTTTGCCCTTGAAAACAAAATTTAAAGCGATGGCATCCTAAAAGGTGGTTGGGCAGGATGTTACTTAGCATCACTAGGAAGCCAGCCAAGCCTAGGGAGGGCCTACACCGCTCTCCTGCTACAGGTATCAATTAAATGAATACAACATAAAATAAATAAAAAGAGGAATCGAGCAGCTCAATGCCCAGGAATTCACCTTTGACTAGGTGCCACTAGCTGCAGTCCCACCTGCCAAACCTTGCTCTTTACAAAGCTGCTTATCTGAGGCTCCATCAGGGCTACCTGGTACAATTAAGGAATTTAAAATTTTCGATAGGATGAAAAAAAAACCCAGCAGTACCCACCCAGTGGCATTGCCCAGTGCGGATATGTTTGGTCTGCCAGGGAGGTGCCAAAGGGAAGAGGCCAAATGCCTCCTCACAGTACCATCTCGGGACCATTTGCTCCAGCTCTGGAGCACAGTACGGCACTGTGAAGCCAGGCTGATACCAGAGGGAAGGAGTAGCCTTGAAGTGCTGGGAATGAAGATTGGGGGAAAAAACATGCCAGCTAGGATAAATCCTTTCTGGCCAGGGAAAGCTGAGCGATGCAGCTTAGGCACGGCAGTGCCAGGCCCTGGAAAGAGGCAGCGTGACTCCGTGTGGAGCACAGCACGAGCTGCAGCGCTGGCTCTGAGGGCAGACCACCTTAGCCTCCTTGTCTGTCCACTGTACATAGTTAGTAGTTTTTTTTGTTCCCCTTTTATTTTGTGAGATATTCAGAGATAAGTGGAAATGCACGTTAAAGGAATAAGCACTTTTGAACTGATAGAACTCCATCCCCTTCGGGCGAGCTGGCTTTAGGTGAGCAGAGTGGGCTTTGTGTGAGGAGTACAGGGTGATGGGTCTTTCCCCGAAGGCAGCAGTTGCCTTTGCCATTCTCTGACCTGTCTGTCCCCTTGGGGCGCATCCCCTTGCTAAGACGGCACATCCTCATGCTTTGGGGACCTCCTGGCCCTCTGTGAGGCCAGCACGAGGCTTTGGCCACGTGGCTTCACCTCCTGCAATGTAAGTGTCCCTACACAGGGTCTACCCGGCAATAGCCTTGCTGCAGAGGGAGGCCCAGGCTTGGTCATGTTATTCCCAGTGCGGTCCATGCAAAGACACTTGTCCTCTCTCTCCCTCCTCCTGTTTCTACTCAGCCTGTAGCTAAGCTCACTGAACACTCAAAAAGGTCACTCTGCGTCTTAGACATGGCAGGCAGAGAAGTGGAGCCCACAGAGACGGTCAATTGGGAGTGTTTCTTCCTTCATGTTTTCCCTGGGTTGGTTGTAAAGGGTTTGAGCTAAGAACACAACATCAAATGGGGAGGGAAGCCCCAGGTGTTCTCAGATAAGGAGAAAGAAGTTACATGTGTGTATGCTTGTGTGTATTTGTATATACAAGCGTTCTGGCAACTGCTAGTTTTGGTGAGAGCAAATCACTGCGTTCAAAGCCACACATGGAAAGGTTCATGCAGTGCGCACGGCTGTGCCCGCTGAGTGCTGGGTGAGTGGCATGTCCATGTGGCACAAGCATTGTCACCAGCTACAGTTTAGTGTCACAGCCAAAGCTTTCGTGCTACAGCGCAGGCAGGTGCCTGCTGCCCGCACCCCATTTGGCCGGCTTCCTAAACCTCGATGGTTAGCATGGCGTCCTTCTTCCCCAAACGCACCCGTGTGTGAGTAGGTGCGCACTTGGCCACGTAGACCTGGCCACGTAGATCACATAGACTTGGCCCTGGCAGCCATGCAAAGCAAAGTGCCCCGATGCCAGCGGTGCTGGCTTATGCGCTGCCTCGCAAGGGCAGGAGCTGGCTTTGCCCTCAGGTCTGCGTCCTTGAGTGGGGCTGCCCAACAGCAGAGCCAGGGAAAGGCTCCACCAGCCTCAGGTCACCCCGGGGATGAAGCGCTAGGGCAGGAACCAGCCAGGGCGAAGGGGAAACACCATTTTGCATCCGGCACCTGCTCAGGTACTGGTACAGCCTGGCAGGAAATGCCACGTGTGGCTGAGCTCCAGCAAAGTCAGCGAGGAGTCAGCAAGAAGGTGCCCATAGTCATAGTTGGGGAAAAATCCCATCAGTCCATCTCCCACGCGCTGCCACCCATCGTTCATATGCTGGCCAGGGCAGATTTGGCTTCCTAAGGAAGGACAGACAGGCCACAGAGCCCTGGCCCGTGCAGTTCTGCCCCCTGCACTGACCCTTCTCTTGCAGGCTTGTGCTGTTTGCAGTTCCTGCTCTCCCTCGGAGTCAGTACTGACCTGGGTGTTTGCAGTTCACATGTGGATGGGGCTGGAGCTGACCTGCCCATGCAGAGCAGGCACAGCACGTGCCTTGGAGGGGGTTTCACACCTGAACGTACTCAGGGTGCTGCTCTGCATTTAGGGGCCAGGTGGTGGTAACTGCATACACAACTGTGCTCAGTGCCACAGACCAGTGCTACTGCAGCATCCCAAGAGGCCGGCGACATCTCAGCCTCATCCAGGACCGATACTGCCATCAAACACCACCGCCACCAACCCTTCCCTGTCCTGCAGACCCACAAACAAAGTCTGTAGCTACCCCAGCCTGGTCCTGCAGCTGGCACATTGGCAGGGAAGGGGGTGCAGGTAAACGTGCTTCCAGCAAAGCTCAGCATCACCCCAGGCCTACATCCTGGGGTCCTCTGAGGATCAGTAACTGGCAGCAGAGCAGGTGGGGAGGACAGGTCTCAGGCCCCAGCCACCACTGGGCCAGCTTGTGCAGAGCACGGCCTGGGCAGAAAGTAGCTCCTGGCTTCCTCCTGCTGGGAATGATCCATCCTTTGGGAAGTGGAGGGGACCCAGTGAGGGCCACTGCTGCCAAGACAGCCTTGGCAGGAGCCATTCCTGAAGGCGCCAGGGCCTGAGGGCTCTCAGTGCACCCTGGTGCAGCTGCAAGTGGGCAGGAGGCATGCACACGCGTGCGCAAAGGGGGTTGTCACAGAGGGTCTCCGAGCTCCCTGCTGGCACTGGGACCCTGCAGGAGGTGTAGAATGCCTGTGGCTGGGATGTCCCTATGGGCGAAGACTTCTCTGGCAAAGGGCTGGCGAGCATGCCTATCGCTGAGGAACTCTATGGCCTCTGCTTATTGCTGAAGAAACAGACAGCAAAGCCAGCTTGTATGAAACCCGATTATTCAAATTTATTAACATCAAGAATTATGCAATGATGCTGTAGATTTTTTTTTTTTATTAACAAATAGAAAACAGACTGTATACAACAGTGACCCCTACAGCACTATGCATCCACAAGGTAAAAATGAATGTGTCCTCCAACATTACCAACCCTGGATTGCTGATTTCACCGTAGCTTGGATTCTTAACATTCGGAATACATGTGATAATACAATTAGATACCCTTCCACCACCTTTATTCATAACTCGATGCACTCAGAAGAGGGCTGCTCACTCCCTGTCTTTAGTGCAAGCGTGATATAATAAGGAGTATTAATATATAGTACCATTAAATTAAGTCCAGTAGTCTTGCCACATTGGTTCATTAGAACGTCCTGAAGTAGCGGAAAGTACAATATTCTAGTGACTTTTAACATTTGCAGGATAGCAGAAATTATAGATACACCCAACCTCTGAAGCCATGTGTACTCCCCTCCCCTCCCCTGCAGTACCCTGCTTTCCAACAGGAGCTGGCCCGGCTCCACTCAGGGGACGGCTGGGCTTGTGCTCCTTGCCTTTTGTAAATGCTCCGATGCACTTCACTGGTGAGAGGTGACAGAATGGTGCTTGCACGCGCAGAACCGTGGGATTAACAAAAAGGGCCCTGTCTCGCTGTTTCCCTTCCCCGGGGAAGCGTGGGACTCACTCGCTTCTCCTGCCCCCTTCCCAGTGAGACACACAAAAGCAGGCTCCAAAGCCTGGAGCCTAGGATTTCAGGTCTCTCACAAACAAGGCGACGACAACTCACGTCATATCGGGATCTGCCAATACGCACGGTCACTGGATTGGTTTAACACGCATTGTAGTAAGGACTGAACGGTTTCCAGCTGCAAAGGGGACCGCTTCTCTGGCAACCCTACATGCCCTCCCAAACCCAAACCCACTCAGGAAGTAATGGGGGGGAGGGAAAGGCTAAAAAAATAGTTGGTAGCTTAGGTCCAGTTCCATGAGATTTCATATTCTACAGAGGATTAAAAAGCAGCCTACAGGGAATGGAGCCGGGCAGGAACCACAAGCCAGCTGCTGCAAATTACCAAGGAAGCTGCACTAAAATGGGCAGAACCAGCAGTGACTGGGCTGAAATAAACACAGGGCAGTAAAAAATGTAAAAGCAAAAGGAAATAAAAAAAACCAAACCAACCCAACTCCCAAAGGTTTGGCGGGTCCAGTTCTGCCTGGGCAAAACATTAAGACTTGCAAAAAATAAAAAATAAAGAAGAGATTATAAAAACCACTAGTAACTATTTTACATGTTTAAGAAAAAGATCCCATTCCACCCACCTAAAGCCTCGCTGTGAAATGCAGTCGCATGAGAGAGGGCGAGAGATGCACATGAGCAGAAATTCAGCCAGAGACTGGAAATGCTTTTGGAGTCGGATTCCCTCGTTTGGCGCTGGGGCGAAGTTCCTAAATGCCGTGGTCAGAACTGGTTGGCGTGGAGGTCTGCTGACTGGGCAGCACCTCCATCTGTACAGAAGGACTGAGGAATGGGCGGCTCTGGCTCAGAGGGACCCGTCTCCACTCCTAGACATCCCCACCGCGACTGGAGGAAAGCACTAGTTACGTTGCATAGTGGTCGAAGCTGCCGAGATACTCCAGTGCCGCTCTGTAGCACAGCTGGTACTGGTCCTGCAAGGCAGCAAGCGGGGGAGTATGAGAAGCAGGGACCCAAGGACGTTGGGCAGCAGGGCTGCACATCCAGAGACGCCCGCTCCCCTCCCTTCTCCCACAGATCTCCCCTCAGCCTGGGGAGCAGGGGACACTCACCTCTGTCTGCACCATGGCCGGCCGCTGCGTCCGCAAGGTCTTCACCGTCTGGAACATGTCCACCACCCCCTCGTAGCGCATCCTCTCCAGCACAATGCTGAGTGTGATAAACACGCCTGTGCGCCCAACCCCAGCGCTGTGCAGAGGGAGCAAGAGGTACCATTAGAGACCTGCCAGCCCCAGCGAGTCTCTGCAGAGCTCCTAGGAGCGGCGCAAGCTCACGGAGCACAGGGACACGCTCAGTGGAGCTGGGAGAGACCACAAGGACCTGGCCAGCCAGAGGTGCCCTCCCAGCCCCATGGGGCCCACCGATTCTGCCTCGCCTCTGGGCCAAGCTGCTGTGGCACCCTGCCCTCCCCTAGGACTCTTCCAAGGAGCCGCAAATCAGTACCACCAGGGTGCTGGGCTAATATAATCACCTGGCAGAAAGGCTGCCAATGGCACCCATGGATGCTGCCACCTCCTTGTCCCCTGTGTGCCTCTTGCCAGTGGTATGCAGGAGGGGCACCCAGTGCAGGGGATCTGGCAGCTGCCAGGGTAAGTGAGCTAGGGGACACCTCCGAGGGCTGATAAAGGCAGAGGTGGGTGCTCATCTGTCCCCACTCACCTGCAGTGCACCGTGATGGGCCCGTCCTGCCCAAACTGTTCCTTGGTCTTGTGCACCTGCCCAATGAAGTCGATGAAGCCCTCTCCTGTCTTTGGCACTCCCTGCTCAGGCCAGTCTGTGAACTGGAACTGGCGGATGGTCCGTGACTGGCCGTCCTGCAGGGACAGGGGTGTTAGACGTGAGCTGTGGGTGAGGAGGCAGCGAGAGGGGCTGATCTCACTCCTCTCAGCACTGGTGCTGCTGACCTGCTCTCTGACCCCCTGGCCCAGGCCAGGTGAGAGGGTGCACAGGCCATGGACGAGCACAGGCAAATCTTTTGCTGAGCATTTGGGTCTGCCTCTGCTCTCCCATGTTAACCCCAGGGTGGCTGAGCTGAGCAGGGCTTTGGGCCCCTGCAGGGTCTGGTGTGTCAATGCCCTGGTCCTGTTTGGGGCCCAGCTCCACCCCAGGACTGTGTTCACTGTCACACAGGGGTCCTGTACCCGGTCAGGTGCTGCACAGGTGCAGGGGAGCCCATGTTAAATGCTTGCCCAAGTGTGCAGCACAGGCAAGGCAGGGTCTGGTGCTGATACGGATCTCTGAGCTGCTCACTGGGGCTGACACAGCTGGTAAGGAAGAACTTGTGGTGAGTGGAGCAGCAGCTGAGGGGCAGCAGCCCCTTCTGCCTTCAGTGCAAGGCAGCACCTTGCTTTCTGGTTCCTCCAGGAGCTGCTGCACACTCCCTTCGCTGGCCTTGGCAGGGCAGAGGTGCACAAGAGGCTGGGGAGCCAGCAGTTGCACTCACCCTGGCATCTGTCACCTTGAACTCCCGGAGGATGTACTGTGGCATGTTGTACTCTGCCATGGGGTCCACCACGAAGTACTGGTACCGGGCAGAGCGCTCAGCGGGCCAGTACTGATGGCACTTCTCCTGCAGATGAGGAACACGGTGAGACATTAGCACCTACAAGCTGTTCCTCCCTCCCACGCCCTGGGAGCTTATGTGGCTGTGGGGCCACAGGGTCAGCTGCAGGACACGCCAGCAGGAGGCTGGCCCTGAGCGGCTGGTGCTGGGGACAGACTAGGGCGAGCTGAGAGGTTGTGCCCTTAGACGGCAGCCACGCAGCCCCCTTCTCCCCCGAGCAGGATTCGTACCCGGCCCATCTCGCGCAGCTTTGTCAACATCACCACGATGGTGGAGTTGTGCTCCCAGAGCATCCGCCAGAAATCCTCTGTAGTCTCAGCCAGTGGTCCCTGCGTGGCGATGTAGGCCTTCTGCTGCCTGCGACAAACATAACGGTGCTCAGACCAGCCCTGGGGAAGTGGGCAGCAGCTGCTCTGGAGGCTGGTGGGCCAGGAGGGCCTGAGACAGGGACCCCATGCAGCAGGCAGCAGGGCTGACAATGCAGCTGGAGCAAACAGATCTCTATGACTAGCCATGCACTAGGCTAGTGCCTAGTGCACTAGGGAGGGATGAGCCTGCCCCAGCACATGTCTTCTAAGTGCTCCCCACAGACAGAGTGAGCACCACTGGCTGCAGGACCCAGAAAGGCTGCTAGTCCTTGCGGGGGTGACAATGTCCCCAGGCCAGCCTCTCCCTGCTGCTTGCCCCTAGTGCTGCTGCACTGAGAGCCTTCTCAGCACCCGGGCCCACGTGAGCAGGCTGCCAGCAACCATCTGGGCTGGGAGGAGCAGCTGTGCTTGGGGACGATCCCAGCAGCACCCCCTGGATGCTGCCCCTTTACTCTCTGCACCACCCACCATCCCTCCCCTCGCATGGGAAGACACAGAGCAACTGCATCAGGTCACCTGGATCACGCACACCAGCTAGTAACTAGGGCAGTGTGGAAACCACCAATACCATTTTGCCATCTCTTCTGAAGCTTCCAAATTTGTCCTCAGGTCCACCGCCAGCCAGGGCACCTCTCAAAATGCCCCGTGTGAAAGCAGAGCTTGACCAGCCCCAGGCTGGCACCCACCCTGCAGAAAACACCGTTGGTGTTTTGGACTCTGAGAAGGGCCAGCTCCGTCGCGTTGCCTTGCCGAGTGCGCAGCCTGGCACAACGGTGCCGCCTGCGAGACGGGTCTGGCACCCCATGGGTGGCGGAGACACAGTCTCGCTTTACCACTGCGGGGCGCCGGAGCCTGCAGGACGAGGGGCAGCATCCTCCCATCCAGCACTTCATCTCTCTGCTGGTGCTAAAAATTAATGAACGTGCTGCAGGACAGCTGTAATGTGCAGGATGAAGACAGGGGCTGCTTCAACGTGGATTTATAAGATATTGTAAAAAGCAGGGAGTGAGGGTGAAGAACGAAACAAAAGAACTAATAAAGATGCAGCATCAGTGATGCCTGCAGGACCTTGGGCCAACTGATTTCTTTAGATAATACTGAGAATACTGCTCGGTTCAAAGGAAAGGACAGGAAGAGATAACATCACTCCTTAGGGATGGGGTAGGTAGCACATGAAGTGATACCACCTGCCGTGCTGGCAGCCCTCCCTCTGTAGCATCACCGAGAGGAAAAACCAGCATCACTCTTAATCAGCTCTGGAGCCAGGGTGCTGTGGCTGCATCCCGTCTGTCAGATACCGGGCTGCCGGGGTGGGTGCGCAGACAGGCAGCCACATTAATGACGCAGTGCTGGATGACTTGGAGCCACGCAGGCAGGAGGGAGCGGAGGCTGCTCTGTGACAGCTTTTCTCCAGCCCCTTCATCCTTCCCCATTACTCTGTCCCACTCTGAGTGAGCCTGGCTTGTGGTGGTTTTGTTGTGTTGGGATGCTCCCAGGGTTGCTCTCCTGCTGCTCCCTGCCCACTCTTGCCTCCACGTAGCCCTTCCCCCCAGGAACCCTCCTGGGCTCAGCTGCTGGAGCAGGGATGGAGGCACAGAGCCACTGGCCTGGCTGCACCAACATCTGTTCCCTTTGACAGTGCCTGTTGCTCCTGGGAGGTCACCAGCCCATAAGAAGCATCTGGGCAGAGCCAAACTGGAGGGGAACTGTGCCACATCCATTGTTGTACCCCCCACTCCTGCACTGGGTGACCCTACAGCAATGGTGCAGAGAGGACAGGAATGAGCCTTGTGTGTGCATTGTTGGGATTTGGTCTGGATTATTGGTCAGGGATTGGCTGGGAAGGAGATGTGGCCACTGGGCTGCTCCCTTACAAGGAGATGTGGCCGCTGAGCTGTTTCCCTGCGTTCTCCTCTCCTAGCACTTAGCATCTGAGAATGTGATGCCAGCAATTAGATACAGAAACCGTAAGTATTATTGCCCCACTAGATCTTAAACTGTGCTTTCTAAGAGGTATCCTGGGGAGCAGAATCCAGTGACAGGTTCCCCATTGTACAGCACCAGCCTTGCCTGAGGATCCACAGACTCCCCCCAAAATCAAGACATGGGACAACGAGCCTTGGGCTGCTGCCTGGATCAGCCACGCAGTGCAAGCACACTTCTACCTCTGTTTGCTACGGCTAGTGAGGGGGGACAGGTTTGCATTAGATGCTGCAGATATAAAACACGTGCCAAGGGATGCCTACCAGAAGATCCTATAAACCTCTGCAGGAGCCAGCACAACCTCCCACACCAGCCATGTGGGCTTCTGTCTAAGCAATAAAAGCCAGCCTGGCAGCACTCACTAGCAGTCTTCACTTATTGTAACTATATGCCCTGGAGCGTTTGAGAAGATGGAAATAGATAAAATACAACAAAGTGATCCCCAGCCCACCTCCAGGCAGCCAGGACCAGTCCTTGGGAAAGAGGGGAAGGCAGCTCTGCCCATGTTCCCAAGCAGGCAGAACAGGCTGGCCCAGGCTCCTAAGGTGGCCCTTACCTGTACCCATCTATGAAGCTGGCGTTGATGTAATCGGAGCCCTCGACACCCCGGATGGGCTGCAAACAGACTCTCGTCAGCTCATATGGCATGATGTTCACGAGGCGGTTCTTGAATTTGTTGCACGGGAGGTTGGCACTGATGAAACGTGAGGTATGTGCTTTAGAGTTGGCCAGCAGCTGAAAGAGGAGGAGACATTTCAGGCCCCTGCTGGGGATGCAGCAGTCGGGGGCAAAATCGGGACCGTGGCAGCAGAGCAGGCAGGAACCCCTCTGGGTGCGCAGCCATGCCCCCTTCTCTGACTGAGGGACAGCCGCTGGGGACCAGGTCTTTCTGGACCAGACGAAGGGCTCTGCCGCCATGTTACAAGGATGCCTGCACCCAGCTGCTCTACTTCACAGTGATCAGTCCTGTTTTCAGTACCACGTCAGCCCCTCTGCCATGGCATTGCACACCTAGGCACGGCACGACATGGCCTCGCTGCTGGCTTTTGGTGCTTGGCTGTAGGTGACAGCAGGGCAACCACCTGCCCTGACCCACTGCCACAGCCCCAGCGCCACAGAGTGGAGTGGAGACCCACAGCAGCTCTCTGACCCACAAAGGGCCAGGCCTTGAAGCTTTGTACCTTGCTGAACCAGGGACACATGCCTGGTGGTGTCAGGGAAGGAAAGCTTTCCATCTTCCAACAATGTCTTGCTATTTACCTCTCACCCCAGAAGAACCCAAGAAAAATGTGAGAATTGTGACAGTTTTAGGTAAAGAAGATCTATTTTGAGTTACTGTGAGATATTTTATAGTTCTCTTTGGTCCCTGTAAACTGGAGTCATGGTAAATGTGTTACATAGATCTGCTGGCAGAGACATTCAAACAGAAGTCCCTCTTTTTTTATTTCTTTTCTTTTCCTTCCCCAAAAGACTCTCTCCAGCATCTCCAGAGCGACCCTTCTTTCCATGTGTGGCAGATGGTCCTTGGCAGAGGTTGCCTGTAGAAGGACAGGGTTGCTCTTTGGGGAGTGATGCAGCCATGTGAGGCCCTCACGTATCCTGCTCCCCAGGGCTTCCCACACAGCGGACACTGCCAGGGCACAGAGAGGGGCAAATTTTATTACTGTTCTAAATAGGTCCTTGGAGGAACAGCTAATTTTTGTCTTTCTTACAACAGAGTTGCTAGAGTTGAGCCTAATGCTGTGGCTCTCTTGAGGGGTTTCTCAGGGCACATGTCACCACAAGATACTAATGCAGCATGTTCTACTGTCCCAAGCGAGGACACCAGCAGCTCTGGTAACCACAGTTTATGCATAAAGTCAATATTTTGCTTCTTCTGCTCCTTTGTCACTTGGAGGGAATCCCCAGGGTGAAGCTGTATTCCTGCAGTTCATTTCAGAGCCTGCATGGTCGGCTGCCTCCCTGCATGAGCTATATTCTGCTGCATGAGTTCACTGGACTAACATGCCTCATCTGAGAATATGGGTGCTTATCAGAGCTCACTTCCACCTCCACAACTGTAATAAATATCTACAGTTGCCATTCACAGATACAGACAGCAAAATGTGGGGTTGGCTTCTTAAAACCAGTGTGCCTTAAAATGTTGCCTTCACCAATTCTAGACAGTGAGGCTTGGTGTTGAGGTGGTTAAAAGGTAACAGAGCTCAGCATTGAAGAAATGAGACTATAAACGTCTCACATATTTAAATTGGAGCTGTTTCCAGACAAGTTGTTCACAGTAACATCAATTATCACTAACACGATCTGCATCTGATTTCAGATGCAGCTCCTGCCGCACAGTGAACCTGGAGCAGAATGTGCTGCTGAGAACTGAACATCCATCTGCCTTTTATATCCTCCCCAGAAGCTGCCAATCCAGGGGGGACCATGGCTGACACAAGCTTTACAATTCAAATGTGTTTTAAATCACTGCCTACCTGGTTTAGAAACACACAAAAGAATAACTGTCTATAATGATCCATGGCTACCCCTTCCCAGCCCCTGGATGCGTGGCTCGGTGGGGCTGTGTGGGCAGAGACCGGGCGCCGGGGAAGGGGGTGCTGGGGCTTTATCACCAACCTTGAATTCCAGCTCCATTGCAGTAACGCTTTCACCTGGTGGCACCTGGGTCAGCTTCTGGATGTGAGCAAAGAGGTTGCGTGCAGGCACCTCGGTATTGCCGCACGTGGCTGCCTCCAGCAAGGCCTCGTGGATGAAGATGTACTGGTCCTCTGTCTGCACCATGTAGTTGCGCTGAGAGCGCATGCACGTCACGTGGCCATAGATGTCCACGGTCTTCTCATGCTTCATCCGCTCCAGCATGGCATCGATGACTATGAAGCAACCAGTTCGGCCCACGCCGGCACTGCGGGAACAAAGCACGTGGCCTGAGATGACACTGTCTTCTACAGATGCCACGCAAGCTCCGCTCCTGCTTAAGGGAGCACCTGGAGCTAAAGCGCACAAAAGGGGAGTAAAGGCTTCTCCCCACACTGAGGGCTAATGAGCTCAGCCCCAAACAAGAGGTGACAGGAGAAGTAAGGGCGAGAGGCACAGGAGAACGTGGGAGGCTACCCAGCCCTTCTGCTGACCCCCCCTCACTGATGGAGCGGAAGGACATGGTCTCAGCTCTGCTGGTCCCTGCAGTGGCTGGCAGCACCTCCACAAGGGAAGGAGAAATATATTTAACAGGCAGGAGAGTGCCAGTGTATATGTGCATGAAGTCAGAAGATCTGAAGGCCAGGCTGGGCCCCGGTACCAGTGAAGCTCGTAATTTCAAGTCTGCTTGTCCCCTAACCTGCGTCACTGTTTCCTAACCCATAAAACAAGGACAGCCAGCTGGAGAGGGGAAAGCAGAAAGATGAGGTCATGCATGTCTACACCGAGCCCTTTGCTCATGCACTGGATGCCTCTCCACGTCTGTTGGAAGAGCAGTAGCAATCCCCAAACTACTCACCCTGAGAGCACCCTGAAAACAAGACATGCTGTCGTGACATGTAAACACAGGCAGAGATAGGGAGCTAGACATTTCCTCATTTATGGTGCAAGTCAGACCTTTAACAGGGCTTTAATACAGCTTGTTTGTGTGTTAATTATACCCCACTCCCATCTGAAACAGAGCATGAAGGAAGAGTATTAAACACTGCTGGTAAGGCGTATGCTGGAACAGCAATGATAGAGTGGTTTGTTCAGTAATAGCCCCCACTTGGCTGGTACAGATAAATCTTGCCTGGATAAGATGCTGAGCCTTAGTAGACTAATATTTTGCTTCAAGAGCTGCCCTTCCACACTGCAAAAGAGTTCTACTGCAAATACTACGTCTGAATGTTTGTAGAGGTCACCGCATGCGTGCTTGTCAACAACGTGCCCCTGAAAGGTACCGCCTACTTACTCTGGGCAGAGATCACTTCATTTTTAAATGGTACTTGCAGTTTTGCAGCAAAAAGTGTTTTCTGGGGCTCTCCATACAGCAGTGCTGTTTAATCTGACAGAGCAGTAGCAATACAAATGTCACCACTGCATTACTGCTACTGGTTGCCAACTTGTTCCCAGCCCAAGGATGCAGTGCAGGTTATGCTACTGTGAAACCTTCCCTGTAGGAACAGGAGACTCCACTTTTAGCTGGACAGGTTAAAGCTCCTGCAGGCAGAAGACTTGTGCCCAGGTGCAGCTTCACAAACACACAGTCCTACCTGCAATGGACAACCATGGGCCCAGCATCCGGTGGATTACAGGCCTTGACCCGTCGCAGGAAAGCCAGGATTGGGGTGGGGTATTCTGGTACCCCGTGATCAGGCCAAGCCATGAACTGGAACTGTCGCAGCTCTCGTTTCTCACTGGAGCCATTCTGTTGAAGACAAAGAGGAGTTATTTTGCATGAGAACAGTCTCATCCTAGGAGGGAATCCACTGATGGGGTAGCAAGTTACCCAGCTGGCTGGGTAACAACAGGCACATCACTGTGCGTGATTGTGCATGTATTGGGCTTTTGCCACTGAAAATTTGGAGGCAAAATGTAGGCTTCTTGAAAGGCTTCTGTACACATAGATGCTCTGTGGAAAGCCAGCTGATACAGCGAGCAGAACAGCTCTGTGGGAGTGGAGCAGATCCTGCACAGCGCAGGGTTAATACCCGCACACTCACTGCATGTTCAGGCAAAACCGGGCACTGGCCATGGAAGGGCCACAGCAGCGAGTTCCCTTCCTGCTCATCTGCATCAGGGGTCTCTTTGGGATGCTAATCTGTGGACTCCAGCCTTGACTTGGCTGAGTGATCTATGCAGCAATGTGGTAGGACTGGCTGGGTGACTGCTGGGGGCGAGATGCCTTCCTGGGGCGTGAGTGTGTCCCCATCGCACTGTGCTGTGCTCTCTGTGTGGCCCAGACTCAGTCACACGCAGAGGCAGCCCGCTGCAAAGTGTGTTTGCATTGCAGTGACGCGCTGCTGCTAGCACTGCCCCTAGGGATTTCCAAACACTAATGAGGTACGCAGCAGGCAGGAGAGAAGGGCTTGTGCACACGTCAGCACGGCCCCTCTATTTGCATTATTAGTGACAGGAGCACTAAAAATTCTCTGCTTCCCATGTTGTCCCTCTAATGGGAGCGCAGCTGTTACATGTACACTTGCCAGAGGCAAGCACGGCCCCTGCTCTGGGGCCCATCACAGGGTCTGAAAGCATACAGAAGAGCATCAGGTATCCTGGCCAAAATCCAGTAGTGGCCAAATCCACAAAGTGCAGCTGGTCTCCCACTGCAGCCCAGCTGTGAGAAACGGCCCATGTGTGGAGTAGCCACACGTTTGGCTAAGCCAGGCACAGCCGGCAGCCTCTGCCTGTGGGCCGTGCAGCACCCGGCGGCATCAGAGAGCGGCTCTGCATTACCTGGAGCAGGAACAGCCCAGCCAGCGCCATACCTTGTACAGTGCAAAGGTGCGGACGGTGTAGGTTGCCAGCTCGACTGTGTCCAGCAGGGTCACCTGGATCATCCCATAGGTTTCCGTACCCCGGCTCGGCCAATACTGGTCACACTTTACCTGCGGGGAGGAAAGGAGAAAGGGTCAGTGCTTAGCTGCTGGCTGGAGCATTTGGGGTAAAGACAGAAGAGAGTCACTGTGCAGGAGGGGCCCAAACACTCAGATTTTCTTCTCCCAGGGCGTCCCAATCCCCAGCAGAAAGGCAGCATGCCCTGGGCTCCTTTCCACAAGATTCATATTCAAAGAGGGATTTTTTTTTTCCTGGAGCCACTGGTGGGGAGTGACAAAGGGCATCAGGCCACCAGACACAGCAGCAAGAGCAGCACCAGGTATGAAGACAGTGTGCAGCAATTATTAGCAGTGGTTTGTGCCTGCTGTAATTTTTCTTATCTGCCTTCTGTTTGGGAAGAAGGGGGTCTTCAGGGCTATGCTTGCAGCATCCCCCTGCCTGAGCTCCGCCTGGACAGAGAGAAGGTCGGCAGCTGCGGGTTGGTGGGAGCAGAGCTGGTGAAGCAGGGCAGGGGAAGTGGTGGTGTCTCCGGGGAAGGCTCTGCTCAAAGGGCAGCCCAATGAGGGAAATGCAGCCTGTGTGCCCACCAGCTCCCTGCTATCCCAGCCCGAAGTCCTCAATCCACTGCACTGAGCTGAGACAGGACACAGCTCAGAGTCCAGCATGGTACACAACAACAGGCAATGCCTTTCCCTGTAACATCCATAGTCCCCAGGGTGCCCCTGCCAGTGTGGCCCCCAGGCAGCAAACCACCCTGGTGAAACACGGGACACAGCCCACGCCAGGCCTCCAGCCTAGATGCTGTGTCCACAGGGCTGACCCTGCCACTCTTTCCACGCTGCCGTAGGCTCAAGTGCATTAAGCATCCCTGAGGGATGTCAGCCTGCCCTTCTGGAAGGTGGTGCATCCCTGAAAATCTACATCTCCCAGGTGTTTCAAAAAATGCTCCATTGCAAGGCACAGATGCCAACTCAGGCACAGACACAACTTGTTATCCCTCTGTGAGAAGACACAGACTATGGCCAAACCATCCCTTCAGCCCCTTCCTGCAGGCAGCACTGTCCCATCATGAAACCACCACTGCTCCCTGAAGATCCCCTGCCCCGCAGCATCCTTTGTCTCCCCCTCCCAGCTCCGCAGCCAGAGCACTTTGAGCTACTGGTCATGGCTCCTGCGGCAAACCACCTGGCAGAGAGCAGTAACATATCCCCAGGGCCCCATCCCTCTGCCCCCTTCATCTCCCTGTGCATCCCTCCCTTCTCACCTACTGATGCCCTCCTCCTCCTCCTCCTCTTCACAGCTCAGTGTTTGCAAACTACTCCTCCGGTTTTATTCTCTCCAGCCCCGAGCTCCCTATTTAATTTGGCACCCTGAGCATCCCTATTTCATCTGGCACCTGGCTCTCCCGCCCCACAGAGCCTGGCTGACAGGAGGAAGACTTCATTCCCACCCATGTGCACTGCACCGAAAATGGCTTCCCGCCCTAGGAGAGAGGATTGAATGGAAGATCATCTGTGCTTGTCAAGGAATAGTAAACTTAATTATTAGCCAAGTGTGTTTACAGGGGAATGTGTGGGAAGGGAAACAACAGGCTTAATTAGAAATCAATGAAGTTCTGCCTTTTAATTGAAGGCACTTTAAGCAGGGTGGGGCTTGTGAGAGCCCTCATCCTGTACTCTGGCTGCTGGAGTGCAGCAACCTGGGGTCAGAGGGATGCATCTAGCCCTGCTTCTTTGGGGTCTGCTCTCAGTAAGTCTCGCCCTGGCAGAAGTGCCTGGATCAAGGCTGCCTGATGGGGTACTGCAGGTGCCTGCATGCCCAGAGCAGCCCCGCAGCCTCCTGCCCAGGGTCTCCTGCCATTCAGGCTGCTGTGCTGCTTTGGATCTGTGCTCCCAGTGTGGCAGGCCCTGCACAAATCTCAGGAGATTTCTTTTCCTCTCTTGGCACGGAGCAGCCTATTATTTTACTAGCTGCAGAGCGTGCAACTTGGAGATCACAAACCTGATTTCACAGCTAAACTGATCCCACCCTCACAAGCAGGCAGCAGCTGCATCTCTGGACACCTGAGTTCGCCCTGCCTGATATGATGCTTCCCTAAAGGAGGTGAGGACAGAATGGCATCCTGCAAATGCTGGGGACAGCTGCTTGATGTGTTGCCCTCGGGGTGTTTTGCAGGGGACGCTACAGGGGAGCAGCACAGCATGTCCCTGTGCCTGAGCCCACACTTCAGCGAGAGTGGTCCCCTTCTGCCACCCACGTGCTACAGAGCCGTGCGTGCTCGAGCGCAAAACAAACTTCAGAGGAGTTCCCTGTGCAGGATAATAGCAGCGCCTGGGCTGGTAATTGAAAATTATTTATTCATGACGAGATAAGAGTCAGTCACATTTTCTGCCAAATTTACCCATAATGTTTATGCCCCATTTTCAAGCTCTGTAAATTTTATGCTGAAGCTGATGCACTGTGGCACTAAAGCAGATAAGAGATGTTTTCTTCTGGCAGTGCTTGCTTCTCATTAACTTAAGGAGCACAGTAATGTCCTGAACAGACATTTATTGCAGCTTTGCTGAGTGGTTCCTGTCCCTCCCCTTTGATGCCCCATGCCCAAGAGCAGCCGGGCACCTCTCCCCAGCTCGAGAGCTGTGCTCTGCTCCTGGGCCTGCTCGCAAGCTCCAGACGGCACGGCTGCCAGTGACAGAGCTGGAGTGGGATGCGGCTGCTGGGCCCCTCTTCCCCAGAGCCCTTCAGCACCAGCCTCTTTGCACCCCTGCCTGGGGACACAAAGTGCCAGGGGAGATCACACCCCAGGGATGGCTGCTTGGTGCTCTGGGCTGGGACAGAATAAGGCACGGCATTGCTCTGCAGACCTCACTCTGCCGTGCTCTTGGGGATAGCCCAGGGTAGGAGGAATCCTGCTTTAATACCTCTCTTGTGCAACACACCCCAACTGGGACACACCACGCTCACAGCTTCGGGAAAGCTAATCTACAATGTGTGTTTCTGAACTGCCACCAAATGACTCTGAAACTGTAAAGCTTTGAAGGCAGCTAAATTGCACAATCCAGCCATTTCTATCCTTTATGTGCCTCTCGCTTTGTGAAAACATGAAAAAGGGAGGATGATTTGGACCATCAAACCAGCTGAAATTGCAGACCATAAAAGCTGATGCTCTTTAAAGATTTTTTTTTCCTCCTGCATCTCAGGAGCCCTTTAAAGCAGTGTCACCCCTACAGGGCTGCAAAGCTGCTGCTGGTCCCAGTTGCCTTATCTACACACAGCACTGCCGGGGGGGAACTTGGGAAGCTCACTTGGAAAGGTAGCAGAGCCTGTTCTGCACTGGGCATCTCGCCATGAGGCCCTGCTGCCCACCCCAGGCTCTGCAGCTGGAGAGACAGTCCTGTGCCTGCACTGAAGCCCCTGGGCAAGAGGACTTTCAAGCAAGGTCACCCATGGGTAATGCTGTGACACCATGGGACTGCCTGGAGCAGTGCTGTCCCACAGCAGTGTGAACATCAGCAAGCAGCAACGCTGGAGGGACCCAAGGGGTTGCATGAGATCAGATTTGAAGGCTCTGGAGAGGAGGAAACTGTAAAGCAGTAACTCATGCTGAAAGCTGGGAGTAATAGGCAGTGATCAGGATCTTCCTTGGTCCCAAAAAGGTGTGCTCCTGAGTGAGCTCTAGCCATCACCAAAGGGGCATCAGGAAAAGCAGAGCAGGAAGGTGGCTGAAAAACATCCTGCCTTGGAAGACGCTGGAGAAGTGAACAAAAAAGAAACCCAGAGAAAACAATCTCCTGCAAATCTGCATCCCAGCTCCCCACCAGAGCCCTCCTGTGAGTGGGTGCCCTGAGGCACCTACAGGGTGCAAACACATCCACGGAGCCCTTGCTGTGCAGAGCTGGTTAGACTCAGGAGTGGCCGGGCTTCCCCACTGCTTCCCCTGGCAACCAGCCTCTCCCGCAGTGCCTGAGAAAACTGCCCATTTCTCATTAGTGCTGAGGATGTGCCAAAGTGCCAGCAGGGCATGGGCAGGCAGTGTCAGGGAGCAAATGCTGGGGTCTGGGTCCAGTCGGGTCAGCCTAGAGCCCCTGGGCAGCACACCCAGTCAGACAGGCTGCCTGCAGCTTCTGCAAGGACTCTGGTCACACCCTGCCCATGTCAGGCATTCACAGTACCCATGCTGTCACCAAAAGCCTGACCACACGCACCATGTTTGGGACAGAAACCAATACTGCAGGAGGTAACTGCAGGATGACATGACAGGGAGCGTGCTGGGGGGAGATAAGGCACGGCTCAGCAGCACAGGCATCTCAGGCAAAGACAAGTGCCTGTGGGGTCAGAGGAAACCCGTTATCTTTGAGAAGCACGCACCTTGGAGTGCCTTCCCATAACTAAGCAGCCCAGAAGTTAAGTGAGTCAGGACTCTGGGCATGGATTTACTTGGCAACCTGAAAGGGCTTTTCCTCATACTTCAAATATACGCTCCACAACTGAAATGTGAAGGCACAAGGAAGTCCCCATATAACCCACAGCTGCACGGAGCAGTTGATCAGCAGCTTCTGATCTTGCTTAGCCCATGTGCCAAGCCCTGAGCTGCAGGATGGGTCAGGTTAATTTACCTCCCTATTTGGGCTGGGGTGGTTGACGGCAGCCATTTGGACAGAGCAGGCAGGGCTGTGCAGCAGGAAGCACAGTGCAAAGCTGGGGTTGGACCTCTAGAGGCAGCCTCTGTCCAAGGAACACCTTTTTTCCCTCCAGGCTGTAGGGCACTTCTAGAGCTGGGGAAGCCCATGAACAAAGCCTATTTTTGTACACGCAGGAAAAGCAGATCTGTTTTGCCATGGTGATTGGTTGTTCCAGCTGCTTCCTCCCAGGCAGCGTGGGCTAGGACACCCCTGCAAGCATTTCGGTGCTAAAGCTTTGAAACGGAGGGAGAGCATGTGGGAAAAAGTTTTAACTAAACCCAAACTTGACAGCTTCTGCTTCTCAAGAACGAGCTTATTGGGCTAAAAATAACCAGTGCTTCACAGCTTGAGTGCACAGCCCCTTCTCCTGCCGTTGGCATGGCAACACTAAAATATTCTGCAAGTACAAATGCTCACCACTAAGATTTTACTTTTAGGAGCAAACCGAATCACGAGAGGCAGAAGCTGCCTCCTGCTTAGGCAGGCTTTGCCTGAAGGGTGCATCTGGGCACGGGAGCATTTCGGTCACAGCTTACGAACTCCTGCTTCAGGGGCTGAGTAAGAACCTCTGTCATGAGACAGCATAAGCACCATCCGCAGCGAAGGCTCCTGCTCCTTCCTCTCCACCTTGTGCCTTCAACCACAGTTTGCAGGCAGCTTTGCATTTATTACATCAGAATATCTAATCTTGGCAGTATGAGCTGATCGTTTATACATGTTGTCATTGGACAAGGCACAAATTAGTCTTGTTATTCCAATAAGACCCCATCAACCATTCCCCTCCATCACCAGAGACGCTAGGGCCCTGTCAGGCTGCAGGATGCTGCTGATACCACCTACCCATTGCAGCTTCTCAGCTTCTGGGACACAGTCCCCAAGCTTTCAGGGACTGTCAACACTCCCCACCTCAGAGCTTTCCTTTCCCCCTTTGGCATGAGTAACGTGGGCAGGAAAAGGATGGGTGTACATGCAGACACACAGGCAAGACACTGCTTAATAAGCAGCACAATGAGAGGGGATTTTGCCACCCTTTTGCCCCACAGGGATATGCTTACAAGGCACTTGTTGCTGGGGTGCCTGGAGCAGTGAGCCATACCACTGGACCTGCCTCTCCCTGGATGCCCTTACAGCATAAAGGGTTCCCATCCCTCTCTCCTGCCTCCACCAGCTCCAGAAAAGGGAGGAAGCACACACTGTACCCTGGACTTCTCCTCCAGCCTGGTCATCATGACTATAGTTGCTGTTCTCTGTTCCCACACCATCCTCCAGAAGTCGCTGAGGGTTTCTGGCAGAGGTCCCTGCGTGGCGATGTAGGCGTTCTGCTTCCGATACCCATCAATGTAATTGGCATTGATGTAATCACTGCCTGGGACCCCTGTGGAGAAAGAGAAGCCTGAAGTTACTCTAGGGGAAGCCCATGACCCTGTGCCTATTGCTCTGCTGGGCCCTGCAGGCAGGGGAAGAGGCTGGCATGTTCTCAAGGCTCTTGACCAAGCCTCCTTTACAGGGTGATGCCAGAATCTCTCCCAGGGATCCTGCAAAGGACAGGGATGGTGCCTGAACAAAGAAGAACCCTTTGTAACTCCCACATTAATGCAAGAAGCAGGCAGCACCAAAGCAGAGAGACAGCTGCCACCCGCACACAAAAGGAAATTCACAGGCAGGAATATTAAGGAGCTCGTTTGGCCCCAAGCAACTGATTGAAATAATTGTCTTAAATTCACCAGCTATTTGTTACAGTCCTACATCACCTTTTAAAAATGAGGCTGCTTCATTAGCTTGTCTCTGTTAGCAGGGCACGTCAGGCAGGGATGTCCTCCTATCCCTCCTGCAGGGACACGTACCCCAGAGGAGCCAGAGATCTTCCACCACCAAAACCCTCCTCAGTGTGAGACCCCCCTCTGGTGCCTGCTGACAGAGGCTGCTCCCGCTCCCACTCTGCCTCCACCGCTTTAAGGAAAGGACTTTCTTGTAAAGGCCTTTAAAATGCAAACACTCAGTTACTAAAATAAATGCGGCAAAGCAGAGGCCCGGGGCTGTGTTTCCAAACCCTGCTCAGCATGGGCTGCCCAGGCTCCAAGGAGAGTGCATCTGCATTTCATTAGAGGAAGGAAATAAAGCTGGGGTCTCCCCCTCACCCTTTTGTCCTGGGGAATTTTCTACAGGTCCCACAAGTCTCCAGCAGAAACAAAGTGCTGGCTGCTCTGGGGGAGCAGCAGCAGCTGGAGTGCAGTGCTTGGCTCCCTTGGCATGGAGTGGCAGGGCGCTTTGGGAACGGTTCCCAGGAAGACACAGACACTACTTACAGCAACTGAGTCAGGCTGGAAAAGAGGGATTCCCCCATGTGCTCACCCCACAGCTGTCTAACAGGGTTTGCATGTGGTCAGACATGCCAGGCCTTTGCACAGCTGCTCGTGCTGCTGTGAGGGATGGTTTGGATGCCCCCTCCTCCTCCAGCAGAGGATGAGTGGTGCATCAGCATTAGAAAAGCCTCTTCCATCCCAAGAAAAAGGACTCTGGAGGCTGCAGGGCCACCTGTACTAAAAGCCAGGCCCCAAACTCTTCCCCAAGCAGGGGTGCATTGAATTAGCTGCATCTTCCTAATCCTCCATGACTGGGCTCAGTTCTGGTGTGCAGATCTGGGTGCTGATTTATAAAACTAGGAATGGGTGAGCCTGGACTTTGGTACCTGGGTTCCAGCTCCTCTGTGTGCAAGGGGACTGTAAAGCAGGCACTAAAAGCATGTATTAGCCCAGACTCAAGAGATGTGGGGTTGGTTCTTGGAGCCATGGGGGTCAGTGCTATGAACGACAGGGCCCAATGCATCTCCCATGGAGCACAGGGACATGTGGAGCCTCATGTCCCAGGGGAAGGGGAACCCCTCACTCGCCCCGTGCAGCTCTGGGCACTTACTTGGGAGCAAACATTGATAAGTCCCAGAGAAAGATACCTCTGCAGTTGTGTTGGGACAGAGGGTGGCAGGGCTAAAAGTGCCATGTCCCACCATGTGCAAGGAAGGCAGCGGAAGTCACACAACAGGGCCGGCAGTGAGAAGGGAGGCTGCTGGGACAATCTCTGCAGGCACCAGCAGCACCAAGAAGCAACCACACGGGGCACACTGCTCTGAGGACACTGGGACAGCAGGGGTAGCTCTGCAGAGCCCTTCCTCTCTTCTTGCCAGCCAGAACACACATTTGCTCACACTGATGCTGGGTATGTTTCTTAGTGTTTGCCCCTGCTCGACTGACAACAGGGAAAAAGATGGTCCTCTGCTACAGCCAGATTCAGCCGCTTGCTGGGGTGCCCACTCCGGAGTCACTCTTACCATCGATGGAGGTCAAGATGACACGTGAGTGGTCATAGGCGATGACGTTTGCATAGCGGTTTTTCGGTTTATTCACTTCCAGGTTGGAGTTCTCCCAGGTGAACTGCTGCCCTGGATCAATGGACTGTGGAGAAAAGAGAGAGAGGGAGTTGGAGTGGTTAAGGCACAACAGGACGCTGCAGCACACGTGTTTCAGTCAGGAAATCTGCATCTCCCTGCACACCTCTCCCCACGCCAGACGCAGCTTCCGTAGGTGCCCCCAGCAGCGGTGTCAAGCCAGACCACACCGAAAACCAGTCCTCAGTGGGACGTGCCTCCTATGATCTGCAGGCAAAGCAGCCCCTTGCTAGGGCAGCCTGATGCATTTGAGCCTTCACCTCCACTCTTGCTGAGTGCTCATCCTTTCCTCTGGAGCTACCCATCAGCAGAAATTTGGTATCACGCCAGGACTCCACAGAGACTTGACAGCGCAGTTCTTGACCTAGTGGTTTTATTAGCTGTTGAACTGCAGTCTCCTGAAATATAGCAAGCCCTGGGTGTCTTGTGCTCCAGGAGCTTTGGGTATTAGTGTCCCGCAAGACAGCCTATGAGCTTTTGCCAGGGAATAGTCATGAAAATCGAGAGGTTAATTGATAGTAGCTCCAGCTACTTATACAATGTAAACATCTCTCGTTTGAGTTAATAGAGTGACAAGGAACCATAAACCTGGAGAAGAGACGTGGTTACGAATCTTGGCCAAAGGCCTGCATGCTATGCAACTGACTGAAAAGCCCACATCCTGATCCCACCTGCGTCCTGGCCTTGTACACCCAATGCTTCTTCCGCAAGCCATTTGCCGGTGCGCCTGGTACATGGCTCCTCCATGGCCAAGCAGCCCCTTCCAAAGCCTTTTCTTTTGTCTTCGTCCATGCACAAAACAAGGTGGAAAAGGACCATCCCCAAATCACCCCTCTGAGATGGGATGGCCTCTTTGTGTCTGAGAGATACGTGAGGCACCCAGACAAGAGAGCTGCCTCATGCAGGGACTTGCTCGGCACATACGGCCCTGGGCAAGCCCAGGGCAGGCAGCTACAGCAGAAATCAGTCATCCCATGAACCCCCTCCCCCCAAAATTACCAACACAGTCGAAACCTTTTAAAAATCGTACTCCAGCTCAGGGTCCCCGAAGCTTTGCTGGCCCACAGGCAAAAATATTGAGCAAACAGGCCAGGGGAAGCACTGCACATTATTCTCTCCGCAAGCATCCGCGTTCATCACTTGGCAGAGAGAGCCATGTCGGAAGGTTTCTCAGTCAGTAAAACGCCTGTGAGTCTGTCAGCTCTGGGTCAGCTGCGAGCAGAAGGCTGAGCCAGGAAGCACAGCTCCCTGACTGGGCTGACCTGGATGGCCCTCTCGGTCCCTCTGCTCAGCCCCATCAACCACCGTCTGTGCACAAGGTGACACCCATTGCTGTCCCCTACTCTCCTGTGCTGTTCAGCAGGTGATTCCCAAGCAGCCGGCAGTGGGTGCAGGTACCCAGCTCAGGTACAAGCACAGGCACTGCCTACATCGCTGCACCAGCCCCGAGGGCTTTGCGGCACGCACAGGGCACAGGCCAGCACTGTGGTGGCCCGTGCCCCCGTGCACCAGCTGTCCCCGCAGCAGCAGGCTGCCTGCAGGCAGGGGGGCCAGCGCTGACGAAAACGTGCAGGAGGATGTGACATCACAGCGATGCTAATAGGTAGTTTGGGAAATGTAGGATGTAAATAGACATTTCCTACAGAAAACCTGTAATTTTCTATTATCAGCTTAATAAGCAGGCAGAAGCAGTGCTCAGAGGCGCTGCAGCAGGGATGCTGGGAGTACAGACCGCAAGCACCACTTCTGGCTGGAAACCCACTGGCCTGCCTACCACAGCCCCTGCACACTCCTCTGCCCAGGCACAGAGATGTCCCAGCGCAGCTCACAGCTCTCTGGGGCACCTCAGTTCATTCAGACACCTGTATTTTGTTTTCAGGATAGGCTGCTCACTGAATCAGCTCTTTGGATGCTCTCAGCTGTGTGGCAGGGATGACTGCTGCCCATCTAGTGGTGGCGCTGAACTGGAGAAGGGCACCAAAAATGATCAAAGGCATGAAAAAGAGGAACAAAATATGTAAGGACTTTTCTGTTTGCAGTAGAGATGAGTGAGAGGGGTTTTGATACCGCTCTAGTCAATCTGGAGCACACTGAAGGAGAAGCACAAATAGACAAACTAAGGAGGAAAACCCACCAAATGCCTATTAAAGACATAAATAACACTACTTCTTCAAAAAGGTAGCCTTAGTCTGCACAGGCAGCCCATGCAGAGAGCTGGCCAGCTGGCGGTAGAGCTGAGACTGGCCCTGAAGCTACGAGTGAGCATTTTCTTGCCACTGAGGAGCAATATAAGAAAGCACGAGCCCTGCTTGCACCCTGTGAATGCTTGCTCAGCACCAGGCACAGGTGGGTGCTGGAGCAAGTCCTCCCTTCGCAGCAGAGGCAGGGAGAGCTCAGTGCAGTTGTTCACGCTCCATCTATGCTGCAAATCACTGCCAAAAGGCTGCAGGGCTGCCCAAGCTGTGGGGTGCAGTGTGCGTTGCACAGCAAGTCTGCGTCCTGCCACAGTGGTGCAAAGGGTTATTTCCTGGGGGAGACAAGGCTGCCAAGAGCCCCCAGAACGGAGGAGGAGCATCAAGGTGTTGCCATTAGGGTTAATTGCTTTGATGTGCAATGAGGATGTGCAGAAATGGTCTAATCATCATCAGCCTCTTAAGAGGGCAAACAGGTGAGAAAGTCAGAAGTAATACAGCACCTGAGTGCAAAGAGGCTCTAATTAAATACTCCTGCAAATTAGTGACTCATTTAGAAGTAAAATGATTTAATTTAAACTCTGGTGATGAATTAATGTACACCTGTTCCCCCCTTTAAGGCAAACAAATGAGTAAATAAATGGGAGGATGATGGGCTGCTTGGAGAGCAGTTGAAGCCCTTACACGAGTGGTGTTTGGCAAGTCTTGTCCCATCTCTGTACGATGCTCTGCAGCCCGTGACAACGGCAGCACTGCCTTGTCTCCCCACCTTTCTCCACAACTGCCTGGGCACTGGGAGTCTGCTTTCGTTCCTTTCAGGGGCTCATGGGAATCACTGCTTCATCCAAAAACCTGATCCAAGTAATACTTTCAACTCATTCTTCCTAGAAAGCAGAAGGGCTGGGAAATTGGAAGGAACTGAGCCAGGAACAACTTAAAAGCACCATGACTTTTAGTTTTGCTCTGCTTTAAAGTGACAGGGGAGATGCTCTAAGACAGCAAGTGCAAATTAAGAAAAAGCCCAATTAGTAAAACTCCTCCTTCCCAGCGTGGAAGTGCAAGGAGCAATCTCTCCAAAGCAGCTCAGGGATCCCTGCTACTACTGCCATCAACATAAAGACAGAGCCAGCCCACTGAAATGGGACTGGGAAAAGGCTCTTTCTTCGACAGACTTGAGAGCACTTTACAAATGCCTTGAAAACATCCCTGTGTGCCAGTTCGTCTCTCAGATACAGTCCACTCTGGGTCTGCTGCTCTCCTTCCTCAGTGCAGCTCCAGAATCCCTCTGCATGCAGTCCCTGCAGCTGCCTCTGCTGCTGGCAGGCTCGGGCAGCCCGGGCAGGCAGAGCTGGGGGCAGCGCGGTGGCTCAGCTGTCCCGGGTTTTGGCGGCCAAGGAGCTGGGCAGCCATAGCCCTGAGCTGCTCAGCCGCACAGGTGGCTGCAGAAGGGCATGGGGAGGGGAAGGCACTTGGGCTGTGAGTGCTTCCCGGCCTCCAGTGAAATCAACCACATTAGCACAGGCATTGACCACTGTCAATCTGCGCTGCGTCTCAGATGAGGACATAATGTGCTCCTGAATCAATCGCTGGCAGTGCTTCAGCCGTATTATTCTTATTACCGGAACGTGAGCACTGCGTGCCTGCCAGGCAGCTTCCCGATTAGCCCATTAAACCCACAACATGTGGCTCCCCAGGTGATATCTGGACCCTGGGTCCAGCACCTCCTGGGCTCACTGGCCCCAAGAACCAAAGCACCTCTCCTGCTGCCTAAGCTGCCGTGCCAGGTCTGCAGGCATGGCAGATGCAATGTCCTTGGTGGCTTTAGGGGAAATGCAAGCAAACACAGGATTAGGACAGGCCAGCAGCACTTCTCTCCATACAAAACTGTGGGGAAGGTGCTGCAGCCTCCCCACCACACTGGCAAGAAGGAATACAGACAAATCCGACATAGACCTAAAGATTATCAAGGACTAATGTGCTGGGAAGCAGCACACTGCCTGGCTCTCATCCCCTCCAGCCTGCTCTGCTCCCAGGGACTGTCCACTGGAGGGACATGCCGAAGGGACTAGGCATGAGGGGCACGGGCCACAAGGTGTACTTTGGATGTAAGGAAAAACATTTCTGATGGGAAGGTGGTGCAGGATCTAGCCCAGAAATGGCAGCGGCCACAAGGGAGCAGGAACCTGCCCTGGTTGGAGCCAGTCTGTCCTCTGTTTGCTAACAGCAACAAAGGGGACAACAGTGCCTGGCTTGCTGGATCCCACAGTGAAAGTGTGAGATGCAGTGCGTGTGCCCACACTTGCTTGTACCAGTGTGGGAACCCCCCATCCGAGGGCAGGGTCCTGCCCCACGTCCACAGGCTGCAGCATGGGAAGGTGGCCCACAGGAGGAGCTCCAACACAGCTGCAGCGCCCACCACAGCCCGCAGATAAATAATCAAGGGGCTCAGCCTCCCTTCTACTTATTTAATTCCATTAATCCCACACTGTAAATTCACTGTAGCTCTCACTGTACACTAAGAATGAAATACTCTCCTGGTGCTGCCAGGCCAGGAGCTGCTGCCAGACCCTTGCACTCTGCTCCCCCCACCTCTGCTGCATGCCCAGTAGAGCCTGGTGGGGCTGTGCTATACCCCACGCCAGAGCAGCTGGCAGCGGAGTTAAATATGCCTGCAGCCAGCTCAGCTCCGAGCACCTGCAGTTCAGCTTCTCCTGTCGCACCGGTGTACCAGCAGGTCCAGCTGGAATTGCTCCCTGCTGGTTGGGGGTGAGGGCTAACCCGCAGCTCAGGAACCTGCTACCGCTGCAGCCAGCGCACAGCTCGCTCTGTGCTGGTTTTGTTGCACAGCCTACTTGGACACACAGGCTGGCAAACTGGTGTGAGCAACATTATTTGTCCTCTGACCTGCGGGAATGGAGGCCAGGCGGCTCCAAGAAATCTCTGCCACCCTCTCTGCTCCCTTCCCAGGAGCACAGGAAGGTGCTGACAGGTCTTGTTTTGCATCACCTGTGTCTAGGTTACCCTGCTATCGCTTGCACAACCAAGGCAAGCACCAGACTGATGGCTCTGGGCAGCTGGCCTCAGTGGTTAAAAGTGCTATTAAATATTTGCTCTCTGCCTGGTGTGCCACTCCTCCTGGAACGTGAGCCATTTATAAACAGCCCTGCACCCCACGGAGATGTTAGGCTGCTAGGCTGCTCTGCAGAAACACTTAAAATGCAACAATCCAAAGCACTACCAAACAGCAAACAGGCCTTGGGGATTCATCTGTGATGCCTTTGTCCCTCGGCTCTCCCCGCTCAGCTGTGCTACGCCCAGTCTGGCAGCACTATCATGCCACAGGGAAATAGGGTCGGGGCCTCCATCTTTCAAAGTGCTGGGTCACTACTCAGCTCAGTGCAGGTCTGGGGCTCACACAGTCCCAGGGTGAGTGCTGGGACTGTATCATCAGTTAATGACTGTGATTGCACAGAATTTGGCAAGCTCTGGCTCCCTGCCTTGCCCCACGCTGGGAAGCACAAGCTCCCGCAGGGGCTGCACAGCCTGTTCCCCTCCCACCTCTGCTATTTCTGCATCCATTCTGCAGATTCCCTTACTCACCAGTGCGTGCTGTGCCCATCTTGCCCTCCAGCCCTCCCACCACAGGCCCCAAAGAGAGCTGTTGCCATGTCCCTGTGCACACAGGGACCAGGATGAGAGCAGACCCATCGCCGCAGCAATCCTGCACATGCAGCGGCTGTCCTCTGCAAACTCAGTCCAGGATTTTTCTCACTGGCATTTTAAATGGGAAATGACTGTACTGATCAATTCTGCTTTGGGGTCTATCCTACTATCAAACACCATATGAGCCTGTCATGTTCAGTAATTTCTAGCTGATGAGGAGTCAAATGCAGCAGAATCCAGGGGAAAAAAATTACATGCAACAATCAGCTACTTAATAGCTGCTTTAGCATTAAAAGTACAACTGATCGGTGCTCTCAATCAGCCATGATACTCAAAGAAAGAGAAACGAGAATAGAGGGGCTCATGAAAACAGCTAACAGAATTTACTTAATGCTCATTTTTTTCTGAAACAGTTCCCACAGCTCAGTATTACGCTGCAGGCTCCAACCGGTGCAGGCCTAGTATGAGGATGGGAGCACCAGACACTGGATCCTGCTGAGTCCCCACCGCGCAGCAGAGGCACGGGCTGCCTGTAGTGCAGTGGGCAACCCTGCTTAACATTTCAGCTGGACTTGTAACAAAAAGCCCAAGGCAGACAGATATGACTGCGTACCTTGGCACTACTGGCACGACATACGTGAACACACAGGTAACTGCAAGGGAAGCATATTATTTCTCTAAACGTCTCCCAGATTGCGATGTAATGCTGCAGCTGGTGAAAGCTCAGCTTCTCTCTGGTCTAGCCAGCAGCATGGAGAGGGATGGCAAAGCCCTCCACTTGGCATCCTGAAGCAAAAAGGAGCTCTGCACCTTTCTCACATACATGCAGCACACCCTTTGAACTAGCTGGAATTCGTCCCTTACCTTCTCAGCACAGAGATCTGCTTTCCCTTTCCTGGCATATATAATCCTACCTCGTGGGCAAATGTTCTGATCTCATCTCATAAATCAGTGTAGGTATGCTGCAGGAAGGGGAGGCCACAGGCACAGGCAGATAACAATTCAAACAGAAGCGATAACACATGCAAAGGACACTTCCCAAATTTATTCCCTCTTTAATACTAGTTGAGGGTTTATTTACAAGTCACCTGCAGCTCAAGAGGGTCCTGCATGTAAGCACAAGCAAACATATATCCTGCCATTGCTGCTCTCGCCTGCAGAGGAACTTTCCCCGACTTTACAAGTTTTCAACCTAATCATCCAGCCCGGCGAGTGGTGAGAAAGGCAAGGCAGCCCTTGTGCAGGTCAGCCCCTTCCCCTCCATGTGTGCATCCTCCCACCAGTTGTCCTCAGGGAAGGATGGGAATGGAGGGGTCGGGCCGGGAGAGGCGCAGCGCAGGACGGGGGGTTCACCGAACAGCGAGTGCGTGCCTGTGTGTGTGAGCAAGGGCAGCACTGGTGGCGGGTGTGGACAGTACCTGCGTGGGGGCTCCACCAGAGATATGGAGGAGGGCAAGAGTGTGATTCAGCAGTGCTGGGGAGTTTGCAGCTCAGGATTGCAGGGCACAGGCAGAGAGCTCCATGCAGGGAGGGAGCTGGGACTGCTCCAGGGCCTTGGGACATCAGCAGTTCCTGGTGGCAGAGATGCTGAATAGCACAGGCTAATGCCAGCACAGTCCAGCAGCATGCAGGGGGAGAGTAGGTTGGGAAAGCAGGAATGAAAACCCGAATGCATGTTTGTCAGCAGTGGAGGATGGTGCAGAAAGCAAAGCTTTGAATGCAGATGGAGGTGAAGGGGCACAGGGTGCTGTGGACTGAAATACCTCAGCCAACCTGCATGGTAGGCAGCCCTTGTAGAGCGAACCAACAAAGTAAAGGGTGACAGCCCAGGTGGGTAGACATGAGCTCGAATTCACTCCTAAGACTGTAACCATGGTGGGAGCATGGCGGGCTGCTGTGCGTTCACCGGCAAGGCCTCTTCCCTGTACAAGCCATTCTTGAACTGCTCAAGGCGAGTTCCCACTGCTCTGGGGCTGGCAGGGAGAGCTGGCAGGCTCCCAGGCCTGGCCCAGGGCCCGCGCAGGCGATACCGGTGCGGGGGAGGCACAACTCAGCTTTCAAGCCCTCTCCGCTGGGGGTCCTGGCCAGCATCGCTCTGCCCCCACCGCCTGGCATGCTCTCACGCTTACCTCGTACTCCTGGGAGAACTTCAGCCCGTCGTTGGCTTTCAGCCTGTCGATGTTGTCGGCGAGGTCCGTCACAGGGATGGGGGGGTGGTCGCGCATGCCTGCGAGCGAGACAAGGAGGGAGGAGGGAGAGGAAAATGGTTATGGGTCTGCACAGCCGAGGAAGGCTCGACAACAGCATGTGCACAGCAAACCCAAAAGGTGGGTGCAAGGCGGACATGTGTGACTATGTGAAGCGCTGGGCAGGATGGATGGGAAGTCGGCGAGATCACACGGCATGCTGCACGCACTCTCAGAGCACACGGTTCGGCGAAACAAAAAAGAAAGGTGATGTGCAGAATGTGCATGACCGGGTGAGCATGCTCGGACAGTACAGCCACCGGGCACACAGAGCAGGCCACGCAGCGGGCAGGGGCTCAGGCAAGCCTCCAGCAGGAATGGGCCAAGGAGACATCGTCAATGCACTTCCCAGGCTCCCGCACGGGCTGAAGTTGAACACAGATTCTCTGGCACGCTCACTGCCAAGGGCTGAGGCTGATCCTCTTGCTTACCCCTAACAATGGCATTAACCAAAAAGAAACTTGCCCAGACCTGCACCAGGGGAAACCTCTGCAGTTCATGTGCACAGCTTTTTGGGTAGGCAGATGCTGCCCCAGCCCCTGGGGAGCTAGAGAAAGATGGGAAGGGACCCACGGAGGAACCGCTGCTCCCCTGGCTGGAGACTGCACAACTTTCTGAGAGCTGAGGAGCAGCTCTGCCTGCAGATGAGTGACTCAGTGCTCTTCAGTGGTGCTCTGGAGGCAGAGCCAGCTCTAGGGCCCAAAATCCAGCTCCACTGGGCTGGCTTATGCAAAGCACTGTGTGCAGTGACATGGCCTACAGCAGCTTCTGCAAGGCTGCTGCAAGCTGGGATGCAGCTTAAGCCATGGCAGAAGTCTTGCCCTGTCTAAAGCAGGGATGCACAGTATGGCTCATCCTGGGCACAGCCCAAGTGCCGCTTAGGGGAGAGGAGGGGATCCCACAGGTTCCACACAGGGGATGGGTACTGTGGGACCGGGAGGAGCCCTACTGGGGCCCTGGGATTCAGGGCTTAACCATCACAGCCTCTTTCTCTGAAGCTGAGATGGTGAATTGGCAGGAACTTGGCTGTGAAACATCTCATCCAAAGCCTGGCTCATCCAAATCCCAAGGATCGTGACTCCATCGGCTGCTCTGTGGGTTTCCCAGAAACCCACGTGGGTAATAACGATTATTAATAGGCTGAAGCTGTTGATTCACACTCAGGGAGACAGGCTGGAGCATGGCCAGGAGCTTCTCAATCACTCAAGAGCCTGAATGGTGCCACAGATGGCAGTGATGGGCCGCTGAGGTGATGGAGCACTCCCCAGGCTGGGTATGTGCGTTTTACACAGTGGTGACAAGTCACTAGGTAATAACATGGAAGTGTTATACTGCAGCCACTGCGCAGCAGGGCTCCTCACACCTCTGTCAAAAGCGTCTGACATCGCTGCCTATAGGCAAGACCCAATCCAACACACAGTCATCCTTCTATCACCTGACAGCGCAGAGCTATCCACGATAGCCTGAGAGCACACGGACAGATGGAGAGGGAAAAATCCCTCTTCTGCCTTGTGCCGAGGTCCTCCTGCAAGCAGTCCTCTGTTTGCCACTTTGCCCATCAGGATCCCTGAGGTGGCTGAGCAGGCCCACAAAGACGATGCCCTGATTTCTGCACAATTTGCTCATTGGTGCCAGAGCTCCAGAGGCTGTAGCTCAGGAGCAGCCTTTGCAGTGCAGAGCTGGAACTGATGAGCAACTGAATGGGGAGAACAGTGTGGGACTTAGGCAGAAGTGTGGGGCTGGAAGAAGAAAGAGTCTGGAACACAGCCACAGTATGTGCTTATTCCAACATGGCTACGTATGAGGTACGGCACAGCCATGGACCACAGGAGAGCTGGAGACACTCATCTCTGCTAAGAAACACAAGGGGGTCTCTCCAAACTTCAGTTTTGCTGGCCAAAGGAGTGTTGCAGCAACAAAGGAGCTGCAGGAACAGATGGGGAGAAAGGGGTGGTTGGTAACCCATTATGGTGAACCTAGAACAACTGCCACTGACAGCGCAGGGCAAGACAGAGGAGATTTGTACTTACTACCAGGACTTCTCTTGCCAATGAGTCTGGCAAGAGGACAGCAAGCTCTCCACCAGGCTGGAAGGGCTCAGAGGTTTCACAATGCCTGCAGGGTCACCGACTGCAAAGCCCTTGGCTCTGCTCCTGGGGCAAGCATCTATCCTACATACTTCTCCCATTCCTGTATGCGGGGAGGACACTTATGGTTGTTTTAGAGTGAACTTAAAGCTCACACGACAGGAGATAAAGGGGCAGTTACACCCATAGCCCTGGTACTACTCCATTCAACCCGGTAGAGCAGTTAGTCCCTCTGCTCTGTCCCTGGGACTCTGGTGTCAACACTGCTAAGCAGTCCAGCCGCACGGCAGTCCGAGATCATCAGCATCCCTTGGCATCTGTTCTGCCTAATTCTATGGCATAGGTGACCCAGCCTAGGGAAGCCAGTCTTCCTGAGGTAGGAGGAGTGCGTGTTCAACCACTGGGCTGCAGAGCACCCTTCAATTTGTCCATGAGTTTTTTTTAGCTGGCCACTCCCTCCAGAATGGCCAAGGTTATCTCTCCCCATGCAGGCCTGCAGGCCTGGTGCCACGGCAGAGCCTGGCATGCCACTGCGAGCGGGCAGGAGGCCTGGGAGCAGGGAAAGGGCTGCTGCAGGAGCCTCCTGGCAGCCGAGCATCTGGGGCCTTCCCTTCTGCACTGTGCTGCCGTGAGCTGCTGTAGTGCTGTGCAAATAGTACCCGAGCTTGGCCCCACACATCATGTCAGAAAGTGAAATCACTGCCGTTCTACACAGTCTGCTGTGAGTGAGGGTGACCTTCATGACATTGAAACAAAAATTACAAAGACGAGAGAGAAAGGGAAAGAAAAAGCAAAAGGTGTCAAAAGATAAATACAGGAGTTAAAACTAACTTGAGATATTCGGGCAACTGGGGACACTGGCACCTGCAAAGAAAAGAAATGGGGCAAGAACAGAAATCCCATTAGCCTTTAGTCATCATCGCAGAGGTTCAGAAATGGAAAGACAAGGAGATGAAGATGCAAAGGAAAGCACCATCTGCCACTGCACCGGGAGCCTCACTCCTGCACAGGACCGGCTGCCTGGCCCTGGGGGCTGCTCTGCAGCTGGCTGTTACACACCGGGCTTTTGGCTCTGGCCAGCGCCATCCCCTGATGCTGACAAACATGCAGAGCTGGAGCTACTTGCAGGGGAGTGAGCGCACAGATATTCATCTGACACCAAGAGCTACACTTCTCGCTGCACACCACTGTCCACGGCTCCATGCCCAAGGGGAGCCAGCTAGGGCAGGTGGATGGCAGGTACAGGGGACATCTGTGTTGCTCCATGGCCAGGAGGACTGCACTCAGCCCCAGCAACCTCTGTTCAGTGCTCCTGAGCCTCCAGCTCACTTGTAGCTCATCGGCAGCACAACTCAGCCTCATTTCGTGGTGTACTGGGACTGTATCCTCTCAGCGACTTGGCACAGCACTTTGTTAGTGCAGGGAGGCTGACAGTGGGGGAAATAACCCTTGTCTGAAGTAAAAACCACAAAAATGAGACAGCTTAATATTTAATAACAGTAGCCCAATTAATTATGCATTAAACAAGTTTTCCCTGCTCAGCACACTCCAGTAGGGAGACCAGCTACTGAAGCGTGCAGGGCCAGTGGCCATCACCTCTTGTCAATGCATCCACGCAGTACTGCCTTGACCTCAGGCGGGTGACAGGGGCAACAGAATGGGCCCGGTGGGCTCGGCGGTTTTCATGCCTCCTCATTAATGAGGACAAGCTCGCCAGGAGCTGGAACAGTCACTTCTAGCTGCACAACACCCGCTTCTACCCCGCAGAGCCTCACAAGTGATGCGGAGGGAGGAAGGGCGCAGGACACAGTGCTGTCACTTGATGGGGGAGTGTTGGCTAGGAGCATCCCAGGGCACTGCTGCCGTCTCTAGTGAACTGGGCACTTTGGGTTGTTTTTCTCTCTCCAGAGAGCTCTGCAAACTTTCTGAATAAGCGATCATCTTCGGCTTATCCTTAGGCAAAAGTGGGAAAAGAAAATTTCCTGGACCCCTATTCTCTCTGATGGCAGATCTTGATCCTTCCTACAGCTCTAGCAAGGGATGCCCTTGTTGCAAACACCCTGATCTGTTTGGAGATGGGAGTAGGCGCAAGCCTGACCTTTCACACTCCTCCATCCAACGTAAGCCACAAGCATACAGCGAAGACAGCTCTTGTGTCCCTGGGCAGCAGAGACATGTCACAGAGGCCTGTTCCCATGCACAGGTGTCCTGGAGCAGCCCTGTTCAACACCTTGCTCCTCCTCACGAAGCTGCATGCTGTTGTTGACTGTGTGACCCCCTTACCTAGTGCTGCTCCCAGTAATCTGCCCATTGAGATGTTCTTCCTCCAGCGCAGGAGCCTCCCTTGCTCCCTACAGCATTTTCCTCCCATGCTGCAATACCATGCTGGTCTGTGTTGTGGCCAATTAATGGGCCAGGTCTGCTGGCAACTGCCAGGCTGTCACTGCATCCCACCACTGAGATCTACCATCGGTCCTGCCTCGGAGATGCACTAACTAGAGATCTCTGATGGCTGGCACAGAGAGAGAGGTGCTGGTGAAGTACACCCCAGGTCTGAGCCAGACTGCTGTGGGCAGCAACAGGAAAGGCTCCTCTTACCCTCTCTCCCAGACACAGCGGGTTTACATCAGCAAATGGTCCCTCCAAAACTATCCTATTAGATAAAAGCTCTTAGATGAATGAGCAGCAGGAGAAAAAGGAAAGTAGGTTACGGACCAGGAGGAGCTGCAAGTTAGAAGAGAGCTGTATGTGCCTCATTTATTGCTGAACTGCTCCCTCCACCACAAAAGCCCAAGCACTCCCCCACTTGATCTAGGACTTGGACTCTCTTGAAAGGCTCTGAACGAGTCAGGGTGAGCCTGTCTCTGATCACTACAACGTGCTTTTGGTGCCATCACAGACGTACAGACACAAAGCAGCAGCACGAGACCTTTCTGCAGTGCGAGGTACAGTTGCCTCTGTGGGCTGGCAAACTAGCTACACCCCGAGGCACCACAGGCCAGTGCAGGCATGACGAGATGCTCTGCAGTGAACAGTTGCATGCAGAAAGCAACAGCTTTTACTGAACTATCATCCTCTGCGCTGAGACCATCGTGACCAGCAGCGCCCTTCACTGGGCTACAGCACTGGCTGGGGAGCAATGTAGGCTGCAGGTAGCTCTTCTCTTCACCCTTAGCTGAGCAGAGCAGGACAGTCAGCACACCAAGGATCCCAGGATGAAGCTGCTGGGACACCCTCAGCCGTACAATGGCTCTGAGGGGCCTCACCTCCCGACGCCCCTCTGTACATCCTGGCCCCACTAGTCGCAGCCCCTGTGGCCAGCACTGCACCAGTGGTGCTCAGCACTGAATCCCAGCCTAGACCAAGCCAAGCCAGTACAGCACCCGGGAGCAACACAGGTGCAGGCACTGGTGAGCTCTCCCAACTCTGTGTGGAGGCTCCTCCTGGCTCAGGACAACTGCAGTAAGCTTCGTGTAAGGTCTGACCCCACCCCACACACTAGACTGTCCCTGTCCGGGTTCCCCAGCCTTGTGTGCCTGCAGTGACAGGGCCAGGGAGAAGGATTTGCAGACCAGAGAACAACACCTGGATAGCCTCAGTCTAAGCCTCCTCTGTGCCACTTTGACTGAGAAGGTGCAGAGCTGCCGGCGGGGAGGACTGCAACTCCTCCTCTGGCATGGGGACCTGGCGAAGGGGAACCATAGGAAGTGGGGTGCAAGGGGCTTAGCTGCTCCTTACCTGGAGTCTGGTAGTTGAGCCGCCTCATCTCAACTGGATCAGAGGAGTGGGCCAAGAGCGAGTCCTTCAGGCCGATGGAGTGCTCATCCTTGGAAGAAGGGGAGTGTGCCCTTTTTCTATGGACAGAGACAAGCAGGTGAGCTCTGGAAGAGACTGGCATGAAACACCCTGGGAAGGAGCCTGGGTCCCTGCATCTCAGATACCCAGCTCCATCCCAGGCTCCCTGGGGCTCCCTCTGGGTAAGTCACATCCTCTTGCATGCCTCCAATTTCCCATCTATGAAACAGGAAGGATCATATGTAAGCAATGGCAGAGGTTTGATTAGTGAGGCACTTTGAAATACGATATTCTGTATAATATTTATTAGAGAAAAAGTAGATAGATATAAGATGTTGTTTCCTCTTACTCTCTCTAGGAACTATTTCCTGTAGTGGAAGGATATAATAATTTTTTTTTTTAAGTATTAGAAATATTTAAATATAGAATGCTGTAATATAATCGTGTAAAGGCTCTTCAGGGTGTGTTTTATTGGGCCATTAATACATGTCTTGAATGGTTGAAGGCACCCAAGGCGTGTATTAATGGAACAATAAAATACACCGTTGTCTCTTCATGCTATATTTATGCCTAGAGCGATGCCACCACCTCAGGCTCTTGCTGGAATTCACGACCAAAGCAGGGACAGATCCAATCAAAAAGTGGACAAGTGAATACTAAGGAAAATCTAATACTGCAAGAAGGGTTTCTAGTGATTCTTTAAGTCCTGCTTCTTGCTCTATGTTACAAATATAGTGGATATACCCATGCAGTAAAGAGGAGTGTCGGGCAGGAGCAGGACAGCAGTATTATCTTCTGAGTTGTGCTGACCCTGACGCTTTGTCAACATGCTGAGCATGCAGCAATACGCAGAGACTTTGTCTTTTGGCTACAGTCCCAAAATGGATTTTGCCTGATGGTGAACCCCTCTGCTGACCTGATGTTTTCTGGAAGAGAGGGAGCTGCATCACTGCTAGTCTGCACGGATGCTAGCACGTTTGCCATTCTGCAAATTGCAGCAGTCAGTCTCTGCTTTCTACCCCCTTGTGAGGCATTTCAAAGCACCCTGAAGGGCTGCCAGGTTCTGCACAGGGGTAGCTGCATCTCTGGATGGTGGTGACCCTGAGCCACATGTGATCAGAAATGCTCTGCACTGGCACAGGGTGCTATCACTTCCACAGGGAGCTGTGCATCCTGGGCTGGCACTAGTGAGAGGCAATTAGGGAAAATTTAGTGCATAAATCGCAAGTGAGACCTGCGCTCCTGCTGCGGCCCAGACTGTTAGCAAGCTCCATCTGCAGCCCACGGCTGCATCAGACACTGGAGTTGTTCAATGGAGAGGACCAGCTTGTGAGTCTTATACTACTCTGAGTCATCTCAACATCTCAGAAGCCTTCTAGCGGCCTGGACCGAGACAAAAGAGCTGAAGGACTTGAGAGCACTGATAGAATGAAAGAAAAATACATGGCAAACAAATAAAGCAGTGTTTCTCCTATCAGGAGCACAGCAGGATGTGCCATGTGCTACTGCGTGCCAGTCCCTGAGCGCTTGAGCGAAGTGGCCCAGCTTTTCTGGGGAATGGGCACAGCACATAATTAATGTTTGTCTCTCTCATTAGCCTGGTCAGGGCAACTGCTGAACAAACCTCCAGATCCCAAACTATCTACTGCTACTCAGCTTCAATTCATTCCCATTGTATATTTGACACTGTGAATATGCTGCACAGGTATGTTTGGCAGAAAATGCCCCCAAAGAGAAGCTGGACAGCAAAAATCTGTAGGATAGTACAGTATCAATCCGAGCACACGGGTGGTGCTGGAAGGGAATACGCTGCTGCTGCTGCATGGACTAGGACGCTGCAGGGACATTAATGTCAGGTCTGAGCACAGTGGGCTGGTGCTGCTTCCTGGAGCTCCACCCACACCAGACTCTGGGAAAAGCTAAGCCAAGCTGGGCACAGCCTCTCTTGGGGCCCAGGTACAGAATACCCCCTGGGGCCATTTTCTCTCCTTAAAGACCAGGAAACACTTCATTTCTTACAATTGCCTGGTATTCCCTCAAAAGCTTCATCATAAGGGACTCCAGGAATGCACCTGCATTCTTGACAGAACAGCTCTCAGTCTGAAGCTACTGAGAAAACAAAGCAACCCCTATAACTGTTGTTGGTTTTTTGATTTTTTAATTTAATTGCAAAAGCAATCTGGGAACTCTTTATGTTGGAACTGTCTCCCTAAGAGCTGTGAGAGGCTGACAATTGCTAGGAGGCTGATACCTTTGAGGAAACAAAGTCTTTGTAAAACCCTAGGGCTGGCATGACCCACACTCCCAGAAACAAAGGTGCCCCCTAGTAGCTCCAGGCTTGAGGGAAATAGACTTGAAATTTTAGCAAAACAAGAAGATAAAATAGATTCATACCTTTCTTGCTTACTAGATCCAAGGAAAAGCAGAAACAGAAGAAAGGAGATGATCACTGACGCAGAAAGGCACTGACTGCACATGCACAGCAGAGCTCCATTTAATCAGACAACAAAGCCAGCTCCCTTCCCAGAGCTATAGATACATATGTAAATCGAGAGTCCAGGAGGAGCAGAACCTTGGAGCTGAGCTGATAGAGAATGACCTACTCTAATTGAACAGGCTACACAAACACATGCAAATGCAACCTGTGGCTCCTCCGGAGGACTAACAATCATCTCACACTACAGTTACAGCTCTAGCAGGGCTGTTCTGCTAAGCAAAAGCAGGCGGTTGCTTCAGCAGGGAGCACAGAGTGTGGATGGTCTTGGTCTGGTAGCCAGGACTGAGATGCCTCAGGAAGTGAGCTCTTACTCTGATTTCAGCCTGCCACATCCATGCCCTGTTCTCATCACCAAGACCATGTTCCTCAGTCAAAATTCACAGTAGTGGGGGAACCTGCCAGAGACCAAGCAGGCAATTTCTGCAGAAAACCAGTACTAGAGAAGTCCCCAAGGCTGCAAATCTAAGGTGTGAGACCAGAGAGCGGTCAAACTGGCTTTAGGGACAAAGCTGCTCTCCTCTGTCTCACCGCTCACGCATTTCCAGAATGCACAGCAGCTCTGTGTCCTGGGGCTGATATTAATTACCTTCTGCATATCCAGCCCTTCTGCTCTTTATAAAGCAGCCTTCTGCCGTGCCAGGTAGAGACCTTCCTCCTCCCCGTGACCTCCAAGACCGTCTGTCAGAGCACCCCATATCTGAAGGCTACAAGGAGGGTCGTGAAGGTGCCACCACCTGTAGTGCTCATGCCACAGCTGCTATGTCCTGGACTGGATCTCACCTTTTGAAGAGGAGTATAGCAATGACAATGATGATGATTAATATCACAGCCAGGACAGGTCCCATCACCCACAGCATCTCTGGTTCATCCTGCTGCTTTGCTGAAGCCACTTCCATCACGATCTCATCCGAGTAGGGGCTGGCTGCATATCTCTTCTGAACAGCACCGGCAGGAGAGGGAGAGAAAAGCAAGCGTCCATTACGCTAAAGCAACAGCTGCATCCCTGAAATGTGGAGGTTTCTCCTTGCCTCTGGCCAGCAGGGAACAGTCATGCTTCTCAAACCCCAGGAGCATGCCATGGGATCCTCCCTCCCTCCCTCAGCATCAGCAGAGGTCATGCTGTGGGGACAGTCTCTTCCTGGTGTGAAACATTCCCAGTGCCAGCAGCTTCCTGGCTAGCAGACCTGGCCTCGAGGTGCCAAACTGGAGCAGCCCAGCTAAGAGCCACTTGCCAGCCCTGGATTCTCTTGGAGCCAAATCACAAGCTTTTGAATCCCAACCAATTGCACAGTGGGGCTGGCTGATGATTCCTAAGTGGTTTATAATACCTGCTGTGCTGATATCAACACATCTCCCCAGGCCAGGGCTGTATCAGGAAAACCCCTGCTGGGCTAGGCAGTTTTCTTAAAGGAACTAAATGACAGGAACATTTTCTACCTGATATCTCAGCCCTGATAAACAGACCTTGGAAAGGGGCTCATGCTCACAGCTTCCTTTCCAGAGACTTCTGCAATCTGGCAGCCCAGTGGCAGCCCAAAGAGACAGCTTTCTAGCCCACCAGCAAGACAGGATTAGCAGAGACCCAAACCCTTCCTGCAGAAAAATGACACTGCACCTGGCTTTTTCTGCTGCTCTTGCTAAGGCTTACAGAGCTGTGTTGTCCCTTCGTAGCTCAGCCTCGCTGGGTCAGAAGGGTTAAATGCTGCAAAAGAGAAATCCTTTCCCCTTATTAGGAAGGGCCAGGGCTGTACCAGTTCAGTGCCTGTGGCTTTTGAGCAGCACCTGCTGAGCTGCATTAGGGAGCCACAAAGGCTCTGCTCCTGCCATAGAAAGTTTTGGTCACTGAAGAGGTGCCTGTGGATCTATAAATCGTCTGCTTTAAGGTCAGAGTTTAAATACGCACTTCATGTCTGCGTGCATGTGAGGGGAAGGAATGGAAAAATCAAGCGTGCTGGTGTCACACAAATGCACATCTTGATCTCCTCTCACAGGTGCCCATGATCCCAGCCAGTCTGGTTTCAAACATGCGTGGAGTACAGAAAACGCTCTTATCTGTGACATCCTTCTGGCAGCATGCGCCGGTGCAGCGTCCTAGCTGCTCTCCTCAGATTTATCAGCGGTCAGAGATGCCACTGGCTGGAAGGGGAGCGTGGGGGGTGGTTGCTGCTTTGTCCGTGAAACCTTTCAGCTGTATGAAACCCTCTTTCAGTGACCTTGAAATAGCTGCTGGCTCCCAGTTCAGCACTGTTCCTAGAGAAAGTCTGCATGGGATCACTGCAACCCATCAGCCTGTTCCTATACCCCCTTGTCCAGCTCAAACAACAGGGCAGGGAGTCAGCAACAGCTCTGTCTGAGCATGGCAGGGACAAGAAGATACTACATCTGTGGTGGGAGGATGGGGCAGAAGGCCTGAGGCTCCCCTTTGGATGGGCGAGCGGCTACTCTGCGAGGAAGACACAAAGGCTTTGCCTGTGGCTACCCAGAAAAGTCAAGCTGCATTAGGTGGGGGGAAGGAGCATGATCTGTGCAGCAAGGTAACACGTGTGTCCATCTCCAAAGGTTTGTGCAAGGAGCACAGATTCATCTTTTTGCAGATACCCTTTGGAAATGCCTCCTTCCAAGAGAAGACAGAAGCAGAAGAGATCAGAATGACTGTTATCTCAGTGGCATTTCCAAAGGCAGACTGTGAGGTGCAGGTGGTGCCCTGCTCTCAGAGATGGTGTTTCAACCACACTCCCCTTTGCCTTTGAAGAATGGTGATGTTATGCTCACCTACTGACACTAGAGACACAGCAAGCAATTTAAGAGGAGCTGAGTGGGGGAGATAGTGCACAGCCCTGGACAGAGTGCCTCATGCTTCAAATGAAAATGGGCGCGACGCAGCGGAGGATGAAGAAAGGTGGTCTTTAGGGTCAGGGTGTAATAACTCTGCTGGCTGGTGGCTCACTGGAGGGCTGTGGCAGATCTATGCTAGGGAGGAGATGATGATAGTCTGGGATCATCTAGTTAAGGTCATTTCTTCTTGACAGGGATTGCCAGGATAGCACATCCTGAGGCCCCTGCCTTACCTTGCTGTTAATCTGTGACTCTTCTTCCCTCACCAGTGTGCACATCTTGCCATAAGAACACGTGAGCTGGATGAGTAATGTAGAACTTGATCAGCCCTAATGAGCCATTACAAGCAAATGAAGCTGAGGAAGGAAGCCGCACCCTGGAAGCCAACCAAAGGATTCTGTGCATCTATTATTTCCATTATTTACACACTGGCCACTGCTACTGCCGCCACCACCACGCCTGCCCTCTGTGTTTACAGCCGGACACTGATGCACAGGTCTTGCCATGCTGCTCCCTGCTTGTTCCATCAGCTATTCCCTTCCCTCTCACGTGCCCAGGCCCTGTGTGCTTGGCGGCACACTGCCAGCAAAGGCATGGCCCATTTCCCTCTGGCAAGGAGAGGCACAGGAGCAAGAATCCCGACATAGCACACACGTGTGCAGCTTTGCCCTGCTGACAACCCACTGCAACGGGAGGCAGGTTTGTTTGCTTCTCCAGACATCATCTGGAAGAGAGACTCTGGCCAGAGAAGGGCCTGTGAAAGCAGGTTTGCAGAGGGAGCATCCTGTTCACTGCAGAGCCTCAGCAGCCACTGTGCAGGGTAGGCTTTCAGGGGGCTGTTTTCCACAGTCACGTACTTGAGCCAGAGCAGAATGAGAACCTATCCCGTCTCAACCATGTGTCAAGCTCTACTCTGGCCACAACCCACCAAGCCAGAACCAAGCTTGCGTAGAATGCGTGTGTTGATTCTGCCCTCCACTCTCATCTGTTATGTCAAACATACATGCCATTTCCCTCCAAAAACACCATCTATCAAGTCAACTCTCGCGGCTGCCTCAGCTTGTTGACACCATCTACGCAGCCTCACTTTCTTCCCTTCAGAGAAAACTCCATCATCCTGGCTTGCAGTAATTGTTCATCCTGCCTGCACTGAGCCCACGTCAGCTCTGCTAGGAAAGGTTGTGCCCCCCCAGCAGAAAGTCCTTACCGTGTCTCCATCCTCCAGTGAGGCCAGCACGAAGCAGCGATAGCTCAGGTCTTGAGATAGGGGCTTGTTGTAGAAACCTTTGTAGTTCTTCTCATCCCCCAAGGTGAAGGTCTCGGGCAGCACATCCACTTGAGCAGCAATGTAGGGCTTAAGTCTGTCTGCTTGGCGTCGCTGGCGCCTGCTCTGACTCCCTTGGCTTATGGCCTCCAGCAGCTGGGGACAAACAAGGTGCATCACTATTGCTTCGCCCAGCGTGACACCGCCTTACGCTGTTACCTTACCGGTTGTAGGACTCAGCAGGGTGGAAGGGAAGGGAGGAGAAGATACTGGGTTTGATTTGGATACGGTGGCATAAAGAGACCAGAGAGATGCATTATCTGTTTAGGTGTCGCTAGGGCACCTGTCTACAGACCCTCACTGCAAGCACCTCTGCCAGGAGCTGGGCTTCGGGAGAGTCCTGAGTCCTGGGATGCTGACACGGTGAACGTGAGGGCTGAGGCAGCTTGGCTGTGCCTGTCGCCCCGAGCTAATGCATCCCAATGGGCTGCGAGGGAAGTGGGCCACGTTCTGCAGCCCAAATAGTGATCCAGGCAGCAACTCATGCTCTGTATGGACACTGGACATGAACTACAGCTGATGCTGATATATAGGGAAAAAGTGACGCTTGCTGTGTCTTTCCCTTCTGTCAGTGCTTTGATTTTTCACCTGCTGCTGGGTTGCAGGCAGAGCTTTGTGTAAATCACACAGAATGGGAACAGATTTCATGGGATGTTCAGAGTAAAAGGGGCAAATTTCATAGTCAGCCACAAATTCATGAAAAGGATATAAACACACAAAAATTCAATTATGCTGCTAAGAAGAACTTTCAGATGTTTAAAGATGTTTTTCTAATGAATAAAAATGAATATCAGGCTTGGAACAGAAATTCTAATTTAAAATGAAGAAGGAAGCATGAAATACATTTCACACACGAATGTATCAGTGCAGTATTGTCAGGGCAGACGGGAACATCAGTGAGGCTGGAGACAGTGATGTGCACACAAAGCCACGCTGCTGAGCTGAGCCCACTCCCTCTGAGGAGGAAAAGCTGGGTAAGGCACTCTCCACTCTTTCCCCTCAACAGCCCATCCTCGCCCTCTTGTGAATACTCATGTTGGAGCAATTTAGGAAAGCTGTAGCTTGTCATTGCAATATCACCAAAAAGAGAAAAAAAAAAAAGGATGGAGAAATCTCAGTTTCACAAATGTCCTTGTAACTGCAGGGGGAAAAGGCAGAAAGATAGTCTTTGGACTGTGGAGTCTGTTCCCTACACGCATCTCTTGTATCTTGGCTGAAATTACAGCTGAGCTCTTTGGGCAGAAAGCACAGCTGTATGTGCATGGGCATGAAACCATAGGGCTCCAGTTGTGATTGAGGTTGCTGGATGCTACTGCCACTTACGTATGTAACACACACCAAAAGACTGCATCAAAAGAATGCTAGGCTTGCGAGGTTCAGATCCTGGAAAATTCGAAAATTAATATTGCCTGTGCAAAATTAATTCAGCTGTCTTACGTATGTGCATTGTGTTACAATCCTTGACTGCATGGTCACATACTATCTTTTCTGTAACACCCCTGCTTTGTTCAATACACAGGACAGACAGTGCTTAATCAAAGAGCAGCTATTCCATATTTTGTTTTCTTCTTTGCATTATGCAGCTTACTATTCAAATCCAACCCTGAAGACAAAATTAATAATTTCCTCGTGGGCTTTTCTATGGTGCTGATCACTATATTACAAGTGCTTAACAAACATTAACGATCTTATCTTCCAAACACCCATATGAGGTGAGATGAAAGTGATTATCCTAATTTTACAGATGGAGAAGAGAGGAACAGGGACATTAATGTAAAAAATGTCCACTAATTTTGAATGCCAAACTGAAAAGACATTGGCTCGCTTTGTTTTTAAAGGGAACTTAGCATTTTTATAGCACTGACTGTATCCAGCAGAGCTCCTATTGACTTTCTCTGCAGCTGGGGATGCTCAGGCTTTGCAAATGAGGCTCCAGGATCTCAAACTGAGCACTCCAAAAAACCAGAACATGCAAGACAGTGGCTGCTAATGAAAATTTTGTTTTAAATCATTTGCCCAGGGCTGGGTGAAGAGAGATAGAAACTAGTTCTCTTGACAGCTTTCAACCACCTGAAGCTCAAAACCAAACCATCTTCTCTCATCCTACTCTTCTATTTCTTGTGACATCTTCCAAATTCTGCAATGAAATGATGCAGGAGACCTACAGGCGATGGTTCTGCATCACACAATTGTGCTTCGCATGTAGAACAGATCCACCCATACGTGCCATGAGCTGGGACCCCATGGAAAAGACTGTGCAGTCATGCCATTAAAGATTAATGATAAGCAAGGACTGACTTACAGTTTCTAACACTTTTTAATTTCTGAGTGGTTCAAGTTTGCAACTTTGTTCTCTTAATGGACCCTTTTGCATGTGATTTCTTGGAATTTTTCCTTACTACTTTGGTGGTGTGGTGTGGGGGGGGAAGAAAGAGTCCACAAAGCCTTTGCGTGGGACTCTCCTGACACCTGCACACGTACTGCGCTACTGGTGTTGGAGGACTCGGGCACAGAATAAGCTGCATCTTGGGGTGAATGGGCTGCTGAATGCTGAAAGCCTTTAACAAGCAAGTGTGAATGGAGCTTTGCAGGTTTTGTTAGACTGCAGGCTTAGGTCCTATCTAGAGAGGGAAAAGCCTCCTGACAGAACAGCTTAATTAACTGAAAACTACACCCTTCCCTCCTACCTTGTTTTCAAAATCAGCATGGCTGCTCCAGCTGGAAAAGGCTACAAAGAGTGTCAACCCGGGACAGGATCTGTCCTGGTCTGAGCTCTGAAACACTCTAGCGTGGTCTCCTACTGGGGCACATTCTGAGAGGTGGCTCCTCCCTTGCTTGACTCCAGCCTCCTTCCTACATGCTGTCACCAGCGAAGAAAGGCTGAGTGGGCACCCCACGTCCCACAGCCCCGCACCTCTGATGTACACCTGCACCTGTGTCGCTGCACCCATGCTGTTGCCAGGAGGCCTGGGCAAAGTGTGCTGGGCCACCTGGGAGCCACTTTCATTGCAGCAGCTGCTCCAGACTCCTACCTGGTCGAGCTCCATCTCATCAGGTGTCCGCCACCGAGCAGCCGGGCTGCTGGTGCTCTGATCCGCTGGCACAACCACGATGTAGTACCACCTGGGAAGGAAGGAATGCATAAGCACTGGACCCTAAGTCACCTCTCTGGCATGTCATGTGCCATATGCCTCCCAAGGACTATGTGCTCCTTTCCCTGCCCTTTACGTAGCAAAAGGGTTCAGTAAGGAAGAGGCCAGTTATCCAGCTGCACCAGAGAAGAGAATACTCCCATTAGCACTCATTAGGTTAATGAAGATCTACTGACGGTGCTCCAGAGGGTGGTATAGGAGCTGTGAGAAGGACATTTATATAATCGGATTGTAGCCAGAACCCTGGAGGAATTGTGCTTCAGCACAGGGATACGGCAGTAACGAATAAGACTCCTACAAACTTGCTTTTTTAATCTCCTTGAGGCTTTAGGCATTATTTATTTAAAGGATATTATACAGTGTCAGAGAAAGCCCCTCCTGATCCTCAGCTGTGTTTTTGCTGGTAGCATCTGGAGTATACCCACTAGGGTGAGGGCAGACTGTCAGAGAATTGTCTTAATTTTATTGCACGTAAATATTTGCTCAGAAAGAGCCAGCAGTGCGATCCCATGTTATGGGTAAATGCCTGGCTCCGTACCACAGCCTGCTCAGAAATTCATTCCCAGGTTACAAACCCAGAGGTTGGCAGACGCCCTGCCTTTTTCCCCATCTCTAGCCCCCCACCCTGCCTTCTCCACCCAGGCATGGCACCTACCTAACTGGCACACTGGTCTGGACTTTGGGAAGGGTGAGCGTGAATTTTCCTTCCTGTATGTACTTGTTTGTGGCGATGGGTTTGCTTTGCAAGACATCAGGAGCGGTGCGGATTGAGACGAGGTGCTGGAGTCCCCCAGCACTGCTCCCACGGTTCATTAGCACAAAAGAATAATCCGTGTCTGGCTGGAGGTCACTTATGAGTTTCTTCATCGAGTGGCCGTCCACCTCCACACTCTGGCTATTGTACAGAATCTGAAATGGAAAAAGGACATGCTTATGCAGCCGACAGCTGCTGCTGAAAACTCACATTCAAAATAGCAGTGTTAGAGATGACAATTTGGCTCTGGGCCCTCCCTCAGGTGTTTCAGCTACTGTGTGCTTCATAAACAGCCATAAATCTTTAGTTAAAGAAGAGCAACCCCCAGCAGAGGCTTGAGCTGTGCTCCCTGTGCCTCGCAGCGATGGAGCAGCGAGGGGGTCATCTCAGCAAAGCCTGGGTGGCTGGCGCCAGCAGTGAGGCTGGTGGTGCCACACACACTGCTTTTCGGCACCGGTTCGGGGGAGGAATCCAGCTGGCTGCGCTTTGCCCTCGCGTGGAGATGAATGGGTCTTTGTTTCTTGTCTCACGAGGCTACAATACACAATATGCTTTTGGTGTAAAACCCCGTCTGCTTTAAATTGGTGTCACTCCCATGTCTACCAGCTGATGCCTGATCAAATCGTTAATGCAGAGCATCCCTCTCCCAGCAAGGTGACTGGGGGGGGCTACACGCCTCACCAATGATCTGACAAATCCCGCGCAGGGCTCACAAATTGGTACCCGAAACAGCAGCTCTGCAGGTGTGACACCCCGTTGCCATGACAGCAGATGCTGGTGCTGCGCCAGCCGTGGGCAGGAGTCTGGTGCTGCTTTTTGCTGCTCCGCTTGCAGCGAGGAGCTGCTGGGCAGGGCAAGGCAGGGCAGAGCCGCTGGTGGTCGGGGGGCAGCGGGCAGCCCCCATGCACAGCTTCCTCCCTTGGGCCAGCTGGCCCCTCAGCTAATGACATTTTCTCAGCTCCCTGCTGCAGAAATGCAGGATCCCTGTCTCCCCCAGGGCACAGCAGCCATAGGTACTGCTGTATGAGCCGCACCAAATATCCCATCTGCATTGGGAACCTCGATCCCAGTCCTGCTAGAACAACCCCTGTACCCCGAAACCCTGGGTGCTGCCTCTGCAAAGCCAGAAATTCAAACAGTTCCTGCAGACAGAGACAAATGGGGTGTAGAGAACTGGAGAGACCAGAGGTTGTGCCCCAGCTGTGATAAAGGCATGTTTCCTTCCACCGGGCAACCGTCCAGCATGGCAGGGGACTGCTGGATTCCTGATAGCGGTGCAGAGACACAGCATGCCAAAAACCGGCAATGGCAAAGCTGCAGCATGTAAAACCATGGCAGCTATTACATGCCACAGGCAGAGACCACACAATAAAATGTGCTCTTTCCAACAGTGGCCTTGAGAGAGAGAAGACAGCTCTGTGGAAAAGAAATTGCTTGAAGTAAACCAGGTTTTTCAACAGCTGAGCCCACTGTTCAGGCTGATGCAGGCAGCAAGGGAGGGACCAAACTTTCCTTCCAAGTCACCTTTTTAGCAGGTGGCAGATATCTGCAGAAAGCTGCTGGCTTGCTGGGCCAAGGACTGTTGATTAGCACTGCTCTAATATTTAGTGCTGGAGCTGGAAGGAGGAGGGAGGCCCTGGAAAAAGATCTGAATGACAGTGGAGCACAGGGACCAGGCTGGGTCTGGAATTGCAGCTCTGCTTTTGTGTTATCTAAACAGCAATACCCACAGCATGCTTCAAGTCCTCTTCAGGTCACTTTGCATGGAGGTTGGGATAGGAAAAGAGCCCCAGCCTTTTTTGCTGCTGAGAAGAGACTCCCAATAGGTAACAGAGCAGCAGTGAGGAGCCAGCAATGGAAGAGAGATGCAATCGATCTTGTTTGTTGACATGCTTCAGTCTTCAGGGATGAACTGCAAAAATAATTCCCATGTACTAAAATAACCGAGGTTTGCAGGGACAAAGCCCCACCTGGCCGTGCAGCATTCAGGAAAGGCTCTCAAAGGCTGGATAGCTGGAGGGAGTTGTTCTCTGCTGTGACTCCTCTTAAGATATTTTCTCCTGGGCTTTAATCCCTTTCTCCAAAGATACGTACACAGATGTGTGCTGAAGTGAGTGAAAAAGGTAAAACGAAGAAATGTTTCTTATAGTGCTGGAATATCAGGTATTTAGTTGGCAGGGTTCACCCTGCTCTGACACAGAAGTAAGCACAACAAAGACACGAGCACTAGACTTGTGATCTTAGCAGCTTTGCTCTCTTCTCCAGCACCACCCCTTGGGATGATACTGCAATAGTACAGGTCCAGATATTTCAGGTGAAAGCAAGTCAGGGGTGTCCTGAGGGAGCAGTGGGACCTCACTTCATGTGCTCCAACAGACTTGAACAAAACCAAACTTCCAACTATGCTGGAAGGATGCAAAGCCCATGATGAGTTCTGTTGCCTTTCAGATGAGATTTCTCATTACCAAGTCTTCAGTAATAAAGGTATCACCAACAGCTTCTGCATGTGCTCTAGGGAAGACATTCGCCCACCGAATGCCTGCGCATGAGGCATCTGCTGGGGACATAGCTGTTCTCCTAGAGCAAGAGGAGGCAGAAGAGGTGGTCAGACACTTCAGTTCAGAGTTTCCCTGTTTGTTCTGCACTGGAACTTGCCAGGACACAGTCTCTGATTCAGTCCTGACACCAGATGATGATTTTCAATGCCATGCACAGAAATTTGTGTCCAAAGACAGTAAAATTGGCATTTGAAATGCTTTCCTGAAGCATTCTCTGCCATCCTCTCTTGTCACAGTTGCCATAGCAGTTCTATGTTCCTTTACCTGCCATAAGGCATTGTCTTCTCAAATGTTATGCACCATTAGTTAAGGCCTGTATGCAAGCCTTACGATAATGTAAGGGCTCAGAAACGGTCGTTCGTGTGAGGCTGAAGATGCCCAGGAGCTCAAGCAGGAATGCTATTTAGAAGTTGCATTACTTATTTATTTAGAAGTAACTACTTAAGTCAGCAGCAAATTTGGCCCAAGGGCTCTGAACTGCCAAACATTGCTGACTAGCCCATGGATTGCTGTAAAATGTCATTTGTGTTGCCCTTACTCACAAGAGAAGATTTGCAAAGCTACGTAGGTCCAAATGTCACTGCTGAAGGTCTGCTGCCTGACTTCAAGCAGTAAGGAATATACTAAACTAAAAGATGACAAGACATTTAGTGTGCAACACTGGAAAAGATAATTACTCGATGGAGAAGTAGATGAGGTTGCCTTTTTTGGGGGCATGAATAATTATTACATTCCATGGGGGACACTGTGAGAAAGCTCTGCCCAGCATTCTCAGGGGTTATTTCTGAACCTGTATCATCATAATTTTCAAGGTGCTATTTCTTCTCCCTATTTGTAAAATACTTTGTGATGCTGCCTTCTGTTTTGCTTTTAAGTTGAAGAATGTGTCTCAGAAAAGTGCAGTTTCCCCAAGGAGAAGGTTCTATCTATCTTGCACTTTCCATGAAAGCTCCAGAACGGCTTTCTGCAAACACACTAGAATAGAAAAGGAATAGTGCCTCTGCTCCACCACAACTGCTTGGCAACATTTTACAAGGAATTTATCTCCTGGACCAGAAGAAGCTGTGAAAATTCCCCAAAGAGAACTCAAACCTTCGTTATTGATTTGGTAGCAATGAAAATTCCTAAGGTCTCAGTTCATCCCCTATAAAAAAAATAGCACCAGTCCTGCCTGCACCTCACTATTCATTGTCAGAACAATATCTACTTTAATTAAATCTGTTAAAGTAGAATATGACACCCTTTGGGACATAGATTTAGCATGAGACTGTTTATCAAGTGTAGATAATACTAATTGTTCCCATGGAGATTTATCTGCTTGCTAGTTACAGTATTAGGCTCTGGCCTCAACATCCCATGTGCTTGAATTAGAGGAGAGAGGTGAACCTTGTTTATAAAAACACAAAAGTCCTGAAGGCTAAGGATTTCTTTGAAGTGGCACAGTCAACGACCTGGAGCTGACCCTCTTTGCTACTGGCCTTGACTTGTGTGTGTCTGCAAGTCTGGGAATATTAATAGAAAGAAGACACTATTAGAGAAATATCCTTGTAACACTCTTGTTTGCATGACTGCTCTTCAGTTAGCAAGTGGCTAATGCCATCTGCTCCTGTGTCATCTGAGGGTTAACCCGCAGCAGGGGGAGACCCTGAGTCACTGTCTATGTAAGCAAACACAGCATCGAGGCTGAGACAAGACATCAGCATTACGTCCTTGGCTCCTGGCTACCTCCAACCACTCCACCTCCTTGTGTGGTAGTAACACTCCAAAGGTCACACTGCCCCTTTCTAGCACTGTGCTGTCAGACAGAGACGTGGGCTTTGTGCCACAAGAATAAGGCAAGATGAAGCAGACTGGTTCTTCAGCAGAGTGCAAAGTAACAGGGATCTGTGAAGTTCCTTGCAGCCAGATATCTGAACACTGATCCTAATGCACCCTACATCTGGGAAAGATTTGAATACCACAAGGTCTTCACAAAAGCCTTGCCTGCTTCAGCTAAACTCTGCATGTTAACAAGTGCCTGCTATTGATCACGGTAATTCAGCTTCAGGATTTAAACAAGGAGAGTTAGTAACAAGGAAGGGGAGGTGCTCATACACTTAGATGTGGATGCAGTTCAAGACTTTCCCCTTGTTCCCCTGGCCATGGATCCCCCACAGCTCACACAGGCCTCTTTAGGCACAGCACGGCAGGGTGCATGTGCAAGGGGGAAGGGAAGTCATGCTGCTCCCACCCCTGGCCACCTCTGCAGAGGCAGCAGATAGCTGCTGAGACTGGATGGAAGAGCCCATCCTTGATTAGCCACATATCCTTGGTAATGTGACATGTTGGTCTTGTTTCTTAAGGGAGACAAGCTGCACTGAGATCTGCAGAAATTTCCACTCTAGTCTTTTACCCACATCAACGATCCACACCGGGGGACAGACAAGAGCAGGAAGACATCAGGTCATCAGTGTTGTCTGCAGCCTGGTGTTGACACTACATCCAGAACTGTGCTAGAGAAAAGAGGGCAGCAGCCATTCCTGCAGATAATTCCTCTGTACTGAGACATATTGTGCTGCTCACACCTGTAACACCTTCTGGAAGGGCGATGATGCTTTTCTTCCTTCACCCCCTGAGACTACGCATCTGCCCTGATGCTCTGAAGTAACTCACAAAGACAATCCAGATGTTTGAGACTGGACATGTTGCAGGAGTAGTCATTCTTACTTTGATTCACTGGCTGGTTTTCAGACCACTTTGTCCTGGTGGTCTTTTAGGATTAAATCACATTTATAACTTTTCATGCTTCAACTCCGAGTCAGGCATCAGGTCAAGCTTGTGTAACCACTGTCTTGGAGCTGCGATGGTCAGCCTGACTGGCAGGACTCAGCCAAGCGACACCAGGTAACAAGATACTTGAGAAAGCTGATGGAGGAGCAGAGCACTGATTGGGACTGCGTGAACAACACTGCATCCGCTCTTGGGAAAAACATCCGTGATTTGGTGTGCTGGACCAGTTTCCATTTCCCTTCGAAAAGGCAAGTAATTCAGGGACACTATCAAAGGAGGACTGGGTACTTAGCAAAAGTTGCTATGGTGAGAAGACAGAAATATGTATTATGATCCCTGAGACACCCCCAATCTCTGACTGCCTCTGCCCAGCACGTGCCTTCACTGCTTGGTGTTTCCTGTTGGTGTGCTTCAGCCAACATTATTCACTCCTGTTTTGTTACCATGAGCCAAGTGCTACTGACTGTTCCATAACTGATCAAACCAGAAAGAAATCAACAGAACTACAACACCTTCTGGCCTAAGAAGAGTGAGAGGAGGGAAAGCAAGCAGCAGTGTGCTCTACTGTGTACCATGATTCAGGTGTGGGTGCTCAAAAGCAAGAGCAGCTACCTAACCTGGGCTTGGAGATCTAAGCAACAACAAGGCCCCAGGCCAGCAAGCAATGTGACCCTGCTCTGCTGGTCTCGTCTGATGGCCTGAAAACATCACGTGGCAGGTCAAGATGCTGCTTTCCACTGTCCTGCTTACTGCCACAGGTGGCACTCTGTCCTCTGCATCCCACCATTACCTTAAAAGGCACTGCAGATTTATAGGAGTCAGGCACTTCCCAGCTCAGCAGCACAGACGTTTTCATGACGGCGTTGACGCGGAAGTTCTTAGCAAACACTGAAATGAAAAACAAGATAATTGAGCACTGTAAGGCCAAGTCAGGAGGGAGCCAGGCAGCAGCTCGGCTCCAAGTCTCTCTTTGTCTAACTCAGCAGCAGAGGTCAAAGGGTTCAGCTACAGCAGAGAAGTGAGAAATGAGGAGAAAAGAGCAGCAGCCTTTTACCAAGTCTCCAGTCTCCAGTGGAGTTTTGCTTTTTGACTATACTTTCCAGCATCACAGAAAGGAAGTTGTAGGCTGAACTGTAGCCTTCCTCTCTCCCCCCCCTCTACTCACACCCTCTTGGCCCTTTGCCATGATCAAAGAACAGTGGTGCTCAGGTACTAAATCTGCAGATGATCCTACCCAGTCATCTGCTCCAGCTCAAGCAAGAGCCTTTCATGTACAGATAAAACAGCAAAGTGTGCCTGTGGAGTGACAAAGGCAATTAAGCTACCATCAACACCCCTTTCCCCTCAAATGGCAACTTTAGGGAAACCTTTGTTGAGCCTCCCCTGCCGAACTAGTTTTAGACTAGGGAGCCACACAGTACCTGATACCTGATACCATTAGTCAGAGCAGAGGGGAAAGTAGCCTCATGAACCGAAGCATAGGTCTCTGTCCTGGAGGCAGAGCTTGCTGTTAGGGCTTGTTAGAGGGACACTTACCTTGCTCAACAGGCATGGTCCGGGACTGGATGCTGGGGCTGAGTGGCCCAACCCCCTTATTGGTGCGGGCCCTCACTTTGATGTCGTAAGTGGTATCAGGCTTCAAATTCATCAAAGTGATACTTGTGTCCTTGGTGATGTTAACCAGGTCCTGCTGGCTATTTATGTCCCTGTATACCACTGTGTAGTTGACAATCTTGCCGTTTCTTTCTGCCAAGACTGGGGGGTCCCATGCAACTTCTGTGGTGGAAGTGGTGAGACCCACCACACGCAGGTTCTGTGGAAAGCCACTTGGCACGTCTTCTGCAGTAGTGATCTCCTTCTCAAACTCCTCTCCTGGGCCAGCTCTGTTCTTGGCAGACAATCTGAAGAGGTACGTGGCCCCCTTGTGCAGGTTGGTCACAGTGTAGTGATGGTCTCTCTTCCCGAAGTCTATCGTGTTCATCTTTTCCTCATCAAGACGTCTGTACTGCAGCCGGTAACCCAGCAGCTCCCCTACCATCTCCTTGGGTGGGTGCCACTGGATGAGGGCTGTGTTCATGGCTGTCGTGCTAATCATCATGGTGGGCTTCCCCGGGACTGCAACATAAACACACAATGACCATCTATAGCCTGGGAGGAGGGGAAGGAAGGACCGCTTCCGTGCTGCTCAGTCCGTGAGGATTGAGGAAAGTGGGAAAGTTCAGACAACAGGGTGAAGAGGATGACAGACAATTCACATGGATAGAGGCAGACCGACCCTAATCCGGTGGTGAGGGAAGCTGGAGCCAGCCAGCTCTTGGCTGCCATTTTCCCATGTGCTGCCATCTAAACAGGCAATAAAGTCAGCCATATCCAGCCCCCAAATTCATCCCCTTTTACAGAAAAGGTTTAAGGTACCTCAAAGCATCATATTTATCTCAGAGAAGATCTGAATCCCGTCCTCCCAATCAGTGGTCTTCTGACACTCCAGCTAGTGCACAGCACTAGGCCACGCTGGCCCCGGTGCACTGTACCACAACAGACACACAGAAGCCTGAGTCCAGTGCCCTGATCTGTCTGGAGGCAGACAAATTTCATCCTGAAACCTTGCAGTTTTACATCTGCAGAGGCAGCGAGCAGAGCTGGGTGGGCTGTTTGCCATCAGAATACATTTTGGTTTAGCTGATGAGCAGATTCGTGATGTCAGTGTCGATGTGAGAGGTGAACACAAGTGTTCCACAGGATTTCTGCTTATGCTGCACAAGTCAAAGGGTGTTGCCGTCACTGGTTAGGAACTGATGGCTTTAAATTGATGGCTTAATACCTTGATCTCCTTCAGTTAATAAAAGGATGCGTCTTCACTTCACATCAGCTCAGATTTGTAAACAAATCAACTGATAGGGAAGATACTCAGAATCAAAGGGACGGGGCCATTGATATGAAAACGAAAATGGGATTGGAGCCAAACCTAGTTTAATATCCTTGCACAGTTTTGAAATGTATGAGCCCACAGATGAGCACAAGAAAAAAAGGTATTTGACAGAATTATGCCCCGACTTTGCCATCAGAGGGCGATACCAACACTCCCCTTTGAGGTCAAGCCTGCAGACAAGCCTGTACAAAGGCAGCTCTGGGGGTGGTTTTGTAGGTATTTAAGACATACAATTACATTTCCACTGCCAGCGCCATCCTCCTTGCACTCATAATACAATGTCTAACAGCAGCTAGTATTAAGGGACACATTATTTTCAAAGCTGATTCCAAATATTAACTTTAGATGTGCATCATAACATGGGAAGACCCACCGTGGTTTACAGTGCAACACTGGGATGTTTAGAAAGCTTTTCCTGTTTATAGGACAGCTGTAGCAATTTGATGAACAGAGCATACATCATGGCGAGGCACAAGGGAGACAGCATTTGAGATTGTGACAGTGGAAACTACCTCTGGAGCTCCCCATATGCAGCACGGAAGAGATGGCAAGCTGTTCCTTGTTTAAAAGCACCAGGAACAAATGCTCTTAGATTGCACAAGCTGCATTCCCATAATAACAAGTGGTAAATACTGTTCCTGCGGCTGGTGTGAGGAAGCAGCAGGATTATCAGCTGTAGGACAGGTCTAGTGAGTGGAAATCGGGGACAAGACAATGTCAACTAGTTGGTGCCACTGCCAAAGGCAAGCTTGACCACATCCAGAGGAAAGCACCTGATGAACTCCTGAGTGCCCCTGCTCCAGGCTGAGGCTCCTGTGTTGCACCAGGCACAGGGTACAAGTCTCTACTGAGATAGCAGAACCAAACTGGCTGGGATCACCAGGACCTAGAAGTTGTGTCCGCAGCACTCCTATGGCAGGATTTGTTGCATTCCAGATTTTACCATGGCTCAAGGAGCAGCCGGGCTTAGCAGTAGCAATGGCTGGGGTGGGGAGCTGAGAAGCACCTCTGAGGAGCCCTCTGTGCCAGGGGCCATCCCAGGTGGCACTGTAGTCACCGCAGGAAGCAAGAAATGGCACTCGCCTATGGGAACAACGTGAGGACAGGCCATGACTCCAAAGCTGAGGGAGGGCCTGGACTTTCAGACTTCCTCTTCCCAGGTCTCTGGACTACGCAGATGAGCTCAGACCCAGGAGTTTCATTGCTCTTTCATGGGCCCTGGCAGCGTCTGTCCATCTGTTTGCTGCACTTTGCTCAGGTGATCCAGTGGCAAAGCCTGTAAGTAAGGGCTGAAGATCACAAGAGTATGTACCTCTGTAGCATCTCCAGCCCTCTTGCTTCCTCCTGCACAGGTGCCTTGGCCATACTCCCCGTGCACCTCTTGGGAGGTCTTACCACCACCCCCATGAGGCTGCGGTGTCCACTCCCTACACTCACCTGCCCCTGTGGTGGTGATGACTTTTGGCTTGCTGCGGGCACCATCTCCCTTAGTGGTGTAGGCAGCGACTGTGACGGAGTAGGTGGTTTCCGGCAGCAGGCCTCCAATGACCGTCTCCTGGGAGCACATCCACAAGGCAGAGAAGGGGCAAACGCAAACAAGAAGAGCAAATACTTGTTACTGGAGTAAGCAAAAGGAGGGCGCTGGTGCCCGCATCTCTAACACACTGACACACTTGCTGGCTCACACTCATGCATTGCACTCAAGCACACGTTGTCTCTCACAGAGCCAGCAAACAATTGCTGTCACTCCAACACTCACCTGCTTAATTTCAACCCCTGCCTCTAACACTTGGCCTTTCCAGGGACCCACCAGCAACCTGTGTCAGCAGTTGTGCTCTCCCACGGCTTCTGCCAAGAGGGAGATCTGCTCCAGAGATGGCCCTGTGTGAAGCCAGAGCCACCCTGCCACAGCAAGTTCTGAGAGTAAGAGGACTGTGGAGCTGTGAATCAGAGTAAAAGCCAGTTCAGCTGGCTGCAGAAACCTCTTGGGGGCTTATCTGGGGATTTTTAAAGTTGTCTCTTGCAGCAGAGCTGCAGGGAGCATGGAGAGGCAATGCAGGCAGCAGCATGGCCTTGCCAGGCGGGAGGCCCCGGGCAAGGAGCACCTGCAGTGCTACAGCACTGTGTTCACCCTCCCTGCCAGGCACGGTGTTGTAAGGATGGGACGGGGTCAGTGCAAGGTGTTGGCAAGACCTGGAGGGAAAATCCTGTGCCGTGGGAGGTCTGGGAGGAGGGCAGACTTGGCAGGGTGCTAGCTCCCTTGCATGCTCTGGCTTCCTCTGGGCAGGAGGAGGGCATGGCTCTGCTCTTCAATTTGAGATCAAAGAAGGAAGCACCACTCCTCCCTCCTGGCCTCCAGCGGCAACGTGACTGGTGCCAAGCCTGGCTGGCCAGGCCTGCAAATGAGCAAGCACAGCGAGCTCAGGAGCTCCCAGCAACTCTCTGTGAGCTCAGGGCAGGTACCCCTGAACTGCGTTCAGCTGTGGGTGTGTGAAAGGGATTGGAGCCATTAGCACTAATAACCCATCAGGTCAGGGAGCAAGAGACAACCAGGCTGGAGAAGGGGCTGGTGGAGCTTTTGGAAAGGAGGCAGAGGGGCTGGATTGGTTATTTACCCTTTCAGACAAGGAGAAGAGCAGAGATGGAGAGGGTTAAGCTCAAGTTACTGAGGACAGGCACCATGGGCGCTCTTAGAGGCTGCTCCAGGGGTCTGATCGCTGCCCGGGGGATCCCTGCCAGCTTGAGGGGTACAAGGGGCACCTGTGGTTGCTCTCAGGGCACAGCCAGTCTCCCATCACTCACTTGCACAAACACCCACACTATTAAACCTGCTGATTTCCAGTTAGTGCTGCTGGTTCAGGATACCTGCCCAGGCTTACTCATCAAAATCACCGTGTTACCATTGCGGAACCAGCCAGCCCAGAGAAAAATCAACAAGCACCAACAAGAACCCCACCAAAATCACCGTGTGAACCAGAGTCCAATCCCAACTCCGCCCCTGCAGCAGATCGTGTGTGCGGGTGAGTGGACACACAGTCCGTTCGGTGCCAATGGACCCGCGGGGGAAGCACTCACACAAAACCTGCAGACTCTGAACATCCCAAGAGAATTCCCTCCTCCCAAATCCATGCAAAGAGAAATTCTCACGCAAAAGCATGCCACCGGGAGCAAAGCAAGCGAGCTGGGAGGAGGGGAGAGAGACGAAGGATGGATGAAAGAAGGTCTGATTGCATAATGTAAATACAGTGCTGTCATGACAAAGCCACTCTGAGCGAGAATCCTCCATATAAAGCAGGAGGAATGCATCGTGCCAGGGAAGCTCACAGTAGGGCACGTAACTGAATTACTGACTCTAAAAAGGTCATTTTCTAGTTTGTTCCTCCAAATTTATATTTCAAAATTATGTGGCAAAAATTGGATTTAACTGTTTAAATGTGATTGTTTTCTTATTACTATCTGTGTTTCAGCCAAAGGTCATGGTTGAGAGTGTAGGTTATTTTTCATGACTACTATCAATGTGGTTTAAAGATTATATATTTACTTTTACCATGTAACCATGGGCCAACTACTGCAGAAAGTAGGATGCACCTCCTGAGTCGATCACTTGAGCCTGCCTAAAACTGCACTGCAACAAGATGGAAATACAGATTATAGGAAATGTCAATTGCTTTTCTGCATTTACTAGCAATCTAAATGCCAATTTTCTCTGGATTTGCTACTTGTGGAAGGTTTCACAATGTAACTCTCCAGCCTCATTAAGGGAGAGAAAGGGATGTTTTGACAGCACTGTGTCTACAAAATTCACAAATCGATTTACCAAACCCCTCTTTTCCAACCTGGAATACACACAAGTGGTACTTACATGGTCGACGGAGTCCTCAGCTCTCCACTGACGGGGGAGAAAGGAAGGAGGAGAGAAAAATGGAGACACAGAATTTTAAGAGGCAACGTGTAGGAAGGGGATGACAATGACAACAACAGCAGGGGTTAGCAGGACTGGGTCGGGGGAATTACAACACTTATACACAGAGGGTCACTTGGCACAGGCTGTGCCAAGGGAAGAAATGGCATAGAGCAATTTTCTACATGCTGCTAGCCTGCGCAGTAGGTCTGAAATCATTCACACAAACAGGGGAAAAGAGCTTCCTTCTCATACGGATGGAGAGGTCACCACTCCCTAACTTTGCAGTCCTTTCCCCTCCTAGCTTTGTTTGCACTTTTCTGTCTCTTCCACGAGCAGAAGCAAGAAGGGACAGCTTGTACCAACAAGGCTCTGGGGCTGACTGCTGCCCCACAAGTCACTCACAACGGTTTTGTGGCCTAATCTCCAATTTATGTCCTAGTGATCCTCCAGTCACCATCTCTTCTTGAGAACCAAGACTTCAACACAAAAAACTCACAGGGCACTCTCTTCAGGGAAGCACCAAAGCAATATTTACAGAGCTTCTTTTTCCTGTATCATTTGCAAGAAAATGCTCTGCAGACCTCAGAGAACCAAGAAGTACCGTCTCTTGTAAACAGTGCAAGAGAGGCTGAGATCTTACACAGAGCTCCACACTAAGCTGCTCCTCTCCAACGGCGCTGCGTGGCTTGGAGCGAGGCTCAAACTGGTGCATGTACTGAGGAAACAGCTTCTCACTCCCAATTACACAACACCAAACAGCAAACACGCGTTTCACAAGAGCAGCCCTGCAGGTAAGACTTCTACACAAACCATTTCCCAGCAAAGGCTCATGTGGATTCCCAGACATGGTAGCTCAATTAGGGCTCTGAAGAGGGAACACACAGGTTTCTCGCTCCATTTGGGGTTCTAAGGCATCAAAGCTGCATTGGGGTGGTGAGACTTAGCAGACCTTGGCTGCTGCCACGCATGCCCGTAGCACTGTTCTTTGTGGTTGACGCACCAAAGGAAGGTTTGCAGAGATCACAGCGAGCTCTCAGCGCCAAGGTGATGCGTTACATCTCAGGTTACTAAACCTGCCTAGAGGAAGCACCGGTCGATAGGTTCAAGCACAGAGATGAAATGGAAGACAGGTATTATTGCCCCTGACTCACAGTGTGAACCTTGGCAAGCCTTGCTTCTGAGCCTGAGCTGCCAGCTGTGAAATGGCACTCAGATACCGACTTCCTAATGAGGCTGGGAAGCCCACCTAATGCTGTTGAAGTGCCGAGGAACCTGCAAGTATGGCAAAAGTACTAAATGGTATTAAAGCTACAAGTTGCTTTTTGTACTCAGGCTATCTGAGGTGGCTTTCAGAGGTTGCAGCCTATTGCAGTAGCGGAGTATTTTCCTCAGCAGTAAGATACATGGCATACTTTCAAAATATTTGTTATGTTATTCTCTAAATTCAGAAAGAAGCAGCTATCGGAGAAAGGTTCCTCTAAGATTTTATTATAGTTCACTTATTTGATGCCATGAGACTGCAGTAGAATTATCCCCCTAAACCATCTTAAAATTTAATTTCAGCGAGGAGGTCAAGTTATCCCTAAAGACTTCCTATATAGCCAAGGCCCTCACTAAGTATTATGGTCACTAAAGGCCCTCTTTCCACATACTTCTTGGTGTTATTTCCAGTGTTACATGCTTAGCTCGAGTCATTGCTGTTGACGTCCTACCTGCGCCACCCAGCCCATGCCATGGTCAACAGCCATGCACTCTGCCCTGCTGATCTAAAACCCGGCAAAAGTCTTGCTACAGGAAGAATACGAGGCCTGGTAGCAACTTCTCCCAGAAGTACACTTCTGCTCCAACACCATGTCCCTGGTGGATGGGAGCCATGTGGATGGTAGCACCCCAACCTGCCCCCATGGAGCTGCAGGAGCAGAAGGTGACACCCTACCGCAGCGAACAGTGGAGCAGACCTGGGGTCAGGAGGCTACTGCATCTCACAGCTTCTCACACCACAGCAGGGAGTTTATTGCCCACTAGGGTTTCAGACCAAGTGTTTAATGTTCAAACTCTGTTTGCCCTTATGTTTCAGTGGACTTCAAACTTGCATCAGATCAGAGTGCAAAGAAACACCTTGAGATCTGTGCTGGAGGAATAACATTGAAAAGCCAGTCCTGCACAAATACCTTGGTATAATTTCAGTTTCATTATGAAATCATCATCTGCAGATAAAAACGTTTCCTTCCTTAAACTAGCTCAATTGCTTCTTAACTGTTTAAGGTTGGTCAGTAAGACAAATTGATCTGAAAAGCCCAGGAGCTGTCATAAAGAGAACTCAGACAGTGCTGTATGCATGAGGCAGGATGGCTCAGGGAAGTGTTAAAGCTAACAGTGTGTATTTATGGCAGCTGCAATGCCTTAACGTTTCATTTTACACTTCAACACCACACAGTGTACTCATGTCTCACCAGGGAATGGCTGTTTTCCCTGACCATGGCTCTTGCAAAAGACAGACTCAAGCCCTCCTAAACAGCCCCAGCTATGGGAAGCAGATATTGCGGTTTTCCTGCAGATCCTTCTCCTCTTTGCTTCAGTGACTGTGGCGCAACAGTAAAACTCCAGATGTAAACTCAGGTATTCAGCTTGTGGGATGTGGAGGGGTCTGAGGGCTCCAGAGCTTCACCTTTGTCCATTACTGAAATGCCTCTTGGGTGATGCCTTTCAGTTCTGCTCCACTTATGAAGCAGAGTACATCTCACCTCCACACCAGACTTTTACCTAGATGAGTACACATGCATGAGGAGTTGTTCCAAGAAGATTCAGATAAAGATCCTTAAGTATCACCCCACAAAAGAGGGAGGCTGTAAATACCTCTGTGATGCCTGGGGTGGGCAATGCCCAGGGAGAATAGGAGTCTCTGCTTTCCCTTTCTCCTTTTATCTCAATCCAACAGTTTAAAATGCTTGCCGTTACTTCCTCCTGCTCTTCTGGAGCAAGCTGGTGGGACGTGCACTTGGTCTGCATACTGGATGGAGAAGTGCCACTTGCAGAGACCACACAATCTCCCTATGAGCCTGCAGCCTCTGTGGGCAGCACACCTCTCCCCTGCCACGACCCTGTCTCAGAGCAGAGGAGATGGGAGGAGTTCCTCCTCCACAAAGCCTGACCTCCTCGTACCCAGCCAGCTCCCAGCAGAAGCACTGCAAAGTCCTCTGGGCAGGCTGGATCTGCATAGGGCTTAAGCAGTGAAGCTAATGTGCATGCCGCATCCCCACAGCAATGCAGGCAGCAGGCTCCCTGGCAAATATGCTGCACAGTCGAGGGCAGGAGCAGTTGTCGAGGCCACACTGCAGCATGGGGAGAAAGTCCCCCCTCAAGATGTTCTAGTCTGGGCTGAGGACAAGCAGGCTGGGAGCAGGACACAATAGATCAACAGCTAGATTCACACAGGGTCTAGCTGCCTGCCTTGGAAAGAGCAAACAAGTCACGCGTGCACAGGAACCTGAATGGGAAGGCCTGTCCTCCCCAGCCCAGCTGCCTCTTTTGTGCCCAGTGCTCCAGGCTCAGCACTGCTGCCTGGTGCTGCTCAGCACCATGCTCTGCGGGGCACGTAGGACTGGTACCTGGGAAGGGATGGAGAGGATCAAGCCCACTGCTCCTCCTGACACACCGCAGCTGCCCAGGAACTGGAGACCAAGGAAAGCAGGTGGGCCCCTGCCCACCCCGAAGAACCTAACGCTTGCGCCCCATGGCCCTGCTATCCCCTGCTCCCTCAAACCAGCAAGGACTTGTAAGAGAGTGGTGCAGTGCAGCTGAGACCCTGCACTGGTGCCCCTGCTCCTTTCAGAGGCGTTCTCTTGGTGCTCAGATGCATTGTGCATAAGATGCAGGGCACAGAAATTAATCTTCTGCCATCGCCTACCATGGGACCTGGCTGAGCCCCGATGGGCAGGGCCTGCACAGCAGGTGGGGCAGGTATCTGACCCAGCTCTGCAGTGATACACACGCTTTCCCTGAGCACTCCTCCACAGGGCATGGTCACATTTGCTTGTCCATCAGTCTGTCAGTAGGAGGCGAGAGATCAGACTGGAAGGCACAGAGAAGTCTGATGGAGGTAATCAGTCACAGGTACAGCCACAGAGGGGAGGGAGAGGCCTCTGCTCCATTGTAGGACCTTCCTAACCACTGATTACTCTCCCTAGGCAGGAGGCTGTAAAATAAAATGTGATCTCTCCAGCACTAGGACCCCCACTTCTCTGTGGATGTTTGAGTCCTTTCCGCTCAAATGGTTTTGAAAACTTAGAATCTATATTATCTGCATTGCTAACATCTCCATTCCCTTTCATCTTCGTTTACTCTCTCTATATTTCTCATCTTCAATCAGGAAAAATCATGAGTCAGCTTTAATGCCAGTGTCTTCATACTATCTGCAGGAAGCAGATTATGTGGTACATACCTACTCAAAATCAGCAGTCAGCCTGGCTAGGCAGGAGGAGGGGCTCTGCCTACATGTGCAGAGGATTTATTCTCTGACCGCAGATTTTCAGTTTAATTCTCTCCTTGTGCACTGGTATAAATGTTTATCAATGTTTATGAGTACTGAACTGTGGCTACATTCTGGCATCTTCATCCTGTGACCTTCAGGGACAGGTCTTTTTGTTTTCTTCCATAGAAAATAACTCTTCTAAGACTACTCATTAAAGTTTGATCTGGCTGTTTGCAAAGACACGCACTGCTGTACTGAAAGATGGCAGCTCTTACAGGGTTCTTCAGCTTCTGGAGCGGATGTATTTCATCACAAGCACAGGTCATGCCTGGCTTCTCACTCTTTTGGGAAATAAAGATCTCTTCTGCCAAGTCAGTGAAACCTCTTCCCTGCAGGGTCATCATTAGTTTATCCCAAGAGTGACATGACTCCTTCAGAGTAGTCACTTCTCTGCAACTATCTTTTGGCCTTCACTTCCATTAAAAAATTACAGCAGGTGAGTTCAGCACCATACACAACAGGAGAAAAAAAATCCCAGCAATCAAGAACTTTCCCACATAAATTCACCAAATACAAAAGACTGGTAAGTGGTCTGACAGGCCGGGAAACTTCAAGAAACTTGCCTCCTTGATACACACATTCAAAACAATGCAAAATCCAGCACTCCTTGGAAAGTTTCTGGCTCTGGCATCCTCACTCCTCCACATTAGCATGGGGTTTCTCTCTCTGAAATGTATGAGTAAGGAGTGAAAGCAAAACTGGCTGGGCAAGCATAAAATATTTGAAAACGCCAACAAGAACAACATTGCCAACTTCACCCACCTACACTTGGGACCAACCCATTAACTCCAAACTCTGTCTGAACAACACAGCATCAATTGTTCAAACAACACAGAAGATTATATCCCCCTGGAATAAATAAAGGGCAGTAAGCAGCTTTTCTAACTATTAAAATAAAGGAACATCTGAAACATAAACAGAGATGTGCTCCAGACAACACTGCAAGGTCCCTCAAAGCATTTTCTCTTTGAAGTTTTCCCCTTCCACATTATTACTGAGTTTTATCCTTCAGAATATGAATGGGGAGTAAAGCCGTCTCTGTGCACTGCACTCCCCACTGACAAACGTATAAATGATTCACAGCTGCGTTCAGGAGACAGATCAATTAATCATTGCAGCTCTCCAGTATTTATATTGGGCATCATTCAAGCAAGCCAGCTCTGAATCGATTACTCGTTGCTTCCAACAGCAGCAGATCCTGTACTTCATTTATACGATTATCTTTGTTGAGAATAGCATGGGTCATCCAGGATGAAGGACCCTTGCTCCGAAGAAGAGTTGTATCTCATCACAGACAGGGGACCAGAACTTCCCCGGACCCTGGGAAAGAGGCAACTATGCATTGCTGGGCTGAGCAGAGTGCATAACCATGTGTGGAGCACTGTGTGGGAACAGGGCCTCAGCTCACAGCCAGTGAGGTATCCAGGAGATCGCATAAATATGAGCACATTATTGTACAGCGATTGCAGAGGGCAAAGTAATTTACATGTGATGTGGGGCTGCACCTCACACTTCCCCCTCCCGCAGCCTTTCCCAGACTCAACTGGCTTCACCTACAGTTTGGTTTCAAGAGGCAATGCAAGGTCAAGTCCCTGCCTTGCAAAAGCAGGAGGGAAGGGAGGCTTTGCTGAGCCAGAGGAGGGCTGCCCCGCCTGACGTGCTCTGCCCACCCTATGGCGCAGAGCCACCCCTGTGCCCCACAAACAGGCAGCACCCCAGTGGTCTCTGATGAGACAGGAGCTTCACCCTGAACACAGTCAGCAGCATGAAAGAAGGCTTATTTAAAACTTTGATGGTTTGTAACCTGACTCGCAAAACACAATTTGCTCCGGCTGAAGTCTGCACCAGGACGTGGCAGGCAGAGAGAGGTATTTACTGGAGAAGGGGTAAGAGAGGACCATTGTCCAATACATCATCTTTCCTACAGCAATCCTTTCCTGGTTAAACTCTTTACCCATTTTAAGCCACAGTTTAGGGATAAAATGTTTGCCTTGCTCAGGCAGGGCTTAGTCCCACGCTACAGAGCCACAAGAGAAGGCCAAGAAATACTTGGATCCAGCCAGTCTGCCCTCTGTGGAGAGGGAAGGTGCCATGCCCCACAGCCCATGGTCCCCACACTGTACCTGTGCTTCTGACAGCATGACGTCCTTGATCACTGGCTGCCCTCGGGGCTCATTGTTTTCCAACTTCACGTACGTAACCTGGTACCCACGGATCTGCCCGTGCTGCTTGTTGGAGATGGGCAGCTTCCAGCTCACCCGGATGGCCGTTGAATTCACAGACTCCACCTCCACCTTTCGTGGTGGGGCACTGGGCACTGTAACACACACAGGATGGACAGTTAGCAGGTACCACAGAACTGCTGTAAGCTACCTCTCGCTCCTTTGCTACCTTCCCTTCACCTCATTGCAAGGACGGCCCTGCTGGTACAAGTTCCCTGTACCTGCCCAGTAGGTCATACTGCGGTTTTCCAGGGTGACCATATCCCCAACCCCTTCTCAGCATCCAAGCATTTTTGCTGCTCTCAGTAGGAAAGAGCACGACTGTGATATGCAGGAAGACCCCTAATATAATGTAATATAATATAATAGTCCACCTATCCCTCTCTTTTCTCCAGCAGTAGGGGAGCAAAGGAAGAATATAAGAATACAGCAGAATATAAAGAATACGGTAACCACCTGCAGCTCAGGGTGCCCTGAGGCAGGGGTTTTGAAGCCTTTTTTGCATCCTGCCTGTCACAACACCTCCTCTCAGATCCCTCTGTGTACATCTAAACACAGTCCAACAGCCCCAGGTAGCGCTACTGGGTGCCTCGCCTGCCTCGTGGGGAGCCCTGGTACCTGCCACCAGCCAGAATGCACACACGCTCTTCCCCTGTGACAGCAAGAGGTTAATGAGCGGGAAAAGCACCATCCTAAAACAATAACCCAAAGCTCAGAGACAGCAGTCACTGAGCTTGGCCAGATAAAGGGGCCCGTGGGGATTCTGACAGCTCTGGGGACTGTATTTCATGCACGGCTAGCTGAATGCTTTTTGATAATAAAATGAAAAATTACACTGCCCAGAAAATATCAATTTTCTTACAAGGTGAGGCCCGTTTAAAAATGTATTTATACCCTATTTACCATTTGGAAAAATTACCTCCTTATTACTTTTTGCTCTTGCATTGACTGTGACAAAAATGTCAATGCTAAAAAATTAGCTTCCTAGTTGCTCTTGGAAAGCTCCTTCTGGCTGAAGCAGCTGGGAGCAGAGGTGTGCACTCCCTGTGGAGGATAATGCTGCTACATGAGTGCCTGGTACCCAAGTGAAGGACCTGGACTCCATCCTGGCACTCTACTGCAGGACCCCTTACACCCTCCACTGCCTGGGAAAACCCAGGGGGAGTTTGGAACCCTGTACACCCCAATTCTTAACACAACAAGAAATAAACAGTATTAGATAATTAGGGATGGATAGCTGACAAGCAGACATAATGAGTATTGCTATTTCAACCAACTAGATGGGAAGAAACGGCTACCCAGCAGGTAAGCACAGTTTTTAAGCTGCAGGGCAGTTCATTATTTTCCCCAGATGTCCTTCTTAATTGTAGATAATTAAATAAAATAGCGAAAGGAGGAATGGAGCATTTTAGCACCATGAGGCCAGCTCAAGGTATGGGAATGGAGGGGGCTGTGCTTGAATAGTTACCACTTTCTGGCTAGAGCAGCCTACGCTGTAATCCGCAATTCACTTAGTGCAGTGACCTTGGACAAGCCACAGGGCTCTCCTGCCCTAGCAAGACACCTGCCCACACACACAGTTGGGAGTCCAAGCGAAAAACAAGATCCTCCCCGAAAACCAGACAGAAGCTGTGTGTCAAGCTCTGTTGGCAAGAGAAGGCGGGAGGCCTTGGCAGGACATGATACGGGGATGTTGTGGGGACATGAAAAGATGTGAATGTAAGCAGACCACACCACAGAGTTTTGAGGAAAACTATCCTACCCCGTGATGGGAAGTATGTGCTGCATCTGAGACCCAAAAAGGGAAAGTTCAATTAGTTTTCAGATCACAGTTTAGCATTTCTCATTCCTTCATCATGGGTATCTACTGAGCATCAGCATGTCAGAGGGATATGAAATCACTCCTGACAGCTAAGCTGGAATGTCCAACCACGGTGCCCAAAAACTAACTGAGCGAGCTTGCTGAGACATTTCTGGGGTAGCAGCTTCCCCTGGGCTACAACTCTGCTGAATGAGAACTGAAGCAAACAATACAGGCAGCAGGACACACACAGATGTGTTTGCCAGCCCAGGAATGCAGTCAGCAAGCATTCCCACATGCCACTTCCAGAGCCACGAAGACATAGGAGACAGTGGCAGCCCATTTAGAGAAACTGTAACATGTCTGGTTTCAATTTGCTATGCTGACTGGGCAATGCAGAGACCATCCTTTCTTTGCCTGGATGCTGCATCCCTTTCTTCTCCCATTAAACCTGCAGCTTCTGGGGTCAGCATGAAGCCATCGAAGCTCCTACTGTCACCCTGAGCTCTGGCACTTTCAAAGGAAATGGCTTAAGTCATGATGACATAACTGACAGTCCTGCTAATACAAAGCAATTTCTCTTTAAAGTTGTCATATCCAGTAAAGTGTTCTGTACATGCGATATTCTGACTCTTGAGCGGAAGAGCAGATTTATATAAGCTGTGGCTTGCCTGGAAGCTGGGGCAGGAAGCAGCTTTCCTGCGATATCTGCAAGTTTCAAATGGATTTCTTTTCCCCTCTTTAGTTTGCTGGATTTCAGGTCAACAAGTAAACTTTATGTCCTGATATCACAAGGTAAGAGAAGCCTTTGGCTGGAAGAACTCACGTTACCTTCAGTAAAATGGAAACCACCACCACCAAAACCCAGAAAGCCAAAATGGGAAAGCAGTGTAATGCCTCCTCGTGTATGCAGGAAGCATTGCTAGCACACACAGGACCCTTGTGGGACCACACTGGGACATCTGACCCACAGCCTGGAGGCGATCAGAGCAAAGGCCAACAGAGCAATTGCCCTACTCTGTGGAGACCCACTCCCTGGAGCAGCTGACCAAAGCACTCCTCCTGGCAGCCTCCAGTCCTGCTTGAAAAGCATTCCCAGGCCAATATCCCCACTCCTTTCCCCCCCCTTTCCAGCAATTCAGCTAGGAAAGTCCTGGTTACCCCAAGACGGTAGCTGAAGGAGCTGTTCAGTAACACCTACCATCCTCATCAGTGCGCACGTGCACGGGGATGCTCTCCGGTCCTGGCCCCACATCGGTGTGAGCCCTTACCCACACCTTGTACTCGGTCCATTTCTCCAGGTCCTTGATCTCCCAGCTGGAGTGTTCCCGTCCAATGCCATCCACCACATGCTTGGTGTTGTCATCTCCTTCCACTGCCTGGTATGCAATGGAGTACTGGGTGATGACCCCATTGCGGCTCTGGGCAGGCGGTGGCACCCAACTTACCCGGATGGTAGTGGAGCTGGTGCTTACACACTCGACTTCTTGGGGTGGGGCGGAGGGGGCTGGGGATAAATAAATGAAGTGGGGAGATGAAGGGAAATGAGTGGAAGGACAAACCAAAATGCACAGGGAACTTTTACCCAGCCGACTGAGCACTGAACATACACAAGGAAATTCAGCCAGTAGCTTTGTGGACAACTGCCTGCCTTCCTCGCAGATCATCAAAGATGACACTAGGGACAATTTGTATTTGAAAACTTGATCATGAACAGCATGGAGACAGAAGTGCTGTCCTGCCTCAGAGAATACTTCTTCCCAAAGAGGTTCTGGACGCTCACTTACCAAACACAACAAATGGCAGTAAAGGAAGGGGTGGGGGGAGGGAGAAAGAGACTGGTAGGGAGAAGAAAGATGCTTTCAGTGAAGATCTGAAGCAGATGGAAACCAGAAGAGGTAGGAAGCTACAGAAGGCAAGAGTGGCAGAAGGGGAAGCTCACACACCAGATTGCATGAAGGCTTACAAAAACCCGCTCCTAGACAAGTGAAGGAAACAACAGAGGGCAGGGAAAGCAGGTGGCTGAGGTTGGCTGGAGTGTGTCCAGGCAGGGTTTGAAATCATGGTCATCAGCTGTAAGCAGCACCCTGACCCAGGTGCGAGCCTGGCACCATGTGGAAACAGGAGATAACATGATTGTGCTGTTTTGCATGTGTGCCTGGTATCTGGGACTGACTGCTTCATGCCTGCCAGACTGGTTACCTGCCTAAGTAGCTTCCTGGCCCGTGGAGCTGTACAGGGGAAGATAGGCAGGTCTTGTTCCCTCCCAGGGTGAGGAACAATCCCCTCTGCATAGCATTGCTGGGGAAGTGCAGTGCAACAAATCTGGGGGGGAAGAGAGGGACCACGAAAGGAGAGATGATTGAGGCTGTGCCAACCTTGCAACAGTACAGCAGTTCTGCAAGGCAGGAGAGGGGAACAACCAGACAAGTGCCCTGCAGATGCTCTGCTTTGTCCAGGACCCTGGCAGCATGCAAGCCCTCTCACAGCAGCAGCAGCCTCCTCTCATTTGGCCTCACTGCCCAGGGATGCTGCAGACATATCCTGGGACCTGTATTAACACAACAGCACAGCCACCCTGCAGAGGTGTTTGTGCTGCCCAGGCCATGCCTTGCTGCTGGCAGAGCATGCACAAAGGGAAGAACTGCATCAGGTGTTTCTCATGAGGGTGGAAGCCTGGAGGAGGGAGGGAGCCTGCCTGGTTGGGGAAGGCACAAGGATGGTGGGTGCATTCCTCAGTGTTTGTACAGAAGGCAAGAGCCCTAAGCAGAGAGGGCAGAGCAATGCCACCAAAAATGCACATTTGCTCTAAGGCTAGGAAGCTGTCTGGCTAAGCAATAACTGAGTACGAAGTATCTTGCTCTGCCATGGCAAGTGAAAGGCCACTTCTATTTGTCACTGCAACCATAAACCTAGAAATGCCTGAAAGACGACTGGTGCCCTTCCCCATGCCACAGTCCTTGAAGCCATGAGTGCACCAGAGCCAGCCTGCCAGGGGCACAGGGACAAGCCTGCCTGCTCATCGCCTCTGCAAAGGCAAACACAACCTACATTACCCCAGACGGCAGCAGGGACCTCAGATAATTAAAACACCCAACAACTGTGCCTTGGCTTTGCTGGGCATAGGATGGCAGTGGGAGAAGATCTCGGAAAGCTGGGGACAGGAGGACCTCCCGATGCCACTGGTCACTTCTGCTTGCTGGGAACAAGGCTCACTTGCTTGCCGAGGCAGCCACAGGCGCTTGGGGAGCAGGGCCTGTCCCTGATGCCTGGGTTGGGGTACTTGGAGAGAGGAAAGATGGAGGGAGAGCAGGCAGTGATGGAGCTGGAGGAGATGATGCCTGAGCAGAGTCAGGCTGCTGCTACAGGAGCTACACTGGAAGAAAGAGAAGTCAAAGCAATGCGTGGAAGCAAACAGTTGTGAGGGAGGCAGAGTGGGAACGGCCCTGCCATCTGGTATACCGGAAGGGAGCAGGGGTAGCAAATGAATCCTCACACTCCTTTGGTTAATCAGCAGGGAAGTGGCAGGGAAGAGAGTAGGAAGATACAGCATCAAAGCAACACCAAGGGTGAATTCAAGGAGGGCATAAGGTAGCCACAATGCCTGATGGCATCCCTCAGAGGGGACAGGTGAGATGTAAGAAACTTGGCAAGCCTTTCCTTTACCACTGTCTGTAAAGAGGCCTTTCACAGAAGAGACTTGCTCTGGCTTTGGGCCTCCACAGCATCCCTTCAGATGCAGCAGTGAGCTCCTTCTCCAAAGGCAGCTTTGGCTGGCAGTGTGGGCAGGTCAAACATCGGCTGTTGACTGGGTAAGAGTCACACACATGATGTGCAAGGCAAAAACTCAGATTAACACTTAAAGAAAGCAAAATAAAACTTGGTAACATGAGCAGGATCAACTTAAAATGCACAAGGAGCAGAAGTGTCCCTCCTGGGGCCAGCAAAGAGCAGGTTGGGTGGCCAGCATGCAGATGTACCCACACGCATGCTGTGCAAACCTCTGCTGCCTCCAGTCTACTCACACCAGCCTCCTCCACCAGCCCACAGCAGCCCTGTGCACCCACCCAGCCCACCTACTCCTTAAGCTAGGGAAAAGGCAGCCTCAAGACCCACCTTCATATTTCAAGTGAGAACAGCATTTTAATGTTGAGGCCTGATGGGCACAGAGCTGAACCTCCTCTCCTGCATCATACTGCTTGCCTGAGGCACTGCAGACTCCTGGAAAACTCCCCCGTGTTCCTCAGGCCCTCAAAGCAGCATTGCTTGTACTTTTTGCAGGGTGCCCAGCAACTAAGCAAGTCGCTTAGCAGAAAAGACAGCTCAGAAGGCTGCTGTCTTCTCAGGAGATGGGGTCCGAGCTGTGTTGCTGCAGGGGTGCAAAGAGGCATTGCATCCTTCTGGCCTGCCCAGACAAGCATACCTACCACTCCTGAGCAAGGATGCTGCCAGAAGAAAAGCCCAGCAGAAACAATATAGATGTCCCTCTCCAGGCCATTAGTGACTCCTTAGCGATAATGCGCCTCCTACCTTACCCTTGACTGGTTGGTCAGGGCCAGGAATAGAGCCTGAAGACAGGCTCTTTGGAAAGCAGGAGTCTGACTGCTCCTGCAGTTTGTGTCCCACCTGAATGTGTCAACCTCCAAGATCTAACAGCCCTTCTCAGGGCACCCAGACGGAAGAGTGCAAGAAGGTGACCAGTTTGAAGCTTGGAGCAACCACCTTTCTAGATCAGTAAATTCTAAGCCACTGGGACCGATCCAACCATTGAACACGAGGTGTTGTTACGTGCATGCACACCAAAGAATTTCTGCCTGGAAGTTGTGCATTGCGCACACAACTTCTGCTAAGCTAAAGCAGAGCTTTCTGAAAGACCTACTTGACTTTCAAGAAGTACCCAAGAATCCACTCTGCCCTGAGACGGTTCAGCCAGTGGTTTGTCACCCTCACCCAATAGCCCAGTAGTAACTGCCAAGGACTTTTCTCATAGAATAGAATGCCATCAGAAAACTTCTCAAGTAGGGGCCTGTAAACCAAGACCCAGTCACTTCTTGGAAAAATCGAAGAACTCTTAGGTCCCTCAATGTAAGGAGGGTTTCACTGGTCAGACCAAGGTATTCCTGTGACTTTTGGCCAAATCTCTTCCAACCTGTCCAGATCTCTCTTCTAAACAGATGCCAGAACCAGTCAGCTACTGCTCCACTGGCCAGTGAAGTCACAGCCTTAAAAACGGACTGGTATGAGATCCCCTGTGAATAGACAGCATGTGGAGTAGGTCACAGGAAGATGTCTGCCTTGGAGAGTCCACGTAGCAAAGGTTTCTTTTACTGAGACTGTTGTGAGACTCTGAAGGACCCATTTATGCATGGAGCTGTCTCTGATTAAGTGTGTAATCAGGTCAGGGGAGGTTATCTTCCCCCTCTACTCCACCCTAGCGAGGCCACATCTGGAGTACTGCATCCAGTTCTGGGCTCCCCAGTTCACGACAGACAGGGAGCTACTGGAGAGAGTCCAGCGGAGAGCTGCGAAGATGATCAGGGGACTGGAGCATCTCTCTTACAAGAAAAGGCTGGGAGACTTGGGTTTGTTCAGCCTGGAAAAGAGAAGACTATGGGGGGATCTTATCAATACTTACAAATATCTAAAGGGTGGGTGTCAAGAGGATGGGGCTGGACTCTTTTCAGTGGTGCCCAATGACAGGACAAGGGGCAATGGGCACAAATTGGAACACAGAAAGTTCCACCTCAATATTAGGAAATATTTCTTTACTGTGAGGGTGACAGAGCAGTGGAACAGGCTACCCAGAGAGGTTGTGGGGTCTCCTTCTCTGGCAACATTTAAAACCTGCCTGGACGCGTTCCTGTGCCCCCTGCTCTGGGTGTGCCTGCTCAAGCAGTGGGGTTGGACGAGGTGATCTCCAGAGGTCCCTTCTAACCCCTACCATTCTGTGATTCTGTGTTCAAAGATAAGAGCATCCACTGACTGAATTAATTTAAGTGGCAGAAGAGTTGCTTCGACCTTTGTCTATCAATACAAAAGCTATCTGAAATACATATACAAATCCCCACACTAAGAATTTGTTCTCAATGTTCAAATATTTATAACTGCATGATCTAAACCTCTCACCACTTTCATACCTGTCTATCATGCAGCACTAAGACACCATTAGCTCACTTAACGAGGTGGAGGAATCCCTGCACCTGATATGTTAATGAAGCTGAGTTTTCCTCAAAGAGAAGGTTGTTCCAATAGTGAGGAGAGCTGCTCTTCCCTGCCTGAGCTCCCTTTCTAATGGCCATCTCAGGCTCTCAGCTGCTGTACATGCTGGCACCCTCCCTGCAGGGAAGGCTGGCTGCCTTTGCCAACTGCTCACCCCACACAGCTAGTAAATCCCAGACAGACGGTGCTAACGGAAATGTCTTTTTTCCCCCTTTTAATGCTCTTTGCATAATGGCAAGCCCAAAAATAGTTAGTGAAAACGAGCTTATCGCAGGGCCCTTTGATAGCCCTAATCTGCTTATGCACAGCACTTTGAGCTGCCAATCAGAGCAATGCGAACTCCTGCTCTGTGATCACATGGGGCAGAGTGAGGATGAAAGTGATATTGCCTGGGTCACCTCATTATCTAGCCTCTCTATTAACTCAGCTGCAGCTTGTTATGGTTTCCCCTAGCGCTGCAGTCCCAGAAGCAGCAGCCTCACTTGCTCACACAACCCAGGCGAACAGCCACTTTGCCAAACTGACGACTCCAGCTCCCTGACAGCCACGGGCACATCTGGCCTCAAGGGTACCTCACCATGCTAACAAGTGTATGAACCAGTTAAGGACCCCTGCAGAAGCAAGGCAGTTCGAATGGGGACCGAAGTGGTGAAAATCCAATGGTTTGGAGACAGTCACACTTAGAGCCAAATACCCATATGCTGCCTGTCCAGACAGCTTGTCTGCATGGGAGTAAATTCAGAGAGATGCACAAACCCACTCAAATCAATCTCTCCAAAGCAATTTCCCAGACTGTTTCACTCCTCCACCAGTTTTTATGAATCTACCCTTAGGGAAAAACAGTATGATCAAAGGGACATGACGAAAGAACTTACCACTTGGGTGCACCCCCTCTGCCAAAGAGCCCTGATCCAAAACCCCAGCTGACATTCCCCATTATACCCTTTAGCAAACTGCGTGCCAGCATCCCTGCAGACCCAACAAGGGCAGAGGCATCGAGCTACTCCGTGCCCAGGCGATGGAAACTGGACTGCTTTTGCTTTGTCTTCAGTAGTTCAGTGTCAGAAACTTACTGGATTGGGCAGTTCTGGCTTCGATCGTGGGGGTGTAGACTCCTACCCCCAGCTCTGAGCGGGCACCCAGACGGAACTTATACAGCGTGTCTGGTTTGAGACCTTCCACGGCATACGAGGAGGTTGGGTCAAACTCCACCTTTTGCTGGCAAACAAAAGGAAACACAGATTATTTGGTGTAGTTGGAGAATACAGAAAAGCTGGCTCTCAGCTCCCAGTGCCAAGGGAACAAGCAGCCCCATCACCCATTCTGGCCCAACAGAAAGTCACAGCCACGCTGCCAAACCTGTTGCAGATCTGCAGGACTCCATGGCATGGAGCTTTCTGGGTGAAATAGAAGGACTCTGCAGGGAAGCAGACCTCTGTGACAGCCAGGCTCACTGCCTGGCGTCCAGACTGCGCTCACTGCTTGACAGCTTTGTGGGAATGCTGGGTCTAGCTACACAGTTCAGACGAGGGGCACAGGACATATGAGTTTTCTTCCTCCCAACTGACAGTGTCTGACTGTGAAAGAGAGTAAAGCCCTTGTCCTGGAGTAGCTGGCATCTCTAATGCACCTAAAAAGTACTCGTAAAGGAGCTGTTTTGCTCCCACTTCACCTGGAGGGCACTTATTTCCAGCAGTTCTCATGCCACTATAAATAGAGGAGGAGGAGAGGTCACAGATGGGACACTGTGATACTGCCACGGCACAATTCTCACTGTGCTGCCCTGCAGCCAGCACTACTTTTGATATATTTAGAGCTGGACTTCTTTTAGGGACCTGACAGTAAACAAGGAAGAGCTCTCTCTAGGCCACCCTCAATCTGCTCCTAAAGTGTAACCAGTCCTGGAGCTGCAGACACATTTTGAAGCCATTTCAGACCCACCTGGAAGCCCTGCTGGCCTACACAACTGTTCAAAGGCACTAGCAGCAAGGAAACCTCAGGGATGGTGTTGTGGTATACTGGAGTCTTTTCAGTCCCAGACCAGTCACTAGCTACTTTGCTGGGCATCAAGAAGCACTGCTGAGATCACTTACACGGAAGCCAGACAGAGATTGCCATATTCCTATTACACATCCATGAGACAGAAGAAACATGAAGAAACAGTCCTGTTGCCACCCCAACTCAAGCACACACCCTTCCCAAGATGCTGAATTGTGACGTCTGGCCCCAAGTGCTGCTGATGCAGAGGCAGGATCCTCACCTGAGTGCCATCCTCCCCTTCCCAGTAGAGCAGCTCGTATTTGGTAATGCGTTCCTGAGAGGCGGGCAGCCACGTCAACAAGATGCGGGTATCAGACTCTGCTTCTGCCTGGAAGTCAGCTGGCTGGGCGGGAACTGGGGGCCAAACACATGGTTAGTGCCAGGAGGCAGATGAACGGAAAGGAGTTGCATGGCTTTGCACAGAGTGTATTTCACCTTGTGACATCCTCTTTCATTCCTTCTGGCCCCTCCCTTCTTCCCTCTCCCCCGCACTGTGCTCTTGGAACAACCCAGGCAACAAGGAAGCACCTCCGGGACCCAGGCAGGTGAATATGGGAATTGCGTTCACTTCCAGCCCCTGACTGCATCCCAGCTGCTTCCTTCCACATGGGTACGCAGAGCCCAGAAGGGCCCAGCACAGTTCCATAGGTGCCAACATCCATGTCCAGGACCTTGTGTCACAGTTTTAACCACTGTGTCCCAGACAAAGCTGTGGGCTGTGCTACTTGTACAGAGATTGATGCCAACTCCCCAGGACAAGCTGACAGCTTAAATCTGATGGCTGCGGGGCAGGGATGCCACTCTGGCATGCAACGATTTGAGCACCAATTGCAGTTGCGATGCCTGGTGCAGATCAGACACACTGCTGAGCTGCATACCACTGGGGTGGACACAGAGCTCTGACACCTCACTCCATACATACCTCCTTGCTGTGTTTTGACCTGGATGATGTCCGAGGGGGGCCCGTCGCCCACCGACGTAAAGGCCAGGACGCGGATGCTGTACGTGGTCCCAGTGATGAGGCTCCCCACGGTGGTGAGGTGGCTGTCGTCAGTGTTGTGTTTTTGCCACATGCTTAAAGGCAGATGTGAGTCGGTGGTATAGTAAACGCGGTACCCGCGGATCTGTCCGTTTGGCTCCTCTGGCTGCTCCCACTGGACCAGCATGGTGCTCGCGCTCAGCATCCGTGCCTGGACTTTGAGGGGTGGACTTGAAGGAGCTTGCTCTCCTGTCCGGGCCTCAACCAGCTCACTGGGGGGACCCCTGCCAATGTTATTGACTGCGATGACCCGGAACTCATACTCCGAGAAGGGGCTGAGCCCACCTATGCTATAGCGTGTTGTTGCCACACCATCCACCTCCTGGAACTGACCCTCCAAGGATTTGGGCTTGTACTGGATGACATAATATGAAATGGGGTCAGAGTTGCCCGAATCCCAGGTGAGGGTCACGCTGGTAGCTGTCGTTTCAGTCACTAATGGCTCTGTTGGGGGTTTTGGCAGTGCTGCAATTGGAAGGCAGAGAGGTGTGATTTAAATAATTCAGTCAGCTCAAACCCTACAATGTGCACAGGGATAAAAATGGAGCTGCCACCTCCCATTAACATTCTTCTTTAAAAGGCAGAAATCATTTCATACTCTAGAACATGCATTTTTATATTACCATATATTGCTTGAAGTGGTTCTTAATGGAAGGATAAACACAGCAATCATGTTATTAGACGTGCTTGACGCACTTACCAGCAGCAGGCTAAATAAAGGTAATTCAACGGGATGCAGGAATGTTTCTGTCATGGGGGTTCAGCTGGCAGTGGGAAGGTGCTTGCTGGGCTGGGCTGGCCCCAGAAGCCAGGTGTACAGCTGATTTACAAAGGGATACAGTAAAGCAATCAGAGCACCACAGGTAATCCGGAGCTATGCTCCTGCTTCCACAGAGACAGCATCTTAGGCCATAGGGAGTTCATGGACAGTGCTGTTAGATGGGTTGATGGGGGAATGCCTTGTAAGTATTACAGTACATGCAGGAGGGATACAGCCAGAGAAATTACCAACTTTCACATCCACTATTTCACTGGGTGGTGTGTCAAACTGCAACCAGACAATAAACTGTTACACAAGAACTCTGTGACACTGACATCTCTGAAGTGTTAATGAGAACGCAACTACTGCAAGCAAGCATTTCCAGATTTGCCATTTTACCAAAAGAACAAAGAGAAGGAGTGCATGTGAGAGAGATCTGCGGAGTACACAAACACTTTAAGACAATGACAGTAAGTTTAAACCTCCTATGAACCACTCTAGTTAAAGTCATTAGTGACTTGTAATGCAGCTGTGCTTGATGAGGGACTAGGAAAAATGCTCAGCCCAAATTAAGATCCAAATTCATTCCTTGGCAAAGCCATCAGGTTTCCAGTTCCCACATGGTTCAGCTGAGGTTCAGCTGAGGAAGGCAGGCTCTTCAACACTGGAGCATGCCTGCTCTGAGGGCCGGGGAGGATGTGTTTTCCAGTGCTACTGCAACTTGAATACTGAGAAAATTTGTGAGGGCTGAACTGGCATGGGAAGGAGGGGCATGCAACCCACAACCAGACACCACACCACTACCCGTGCAGGACTCCGGGAGGGCAAATGTATCCCACCCAATCTTACAGCCTCAAACAACACATCTCCTAGAGCACCCAAGAAATTGGCAGCCTCCCTCAGGCTTTCAAGGACAGATGACATTCATCCACTCTTTCCTTTGGAGAGCAGCAGGCTTGACTTTTGGGTGTGCAGCCTGCATGTGAGCAAGGGGCACGTCTGGTACCTTCAATGCACTTAGTGCAATCAGCTTTGTGTCATCTTGCTTCTCCTGTTTGTCCTGCAAACAGTCTACTTTCTAGCAGGCACATGAGAAGCAACACTGGGTGAACGAGTTAGGGACAGAGGCAGTAAGATACCCAGAGTGAACGTGCAGAAAAGACAGTCAGAGAAACAAGGAGGAAGGCAAAGAGCTAAAGGAGCTGAGCAGACTGCTCCCTATCCTGGGACCTCTGCAGTCCTGGGGCAGCAGTGGGCATCACATCAGCCAAAGAGGGAGAAAGGCAGAGTTGTCCCAGGTGCAAAGAGGTAAATCCTGGGAACCATCAGCGCAATGGTGCTGTCCCCACCTCCTCCCTCCATGTCCAAACAACCTCCCTATCATGCTGCTTTCTTCCATACACTCTTGGGTACATACTATAGCCAAGACAACCCCTGCGCTCTGTAAGAAAAAGGGGGCTGGAAAAGGTACTGACTAGCAGGTGCTGTGAGTAGAGGAACAGTGTGTCACTAAGGTTAAAAGCATCCTCTGACTAGCACCAGGGAAGAGAACTTGCTGTTAATCTCCAGGTCAGAGAGGGTTAACACTCAATTCTGTGATTTGTTCAAGTAGGACCCAGTGATAAAGGTGGCTGTAGTGCAGGAGGGGGCCTGCAAGAACAGACAGACACAAAAGATGGCATATCTGTGGAAACCTGAGCTACAAATCAACTGCAAGGAGAGGAAGAAAGGGATAGTGTGGACCTGCTTGGTCCCAGATGGGAAAGGCAGGGCACGTACTTCAGCCTCCTGTTAGGGAGCTGTGTGGGTAAGCTGCCCTGTACCCGCCAGCAACCAGCAATAATGTCCTCTTTGGGGCAAAGCTACTTGTAAAACAGCAACAGGAAGCATGCCTTAAAGGCAGCAACAAAAGAAAGGGAAAGAAGCAGAGCAGTAAAGGAAAAAAGAAAATTGACAGAGGAATATGCAACAATTTTAAAATAAACGTGTATAGCTCCTCCCTGCAGGGGCAGAGGATGCTCATTCTGGTGAGGCCCACAGACACTTCACGTTGCTGGGATTAACCTTCTTGTCCTGCTCTTACTGCAAGAGAACATCTCTGAGTGAACAGCTGACGGCAGACATCCAAAGAACCCTGCCCCAGGACAGCCCATGGCCTGCCGCTGTGCTGAGCTGTTCTTGCTGATGCATGGAACAAGCCAGAAATTACTGGGATGAGCACAGACTCAGTGAGGTTCCCTCATGGCATAACAGGGATCCAGCCTCACACAAGCCTGTCTCCTACCGTGCCACAGGCAGGGAGAGAAGAAATGAGCTCAAAAGCAAATACTATACTGTGAGCAGGAAAAACCAAAGTTGTAGGTTTGGGAACCTCCTTTGCAAGGTGGAAAAGTCACAGGTGACTGCAGTCAGTTGGCTGCACCCAAAAACACTTTGGCAAAGGGCTACACTGTTGAAACCCAAATAGGAGCACCACGAGGAATAATTCCTTACCTTTGACAGTGATCTGGGCTGTGGCTTCAATCATCCCAAGGGAGGAGATGGCCACGCAGGTGTAGTTGGCAGACTGCACGATGTTATTCAACTCCAGGACGTTCCTACCGACGGGCATCTCATCCTCTTTGGTCAGTTCCTCCACACCAGCCATCCACTTCACGTAGGGCATCGGAGCACCTACTGCCACACACGTGAGGTTCACGCTCCCCCCAGGCATCACCTCGTGGTTGCTCGGAGGGATAGAGAATCGAGGAGCAACACGCCGCACTGCAACAAGGAGGAAACAGCTAGTAGGGTCACAGAACCATCAGAGAGCACTCAGTTGCATTGCGGGGGTATGTGAGGGGCGTTCAACATTTTTGCCTGTCTATCCCTCGGGACAGATAAAATGAAGTGTAAAAGCTGTTCACTGCTTTGCCAAATTGCACACACTTTGCTCTCCTTCCTTAGCCACTGGCATCTTATTAGAAGAACTCATTAATGGATGGCTCAATCCATTCCCTCCAAACACAGCCTTTTGAAATCATATTACTAACATGAAACATTCCTCCATTTAAATTACATCCCTCTAATTAGAGAGCATGCACAAATACCAGTCACACACTCTCTGTGCAGGGCCCACTGAAGCTCTGCAAAACGGAATTACCTGCTCAATTTATTAGCTCTAAAGTAAAGCAGTTGTCCCCTAAACCTCGCAGGGTTTGGGCAAGAGCAGCAGAAGGGTTTCTTTCTGAATTAGCACACGTGTGCTGCTAAATAAAATATAATTCCTTTCAAAATGTAACTCAGGTTCTACCTTGGCTCAGAAAAAAATAGTCACCAGAGCTGCATGACATTGTCAGGGCCTGAACAGATCACCTTGCTGGGCAGGAGAGAACTAATCCTGACAGATGTGAGATCATATCCATTTTGACAGAAGAGAGCTGGGCTGGCAGAACCCTCCCCACCTTTGTGGCAGCACTTCGGGAGATGTATTCCTCCTTATTTCATTGCACAGCTTCTCTTCATATCAATCCCTTGCTGGGTATTTCATTCAAGACTTATTTGTAAGCAACTCTCAGCTACAATAAAGCTCTAAAGCTGCCTGCCATATGCATTCCCGTCAGGAAAATGACACTGAGAAATGAGGCCCCTTCTTCAGGGTTAGTGTTATGGGCCTATTTAAGCAAGGGTAGAGAAACAACTGTGCTCGGTAAATCTTTGTCTCCTCTGGGCAAGCTCATTTTAGTCTGTAGTTAAAAAGGGAAACTGCTAGAACATGTCTCGCCCAGCAGCCCTGCTCTCCTCTAGCCTCCTCCACCAGAAAGGCAGCCCCAGAGCACCAGCCAGGTTCACGACTGACCGGCTCCCGAGGAGCCTCTCCCTGCCAATTATGCTCCTCCATCAGTGCATTGGGCTGGCAGAGCAGCGAACAGCGCAGCGCTGGGGGAAGGTGGAAATTGGGCAGGAGCCTGAGTGGTGCCAGCTCACAACACGCCACAGGCACGACTGGCCCCACGGGCACTGGGGGTCTGGGTGGACATGGCTCTGCTCGCCTGGCTCCTGCCACCATGGTGTCTCTGCAGATGGTAAAGCCGCTGACAGCCCAGTGAGCCGCAGAGGTGTCAGCTCCGCTTGCCAAGCTGACTCTCCCCAAATCAAATTTCACTAGTGCTCTCTTTGATGATTCATCCCCAAACCAACAGGCTTGCAGAAATAGACTGAACACAGAAGCCCCCACACTAGCATGTACAACAGAGCTAAGACTTCGTGATAAATTAGACAATACTGTCAACATCGTGTGTGTACTACACATCTTCTCGGTGACAAAACAGGGCTCATTAGCTCCTTACCAGCCAGGGGAAGGATAACTTGCTTTGCCTTTTTTTTTTTTTTTTTTTTGAAATGTCTAAATCCAGAGTCTTGCTGGTTGTTTCTTTTAATCAATTATTAAGTCTCAAATCAATAGCTACATGAGCGATTGCCAGTGAGGCGTTACCTGACTAACAGGGCAGAGCTCCCCAAATGAGACAGAACTGAAAGTGTACTCAAGTGCTATGCAGTCATGAGAATACGGAGTTAACCTGATGGACATGGCAATGGTTTAACATGATGGCGTGTATTTCCAACCAAAGCATCCCAGCACCATTTGTTAAGAGTCAGGTTTCGTTTTCCAATGAACATGGCGTCAAATTATTTCAGGTAGAAGTAGTTTGAATTCTGTCCCCATCCAAGGACCAAACCCACCCACCTTCACTGTATTAAAATAAAAAAGAGCAAACTTTGAGGATAAAGCCATACGTGTGCACAGAGCACTCACACACATGCACAGGCAAGCAGGCTGGCAGGCACTGGAGACCACTACAGAGCCAGAGAGAAAGCTGTGTGAGGGCAGGACAGGGAGAGGGAAGGTGCACAGGAACTCATGTACAGGGACATGGGAAGACAAGACTGGAGGACAAGAGGCCATGCAGGAAGGTCCGAGCCCAGCATGCACAAACAAATTCTGACTCCCAACCCTGTGAGACCAGAGGCAGCACAGCCCACTGCAGACTCCCCTGCAGCCTGCACTGTGCCCCCGTGTCAAACACTGCTTTCAGGGTGCTCCTGGGGCCATGCTGAGCCCCATCAGCACCGTGTCCCCCTTGATGTGTCCTGCAGAGGCAGTGCCTGTGGGTGCTGCAGCCACCTCTCCCTGGGGAAGCCGGCAGCCAACTGCCCCCTGCTCCTCTGCGGACAGCACAGGGGAGATGCACTTCCAAAGGAGCCGGGGGCTTGTTTGGCAGTGCTTTGCAGGGCAAAGGTAAGGGCTGAGCCCCTTAGGAAGTGCCTCTCCCCTGTCCTACCCACAGGGAAGCAGCAGAGGTGGCTGGTGCATTCATGTGCCTAGGGAAGGGATGAATGCCAAGGATAACTCTCCCGCAGATGAAACCATACAAACGGTGGGCCGGCTGCAGCATCGCCGACCTCGACATGGGCCATGCCTCCTGTGCACCGCAGCCTGCGGCCTGCCAGGCAGCTGTGTGGGGGCCTCAGCTCTCAAGCCTGGCAACAGATGAGCAGTTAAACAGGCCTCTGTGGTGTATTTCTGTGACCCAGAATGGCTGAGCCAGACTCTCCTTGTTAGCATACCGGCAGAGCTGCTAAAAATGGATGCCATGCGTAGGGGTCAGCTCTTAACGTTGGAGGTGGGAGGGGGTCAGGGCAATGCCTTCGGTGAGAGATCTGTCCCAGACGATACTCAGGCAGGAGTGCGTGCAAAGAAAGGGACGGGCTCCATCAGCCTCCCATCCTCTTGAGGGATAATTGGCAGCTTCTCGTCCCAGTCAGTACAGAGGGAGACGGCGAGATGCTGTCAGTTAGCATTAGCGAGAGCTGGCAGAGCTCTCACAGCAGCTTGCAGAGCACCATCAACACATTCCTCAGGCTCAAGCCAGAGATTTAAGTCACTTGCTTTTCTAGCATAAGAGTCTGGTAATAATTTAAATCAGTATAACTCCTCAAAAAGCAGCATTCCTAGATTTCTGTCCAATTTGCAAGTCAAATCACATGGGCTGGCACAGCCACGATGCAACCTTAAGTGCTCCAGAAATTTTTGTTTTTCTTCATTTACTGCAGCAATGAAATTTCCTTTTTTATTACAATTTTCTTGACAAGAATTTGCAATATTTTTTTTTTAATCTTCTTTTTGGATAAAGATCAGAGAAGGTGGTTTGGAGGTTTTGCAAGAACAGCACAGGGAAAATTGCTGTGAATATTAAAATAATTTCAATGGACGATAGTATAATTCAGAGGTTTAGTTAAACCAGCAGACTGTCAAAAATGAGATTCATTGTCATTCATCCCAAGAATAGGCATCGTAAGGGCTCTGTGCTGCTCCACTATTCAGCACGCCTCCCCACAGAGAGCATTCCCTGGGAAGTGAAGTGAGACCCGGGAGCAGTGAGCAGTGCAGCGCAACCTGAGCCTGTGCCCTGGATCCCACAGGACAGGGAGAAAGGACAGTGTGGAGACTGGTTCCCCACTCACTGGAGTGACTGTGGGGAGGAAGGAGGGAAACTGGCAACACAACAGCCACAAAGGTTGAGGTTGAGAAATGTTAATAATTCAGCATGCATTAACATGCACATTCCTTGCCTTGAGAGCAAAGAGCATGAATCTATTGTCCGGCTCCTTTCACCACAGGAGTGGCTGTTTCCTAACATCTCAGGTTCCCTCTGAGGGTGATGTTACCCCTTGGAGAACCAGGGACCCCTCCCTCCCTGCTGCTATCTGCAAGAGTTGTAGGCTCTGAGCTCTGGGCACAAGTGCTCAGGGCTCACAGGCCAGTGCTGTTAGCCCCTCTTGCATGCTGAGACACTGCTGGCATACAGCAAGGCTCTGCTGGAAACACAACAGTGCCAGGAGGACTGCCCATGCTTCCAAAACTGCATGGTGCTGCTAGGGAAGGGGAAACCAAACTGCCTTCCGTGCTGGCTGCCTTGGCCATAGTACAGCTGAGCGAACAACAATGCTAACAAGCCCTCCCTCCAGCTTGCAGAGATGCAGGGACTTCTACTTGCCTGCTCTTGCTTCTGGGTTTCCTTCCCACCATGCCCAGCTGGCACCTAACTCTGGGCTCCATCCTCCCCCTCTTGAGACCCCCATTGCAGGCTCGCTCGGTGCTGTCCCATGGTGATGGAGAGTTGTGCCCATGCTCTGCATGCTTCTCCGCTCCTCTCTGGGGCAATCCCAGCTGCTCTGGTCCTGCACCAACTGTCCTGACATCTTCTTTGCTCTTCCTCTGCATGAAGGAGCAGCAGTCTGAAGTCCCATCGCTCCTCCCTGAGCATCAGCACAGCAATGGCAAGTTCGGAGGGTTCTGCTCTAACCTCCCAACTGGGATAAGTAGTAGAGAGTGCGGGGGCACATCTTTGAGAAGATGACACTGCCAAATTTCTTTCCTCCAGCCAGGCAAGCTGGGGGATCCTTGGTGCATGGGGTGTGCTCTTGCCCTCACCACACTGCTACCCTGCCCAAAACTCCCACCTCCCCCAGGAACCACCTCCTCAGAGTCAGGAATGAGTGAATTTAGGAGACATCCTCAAACATGATCATTGGTCTGCATGGTTTACTCATCTGTAGACACCTTTCATCTCTCCCTAGTGCTATCATTCTAAGGAAGGACTTCAAATGGAAAGGTGGTTGCTGGAATCTCACAATCTATTGACAGAATCAACAGCAGGAGAAGAAAAATTGGAACCAGAAAAAAATGCATTTGCAGTCTAATCTTGTGCTCAAACAATGCTGTACTATTTATGCTCCCAATGCATCCTTGAGTGCTGACATTTTATAGACAATTTCCAAAACAGGGCCTTGCCATTTTTGGATTATATTTCAGCTATAACTTTTAGGTCTAATTATTTGCGCTGACAACCACATATAAAAGAGGATATATCATTACAGTGGTGCAGCACTGGAGACACATCAGCATTCAGCATACTGACATACTAATAGCAAAGTAAGGGAGAGCAAGATTGTGGAGCTATGCAATTTGCATTCACTCTCTGAAATTTCTCTGATGAAAATAACACAACATTAAGGAGGGGAATAAGAGAAAAGATCCACTGTATCAAGATAAAATAACTCGTTAATAAATAACCTTGTAGCAGTCACAGAGCAATAATTAAATGCATGGGTGAGCAGTACACAGTTTTAAGTAAAGCTGGAAAAATGTAAGATGTAATTATCAGTGCCAAACAAATTATAAGCACGGCAAATCCCAATGGAATATTTAGAAACTAATTTCTGGCTTCACATTAAATATTTGTGTACGTGGGTATTTTTGTGGGATGGGAAGGAGGAGTCGACACAAAGAATGAGAAATTATCTGCTCCTGCTGGCTTATATCCATTGTCGGCTGCCTCCCCTCAGCTAAACCATGTGGCTAAAACATTTAAGTGCCCTGTCAAAGGTTTATTCTCCAGCGGTGCATGAGCCGTCACAGCAGTGCTCCAAATTCAGTGAAATCTGTGAGGCTCTGGGCCTTGGCTTTAATTTCTTCTCTTTTCTTCCTTGTTCTCATTTTTCATCATTGTCTTGGGCGCAGGTAATTTTATACTCTACAAAATCTATTTTTAGAGTGTAAACAACAAGGGCCCTGCGTCTAAATGAGAGCACGTTCCAGGGAAAGAAACGGGAGCAAAGTCAGCATACTGGAACAGAACAACTGCTATGACAACTTGTTAAAACTTGTTCCAGTGATTATAAGATCAACTCATGCAGCTGTGATGGCATGTGTGAGAGGACCCAGGGTCTCTTCCCCATGCCACCTGGGAGCAGCACCGGCTGGAGAGCTGCTGCAAGCATCCCGCTCCTCCACTGTGTGTGTAGGAACGGATCCGCACAGTACCTGTTCGGTGAAGGAGTCATGTCTGGAAACTAGCTCAGGACTTCTGCCAAAACCACCAGCTTTCCTCAGCATGAAATCGTGAGCGCCTCAAGCGAGGTCTGGAGCAAGATTTAATTTAAAAGCAGGAGTCACCTTTCACTATTGTCCTTTATTCAACTCTGGCTGTCTGAGGGCAGCGGGACAGAGCAGAGCAAAGCACAAATCAGGTTTTGCTGAGTGGCTATGAGTTCCTGTGCACGTTGCCATGGGCCTCCCTGAGCCATCCTAGGAAAGGCTGGGGCCTCTGCCAGAGCTCCTTGCTCTCCCGCCAGCAAGAGAAAGACCCAGCCCGAAGGAATAAAGGAGAGGCAGACCTATTCATGCAAAGGGCCTGTGTCTGAGCACAGAGAACTGGCCACCCCCAGAGTGGCGACTGCCGAGGAGCAGGGAAGCGGCCTCAGCACAAGGGCCTTGCATCTCCAAACCAGCTGCTCCTGCTGCCCTGTGGCAAGGGAGGGCAGCACGCTGGGTTCTTCTTCAGCTGAGATCAAAAGTAAGCTTTTCACTTCTAGAGAAAGTTAAAACTTTCAAAGCTACAGGAGAAATTGAAGAACCCGCTTTCCCTAGCAGCTCGTGAAGGGACTGGAGACCATTCTGATCTCTGCTTGCAAAGACTGCTCTTGATCTCTGGCCAAAAAGCAGCAGCAGTTTAGAGGTATTAGACTGGCACCTAGCACAGGTAATGGGTTAGAGGAGGACCCCACATATAGTAGCATGCACTTCTTCCCGCCCTACCTTTGAACAAAACCGCCCTGGCTGGTATTTGCATGCAAAATGTATTCTGTGCATTTTAAACCTCAAGCAACAAAGGCATGCAAGCAAAGTATCAATGCCATCACCAGAGTCACAGCAAACAGTAAGCAGATTTCGTCAGGCACACTGTGGCCGTGCCTAGAAGGGAGCCAGAGTCTGCAGGGCCCCCTCCCCTTTTGGGGATGGCTCTCCTCTCCCTACTGGAAAAGTCCCATCTGACGTGGCGTACTGTAGATGGATAAGAAGTGAAAAGGACCAACCTTCTCGCTGATCTGAGAGATGAAAGTTTGTTTTGTTTGATGGCAGAGTGCGATGAAGATGAGGAGGGAATAAAAAAAGACAAGGAAAAACACAGAGAGTAAAAACAGGCCAAGCTTCATCTGTCCGCACACCACTGAAACGACAAGACAAGACTACAGAGGTCAGCCATGACTTCCCACCGTGCACACACACCACTCCATGTCGTAGACAAGTGTGCGCCACACTTGCACCACTCTGGCCCAGAGCAAGGCCATCCCCTCCGCCTCCCTGACCCGCTCACCGCTTGTCGAGGCAGGGTGGAGGGGACCGCACGTCCCACACATACTCAAATGGAGGGTGCTTTGGGGATGGCCCTGCGCTGGGCCAGATGCTGGAAGCACAGACACATTTATATGTGCAAAACACTCATGCACACGCACAGAGCAAGGGACTCCAGCCATCACACAGACTGACGTGCTCCCACACACCCAACTCCAGCTATAAAGATGATGGCAAAGGCACTTTAAATCCATTGACCACACACTGGGAAGAGCATATACACAGATCCAAATTTTATCAAGTATGAAAGAAATGTTCCAAGTGGTGAATGGAAAGTCTTCTACCATGAAGAGCTGCTCCCCCTCTCCAAACAAAGAGCTAAATGCAGCAGAGAGGTATTAGGCAAGTGACAGACATGCGCAGTCTCAGCTGGGCTCAGTTTCGGGAGAGCCTTACTGGCACACTGTGCTGCGAGTGAGAGATGGACAAGAAATCAGAAGGACAAAAACACCCAGAGAGAATTGAGCAGGTCCCAGCTTTTGTTCCTGCGGGAGAGACAGTAGAAGGTTAGTTGCATTTTCCTTATAGACAAAGGAGATCTTATTTCTCTAGCAGGAGTGACCTCACTCCAGCTACAGATCTGTGCCGTATCAGCTGTAATCGAACCCTCGCTGAGAGAATACAGAAGTAGATTTGACAGTTAAAGACTGCTTATGAGTCAACATTTTTGATGGGGGAAGGAGAAGGTGGGGGGAGGAATTGCTTTCCAGCAGAAACATGGCAAATTAGAGAACAGCATGTGGCATTATACAGTGCAACAGTACAGTCAGCCATTTCCAGTGATTAGAGGACAGGATTTTAACCAACACTGACATGGTACAGACCAGGCAACAAATCGCCAGTAACAGCTACAACAGTGGCCTACGAAGTGTAATGGAGCTTGCAGGAGAACAACAGAACAGTTGTTTACATTTCATCAATTGAACTGATACTAGGGGACCAGAACCGGCCAACTCGGAGCTTAAATGGCCCATAAGTGAGGGCCACATCCAGCAAGGACCCGCACCCGGACATCCCCGAAACAAGGCCCAGGTTTTCTCTGGCCAGCTTCAGACAGGGGATCTACCCCTTGATCCACAAAATGTTAACATAAGGCTCATTTAATCCTGTGAGACCCCGTGATGGGAGGGAACCTCTTTATTGCTGCTCCCAAGCCACCACTTTATTTCCTCATCTAATGGAGCGTATCACATCTGCATGGCCTCAGCAGACAGCCTTCTGCTCAGCTCTTCCCAACAGGGAGGATTTGTTTCCTGCCCTTGCCCAGGAAGGACAGTGATTCTGGCAAACCAGGTGTACCCATGAACAGCAGCATTTCTGAAAGCAGCACTAACATCTCAATAGAGCAACACAAACTCCAACTGCTGCAAAAGTGGACCAACCTTCTGCACCCCATGGGACTGTGCAACTGAACGGCAAGAGGCTGGCGAAGGGTGTAAGACCAGGCAATGATGCTGAAACAGCTACGGGAAGGAACACCTGTCCCCGTTGCAGAAGCGCAGCAGCTGCAGAGCCTCCCCCTGCTCTCAGGAAGGGCTGATGGCCCCCAGCCACACCAAAGGGACTTGCTGCAGTGCTGCATGGCCTGCCCAGGGCAGGGAGTCGGGTGCTGCTGCAGCTGGGGAATGGCCAGGAGCTTTGCTTTGGGGAGCCTGGCGGGGATCGCACCGCTTCAGTGTGCACGGACATGAGGCAGCTCCGGCAGTGGCTTTCCCCATGTGTTGACACTTCAGATTAGAGTTGGAAAGGTGAGGAGACACATGTGAAACACACTAATTCAAACAGATTACTTTCTGGTCTGTCAAATAGGAACAAGTTTGGGGCCTGCTATTTATCACTAATTGCTGGATTATCTCTTAATCTCTTATTCTATTAGTGTCTTATGGGGAATAAACACCAGTAGCAGGCTATTTTGGAACAGCTGTAAGGCAAGAGGGAACACCTGGGCAGAAAGTCCTCTCTCCTTTCCCTTTACTTAATGCTTAAACAGCTGCTGCTTTATCTGAGATAAACCTGATAAATGGTAAATTGGAAGTTTCATCTCCTTACAGATCCCATTCACATGCTCCCTTATCTCCAGTTCTCTATCCATGTCACTCCTAAGCCAAGAAGCACGTTTTACCAACAGGTTTTCTGCTTTTTTACAAAACAAATTGCTCTGAGCAGTGACAGCAAGTAACATCTGCCCCCCACACAGGGACAGAAGATGTAAGGCTGGAGTTACCCAGAGTATCCCCCCTGTGCAGAATACCATGGCTCACTAGGCGCTCTAGCCTGTTCCCACAAACCTGAGCTGCCTGGCAGCTACCTTAAACATGCCAGTCTACGTGCAAGACAAAGGAAGTCAAGTCACAGCAGAAACACCACCAGATAGCAAACTCCAGAAGGTAAAATGGGGCTCCTTTTGAGATCTAAGTTGAAACAGCAAAGCAGCAAAGAGCAAGGCCATATCAGAGATGTGTCTGCCAGTCCTGACTGTCAGATAGCTCCAGCGCTCTGTAGGCAGAAATTCCCATCCCGATTGAATTTGGCTTTTACCCTGCCACAGACATGCTCATCTTATGCAGCAGCAGCAATACTCTAATGACAGCAGCTTGCTGCAGAAAGAATGAGTTTGGGCTTATGGGAGGGTCCGCTTTTGTGTATTCTTGGGCATTAGCTCCCTGAAACAAGGCAGGGAGCTGTGGGCAGGATATGAATGCACAGGTCTGAGAGTTTAGATCACTAGCCCAAACAAAGGAACACATTTCTAAAGCTTTTCAGAGCGAGAAGCTAATACTTTCCTGAAAGCAAAAAGAAAGTTCATTATCCCAATTGGCTCTGCAATTCTGCTGGGAATTGCCAGCATCTGCCCTGTGCTGAAAATCCTTTGGTGCTATGCAAGGCATTAATATAATGGCAAACCCAGACACTTTGGAATCCAAAAGACACAGAGGTTAACAAAAACCCAGAGAGGGATGAACCTGTTCCTGCTTATCTCCAGAAGCACATCTTGTGTCTCAAGGTCTCCACATAAATCAAATTTCATCCTTTACAGCTTTAGAGGCATAGATGAACAAAAGGACAGATTGTCTTTTTTACGCCAGATTACATGAGAATAAGACAACCTCCCATTATATGAGATGAACAATGTTCTCATGCCACAGTGATGAGTATATTCCATCCTAGAGAGACAGACAGGATGCTCAGGGTGCCCAACCATCCTTTCCCATTCATAGTGCACACACATGCATGCATGAATTCAATTAAGAGCAGAAAATTTCAGAGTGCCAGAGATGGATTTCCTAACCCTTTGTGCAAGTGGCTATGGAAGGGGAGGGAACAGGCACTTAGTCAGCACAGAAATGCAGGCCTAATTGTTCCACAGGCGTCTATGCAGGTCATGTGGGGAGGCGGGGGAAGTAGGTTTCCAAGTCCATTTCTGTGGTGTATTACCATGCACTGAGCCACCAGCCACTCTCCTACTTTCCATAAAGGTCATTTTACAAATAATCAGACTTGAGCCTTGCATTGCACTTTTAACCATCAAAGGACTTTGTAAGGAATAAAACTGTTAAGCTTATTTAGTTGAGTTCTATAAAGCACATCGAAATTTTTAGATGGAATGTGCTAGCAGAATGGCAAAGAACTATTATTTATTAAACCGTGATCATTAAAATCATTACAGCATAGCAAAAAGCTCACAGAAACACTGACAGTGAACACACTTCTCCCCAGGAGAAAACATGACAAAAATATTCATAGTAATATATGGGGAAGAGAAAACTTGGCAGAAGCCTCTACGTGCTTCACACAGAGCCTCTGCGGCTCTGAAGCCAGCCGACTCCAGTATGAGGGTACACAGGGTTGCAGCAGCACGAGCCTCAGCGCCGACTGAGCAGCAAGCGCCTGCTGGCGCGGAGTGCTGCGCAGCTCTGGCCATGCCGCCAGCTGCGCTCACCTCGAGTCTGCTTACAACTAGCCAAGGTGCATCTGCCCAAACTACAGCTGCTCTGACTTTGGCTGTAGCAGTAGCTTCAGCAAAGAGCAGCGCCTGGGGCAGATGAAATGAAGTTAAAAATACAGGAATCCCATAAAAAGGAGTGCACTTCCTTCATCAAAGGGTCATTGCTTTGTGCTGCATTGCTGTACTGTGGCATTACCTTGAGGTCAGGACTGCACAGAGTCTACACAGGGAGATCGTGGCCCTTCAGACCCGTAGCCCTCCTCAGCCAAGTACCAACTGCTGATAGGTAGTTACTCTGTGGCCTCTATCACAGCCTGCTTTTGCTTCTTCTGATGGTCCAGGGCAGACATCTGTCTGAAGCAGCAGTCTGGATTATCTGGTCTGATTCAGCTGCCCATTCGTGTTTCCTGTCATCCAGGCATCTCCCTCGCAAGTCTCTCCAGTCCCTGCTTGTCTGTGATTGCTGCCAGGCCCTTGAGCACCGGCAGTGCCCCTCTCTGGTCAAGTAATGTCACCCCCATCAGCGCTGACGAGAGGCAGGTTTAACGGAGTACATTGCCAGAAGTGTGCATATAGCTGCGTTGTAAACAAACGTATTCCCCGTTATTTAGCCATTTTTCAAACATTCTCAGTTTTGGTCACTGACTGTTTGGCCACTGTCCTGTTTTTACTCTTCTCCTGGCAATAACCCCGAGCTTTGACTGCTGTTGCTATTTTAGCCATTTTAATATTACATAAGCAGAAAATGTCCTTTTGCAAGTCTTCAAGTCTTGTTGCTCCAGGCCCATGTCAGTCATTCAGAATTTACACAAGGTCCCCACTGCGGTAAGCATCATATAGCCACAAGTAGCCATTTTGGTGTGCTCCCTGTGTGTCTGAGCCTAAGCTACTGACAAGTCCCCAAGTGTAAAACCCTGCGGAGGCCAGAGGAGCGCTCCTAGGGACAGTCACAATCCTAATTTCATTTTGGGTGATGGCTCCTTAGTGAAGCTTGGCAAATAAAACTTCAGACTCCAAGCAAGTTTCCTTGCTGCCAAAAGAAATACTAGCCTGGTCTTTCAAAAAGCAGATCAAGAAAGCACAGATTTTTGCAGCAATACCATTTCTATTTACTGCAGTCCAATTTACTAGTTTGTGATTTGGGGACAGAGGAAACAACTCAGTTTTAAATGGTCTTTCTTTAAAAGCAGCTGTGCAGACGCTTCTCTACAGTATGTGTAGCATTTTGGGCCAGGGAACTAGCTGCACTTGCCCCACTGGGCCATGTCTTAAAGGCCTGAAAAGCAGCACTTCAGAAGTGAAAACTGGGCAGCAGATTTCTCATTTGATGGGAAGTATGCAGCCAATACTCCAATAAGTACTATTCTAATAGCATCTGCATTGCTCACTGCTGTAAGCAGCACTGGGGAACGCACCTGGTGAACTCCACAGTGTACTAATGAAGGTATTCTTATACACAGTCTTCCTGCTCATCTGCTTTATTGAAGTAGGAAAAAAAAAGCAATGTGTAGAGAAAGGGAAGGGCAGAAAAAACCTTTCATATAGGGAAAGAGTTAAATAACAGTGCCTTTGTTGAGGGGAGCACCACACACAGAGGCATTTCATAGAACAAGACTTTTGGCTGAAAATGGTCCTTTTTGTGCAGATGTCCCTGAAGCTGTAGGCAAATGATGAGTGAAATCTATTAATAAAAAACCAATAGTGTAGGTGAATCAGTGCAATTATACCATACTCCCAGTAAGCATGACGAAATGACACCGCATTTTTTTTTCTCCCCACTTGGTCCAATCTGCCTTCTACTCTTACATCAGTTTCTTGTATGTCTTGAATCAACTTCTTGGATTTTTGCTGCTAAATTAGGCAGTAAACTCTCTGGATTAGAGGAATCACATCTTCCATATGTTTCTATTCCTCTCCCTTCTCCTTGCAACACCATCAGGTCCCAAATCTAGTAATTGTTATGATGTACTGAGGTACATGTAACCATGGACCACAGGTGGATGAGTGTTCCTTCATCCTGACCAGCACTGGCAAGCATGCTCCTGCTGAAAGGGTGGGACAGGAATATGCCACTGTGCCCCCTTCAAAGTCCCTGCTATACTCCAGATAGCCACCTTCCCCTGGCACGCTCCCTTCTCTTGCTTTCACTCTGTTCTTGCTCCTCTAATGGTCTGGATGTTTTCTGCAACCCTCCATGCATGGAGGGCTGAACAGCAGCAGTGGGAGGCATTCAGCTCCCAGCACTGGTCCCCAGCCCCATCCCGGCTCTGCAGCAGCAGCCAGATAGACCTGTCAGTCCAGAAGCAGAAGGCTTATGAGGGTTGCTTTCCAGCACACTTAGTAAGATGAAAATAATAGCTTCAAGGAAAATGCATCCATTTTCCTTTACAAATCCCTGGTGTGGAAATGTTTTAACTTTTAATGAAGTCCATCTGTGCCGAAGTGCTGGCTCTGAAGGATTCACAGAGACAAGACACTGGTGAGCCTGCTCCTTCTTCCTCCTGTTCTTTCATTGATGTAGGAAGCCCCGAGCGGTGCCTGGATACTCCTCAGCCCCCAGTACCTTCCTTTGTTAGCATGAAAAGTACGATAAAGATGTTAATGAGCCGGTGCTTTCTAACACAGCACTCTCACAAAGGATTACCTGGGAGGCTAGGAAAGGGGAGGACACGATCAAAAACATAAATCCCAAGAGTCAAGAGACAAGCAAACATTTGAACTATTAAAAAACAATAGGCTGTAAATGAGAGCAGGCACAAGCAGTCCTGAGAACTACCCAGGGTGGAAATTAGTACTGCTGCTCCCTACTCAGCTACACTTTCCGAGAAAGTGGCCGACTTCTTGGGTATTCACAGCAATGAGGTCAATCATTATGAAACCACCATGCAGTCGCGGTGCAGCCGACACACTTAATTTCCACTGTAATTTAACATTAATTAATGTCTCCTCTAGTAAAGGTGCAGGCACTTTCTGAAGACACTACTGGAAGTCACTGATCCGTCTAATGACAACACTGTAGGACTATCACAAGAAGAAAAAACTGATTCTTTCATTCTGCATCCCAGGCCTGAGAAAGTAAGATATTTTCTTTTTTTTTTTTTCCTTGCTTGGTAAAGAAATAAAACCCTGTTCTTGGTTTGACTAGCTTTTTGAAGTCATTTACTAATATAGTAAAAAAATAATATCTTTTTTGTAGAACATTTGCTATCAGAAACTGTAAGCACAAATACCATCTAGGACCTAGTACACACAGTGAATTTAATCTGATAATAATTTATGGGGTATCCCATCTTAAATATACAGCAGGGCTTTATCAGGATCACACAGGTTGGAGGCTGACATTGTAAAGATTATGTGCAATAAAAAGGCTTGCTCCAAAAATTTATGTGTAAGAAAATGATGGTTAACAGCAAAGCATTTGTCTAAGAACATGCTTTCTTCGGTGAACATCAGGGTTCTCTCACATGTGCAGACCATCCAAGGCCCATGCCTAGCCCAAACAGGACAGATGAACCTTGCTGAGCAGCAAGGCAAGTGTAAAATTCAGTACGCTCTTCAGTCTTAGAGGATTCACTTGCTAAATTGAGAGCATTCATTAGTAAGAAATCGGAAAGTTGTAAGAGGAGGTTTTTCTACCTCTTGAAGATCCTGTGCTTTTTTTCAGCCACACCTCTACAGAAAACATAACATTGAGAGTCTGAGCATGTCACAGGAAGCAAAAGCATCCCAAATACTGCAGCAAAACAGCTGGGTATCCACACAAACCTATGCAACAACAGCCAACCTGGTAACTAGGATCCTTTCCCTCAGAGTGCAAAGTGACAATCTGGGATGAGTTTTAGTACAGCTTGCCTGAAAAATGAATTTACAAGAATACAGGGAGTTGAAGAACATCCATAATTACACTGTGGAAATGAAATGAGTGATTCCAATGCATAGATATAGCTTCATCTTCTGAATATGCTTAATTGGATGCTTCAGTCTTCCAAAGACTCTTATAATCCAAATTACGCTGCAAAATAAGAAAGCAGTCCCCAGAATAAGCAAAGAAAACAATGCCAGAAGCCACCCCTAGAAGCAAACGCACATCATGTGAAGACTTAATCATTCTCATGTCCCCTTTCTATACTAACCAATGCATATCCAGCTTTAAGATTGTACTTTCTTTCTTTAAAACAGAGGAAGGAAGAAATGAAGATGAGATTTTATTATTAGACAGTTGATTTACTATGCAGAAATAAAACCTGCTTCTAACTTCCTAACAAACAACGTGTTGCACCAGCATAAGAGTCTTCTTTCTCTTCTTGGGAAAATCTATAACTACAGTTCCCAGGGGTTCCTGACCAGTGGCTCTGGTTACAGAGTTTCATATGAAGCAGCGCATTTTTTTCTTGCTGAAATTAACAGAAAGTGTACAGGGAATTTAGCCCTTACTTCTCTCCAAGCTAACTCAAACACCTTTAATGTAGAGAAAGAAAACTGGCAGGAAACTGTCTTGATGTAAAACCTAGTTATTCTGGTACGTTGAAAACAGTTTTAAATTGGCAACATAGCATAACCATTAGAAAAATTACTTTACATGAATTGCAGCTAATTTCCAGCCGGTTCCCAGTGTGAGCCATTAATACCCAGAGGCTCGGTCACTGATGCATATAAGATGGATTAGGACAACTCCAAAAAGCTGTTCAGTTTTTAAAGATACACTTTCCAAAGCAGAGGCCTAAATATCAGCTCACCTATAGCTGAGCACCTCTCGCTCATCAGAGTATGACTGGTTTTATACTACTCCACCAAAGGTTCATTTGTACTAAGAGGATTAAGCACCCCAATTAAAATAACTATGACACAAAGTGAAGAAGTTCAAGGGAGAAAGGAATTCCAATTCTGCCCTATTTCAGCATTTTACATAACACCATATAAAGAGCAAAAACATATTTCCAGAAATGCAAGTCAAACCCAACATGGATGAGATCTTGCTGGTTTTTGAGCAAAAGGCCACATCACACAAAACAAAAAGTGTGATCAGGGCGCTAAGACAGGGAACACACTCCTTCACTGAAAGCCATGGAGCCTTTTGGGCAGGAGGAGAGTGACCCCCTTAGGTGGAAGCTGCTCTTACCTCTAACGTAAAGGTTAGCTGGGGCAGAGTAGCGGGTTCCTGCGCTGTTGGTTGCAACACATTCGTATTTGCCTTGGTCCGACTCCTCGCTGTTCTCTATTTGCAGAGCTCCTGTACACAAACAAGATGACACAGACAATTCAGATTATGGCAAATCTGGTAATCAAACAGCCAGCCTCAGAAAAGGAAGGCCATGCCCCACGCTTTTAAAGTATCTTCCTGGATAAATATATTGTGATGTTGTTCCCTGGACCAATGGGGTACCAGCATGCAGCCAAAAGGTACCCAGTCTGCTGTTAGAAGCTCGTGAAATTGATAATTTTTTTTTCATGTACAGGGAACCAGTTTGTGATGCATTTCCAACCACCCCAACCACTTATATTCATTGCTTCAATAAAGGAAAAAACCATACACATACACACATATTAATTACAGCTTTGCATGGGACTCCTGTCTAATAAAAGGACCTTTAATAAGCCTTTAATCAAAACAGCCAAGCACAAAGCACACTAACTGTAGCTGTTTGTTTCTTATCTGATGTACACAAAGCCTAGCAAACGCTCAACAAATTGCAACCTTCCTGCAGTAACTGGCAGAGTCCCATTTCTCCCACCTCACAACCCCTCCTTCCAACAGACATCCCCTTTTGAGAAAACCCTTTGCCTTTGGTCAGCTTTCTCCACGTCAGTGATCTCCTTGTCCTTTCAGATTTCATTATACATGATACAAAAAGATTAAAAACTCAGTCTGAGACATCAAAGATATACACCAATGCAATACACCCATTTTGCCACACAGCGCTCACACGAAAGCCACCCTCCCTTTGTCCCGGCAGCACCTGCTCCTCCAGCTTTGGGTCAGGGAGAGTTGCTTAGCCCAGACTGCATGTTCCCTGGGATGTGATCTGATCCCATCCTCAAAGCACCAGATGCACGGCGGGCACATCTAAATAATCACAATAATCGCCAGAGCACACACAGTAGCAATTTCATAGAATCATAGAACAGTTTGGGTTGGAAGGGACCTTTACAGGCCATCTAGTCCAACCCCCCTGCAGTGAGTAGGGTCATCTGCAACTAGATCAGGTTGCTCTGAGCCCCGTCCAACCTGACCTTGAATGTTTCTAGGGATGGGGCCTCCACTACCTCTCTGGGCAACCTGTTCCAGTGTTTCATCACCCTCATAGTAAAAAATTTTTTCCTTATATCTAGCCTAATTTACACGAGGAAGCTGTGGGGCTTGGCTATGACGTGGAAGTGAGCACTGGACTGAGATGGTTTCTCTCTCATCTGCTCAGCCTATTCCACTGGTGTCCAGCACCACTTGACTTCTTGCCTAGCACAGATGACTGCAAAACTGGTCACATCTGAACCCCCCTAACCGGGCCCCATATGCAGAATAAAAGATGGAGATGCAGAGAAAGAAAGAAGCAGGATGCATATGACAGCAAGCTGGCACTGCAGGAGCGAATGGCCGTTGGCCAGACACTGAAGCGGCTGGTGCTCAGCCTACTTCCCCCAGGCAATGTGGGAAAAATTTTTAAAGTGCCTCCAAGTGCTCAGATTCTACTGGTTGGAATTGCCTTTAAGAAGGGAACTCCGCTCACAAACCATATACTGAACTAAAAGAAAACATTAACCCCTTTGCTTGTAAAGATTTGAACTCATTTCTGCCTGCCACGGTTCGGAACGACCACTGAGAGTGGCACTGAGAATAGGCTGGCGAAATTGCCTTCTCCCTTCTTGCTGGTTCAAGCTGCAGAGGTCAAACTCAGTTTTTCATATCATCAGAACAGAAGAAAAACTAATGTGAATCAACCACTGCCACCTACATTATTTAGAAGGATAAATTGAGACTGTAGCATAAGTCTATATGTCATGGGGAAAAATGAACTTCCCTGGGTCCTGCCATATAATAAAAATGATGTACAGAGCCCTCCCTATTGTTGCATTAGTGCAGGAAATGAGGCTTCAGCTAGACAGAGAAAGCTTGTTTGCAGAAGTCTTTCCACCTACTAGCAAAAGGAGCTGCCAGCTTTCCCTAGCCATGGCACTCTCATGGACACCCACAGGCCAAAGCCTATGGAGCACTGCTGCTTAATTCAGGGAGAGCAGTGAATTTCTACATGCTGTCTGGAAAAAACATCTTTAAGCAGACAGCAGCATGACAGGCAGTGGAGCAGGAGGAAGCTTCCCAGTATTGACAAGACACAAAGAATCAGAGAATCTAGAAATGGAAAAGACCTATTAGGTTATCTTGCGCATCCCTGGGGGCCAAGGCAGGATTGCTCCCTGCTGTAAACGTACTTGTGTTCTGTCCAATCCCATTTTGAATGTGCCAAGTGATAGGTCTTTCACCACTTCCTCAAGGAATTGATGCCACAGCCTGGTTACACTCTCCGTCAGGAGGATTTTCCTGGAACTCACCATATATTATCCCCTTCTTATTTTCTGATCATTACTCTGTGGGCACGCGTGTGCGGCAGAGTTCATTCTGAGTGCTTGAATCAGGCTTGGCTGGGAAAAGCTGTTTGCTGCAAACATACCCAAACTTAAAAAAAACCCCAGCAAAACCAAATAAAAAATAGTGGATGTCATTACCCTGAGGAAGAGCCTATCTCTGATTTAGCCTGTAGCCCTCATCAGCTGGCTAGGCTGAAAGCAGAGCCAGCTTCAGGTGACAGGCAGTGGTGTCTGCCTAGAAAAAAGATCCCTAGATGATTCTGCTATGAACACATACTTTTTTATATGCCCCTTTTAGCCATTTAATACATATCAGTGGTATTTATACCCTTTATACTTGCAATCTCCATGCCTCTCAAATGTCAGTTAGTCAAACTATTTTTTGTCTCTAGGGACCTCAACATCAGTGCTGGAGAGAGAAGAGGAAAATGTAAGAGGATGAAGAAAATGAAGGCAGAGGGGAGTTTCAGATTACGTGCTATTATTGCCTGTCAGTTCTGCAGCCAGCGCGGACCGATTTCGAGAATCGTACTATAAACATGTAATGTGTCAGTAACTGCCTACAAACTGTTCAGGGACACCGGGCAAGGGATTCTGGTTTTGTCTGGGTTTGCACAACTATTCAAACTATGGCATGTCAGGAGCAAGAGAGGACCCAGAAAGCAGAAGGAAATTAACGTAAACCTCTCAACTGAACCAAAAAGAGATCAGTTACTGCAATAAAACATTATTAGACAAACTTACAGATCCCACAGTATAGCTGACAGCTAGCAGAAAGTGGAAGGATCATGGTAAACTGGTGGCAATCAGTGGGACTATAGGGGTTTTGTCGAAGGACAACCTGCAACTACGTGATGGATAGAAGAAAGCATAAGGTATCTCAGGGTACAGAGATTTATGAATAAGTTAAGAAGCTCAGACATTGCTGGGATCAGAAAGCTGGAAACATAAGTGCATCTGAGCCTTGGGAAAAAACTCCCTATGTGTAAAATGCTTCAGGCCCTAGTTCAGTCATCCCAGAGAAAGACAATAGCTTAATCTCTTGGAGGGTTCAAGTCTAGAATGGACAGGACACAAGGAGCTACAGGAAAGTAAGAACTGAGTCCTGAATAGTTCCTTCCCCTGAAGTTCTTGGAAGCTGCATCCAAAGACCCTTAAAAGTGCAGTGACTTCTTTGCTTTGACAAGCGCAAAAGACACGATTTCTACTCCTAGAGTTGTCAACATCTCATCTTACAACCTTCTATGCCTCTGGAAACCAGGGCCAGGAAGGCGGATTTACTTTTATTCATTACTTTGGGATTTATGTTCTGCAAGTTGCTGAGTAAGGCCTTGTTCACACAGGATGTTACTGCAGACTTCTCATATGGACTCCTCGAGTGCTCCAGTGCCACGTGCCTTGGTTTTTTTTTCATGGCTGAGTCCTGATGTGCAATCAGATAGCACTGCTTCAGTGGATGCATGAAGACCATCTACCATCAGGACGTGCGTATGCGTACAGAGAGGAGCAGTGAACAGCTTGTTTGGGAGCTTGTGGGGCTCTACAGTGGTATGTGTGCATCAGAGCGAAACCTCTCCCTGCTGAGCACCACTCGACCTCCACTGCCTCCTAAGCACCCTGAATCACAGCAGGGCTCCAGCAGAAGAGGGGCAGCCATTCCTCACCGCACTGCGATGTCACGTCAATCTCGCTTGCGGCTCAGATCCGTTCCGAATAACACATCTCAGCTTATCAGAGAGATGACAGCTCCTGAGGAAAAACCCCTGGCTGCTTTCCAGTGCCAGGGAGAATGGTGACAAGGCAGAGCTTTCTGGGGCTGAGGGCAGGAAAGGCCCTGCTGACTGACAAGCATCCCTTATAGATTCTTTACTCTCTGCTGGTATCTCCTTGCCAGTCCCTTCCCTCTTCTCCTAGCTTCTTCTTTCGCTCTTTAAACTTGGGCACAGACAGCAGCCCCGTTAGCAGCTCTTCAAGATACTTATCTATTCAAATATACTTGTGCTCAGGCAGAATCATTACTCGAAGTGACAGTGGTTAAAAGAAGCATTTAGAAAGTGCACTGCACAGGGCATGGGAAAGGCAGATCCTGATAAGGGCTGCTTCTTGGCAGCGCGGGGTACTGCTGTGCCATGGAGGGCTTGTTACTCTCTCCTCTAGGTGACAAACCAAATGTAAAAACCTCTGAGCTGCCATACAAATCGATCTCTCTGAAATCCTGCTCCATAGCTCATCGGGCGCTTGTGCTCTCTTCACCCAGACAGCACCACACAGAGCTAAACGCTGCAGCTCTTGGGTGTGACAATTTCGTATCTATTTGGGTTAGAGCTCCATTGCCAGCAGTGGGAGCAGCTCGATTTCCCTAGCAGGGCATTCACAGCCTCAGCGCCCCTGGCTCAGGGGTGGGGACTCACCTTTTGCCCTGGTTATAAAATTAGACATGGAATGAAATGCTCCCATAAGTACCTAGGAGTCAGGGAAACCAGGCTGCAGTCACAGCACTCATCTAAGGAAAGGATTTGCAATGCAGATGTTAATGAATCCAGCTACCGGACCAGGGCCCTTCCTCTCAGGGAACAGGTAAATTTTGCCCACCCTGCACACCAGAGCACGTGGCTACCCCAAACCCTCCCCACCCTTCCTTCTCCTTCCTCCTGCCTCCCACCAGCTTCCTCCAGAGAAACACCGCCTGACTTCCTGAAGCAGTATTCTTAGGCATCCCTTCAGCCAGTGCTCAGGTGTGGGTCCCAATTTCCCTTCTGCTAAAAATTCCCGCCCAGAGAAAGAGAATAAAATCTGGGGAGCTGTGAAGCAGGGCCAGAGGCAATCACAGACCAAACAAGGACCCATAAGTGTGAATATGATGGAGAAAAAGACACTGTGAAGCCCTGACAATGAGCGGGTTGGAGTTTGACACCCGGGCTGCTGCCCAAGATACCTAACACTTGCTGCGGGAGCTGTGAAAAACTGAAAGACATCAAAATCATGCAAGAGTCACTAATAATGAAAATAAGCATTTCCCATATCCACTATTTTTTGTAATTTATAACAGCAGCACCTCCCAGCTGTCACAGAGGATTGCACCTTGCCTTCACCAGCCATCAGCACCGGCAATTATGCAAAACAAGATAACTACAAATATATTTTCATTGTTAGTGTTCATTATGGTCATTATGCCTGAGAGGCTGGTGATTGGCATGCAAGGGGCCTGTTCCGGATGGCAGCGCTGCTGAGAAACCTCTCTCCTGTGCACCATGGCAGCTGCTGATAGCACCCAACTGCTGCCGCTGAGCCAGACTTAGGCCGAGAGGGAGGAGAGGAGACCCAATGCGCTCAGCAGCACGAGGTCTCCTCTTAGCAGAGTTTCAGGATGCTCTGCTCTCTCACGAGCAGGTACAGGAAATCTCAGGGGACTCTGCGTCAGAAGCAAAACTACAGCACTGTCAAATGCACGCTAATGCCTGTGTGTGCTTCTAAAGGGACATGAGTCAATCTGAACCCTGACAGTATGAAACATGGCATTACAAGCATTTTCAGGCACTGCCCCGCCCAACCTCCCCCAACACTGTCTGCTCTTGCAAGCGTATCTTCTCCTTTTAAAATTGTTTTCCTTTCTCTCTTTTTTTTTTGTGACTGAAAAAGCTCGAGAAACAGGAAAAAATCCTATCATATACAAAGTGCAATCAAATGTACAAACACACGCTCAAAAAGAGACAGCAAAATTCTTTTAGCTTCCTCTAATCTCTTTGTATAGCTTTACACTCCCGCTCGTAGGATAGCATTGAAATACTGGAGCTATATTTAAACCAGTTCGTTTGGGACTGGAAAAGGTGTAGCTGCAGCTATATAGAAGTCGGTGTGGGTGTTTACCTGGCTTCTCAGGGAGACAGCTCCTGACACCCAAGTGAGCTGATCTAAAGTTAACTCAGACAGACCTCTGCTATGCTGACGTCTGCAGGGAAGAAATACTCTTATGTATAAGAACCTCAGATATTTCCTGTGGTGACAGAAAAGTAACAAATAAATCTGACTGGAGACAGAAAATGCCTGAGATGATGGTATTTCTTTACCTCCTCATGTGCATCTGATCTAATGCCTGTTCAGTCCAGCACCCACCAGAAACACAACGGTGCTCTGCTCTCTCTCACAGTCCAGGGCAGGAAAAGGCAGCCAGTTTCACAAAAGGTTGAGCGAGTTCAATTCCAGAGAAATGCTGGAAATGAACATCTTATATTCTACTTTGAAAATAAATATAGAGCAGAACTTGCTTAAACGTGGATTTGCTGATACTATCTGTGGGTCACCTTAAGAAGGTGGCTATTGCGTAATCTGATGGGCATCTGCCAGCTCTGTATCTTTCAGATGAACAAATAGGGGTTTCAAGATTAAATTACTGTCTGGGGCAGTCCCAGAGGAGTAAAGAGCAGAGCTGCAAACTGAGATTCTGAATTACAGATGGGAGGTCCTCCCATTTCAGGGAAGCCAGAGATGTCTTGGACAGCAAGGAGGTAAGGTTGAACAAGGCATTTAGAGAGAAAAATTTCCTCCTGTTTGGAAGGGTGCATGGTAGAATTTATCAGGTCATCCTCTTGCTAACCACAGGCTGCTCCCTGCAGGTGGGTTCTCCGCTGCTCCAGCACAAAGGCCTTGGGTAATGCTTGAACCTCCCAAGTACTCCAAACACACGACTCCTTGCGACACAGTCACAGCAGCAATTAAATCAACCCCAAACCTCCCGTTCCTCCCCCAAACATTATTACCAAAAGGGTTCGTTAAGAGTCATTAGTTCACCCTTCCTTTCAGACCAAATTAATGGATTCCAAAGCATCAAACTTACCTTAATGAGGAACAAGAGTGCAGCTGGGTATAGAACATGGCAGAACAGTCACTTCTACATGGACACAACCTCACCATCATAAAAACACTTTCATCTAATCTGTCGTATCTTTAGAAATTCAATGACCTCCGTTTTAAATAAAAGGCATTAGGCTGACAGCAATCCTCTGGGAGAAGCCAGAGAGCAGCACGTGGCTTCTGTTTGCTCTCACAGAAATGTCATCTTTGACATTCAAACAGGACACATATTTTAAATAATGTCAAGAACATTCTTAAAATACCTCATCAGGACTCAAACGGGGGCGGGAAGGGGGGGTGGGGGTGCAGGAAACTTATGTTTTATGAGATGGATGGTTCTTTTCACAGAGATGTGTTCGGTTCCCAAGCAGGACGTATGGAGCATCCACGCGGTTCTGGTGCTGAGTCACTAATGTCATCAGACAGGGCAGGGGCGCAGTGGGCGCGCAGGGAGGCCCCGGGATGGCTGCGCGCTCGGCGTGCACGGCTGGGAGTTCAGAGCGCTCGGCTAGTTAGCATTCAATCTGTCATTTCATTTTAGGATTTGCAGTAGAAATAGGAGATGAAGCAATAGTTTAAGGAGCTTGTAACATCACAGCTGTCAATCTCCAGCGTTCCAAAGGGAGGAATGACAGATATATAAGCCCATTCATATCGAAATAAGGTTTGCAGTCTTTTTCCCTGACCCAGATTTGCTACAGAGACAACTTAATGCAAATACGCATCTAACAGCAATACACATTTACTCTAGAATCACTTAACAGGAGCTGAAAACATTAACCCCCAGCAACAGAACCAGTTCCAAAGAGTCAGCTTATTAACTTCCAGCAGTGATTCAGGGAAAAGGGGGAGGAAGAGGAGAAGGGGGAAAACTGAACGAATGAGGTCATGTTGATTTGTAGGTGGTAGTCATTCTGTCGAGAAATCCAGGGGTCAGTCAACAGGGGTAACCAAAATCACAAGAGAATTCAGAAGGGCCTTAGCATGTAACACTGCTTAACATGGAAAAGTTAATCTAAAGGGACAGCTTGGAGTGTTTAGGCTAGAAGAAACAACACTCCAACTGAAAGTCATTACTGGTGCACACAGGCTGTGAAAACTAGCCAGGGACTGTGCACACTGGGCTGTCAAACCAGGGGTGGGTTTAATTAATGAAGGCTTAAAGCAGCCAGATGTGCTTCTGATTCATCTATGTAAAACAAATCTGTGTGCTGCAAAGCAACATCAGCATGCCTGGCTCGGAAAGGGGGGTCTGGGGCAGTGGTTCTCCACTCTGCTGCCACATTAGAAGGTTAGCACACTTGAAAGGCAAACACGAGGAGCACAAACAAAGGTGCTCCTTATCCCAGAGCCAGATTTGCACAAACTTTCAAGAATTTATCTCCTTCTGATTAGAGTTTCATGCCCATCATCAGAGAAGAATCTGACTGTTCTCTTGTGAAAATGCTACCTCCTTACACTTACACCAAAACAATCCATTTAAACCCCCCGAGACACAAAACCTCAGAGACCACAACTGCGCGGGAAGTTCAGGGACTTGCAGGAGCTGCAGGAGACGTCAACCCTCCCGTGGCGGAGGCCAGGGACCATTTTCCAGTTTGCAAACTTTCCGTTGAATAACCCCCTTTCAACAGTGCAAAATCGCAATGGATGAGTCTACAAGAAATCACGCTAAAAACCAACCAAAATAAACACACTAGTGGGAGAGTGCAGATGAGCAAGAGTGCTGGCAGAGTTAGGGCTGAGAGTAAAAGCTGGAGATGAGAAACACCAGAGGAGAAGGGACAAGGCAGACAGGAGATGGAGTGACGTGACAACTGGAGGCACATTTCAGCATTCTTACCTCTGATCGGTGTACCACCTGGTGAGGTAATTTGAATGCAAATAAGATTAGAGAGAAGCATTAGTACAAAGAGGAAAGGAAAAAAATTATAACTAAAAAGCAGAAAGTTTTTCTAAAGCTAGAATTTGTATTAGCGTGACAGGAATAAACAAAAAGAAACTGATGTGCAATAAAAGTCAGAGTGACACTCTCAGGAGGTTAGTAAAGCTCATCGCTTCCAGGAGTGTAGCATCCAGCCCTGCATCTTGCCATTAAAGCCACCACCCTCATGAATGGGGGCCGAACTAAGCTGCCAAGGTGGCGCTGCTGGCTGGCCTCACCACCTGCATTCACCCACACCACTGTACAAGCAGCTGAGATGGAGGACACGTTGGGAACATGGTGCAGTGCCCCTTCATTCCTCATACAGAACAAGGGGGGGGCTGTCCCGGGGGCTGTGTGACCGTGAGTGTGCTGGGCAGGAGGGGTGGAAAGCGCATGGTTGCGGGCACTAGGTGCAATTTTGCTTTGAGGTTAGAATGACCAGTGGGACAAAATCTGCTTGCTTAAAGAAATGAAACTAAAGGAAGAGCGTAACAAATCAGTTTTGAGCCATTCTCTGCATTCGCATAACCCTTGCATCAGGTTCCCTCCGGCAAAGAAATTGGTGTCATGTAGAATTAAGTTTACATAGAGAAATACTTCGCAATGAAGTAGTTTCTGGTAATAATAACTATGGCACGCTAGCCAGACCTCTGACGTTCCTGCCTAATTTGGATGTTAGCTGGAGAAAGGAATCCCTACCCTCTTTATAAGGCACTGGAGATAATTTTACATGCTATAATGAAGAGTATCTTATAAGGAGGGATTCTCTGGGAGTGAGGTTAAGTTATCCTGTTGGAACGATCTATAAAGGTTTATTTTATGAGGTCAATGTGTTTAGCAAGTGGAGGATCCACTGGTCAGTGTCTTGAGTTCAGCGTACAATCAATAAAGAAGCATGATTGAAGGGGAGATGCTCCAGCTGGGCAAATTGGCAGGGAACCCTTCTAATCCCCACTTTTGTCCCCTTGGTCTTAATTTGCACATATGAAGGCTGTTAGTATAAGGGAGAGATTCATGCAGATCGAATCTGTAGGCAGTTCATGGTATGTGTTGGTTTTATGCAGATTTGTAGGATCTGAATACCAAGCACTTACCAAAGAAAACTGAGGAGTTTAAACAGACAGAAAAACAGGGTTAAACAGGACACAGTGTGTCAAATCATGTTCAGTGTATTGATTAATAAATACCAGTATGCATACAAGAGTGTCGTGTATCTCAGATTTACAGCTCATTCCATTATCCACAACAATGATCACCCAATGGGAAAGAAAGACAGAAAAGAATTTCTGTAAATACAAAGAAGGCATATTTTAAGCATGTTTAACTTGCCTCTTAAAAAGTAATTACAATATTTATACTTATTCTTTTTCTTCCCTAAATACCCTTCCTTTAGGCAGAGTCCTTTCTCTAAGCTGGAGAATTCAAACGACTCATTTTAGCATTTTCCTCTGCCAAGATGACATTACCCCATTTTAACTTTATGTCTGGTTATATTTTCTGACGCTTTCTATCCACAGATGACTGAAGCATCAGGAAAGATCTTGCAGTGACTGAAGTTGTGGGTAATCTCTCTCTTGTAATAATAAATCTGCTGCTTATTTATCTATCTTAGTAACTATTGCTACCCTTGACAGAACAGTTATACCCAGAGATACTGGCATGGAATAGCAGAGCCATGGAAAAAAAGGGTTATTTCTTTTTGCCTGTTTGGAAAGTTTGCCAAGGAATATTTTTGTTCTGTTTGGTCTAGGGCCTCCCCACTCCCGTCCCCACCCCGTCCCCTTCCACGATTCTCAGAGTTAAGAAAAGCATCACCACAGTGTGTCACTTCCCATGGGAACGGTGCAATGACTTTGAGCACAAGCCTGAGGGGCAGAAAACAACAGTACTTCCTTCTCTCTCATATGGCTGAAATAGGGTTTGTTGTTCTGCCCTAGAACTGAAAAGATTTGCAGCAAATCTTTAAATCTACTCACTGCAGAGGCTAAACCCTTTCTCTAATACACAATTGTCTACACAGAGCTCTAGGAGCAACTGTACACTTGAAGCAGACTCCCTAAAACTTAAGTGCGACCGGCTCGTTTTTCCTGCGTTAAATCCCAATCCTCCTGGCCTCTGAATGTAAGCCAACCCTTGTGGGAGCAGCACAGAGGCTTGCTGTATTTAGCACAGTGTTTGTTCTGGGTCTCTCTCACCTTTGCAAAGTTAAGACATTCACTCTTCACTCAGAGGACACCATTATGGAGAGTGCACAAGGCTTTTCTGTTGGACCTCAAATTTCCTCATCCAGAAGGAATAAAAGTTCCCATTTGCCCTTCACATCATATGACAGTGCACGTCCGGCTGTCGCCCTTTCAGGATGTCCCTCAAAGGGACCAAATCACAGCACACAGGCCACAGAGTGCCAACATAAGAGGGTCCATCAAGCGTTGGAGGTGCCATCACTTGAATGGTTACTGAGGCCAACTCGTGTCCTGTGGTGACCAGGCTGCTGTATGCAAAGGGCACCCCAGGATAAAACTTCAAACACAATTCCTTGTGTTTGAGAGGTTTGAAACACTCATATGGAAGAAAAGTTTATTTCCCCTTCATGATAATAGACACTGAATAACACCCCATACATTCACTTCTGTCAGGAGTAAATGCTGACCCTGATATCCTCTGCGTACTGGATGCGCACAACCAGGTGCCCAAAGCAAGGTAAAACATAGGATGATACACTTGAAAACCCCATGGGATTATTTGCATCAGTATTTTCCAGTGTGGAGGAGAGGCTCTACTGGAGAAGGGACTTCACTCTGCTGACACAAACCCACCCCAGACTTATCAACACATCACTTCCTTGTAGGAACTTAGACCACCAAGAAATCACTCCAAAGCAACATCACACAGAGAAACCAAGGGTCTTGCTGGCTGCAACTGGGCACTAGGGCAGTTAAACACTGAACCCCAGAGAACTCCAACTGTGCTTTTGGCTACTTCCTAACATAGTTTTAGGGAAACTACTTTCAGAAGTTAAAGTACTACAGAAAAGACTGGCTATTTGCCACCTGTTGCACCAGGGAGTCTGTGTGGATCCCATCACTGCTGTGTGCACCTCATACAGCAAGACTCAGATGTGCAGTATAGGTTCTTCCAGGACATAAAACTTCCGCTGTGAACTAGTTGGCCATGATATTGCTTCAGCCCTCATCCAGTCAGTCCTTCCTGAGAGAGCATCCATCCTTGTGTGGGTTTCCTGATCCTTTTGGATAATGCTCCCCAATCCCCATTCTTTTGGGCTGTCTCAAGTTGATGCCCATCTGATGTCTGGACTCAGTGCTGTTTCTTGCCAGGAGCTGAACGTCTTCTGCTGGGTACTGACTGCTGGCTATTACCAGTGAAGCAGGATATGGCCATCACTGCCATTTCACTCAGACAGACACCACCTCTTTTTGCAAGTGTGTCCTGTGTATGTTGGGTATTCCTTTTGTTTCGAAATAAGTAGTGCTTCTACCTACAGGATCAAGACTAAAATGAAAACGCTTGCTGGTGACTCCGAGAGCATAAATGCTGAAAGATGATCTGGTGAGCCAGATCCCACTGCTTCCTTGTTAGACGTGCCTATGCTTTTCCAGAGAGTGACCAAAGTCACCTGCAGAGCCCTCTCGGATACTTTACTTGCAGTTAATTGCCTGAAAGCCACACTAGGGTCTAGGGCACAGTTCCATAACTCAGTTCATTGATGGTGATTAAAAGAGAATGACACTTGTTGTAAGACCAAGTTCTTTACTAGATGAAAGATGACAATGCTCCCTGAATTTCTGGAGTTTCCTTTCATGGCAAAGTTACCTGTATGTTAACATTCAGGACAGTTATTTACTCTAATTTGACATTTTGTTAATAAGTTTTCTGAAGAGCAAGGTGGAAGAGGGATTTTTTAACTACAAAAACTCACTGGAAGCATTCAAGAGCTTTGAGAGTCTGAATACCATCATGCTTTGAAGTCTTCAGGAGCCTGTGACCCAAGAATCTTTACAGAAGAACTGTGAAGCCTTAGTTCAATCTGATCCATATTGAGAGAGTTTCTGTCACACCATCAACAAATTTTAAAACATGGTTAGAGATGTAGCACTGACCCTTGCTGCCAGAGCTCATACGTACATCACCTGCAATACTACAATGTCTGGACAGTTTTAAAATAAGTTCAGCCAAACAGGTTTTAAATGAGTTAACATGCTGGGTGGGTTCCCAGCCCAGAGCTGGCCTTAGATCCTGTGTCAGTGACTGAGAGGCAATGACTGAAGCTATGCACCCGGGTGGGGAGAACAGGGAGTTGTCCTGAGTCACTGCATTTGCAGAAAAGCAGCCTCTCCACAAGAGGTGGGAAGTATTAGTAAGATGAGCAAGGGAGAATTTTGCTACAATCAGCGTTAGTCACAGACCTTGCTTTTGCCTTGATCTGTGATAATGGAGATGAAAACCTGTATTGTGTTCTCATCTCTAGAGCAATTAGCTCAAACCGTACTGGCAAAACTACCCAACAGCTGGACTTAAAGAAGAACTAAGCATTACACTGGAGGAAAGGTCTATGTATGGGGGAGCAAGGGGAAAAAAGCCCTCTAAATGTAAAGAATTATGCTAACTGTCAGAAGGTTTAATGAGAAAAATAAATATAAACACATATAGATGCAATTAGTAAATGAGGGATGGTAGGATACAGGGCAGATTTATAAACTCTGTATTTGCCCCTAACAAAGACACCAGTCCTCTGGGGTTAAAAGAGCCTAATGTGATGGCTTGGTTGTCTTAAACCACAAACTCTCTAGTACCTTGACAGAAGATTAACAGACCTCTAGAAACTGATGTTCAGAGCTCCCTTTGGCACATGATCTGACTGCAGTTCAAAGACCTGCCTGAAGCCCCCCAGAGCACTGTCAGCCCATGTAACTGAGTGTAAGAAGAGAGCACCTTTTCCAGGCATGCTGCTTCTTCACCTCTAGCTACTTATTCAACACTAGGAGCCTGAAGAAATGAAATCATGCCTCAACCCCCGCTCTAAGTCAGGCTCCGAAGCTGCTGTGACCTTTTTGACCTATATTTAGTACATCTGAATAATAATACATTATGTACTCACTGAAGGTCGGACACTATATATATGCAATACTGGGCTCACACCGTGCTATAGCAATTTTAACTATATTACATCTGTCTAGGTTTTATTGGGTTTTAATTAAATGAAATTAAATGAGCGTATATTTAGATTGAGATAGTATAAACTGACATTCATGCAGATATGCCAGGCTGGCTGTAAGATATGATCTTAATGGAGCAGAGTCTTTGCAAACTATTAAACTCTGCCGTATAATGAGGTACCTATTTAAATACTCTTTTCTCTGAAAAACAACTCTGCCCCACTACGGTGTCGTGCTGGAGAGGTCAATTAGCACCTTGCAGAATGGATCAGAGACTGCCCAACCCATCACATTGCTCACACAGGGTAACTGCAGTCAGGTAAGGGGGACTCAGGCACTTCAAAGCACAGGCCCTACTTTATATCAACTACAAATATAGGTAAAAGCCACAAATGCGAGCAGGGGTTGAATCTCTGGCCCAGGGGAAGCAGTAAACTTCTTGCTCTCCACTCATGCCAAGGTGGAGCAGAGCCTTAGTGAATCTTGGCATCGTATCACCAGGTCCTTGAAAATAAAACTTCACTCGTATTTGGAAGTCTCTTGCATGAACTGTGGAAACCTCCCTTACTGCATTAGAGAGCTAATCAATTTCTTTTGCGAGTCTGAGGATGTGTGCTGCTCATTGATTTCTAAAAGGTTCCCTTGACACCTCCCTTGGTAATTACTGTGTCTTCAGCAAGCAGCCAGCTCTAGAGTCTGAATCCCAGGTGAAATATTCAATTGAGATGTTGCTCAAGAACAGCGAATAGGAAGCAAAACTTGGACACAGTGACAGGGTTTACTAGTTTGTTTTTAAACTTTCTATCTCACTAAACTTGTGAAGCAGCTGGTAAAGAGGCAGTGAAGTGCCTGCGAAAAGGAGGCTGGAGAATGTACAGCAAGTGCATCAGGAGCTGCCTTGCTGCTCATTTATGGCAATTTCTGATGCTGATTTAGTCAGCTACGAAGTGAAACACATCCATGTGCACTTTCCTATTGCTGCTTCCTAAAGCTGCTTCCTAAAGCTTCTCAGAATAATTAACAAGTGTGATATTTTATTTCAGCACAAACAGATCAAGATTAAACCATGTTGTGGGGGAGATAAGCTAAAGGTCACTGGGAAATTTCATAAGCTATAAATGCATTAGTATAATTAGCGCTCACTGGTACATCAAGGTGGGATCAGGAGTGTCAGGCTGGGTTCTATTTTTGATGAGAGTGATGTCTCATTACCCACTCCCCCAAGTACAAGCCTACTTCTTATCATCCAAGCATCAACAGATTTATGCAGAGGGCTCCTGCTATGGGGAGATGTGTCAAGATGCTCACCTTGCCAGGAGGAAGATGGTGTTGCCCTGGCAGCAGCATTCATAACAAATGGCTTTTGAGTGTCCAGAGATGCATCGTGGCCAGGCAAGGCAGTCTGCCTCTTATTTAAGTGTGAGACCTTTCTAGACCAGAGTTGTTCCAGCTCTGTCCCTTCTGTACTTCCCGTAGGATACCGTGGGCTTTCTCCCCCGCCCCAGAGTAAAGCTGCTGTGTAGCACTGTCGTGCATTGTTAAATAGTCACTGCAATCCCTGCTGGGGACCTGCGCTTCATCAGTGAATAAAGCAATGTTTTACTTTCCTTAATTCTCTAATGGGCCTTACGGTCCTGGGAGACCGATCAGTGCAGCGGAAAAACAAGAACTCCTCGCTAAAATGAGTGCATTCTTAGCCACCCACAAGAACTAACCGTCTGAATTTCAAAAGCTAGCATTTGGCGTATCAAACAAAAAAATCAAAAAGAAATGGTATGTTTCAAAACTGTGTCCACCTTCCTTTGAAATCCATAGAATTGCTGCTTCTTAGATTTTTCTTTATTCTTGTGGTGTCACATAGCAAGAATAATAAAGATCTCAGCAGAGAGCAGAGGACTGTCTTGCAGTCTATGTAAGGAGTGAAGTAGTATGTGACCACTGATTATAAAATCTCAGCCAGTATCTTGTTGTCCTGATTTGCACTGTGCTCCTATTAAAAGTATCTGAGACCTGTTGAGTTGGTAGTGAAATGTCTGAGCCTACCAAGGATTTGGGGCAATGTCAAGACGGTCTACCGAAGAAGGAATCCAGGTGATGTTCCAAAAGGCACGTCCACTCTAATGTCTCCTTTTACAAGCCACGATATCCTGCCAGAGAGGATCAGCTCCAAAAACTGTTTTTATATTGTAAAAGAAACAAGCTCAAATCAAATTGACATCTGGGTTTAGAATTGCATTTCAGCATTTCAGGGAAATAATAATAGCAGCAAGTAAAGAGAAAAGGGAGGAAGAGTGAGGAGTTAGGGAAGGCTTACTTGCTTTGCTACCTTACCCGAGCGGAGCTGCTTGATTCGCCCATTGCTAGTTGCAGTGTCGACAGGCAGGAAGTCCTTGAACCAGGAGATTTCAGGATCAGGGTTACCGCTGGCAGCACAGAGCATTGTGGCTGTGCGGGCCTTTTCCACCACCTTCAGCTGCGGGCCCATGTCAATGGTCGGGAAGCCAGCTGGGAGGTGGTCTTCTGCAAGAAAAAAGAACATACAAGGTTAAAGAGAGATGCTTGGCCATAGCAATGGGATATGGTTGTAATGACAGCAGTGCTGTCGTGCAGCATCTGTGCCTCTGCTGGAAAACAGCAGCCTGACTTCCCTACTGAGAAAGCTTTCAAGCCCTTAAAGCACATTAGGCTCTATAATGAGCATTCATTACACCAATAGAAGCTTCCACTAAATTTAACTCCGTTTAAATCAATTGCCTTGGGAAACGTCCCTAATTTTCATTGATACGTAAGCTCCATCTATTGTTGTTAATAATTCAGTAAAAGCAGGTATTTGCCTTTTTGTGGGAGGACTGAGTTGAAGATAACAGACAAGCACAAAGCCAAATAGTTTGAGGCATCTTGCAGCTAAACAATAAAACCCCTTAGAATGGTCCAGAGAGGCACACTTTCTCTTTTTTTGACTAGGAGCATTCTGTCACACTGGTAGGATAGACTGTAAATCTCTTCCTCATGCCCCCAACTCTGATTCAGAAGGCTTTTAGAAACTAATGAATGTAAAGCTAATGAGCCACACTCTGCTTACGAGCCACCTCAACAGACTGTGCTGTGGCAAGCTCCCGGTGCATTTTCCAGGTTGCAGAGAGCAACAGAGGTGCGTGAGAAATGGCCAGTGCATGCTCTGGCATGTCTTGCTGAAATACCATAAAACAAAGGACCCCCATAACTGCTAAAACCATTCATACAGCAAGTACGACAAGAGTTAATTGGGTTTGCTGCTGCAGAGCACGCTCAGGTAGGCTGGGTGGAATACATTAGGCAGCCTTCACTGATAAGCCAAGGCATGCTCCAACATCGTCATTCAATAGCAGCTGCAGAACAGAGCTCATTTACTCATTCTGTGGCAAGATGTACTGTACTCTGCTAAGCCTGAACTACAATCAAAAGGACATACTTTTGCAGAAAAAAAGAACTTGAAGAACATTAAGAAGCTTTTAAAGCACCAGAAACTCAATTATTTTCAGTATGTTTCTTTTTTCCTGTTTTAAGGGAACTTAAGCAAACCTTGTTCTTTGGCAAATTCAACTCTGCAAGGCTCCCAGCTCACTGCAGTGTTTAAACAAACAAGACCTCAGCATCTTCCTAAGTCCCACAGGAATCTGAACTTGCTGCAATCTGATTTTTCCTGCTCTCATCACAGATCTGGAACTGTACCCCTCACTCCTGACAGGCAGGTACCAGCAATTGGCCACCTCAGGTACTCCCTTCTACCTGTACTGCCACACCTGCAGCACAAACACGGCCTGTGGTGGCTAATCTTGCATATTTCTCTCTAAGATCTCAGGAGAATTCCCAAGACCCTTGACTTGTTTGCAGATCAAGACTCTCTACCACATGGCAACATCTGCTGTAAGCAAAACAATGCCCTGGAATATTGTTTTTTTTTGTTTAAATGATAAAGGCTATGAAGCATCCAAGGTTTTCTAAAGGAAAAAAAAACAATTCCTATGCTTATTAAAAGCACAAACCATATTTTGTATCCCATACTGGCCTCCCTAGAAACCTCTCTCATCATGAGCAAACATAAATGGGATATTTTTTTTAAATGAAAGATAAACCGAAAGCTACTTCTTTTTTAATTTGCTCTTCATTGATTTTCAAAGACAAAAGGTGCATAGAGCTTAACTGGATGACACCAGAGCTAGCATTCAATAACAAGCAACAGGAACACTCAATACTGAGCAACCACAATGCATACTCCTACATGGCTGAAAAGAACAAAAAGAAGGGTACACACGGAAGTACAGCATGGTATAGATTGAAAAGCAAGGGAAGATACATAGAAAAAGCAGTAAGCAATGACATTCCCTTGGATCAAGGCCAAGTTTGCCTAAAGTGTAGCACCTTGCTATTTACAGTATTGAAAGCAGATGTTTACTCTGGAGAGCCTGAAACCCTGAAGTGATCTAATCACCATGATTACCATTGACAATCTTTTCTGGTTTGTTCAAGATTTTACAAAGAATGCACTGAGCTAAGTATCACCCAGTTAACTTTGTCCAAAGTCCGTATGGAGGCTTAGCACACAGCTAAAAGCAAATCTGAAACCAGCATTTGTGCAAGAAATCTCTTCCCATCTGCAATGATCCATCATCGCTCACAGAAATGAGAGATCAGAAAATCCTTCACAGCGTCTGATACACAGTTACGCGAGCAGCCTGCTGCACTGGAGGTGACCGTTCAATCAAAAGTAGCAGTTTGTGATGAGCCACAGACCAGCAGAAATTACATGATCTAACCTTGACTTCACTGGGTACAACAGAGACACACTGATTACAAAGACCTGGCAGCAAGGCTACCTCTGCTATACTAGAAATCTCAGGTGAAGCCTTTTCTGGACTCCAAATAGATGTACAGTGCTGCTCCTGTACTATGTACCCCCTGCAAGGCCAAGCCATTATGGAGCCCGATGGGAGTGCTGGGCACTTAACACCTGGACAGAGGGCACAGGTGACCACAACGTGATGAGCCTCAGCCCCCAGACCCAGTGCTGAGCTGGATACAGACAGGCATGGGCAGGTGTGCAAGGCTCATGTGGTGCACAGTCTCTTCCCTCTTAACTGCATGCAAGCCCCAAAACTATAGTGGCAAATGACAGAAGTAGAGAAGCGGTGCATTCTGTGTAGTCAGAGCCACAGCAGATTCCCTGGGCTAGAACTGGTACCAGTACAGCCCAGTTCCCATGCATGCCTGGGGATTGAAACCTGCCTCTTTGCTATGGCCACACCACCACCAAAACTTCAGCAAGCAGCACTGGCATGCCTGCATCTACAAAAACACACAGGCAGCAAGGACTTCTTTGATCCCCTGTCAATCAAATGTAGAGGCAACACCAGTATTTAAGAGCAGCGGTTTGCTGTGATGAGATGCCAGGAGAAATTTGACAGCTGGTCTCTGATGGCACCTCAGACACAGGGAGGCTGGGGTTCACCTGCTATTATTTCTGCAGTAGCTCTAGGGGACCTGCACAGGGCCAAGGTTCCAGTGTCTGGGGCTCAAGCTCAAGGGGAGGACGAACACTTTCTCTGGAGGTGGTCCACGGGCCTCAGGTGGCTGTGCCATCATGAACGGCGGACCTCAACTACTGCAGTTCCTCCCCTGGTGGCTCTGGCAGCCCTCTTGAGCCCTCCTGGAAAAGACTGGCTGTGTAGAAAACCTGAGCTGGTCACACCACAGAGCACAGCCCGGCACAAGCCCACACCTGCCCTGTCAGCAATGCTCACGTAGAGATAACGGGGCTTTGTTCCAGCCTAGCTTGGTGTTGCTGGCTTCCCTGGGACAACGAGGGATGTCTCTGTGTTCAAACACTACAGGTGAAGATAGGAGTTCAGAGCTGTTCTTGCCTTGCCTTCCCCTCCAGCAATAGTCTAATCTAGGTCTAATTATGAGGCTCAGTCATGCCTCGGCTCCTTTCAGCCCTCGCTAGCTGTACTAACTTGTCTGCACACGGAGCTCGTCAGTAATAGCTATCCTATTCATGCCAATATATGGATACCCTTATTCTAGAAAATGAGTCTGTCAGCACTTGGTTTTATTCAAGGATAGCTAGTGTGCTCTTAATACACATTAAAACAGGCTATGAATCTGCTTTCAAGTACAGGCTATCTAACACAGTTTTTCTTTCTGGGTTTCAGATACTTTCAGAAGTGGTATATCTCAGGTAGGCATTAGCTTAGAGCAAGCAAAATCTAGGCACAAGGAGGATTTTTTTGGGGCATTGCAAGCTCTAATTGCCTCCATGGACTACAGCAGCAGATGCAAGAATGACAGGAGAGCAGGAAGAGAAGAGAGAAGCAGGAGGAAAGGAGAAAGAAACAGTGAGAGAAAAAAAAAAGAGTGGATTTTGCAATTACAAATTGAAACTCGGAAAAATCCATGACCAGGCTGAGGTCTTGCTAGCAGCAGTCACCAAGGAGCCAGGAATGTCCCTCTGGCATCTAGCATGACAGCATGTGCAGAGGATATCTCATGCTCACTTGACAGCTCCCTTTGCTAATCTCCTTTCTGAGGTGACAGAAATCTAACCCCCCTTCTCTTACAGCTCTTTTGTGCCACACATTTCACATCTTTAAGGGAAAAGCTAAGGTAAGAAGCCTTTCCCACAGCCCCAAAACAGAGCTGAGGCCTCCTTTAGAGGAGCTGCAATTACGTAGCTCGTTCACCAGCTCCCCAGAAAACTACCTTTCTTGAGGATGCTGCTGCGAGACACACAGCCCTTGGGGCATCCTTATTTTCTGTATCACTCCAAATATCAAATGATGATAAGGGACAGAGAGGCAACTGCAATTTATGTCTTATGAGAAGCACGGATCAGCTCCAGCATGAAACAGTATGTGGATAACAGCTGCTTACAGAAAAGGCGTGCAAAGGAGTCTGCGGTGAGCACAGCTGTTGATGGCCGAATCCTGCTGGATCACCCCCAGGATTTTGCTCAAAACTTGTATCTCTCACAGAACAGAGAAGTTGGAGAGGTCAGATATCAGGTTCCTACTAGCACAAACCCTGTACAGCACTCACTGGTCTTATAGCCCCGCAACTGTGTTTTGGAGGTAATATAATGACTTGGCACCTGTAAAATCTTTCTCCTACCACTGTGAACTTCCTTTGTGTCAATGTTGGAAATGGTATTTTAGAAATGATAGTGCAAACTGTAAACACGTTTATGGGAGTTATTTGTCATATTCCTCTTCCTATAAAAGCCAGGTCTGCTTAGTATCATGAGTCCAATTGTTCAGACTGCTGAGGGAGAGAAAAAAAATGATAACCAATAGAATTTGGAAATAGCAAAAAGTAGCTTCAATACGTTATAGCTATAGCTGTAAGGTTAAATGTCTTACAGTCTATCAAAACCATTGCCCCAGTGAAAGGGGTGTTCTCAACTCATTTCAAGTGAGATATTGGGCCTTATCCCCTCACAGGACTGGAAACAGCTTATCTGGGCCACTGGCTCCTGCCAGCCTGCGTCAGCTGAGGAACTTTCAGCCCAACATCAATTTTAGGGGCTCAGTAGGGATGATTAAAACACAAAGCTGCTTTGTTTTCAATTCTGCCAGCTATCTGAACCCACTCAGGAGTGTGCAGTGCTATGGACAAGCCAGGGAATGGATTGAGGGCAGAGAGATCTCTGATAAATGCATTTGACTGCGGTCAGTATTGCACAGGAGCAGGATACACATATCAAAAGCTATTTCACATGCTCCTTACCCATTCAGTTGGGCAGGCTGGGATCTCCCACAGTTCAAGTCACCAGGGCTGAACTGAGCCTGGTAAGAGGTAGCGGTTTGATGCAATAGAACACAGGGTGTTGCAGGGGTAACCCTTGTCTACTGATGGGCTTGTATTTGATGGATCAATTGAATTACTTTACAAATTTTACAAGCTTCCAAATCTCCCTTTGAGACACTAAAATGCATTAGAGAATGCAGTATTATCAGTGCAAGGAAGATAGCCTGGGTAGTCGGCAATATTAACTAACGAAAGATCCAAGCCAGTAAGATTGTAAGCACACCACAATCCAGGACATCTGTTTGCTGAATAAACACTCCTAATTCCTTCAGCACAGGTTACACAGCGTGGCTATTCAATTACCACAAGACAATCAAAAGCAGTCGAGCAATCCAGCGGCGGCCCAGAAGAACGGCATCATTTTACACGATAAGAAAACCCTGACACCACTCTGTTCAGGTTCAACTGAAGTTGCACAAAGGGCATTTTATCAGCCATTTTGAGGCAATGCTCTCTTCTTGCATCCTTCTTACAAAAGCCTCCTAAGAAGATCACCAGAAATATTATCCAAATTTGTGGTCTCCAGAGGCTGCCCAGTGTCAGGCTTCCGCCTGTGCGGGGAGTGGTGGGAGAAGGAGTGCGCTTGTGCACACTCACTGGAGCCAAGTCTCATGCAGGCTAATGAATGCCCCGTCGACATTGGCACCGCCTTGTAGTTGCCTAAGGAAAAGGTGGGGCAGTGAAACCAACCCGTTTCAAAGGCAGCGAAGTCTTAATTACTGGGTTAGCAAGTATAAAACAGTTTCAGGCAGGCAGAAAATACACACAGTCATCTATTGATGACAAGGCTTTTAATGACAAATCTGCCTGTTTTGTATGACATCACGCCAACGTGACATGCTGAAGCCGCCTGCCGAAAATGGGGAGAAGGGCGCAGATGAATGGGTGGGTGTGGAAACGAGCTCCAGAAGGACTTCTCTGTGTCATGGTGTAACCACATGAATTACTGCACAAGAGCTTACAGTAAACAAAGTATTTGCTATCTCTTAGAAAGATCACAGCGGCAGCAGCAGCAAAACAGTTCACAAAAGAAAGAATCTGAGTCAGTCCAAAACAAAGAAAGTACTGTAAGGAAAATTCAAGAAAATACGAGACTAGACACGGCAGAAGGGGATAAACTGTCAGGCAGATTCCTGCCCTGGGGGTTCATGGCGTGGGAGCTCACAGGACCTGCTCATTCTAGAGGTTATGAGTCTATAAAACACCCGATGGAGACAGCATTACCCTTCAATTGCCAGGTGGCTGCTGCTAACATTGTCATTTCATGGCTGGACAGCAATTAGCTCCATTTACAAGCCACGGATACCTTCTCAGTAGCACAGCTGGCCATTCCCAAGCACCTGTTTATCTCAGAGGGGAGCAGGACGGCTTTGCAGAGAGGCAGGTGCTCCCAAGAGCAAGACACAGCAGCACCTCCCAAATGCCTGAACACCAAGTCCCAGCGCTGCTTCTCACCATGCTCCCACATGTGTGGCAGTAAGGTAATGCACTGCACAACATGTCACCTCCCGGGGGCTGAGCACCCTGCATTTGCTGTGCACTGGCACCCAGTGCTCCCTCCCACCTACGGTGCAACCTTGGTTCCCCAGGCCCGAGGGGGCACTGCATCCCAATGGGATGAAACAAATTGTTTCTCCCAGCCCTTAGAGATGCTGTTATCATCCAAATGACCCTTCTTCTGGCCTCATGATGCCTCTCAACATGCCCAGGACAAAAGGTGGTGCCACAGATGCAGGGCCAGCCCTCCATGAGGAAATACATCCTCCTTCCCTCTTTCAGAAGTACTGTAGCATGACACTACCAAAGCCCTCCAGGACACACCTGACATAGCCACTTGTCAGCTGTAGCTACCTCTAAGCTTCTCACGGCATAGCTAATCCAGTCTAGCTTCAGGCTGGGACACAGAAAGGAGCCAAAGCTCTGGAGGCAACAGCCGTCACTCTCCAGCATAGCTGTCCCCTAAGCATAGCCCAAGGGAAGGTGTGAGAGAGGTCCCTCTGCGGAGAAAGTACACTTCACTACTACGGCCTCGTGCTCCTCTGATCCAGGGTGTTCACAGACACTGCAAGATCTGCTGGGATGACTAAGTCTAGCCACAGCTTCAGTAGTGAACAGGCTATTCCTCTCTGTCCTTCAGACAACAGCTTTGTGACCTGTGCTTGACAGAGGGTGACAGAAAGATGATTAACAGCTGCTGATGCTGACTCAGAGCAGACCAGAAGTAAGTATTCAGTCACAAGCTTGGGCAAATTAAACGTTTGCACCTACGACCCACTGTTTCAGTTCTTTGTTTAGGGATCTTCCCAAGTAATAATGACTTCTGCTCAGTATATGTTAGCTGTGGAGCCTGCTGTCAGCCAGGACACCTCAACCCATCCTGTAAGAAAACAATTATTCACACCTTTATCAGATTAGATTGCAACAGTCTGAGACAGCATTTATTAAATCCCTACTACCACATCATTCTTCAGTCACCCTGGCTACCTCTTCTTTCTTTCCATCATGGTTTTCTTGCAATGACAGTCACATTTGCAGTCTTGGTTCTAAACTCAAGTTTTTTCCAAGACTTAGGCCCAATATACCTAAAAGGGCTAAAAAACTTGAGAAAAAAGATTATAGCAGAAGCTTATCTGCTCAGGCTAAACAAGCTCTGTGCCATAGGGCAGAGCATTTCCAAGCTGATGGCAGAGGTAAGAACCACCCTAGACCTCCTGCTCCAAATCCAAGCCCACTATACTACCATGAATGCAGAGCAATATCCACAGGCAACTCAAAGCCAAAGACACATCAAAACAAGCATTTTCCTGAGAGACCGGAGAAACTAGTCGCTCATGTTCATGAAGTACTGAAAAGGGCTTAGATTGTATGGCACTGAAAGTCATTTAAGGGTTCAGAGTATAGCACAGCAAGAAATGTCAAGAATGTGGGTGAGGAAGAGCTTACACACAAGTAAAACAGATCGTATCTGCAAGATTCCTTGCCAGAGCAAACAACCCTTTTTTAACCCTTTTTATTTCCTCCCCCAAAATTACAGCATAATTTCAAGTAGGTAAAAATAGAGTGTTGTGGGTCATATCCAACAGCTGATAAATAAGCCTAGACACTTTCAACAACTATTACTTACAAAAAACCTCATCAGCTGGAAGTATGCATTGAAAAAAACTCACAGAAGTTCTTTAAACAGAATGAATTCAGAAAGGTTTTGCAGCCAGCTATTAAGACTCTGTAGTAAAGGAACAGTAAAAGACGACCATGCTGTGCTTTCAGGCAGGACTGTGCCATTTGTTGGTACCAACTGTTGAATACAACTGCCTGTAGAACTGTTTTCAAACCATGGTTTCTTTTTAATATTTTATACTGAGAAATACAACATAACTATTGCCACTGCACGTTTCCTCGTGACAGAATACATAAACACACTCCCACTAAAACATACCCAAAACTTCAATCTTCTCAGAGAAAAGCGTGGAAATAGCTCTTACTTGTATTCCAAGTCATTTATTAATCCTCTGCATTTTCCATACTACTTCACCTGCACTGATGTGATATGCTATTAGCATAGACATTTTCATTTTTAAGATGTGCAATCAATAATGCATTTCCATATGCCATTAAATACAACGTGTGGTTAAATTAATGGAGCATTTGACTTTTGATCCATGTACGTTTGGTTGCAGTTCAGTGCAGGAAAAAATGCACAAGAACTGAGTTAATCTGACGGCAGAGCTCTCCCACGCTTTCTAACATCAAGTTTCAGATTAAAGTGAAGCATTCCTGCTGCCACTCAGCTGGAATACTAAATCTGTTCATTTCCACTTCACAGGCCAGAATGCAAGATTTTCGGTCACTTAAACTCCTACTGAAAGAGCTAGATCGTGCTAAAAATCTGATTTCTATTTAGCTCCTGCAGCCTGTCTGCATCATTGCCAATCCAGTGGCTTCTCCTCCTGTTGGGGAACATCACAGCCTGTCAAAGCAACGATGGTCAGTGACTCTCAAGCAAAAACTTTAAGATTAGGGATGGGAAAAAGCTGTACGTTTTGACAGAATACCCTGCTGAAAAAGGTCTTCTTTTCTAGCAATTGTTCCAACATGGAAAATGAAAATAAGTGCTTTTCCTTGCTTTTAAACTACTGAAAAAGGAAGGTATTCAGAAAACATGGAAGAACAATGACTGTTGACCTTTTAAGGACAATCACTGTGCTATGACTTGAGAAAGAAAAAGAACTCCCTCTTGTCTGTCTTCCACCCTCCACAAAACCCCCGAACAAAAACTCTTGAGAACATTCTAAATATTCTGGAAATATTAGCTTGCAAATTGAAATTTAAGCTTGTACTGGGGAGGAGCTAGAGAGTCATTAAAGAAAGCACAAACATGCTCCAGTTCTGGTGTTCACAAATTGCCAGTGCTTCAAAAGGGAAACAAAGAACCCCACCCCCCCACCCCTGCCAGAAGAACACCCTTTCAAAACCATCTTTTCTCTCTGATCTCAAAGCCTAAACTGAAACTTGAAGGCAACCTCCAAAATCGCCAAGCTATGCGATGGAGTGGCTCTGAGATATGCTGGGAGAATCTGAATCCCAAAGCTAGCAATCAAGGCATGTGGGTGTGGGAAAGGAGGAGAAACACAATTCTTACAAAAACAGGGCTCCTCTGCAATAAGCAACAAATAAACAAGCTGGAAGGCACCAGCCCTGGTCCTCAACAGCCTGCTCTGCCCTCCACCTCCCTGTATTGCCCCTTCCATCACCCAATGCCTTTTCACCAGCACCATCCTTTCCTGCCACTCTCAATAAATTTTCATGCATGTGGCTCCATCTGCTATCTCCTTAATGGTAGCGACCTGTGTTTTGAGCAAATGCTCAGAAACTGTATCAAAATATTCTTAAGAAGTTAGCAAAACTAGTACACAGAACCAGCCCCAGTAAAGACCAATACAGCAAACCACAAAATAAATTTATAGTCCAAGGCATTATTTCTTTATAGTATTCAAAAAGAAAATAAACCTTAAGAAAATATTCATGTATTGACATCAGGTACCTCTGTGAAAGTCTCTCACACATATTTTCGCAGAGAAATTATATTTTCAAGTGAAACAATAAAATGTGAAGTTTCTACGCACTTGTTCTATTACAGCCAGCTCAGGCATAGAGGGTCTGCAGGCATGGAAATCACTCGAGAATTTTAAGAAGGGCTTTAATTTAATCTGAGCTTCAGACAGATCAGTGATTTGGCAAATCACTGCTTTCCATTCAAAAGTTTTAAAACACACTATCACAGAAAACATCTTGAGATACTGGGTAACTAACTTGGTGGGGAAGTGACTTTTTATAAAGGGGAGAAGCACAGCAAGACAGGGACAGAAATATTCTCTTACTATGAATTTCATGTCTTATATTAAGCCATCACTTTCTAGAAGATCCATTAATTGCACTGGCTCCAACATCACTTTAGATGGAGACTCTGATTACCTTAACAGTCTTTCAGAGATCATATGAAGTAGAAAGGCCCCCAGTAAAAGACCCATAGCAAGCCAAGGGCTATATGCAAATACAAATAAGATATTGTTGCCAGAGAAGTGATGTTTTTTAATGCCGGAATGATGTAATTGATCAGAGTTTAACAGAGGACATACTCTTCTTTTTACAGATAGCAAGTGTTGCAGAGGCTCAATATCCTATTTACTGCTTTGCCACAACACCCATCTTTTCAGAAAGATGTGCAATAAAAGGACTTGCTGACAATTTCAGCCAAGGCTTTAAACAAATCCCCAGTGCAGGCCCTCATGAATTAAAGAGCATGCAACAGATAAATGGAAAGCTGGCAGTGAAACCACATCAAGGCCAAGTGGGTAAAAAAAGGCACCTCTTGGCTCCTGTGGTACTCATCTTAATATAAACCAAATGCAGGAGATCAGCTGTTCAAGGAAAATGCATTCTCTAACATTAGACTTATTTGCTGTTAGTCAAAGGTTCATTTTATCAAATGACCACTACAGAAATTTTAGGTTTCACCACCCCTCTTCCCTGGCATGTGAAGAGGGCTGCAGAGCTCGGTGGCATAGGACTCCTCCTTCCCAGACAGAAGGTTGTATTTTCCTTAAACATGGCCCCTACCTTTTCCCCCAAAACATTATATCTACCATATGCAGACCGAGAAACCTAAACAGACACCTGGATTTGGCAAGCTTCACCTCATTATGCTGGAAAATTAACTTAAGGAAAGCTTTAAAAGGATTTTTCCCCTCTTCAAAACAGAGAATAGTTGGCCTTGAAGTTTTAAAGACAATCTGCTATTTTCCCACTGCAGTGCAATTCCAGGTTTCTTTTAGGAAGATCCCTGCACTAGATCCACACAGTAGTGGTTGGGAAGAGCAGTCTCCACAGTAGCTGTTGAGGTTTCCTTATTTCTTTTCCTTTTTCAAATGGGAAATCTCAGAAAAGGGGGGAAAAAAGCTAGCCCTGTGGACTTCCCAGGACCTTCTCATGCAATAAAATCAAGGTGCAGGATAAACAGAATTGAGAACAGCTACAAGGGGACGTCATGCTCTTGCCCTGCGTGTGCTTTGTTTCATTCCCGACTGACTGGCAGGCAGCATTCGACAGACAGGGGCTAAAGCACCATGAGGTTGCAGGTCTTAGAAAGCAATTACAGGGGAATTGAGTGCATGAATTGGTTTGTATTCCTTCCTCTGAACCACCTTCTGCCCCTCACATATACACATGGCTACACGTGCTCCTTGCAGCCCTGTTTTGGTGTTTCAATGCAAGATACACACAGCCTGGCTCGCAAGAGGAGGTTGCTCCTACAGGACTCTCAAGGCCCACCTCTTCCTAAAACCCTCAGATGCTCACACTGAGAGCTTTACAACAAGGGTGATGTTACTGTGTTTTCCATTTCCCGGTGCGTAGAGTGGCCAGCCCTGCCGTGGGATGTGACACCTTCACCCTGCTCCGTAGGTACGTGCAGGGGTGGCTGGCCGGCCGTGGCGAGCAGTCCCGCATACTTTCCCACGTTGTCAGCACAGAGGTGTTGCATTTCAAGCCACGTGGTCACAGTACGTGCCTTTGCTGCTGCTGCCAACTGAGGAAACCGCTGCCGACTCTTTCTCTAACCCAGCTCAGGTTAGACCAGATTTTCCAGTATAGATAACAATTGCACTATTTACATTTCATACACATACAGGGAAGACATCCTGGCTTTGCTTGGAGCAGATGTCTTAGAAGGAGGCTCAAAGACTAAAAAGCATGTAAAAGCCACAGCACTCTCTCTGACCTGCTCCAGCACGGCCCAGGTGATGTTGTTTGCGCAGACTGCCCAAGCAGCTGACATGCACTGAGCTGCTCACTGCAAGGTGTCAGAAAAGATAAAGCAATACCATGGTTTGATTTACTGCCAGGCAAACACTGGCTGGTAGTGACCACGCACGGAGAGGTCAGGCAGCACTGTCCTTTATTAGCATGTCAACGATAGCTGCACTAACCCGCTCACAGATTAGACTCCCAAAGTTGGAAACGTGAGCATGCTTGGGTATAACTAATTGGAAATACGCTCTGAATTCCTAATAAACACAGTTATGGTCCCTGGGATTTATGCCAAATTAAAGACAATTAATTCTCCTCTCTTGATTATTACATACCTTAATAGCTCTGTCCTTGAGTCAGTTCTATCCTTGATGTGCAGAGCCCTTTAGCTCAGTCTCTAAAATTTGATGTGCATGAAAAGTGGTTAATAAGAAAGTTCTGAATCAAATCCGAGTTACCGTATCAAAATCTCTCATGTTTTACAACAGTGAAAAAACAATTGGATTCAAAATCTACTTCAGATCCTAGATTATAAAGGCATTTGCTGCATAGCCTCTGCACTCTAGTCTTCAGAGGCCTTAAACAATTCCACGTTTCCATTTAAGATGTTCTTTTTAAAATATCACATGGCAGCATATACAGATAATCAGGATTGTTTTCATTAAATTATTTCAGTGAAGTTCACTGGCTTTATTTGATATACAAAAGACTATTTAACCTTCTCCCCAGATACTCTACTGATGTAATTACAAGCAAGAGACAAGGCACGTCTCTCCCAGCCGCAACCACTAACAGGAAGGAAAACTTTCTGCTGTGCAGAGGCTGCTGTCTTTCCTAGAGGATGTAAGAGGCAGGTATCTCCTTGCAGATAAGAATACTGCGAATCTTTATTTCCCCAGCTCAGTATAGAGCGTCCAGGCTGCTGCTGTCAGGACAATTCAGCTAGAGGAAATGTTGGTTTGTGTTTAAGGTAACACAACTGCTGGCACTCCTGTTGTAGGCTTCCTTACCGCACAAAGTAAACAAGACCGCATGTCCCTTTTCAGACCATCAACAGCAAACCCTGCAGCAGGGGAAGCTCTCCTGAGGCTCTGAAGACATCGCTGTGATTTTCAGAGTTGATGGGGGCTCCAAGCACAAGCGCACCTGGGATGCAAGAGAACACACTTGCCAAGGACAGATGTGGAATTGGCTGAATCTCAGCTGTTCACTTTACTGAGCTGACAACGAACGCAAAATGCCAGGAGGAGACACCCTGCACAACGAGTCTCTGATGTTGGAGATGACCACGGGGGCCTCAGAGTCCTTGGGAAAACATCATCTTTCCTTCCAGACAGGGGTTTTTAGACCCGTGACCTGCCTGAGGGAAGACAAAGTAGGTCCCCATCCTATCTGTGAAAACCAACACAGTCCCAGTCTTCTCCAGATGGCACTCAGTCTCCTCGTGACCAGCCCCGTGTCTCAGCAGCTGGAGGAAGATATTAGGGGTCTCTCTAGGACACAGAAATCACAGGGAAACCACAGACCCATGCAGTCTGAGCTGCCTGCTCCCAAGGCTCGCGCACCGCAGACAAGGCTCTCTGGCAGACAGTCGGCTGTTTGGATTTTCACTGCATCTCTCCCACAGCAGACCTGAGGCAGATCTCTGCAGAGCCCATACAGAGGAAATCATTCCCCATGACAAAGGAGGAGGGGAATGTCTGAAACAAAGCCATGAATGTTGCCATGTGAGAGCTGAAAATCCAAGTTTCATACTGCCTGCTGAGTCCTTGACCTAAGGCTAATATGACTCTCCAAAGCATTTCACTCCCTAGGTTTCTTTCCCTTCTCTCTTTCTGCTGAACTCTGCTCAGCGACATACCTGATTCCAAGCCTTGAGACAGAAGGGTGCATCCTAAAAGAATGGAGACACTGGAAGAAGTTGGGGAGAGGAAATCTCTATGGTAATGTGAGGCAGGGAGAGCAAGAAAGCTCCCCCTCAACTTGTGGCTCACAAACAACCCTGGTCTGCTACAGAACAGCAAACAAACACAAGTTCCCACACATGCAAGCAGCAAGCAAAACAGCATAAATGATGCAAGTGAAAACACAATTTTTATTTGGTACCATGAGGCAACACTAGACTGGAGAGTCTACATATTTTTTTTCAGAGAGGTCAGAGAGACCTTGGATTAAAACACCTGAGAAACCCTGGTTTGGGAAACAGGGCCCTACCAGCCTGTGAAGCTGGGCTGCCACATGCATGAGCTTTGGACCCAGACCATGGCACACTGAGAACAAAGGCAAAAGGTTGGTTCTCCCCAGCAAACTACCTGCAAAGAGAATAACAGCATCATCTTACATTTACACTGAGAATAGAAATTAAATTAGCAAGTAGATTTTGATCATGAAGTGACCTTTAAAAATGATTGAGAGAAGAAAACATTAGCCACCGTTATTTGCTCTGATACGGATCCCTCCTGAAGGTGCAAAATATTATTGCTAATTTTATCTCACGTTTTCAAACTGCTTTTAAGAACTTAAGATGATTCTTATTTTCTCATTTTTTTCATAGACAAGCTTTGCTGTCTTCTTTTTTTCATATAAGCACAAATTGGGAAAAGTACTGTAGCTGAACTTAAAAGAACTGGACAATTTTATGATGTTTAATAACATTTGTAGCTATAAAGGCTAAAAACACTAAGGGTAATGAAATCTCATGCTCTGACGCTTAAGGTATTCCCTTCCTCTTGTCCCGCATGCTGAACCATGGAAATAGTTCATGTCAGTATGGGAAGGAGAAACCACGTTCTCCTTGGAGACACGCACAGGGGCTGGCTACAGCTGGAGGTCAGGGTCACAGTGGCCAGACTCACGGCAAACTGCTATGCCCTGCAATCTCTTCTCACTCAACTGTATTTATGACCACCATCAACATACTAACAATTGCAGCATTTGTCGCACAAATCTTTACGAGTTTTCCAAACGAAAGTGGGCTTTCCTTCCTTTCTGGCTTAAGCAGGGTAATGGAAAGATTGCCAGAAATTGCACCTGGTTTATGGCTTCAACAACCACATTTTCTTTTGGCGCTCTCATCATACCTTGCTGCTTCCTCACTTACATAAAACTGCAGATTATGCAGAATTCATGTCTGCCTTATGACAAGCTCTTTTAAAAGTCAATACTACTTAGAATCTGCTTTGACCTTGCATTTAGACAGACAAAATACCATATACGACTCCATCCTGAACACAAACTCCCTTTATTCACACGTCAAGACAGACAAGGGTTTTGACGGCTAATGCCTTCTCTTTGCATGCAAGGCCAGATTTGCCTAAAACCCAAATTAGGGCAGGCTTGCACTTCCAAAATTCAGTAACCTCTTATGGTAGCCACCTCGTTTTAAAAAGAAAAACCCTAACTGTTGACACAGTGTGATCATTGAGCTGTAAACCATGAACAATTTGTTAGTATCATGTCTAAGCTATTTTATCCTTGTGAAGGTTTCAGACATTGGATGACCCTCAGCCACTTATACTTTTGCCTTTCATATCTGATATTTTAAGTAGTTAAGCCTGAACTATCTACCATGTTATAAGGGATGCCACAGAGAACAAGGTGGCAGTGGGATTGTACCAGATGATCACAGAATCACACAGAATCACAGGTTGGAAGGGACCTCAGGGATCATCAAGTCCAGCCTTTCTAGGAAGAGCAGCAGTCCTTTCTAGGAAGTCCAGTAGTCCTTTACGAAGCTTAGAACATCACAACACAGAAGACCTGAAGTTCCAGCAGTTTTTCCACTTCCCATACACCCAGTTTCAATCCACTGTTATTCCACTGCCTAAATGCATCTAGCCCAAATCTCTTCACCCCACTGGCCCTATGTCTCTCTCCATAATCCAGTTTTGTTGGGAATGGTGGTGTGGTTCACCTTTGTCAGCCTGCCCTTCAGGAACACACTCTTGCTTTCTGAAACAAACCTGCTCTGAAGGACAGTATTTCATCTGGTTTTACCCCTTTCCAGACCAGTCTTTCCAGCTATTTATCCACGTAGGTAACATCATCTACATCAAACACCAGCAGCATGTAATGGAGAAAAGCATAAAAAATATTGTCCGGTCCCAACCATCTGCCTGTAAAACTCGGTATTCCTACAACTGGCTCTCTCATGACTGTATTTTAGTCAACAAAAGACTGAAATCTCATACATCGTCACTACCTTAACTGGCAGGCAACACAAAGTTCCCACATCTGTGCACAAGAAGCAGGGAGCAGCCCACAGGGATGTGGGGTCTCCTTCCCTTCAGCTGTTCAACTGGCCCCACAGCTGTGGGGATGGAGAGCTGCCATGTCCCCATCTGCCAGTTTCAGGAGGGGATGGAGCCCTTCGGTGGAGTGCAGGAGAACAGTTTTTTATAGCACCTGGAACTAAGCAGGGGTGTAAAGAAAAGTACGAGCAGGCAGGGAGAAATTAATTGTGTTTGAGGGTTTGGGGACATCCTAGGAGCAGAAAGCGAGCTCCACAGCTCGCAGGGGTCAGGCATGTCCCCGAGCATCTCCCAGCTGCAGTGAAAAGATCTGCTGTTCCTGGCATGGAGCTGAGAGATGGCAAACACTGCTCTGAGTGTTTTGAGCAGGTTGCAACAGGCTGTGGCTCTGGTGGGACAGGTTTGTCAGCACTGCCTGACCTGCCTTCGCTGACAGGTACCCGCAGGCTGATCTCCTGAACAGGTGGAGGTGCTGAGGTCTGGGCAAGTGAGCTGGTCCCCCGCATGCCCCGGGGCTGAGGAGATCAGCAAAGCCAACCAGCTGCAGCATGCCATGACCACGAGGCTGATGGCACTTTGTCTTCCCTGGATTTGTGTTAGAATTGGACTAAGTGAGCTGATCAGCTGAATGATGAGCACAATTTGTCAAACTGACCTGCAAAGCGTGCCCTGTCCCCCCTTGCCGTGGTGTGGAGGTGCCACAGCCTCTCTTCGCAAGGAGTGTGCTGCAATCCCGTCTGCTGCTGCTTTATGAAGAGCTTCTCATAAACTTGCCCATTTGCAAGCCGCATGCAGCACAAGGCATCGCTGCAAACTCATAATTAAATTCATTACTCCATACAATTTTAAGCCATTCTTCAAATAATTACAGTAATTTGATAAGCAGAAATCACATAAACCTGCTGCAGTTTTATCTCTCCCATTTGCTGTCTGAAGGAAAATGTGTGAGTAATTAGTCGGATGATAACAGTCCGGGTTATGCAAGCAAAACAAAATTAATATGATCCTTACTCAAAAAAATTTAAAATGAAACGAAACCAATGACACCTGAGGCAGCGTGGGGTGGGAGCGAGGGGAAAGGCAACAGCCAAAGGGAGCGCACGGAAGGCGAAGCTGTGCTGGCCCCAAGCCTGCTGCGGAGGCAGGATGCTCCCGGGAGCAGGCGACCTGCAGCTATTGCTCCTCTCTCCCGGGAAAGTCACGTCAGGTAACCTTGGTAACTCCCAGGCTCTGCGAAGGCAAGGGAGGCGGGAGGAGAAAGCTTCCTGCAATATTCACGGGACCATGACAGAACATTCATTAGCGCTCTAATGTCAGGAGGAATCAGCAGCCTGCGCAGCCGTGCCGCCCCACTCTGCTTCTCACCTTGTGTATGAGGTTCCTGACCTTTCCTGCTACGAAGCGGGCAAGTCGGCAAACTGCAGCTCGTGGCGCGCTGAAGCAAGGGGAGGAAATAGCAATGAAAAATTCACACCTGCTGGCTTCTCCGGCGAGCTCAAACTTGGGAATCGAGAACTGGGGAATGAACAACATGCACCGTCTCTTGCAGGCCCTGGCTGTCCATTGGGCTCAACCTGCCTTGCAGGCTGCTGAGGAGCCTCCAAGCAGATGCAAATCCCCCGCAGGCATGAATGCCACAAATGCCAGGGTACCCACTGCGGATGTGACCCCAAGGACTGCGTCAGCACCCCACTCTGCAGTAGGGGCCAAATGGAGATACAAAGAGGTGGAACTGGAGGCTGTGCATATGTTGTGATTAGCACAGACCCCAACTCCCTGAGCGCCTTGCGTCCTGCTCCATCCATCGACCACAAATTCAGAGGCAAAGATGGCAGAAGTCCTCTCTGCACAGCCACAGGCTCTCCGAACCCTACCAAACAACACTAGGTGACTGAAGAGTTAATAAAGACAGGGATGAGTTTTTGCTAGAGGTAAGGAAACATGGAGAATACTAGGCTGAAATAGAAACGTGGCCCGGCCGCAAGATCAATACAGAGGAGAGGGCCAGAGCTGTGGTTACTCGGGTGCTTGGATTAAGAGCTTCATCGGGTTTCTGCAATCAGATCTGATGATCCCACTGAAGGAAAAAGGGAAGGCTCCAGGCCCTCATTTCACAGAGGAGCAAACGAAGACTCATCAATTTTCTGAAAGTGACTTTATGCCTCGTTAAGACCCATCTAAATTATATACAAGATGACTTCCAAGTAATGGAAAAATGAATCTGCAGACAGTCCTTTTCTTTTTTTTTTTTCCTTTATTTTTCTTTCCTTCAGGATGTGTCTCCAGCCAGCCTGAAACCAAACACTTGTTTCAGGGAGAAAAATTCCTTTTGCTACAGAGAGATATTTCAAAATGAGCACTTCAGTTTTAAATGTAGCTGTACCTTTCACGCTCCTCTTCTTCCCCTAGAGCTTGGAGCACCCTGGCCAAGAAAAGCGATTCAAGTCCTAAGCACCACACATAATAAGCAATTTACGAACTCAAGCAAGATTAGCTTTAAATACCACACTTTCCAGAGGAATCAATCTCAATGTGGCAGCTCCACAGATATTTGGTTTTTTTTTAAAAAAGATCTCAAAATGAAAGAAATTTCACATCCTTAATACAGAAATAAAAAAAGAAAAAAGAGTTTGCTGAGTAAGCAAGTTCAGTGCAACATAAAAAGGGGAGGAACAATACTCTGGCACAAACCCCCACACATTCTTTTACCATGTACTTTACCAGCTGCTAAAATCAGAGTCAATCATGAGTGCATGAAAGAAAAATAATTTCACAGAAGCTGTGCCTCCTTCCACCACACGGCCATGGCCCGTGACCCTTGTTGAGGTGCTGGGGCTAACCTGACGGCTGCCCAGGCGCTGGCACGGCTCTGCTGCTGCCCTCCATCCCCAGACCCACACACCGTGCTGGCATCATCTCTTCATTGTGGAGCTGATTCAAAACTGGGGCATGTCACCGGGAAGGATGATGGATTCACCGCTCCTTCTCATAATTCAGAGGATATTAAAAAAATTAGAAAAAGTCTTCCTCCAGTCTGCTGGAGAAGCTGCATCGCTGGTGCATATGTATAGAGAAAGGAGTTTGGGCTCATGGGCCTGAGGGTGCTGCCTGGTTTGGGAAACCAAACTGTCGAGCCCTGGCACCCACCTCACTGAGTGGGCCGGAGGCAGGAGTGGATGTTTGTGTTGCCCCCAGCACACATGTAACAGCTGCAACGAGACAACTTCTAATCCATTCCCATAGCCCAGGGCTTCAGACAACTGTCTGTTTTGCTCAGGGAGGAATTTTATTTGCAGTGTGTCCATGCTTTTGCTTCCTTCCCAGCTTTCCTTGAAGCAGCAAAGAGTAGTTACAGGCATACCATGGGCTGGAGACACCGCGGTTGAAGATTGATCCCATAAAATCTGCACAAAGTGGGGCATTGGAAATACCGATGGACTTCTGGGGAGAGAAAGTGGATGAGGACCATGGGAGAGGGAGAGCGGCTGCTTCCCCACCTGAGCAAGGATGGCATAAGCCCCTTGCAAACACTCTCCCTTGCTTTGTGGGGGCTTTGTCATCAGCAGGTCCACTGAAGTTCCCCCTCTGCAGCCACACCTGGGGTGGGTTTCCTGTGCATTGAGGTGCCCAGCTGTATTGCAGGACTATTAGGTGACTGCCTGAGACGTGAAGACATTGGGACAGGTAACCTAATCTCCCTTCTGATCTCACACTATGGAAATCTCAGGATTCTGCTGACACAGCAAAATTGGCAGCAAACTGCTATTTCAGCTGTGGGTTTCCACTAGGGTCTGTAATCAATATGACAAATTAGGCAGCAGGAAACAACTGCTGCCATTTTGGCTGCTTTAACCAGATCTGATCCTGTGCCCCTGCCAGAAAACCCAGCTCAGGTGACGGCAGCAAGTCCCCACAGCCCTGGGATGGGGCCACGGGATGGGGCCACGCTGCCACAGCCTCGCAAGGTGCTGGCCCTGCCGCCGGGCTGGCAGGGCAGCTGGCAGAGTGCTGCAAGCCTGTAGCGCTCCAGACATTTGTCACAATTATTGGGGATTTACGAGGACAGGGATCCTGTCAGTTGTCTGTAATTTCACTCTGAATGATACCCCTCTCCATAGGTGGTAGTCTCTGAATTAAGCCACCCTGGAGGGAGAAAGGGAGATGTCCCCATTGAATGCCTCTTTGACAAGCACGTCACCTAAACAAGCTCTTCTGCACAGGTCCCGAACACCTGGTGGGGGCCTTGGAGTAAGTCAGTGTCCGTAAAACCCAGACCAGGAGCACATCTCACAGCGTTGTGATGGGATGGCTGCTGGGCACCGAAGACAGAGCCCAGTCCTCTGCAAGCTGGCAAATGCCCCATCTTGGCTACACTGGAGGTGTGCATGGGTACTAAAACCAAAGAGCAAAGGGATCTGGCACTAGCTGATTTGTCTTTACACAGGAGTGGCAGCTGCAACTGCTAGAAACCGTTGCCTGTACAAATCTGAGCCAGCAAAAGCAACACCCCCAAAATCAGAGCAGAAAACTCTTTAAAGAGAAGTGATACCACACGGTAAAAGACACATTTAATTGAGACATTTCCTGCAGCTGTGCCATACATACACATCCAAAAACCACACTGCCCTGTTTCAATTTGCCTAATATCAGTTCTGTACTACAGCAACACAGCAAGAGCTTTCCTCCCTTTGCTAATTATGAAGACTTAGCTCTTGGAATGATACCTGATTGCAGGCGATGATTTTTGCTAATGTAACAACTCATCATTTCCATACCTGAAACTCTGCAAGAAGGAAGTACTCCAGAGGGGAATACACAATGCAGTAGAAGGCATGCCACACACCTCTTTCTATGAAACTATAATCCTAAGGCTTCGCAGTTCACACAGTTCCACTTATTGTACTACAGAGGCACTTCTCACAGAAATGTTGTATAATCCATTCCATAATCATAAAAAATCTTTTTAAATAGGTGTTTTTAACAGTTGCACTAGGTTTTCTAACGTTTTTATTATACAGCATCATGCTAATTCTTTTGCAGGGCTACATACTGAGGAACAGAACAGTACTGCTGTTGCTGCTCTTTGGATCATTATACTCCCTATCTTTTAAAGCAACCAATTTTTGCTCGTTCTTGTTTAACTTTTCATAGCTGCTTATATGAATTCTTATACCCATTATTTCATGTATGTTTTAATCAGTCCTGAGTTTCAAGATGACATCAGTATCACCACAACCTCCCATGGGATACTCATTTGGGGACATTAATTTTGCATGTCGTACAGCACCTACAGCAAAACCAAATCCCACAAACTGTATTTCAGTGGTATGTATCTACCTAAGGAGACTGGCCAGTGACTGTGTATTTATGACTGTAATTAACTACCCTGTTTTAAAGTGGAAGAACCACCTTGTACAGGGTACTGATTAAGGAGAAAATCTGAAAGGAATCTGAAGTCAAATAAATACGTATTTTGGAGATAGCAGAGAGAAGGTTATAAACTGTCACAGCTTTCCTAGAAAACTATATCTCAAAGCATTCTAGTTGAATACTCCATTTAGTAATCGCTATTTGGGTAATTCTTAGACGCTGGCTGGCTATACTTAAAAATATTCATAACAACCCTTTTTTTGAAGCTAAAGATGCTCCAGAGCGTCCCTGGCAGACAGACCTTAGAAACTGCAGCAGGGACACAGAGAAAGCTTGCAGAGTTCACAGTGCAGGAGAGGGAAGGCTGCTATGCTGAGGCAGCATATGCAGCTTATTAAACTGTGCAAGTCCAAAGACAGCGGGCAGGATTGCCAGTCCTGAATAACACACAGCTCCGTATGAATACGATTTTAACATGTGCTACTGCCTAGTGCAGCTTCTGCCCATCACTGCTGGGCATCTACAACAAAGCTGTTGCCTACTCCACATGCAACACATCTTCAAATGCCCAGGGAAAACTACTGCCCACTATGCATGTTCATAAAGAAACTCTGGCTGTGGTTACAGTAGATATTTGCAAGTGTTATTATGTGCTTTATAAAAACAAACAAACGAAGTCAGTCAAGTGCAGGCTGTCTTTTCAGGAAGACTTTCTTTTTCAAATTTTGCTGAAGCTGCATATAGCTCTGTAAAGAGTCATTATTTCTTAAGCATCTTGGCTTAGACAACCATAGTCCAAGATTTTACTGTTTCAATTGATTCAGCCACCAAAGGAATTTGAGCTAATAAGGAAATGTGTCAGTATACTGCATCATTTTGCATGGCAGCAGGAGGGAGAGGAGAAAAGATGTAGAAGGTCTAGGCGAGGCAGCAACTGAAAGAAGAGCTCATAAGGATGTGGAGGCTGGGCCAGGTGGGCTCCTGCATGCCCACAAGAGTCTCAAAGATGCTTGCCAGCTCAGAAGGTGGAAATGGCCATAGCTGCCAGTTTGCTCCAAAGGCTCTTTGCAGTGGGACTAGAGTGGATGGGAGCACAGCTGACTGGACTGGTTTGCAAGTCTTAAAACATCTCTCGGAAAAGAAAGAGCCTAACTAGGCACCAAGCAGAAGTAACACAGCAGCTACACCATCCCACTGACTCTGCACAGATATGATATGGGATGCAGTGCTGCCAGCAGTGAGGGATGAGGACTCAGTAAAAATGCAACCATTCCCATCTCCCCAACAATTATGCACAATACATACAAACACCAGAAAGCATTAAGCTGTTAGGAAATATAAACAGAGGCAAAAAGTAATAGGGTCACCACCACTGATTTTTAATTTTGTTTTGTTTTTAACCTTGGGGAAAAAGGGCAAAGACTTACGGTCAGGCAACTTTACAAGAATAGTATACGGAAAAAAGGAATTTCATTTGTTTCATCTAAACCCCTCTGGGCAGAGCTGGCATTAGACTGAAGTATGCCACATGCCTCAATGGGAAGAAAGCAGATGGTGATGATAGGAGGACAAATATTTCTGCTTCCCATCTCCGAGTGCTCCACTTATTCTTAACTAGCTGTTCCCTGCTCAGTGCAGCAGGTATTGGTCCTCCCTGAGCACAGCCGATTGACCCTAAATATTGTGGCAAATTCAGATTCTGGGACCACTGGGTCTGGGTCTTGGTTCCACCGAGTGTGAAAATGACCCTAAAGCCTTTCTGTGTTTCCTAGCTATAGTTACAAGTAATAGCAGACATACAATAACTTAACGAAAATAGCTTACTAATGAATAATGACTGTAGGAAAAAGGGTGAGCTTTGTGTTCTTACCTAAAAATAGAACAATGACAGGATTAGTTATGAGCCATTTCTAGAGTAAAAGGGGAGATACCAAAATCCATACCTGACAGCTGTGGTTACTGACATGCCAAACAAGGCAGTCAGTGTCAAATAACCTGAGAACAACCCTGCTGGCACAGGCCAAGCTTAGCCCACAGCAGTGCTCCTAGAGGCCGCCTCACTCAGGTGAGAAGAAGTGCTTCCGCTAATGGAGTACGACTGGCAGTAGGGGCCGATGAACAAAGTTATGTTGCTTGCACCATCTGTTACCTGTCAATTTTTCCACAGAGTTTGTTCTTGGGTAGTGTGTAACCGGCCACGCTGGAGGATGGATGCTTTAGTTTAGTTAAACCTTTAGTTTATGCCAGATGTGTTGGCAGATCTGTGCTACATTTTCTTTTCCTCCTAACTGACAGTTGAGGAAACTCGACAACATTTTCTATCAGCTGCAGCATTTCTGCTACATCCTTTCCCTGCTCTCAGGGCTGCCAATTTCTCTCCAGCAACCTTGAGAAAGATTCGTTTTCTGGGAAGTTGATGACATGTGAGCCCTGCACCCACGTAACCCATCCATCCCTGCTCTCGTTTCCTGAAAGAGCTGCTTTCAGTTCTGCGCCGTGTCAATGGGCTGAGAATCAGGGTTTGTTGTTAGTGGTCAATCACTAGTGGAACACAGTCTCAAAACTCAGCCCTTCCCTTTACCTGACTTCACTGGAAAGTCCCAAATCAGCACTGCACAAAAAAAGCTCAGCCTCGGTTTCTGAGTCTGTTTTTACAGCAACCTCCTAGGACCATTGCTGAGCCAGTTCCATGGCTCGCCCTTACCTGAAACATCCACTCTGGACAACCTGGTAGGACTCAGGGCACATTAATCCAGCAGCATGAATTTTAGTTCAGCTAGTGTCTTTCTGAGACCCCAGAGCAGTGACCTGCACTCTCCCGTAACAGAATTTAAGTTGCCATCTGATGCAGAGATGAAATTCCAAGGCGGAAGGACCTAGTTAACCTTGTGATGGAAGCACTGTGCATGCAAAGATGGAGAGCAGATTTGCTGCTAATTTGTATGATTGCTTCCTGGGTTTTTCTCCATGCCACCCCATTGGACATTACTTACTGATAAGCACAAATTTAATTTCATTCACACTTCAAAATAACCTGAGTGAAAATCGGTTCTTTGCTGTTTTCAGGGAAAAGACCTAACCAGAACCACAAAGCTGAGTTAATCCAGAAATTACCTGCTATATTTCCAGGTAAAAAATTTCAAGACCAGAAAGAGCGTTTGGTCATCTCACCTGACCTGCTGCATCAGAGAAATTCCATGCAGCAGCCCTTGACACCTGCCTTGTGCTCTATTTCTGCCTACAGTGGGCTGAAAAGTCTTGCAGAAAGGTGTCCAGCATTAGATAACACCAAGAGATAGAGAAGCCAACACTTCCAGTGGCAAACCACCCCACCGTTGGAGATATGAGCCTTATTTTTGCTTGAATTTCTCTGGTTTCAGCTTCCAGTTATTGATTCTTGTTCTAGCTCTGTCTGATGGATTAAATAGCCTTTCTTTGCAGCTAGCATCTTCTCTCACTTTAGGTACTCATACTCCACAAATATTTCACCTCTTGCGCTTCTTTCTGGTAAGCACAGCACACAGAGCTTCAAGTCTTTTGCTGCGTGGAACATTTTTCCATTTGTGGGTTACTTACTTCTTGTGGCCTTTTACATACCCCATATTGTAGTTAGGGCCTGCATTCCTCATTGTCAGAAAAAATATGGGCATGTAAAACCTTTGTTACTGCACTTGGCCTCAGGGTAACTTTGGGCAGAAGAACAAAAGGCAAGAACCATCTCTCAAAAAAAAAAATCTGTATTCCTAGGAAGAATGGCTGATGCCTCTCTCTCTCTCTCTCCCCCTCATTTATACTTCCTTCCCAGCAACAACTTAGCTCTTCGGTCCCTGTCTTTACAGCTCCTACACTTACTTGACATGCACTTCACATATAAACGAAGCTCGCTTGAAGGCCGGGATGGAGAGCAGTCCACGTAGGAAAAATCAATTATAAACCTAGGTCTATTTCTGACAGTTTGGTCTTTCGCATAAGATGTTTAATGAGGGCATTTTTAATGAAATATAACAAATGTAATTCTTACTACAGCAATTTTGGTTTGTATATTATCAGTCCTGGCAAGATTTCAGGAGTTACTAGCCATGGTCATGGTGCCAGCTCTTTGTCCTTGAGGTAAAGAATAGCTTGTTCTCACTTTTCATTATAAGAGCATAATGTGACATTTGTATAAGCAGCATGAGAGGAGATCAGTGTTCATCATTAGCGCCCATTTAGACCTCTGCCACTCCTGTGATGACTCAGGTGAGAGGACAGTCTGCCTGTTGCCCACACTGGAAACCAACAAAGCACCCATACAAGGAAACCTCACGGGATGCCAACTGCAGTCGTAAGGTTGCACAGCTTGGGGCTTACTGCACCGTGCTGGTGAGAGGGGACATCCAAGCAAAGGGTATGTTTGAAACCCCTGTTTTACCTGCTGTCACACTGCTGGAAACCAGCTACAGCCTCTGAAGATTTTCATCTTGTCCTGAAACTTACTCCCCGTGGAACAGGATGCACCCCAAGAACTTACCCCACGTGACAGTAACACAGCACGCTTGGGGGAAGGAGGAATCGTACTAAAATAGCAGGCATTGTACTTGTGTTTACAGGCTTCAGAAAGAGATGGGAAGAGCACCCCAGGTGTGCAGGGTCTAGGGAGGACAGGCAAGCTCTGCGCCTGAGGCAGTACAGCTGCAGGCAAGATCTCCACCAGGGAGCAAAGCAAAGGCTGATGGTACTGGCACAGCCAAAGAACTGAAAAAGTAAAAGGAACGAACTTCTGGAAAGGAGAAGCTGTGCAAGACCTTTGAGTGCAGGGCCCAACAGAGCAAATGGGATGAGAAAGGTGAAAGAGAACCAGAGCAGGATGTGAAGAGGCACCAACAACCTCCTGATAGCAGGGGAAGAAGCCTCTGCTCCAGTGATATCTTGATTATAATGGCAACTTTGACCAAGACAGACTGAGACACTTTCACACACTTTTAGCGTCTGAGGGAGAAATACTGATTGCAGAAAGACTTAAACCATTCATCCCCTCTCCAACTTCTTCCACTGAAAGTAGCCCCAGGTTCAACAGAGACAACAATGAAGAAAACTTGCAAAAAGGGTGGAGGAAAACTTTGAGCAGAACTCCAGCGATCAGGATTATCGTGTCAATTTCAGCCAGTAATTAGTAAATGGAAAGTTAATTATTGCTACTTCCCTCTTCCTTTCACCACGGCTCACCCAGCTGTTCGTACATTGATAACCATAGCAATGAGCGTGAGCCGAGCCTGGGTAGTTGGTATTCATGCAGTATCAAAGGAACGCATTTGCATTCTTTGCCAGAAGAATCAATTTACCTTGACTGATGATTGAACTTCAATAAGTTCTTTAATATTTTGGTCATTAACCGTGATGCCGTAACAGTGTCACCAGAGTGCTATTGTATTTCACACCATGGCTCTTATTAGCTGCACTGTGTAATATGCCTGAACTTCTAATTGAGCCCTGTTAAATATTGATAATCAACATATTTCAAAGATGATCCTTCGAAATAAAGCTCAGCCTGCCCAGAACGCTTTATGAACACAGTGATTCCTGTCACTGGAGAGAGGCTGGGCAGTCTGGGTAGATGGCACAGGGTGCTGCTCAAAGCAGCAAAGGTCTCCCCTCTTCAATGTTGGTTTTGTCATCAGTTTACTTTTTTCCTTCCCAATAACATTGAAACATTGCTTCTGACTGCAAATCCTGCTCCTGCTTCAAAATGACCTGCAGTAATTTCATTTTCCCTCTTAGTAACATTTCAAAATGAGATCAACAGTAATACTTCTCTTTATGCATTGGGCTAAATGTAGGCACATCTGAAACAACTTCCTGATGATAGATATATGGCTAAACTGAAAGAGCTAGAGGCACTTAAAGTGCTACAAAAGGAAATTAAAATAAAAAAACCAAACCAAACACAAACAAACCCCAAGATGTTGTTGGTATTTTGCAGTTGAAAATAATTGAAGAAAATCTAGAAATAGTAGTTAATGCAAGCAGCAGAAAGAAGCTTCAGGGCACCGGGTAGGTGGTCTTCAGTTACAACAGCAACTTCAGCATTGCACTCCTGCCCTTGCTTTTATTCTGCTAAGCAGTGACACGCTATTTACTGTCAGGAGAAAGCATCAAGCTGTTCCTGCTACAGATACAAATGCCAGTGATGCAAAATCTGTCCCTGTGCAACATTTCCTCTTTGTACTGGAGTAGCATACCCCAAGCCTATCAAAGTTGAACCCCTGGCCTAAAGAGATCGCAGATAGCAGAGGTACACCTGTGCTGAACTGAGTTAACTCACGAGCAAGGTAAATTAGCCTGTGCTTATCTCCATGCTATCAAAACAAGAACCTTTTAGAGAGCCAGCGTGAGCACTTGTATACTGAACGGCATCGTGTGGTGTAGGTGTATCCTCAGCTTTACAAGGATACAGCCAGCTTGCTTCCAGTCACACGTGAGCATGGCAAGAATACAAAAGACCAAGAGAGAAGCTGGTAACATTTCAATACTGAGTTCAGAGGCGAGACAATTAATGAAACTGAGATAGCAGTGCAGCTATTAAAATGAGGGGACAGTGGGAACCTGCACTCTGTTCCTGCTGCACCAATTGTCCGTTGAGTGGCTGGTACGAATTAAAATTGTGCTGTCAACAGTCTAAGTCTCACATGATTACACACCTTTAAAGCCAATCAGGAAGAAAATAAATTCAGATGTGTGTGGCAGGAGTTGAATAGGGAAGATATGACAACAAACCTCCATTACCTCCTAAGAGCTGGTCAAATATTAATCGCTACAAAATCTCTTGACAAAACCAGTGGCTCGGTTCAGGCTTTCCAGGCACACAGAAATACAGAACACGTGTGTGAGGATCACAGGATCTTCCCATTTGTGCTAGACCATACCAAAGCACACCTCATTCCTCCACTGGCACTGTCACAGGGATGATGCACTGTCCACAGCAGAAATACATCCACTGAATGTGGACCAAGGACCTTTGCTGGCCTGAGGACCTGCTCATGAGGCTGCTCTCACGGGCTCGTCTGTGGTGGAGCTGACCTCCCCAGTCTTGGCAGCCTGCTAAGAGTAATCAATGCCTATTACTGTGAGCAAGAAGAAGAAAATTCTCCTCTTTTATCTAAATTTTCTTTTCCCCCTCTGGAACAGTTCTAATTCCTCCCTTATCCAAACCTGCACGAGGTGGTTAGGTTTTTTTTAAATTTGCTGTTTGTATTTGGTATTCTCTGATGAGAAAGTACAGATGCAAAGGAATTCTTACCTTTGCATCTTTTGTTTTTGCATGTCTGCATATTAACAGCATATTCAATGAACTCATTTAACACTTCCCAGTGATCTACAAATAATCCTTTGTGTTTTTGAAATGTGGCTATAGGCAGAAAAATGACTGCATAATTTTTTTAACATAACTGTTCTGTTCCCTGTGTGTAATCAGTCATGTCTGCTCACTATATTAACGAAAATGAAGCTAAACATCTTCTTATCCTATTGTTTTGCAAAATAAATGTAGCTCTAGGAAAGGAAGCTGGCATCTTTTCTGGCTCATACATCATTAATAGAATTATATGCAAGATTTTGAATTACCGTATCGCTGAACTAATATCCCAGTTTTATTCCCTGTTTTCCACTGAGCCTGTAGTGGTGGTAGCAGAGACTACCACCAGCAAACTTCTCATTCTGGAGTCAAAAGACCTACTTCACCATCTGGAGTGAAAGATGGAAATAATAAAACATAACACACCCACAGCCCCTTCCAAATGAGATGAGCTCTGTAGAAACATGGCGGCAAAAAAGCATGCTTTTCTAAGGAGTTGGGATGTATGTTCAAGCAAAATGCTTTAAATAGGGCCGATGGATTTAGGGAGTTGCACTCTGAATCCAGACACATCTCCAAGCACGCTGACATGACGGTTTCTCTGAAGCAGCTTCCTACCAAGGTGTTCACACACTGAGGCAGCTGCCAGGGGTGACAGGCAAGATGGTTCTTGATTCTGCTTATTTTGGCTGAGCCTATGGGTGACTATGACTGTATTTTCTCGCAGGTGCTGCTGCATTAACTGTATGAGGAATGCATCAGGCACTGAAGCTGACAGAGACTTATAGCTCTGAAACAGAGGTAGTTACAGCTGCACATACATGCTTCCTTTCTTATTAAGGAAGAAAAAAATGCTGCTATTTACTCTGTTAAGATCTCTAAAGCAATCTCTCAGTCAGCCTGTATAGGCAGCATGCCTCTGCTGTGTCCTGCCTAGCCCTCCGAGCTGCACCATACTCAAGCAGCGCATGGGCTCCCTTCCTCCAGGGAGTGTGTCCTGCTATTGGGCTATGAGTTAGCTTGGAAAGGCCACCACTGAGTCCAATCTCTTATTTTCCTGTGAAACCCTTCGGATTACTCCCCTCCCCCCCCCTTGTGTCAAGTTCTTCTGCAGCTGATCACTGGGAGCAAATAAACCTTTCAATGCTAGGAGGAGGCTCAGTGCAGCATCCAAAACCACGGGAGGGGATGAACTCTGCAGGGTTCTGGTCTAACTACACAGAGAGGGCAGCCAACTCTAAGGGACCATCCCTGTGAGGCAGAGTAGCCTCAGTAAGTACAACAAGACGCAACTCGAGGAGCAGAAGATGCAGTGCCAAGAAGTGAGTTTTCAGATGTGCTAACAACAGCAGCAACTTGTTGCCAAACAGCACTGTGATTTATCCAGCAAATCTGCTGTCACGTAGACAAACTCAACAATCTATGCAGACTTTGGCTGAGGATATTGGGGGGGGAAAGACCCTTTGGCTCCAGCATGCATACGAGCAGACACATGTGTGCACATGTACGTGTGACAGTGAGAAAACAGTTAAACTGCCAGTGAAGATTTTATCCCTGATTTCTTCAGTTGAAAACCACCACCACTTATTTTCTCCTTTGGTTATATCAAACTTGGCATTTTAAAAGCTTGGGTTTGTTTTTCTTTTTCTATTTTTTTTTTTTCCCCTCTTTAAACTGAGCGCTGTTTTGAATTTGTTTTAAGATGAATGTTGCTTTCATTCCCATCACTGGTTCCTAGCCTGCATTTCTGAGCCTTCACTGCATTTTCACTACGTTTAGCACTTACTAGGCAATTATCACTGAGTCAGGTAGAATGACGGCATTTTTACAGTTCAAGCACACAGTTCTGAATTTCAGTGAGCTGATTTTTAAACTACTTAAATGTTAATAGCATCCACCTAATTGTACAGATCAGAATGTCACCAGCTAATCCTTTTGCTTCCTAGCTGACTTCTGTCAGCTGCTCTTTTACTTTAGATATCAATGTCAGAATATATTTTTGATCACAATTATTAAGGCGAGGCCAGAAATACTTTTATTTGTATTCCTAGGTGCTTGCATCTTTCTGGCTTTAAATCTCACTAGCCCATCATTTGTTACAGAAGCAGAATCTCAAAGCACTGTTAAAGCATCACAGGGTAGAATTCGTTTTTACTGCAATCCTCCATTTTCAAAACAACCAGTATGTGATTGCTACAGTTCTCAAGGGAAACCAGCTTAAATGTGTGTCCGTATTCAACTCAAAACATTTTATAGCATCCAAAATATTGGTGTGTGAGAGAATGCAGGAATGTCCATTTGGGATCACAGGAAATAAAACACCTTCCTCTGCCTCCTCCCAGGTTTTCCTTTGTATTTGTTAAAATGGAATTTAGACTTTAATGAAAAAATCTCCAGACAGTTTCAAGGCAACCATAGCTCTATTACACCACTTTTTCTGTACAGGAAACTATTTCAGCAGAAGGGAGATCCTTACAAGCCAAAGTATACTGCTGTAATGGGAAATGATGAGGGAAAATGGTTTCAAAGAAAATCTATTACTATTCCCTTGTGATGGCCAAATAAAAAAAGCAAATGCTATTGCCATTGAGTCACAAGAAAAGTGAAATTAAAGACTTTTCTGTTAATGTGCAGGTTTTGACATGTAGCCCCCCAAAAGGAAGGGGTACAGAAATAGTAGCTGTCATACAGTCATTTATTAACAGCTACATTTGTTATACTTCTGCTCTGCGTAGACAGACTCTCCCACCAACTCAGGCAGCCTGGTCTGTGGGAACGGGGAGGGCAGCGTGGCTCCACTATGACACAAGCAGTTTAAAAAAACCCAAAGCTGGTATGCAAAAGTAGAAAGGCATGACAGAAACAACACTGGATGCAAACAAGAAAAAGTAGCATAGACGAGTCAAGAAAGTGGGAAACCCAGAGTGACTTAATGCTGCCATGAAAGTTCTGGGAAACGAGGAGATAGCAGAACTAAATAACAGAAAAGTAGGTCTGATAAATAAGGGAGAATAGAACACTGTTTAGGATTCAAGTGCTTGAGCTGCTCAGCACTTTTTCAAAAAGAAGTATAGGAAAGAAAACTCAGCTTTCAGTTTTAATGCCAACGTGTTATGGGAATTAGCTAACAAATTCACTGTATCAATTGCAATTATTTTGAAGTCTGTAGAGAGCTAAGCCATCCGAGAATCAGAAAAGCAGCAGAACCAACTGCAACAAGAGGCAAAGAGGGTGATCCAGGAATCATTGCCCTGTGGTGCCAAAACTGTAACAGAACAAATGCAAGTGACAAACCTGCCTATGCCGAAGCACTAGCAAGGATACAGAAACAGCAGGTGAGAAGTGGTAAACCCAAGCTTTTCCTTCTGATTGGATTACAGAGTCAACAGAAAAGTGTGCTATAGCTACTCCATAAAAGCTCATCCCCAAAACTGAAGCTGATTGGGATTAAATCCTGGTGAAAGTATCTGAAAACTTACTAAATGTCCATAACTAAAGGCTAAGGATAAATGATAACATGCTACCCCTGAGACTGGTGTTAGGGACTGATCTTATTTAACATTTTAATTAATCTAGGAATAGGGAAATCATTGCAAGTCACATGGAGAAAACCCAAGTGGCAGGTTATAATTAACCACTAGCCCACTGAGAGACTGATGGGAGGAGGAGATATCCAGAATCTTGTATCCTGGTAACCTACACATCACTTACATTGCCCTTAAGATTGTAAGATGCTTCAGAATATACCGTATTTTCAACCTTCTCGCTCTGACCATGGCTCTGACTTCTACTGTCAAAACATACTGCAGTGAGAAATGAGGCAGCATATATATATTTCACTTTGTGTCTTTAGCTGGCATGTAACATTGATACAAGCTCTTAAAGAGTTCACTGAATTGGTCAAACGTCAGAATGCAGCAACATTTGTATCTCAAATATGCAAAGATGTGGGGCTTCTTTTTTGATGAAAAGCACCTGTGAAGTGCAGGATTATTGTGCTCCCTTTTGCCATTTCTTGGATAAATGTCATAATTTTTAATGCTACCAATCTTCTATAGCCTGCGGGGGAGATTTTCTAAGGCAAAAAAAAAGGCTTGTAGGTGCTTAATTCCCATTAAAAGCTATTGGGGAGATAAGTACCAGACTGCTATTGGAGCCTTCGGGAAAGAAGTCTTCCTCTAAACCATTGTTATCCACCCTTTCAACACCTGAAATAAGTTATTGATATAATATATATTATTAAAACGAGATGTTTGAATCTGCAGTGAAATCACTCTGTGGCCTGAGAAGTAGCGTTTTGGCATCCCTGTGCAATTATGCAGAATGAAGTGAGACAAGATGCACTCTAATTCCGCTTTTAAAAAGGTCTCTATTTTAGGCAATGTAACATGAGAAGGTGGATGTGTCATCTATCTGACTCAGCAGAAGAGCCTCATTTAAAAGCTCCACGGCAAGTCTTGACTCGTACTCATGAATACTTGTATTTGGTTTAGAGGTGAAATATTGTGTACATAAAATTCAAGAGCACAGAGGCCATCAAAGAACAAAAGACCTCTGGCCAAGGGACCTTCTATTGCCAATATTTTTCTGTCTTTCTGTGCTGCTGGTTTCCACTCTTGCGTTGATGTTTCCAAGGGACCCCTTTTTGCTCTAGATGCATGGGCTCTAGTATTCTTTTGATGGCTTCAATAGTTGTTTGCCCTCTTTCCCCATCCCTGGGGAATAAGCTCTTTGTCAGGTCACTTTACAAGTGACTAGTGCTGGGGACCAGATACAAAAAATTGGTAGAAAATACAAAAAAAGGGCAGGTTATGCAGTCTGACCATGTGCTGCCTCTGCACCCCAGGAAACCCTCACCACTTCCTTCATGTTTCTCCCGTGGCATCTATTCATCCACAGATCTTAATGGTTTTACAAAAAGGGTGTACCACAGTCCCCCTGGACAGACAGACCTGGAGCCCTGTGAAATAAAATAAGTTTGTGTAGTCACCCAAGAGATCTCTTGCAGAGCCATGAATACCTTTAATGGTCTCTGGAGACCCAGCTGAAGCACTGCAAGAGATAAACAGTGTTTTGTGTCTCTAGCTCTCTGCCGAGTCTGCTGGGAAGAGGGCCACTGAAACGGCAACTCCTACGCTGCAAAAGGCAGCACCGGCTGGAGCAATATTGCGGTAACAAATTCATTTCAGAAAGCTAATACAGAGAGATTTGCTGGTAACTTTTAACCAGTAGCAAGTTAAGACAAATTGGAAGCCATGACCTACAAAGAAAGGCTCTGCAAATCCCCCTGCCAGCCTCCTGAGGATGGCAGCTCCCCCGGTACACAGCCTTGATAAACGGATCCTTTTACAAGGTCTAACTCATTTAATCATCCCCTCTGCTTGCATTAACCACTTCTGCAAGGGTATCTTTCCCATGCGTATTGCTTAAGTTAGGTCAAAAGCCTGGTCTTGTTTTCAAATCCACATTCACGATGAAAGCCGCCAGTCTAAGACTTCTATTCTTCTGAGACCTTTTCAGTTATAAGAAGAGTGAACAATTCTTTTGCTTTTCTCCCTGCCTGCTATAGGGCTTCCTCCCTAAAGCACAAAACATTTTTCCTTGCTGAATCCTCTCCATGCCTCTCTGTACACAGCGAAACAGCCCGACATGATGGGCTGGGTTGAGGCACACAATGACCAGTTTCCCTTTGAGCGAGAAGCTTCTGTTCTTGGCAGAAGGGCTGAACCCCAGGTAATCTATTCACACCTGGCAAGGGAAGCAGCAAAAGAATAATTCACTGCACTTCTAACTGAAAAGCTGTCACAGAAGTACAGAACTCAGACTTGAGCCTTCAACAATGAACTTTAATTTGAAAATGGCACCAAGTTTTGACCTAGAGCGAACAGCTTCCCTTGACGAAGCACACAGTTAGAGAGGAAGGAGCAACCTCTGAGCCTTCACCTTGCTACAAGCCTGAGCTGCTCCCCGGTGGTGGCAAAGACTGAATTAAGGTGTCCTCCCCCTGGGGACACCAGCTCCGGGGCAGTCACAGGGCAGAGCTCTGAAACACCCGAGCCTGGTGAGCATGATGGCTTTGGGGTGGCCCGAAAGGCACAGCTAGGATGAGTGCGCCCAGCGGTCCTGGGCAGACATGAGCCTGCCCACCGGGGCGCCTTGCAAGGGCGCCGCTGGCTCAGCCACAGCCCTGCTTTGTGCCTATACTTGCTGTGTTCCTCTTCCCTTTGATTGCAAATATCCTCGATTTTGGCAGCATGTCTTCTAGCCCTAATGGCCTTTCCTAAATGTAATTTTCAAATGTTTACATTTCCTTCTTTTCCCCACAGTAATTTTCGGTGCTTTGAATGTTTCAGGAATTCAGCTACATAAATAGATACCCTAATCTTATAACAACATACTAGATTACATAATTGCGATTAGGATGGGTAATTACACAGTGCCCATATGAGACAGACAGCTTCGACACTCCACATCACAACCATGTCACAATATTTTATTTACAGAATACCAGAAGTAGTAACTCCACAGGCTACACCGTATTTTAATGTAAAACGTTAAATTACTTTTTTGATATGGCTATAAAAAATAATTGTTAGAAAAGTCCTTCAAGTGCTTGTACTCTGTTTCTATTTTGTTAAGAAAAAACACAGTGGGGGTCCTGCCTGCTACAGAACATTTCAGCAGCAAACTAGCGTTCAAAGCCCTGGTAAGAGTGTTCTTGTTCCTTTTAGAAACGCTACTAGACAATATTATAATGCTTTCCTGAAGTCAAGCTCACAGATGAAGTAAAAAAAAAAATTAGCCATGGTAGATATTTTTGTCAAGGTATTTAGCTCTCATCTTGATCTGCTGATGACCTTTTAATTGAGTGAATCACAACTACATCCTAATGCCAGAGCTTATTCACCAGCTATGAAAACAACCTGGAACTGCATGCAAATTTTATTTTTGTTTTCCCTCATGACCTCAAATTTATCCTACTTACTGCTCCATCACAGAAATGTCAGAAATCACAAAGACCCTCTGTAAGACAGTGAAGTGTGCAGAAAAAGCTCTCTAAAATTTCACGGGGGTAGGAGATTGGCACAAATTAGATCAGGTGTTTTTTAAACTGCCAGCATTGCAAGGAAGGAGATAAGCTTAAATTACACTATGATCAGGAGTTACCCCGCCTGCTGACATGAACACCACTTTACAAAGACTTAACTCTCAAAGCCTAAGTAAGGGTTTAGGTACCACAGTCCAGTATCATAAATGTCACATTATACTGCTCCACAGAAAAATGGAGTGAGTGCTTGCTGACCCCAGCTGATCTGACATGGGCTTAATTGTATATTTACTTCACATACAAAATAGCCTGGATTAGTATTTTCCAGCCAACCTGGAACTTTGTTAAATAATCATGGAGCTGCATGAATACTGAAATGACGATCCTCTAATCACTGTCACACTCGGTACACCACATGAATTTTTGAATCGACCATGACAAACACACATTAGAGGTTCTAACAGTGAACTGCTACTTACGTTAAAATAAATTTTTTTGGAGGTTCTACAAAGTTTAATTGCACGGGATGAAACATGACACCTAGGCATTTGATTTATTACTAAGCATGGCTCTGTATTAGAGAGACTGCAGAGCATACAGCGTTGTGGAATTATTTTTACTCTGTCATGACAGATGGACCTAGGCAGCGTTTGGTAAAGACTGCGTGCAAGTATGCAGACACATGCTGCAGGTGGGATCCTCTCTTCTGCCTCCTCCAAGGCAAGCTGTTATACTTGAAAACAGCACATTTCAGATGACGAAGAAATCATCATCATCATCTAGGTTTTTGAAATGGCAACAGAGATTTCAATCTTCTGTAAGTGAAAAAGAAGTCCATCCTGACTAGAAAGCGATGTAAGCCTTCCAGATCTGAAGGGATCTACAGAACAATAATCCCTGAGCATTGGTTATAACCCTACCCTAAAACAGGTGTACATAGCTCGTGCTGCAGCGGCACACACTACTCTGTGGAGGCAGCAGTAGATGCAGCAAGGGGACAGGCTGCAATCTCGGCTTTCCAACCCAAACCATACCCTTGGTTTGGTTTCCCCTCCCCCCATACAGCGGGGTACTCCATTTTGTGCTCTGCTCTATACCATCCAGGACAGCATCCCATGGTGCTTCCACTTCTGGAAATCTACATGCTGGAAACAGTAAGCCTCTCTGCACAAGCTGGACAGCAGGGTGCAGGATGTCACAGCACCCGAACAACAAAGTGAGCAGCTGGTCATGGCAGCCCCTGTGCTGCTGGCTGTAATCGGGCAGGAGTAAGATATTTTTCTTGTGCCTCCGAAATTCGAGTTTTCCAGTTACAGATCAGCTGACAAACTACCGTGCTGGACTTGGGGTCATGACAAAGCTGTTCTTGCCTGCAGCACCTCCTGGGCCCTGCAAGGACCAACCAACACCCCCACGATCTCCACTATGAAATGGCATCGTTAAAGGAACATCCATGACATTGGCACAGCAGGCAGCAGCAGCATTACGTGCGCTGCCCATTGCCCTCCTCTTGCCAGATCTTCCCATTTCATTTTACCCTAACCTGTACACAGCAGGGCTGCATTGGTTCCCACAGTGCATCTGACCGCTGTGACCAGCTGCATGCCCAGACCAGGGTCACACCTCCCCTAGTGACAGCAGTGTGCAAGGCAAGTGGGGTTTTGTACTATACCAAGGCAGGACTGAGCACTCATTTCCACTTTTTGTGTATGAAGTTGCCTTGCTGATAGCACGGTGGGAATGCCAGAGCAGCACCCTGCCTGCAAGGGCCCTAAGGAAGAGCCTCGACGTGGCTGCGCTGGCAGAGCTCTCCAGAGGTCTCCTGTTACAAGAGGACACCTGAGCACAGACTACCCTGCCTTCTGCTAAGCAGAGGTGATATTTGGCAGCTGCATTTCTGCATGTCAACCAGCTTCTCTGTCTTTCCTATTTAGCTCATCCTTGTGAAAAACTCCCCACGACCTACTCTGCCATACCCCTGGATGTATGGGCCACAGAGTCCCTCCAGCTGGAGCAAACCTCAAGTCACCATTTCATGTAAGATTCCAGATAATGAAGATTTCTTCAGCACAGTCTGCATAGGATAATTTTGAAACTGTTGTTCTATGATTTATGCGAACAGCGGTTAATACTTGAGAAAAATGCTTTTAAAGCTGAATTCTCACATAACACTTTAACATATTGTTGACAGCCAGCAATACCCTCTCTCCCCATTTGTCTTCTGAGCTGACACTAAACCTTCCTACAAAGCTAATTAAATCACCAGGAAATGCATCTGACAATGTCCAACAGGCTTAGAAATGGTCTTAATCAAGGCCTTTGGCACCAAGTTCACATTCTTCTGAGGAGAAACTTTATATTAAGTCTCCTTGAAATCAAGTGCTTTGGACTGGTCCCTTTCCAGTAGCTCAAGATATCGCTGCCCAAACTTAAGGAGTGCTTTGTTCCAGCTGGAAGCAAGCTTAAAGCTAGATGAAGTGGAGGTGGGAGTAAATCTCTGTATTTCAACCAAACAAAATGACATCCACTCTATCCTCTACTTTTAACAGATGCCAGAAAAGAGCATCAACTCAACAGGATCAGAATCAATCGCTCTATCAGAAAAACTACTGTTAGCTAAGATAGTTCAGCCTTGTTTTCAGCAGTGTTTTACCATTTCAGTGTATTCTTGTCTGACTAGGAAAAGCTGCCGTCCCCCAATAACACGTTTCTGGGCTACTCTGACAGAGCGGCACTGGCTTTCTGCCTAGAAGCAAAGGTGCAAGATACACCAAGAGCCAGGAAAAATCACTGAAACAAATGTCCATGGTAATCTCTGGAGCTCATGTAATCTCCCAAGCTCTCAGGCCAATTCAAATGCTTACTGCTCTTTGTTTAAGTGTTGAGTTCTTTATGGTTTGGCTTTGTGTAGATTTTATACCAGCGTTGAGAAATACTAAAACAGGACTGTAACATTTCAAGGCTGATTCACTGGCAAAATGCTCATTCACAGGACTCTAAGCAGGGGACTGGATGTTATGTTCCCTTTCAAAAATACGGCTGAAGTGAGCATTCTGTAAAGATTCAAAGTAGATCTCAGATACAAAGAGCAACAGAAGATAAGCAGTGCAAAAGGGGACACTGAGCAGGTCACAGAGTCTTACAGTAAATGTTTCTGAAATTCAGTACTGACGTTTGATTCATAACATCTCTAAGGACATTTATCATTATTTCCAGAAGATTACATGCCTTGTTTTAGGGGAATCTGACTAAAGACTGCTGTAAAAAGTATTCCTAAAAGCTGATTACACCTTTTTACTGATACTTCAGCTTTAATTCTGATCAGCTTTTGTTGATTTATAAACACCATTGCCCATTTTAAAGCCTGCAATCAACCACATTATGCACTAGATAATGAACACACTCCCTAACTTCACGTAACAGGCAGAAACTCCATTAGACAACAGCTGAATGAAGGGGAGGTCTATATATATCTCTGCCTTCCCAAGTGCTCTGGTGTGACATTCCTACGGTATTTCTAAGAATGAGGCTCCCCGCCAATCGCTCTGAATACAAGTGTGAGTCCTTGTTCCTTCCCTGAGATATGGTCTGCTCTGCTCACAGCTACAGAAACGATGCTCCACAGGCAGACAAAAGAGGAGAGGGCAATTGGAAAGCCTTAGCGAACAGCTTCCAAGTCCTCTGCACAATTAGGTGCTGGGGCAGAGCCATATATACACAAAATGGAGGATGAATCAGAAAAAGCTACAGAAATGTGACACAAAACCCTCTTCTACCTCAGTTTGCCATAATTTAGAAAACAGAACAGAATGAAAACAAAGTAGCTGGATGGACAGATGAGAAAAGGCAATGCATGTCCTCAAACCTCACTCGGCACACTCAGAGGGAGCCAATAGCAACAATCATATATAAAACGAGACACACTCACATTTCTCCCTCCTCTGAGGTTTCCCAGCACATCCCTAGTCTATTAGTTCATCTTTCCAGCAGTCATTCTCATTTTGTGCCATGTACAAGGCCAAGCACATTACCAGTGCATAACAAGCTATAATAATGATTGATGATTACATATGGACAAGACAAAGTTGAGATTAAGAGCCACATTAAAACAGCATCAGAATTTCAGAGAACTTTATCTGATAAGAGCTTAGGAATAAGAATGGTAGAGAAGAGTAGCTACAGAAACCACCAAGGAAAGCCTTGTTGAAAGGGTCTGCATCCATTAAAGACAAACAGGGATACACACAAAGAGAATTAATCAAAAATGGATAAGAACAAGCACCGTATATCCCCCTGAATCCCTCCTGCTACCAGGTTAGATGCAAAATTGTATAGGCATAATGTGTACCAAAAGCCTCGAACTACTGTTGCAAGCAAAACATTGTTTAGCCGTAAAATATTATTTCTATTTCAGGTAACTACTTCTCAAAGGTTGCACTCTTTTCTGTTCAGACTTCTGCATTAAGAAACAATGAAATAACATAGTTCCCAGTGCTTCTGCTGCTCTACGGCGTACACACTGCATGCAACGCTCCAACACCTCGCTCAGCAGAATTCCCCCAGAAGGAACAGAGAACCCATTTGAACTTGACTACTTGGGTTTTTATACTATAGCTTTCTGGCTGTTACGGATGCTATTAAAAGGTGACCCTTTTGGTCAAGGATTTTTTTTTAAAGCTACAAAGAAGCAAGTCTTACTATACTTCTCATAATTGCAAGTTTTCTTACGTTAACAATTATTTGATACAAACTGAATTCCTAAAGATGAATATCTGTTTCCAAGATGTTTTGTGCCTCAGTGAGCTTCATGCAGGCAAGAACAAGTGCTGACGATAACTCTGGATGTAGGGTTTTAGTGTTTGTAGAACATACAGGTCTTGCAAAAGATCAGAGCTCCACTCTGTTGAGACCTATGCAGATGAAGGGACGACAGCCTCATCAAATCAAAAGATGTAACGTCCCTCCATTCAACAATTTTCTCTTTTCTGTCCTCCCTTCTACTCTAACATAAGAAGAGTTGTTTAAATCATAGGAGCACTGTCAGAAAGTCAAAGGGTTAAAGGTTTCATCATACCATTTACGGACTGCCAGATGCTACAAGCTTGTTATATCCAACTTTGATTAGCTGTAAAATGAACCTACAGACAGATTATTGCTGTTTGCCCAGATCACTTTTCCTTCTTTGGGTTCAGGATTCCTATCTGTCATTCAGCTGAAGTAGCAGCCAAGATTACTGGCACAGCACTCTCTTCATCCCTAGCCATTTAGTTTCTGATAACTGTGGTGTAAACACATTACAATAGTGCGAGATCCCCATTGACTGACAGCCACCATTAGGGGAATTATATTGTACCATATTTATTCCATACATCTTCCACAAGAGCCGCCTCAGGCACTGCCTTCAGAAGAGAAATACAACGTAGCAAGGAAGGCAGAGGGTCTGCAGAAATCTCAAACTTCTCCCTGCAACACAAGATGGCCAGACTCCCCTCAAAGTCTTTCTTTACAACATTTTGCCTTGCTCTCACTCAGCTTGACCATGCTGAAGGCTGAACAACCCACATTCCCAACTCTCCTTCTCCTTTCAGTTTCCTTGGCTGTTGCCGGTATTACTGCTGTCCCTGTTGCTGAGCCTGAGGCCCCTCTTCCTTGCCCCTGGAGGCTGCTATGCATTTCCCATCCTAAATTATATTAAGATCACTCCATCTTTCTCTCACCTTCACCCTGTGAAGTTACTACGCTGACTGTTTGTCTCCTAATTAGTACAGTAGCTCTCCTCTTGCTCTTTGACCTTCTAAATCCACCCAAAAAACCAGCAACTGATCATCTTCCTTACCTGCTGCTCAGCTGATGCCACATGAGCTCTGCTCCAGCTCCTTCCCACAGGAACCACTCCACTGTCTTCTGCTTTTCCCACCCTTACATGTTTAAGATCTCCGTACTTTCCTGCAAAGCTCGGCCTTAAGCTGTCACCTGCATATTTCTGCATGCTGGCCTTGCTGAACCTCCTTGAATCAGAAACAGTATAAGATTCATCGGTTTTCTTCCCCCCACTTTGTTCAATATACCAGCCAAGAAATACAAAGAAAAGCCACGATCCCAGATACACAGAAAGATATTTTAAGGTCTTGAGGGAAACATGAGATCATCAGTGTGATACCTTGTTTCATCACAGACCGTAAAGCAGCATAGTCTTGCTATTCATACAGAAAATGTATGCTTTAAAAGATCTCCAAGAATATCACCCAGGTGTCATTAAAGTCACCTGAAGATGGAGAATTTGTCACTTCCAGTGGACTGTTCTAACAGCTGCTCACCTTCTCTGCTAGAAACCTGCACCTTGCTTCCATTTGAATTCACCACGATTTAGAATTTCCAGCTATTAAGTCCTTCCATTATTTTTTTCACTTAAGAAACCCTTAAAACCTCTTTATTCCATCCATGAAATTATTTATATACCATTATCAAATTCCTCCCCATCTTCGTATTAGTAAGGAAAGCAAACTGATCTCCTCCAGCCTACCACTATACCACATTTTTCTCCAACTTTAGATCACGTTTGCACTTTTCTTACCTCCAATTTAACACTCCTCTCAAAAAAACAGAGGAGAGAACTGGATGCTCTTTTGCTCTTCCCAACACCAAAGCGGGGGATTTCCTGCCTAGTTCCAAGGACCACATTAGCCCATTCCACCAGGCTGAAAGGCTGGGCAAGTCAGAAAAAACACCCATCTGCATGCACCACATTAAAAGGGCTGCTTCTGTATAATAGAAAGCTGGATTACTCTGCCCAAAGACTGTGCAACCTTGTGCTTGGCTCTGGAAAAGCTCTTAGTTTATATAGTCATGTAAAAAACTTACCCTCTGCACCAATCATCTGCCTACATTTGTCATCCACAAATATTAGAAGATTTATTTCCCATCTCTCTGATGGAGGTGTTGACTAGCACTGGAGCCAGTGCCCATCCCTGCCAAGACCCACTAGAAACATCCCTGTTGATGACTGTCCAACAAAAACTGCTTTTGAGTTCTAGGCATTGATCAAGTTTGACACACTACCATTCAGCACTGTGTATTTCAATCAGATGCATTAAGTCAAATGCCTTACAAAAGTTAGTATATCTCTACTGAACAGTTATCTTTATTAATTAAACTTACAGTGTCAAAAGATGGAAGGACTTTCCATAAATCACCTTTAACTGGAATTGGCTTAGTAACACCCAAGGTCTTTATTGACAAAGTCCTGCCACAATATAAAAAATTATTTTTATTTAATAAAAGTATTAGGCTTAATTAATTGGGTCAACCACTTGCTTTTTAAAAAATATTAGCATGAGAATGGGATGTTTCTATCTAGGACTTCCCTGGTATTTCAGATTTTATTGACCAGGAATATCCAATTTTTAGACCTCATGATTTAAAAATGCATGGCCTTTGTATGTGATGTCTAGCATCCTTAATTTTAAGAAACCAGCACACACCAATATTTTCACACAACACAAACCCAGGTCATCTTGTACATCCATCAACAGCAACCGAAACAGTGATTGAACACGTTGCAGGCTTTTTCTGCATCACCACTTTGTACTGCAGTGGGCCTTTTCCATCAGGGGACTTGGTGGTACTGCAGGCAGGCTATTTCAGCCTCACAATTACTGTGAGTGATATGAAAAAGGTGAAGTTGTGGGTGAAAAAAGACAACAAAAGCAGCTATAAGGAGACAGGAGAAGGCAATGACAGATAGACAAAAGCACTGGGATGCAAGCATGAAAGCCTTGAAGGGAAGGATAAGGAGTGCAAGCTGGCTAAGCAAGGACAGTAACGTATGAAATTCAGGGACTGGCATACAGTGACAACTGGCTCAGCATGCTGGAAAAAGATGCTGTTATCAATATTCTATGCATGAGCTAACATGCAAACACACTTTTCCCAACCCATTTGGGCTTGGCAATTTCTACCTTCTTCGCTTCTGCCCTTTCCAGAAGTTTGCCATACTGCCACGCCAACAGAGTGTGCAGAAAGCAACACTTGGCAGTGCTTTGCACAATAAGCTCTCCTGGCCTGGGGGCTATCAAGACATCCTTGGCTCACCACACCAAGGGAACTATCATAGCAGTATCACTTTCACTCTGCAGAAGTACATCACTTGAAGGGAGAGCTGCTCTGCAGGAAGATCTGGATAGGCTGGAAGAGTGGGCCAGCAAGAACCTTATGAAGTTCAACAAGGGCAAGTGTAAGGTCATGCACCTGGGAAAACAATCTGGGAGTGCAGCACAGGCTGGGATCCACCTGGCTGGAGAGCAGCTCTGTGGAAAGGGACCTGGGGGTCCTGGTGGACAGGAAGCTCAACATGAGCAAACAGTGTGCTGCTGCGGCCAAGAAGGCCAACAGGATGCTGGGTTGCATCAAAAAGGGCATCGCCAGCAGAGAGAAAGAAGTCATCATCCTGCTCTACTCAGCGCTTGTCAGGCCACACCTGGAGCACTGGGTACAGTTCTGGTCCCCGCTATACAAAAGGGATGTGGACAGACTGGAAGGGGTCCAGAGAAGGGCCACCAGGATGATCAGAGGACTGGGAAGGCTCCCATATGAGGATAGGCTGGGAGAACTGGGTTTGTTCAGCCTTGAGAAAAGGAGGCTCCGAAGGGATCTCATCACTGTGTAACAGTACTTAAGGGGTAGCTACAAAGAAGATGGAGACTCCCTTTTTACAAGGAGTCACATGGAGAGGACAAAGGGAAATGGACACAAATTGCTCTTGGGGAGATTCCGATTGGACAGGAGAGGGAAATTTTTCACACTGAGGACAGTCAACCATTGGAAGAATCTCCCCAGGGAAGTGGTTGACTCGGCCACATTGGACACCTTCAAGAGTCGTCTGGACAGGGTGCTGGGCCATCTTGTTTAGACTCTGCTCTTCCTAGAAAGGTTGGACTAGATGATCCCTGAGGTCCCTTCCAACCTGGGATTCTGTGATTCTGTGAACATTTTGATGATAACACCAGCAAGCTACTCTGCCACCATTCCACATTTACCCCATCACATAAGCAGACATGAAAATCTTCTCATGGGGGAAAAATCCCCAAGAAAAACTGAATCATGGACTGAAGAGCCAAGAGCTGTAGAACTTAACAAAAAGTTTGCTTCTGCGTTAGGATTTGGTTTCTTTCTTCATGCTCTTGTTGCCTGCCATGAGTCGCTCCAGAGTCAAGGCAACTCCTCCCACCCAGCAGTGCCACTGAACAGCCATCGCAGGCTCTTGTCTCATCCCAAGCAGGGTACACTTCCCAGCTCCTGCTGTCGCTTCTCCTGTAACACTCTTAAAGGACATTTTTCTTTAAGCATCCATTAATTGTTTTAATACAGGTTATTCCTTGAACTGTATGCAGGGCTTTATAGTAAACAGGACACATGGAGAAAGCTGTCCTTCCTGGCAACACAACAGGGACAGAGTTGCTTAGCTTTTCATCAACAATCTTATGCTTTTTACTAACATCTGAGTGTGAGGGAGGACCTCTGTCATCTTTGTTTTCAGGAGGGGATTAGTGCTATGGTCCAGTTTTCAGTGTTTTGAGGTCCACCATTTTTGACAGCAAGGGCTAATGACATGTAAATCTCTGAGGATATTTGAAAGAAAATTATCACTTTCTAGCTTTTAAACAGGAACTGCTGTCCCTTGAGAGCTCCTATTCCTCATCGGGTTAAGCACGCAGAGCCAAGCTGCCTTTGCTTCTGCCTTCGTGACATATTTCTGACAGGTGATGATAATGCTCCCTTCTGAATCACTAAAAATGTTCCCAAGGTACGTGGGTTCCCAAGTTCTCCAGGACACAGTTCCACATAGACCATACCATGAATTCACAGAGGGAGATGACAGGACAGTCTTAGGACTCTTCGTCAGCAAAAGCAGCATGGTACCACAGCACCTCATGTCCAGCTTCTACTGAAACCTAAGTGCTTTGAGGCACAAGCAGATGCCAGGAGATAGGAAGGGAAAGACAGGAATAATTAATCTTCCTTGCATGTGTTTAGTGCTAGTTACTGAGCTAAGTGCAGGAGTGGGCATGGGTGAGCTCTCAAACATGAGCAGACACAGCTCTGGAGTAGATGGACCAATGGCCTGATCTGACACAGCAGCTGAGAACAGAGGGTCATGAGAGCAGCACGGTCCTACAGCAAGCAGCCAAGGGAGAGGAGCAGCTGCTACAGCTCTTCTCGGGAAAGGCTGAGGAGCAGAAGCCTTTGTGAACACCATTCTCCCCTCACCATGTGCACCGTTTCTTCAAAGGCAGAGTTTTGATGAAATAGGGTATTAAGACAAGGCTAAAAATGTTCCTGTATAAAACTCTATGATCCATAATACACAGATCACATAGCTACTGAGCAGGGACATAAGCCCCAAGCCTTCAGTTACCTCCTCTGTGTATGAATGTGCTTAATCATTGCTGCAGAATGTTTTTTTAACTACAAGACTAATATAATCAGCAGAAAGGACCACTTTGCTTTGCCCTGCTTCAGCTAAGTGTGCACATACAACGTGCACAGACTCACACACTGTCATGCAATTTGTCTTGCATGGGACCACACTTGTTGCAGGTAGGGATCATAGCCTGACCTGGCCTGCTACGCATCCACACACTAAGGAAAAGCCCTTGCAAACACCCCTACTGTGTGCAACACGGAAATGGGATCACACAGTGCATTGCTCATTGACTTTCCAATGCCAACTTCACAGACAAACTTCTGTGAGCATCACTGTTAATGCCACATAAGCCAATGGGGTAAGAATTGCCAAGGGAATAGCACAACCCATCCTTGCAGAGATTTCTATCTTAATGGATACAGAGTGACATGCATATCTGAACCCCAGTCTGGTACCCCAAAACTATCAGTGAAGCTGATCCTTCACCTGGAACACCTTTGCAAGCAAAGGAATTGGTCACTGAGCAATCCCCAAGAGAGTTACAGCAGTTCCTGAGTCTGGGTTCGACCGCAAGGGAGTTGGTCTGGTTGCTGGAATGAAACAAAGAGTAAGATAAACGTTTTCTGCCTTCAGGCCTGAGTTCAGACACTGTTCCTTCACGGACCTCAAATGCAGTGACATTCCCACTGCATTAGCAGGAGAACACAGTGACACCCACCTCACAGCTGTACGCAGTTATGCAGGTACAACATATGCGCTATTCTGTCAGTGTGCTAGGAAGTTCCAAGAGAAAAAAAAAAGCATACAAGCTACCTGTGCAGCGAATCTCTAACCCCATCCTCCTCGTTCATTGGGGCAGTGGTGGCACATCATAAAGCCTTGGAGTATGTTGCTAATACAGTAGAGGTCCCAGCAGAAGCTTAGGGCTTACCTCCTCCCATGGGTAAGCGAGTGGCTTCTATTCTCCAGAAGAAGATGGTGAACACAAGCCTAAAAATTCCTTTACCTTCCCCTTTATTTTTTTTAATTCGAAACATATGGCTACTCCAAAGAATTACCCTGGGCTATGTACCCTTCCTCTCTGAGAGGCAGCAAAGATATTGTAGGATGGCACAGCTATTTCACAGCCTGACCTACTGCATCCCATAAAACCAAATTCACAAAAAGGCATTTTCTGTCGGTACTACCATGTTGGGTTACCTCATGATTTTCTGCACAAGAAAAGCTGCTGTTTCTTAGTGGGGATGCAACATGAAATAGACTGGAGCAAAATACGCAACCCAAAATCACTCAATTCACATAACTAAAAATTAAACAGCAGAACAGGAAAGCAGATGCATCTCCTCCATGTGTCTGTATATCCAGTTTTCAATAAAAACATCTAGTCCCTGACCAAGATATTTCATTCAATGAAATATGTTGGCTAAAAGTAGCTTTGAAACTAGTTGGGTGCCCTGAAAAGCCCTAAAGACCTGCCAAGGAAGAGTTGGGGTGGCTGCTGCATGCATGGCACCCCAGCCTCCCCACACCTCTCGCCATAGCTTGGATTATTGATACCCTCTGCAGGAATACTGGCTGGAGAGAGGTTTTCTGGCAGGTATGTGCCTTTAATGCCTTTGTTTGTATTTAAAGGACGAAACCCTGTAAGGAAGGTACATAAAGCAGAAGTATGGAAGAGCAATAGCACAGGAGAATCACTGCTATTTACTTTTTTTTCCTTCTTAAACAAAGGCTTCAGCTGATCGTTTTGTTTACAGTAGAAGTAACAGAAGAGAGTTTTACTCCTTACAGCCCATTAAACCTGTTTTTCTCCTACTCACGTTCTCCTCCCCCTCTTCAAGCCTTTAACAAGCTACAGGAATACAAATCAGAAAAAAACCCAAAAACTCTCTGCTGATGAACTGCTGAGAAAAGGTTTCAACACGGCTGGTATTAACAGTGCAAATTTCCGACCTATTTATATCACAGATAATTGGTGACTAGAAATATTTGCATTGCTAATTTTCCTCCATTAAGAACAAATGCAGGGTCCCAATAATATGGCTTAATAGCTGCACTGAAGTTACTGCCCCTTCCCTGTCTTTTTTTTTTTTAAGGGGAGTTGTTCCCCTCTCCACACTTAAGTGAGTTCATAAACAAAGAGTTCATTTTTTCTTTGCTCCCATTACTACCAAGTTTGCCGTTTTAACAACAAACTTGACTTTCACCAACCTAAGTAGAAAACAGAAGACACAGAAGGTGGTGAGGAAGGACAGTAATTAAGAATCTGTTACTTTGTTTGTTACCATATCCTTATCATGAATTAAAAAAAAAAGATCAGGACACTTTTCCAACATGGACAGGACCTTAAAAACCTGAGTTCTTAGGTTAGCGGCTTCAATTTTAAAATTGATGCCCTAGAAATACCTGAGAAAGATTTGAACAGAATGGTTAAACCACGGTTTAATTTCCATTAATAAGGGCCAGCACAACCCTTTAACTGGAGCTCCCCGAGGGCAGGAATCCTGCTACAGATTGCCACTTGTGGGTGATCGTCCTGCACCTAGAGGGCTCTAGGAGCTGATTAGGAGGCTGATAGGGCAGAGTTTGGAGTCTTCCAAGGAGGCAATCAGCCCAAGTGCCCCCAGGGAGAGGGACAGCACTGAGCAGAGTGCCTCTGACTTCAACCAGCAGCTCTGTTTCACATAAAGGGACACTGTCAGGTCCCTTTAGAATCACTTTAAAATAGATGAGGCAGATTTGAGGGCTAAAAAGAAACTTTCCTTACGGTCCACTGGATCAGCATGCAAATCTCATTGAAAACATTTGAGATGCATACCAAATTAACTGTACTGTGCAACCAGAATTAATTGTGTCCTTGACAGTGTGACAGCCGATAACATTTGTTATCCTGTGGAGTCACTCAACCCACAAACAAATCCCTTCACTGCCATTTATGCCCACTGTGCTCCCATAAAGCATCCAGAACAGGTATGTATTAGTAACCGTGCCACTGCTGCCACGTTACAGGGGAATGTGAACTATCGTGACGAGGTGACATTTAACTGATCTCCGGTACTGCAAATTCAGCTGACCAGTACCACATTTCAGGAATGAGTTTTGCTTTGGTGAAGAGAGTTATATATTGAATAAGACAGTAACCCAGCAAGTACCGGCTGTGCTGATTTACTGGGGCTGGCAACTGTATTGTACGGTATTGTAACTGCACTGTGATAGCCAACTCTCATGTCGTCCTGGTGGAAATAAAGGCTGCTGCCCCCCGCCACAGCACAGAACAGTGGAGATGTAACACTTCAGAAAGGCGGCAATTCAATTTTTCATGAAAAACAGAGGCCTTTTCAAAAAAGGCACCTGGAGGCTGCACAGTGTACCTGTATTAACAGCTAATCATCACCAGTACAAAAGAGGAACAGACTTTTGCAACTCAGCCAGCCGGCAGCATAATCCAGAGCTCAGAGAGATAGGTGGCAAACATCTAACAGTAATGCCAAAATCCAGAACCCTTTGAGAAAATCAAGAGGAATCCACACAGGTAACTCCAGCTGAGCTGGAGACTGTAGGATGACTGTCAGCTGAAAACCAAAATCTAGCTAAAGTCGCAAAGCCTGCAAGAAGAAACCAGTATGAGAGGAAGAATGCAGGTGGGTTGGGGTTTTTTTTGGTTTTTTTTTTTTTTTTTTCTTTTTGCATGTCATTGCCATTACCGCAATATTCCGTGCCACATTTATGGAAATATTGTATTCTCCTGAGGAAATCAGTTCTCTCTACAGATCATCTAAGCCCTGAAAATCACATCCTTTCTCTGCTACAGTCAACAGCAGGCCCCATGAAGCATCTGCATTCTCAAGAGATTAAAGTATTTTTCTGGTTTAGTACTCTGAATAAAACCTTAACGGTGTAAGAAAATAATATATCTTAAATGTTATCATTTAAATTCAAAGTCCCCTGAACTCAGAAATTACCTTGCTAAAAAGTGATTCTCATGACCTTAGCCCTGAACTGATGTCACACTTTTCAAAGGAGAACAAGCAACCTCATAACTGGAAAGACACAATTTCCAAAAGCATCACTCCAGGAAACATCACCTTTGTCTGCAAACCACACCACCTAACCAGCAGAGCTAGTACAGCTGGTGGTAGTACAGCTGCACTGCTCCTGGTGCCATAGTTGCTAAGCAGAGGGATCCGCTGAGGAGAGGCACCTTCATGGCAAAAGGGAAAGCTATCAGGAGCAAGACACTGTGATAGTACGATGACACTCTTCATAATACTCAGGTTGGCTCCTCCCTCTCCCTCTGTGCTGTCCCAGCAGAGCTACTGTTTCTTCCAGTGAGGCCCCATGAGTAGCACTGGGGGAAGCAGAGAACACAAACACCAGCCCCTTAAATTGGTGATAAATGGCTTTGTTAGTAATACATAACGTATAGCTGAGCCCTTCTAAGTGATGTAGTGCCAAACACATAGAAGACTTCGTCTTGATAAAGTCAGACATCTTCAGTACATAATAAATATGATACTCACCCTCTGTCTAATGTAGGTTATGTGAAGCTGCTAAGCCTGCAATTTTTAGGCTACCACAGTCCTTAAATTATTAAGCAATATAGCATTAGAAAGCTAGACTGAAGGCTGTGTATTGCAGTTTTGTTTTGTTTTCTTTTTTTTTTTTTTATGTGTGCCTGAATAGAAAATGTCACTTTTGGAAAAGGGATTGTGGTGCTAGTACGTATCAAGGGGATGCTTGGAGACTGACACCGTGTCAAGTGTCACTGTTGCTTACATTTATATCTTCCTTCCTTTTTAATGCTTGTGTGGTGAAGAAAAGCACTCACTAACCTACACTGTAAGAAAGCAGAAATTCTCTGTCTCAGCACTATATTGTATTAACTGTTTACACATGTTTTAGCTGGTTTGAAGCCAGCTTGGTAAACATGTCAGGATATTTTAAAGTCACCTAAAAATAGGTTTGTACTTTGGCTCTAGCTTATTTAAAGCCTGAACTAGAAATCTCTGCGATATCAACATCTTTCTTATGGGAATAAGAAAAACAATATCTAAGAATGCCTCAGCGTGTCCTGTGTCACCTTCCCATTTTATTCAGTAGCCCCAGGAGGTAGAACCCAGGAGGTAGTTTGCATGCATTTCTGTCAAGAGAGTTATGCAAATCTAGAAGTTGCTAGCGCATGTGTGCAGGAGGCAAGACCACTCCTTGGTCTATTTGCTCATCTCCCTGTCCTCTCAATGCACAGGGCTCCAGAAGAAGGTTCATTTAAACGTGTCCCATTCATAATCTCAAGGACTCCTGGGTACCCTGTTCCTCCCTCCTAGAGGACACAGTCTGCAGTTGAGTAATGCTCCTTTTCAGCCAGGAATATCTGTCTACAGAAGAGCTTTCCAAATGATGACAGTAAATTCATTCAGAGCAACTTCACCTTCCAGGAGATGTGGCTGTCTTTCCTGTACATATAAACCTACCAGGCAGAGACTCTAAAACTCAGGTGCTTAATCCATACTGAGCCTCTTAATTTTTTTGCCTAATGAAAACATAATATCAGCTGCTTTTAAGGGAGAAAATGACTCATATTGCTATCACCTGTGTATTATTCATCCTCCAAGACAAAGAGATCTAGACCAACCTAGTTAAGTCTGTTCACAAAGAGACAGCATTAATCTGGAAATTACCTCATTCTCCAAAGAAAAAAAGAGAAGGTAAAGCTAAAGTAAAAGGAAATGTGGGGGTGCTGAAGATTTCTTCATGTACCTGTGCAGTAATGGGGTGTTTGTCTCAAAAGCCTGTTGTGGACATGATATTTTATATGCATTTTGAGACAGGGAGATGCTGCAGGACAACCCGCCAGTACTGCAGAAAGAGGGTACCTTCATTTTCCTTTTATTGTTTTTGTAATGTTTCGAATTCCACTTAATCTTTGCTAGACAGTGTATTTTAAAGCCTGATTTAACCACGAAAGGCAGAATCATGGTTGCTTTGTGTGGGGGTAGCCTGGCCTGGGATGGGGCTTTCGAAGTAGCTGGGTTTCTAATGCCAGGAGCTGTCTGCCACTTTTCTCTGGGGTCATTCTGAGCCACCTGTAACTGAGGGAGGCTGCACACACTCAGGCTTTCAGTTTTAGCTCGTATGGCCCCTACTTTTAATCATGCTTTAGGGGCTAGCTGGGAAGTTTTACCATTTCTCATTCTGGCTGCTGCTTATAGGCAGCAGTAAATGCACACTCATCTGACGCATGGTCAGAAACGAGCTAGAAATCCTCTGGGAAGGAATGGGAAAATTCTAGAGACTTTGCAACATTTATTTCAGGAACAGCTGCCTGCAGAGATGTCCCTGCTTTAGTATACAGTACCCTTAGCCAAAGACTGGCAAATAACAGGGCTACTTGGTTTCAAGGGGCTTCTCCATCAAAACATGAAGAGCCCCCGTGAGCCCTCTTCCCAATACAGATATATACCACAAAGAGAAAATAAACAGTGGTGCCTGTGTTTGTGTGTGTGCATGCATGTGTATATACTACCCATGCAAGCCACTCCTGACAAAGGGAAAACTGGATAGAAAGCAAAACATCAAAACAGACAAGGGGAGAAAAAGAAAAGGGATCTTTCCCACCCATGGCTCTCGCAGCGACGCTTCCCTGCAGGCCACAGAGGAAAGGAAGTGCGTATTCAGAGAGCTGAGTGGTGTGCAAAGCCCTCAAGGCAGTGGTTTATCTGAGCTTCTTCTAAATAAGCCTATTAGTTTCTGAAATCTGGCAAGCGAGGGAACAAGGCCCAGGAGTATGAACCGAGACAGAACGTACTATTTCAAGTGCATTTACATGCAGTACTGACTTCTCTGTTGACTGCCCAAAGGTCATCTGACAAACAGCGGTGAGTTTTTTACACCATGTCAATTTTTGATCCAATAGCACTTGCATACCAGATGGTTTAAAAATATGTATTCACTGCCACTGTTTCTGCTCTGTTCAGTAGTGCCTGCCAATGTCTCGAGTTTATGATGTCTGTAGCAAATGTTTTAGTGTTGACATCTTCTGCAATTTGAGTGAAGATAAATTGCATTAAACACTAAAACATTACTTACAGATGGAAAATAGACTGACTTCACAGACATTTGCAAGCAGGGCATCTCTAGTTACGCAGTGGCAGAGGCTGCAGCAGAGGGAACTAAGTTTAATAAGGAAAAATCAATTGGCATTAACTGAAAAAAGCCACCTTTACTTTCATTCTCACTTTGAGAAGTGCTGCTCTACCAACACAGGGTGCTAGAGCCTGCTCTCTTTGTGTACACAAATAAAGCTGCACAGGAGCAGCACCGTATCATGTGAGAAAATGCAGCTTTAACATATTCTACATCCTAGCGATACTGGAGAACAGCCCCCTGCTCATCCCTACACTGTGAGCAAACATATTTAAGAAAAATACTGATAACCATTTCCTTCTGTCCCAGTTTTAAGCCCAGCTATTTAGTCTGGAGCACAGAATGGGAACTCTGTGTCCTGTTCCTTCCACTGCATTCCCCACTCCCTTTCCCTGTTCCCTTCGGTACAGAGGTTCACGATACAAATGTAATTGCTCTGATTTTTTCCACATCCTTTTGGGAGAGACAATATTTCTTCTTTTAAAAGGGTATTAGTAACCCTCTGGCAATTCCATTTATCTCTTCAGCACAGTGAATCTGAAAGTAGCAGCCAGTGCTCACTCTTCCTTTCACCCACTGCCACGGTGGAGCCCACAGAGCACTTCTGGAGAGGATGGGAGCTTCGCGCATGTGCTACACGCGCGGTCACAGCAGGGAGATGAGGCCAACACACAGCAACAGACAACAGTTTCATAAATATTGAGGGTGAGCTACTCTGTAATAATGCAGAGTTAACAACATGCATATTTTATTTATAGAACAGACAGCAAGAGATGCACTAGTTTATTTGCCAAAGCTAAAAGATCTCAGATATTTGTGGTGCAGCTGATCAAGGAAGGGGTTAAAGGCAGGGTTTCCAATGTAAAAACAAACAAGGCTAAGCCCCAGTGTTTCTCCAAGGCCCTCTCCTTCCTTGCTGTCTGCAGAGGCTATAAATAGATCACAGAAGAGTAATGGACAGGTGGGACCAAACTAGCCAGTCCCTTCTATTCTCCCTAGGGAAGGGGAGCGGGGGCGGGGGGAAGAAAAAAATAATTTCACTCAATTGTTCCAGATTATGAAGAAATTAACACCCCATGAAAAATCTAGAAGTGCTACTCCTAATTACAATATACAGCCTTCTGATCTATCATCATACTGAATATTTGTCTTTGAATTCTCCTTTCCTTCCTTTCCATCATATTCATGCATATTCCCAAAGCAATACACATTTACTGAATTTTGCAGTCACATTTCCTGTAGCCCACAGACTGCCCATAAGGAAGAGAGATGTATATAGACAAGGGACTGTAGGTGGACAGCATCATCTTTCCTATGCTCCGCTATCTTAATTCTGGGGGAAGAAAACCAACCAACAAAACAAAAAACCCAACCAAACAAAAAATCTACCACCCTACCCCTAAATAAATCTAAAGTTTAAGAAAAATGCATTTTGCCCATCACCCCAAAGCTAAAGAGTCTTTACTCCAGCAGAGTCTTGTGGAGCAACGCATTTAAAGGCAAAAGATTCGAATGGGAATGCTTCATCTACAAATCCGTAGATTTTGACCTTACCGTGTCAAGGTAATCAGTCCTGACTTATCTTACAGCATCACCAATTAGCAGAAAAGTTTAAGAAATTGGGTATTGTTTATATTTGAACACAAAGTCTCAAAAGGGAACCACCAACTCTTGCCTGCCACCTGAAATCTCTCACAAGCTTCTCTTAATAGCTGATGAAGATAGCATGGGCACCAATACCACCTTTTCCAACTAAACTGCAGGGTGGACTGGCTCCTCCATCTCTCTGAAATCAGAGTATGCCTACCTGCAGCTTCCCCAGAGTGGGAGGCATGAGAAAAAGATACCAAGGAACAATGTCCAGTAGTTAAAGCTCAGGCTTCAGATATCGCATATGGGGATACACCCACAATGAATATTAAGGGAAAATTCCTAATTAGCACCAAATACAACCATGGCAAGGCTCAGAGTTTCTGTAAGATTTTTACCTACTCAATTCAAACAGTGATTTGAAACAGAGGATGAGCAGGGGTTATCCTTTTTCTTATACTCTTACGCAAGCACTCTGCAGTTTGTTTTCCCTGAGCAGTGTCAGGCTAGCTGGCTCAGGCCTTCCAGCTTGGCCAGAAGGTCTGCCCTTGGGGTTTGCAGTTATGCCTTCTTTGGGAGGGTAACCCAAAAATGCTCCAGGTACTCCGCAGCTGCACAAACACTCTTCACCTGCAGCCCTGGAAATACATGGAGTTGCCTTACACCTCATGCTTATGAAGAATGCCTAGATCCTAACTTACTGCGCTCTTTTCCTAAAAACTGAAAAAAAAATATTTTAAAAAAATCCATTCTCACACTCTCAGGCTTCCTTTCTTTAGTCTTTGTCTCCTTAACCCAGTCACCTCTCAAGATTTCTTTAGAGTCTGCATGCATAGAGCAGGCATGAGCACTTAATTGCAGAAAGGCAGAAGATTCATCAAGCATCCAGAGGGGAACTCGCATCACCCCTTCCTGGCAGGCTGCACGCACCACCCGGTTTGCAGCAGTTTTTGTCACAGACTAGCTGAAGCTGGCCCTGGTTTGAGCAGGGGGCTGGGCTAGGCAACCTCCAAAGGTCTCTCCTAACCTGTTTCCCCTGGCCCCGGTCCTATGATAGCAAACCAGTAATCAGGACAGCAGACCTGATACCTTCCTCCCACCAAAGGATCTGTATGGCAGCAAAAGCCATCTTTGGGGATCCAGATAAAATAAGCTGCCATCCACAGGCCGTCCTGTTAGGGCATAGAAACCCCATCACACGGAGGCACCAACAGCTTGGTTAACCTTCTACTGTAAAGTCTTTTCTTGACTCTCCCAGCTGAGTCTGCATCAGGTTTTCATTGTCCAGTCTCTCTGGGACTAAAGGAGAGGTTAAACACTATTGGTTTTATGTGAAGCATGAATACTGTGAACATAATGCTTTTATAATCCTTCAATAACAACTTGTTTAACTGCAGAGGGGACTATATAAAATGAAGGCCACAGAAGCATTTCTCCATAAATGTGTAATTTTTGTAAGCACTCCAATTTATAAGGGCTCATTCTTGTTCAGCCACATCACACTCCACCAATGACATCTTTCACAGACAAAGATCAAACCGATGAGCATGAACTTGAGCCCTCCACCTGCAGGGCAGGCGTGCACACACGCATCTCCCACGTGCACTGCTCTCCCTGCATGCTGGTGAGAAGCCTGGCCGCAGTGCACACATTTTGCATTTCAATCTCTTGTCCACATGTTAGAAGCAGACAGGAAAAGCGATGGGCACCCATGCAAACACCCAGACAGGCGTTACTACCATAGGCCTGTCAGGATGAGATGTGCAGAGCTATATGCACAATTCATTTTGTTCAGAGGCCCTGTGAGGGAATGAGCCAACCTCCTAGATAAGCAGGGCAACATGAAAAGGAAGAGAGGGCATTATTATTTTTAAGGTAATATAAATCCCAGTTCCTTCTTCCAGTTCCTTTTTACCATGGTTGTCGTGTTTTTCCCATAGGCCACTGACATAAAGAACACAGCACTGAGAATAAAAGCCCTGAATGGGTGTGGAGACCAGAAAGCACACCTGGTCCCATCTACCCAGCGACACACAAATTCAGGGAGGCCAGGAAAAGGTGGGATTCCTGTTTCTCACGTGTGACACTCCCACTTTCTCCCCCTCCCCAAAACATCTCCTACCTATTCACCCGGGGGCTCTAAACTTACAAACTGGCTCTTCAAGACAGCAGGGAGAAGGCTGCAGAAGCCAAAATCCCCTGAAAACAGAAGGGGGTACCGGTCTGCCCAGCAAATGACACTGTGTACTAGTATCCAGTGCTCAGCTGGGGATAGCAGGTGCCTTTAATTCAAATAACTCTTCCGCCTGGTTGTGGCAGGCTTCTCCTCTGCTTTTGTTTCCAGTCCAGGAACAATTTCCTGTAGGTCTGGCATTTTCTGCTCCCAGCCTTGTTTTAAGGAAATGCAGGTGCTGGTCTTGCCAAAAGCGCCTGGGAGATGGCAGTGATGTGACTGTCCATCACAGCTCACAGTACTGCCAGGCTTGGACAGGATTGAGAGGACCATAAGAGGGACAATATCCAGAGCAAGCAGCAGCATCTCCACCTCGCCCACAGAGCACAATGGGTCCTGAAAGAAAGGCCAACTGAGTGACCAAAACAAGGAGAGATCGTTGTGCCAAATGCCTGCTTTGTCTGATTATCAGAGCTCAGCAACAGAAGTATTGCTGTGTCTTTACTCAAATGGAAAGCCATTTTCTTGGGCTAGGGACAGAGGAAAACAAGCACACACAAGGTTGGGAAGTCTCAGCTTTGTTCCTCTGACCCTCCTGCAGCTTCTGCTTGTGAAAAACACCTGAAGCAATTCTGATTTCTAGAAATCCTTTCCCCCTGTATATATTTAGGTAGTTTTGAGAATCTGCAGGATGCACAACCATGCAGTTACAACGGAAGTGGAGCAGAGAAAGGAGGTTGGTGTGAGATGCTTGAGGGAGAACAGAAAGATTATAAGAGACAACATGTAGTAAAGAGACCAGCTTCAAAGCATCACTTCCATATGATGTGAAAAGTCACCCCAGGAGATGCCAGCACAAGAATAGCGCAACCCTCACTCTTATAACATTTAGATCTTGAAAGGATAGCATTTAAAAAAATAAGTTATCAAGATGTTAAACACCTTTACGCAGATTTTTCTGGCATGTATGTCAGAGAGACTGGCATTTCAGGATCTTGTCCAGAAGGCACCTCACTGTGCCAGGAGTCTAAGCACAGCCTGCCCAGTCACCAAGATCTCTAGCGAGTGCTATCTGTTTGCAGAGACAGCTGCTCCCTGGGTAAAGCAGGGCTACTTTGCTATGTAGCCCCCAGTCTTGCCTTAGAACAGCGCCAAAAACTTTGCTACAGGCCCATGAAGTGTCTGCTCCAAAAGTGTGTGTTTGTCCTACACCAATATCAGAGATCTCTTTTTTGATTGTCTTAGGAAGCCCTACGAGGCCAATTTAACTGCATAGCTAATATAATCGGCAAGTATTTTTCTTTGCAAATTATGGCCTCCAACTTGCTGCTAGCCAGTAAAAACCAGCCCTAACTTGTCTGTTCTTGTCTCACCAGGAAATCAGAACATTTAGCAGGAATCTTCACTCCCATTTACACGTAGGAAACCCAGGTACAAAGATATTAAGGAACGCAAAAGCATGCAAAAGGAGGCAGAATAGTAAGATGTACTAGAAAACCCCTCTTCTGTCCTCTGGCATCTTAATGCCTGGAGTTAATACCACAGCCTTAAACACCCGCAGTTCCTTCTGATAAATAGTATTTCCTACCTCTTGGTCTTTGACCAAAAATATAAACACAAATAGAAGAGGTTGTAGACTTCTGTATAATGATCTTTTAAACTCACCCTTCAGATAAATGCTCCCCAAAACAGTAGTAAGTGTATTTCTCTCATCTAGAACCCTTAATATCCTCACCACTAACACAATGAAAAAAGCTAAAACTACTCATTTCATTACCCACTGCTCTCCAGATTAATCTCCATTCTGTGCTGCACAATGACAGGGTCACCATGGGGTTTCCATGCCACTGGGGCTGTGTAAGGAAGTACGTGGCCTGTACAAATAAAAGCAGGGAAATTCTTTATTCTCACTCTTCCTAACCTGGGGTTTAATTCCCTTTCTTTTGTAAAACGAAAATCAGACTTTTCTCAGAACATAAATGATCAGTGCCAGCTTTCCCAAAGGAAAAATATTACAGCTGTGTACAGCTTCTGCCAGAGTTAAAAATCTTGGCTTAAAAGTAACCTCCAAGTGCTCTAAAATAGTCACAGATAGTCTAAAAACGAGCAGGTGCCTCATGAAGTGAAGATTAAGATTTAGAGTCCAAATCTGGTGGCCCTTCAGGCAAAGGATTCCCGAGGCAGAAGCTCCTAAAGCGACTTTTGTTAAGGTTTCATAAAATTACTGGGAGATTGTCAAAGACTAGGGAATGTGATTGCAGCTCTTACTACGCTTCAAACAGCACCCGTTACTCTGAGTTTATCCCATCTATTTCATGAACCTACTGTTCCTTCAGGCAAACACTTATGAAGAAGCCAACACCCCTTGGCTCATGGGGTACTTATTCAGAACTGTGAGTGGGGAAATCAGGCTGGCTCTGTGCAGCAGAGGCTCGGGGCAGCACAAGAGCACAGCTTTCTTCCGCCAGGTCCTGCCAGAGCTGGGCAGCAGTCTGCCATGCATCCCCGGTGCCAAAGGGACTGCACCACAAAGGCATGTCCAGGTACCTCAGGGGTCATCTTCTCCTTTGATTCTTCCAACCCAAATCGAGCAACACTCAAGTCCATGACGAGAACACACCCACCTCCATCTCTCTGCATGCTGGTCAAGGCAGAATTTGAGCATAAACAAACCACAGAGTTCGGCACAATTCCAGATGCCCCCCTCCCACATCTGTGTGTGCACTGCTCCAACCTGAATGACAATCCCCTGAAGCCCTACCACCTCCTTATCTGGGGGTCCAGAGCTCAGAGCATGGCTGATCTCCCCCAGGGTGCTGGGTCCCCTAGGATCCCTATTCTTCAGGGACTGACAGACCTCCTTGCCCCATAATATGGGCTGAGTCCCCCTTCTTGCCTTCCACAGAAATGGAGGGGAGCAAATCCAACTTCCATTCCTGCTACGAGAAGTACAAAATACAGCTGCACACAAGCCTTCCCCAGCCTGGGCCCAGGAAAGGCACATAGCACCAGGGCTTCTGGGCAACTCTTCATCCCCCTGCCCTCCAAAAGCTAATGGCTTAACAGACCAGGAAGGGCCATCAGCTGCCCAAAAGGCACTGAAATGGAATAGAGGGAAGAGACATGCCATTTTTCCCTCTCCTCTTTGAAATTTGTTGTAGCTAGAACCGAATAAAACAACTGAAATCCAGGAATACAGATAGCATCTGAGACTTCTTGCTGTCCCTGTCAGCAACTTTCAGACATTTGAAAGCACAGCCGTGATCCCCCTTTCACTGTAGCAGAGAATACAAGAGTGCAACATGCAGCAGCCTTCATTTTTACTCTGAGATCAAATCCGTTTCCCCCCAAACCCTCCCTAACCAACACAGCAATGCTCGGCAAGGCCTCAAGAGCTAACTGAGCCCATCAGTCCTGTGCCAAGGAACTGATGATAATTTCTGGGAACAGCCTTCTGCTTAAAACACCAGGCTGATCAGTGAAAAAGCTGTGCTAATATATAGTTGACGTCACCTGGCTGGTGGCAACTTCATCCTTTCCAGAATACCTAGTTCAGAGCAACTGGAGCTTGCAATTGAACAAAAAGTTAATAAACTTAGGCAGATAACTTTACTTCCACCCTCATTAAGTGTCCTAGCATATTTCTAAAATAAGCATAGACTCTTGTGTAAGCCTTTAGGCTGACATTACATACACTACCTGGATCCATAACCTCCCCAGACCACAACCATCTCTCACCTTCCTGCAGAGAAACCCCTCAGCTGCACCCTCCTGAGGCACACCAGGTCTTGCTCAGCAAAGACCACTCCATTCCTTTTGTCACGCACAGGAGGCTCGAGCTGTGTGTGTCCGACCACATCGCCACACCTGACCAGCATGACGAGCCCTGTGTTGCTCCACACAGCTTCACCTTGCCTAGCTCTGGCACTGCAGCCAGTCTCCCAGTCTCCGCAAGAGTCAGTGACAGGACTGGCAGAGATGCAAGCACATCTTGTAGTTTAATGCTTTATTTCTATAAGGAACTTCACTTGCTAGTACCAGCTTCTCATCACATGCAGTTTCTTTTCTGCACCACTGGAAGAGTTTAGAGAGATTACATCTTCCAACACTATGAGGTACTACACTCTCTCTCTTGTGAGACTACAAACCATTTATGGGTAAGTCTTCAAGAAAACAAGGTAGAGATCAAAAGGAATGGACGGGCAAGAAGCACTGCCATGGCAGAGGCAGCTTCTGGAGACAGACTACATGTCTGCACGTACATTCTCACATCTTTCTTCCCAAGGAGGGAAGGCTTATGACAACCCCACTCATCACAGAGAAGCTGCCTCCAAAGGAAAATAGAATAATTTCAACAGAGACCTGTTCAAGTACACATCTACTGTAAAAAGACTATCCTGACCTGGCTTCTGGTAAAATATTCCATCTGCTCAGGCTCTCACCTATTAGAGAAGTCAGTCATAGATGTTTTCACTTCACTGTCTCTACACTTACCATCACTGGGAGAGAGAGGACCGAGGACTCAACAACATTTCAAGTGTGAGGTAGCTATGTTTTGATTTTCCAGGACAGCAGCAAGGTGGCCGAAATAGCCACATCTCCATAGGCAATCAGTGACCCAGTGACCATCATGCCTTTTGAATATGTTGTGGCATTTACAGCTGTGTAGGGGTTAATATCAGAGGCTATCAGCTTCTGTAGGCTGTAAAGAAAATATGATATAAAGCACTTCCATAGGCATCCTTTCTGAAATAGAAGAACTCTCATTCCTAGGTCCCTCTTATTTATTTTCACTGTCAAACCAAGCACATGATGAGAAGTAAGAATTGCCCCAACCTCTCACTAGATAACTCAGGGGAGTTTTCTCTCATCACCCACAAACTCTTCCACATGATCCCTGCTATTCATGCACTGAAAACAACTAACAGGAAGCTTCATCTGAGAATTCTTGGCTTTTTCACTCCTGCAGAAAAAGCTAGTATGAAGCAAACTAGTTCATCACCTTTTCCCTACAGTATATAAATATTCAACACCCACTGACAGCCCTGGATAACGTGAAAACCAGTCACATTTTCAGTGCAAGCATCTGTTCTTCCCTAAAGTAAATCTGTTTTTTTTTTGTATTATCTCGACTTTCCCTTCCACTAGATATTTGCGTTCCTGAAGGAAACCAGAAATGGAAGGCCTGGATCTTTCTCTCATTGTGTCAGCTGGAACATCACATGCTTTTTTCCTGCCTTTTCTTAAAAAAAGTAAGCAACATCAAGATTGTTCAAGTATTTTTGTTTCAGTACCAAAGTCAGAGACAAGTCTCCAGGGCGTGGTGGAGGGCTTTTTGGGCTGTAGCCCTTCATTTCAGAGCTCCATTCCAAAAGCAGTTTCTGTGATTAATGGGTCTAAAATACCTATGCAAGCTGTCTTCTCTTCTGTAAATCTACAAAGTATTGAACAAAACCATGAACCAGTCACAGCCCAAATACTGGTTTTCCTGGAAAAAGAACAGCTAGCAGGGAATGAAGTTCAGTACATCATCTCATTGCATCATTATTACGGCCCTAAGACCAACTGAGGAGCCACCACCAGCATCCCAAGACCACCCAAAGGAATAAATACCTTTCTGGATGCCTTTTTGGAAAATAAATAATTAAATAAACAAACCCCAGAATGCCATGCATCTATTATTACAAATATTTTATTTCCTTCTTCATTAATATATGCAAAGCAATCAGATTAGAGCCACAGGAGGTAATGAAAAAGCAACTAAGAGATAAGGGTCTTTCTGTGTGGTTGTGCTATGCATGCTTAGTTCCTATTTTAAAAGGAGACCTTGAGTCTATTTTTGTGGTGCTTGGGGTAAATGTCAACTATAAAATTTTCAAGGCAGGGAGAACCACCATCCTGCAGAAGGAATGTTGTGATCCCTTAAATAAAGCGGAACCCTGACATCATGAGCCTTGTTGTCAGGCTAAAGGTAAGGCCAGAAGAATCCTGCAGAGAAAGGATAGGATAAAGACTGAAAATGAAGGTCAAGGTATTTGGCAACAGTCCTGATATAACCAGGCAGCTCAGAAGACGTAAAGAAGGCTAAGTTTGCGGGGGTGGAGGAGGATCTTATTTGATGAAGGGCTTCTCATTCTTTTTTTCCATCTGTGTTATCTAGTCTAATAAAAATGTTATCTCTTCCTACAGACCTTGTGTCTGAACAGCCTCTCTGTGCAAGGGAGCTACGTCCTTAACACAGCGCATGATGCTGTAACCAGGTCTGTAAGAAAGAAAACCACAGGAGACAGCCCTGGGCTGCATGGAGACACTGGTGAGGGGCGGGCAGACTGCAGTACCTCCACGCTTGGTGCTCCTCCTGGAAAGATATTGAAAACACTGAATCTGCCCAGAGGAATGGTTTAGGCACAGAGAAACATACCATTTTATAGAAAGGTTCCAGGGTCTTAATCTGTTCACCTTATCAAAAAGACGACTGAAAGGTAACTGGATCAAAGTAGCTAAATGCCATCACAGAAACAGAAAATTGATACAAGTCTAGAGAATCTTAACAGATAAAAGGGGAAAGCTGAAAGACAGAGCTTTTAACAGGGAGGTTAATTAACAACCAAAACAATACACCATGAACTGTGGAGGACTGCATATTGCTGACAATTGTCAAGTTAAGATGGGATGGTTTTCTAAAACATCTTTTCAAGTTCAAACAGGAATTAACCCAAAGAAAGTCTGTATGAGAGATCACAGCTTTCTGATTTTTATAATCTCTGAATGGAGCAGAGCAGCAGTACTGGATTTCAGGAGAGCAAAGCTAACTCTGTTCAGGAAGGAGCAAGGAATAGGTCACTAATATCAACGGGAATATTTGCACGAGCAGGACTCTGCTCACATTGAGCAACATGCAACCAAGGGGCTTAATAAAAAGTGACAAGCATAGAACATAAGACTGAAGCAGCTTCCTACCTAATAAAATTAAGGTATTTTACATTGATTCATTTAGGAAAAAAGTTGACATGTCTGAAGCAAGAAGTAGCCAATGAAGCTTTCATAGAGACCAAGTGAAACAACGGAATAAAGAGGCTTTAGTGTATTATTAGTTTTGTTCTGCGGTAAAAACCCAAGCTTATTGTTCTGAGTGGCAGGTATCACTGGCTCCTGCTACAGGCCCTGACAGGAGATACTGAATCCAAGGGGAGAGCTGGTACAGTACAGGTTCATTTCTTTGGGGACTGCGATACTGTCACGCACATTATTTTAAATATTCTTTATTTAGTACTGTGAGAGTTTCACAGTTTGATTTATTAATCTATGGATCTGAAAAATGTGAAGTACTCAGATTTATCCATAGGAAAAGTTTAGGCTCATCCTGAAAAAAAATTCCAGGCACTGAGCTCTGTTTCCTTTGAAACCTGCCAGAAAAGCTGCTTACCAAGCATCCCCTAGGGAATAGTCTGGACTCCAGAGACAAACAGTCTAGGAGACCCACGACTGTAAGTATTCCCCACTCTCCCGAGGTTTGCGGACCACGTACCAGATGTTTGGCAACGGCATTTCCTTCTGTATCCTTGACCTGTTCTATAAGGAACTCTGGCTTTTTCTGTTATCTGGAAGTTGATTTGTTGCTTTAAAAGAAGCACCTGCCCCATAAGTCTGTCTTTTTTGCTGTGCTACAAACATACGCAAGATGTTTATGATAGCAAACAGCAGGAGTGTTAGTAGTCTCACCAGCTCTAATTAAAGCAGGCTCATCCTACAATTTTACTCATGTAGAACGGAGCTTGCTTATTTGTTTAAGTGCACAGGCTTAGCTTGCAAATACCAAAATACAGGTGTCAGTATACGACAACCATAAGCTGCTGAGGAGGGAGTTTTCTGCTAATCCTTCTGAGCAGATGTGTTGCAGCAGATCAAAGAACACAAGCTCCTACGGACTGGACTAGCACACATCCTGGGGACACGGCAGGGAAACGCTCATCGCTTCCCTTAACAGGGTCAACACCATTAGGATGAGCACGGTAACAGTCACGCTCGGTCTCTATCCCCACCAGTCAGCAAATCCACGCTAGTCATCTTGTTATGGGCACTATCCTAGTGCTCCAGAACACAGCCAGTGCCCCACAAGACACTGCTCTTTTTCCAGGGAGAAGCTGCTACCACGCATGTTATGAAAGATGTTCCTGTGGGATGCAATGCAAAGGAGGGAGGGAAATTCAGTCAGGCAATGGACAACCCCTTCCTTGCTACTCGGTGCTAGAAGGGGCGCGACGATGTCTCTTCACATAAGCGCCAAAGGTGCATGGATGAGACAGCTCTGCAGGGACATGGCAAGGATTATAATCACAATTTCACTTTGTTGCTACAGGTGAACAAACATCGCTCTGGTAGGAGTCCAGTGGCACTGCAGTCTAAGTCTACAACCCAGACTGCGGCATACAGGCTGTTTCAGCACACAGCTGTGTTGTCAGCACAAATAATTACCAAACACAGACCACCAAGCAAACAAGCCTTTCAAATGAACCACTCACTTGTTGTGTTTCCCAGAAAAATTGTTCCAACAGGGGCTCCTTCTGAAACCCAACCACGAGGACAGAGAACTCAAGATAATGAATATCTGTTCCATACAAAATAAGAAAGAAGCAGCAACAAAGGTGAGTCCTAATACCAGCCGGTGCCTCATCCGTCCTTTCCTTTCTTAATCACTAAAACACTCTGCAGTGCTTCAAAGATTTGAGCCTTCTTTTTAAAATTACAGATGGGGAAGACGTTTATCTTCCTTTGTATTAACATGCTAGTTTAAACTGAGTTTTAAACAACCTCTCTCTGGAGTCTCCTGAAGGTTCACAGGATGGCAGTGGAAGACTTCCAAATATATGGCCAGCTGTCTCAAATCTTGCCTTTAAAATTCTATAATGGGCAAATCAGATGTTTCGGGGTGAGGGACTGTGTCCTGACTGCCTGGCTTTCTGCAAAGAACAGAGTCTGCAACTAAAGCAATGCAGCCTCCTTTCATTCCACACTAAAAACAAGGCCCAGATCAATGTGTTAGCTGTGAAGAAACACAGAAAGGACAATGTTTGTGTATTCCAGTTCAGCTTTTTCAGGTTCATGTGTAGTTCAATGACTGCTGTACTGAAACATTCAGTTTTCCAGGGACTTCTCCATCTACTGCAAACATACTTCATGGGTTTTTTTTCTCTTCCACAGCCAATATGACCTCTGCTATTTAAGGCCCTCTAAATCTTTCTTAAGCCAACAGCCTCTCTCGGTAGATTGCCAATCTTTAACATTTTCCCAACAATCTTTTTTTTTTTTTTTTTTTTTTATTACCACATGAGAGTTACTGCAGTGAGAGTTTAAGGAATGTAAGCAAATAAGAGTGTGCAGCAGCCAAAATGACAGATGAATGACATTCGGGAAGGACTGGCAGTTAGGTGGAAATGTAAGTAAACATCCATGCTCCCACTCGCTGAACTCAGACAGCACAAGGGGCTCGGCAGCGCTGGACACACAGGCTGCCTGGGCTGTGCTAACCAGCTGCAGGAATGCAGCATTTGCTTGACAGGGTAGCAAAACTTCCACGAGATGATATAAATCTCTAGAAAGCTATGATGCTCATCCTTGGAGAAAAGGTAAGAGTTAGTACAAGTGTTGATTTACTCTGAGCAAGCATTTCTGCACAGATGTGCTACTTCAGAGCGACAGCCCATGCCATTAGACCCCTTACCAGCAGTTTGTACAGGGCTTTACGGAGTTAAACATGAAGCATTCCTCCTCCTCAAGGTGCTTGCAGCCCGAAGCACACAGATCGTGCAGAGAAATTAAAAACAGAACTTGGGGAAAGGAGGGATATGAGATAATGTATCATTTTATATGGCTGGCTAAGGATCAGCATTGTGCTATCAGCACAGCACAAGAGGGGAAAGGAGTGAACAGGGCACTCAGGAATAAGGACCAACTGATGAATGCAGGAAGCCCATTTTCAAGGCAGTGAAGGTGCAAGCAAGGAGACAGTACACAGGAAGAACATGGCTGAAAGAAAAAACCTGAAAAAAAAGCCAGAGGACTTATGGAAAACTCACAATGGCACTAAAACACCCGGTATATTACAGAAGAGACAGAGATTTTTGGGAGAGGGCATTTGGCAGGCACAGAGATGAGTGAAGATGGGCCAGTGCCACATTACTGTTGCATACGTGAAACAAATCCTGTGGTAGCAAAGAATAAATCCCTTGTTTTGCAGAAAGATGGCATGCATGGGCAATGAACGTGCTGATGGTTCCTCTAGTCGTGGGACAGCATATCCTGATGGCCCTCACTTCCTGCAAGAAATGGCAGTAAGATTTGCAAGCTATTATTAAGGTTCTGCCAAATTAATGAGTCTTAAGGGTATGGAGTTGTTCTCATGAATACAATAAACTGCTGCTATACTGATATAAGCTCTTTCCAGTTCAAATATTGATAGAGGAGTTGTGATCTACACTGGCATTACAATTTATGTCCAGTCTAGAGACATCCCTCGTTTTATAGACATAAGGCTAACAGGTTGGTTAGAGGTCAAAAATGAAGAAACAATTTTCATCATTCTCGATTATCTTTGAGAGATCCTGAAGCAGATGGAAGCTGCTCAGCCATTCAGCCGATGTTACATATTTCACTCTGACAAGGCTCTGGCATCATGAGCAGAGGGAAACCTGAGCAAGAGTATCTCCTCCCATTTAAACCTTCTTTATTATTAAATCTTTCAGTCGTCAGCAGAGCGTTTCTACAGTGAGTTGTGGGTTTTTTTAAGCAAAACACAAAGTTTAAGGTACCCACTTTTAACATACTCAGATCAGGGTCTTGTGACATGTACTGGTTTTAATTAATAAGGCTGCTGGATGCTGTGGATCACTGACTGTAAGACAAAACTAATTCCTTTTCAGCCAAGCACTGCTAGTACATAGCCCCATATATCCCCCAGGTATTTGCTAGTGGAATGGAAGCTGGTTACAGCTCCCTGGCTCAAAATTAACTGACAGCATCAGTGCAGATGCAATTAATGACAAGCTCCATCCCTTTAGTCAATAATAACTGTTTACTAGATTACCTGGTTTGCAAGGTAGCCCACCCTGAGCTACTGTGCCTCATGTCACAACAGACATTTAAATAACAAATGGTAGCTCTATTTTATTCAGTGAGACACAGTCGAGGCTTTGCTAAATTTAACCATCCAATTAACCTAGCAACATTAATGATTTGAGAGTTTTCAGAGTTCACTACTTTCGAGGAGTAAAGCTCAGTTACACCAATTAACGTTCTCTCTGTAAACTGCACAAGCAGCTACTTCCCAGGTCTTTCTGTGGTTTGAGAAGCAACGAGAACAACCAGGAGTCAAGCACCGTCTTTTTAAGCTTCCCAGATGAAGACGACATTCTTCCAGGTAACGCCAACCCCCTGGTTTGCTCTGGGCTCGCATAAAAATAGACATACTCTACCGCTTTCCCGGTGGTGAGAAACCGTTGCTGGCAAAAAATAAAACAAAATAAGTTTCAAAGACAAGTTAATTTTGTATAAAATTAACTATGATGTCTTAGCCCAAACCTTTTCATTAGCTGCAGCACACAAAACAGCCACCATTTCTTTTTAACCTTAGGCTAATACAAAACACACGTATCTCCTGCTGGCACGACTGCACACATTTCTTCTGCAAGCTCAGTGCAAGAGACAGTATGTCCACAGACGAGCAATGGAAATTCTTCAGGTCACTTCAACCCAACATAAATACATGTCTACAGTATCTGAGCAGCAATCACAGTGAATCCTGTTACATCCAGCTGGCTTTTCCTCTCTATCACACACAAAGCTGTCTTTATAGAAAGAGCTAGCTTGTAGCATCTCTCCTTCAGTTTATGCAGATCACACTGCAGAGCACAAGAGTGCTCTGAATATTAAGCTACTGCATCTAACTTTTAAAAAAAAAAAATACATAAACTGAAGAGGAAAAACGGGGTAGACTTGGCAGATGCTACCTGTTTTTTTTATTCCAAACCTCTGGTGTATCCTCGCATGTCTTTGCAAGTAGGACAAGAACAAGGCACCTGCCCTGAAGCAGTGGGGTCCGAGCAGTCGCTTCCCAGCCAACACAGCTGCTACAAATTCAGAGCTTTTGCCTTTCAGTTACCTGCCCCCAAGAACAAAAATACAAAGGATATCAGACCCTTGAGGCAGCACAGGAAATACAACTTTCCCAAACCCTGCTCTAAAATTCTGGGAATTTGTAATGGATTTTAAAACACTTATCCCTGGATTTCACAGGGATGGATTCTTTCCTGGACCTCTTCAGTTTAATCTCCTTAAGCCTGTAAGTCAAATCTTCATCTACAGTGAAAATATTTTACCACTGTAATCTAGTTACGAATATTTACACCATTTGCCCCAAATTCTCTCATTACAGCTGCCATTCTCAATTATCCACAGGTAGTGGTACATGCAGTTTCCGTGGAAACCTGCAGCTCACAACCGACGGATGCACAGCCAATTGCGGGCAATGGGCACTCGAGCAGAAATGGTCGGCTGCATAATTATGCTGATATTTGACCATCTCGAACCTGCAGGTAGCAAAGGACTAGTTTACATTTCAGTGTCTAAATTTCAAACATCTTAACTATTCCAGGAAGCAACCAAGACCCTATATCTCCCAAAGCATAATAAACTTGATGAGGAGGCTGTAACTTTTATGACACATCACATTTTCAACATTTCACTATCATTTTCTGTATTTACCATTGAAAGTAAATGTCAGATTACACCACCATAAAGCTGGTCATAAGTGATTCACTCCATTACACTTCAGGGTCTTTCCTGCTTTTAACTAGTGAATCTGTGCCAGTAATTTGCCTGAGAACATGCTGCTTTTTTTTCTTTTTCCTTTCCTTCCAGTAGTAGCTGCTTTATTTTATTTAAAAAGTGAATATTCACATGATAAAACTCCTTGTTCCTTTAAGCTTCTTTCAGCATTTAACATTCTGAATGTTGTGGAGCCTCTTGGAAATGGGTTATACTAATGCACAACAGAATAAGAGTATATCTTCGTGAGGCAGAGCTGTGAAGACACGCAACATTGAATTGCTGAAGCCTGGCCAGAGAGTGAGGGCTGCCCAGCTACTATCCCATGCTAAGACTAGAGACTGCACTATTTTTCTGTTTGAAAGACTCACGAATCTCCCTGATATACGACATTCTACTGCGGTGCTGACTCTCTCCAGGCACCAGCAATGCTTCATCACCCACACATCATATTTTCACACAAGCTCCCTTCGTATTTTTTCCCATGCAGTGCCCCAGGCTAAGGCAGAGGCTTTTCCACAACACATTCAGGAAGACACAGGCCTCCAAACACTTCTTTTCCAGTTTGATCTCCTCAGGAGTCAAGCAATGATTATGCTGTAACTAGTGACAGTCCTGGCAATCGTTTTGTCTCTGCATTATCTCATGCTGTAGTTACAGGTTTGTCTGTACCCATCTACTGTCCTGTCTCCTAGCTGGACTTTCAGACCCCTGAGGCAGAGCTCACTGTAGCATGGCGTGTTTGCATCGCATGCTGCTTCATGGGGTCTTCTACAAGGCTCTGCAATTAAATACTTCATTACTCTAATGATGCAGTCAATAATGGCCCACGAGGCTGCTGTGCCCTCCATGTGAGCTGAACCTTCCTCCTCTGCTGCCATCCAGGAAACCAACTCAAGTTTCACCACAAGTAAGGCATCACAAGACTTGCTTTTTTTATCCAGGACTTTCCCACTTAGCATAGCCTCAGGATCGGAGTAGCAGATTATGTTTCTGGTGTAAAAAAAAAACTACTGAGTTAATCCTACATGAAGAAGAGCCACCCCGGGTACAGTTACAGAAGTAGCACCACTCAACTGCATCTAGATGCTAGTGCAAGGAGCACTGCTCTGACTGGTGGAAATACTCAGCACTACGACAGGAAGCTCTGACTAAAGTCAACAGATTAAAAACATTTGTTGCACCTGCTTTGTTCAGAATTTAGAGTTTGCCAAATGTAATTTCCAAACTATTTGGTTTGGAAAATCCTCAGAGCTCACAGAGGGAACCCTCTACGCATTACTTAATAAAGCCAGACTGGTAAGGCACTCGCAAAATATTTTCATGAAAATCAATGGCTCTGTTGGGAGAGCAGCAAGGGGAATGCCTACCCTGCACCGCTGCACAGAGCAGCTGACATGACAACGTACAAGCACGTCCTGAGAAATGGCACTATGCTCCCCTTCCCTGAAAAGCATCAGCAGATCACAGGCAGATTTCTTTTACAAAAATTTTGTGGTATATTAATAACCAAAAGGCTGCTATTTATTCTATTGTTGAAGTAGAAGGTTATGATCTAAGACATCTGACCAGTGGACTGAAGATAAACATTGTCAACCTAAGGAGCTGTATTTCTATTTTAAACAAATTTTGGAGGTCTGCATATTTACTGCCTTAAATGGTACTCAGTGGAAAGGCAGTAGTATTTCAATTAGAAACAATGTTAACTTCCCCCTCCTGCCTGGGACTGAAAAATAGCCTGGGAGACATGCTGGTGATGGGGAGAAACACCAACAATACTTCCTATGGTTTAGCCATAACTCTACTGAAACTTATATTTAACTACAAAGCCTCATCTCTAAAGATCAGAGTCTTTAATGAATATCTGTCAAGAGTGTCTTGAAGACAGAACGGCCTACTACAAGAAATGCCAAAATAACGTAAAAAATGCTGAAAGGGTCACGCTAACAGTAGCACTACAGAGTCATTGTTAACTACATAACTACAGAGTCTGAGTAATTTCTGCTGGTGAATCTGGTGCCTGCACCACTCCACCTGCTCTTCCACAGTAGCTGTAAATTAGCAATTAATGTCACAAGGAGAACAAGTTCAAACTTTGTTATTTGGCAGTGAGGTCCAGTTTCCATGAAATCCAGTGCTTCATGTCTCAATAAACTGAAAAGTGCATAAAGTAATGAATCACTAGGTTTTATTCAGATTCTGCAGATTCATTTTTTCAGCCACAGAAAAACAACACTTGCCAGGCTTAGAATAGCAGCGCTGATCTAAAGGACAACAGTGCTGCAATTTTTTTTAAAAAATGTGTACCGTAAAAGAACAGGTTAAGTGATAAGAGAAGGCATTTCAATTCTATGCTTCAATGAATATTAGTGACACAGTTGTTAGGAAGGTGGAGAAGATGAGCTGTCATGTTTTGTGACTTAACTTACGTTTCAGACAGTTTCGTTAAACACACCAATTTATTTTTTTTTTATGGACACCTTTTATGTATTTGCCATTTCTCAGATGAAGGGACTGTGTGGCAGTACAGGACTATGGGACACCCCTAAGGTCTCTTGCCTTTCTGTACAGAAAAGAGCAAGAAAAGATCAAAAGGATCAGCTCCGTCTGGCTCAGCTCCACTCACGTCTCAATTTACTCCAGCACTGCTTATGACTTGCATAACTGACAAATAACATCTCACTTGCATTAGGACTAAATGTTCTAAGAAAAAATGGGAAGTTGGCTTCAATCAAGTCTCAATGGGTTACTGTCACTTACTGTCCTTCATTTGCATCAACTAGCTCAAAATCTTGAGCTGGGGAGCCTGAATATTAGGGCAGATCCACCGATCCAGGGCTGAATTTTAGTGAGGTGCCATTGTAGGGAATGGAAAATTGCCTTGGTTCTCAACAGTTTCTGAGATTTCCCTTAGCCGGGCAAAAACCCTTAGTCAAGTCTGGGGATGGGGGGCGTGCATGCTTCTGCTGTCAAAATCGCTGTAAGGAAGACCTGGCTGCAGACTTCCACAGTTGCACAAAAAGGCCTTAGAGCTTTTTCCCCTCATCGTAGCTACTGAGGCAAGCTGCAAAGCACATCTCGCTGCAGGCCTGCTTCACAAACACGGAAGATCTTAGAAGGATTATAAATAACAAAGACAGGCTACTGCTACAGACTGTGCAGAATTAAAGAGGCAACATCCAACATTATATCTGAATACAAAAGAGTACAAAGGAATCTGAACACGAGGAATTTGGAAAAAAAAAAAACAACCCCAAAAAAACCAAAAAAACCTTCTGAGTCACTGAGTCCAGTTCCCTCCTAGTGCGCATCACCAAACCAGACCCCTCCTGAAGTTCTATCTTTTATCTAGTGCACCATGTACTGACTCACCTGGACAAACAGAGGTTCTAGAGTTTTCCAGATGTGCTCTTGGTTGCTACAGGAATGAGCAAAAACATATGCCGAACCTTCATGATGGGAGACAGTCCTGGAAGATGACAAATCAAAGGGCTCACAGTATTCATGCAATACTGTGACGGAGAAGGTAAAGCAACTCCAGGGTGCTGCCCAGGCCTGATTCGCTGTGACAAACACAACATCTGCTAGATCACAACTAAATAGACCAGCACTTCTTAGTATGGAAGACACAAACAAGGATGGGTACAGTAAAGAGCTATTAAATCTAGAGTCCCTTCTAATATTAATAATCCACTGTCCCTTCTTATACAACGACTCCAGGGTATCAAATGATATTTGCCATTAACAGGTATTTTCTCACAGACCACACAGTTAAGCTGGGAAATGACTTGCTATGGGATATTATGCACACTAGAAGTTAAAGTTCAAAGAATAACTAGATTCTTCTTTCATTAGTTTGACTGAAACAACTATCTCTAGCTTAAAAAATGCCAGAGGTACACATCAGTAAAGGCTAGAGAAGCATGTATTTGGAGGAAGCGTTGCTATAAGCATGCTCTGTCCTTACACACTTCCCTGGCATCCAGCACTAGCTCCTGGAAAAGACAGTGGGATAGACTGACCTTCCATTTGAATCATTGCAGCTATTTCTTAAGGCAGTAAAATACTAGTGTGAATTGCAATGCATGCATTTCTAGAAGAGCATGGAAATAGCACAGAGAATTTAAAGATTTCAAAAGCAAGCCAAGAGCTAGAAAATAGGCCATACAACAGGGGCTTACTGAGCTCAAAACTCTTCAGCCTGTTGAAGAAAATTTAGAGAAGCTTACATGGAAAAAGGGATCTTAGAGACACAGGGCAGAAAAGGGGGGTTAGAGTCTCAGAAAGAGCCAAATGGCTTGGATTAAATTTGAGATTATACAGTTTCAACCCTGGAATTAAATACTAATTATTGGGATAAAGTGACCAGTTCGTGCTGGACTCAGTTGCACTGCTCTTTTTTTGACGAGATCATTTCTTAAAGACATCCTTTAATCTAGCTTTCAGAAATATCTGTATGGCTGAAACAAAGAAGATGCAAGTGAAAGATGCTAGACATGGACCCTCTTACCACAGAGCCTACAATCAAATTGGAAGTGGATACAGAGCCAGGTATGTTGGCTGGTACGTGCTTGAACAGATGCAGTCTGCTCTCCCTTGGTGCTCCCTGAAAGGCCTGAAGCAAGAGGAGTCTTACGGGTTTGTCTGCACTAGAAAGTGGTATTAGAAACAGAATGTAATCACAATAAAATGCATTAACTACACAACAAGGACATAACCTCACTATGATTTAAGAGGGGGCATAGCTTGCCTCATCAATGCAAAGCCATGCTTCATGAGAGACACAACTCCTCAGATTTCTGCTTTGAGCCTCCAGTAAGGACCAGTCTGAGTAGTGGTTTGAATTAGGGTAAGAGGCTAGAGGTACGTTTAACAATTAAGTTGTTTTACAGTGTTGCCACACATTGTTGAATGGCTGGTGCCAATCAGCCTGTGAGGCAACACACTGAAAGTTTGAGGTCTTCTGGGACCTGGTAGGAAGAGAAGCTTTAGATAAATTGAGTTGTTAGCATTAAGCTAGGAACCAAGTTGACAACACCTCAGTCAAACTTCAAAAATGAAAATTCAGAATCCTGGGCAAGTCAGGAAACCAGCACACCCTGCTTTTGAGCCTGAACCATGACTTGGTGCAGGAAATTACCCCATCTGCTGTAAAAGCAAACACCTGGAGAAAGCGTGTGACATTGGAAAAGGTGGCAGCCTGCAGGAAGAGACAGACATCATAACTCGCATTCTGCAAGGCTAACGTTGCTGGGAAAATCAAATCCAGCTATCTGAAATATGGATAAAAGTAACAAAAAAAAGTACAAGGAGAACGAAAAGACTTTCCTTCTTGCCAACCACAACAAATGGCTCAGTGATAGAAAATGTCAGTTGGCACTTGGAGCACAGTGGATGGCCAGACAGAAAGCGCATTTTTAAATCATTAACACATTGGGAACACACAGATGTGCAGTACAGCTACATCTGTGCATTGTAATTTCTACAGTAGTCACAACTTAATGAATCATCAGTTGTGACAAGATCAATGAACCGAACTGAACAACAAACTAAAGCTAGTAAATTCATGCCCGGGGCAAGAGCTAAGGGTTTATTTTACTTTTTTTTAGCACTCCTATAATTTTTAGTGTCTAATTAGTGAAAACATGAATCCTCCAGAATCCTTTTCTTTTCCCCCTCCTTTTGGAAGTCCTACTACAAAAGATAAAGATTTTATTGATGTTTGCTAAATTCAAGTCTAGATAATACTCATCTGATCAGCAATTTCTTCCTCAGGACTATGAGCACATGGCAGGCAGAAGTTATAATGTTAGGACGTGCGCTCCATGCCGATCAGGTGGACTCTGATTAAGCCTACCACCTCTAGGCAAAACAACTGCTGTTTGTTCCATGAGGCCACACTATTCATGCAGGTGAAGCATCAGCTAAGGTTCTCTGCAATGCTACTTTTTGAAGGGACAACTTCACATCCAAATCAAGCAACCAAATAATTTATTTGTAAAGAACACACACTGAGTTTCCTCCTGGCCTCAATCCACTCAACAACTTCAATGCTGGATTTGCTGATGACACATCTTCATGCATAATCTAGCTGGGCTTCATGTCAGTGATATTCTTACAGAAAAACCCCGCTGTCCTAGTTAACCTCCCGGCAGGAGGCGGAAGACAACACCCAATCTTCTTACAGAGAACAGTCTATGCAAGCAGGGGCACTTCCTGCTGACCTCTTCACTCTTCCAGGTGAATTATTTTGATCTCTACCATATGTGTGCTTTCAGTGGATTGGTATTTGCCAGGGGTTCAGCTGGGCTCTTGTCTCCCTTCCAGACAGGCTCGAAGGGACAGCAAGCTCTCCGCTTTGCCCGGCTTGTTTGTTGCACGTTTGCCATGAGCTCCATCTGGAAGGCACTCCTCAAATTGTAGCACTGAGACTCAAAGAGAAGGAGGTGTGGGCTTCCTTTAGAAGGCTCATTCTGTTCCTCCTCCTGACCTTCCTTTGTCTACCCTTCTTTATACTGGATATCCTGTCATCCTGGACTATGCATTTCCCAATTCATTATCTTCCCCTGCAACAGCTTTTGTTAATACCACCCTGTGTGCAGTTCATGCATTTTTCATCAATATGTTTATGATTTCTGTTCTCTCTCCAAGGACTTTCTCCTCACTGGGACCAACTGTGGCATTGTCTAAATCAAAGAGATATAGAAAAATAAATTCCAGTACTGTCTTGCTTGTAAACAGAGCACCATTTTGGAGCTGTAGTACCAAAAAGCAAGACTTTGGGTTTTTAAGGTCTCCAACAGGTTAATGTTTCCAGCACTTTTCCAGTGGTCTCAAAGTAGCTAAAGGTCATAATGCCAGTTCTGCTGTGTGTAGTGCTTTGTGCAGCTAGTTTTATTTGAAGTATTCTGCATCCTATGCCGACAGGCACTCTTATCGCAGGGCAATTCCCCCCAGTCCCAGCTTGGAACAGCAACACAACAGTGAACATTCATACACTACAGCTGGATAAAGTTATAGCTCTGATTGCTATTTAGACTTCTCCACGTAACTCATAAACCAAGAACTTGGAAAGGTTTCATCCTGGCTGGATCCTTGTGATAAAAGGATTGAAGGAACAGAGCACAGGATTAGCACGACAGATTAATACATTGCACTGTTTTCCCATGGCATCATCCAACCTGCCTCATCAAGGCGCTAGATGATCTTGAAAAGACAGATCTTATTATACCTCACACACGCTGGTTTTCCTTAGGATATAGGGTTTGAAAGAGCTATTCTGGAGCTCTGGGCAGAAAGAATCTGAACAGATGAGAGTGCCAGAAAGAGTCACTACTTTATTATCCAACTGAAATATCCACAAGAATAAACAGGTGTTAGAAAATTCTATGGGGAAGGTGTTGTTTTACTATTACAAGATTAATACTTTTATAAAGATTCTCTGGGCTTCTATGACAGCAAATGGAACGCATGTATTTTAGATCATCTTTATACCAAACATATTTTAGTCACTAGCAGCTCAAGTAACAAATTAACAATGAACGGTCACAAGAATTTCTTCCCTGCATCCAAAATTAGGGCCAATTATTCCTTTTGCTCATTATCTGGGCACTGCATTTTAATAAGCATCACAGATGTAGAACCTTCCTGACACCAGACTGTATAAAAACAGTACAAGATCAACAAGAGAGCCATAAGGACAACTGGACGTGGAAGTTGTGAACAAGCATGACACACAGAAACCAGCTGTCAGAATGATCAATATTACAGGTCTTTAATGCAAAGCCAGCTTTGTTTTGTACAGTCAACATCTCAGACCAAGATCAAAAGGTGGCCCATCATAGGCAATTATATGAATCTCCTTTTCTGCAGGAGAGGCTCTTAAAGTACTTGTGAAACATTCTCTTCCCCGGGTACAGTAAGTGACACACGAAGTATACTACTCCCTACATGGATGTCCTCTCTTCTGAACAGCTGTTGTTGCTACAGATTTATTAGCATGTGTTGATGTTCCAGATTCACGTTTTTTTGTGTCTTTCATTTTAAAGTAGTGATTTCTCCAAGAATTATTTAATTGGGGCTGTAATTTTTTTTGTGGGAGAAAGATAAGGCACGGAACATAAACCCAAGACGACTGTATAGAAACTTTCTTGCATGCAGAGATTTATGCTTTTGTAGCTGTAAGCACTGCATTCCCTCCGGTCATGGTTATCACATTCTGTTCTCTCCATGCTCCATTTTCCATTTGAGAACTTGCTCTCCAGTTCTATTAAGTGGATATATTCTCCCACTTCTGCAGAAGAAGTTACAGAAGATCACTGCGGTGCTATGTCTTCTTAAGTGCCTGTGTAAGTCACGGCATACCAGTAAATGACAACAGGTCACTAAGCTTTGAGCAAAGAGTCTTCAGTTATGAGCAGATATAGAAGATAATTTTGCTGAAGTAGTTAAGGATTCAGAAAGGCTTTTCAGGACATCTTGCTCTTGCCCTTCCCTTTTTCCTTGGAACCAAAGTAGATAATCCATATGGCATTATCAAGCAGTGTTTCCCATTAATTTCCAATAGTTCAAACAATGAGCTACTGACTCTTTCAGAAGGCTATTCCACAACCTAATGGACTTCAAAGACTCTACAAATACATACCAGCAACTAACTTTATTAGTCAGCAGGAGATAGCAACAGGACTGACATAGAAGCTACAGAGAGCACATCTGTCAATAACAGGTTGCTACAGACGCTCTCAGAATGAGGTATCTTGAAAGGGATCCAGCAATAAGAAAGGCCTTTTGAAACATCTGATTATAAGTATCTATTATTTTAGCTTCTGATGGTCACCAGTAGATGTTAAATCTGACAAGAAATGTGATTTTTTGATTCTGACAAGGTTTACAGTGACTCAAATTATCTAAAGGAACTAATTTCTTGTTTGCCTGTTCCAGATGAACCAAATACATTTCCATTGAAGTGCCTTTTACAATAAGAAACTGATTAAGTTATAATTGTGGGTTTTCATGGGGTTTCTTTCGTTTTTCTTCTCTGAAAGACTTCTAGATCCATGTATATACAATTCATTAATAAAAGTACTTTCTTCTGGCTGCCAGTCCTCCAAACTCAATTTATTGTCTCAGAGCCACCATGTCCAGCCTCGGCCTAGTTATTATCAGATAAACATTTTGAGAGCTAAATCAGGGCTCACCTACACCTTATCAACTCCACACTCTTGTTCACTATTTTTTTTTATTAGTAGGGCAACAATGGTCGCTATCAACAAGCTCCCCAAATATCAGATTTGAAATGACTAGATGCATTATCAACCTCTGCACAAAAGACGGCTACTAAATTGTCAGCATTGTGGAGATGCTGAAAATAAAGGGCAGTCAAAAAGTATCAAGCAAGAAGAGCCAAATCACGCTAAATGACACGGATAACAGGAACAAACATAAGAAATACTAAGAATTTTTGCTATAGGCCTGGCACATATTGCTTGGAAACAAGAGGAGATAAGACAAACACAGGTGCATTAGAAAAACACAGAGAAGCTATGCCAGCCAGAGACCAACTGAATGAAAAAAGCAACTATGACCGTAGCATACATCTGATGGTGCATTTCTAAAATCCATGGATCCATCAGTGCTTTTGAAGATACTTGCAAAGCTCCTTGTGTGCACATCTCTAGTTGGGTGTTCAAAAAAAGTCCCTGAAATCAAACAAGGACAGGTACAGAATAGGACCACTAAGACCAGGAGAATCCAAAAGGAGATTGACAGGTTGTCTATGAAACTGATGTGGGGATTTTACTGCAAGAGTAAGGGAAGTAGTATAGGAGGCTTACTTGGCCAATTTCTGGTACAGATTAGGACATTGCCTAGTACACAGCTCAACCTAAACACCCGCATTTTCCCAACAAATATGTTTACTTCAAGACTGACAGTCTGTTACGTTATGCCTATGTTATTCTTGCCTTTTCTTCCTCTGTGGTATCTAGTCCAAAAAGCTTAAGGGAATACAACTCCTCCTTGGCATCCTTGACTTTGTTGCTCCATTCTCCCAACCTTTTTAGACTACCACTCTTTTCAGCCTAGGCCTGAGCCAAGGTTTCTGCCCTGGTTTACTGCCTACTGACACCATCAAAGTCCCAGCCCTGCCTAAGCTTTCAGACGTTGTTGTGGCCATGGGGGTCAGGGCACACGAGAATGCCAGCCTTTCTGCAGTGACATGAAAGGCAGCGCTGGTGGTTGCTGCCTCCCAGCTGGGACCAATGATCTGTTCCAACAGAGAGTCAAAACAGATTAGTTTAAACCACAGATGATTTAATCTAACCTGTCTGATTTCAAACTGGAACAGAGATGCAGAAGCAGTCATCTGGCCATCCCTGGTCTCAGCTGGGAGATGGCAACCCACAGGGACACCTCCCCAACAAGACAGGAACCTGCCTGCATGAGCGCGTCTCTGCCAGAGAGCTAAACTAATCTGTTTGTGCCTCATTTACCTATTTGAATAGGCTGAACATTTTGATAGCAGAGGAGCAGTAGAACAGCCTGACACACTTTCCATTACTATCTCCCAGGAAGCTGGAAGAGAGCATAAAGTGAGAAGCAACCTGTTTCTGCCCCTGAGCCCAGGAAAGCAGAGAAAATAATGCCCAGGGCTCAATTATCAATTTCCACAATACACAGAAGTTACCAGTAGGTTGCCACGAGGCTCTGAACGAGCATCCACATTTCTGAGTATCATCATGAGGGATTTGAGAAATGGAGCAGGTAGAAAGGAGACAATTGTTATTGGTGACAAAAATTCTTAGCTGAACGTGATTTCCAGTCATGCACTTATAAACTGCTGAATAAACTTGGAATAAATCAATTGTGTGAGACAAGGTACTCCAAGAAGTCTTTTTAGAGGGTATAACTGCACACTTACTACTACCACTGCACACTTAACACTTCAAGCTGCCTAGTACTGGGCAATACAAACCCTGTGTTAGAGTTTTTGTAGAATTCTGTAGAATATACTTCCTTCTTGTTTGACACTTAAAGCTCACTTGTTTTTATTTGGGAAGTCCTTCCTGAATCACAGGTACTGCTTTTGGGTGTTGCAATATCATCGATGACATTAGCTTGCTGATAAGAACGTGACAACATCCCATCCTGTTACAGCTGTAATCTCATAGGACCTCATTTGAGAGGCAATACGCAGAAACAGCCACGTGCTGTAAAAGAAAAATGTTCTCAAGATTAAGAGGTCAATGCCTTTTCAGACACAAGGTTTTATGGGAGTGCACAGCTCCAAAGGGTTCAGCTTGGCATTAACTGTGTGGTATTTCATATAAAACTTTTCAAAGGTGGTATTTCTTGCTTCATAAACTTGTGGAATGGACCTGGACGTTAACCTTAGTGCATGGCAGTCTTCTGATGGAACTTGCTATCATGGACACATTATATGGTTATGTGCCATTAGTTAATAATTTAAACAGAGGTAAGAAATGGAAATTATGGCATTTGGGTCTGGTACGTTCTAAAGATCTGCTGACTCTCCTGTTTGGAGGAGAGACCAACAACACTTAAAACTTTTCTTCACCTGAGAAAATTACTTCTTTGTCTCTCATCCACAGCCAAGAAAGCCTTTCTTTTTAAATATTAAAAAAACCAAAAACTATACGAGTAACACTAATAGTGTTATTGAATCTAATCTTTGAAAGTAAATAAATAAAAAGAACGAGGAGTTTCACACCTGGATTGAGATGATAGGTGCTCTATAGATACCAAAAACTAAATAGCTGGAACAGTTCTTCACATACTGTGGCAGCCTAGCTATTGACAGCATGGGACATAATGGTGATACAAGTGAAAAAGTTTCTGTAAATCTTCTTGGTCTAATTTAAACAGATCACCAATTTTGCTCAATCTTCTGTATGCTGTGGGACCAAGAGACCACCTCTTTCCCCTTGAACTTTTAGGATTCTTCTATCCGTTGTTCAGTAACTGAGAAATGACTGGAGTTCTTAGCAGGATGACAGGTCTCCTCGACTGACCTACCAGACCAACATCAGGCAACCTGCTGTCAAGCAGCTCAATACACTCTTTCCTTGTGAATACTCCTTATACCTTAATAGCGTAAGTCCATGTCAGCAGGGATTTACATTCTTCTAGGCGACAACCTAAAATTCTCAATGAGGCCACCATGAGTAATTGGCTTAGTGTTTCCCTTTTTAAGCAGCATGGGACATGCCACAATCTAACGCAATGCAAACACACTCAGGCTTCTTCGTTCCTCTGCGCATCGCTGTGTTTGAGGACATTGCCCCAAGCAGTGAAACACATGGAGGCTCACTGTCATGCAGCTCTTGGAAATGCAATAGTTACAGAGGTCCATTAACTGCCTGCCTCATACAGAAAGAAAGTACTATTTGGATTGCTTGTGTAAAGAGCAAAGAACAGGAGCAGGACCTCTGCCATCACAGCAGTCTTTCTTCCCAGGGTGAGACCAAATGAAGTTGGAACGGTTTATGAACATGAAACACGTAGAGGAAAGACCTGTCCTCTCCGAACCAGAGACATGAAGAGAGTACTACCAATCCCAGGAGCAGCAGCGTATGGGGAGCCTTAGTTCATTTACACAATCAGAATGCGCACATCCAAATGCATTCTATTTCCCTTCTATAATTGTTTCAATTTTATAACACATTGCTAGAAATTCTTCTTGGCAAAAAGATGCAAAAGCAATGAGGACAAACATGAGCGAAAGTACAATGATCATCCGACTGATCCTTTTGTAACTAACCAAACATAAACAAGGATTAAGCATAGCTAACTTCTGTTTACTATTCCAATGACAAAATCACTTTTAGAAGAGTGTTTACAAAAAGGGCATATTGTTTCAGGCCTTCTGAGATCTAGTTCTCCACAGAAATAATTTGTAACAGTCAAATGTTTATCATTTACAGCATTTCAAACAGGGTAACCACCCCAGGAACTGGAATGCAGCTGGCAGATGGTGAAAGAAATTAAGCTCATGACATGGTTCAGTAAACAGCAAATTATGATAAGGTGGAGGTGCTTCCCACCCCAGGACAACTGCTGCACTTGGGAACTTTCTAGGGCTCCACAGAAACTCACCAAAACCTCCCTGACTTCTGACAGCGTAAAGCCCGCCAGTAAAACTTATCTTGCCAGGTTACCTTGAGACTGAAACCCAGTGTGCAAGCAACCCTTTCCTGGCACTTCCATCTGTCCTCTTTACCAGGAGCTGCTCTCCCGTGGAGCCTGGCAGTGCTCTCCAGGCACATAACTACATGCCACATGATTAGGAGTCTGGGATAAGGGCATAGGGGATTTACATAGATCTGCGCTGGAAATGGAAGTTGGAGATGGTATTTTCATTTCCATTTAACCTACTTAAAAACAAAGGGAAATGAAACCGAATATATTCAGTGTCACTTGGATATGACTGTATGCTCTGGGTTACAGGGTTACAGTGAAAAAATGCTGCTTGCAGAGCATTAAAGGATGAGTTACAATTAAATAGCTTCCCAGTTCTGGAAATCAAAACCCATAACTGAACGTCCAACTTGAAAAGTCCTGGGAGAAGGGACTGATAATATACTTTGTATTTAAGCCTTTCCTGAAATATCGATACAGTCCTTCCTGCCACCTGAAGACTGTTTTTTGCACTGCTTTTCCCTATCTTCCTGTTGGGTGACTGCTGGAAACGACAGACTGAAGGTATACTTTGATGTACAGGCAACTAGAGACAAGCACTGTTATTGTCACCTTTCCTAATACAGCTGCAATGCTGAACATACAAGGAGTCTTGTGGAAGGACACCATGTAGACGCCCCTACAATCAGCCTGCTGCCACATTCTTCCACGCTGGCTTCCTTCCTACTCACATTTCACATAATCTCGCTATTTAAAAAGCTCTGTAATTCTCACCATTACCACTGAATAATATATTTATTAATTTGTTAGTGCCACTAACTGTCCCTGAGGCTTTTCTTGGGAATGTGTGTCAGCTTATTGATTCTAGCCCTCCCCTCCCTGTACCGCTTTCCTCCTCTGCCAGGCAGGCAGGAACGTACTTCTGTGCTGCTTCAGGTCATAATTGGAAAAAAAGATAGAAATGTTCAATATGACTCATACATAATTCAGCTTATCAGCTACCCAGGAGAAATGAGAAGAGAAGGTATACGCACATCTATTTCTCCTACTATCAACAGGAGAAATAATTTTCAGTTACACTAAGTGTACGTAGTTTGGTCACAACAGGATTTGCAGGTAGAAAGGAAAAAGGAGAGACATGGGAGCAGAGAATGAAAGGGTAGTAGGGAACCAAACTGTTAAAAGAGATTCACTTATGTGAGAATTCCCGATTCCTCCAGGAGACTGGACTCATGCTTCTCTCTTAATATTCTGAATGGAGTAAGTTGGCAATTAGAAAGGATTATCTGCCGCTGATCTGTAAAACATCACAGAAATCTAAATAAAATAAAGCTCCAGATTAGTTAGCTACAAAGACATCTAATAACAGCCTGCTAAACCCTGACTGTGACTTCTGGATCTAATGTTAAGGCCCATGTTCTAAAGAGCAAATTGTGAAGAAGCATTGAAAACTATTGTTATAAAGGATTTTTAATGTAAAAATCAATACATGCTGTGCATTCAGCAGCACGTAACCATAAGGACGTCTATGACGGAGCTTTGTCATGCACCAGGGACCACTGCATTAGTCAAATTCTTGAAAGGAAGTGCAGAATGTCTGCATCATTCAAACTGCCACCTGAGAGCAATTACAGAAATTATTTTAACCCCAGAAGCAGAGGGAAAATCTAATCCTAGTTGACAGTCTTGAGGGTATCAAGGGTTCCACGTGAAATGTGTCATTTTCAAATACATCTACAAAATTCACGTTAGGAAAGCGATGGCATAACAGAGAGGTGGGGCACTTACCACTATTTTTTGGAGGCCATTGAGACTAAACACAACCACAACCAAGGCACTGAATTGCAATATCCACTGTGCCAACATGTAAGCAAACAAAGGAATATTAATAATAATAAGAAAATCAGATTTCCAAAATGCAGAAACAGCATAATCTAAGGCAGATAACACAGACAAATAAGCCAGCATGACTGAAAAAAAATACAGACCTGTCCACAGAACATCTCAGAAAACAGAAATATAAACTGTTTTTTCTTAAATACAGATAAATAACAGAACTCATCTTCTCCATCAGTTAAGTCAACATAAGAGGACATGTAGGTTTTCATCCTCCGTAATCAAGCTGACAACTCTATATGCACGAACAGATACAAACTGTTATACCGCAAATGTTTCTTAACTTTGCCCATTACAAGAGTGCCCAAGAAGGAGTCGATACTCTTCAGTTAGAGAGGAAAACGCAGCCCCCCAGCCTACAGATCATTTTTGACCACATAGGATCATGTTAAACTAGCATTACTCCTGATTAAAGGAAGTTTCCAAACAGAAAAGCAGGCTCTGTGCCTGACCGGTAGTGACTTTTGCTTCTGTGGCTCTTAAAGAGTGTGCACACATGTCTTTTCCTGTCTCTGGTGTTTCCTAACATTCCCTATTTATGTGGTGGTCTGCAAGTTTTACCTCATCAGGAAATCAGCGGGAGCACCACCGAGCTGAGAAATACTGTTGTGCTCCTCTATGCAATGCATGTCTCTGTGGGCCTTTGAACATTTAACACAGAGCAAATAAATTATTAGTGTGTGTGTGCATGTGCATACGTATCTAAAATACATAAAGGCAACTGCAGCCAAAGGAAACAGCAATGTATGTGGAACGGTTGGGTATTCAAGTATCTAGTATCACAAAAATCCAGTTGCAAGAACCATTTAAATGCAGATTTGCACGTAAACTGCTGAAAAAGCTCCACTGAGCTTTATGCACTCATATACGTGGCTGCAAAGGCAATAACTAACAAAAAAGATCTGGGTTTTTTCCCCCCCAATAATTTTCAAGTCTATAGCACCTCTTATCCTAGTCCTAATAATACTACTACTGAAGAGCAAGCTGATCCTTTAAGATGCCCCACCTCCAGAAACAAGAGAGACAATCACATCAAGTATTGAATTATTTTTATATGATTCTCATCACCACAGTGTCTGAGCACATTACAGTTGTTTAATGTATTCTTCGTCACAGAGCAGAAAGGAAAATATTATTACCTCTATGCTATAAATGGGGATGGGAGAACAAGGGACAATAGGCAACTTGTCATATATGGCTGGCACACTCACCATTGGGATAACCAGTCTCTGCTGGTTCAAAATCATACAACAGTAAACGCTTTCCAGTCTAGTTTTTTCATTACTCAAAAGTTTCTACATCAGTCCATGTACTCCAACCAATTTGCTTAAGTCTTTTCCTGCTTGTATGAGTAAATGCCAGTTAACAACAACAAAAAAATTCCATTCAGCCAAATGCCCCGGATTTGTAACACCTCAGTACATTTACAAAATCCTATATATAAACAAATACTACAACACATTGATGTGCTAAAAAACCCCACATTTCCTTAAAAGCAGACAATAGTTCTGACAATCTAATATGAAAAAAAATCAACTGATCCCCAGCCTTTTTATATCGAATACGTTGTTCTTCCACAAAACATTCCATTTAGAAGAAACAACACAGCAAACAAAATAAAACCTGCTCATATAGCAGACAAGGATCAAAATCTGTTCTTTAACAGGAGGAACAGAATAACAATTTGTGACTACAAAGTAAACCCAGCTAAATGCCACATCAAACTCAAAATCTGAAGAGTAACTTGAAAATCTATTCAAAAACTGTGCCAATTTAATCCAGAAGGTGCAGCAACATAGATTAAGTTTCTGAATGTGAGATACAATTCTTAGCTACCCTTCAGATAGGTATGATATCAAAGCAAACAGATGAGAGAAGTATACAAATGTCTCTTTAGCTAGCCCTCTGAGTTAGAAACGACACAACTCAATCACACAATACAACTAAAACACTTCAGCGTTTTAAACACAGCGTCTGCAATCCTTTCATAATTGTCTCAAAAATGTTAGGTTCTATCACTAGGAGAAAACATCGCAAATGATACAGGAAGAACATAGCTTTCCCAAACCAAGCTAGAATATCACCATGTCATTTAAAAGCACCACACTAACATGTAACTACCAAAGCCAAAGCCAGGTCTTCTGCATCCTAAGGCATGAAAAAACTTCCCACTTACCTTCTAACACTGTTAATTTGGCACTTGTGTTTATCTCCCCAACGCTATTGGTTGCTGTGCACTCATAGATAGCTTCATCTCGATGAACACGCAGGGGCTGTATCCGCAGAACTGATCCTGATCCGTCATCAAACTCAATAACCTTTAACAATGAAAAGAAAGCACTTCTTTACAGATAGCTTCTGCACTCAAAACTGATTATCAAAACAATCCAGGGGTTAAAAACCAAAAACCAAACCAAAGCAAGCCCTGTAAGCTATATAATACCATGCAATTAGTCAAGCATCCCAAGTCCAGAAATACAAAAATTTCAGAGTCAAGAACGTATTTGTCCTCTGAGGAGGCCAGAACAAATGAAGATCCAATGAGGTTCTTTATGAATCAATTAAGGTTGACAAATTATCAACCTGGTAATAAAGATGTGAATCCAATGATTTAAAACATCTGAGCCATATTTGTACTAATGGTTTTACTAATCACACTGATAGCAATTTAGTGCCAACTTTCACCTTGATGGAAGAGTAGAATGATATACTCCCGTAGGATTACCAGCAAAATAGTAACAAAACTAGAATAAAACCTTGAGCACCTACAGTACGTGCTAACTCCAGCAGAAAGTGAGGGTTTTTAATGTCCTTCAGCTTCGGGTACTTTGCAACTCTGGTATAATCAACAATGATGTAATTACCATTCCTTCCCCAGCATAATAAATCAAGTCCTTAATAAATCATTGCCTTTCCATCCATCCTGCTAAGCTGTAACATGCATGACTAACTTCTACATGGAAGAAAGAGTTATTTGTTAGTTTGCAGCTGGATCACTATACGCTACTCCTTAACGGCCAGACTGCGAAGACGCAGCCTCAGGCCACTGTTAATGCCAAACTCATCCTTCTCCTGTTACTGAGCGCAGCAAAAGTTGGAAATATTAACTCTACTGCAGACGGTGACAGCATGAGGGAAAGGCACAAGCCCCCCTCCCGTCACTTGGGAGCTGCAGAGAGAGATGACGAGACTAAGCTATGCTCTGTTCCAGACACATGTACATCAGCCTAGGACCTGCATTACCCCCGTACAAAACTTTTACCCTATTTTTAAGAGCCCTGTTTAGGAGTGCTCCTCACAGCATAAAGACCAAATGAGTGAGGAGGTAACCAAGACCACCAAAAATTTGTTATTCCTCACGCTGGAAGGAATAGCCCTCTGCTCTAAGTAATAGAAACAGCTTGCAAAAAACCCTAATTTGCGGTCAAGTAGCAGCAGACAGGACAGAGAAATGCGAACGTCACCATAGGACATTGTGAGGAATTAAAGGGGTTTTTTTTGAATACTCAATTTTAACTTAAATATGAAACTGTAACAAAATGCTAAATTTTCTATGACCTTTACATAGGATAGGGCTACCGCCAAATTTTAAAAAAAGATAAAGTCAGGTGGAGAGATTAATTCACTTCATTGATAAGGACTAAAAAGGTAAGGACTAAAAACGTAAGAGATGAAACAGCAGAAAAGCTCTTTTGCCCTTACTGTCCTTTTAACAAACATTCTATGTGACAGGAAGGGAGCTACAACTACTAAGCACCTGACAGACACTGACCAGATATGCTGTTCTTTTGCTAACGATGGATACCTCTTCCGTGTAATAACTCAGCATGTGTACATCAGATTGTTTATTAATTTTTTCACTTCAACTGAATTCCAATTTTCCTCCAAATAAAGACTAGCTTAGTAATGAGGTAAAATTAAAAGTTTCACTATCTCCTAATACAATAAAAATGCCTCAACTGTGTATCAAAACTGAAGTGAATAAAGGTATGAAATTGCTTGTATAAATGCATATAATACAGCATAGCCCTCTGGCCAGCCACAGTACGTGCCAAATTCACTAGAAAGGTTACATCTACTTACAAATTAGAATGTTTAAACGGTTACTATACAAACAAAACTTAACCTTTATTAGGGAAAATAACAATGTAAAACAAGATTAAAATTGATTACTTTAATCAAGGTTTTCTGCTCACATACAAAATCATGATTAAAATTGGTAACTTGAATCAATCCATTCTGGGCAGCAAAGTCATCTTGTGCTCCAGTCAGAAAAGCAAAAACATCAAAGACAGGGGATTAGAGGAAAGGCAGCAGAATGGTAGAAGTGTCACATTTCCAAGGGCAGTTTTAGAGAAAAGAACTCAACTCCAAAAAGGAAAGTGGAGAAATATGAACCAAACTGGACCCTTTTTCAAAAGCATTTCTGATACCTGCTCTTCCCTCTTCCTTTCTCTCAGACTTTAGTTCACAGGGAAGCCAATTCACCCTTCAGGATGACTTCACCATTCCCCTTCCAAGTGCATTTGTGGGAGAGATGGCAGTAACCATCACTTAGAAAGCCTTCCAGTAGTGATCTGGCATCCCACTTTTGACTTTCACTGGGGATAGCAGGCCAAGGAGGTGCCTTATCAATTTTCAAAATGAAAACAGAAAATTACTGCTAGATCCAACTCTCATCTGCCATCCAGTTTGGTGTAAATCCCAGTCTCCCATCTGAAGAAAGATGCCCTGTGTGTGTGCTTCCAGCATCATGCTCAAAGGACAACACCTGCTCTACAGATTGCATTGCTGCAGGGAAGGAAACTTACTTTACTCTAAAGCTCTAGACTCTACTGTACTGATGCAGAGATACCCAGGTTGCAATGATGATTATTGTGTAATTAAGACCTGCAAGCATTAGACTGATTACCGAATTTTTACTTTTGGATTTTGTAATTACCTCAAACCGTTGAGAACTGACTTTCTTCCCCTTCTTCATCCATGTGATACGAGGTTTGGGCTCTCCTGTTGCCTGACACACAAAAGAGGCCACTCCTCCAGAAATCCCAATCTGATCTTCAGGAGCTTTCATAAACGTTGGTTTGCCTGGAAAAATAACCAAATCACCCCCATGAGGACACGACATCAGACAAGCAAGGAATGTGTCATGTTAATAGTAAGATAATTGGCGCTCCTACTACAAATCCGGGATGAATGGCCTCGGCCACGCAAATTCAGCACAGACTGCAACATGACAAGCACAGTTTCTGCTTGAGTACCTTTTTTCCCTGAAATGAATACAGTCCATCTGGCTTGCCTGTAAATGAGGGCAATAGAGGGCTCCCCCCAGCCCCCTGGGCATTCATTCAGGTATATGACAATTTGGAACCATTTTTACGGTTTATTTTTTTAATAAATGGATTTTTGCAGGTTTATAACACGGTCATAGCACTGGAAATTACAGAACAGCTGACACATCAAATCTACAAAATGTACCATACGTTGGCATTAGTTTTCCTGAAAGCTGTTAAGACATTCATCAGAATTAGAAGATACAGTTTTAACTACACAAGAAAACAACCTTTAATTTCATTTTAGATGTGGATCAACATAAAAATCCTACAGTGTCTGGAAACCTGCACAGGCTGGCCTACGGTTGGTAAGAAACTAATCACTGAAAGTGAAAGTCAGCAAAGAAACCAAAGTGACAGAAACACTCAGAAAAAATAATAAAACAAAAATCATGTAACATTTAATAATCAATAAAATAAGTTTCATGAAAATACACTTGTGTCTTCTGGATTTACATGACAGACTTGGATAATACTAGGCACCCAGGTTGAACGTTATGTTTTCCTCTGCACTCACAGTACGAGAGAATTCTGCAATATGTGATGCGAGGGTCATTCTGAAACACTGCTTTGTCTAAGGGAGAAGCGTTTGATGATCTTGTTTCCCTATAAAGCACTAAAACATTTAACTCCACAGAGGGCGTTAACAGAGTCCAACCATGATATCACTCAGTGCACAGGTCACGGTAAGGCCGTGTTTCAAATACAGTTCTGATTGACCACCTCCAAAAGGAACCTGACCTATAAACAGAGCAGAGACAGCTGCTGGGATGTAGAAAGGATAGGAATGAGGGGAGAAACCTGTTCAACCCCAGGACACTGAACCAATGTCCCCAGTAGAGATGCTGGTGGTTCCACATCTTCACATTCTGGACATGTCCACGCGTATGTCTTTGAGGGAGAGGGGGGCGACATCTGTAAGACTTGGGTGGTTTAAACACGAAGCTTTTCATGAACTGAGGACTGCATTTCCCTGATCTAGGACCGAAACAGATTGACGATGCCAAAAGATTACAATCTTTAAATGCATTTTCCTAACATAAGAGATTAAAATGCTAAGGGTGCAGTTTCAAGTTAAAGCCGAGCCAGTCTGGCCACTTGCATCTATTGAAGGGGCCAGGGGGCCTTGCTTTGCTCTTCGTTCCTCTCCCCTCCCCGCCTCCAGCCCTGGCACCCAAACCCCTACCAGCACCTCTGGGGTCACCAGAGCCTCTGTGGGGCAGATTCAGGCCCCTAACACAGAAAGCCACTTCTTCCACCCCCCACCCCCCCCGCCCCTTTCTTTTCCAAGCAGGGTAAGGGAGCACAGTGGCAGTATCAGGTCGGGCTGGGGAGGGCACTGTATAAATGCTGCCTCTCCCTCAGCAGCTGCAAGCTGCCACCTGCCACATGAAGCTGCAGAGTGCATCTTAGCCCTTGAACAGCAATCTCTGAAGACTTTGCTAAAACTGCAGAATCCTCCTTAACCCCAGTTTCACCTTCTGATTCAGCCCATGCTAACTGCTTACAAAGATGCCCACCATCCCTACAGCGTGGCATGGGGTGACTCAACACGCATGGCAGCTCGACCAAGCGACATACTCCAACTACTGCTTTTGACAAAGTCCAGAGGCCAGGCTCTGCCCTCCTCCAACATGTGTGGAGCAGACCAGGGAGACTGCTGAGGGCCTGGGAGGCTTCTTGCTTCACGTGTGCAACACCCCTGTCTGTATGGGGTGTAGGTGGTGGCGAGGGGTCGCTGCAGGGGGGTCTTTGTGTGGAGACGTCAGCACTGCCCCACCTGCAGCCAGTTCTACAACGGCCCCACAGCAGAGCACAGTCAAGCTCACCACATAGGCACCACCATGAAACCAGGTTTAAAAAGTGGCAAAGTTCTTAAAGTAGGGAGCCCACCATCCGCCTACACAGAGCACAGGCACCAGGGGACATGCCCAACCGTGAACCCAGGTGATCTGGAGGTCACAGCTGAGACACTAGGCTGCAGGCCTGGACTTCTACTGTTGCTGCTTGCTCAGCTTTATTTCAAAAGGCCTCTGCAGACGGTGGATCCACCTGAGGTCAGCACTGTCCATGCAGAAGTGGATCCACATGCTCTGTGCTCAACAAGCTTCTGTGAAGGAAAATCACAGATCTGACCACAGGAATTCATCACACACAGGGTGTACTCAATTTTGCGATCCCTGATGAAGGGAGCCCCAGGACTGTGCAAAGAAAAAAGCTCAAAGCCCAGAAAATGCCGTTTAAGACATGATGGCTGCTGCCTGCAGTCTTTGGCATGTTGTCCTGACAGGAACAGCAAGCAATTATTAAGTGTGCTTTCTTAACTGATGCTGATTTCACATATTTACTCATCTATAATGACGTCTATTTCTACTTAGTTTGTATTTACATATATCTGTGTTTATTCACTTCTCATCTATCCCAGTGAAATGTTAATTTACCGTTCAGGCTGCTAGTGATTGCGGTGTGATTGACTGCTTTGCTATGCAGTGTGCTGAGCTGATGTCTTGTATTGCATTTCGGCAGTTGATTTGTTCTTTTGATTTTCTGTTATTTACTCTGTGATCTTAGTAAAATAGTGTAAATTTTTCAAATGACAAACACAGCAGAATCCAAAAACTTTTGTCCTTGAAAAATACAATGCAATTATATCTCTCACTGTACACCTACTCCCCAGCTTGCACACTGAGGACTTACTTTACTTTTGTACATCTTAAAAAAATCAATACTATTAAAAACCAGAACAAAAGGAAACTGAATGTTCACCGGCAGTAAAACCTAAAAAACCTGCTGCCTTGTTCAGCTTGAATTTACATTGTTGTAATGAATCTTTTTCCTCTGTACATTTAATTGAGCAACACTGATTTCTGGAAACCATTTAAATCCACTGAGACCGGTCATGAAAGTATACCTGTATATAAACCAAATTCTTACACAGTCTGGGAAATGGTATTCTACAAACCCATTTTAAACATTCATATGCCCTACAGTTTTGAAATGGAAGGAAAAGTACTAATGAAGCAAACCTAAAATCCAGAGTCCTGGCCCCAGGACAATAGCATCGGGCATGGGCATACATATTTTTTAAATGATTGGTAACTGTTACAGCAAATCCCAAAACTTATCTCAGTGAGAGCTAACAGAAGTGCGACAGATCATCCATGGAAATCCATAGTGTCTGTGGAAAATGGACGTTAAGTAGACTAGACTACCTCTCCACCTCCCCTCCAACCAGCACCTCTATAACTCTACTGGCTGGAGAAGCCAGACGTGGGACACATCACTAGTTAGCTCCAACAGACCGTAGTAACAACCACTAAGGATAGGGGCAATGATGGTCCAAAGCAGTTGTTTTATAACCTGTTTTGAGTGCTTGCACTCTTAGGGTAGCCCTAGAAACACAACAAGGAAAAAAAAACATAAGGATGTGCTGACATACAATTTTTAGCCAATAACCTAGTTCTTCTCTTTTTCCTCCCTTAAATTCAAAATGACCCGAGTCTCCACAGAAGATTACGCACGCACCAAGCTTGAAGTTAACTGTTTGTTGTTCAAACAAACTATAAACAAACACAAGGAACTGAAATGTCTTTCACTGTGAAATCCTGTCTTTTCCCTGATGACCTAAGGACCAGGCAAAGCTTAAGATTATTTTACTGAAAGTTTAAAAAAGAAAAAAAAAGTGATCGTATTCCAAAGACAAATCTGTGAAATATCAGCTTGAGAGAGAACCTCCCAAGCAAGTCTTGGGTGACAGCAGGGAGAGGTGCCGGATGGCTGGGTGCCCATCACACCCACCTTCGCTTACTCCACCGTGTGGAGTAACAACTCCAGACTAGTGTTTCTGTTATTTGATAATTCCAAGTCCAAACAACTCCAGCCGCTCTCTCCCTGGCCTCTCTACATAGTGTCAGATCCTGCAGCATGTTCAGTCCTCACCCTCTCAAGTGATTCTTCCTCCTCACTTCATAACCAAGTTCCCACTACACCAGGAATGGAAATTAATGGAAATTATCATCATTTCTACTCACTCCTAAGCTTCAGGCAGGAGAAAGGGAAAATTTTCACCTTGGCTGAAATTTCCCATTTGGTCTTGGGTTTCCCTGTTTGGCCTTTGGCTCAAAACTAAATTATTCTAGAGAGCTTGTGGGAACAATACACTTCTGAGGACAAAGACTGTGAAAACCAGAGTATTTTCTTGCAAGAGAAAAAAACAGGCTTCATCTTATTTGGCTGGGGGCTGGCAAAGAACAACTTGCTTAGACATGGTCTCCATCGAGAAACTAAAAAAAAGAACATTCAGAAGAAAAGGACTTTCCTTTCATAGTTGATAGTGCTGAAAAAGTCACTTGCTGAGCAAGCACAGATTCCTGGATAATCCTATAACGTGACCCACAAGGAGGGCCTTATGATGAGGAAGAGATGCTAGCAGAGATTTACGCACACACGGGTCTACTTCACTATGCTGGAAAACAGCAGCAAACTCATGCAGAGTCCTGGGCTGAGCTAGGGTGTGTGATGTTTTCACAAGAAATTCTCCCTCGAATTATATTTTAAGAGGTCCACAGGAACGTGGGTACAGAAAGCCAGAGACAGAAGCACAAGCTGCCACGTTAGGTATGCACAAAGTAAGGCTGTCGTCTGCCCTCCCCAGCAAAAGCAAATGTGATGGGTTTGGGAGGGGAACCTGAAGCCCTCAAATGCAGAATCTCTGGTCTATTGGAGAGCCACTGACACGACCTTCCTGCAGGGCAACTCGGAATGAGAGACAGCCAACCATGACAATGCATCTCCCTCACCATATTTTATACATAGAATCACTGCTGTTCTCTGGTATTCTAGACAATTTGCTTGTTGTGGAACAATTGTTATAAACCAGTAAACCATCTCAGCAGCTATTTTAAAATTTGCCCCACTAAACATTTGTAGCAGAGTAGTAACATTTCAGTTCTTTTTTTCAGTTTTCCTTTCTTTACCAGAGCAGTTCAGAGTCACACCATCATGTGTTGTTTTGAGACTGTGCAGCTTCTCAGTGAACCCAAAGAACCTTCCCAGGAAGAAAAGTCTCTTTTACCAGATTTCTTTCACGGCTGAGGCACAGAGCTCTAGCCTCCCTCTGATGTGGCATGGTATCCTTTATGTGAACCATGGCCTTTGAGAATTAACACATGATCTGCATTACCTCACTTGAGTATCAGCCAAACCCTTGAAAAATGGTGCTGGGTCATGTATATTTAGCACAGATCATTGTATTTTGCTATACATTAGGCACACACCAGTCACATAAGAGATGCTTCCTTGTAATTTTGTAAGAGCCAAAAAATTTCAAGTGGCTGAAACATAATATATGCCAACATAAATATGCTTCATATACCCAAATATTAACTTGCTTTATTTCAAAGACCCATCATTAGATGGTTTCTTAAAATAAATAGGAAAATTTAATTGAATCCTGATGCTTTTTCAGTATTTAGCACCCACATCAAATATACTTAATCCAAAAATTTTAATTCAGAAACTGGCAATCACACCGCTCCTCCTGTTCTTATGGATGCTATTTTTCCAGAGTTGCACACAGGTTTGAGAAAAATTAATTATTAAACACATATCTGCAATTAAGTGTTCTATGAACACTCACCTGCTGCGAGAGATTTTAAAGAAAAACATCTCTGTCCTCATGCTATAAGTGCCCACTGTTCTAAATAGAAGGGCAGCCAAAAATAAGACTCACGTTGTAGGAGAGGGGAGCTTGTATTTTTATCTGAAAGCTTTTATGACTTGGGCTAAATTAAGATTGAAAGTAGTCTCCATTGTGAAGGAAAACATTCAGTTGTGATATGCGATGAACTAGATAAGCACACACAATAGGCATACATGGGTAGCCTTATTTCAGTGCCTGGGCTAAATGAATTAAAAGTTGTTACTGACACAAGCAGGAAAAGATCATAATGGGAATAGTTCTTGAGTCTGGAAATTGTGAAATTCAGGTTTAAATCCCTGCCTTTAACCTTCCCCGTCACACATGCCAAGGCACAACTGTGCCTCAGCTTCCACTGTAAAACTTGCCTGCTGTTCTCACATGGCTGCTGTCAGGACAAATACACGAAAAATGATGATGTGGCTCAGTTGTTATAACACTGGGAAGAAACCAAGAATGACACAGACTTTCTCATGTTCACGACTGCATTTGAAGTGGAAATAAAGTGGTCTAGAAGACAGAGGTGGCCTATTCTTACATATACAGCCAGGGTATTTCTCTGTTTCCTTTATGATCTTGGATGATTGATACCTGTGCATGGATGGATGCCTGCTGGAAGGATACTCTGGTAAAACCTACTCTATGATTTCTCTCCTAAGCATCTGCTGCAGGGCAGGAGGCAAAGCAGTGGGCTCTCCAGCTATCCTGATGTTTAATATCATTGTTTTCCTTTGAATATACCCACCATCACCTAAACATTGTTCCTGTCCCCTTGGGATTATTAGGAATATTTGGCAAAATACAATTTTTCAAACTTGTACTTTTAATTCGTGTCTAAATTACAAGTAGGAAGAGCCTACATTTCTTTAACAACAGCTTACTAAAGCATCGGTTGGGGTGGGTCTCGGTGATCACAATGCTAATTAATTCCTTGTTTCTCCCATTTCGGTTTTATTTCACTAAGGTGACTTTGTAAATGAAACTTTTGTCCTTTATTGCTTGGTGCAAGGTACTTATTAAATAAATGCAAATATATATAGTGGGGCGTTGCATGCTTAGATACATACACAATTTTCTTTTTATCCAGTGAACGGATCATAACCCTTTCTCCCATCCACTTTAAAAAACACTTAACTGCATCCCAATCACGGAAAATGGCATTCCAAATTCAACACATTCCTCAGATCGCTCTGAATTACAGGTTACCTAATGTTACCTGCACATCCTCGTCTCTGTTTTATCATCTTACTGTTATTAAGTTTTAATGCTTAAGAGATTCCCAACAGCTAGGACAAATGATTCTGCACTTTCAATCCAATTTTAGTAGTTGAGTTTTCCAGCTCCAAGTGTGGTTGTCCATGATAATCAAATCTATAAACATTATGTCAAAGCAAGTTGCATTTCTCCTCACCTTCACCTCCTGACTTCCATAAAGTTACTCATAGATACCTTTTGAATTTGTACAAAATGAAACCAAATAAAGTGAACAATTAACATACAAACCTCTAAGAAGATGATCTTTTAACATGTTCAATGACCTCTGTAACTTTCAGCAGAAAAATTGTATTACGACAATAATAAAAGCAGCCATCCAGCAGAGGCTATGATTTTCCCTAAACACTAGCAGGAAATATGGCGAACTCAGACGCAAGGTACTCATTTCAGCAGCCAAGACCCACTGTGCTTTGTTTATATGCAGAAAGTTTAACTGAGCAGAACACAAGGGTATATGTTAGGTCAAATGTGTAATTTTATCAGTATTTATAATTACTTAAGCTCAGAAACTCTTATAATCTTTCATTCCCGCTTCTTCGTTGCTCACAATTTCTAAAGGCTATTTCCTTCCCATAAGCCCAGTCTAAAGGCAAAGCCTTGGATAGGAGTGAGGAGTCTCTGCAGACACATGGGTGGGAATATTCATACCCAGACTGGCATTTTCAAGCCCTCTTTTCTATGTTGCTAATACAGGATTTATACTTATTAAACTTGATACAAAACATTAAACAGTATCCAAGTAAAAATTGAATATTTTAAAAAGTCTTCTTAAAGAAGCATCTTAAAACCTCCTGTGTACTTCTGGTCAGTGTCTGGACAGTTATACATAAACCAACCCTGCACCAGTAGAAACTGAGTGTCCACTGTTAAATGCTGATGTTTGAAGAAACCTGCTTATTCCACAGAAATACAGGTTAAAAGCCATTAGTTCACTCAAGTGTTAAGGCCACAATTACTGGATATTAATAAACTACAGCAACAGCCTGTCATCATAGTATTGCACTTCAGTAAGTTTCTAATTCTGTATCTTCATGAATCACGGAAATTGTTGAAAGAGTTGAAACGCCTAAAATTAACTGACATGATACTGAAACAGAATTGTCTCTGACAACCATCGCACAGGGATGCTGTGCAAGTCACTCAGCAGCGCTGAACGTTTTGGGTGCTGATTTATTTGTGGAGAGAGTTTTAGGCAGGCAACTTAGACCTTAACACAACAGGGAGGTGGTTTCTCTTCACACCATATCTGCAGGGTGCCTACAGATTTTGCACACAGGGTGGCAAATTTTCTCCATTATTTTTCAAGGCTGCTGTAATTGCAATGTCTTTCTCAAAGTGCCTGGCTGGCTATCAGTATGAGCTGCTTTACATCTTAGTAAGAAAATCCCTAACTCTGGCTAATCCCTGTGCTGTGATTGACTCTTGTCCATGGGGTTTTTTTATATTTTTTGTGTGCCAGGAAAGGGGGGAAAAAAATAAATCAACCTCTCTACTATGAGACCATTCTTACAATTGCTTCCAATAACTGAAATAACACCTAAGTGGAAAAAGAAAAATATGCCAAGAAGCACAAAGCAGTCCCGCATACGACTGAAGAATACTGATTAAAAACAAAGCAGAAAAACAGCCCAGAAAAACATCCTTCTAGAACCTGAGGTCATCTTCATTTTACCTCCTCTGCTTCTATGTTTCCCTAGAGCACCCACAGCCTGAGTGTGCAGCTTGCCACATATCTTGGGGAAAAGCCAGACCCCTATATATGGGTTTAGCTCTTGATTGTAACTCGCCAGCATTTATACTAGTATTATACATAGCAGAAAAACCAGGGAGAGCAGAGAAGCACTGCTCTATCTGCAGACCTTCCAGCAGCTTCGCAGAATGGTTTTCTGCTTTGCTTTAATTTAAAATTGAAACCTGAAGTCAAACTTCCACCTGGTAATAGCTTAAAGGCACTTCCAATTAACTTGGTAATACACACTTTCTGAGTTAATAATTTTTTCAGCCTGTGTGTTTAATACAATTAAACATTTGGGCCTTTGGCCTTAGACCTTATTTAGCTTGAGAAAGTATTGCAAGGAGACTGCCTCCAATTATCACCATTTACACAACATTCACTTAAGGGCTTTCAAATGCATACATATAGAACATTCATTTAATCATACACAAAATTCGATACCTGAATCCAGGCCTCCTCTGTCTTGTACAGAATATGTACAACGGACAAGAGAATAATAATGCCAGCTACTGGCCTCTGAAATCAGTCATCCAACGCCACCCGAGGCAGCACGTAACAGCTGTTCCTGCTCCTAGGAACTTTTCCTTCCAATTCTGCATTCTGTTATTTGCAAATTTCTTCAAAACTTCTAAGCTAATAAAATGCATTGCATAGTGTAAAGAACCCATAAGATATGCAGAACCAGGAAACAAAGAAAGAACTGAAATCTTGTGCTTGAAAAAACATGAAAATTAATTTTGCCAGCATGCCTACCACATTAAACACCATATTCTTTTACACAAAAGGATTAAAAGGCTTTAATCCCTCTTTGCAAGCAGCTAGTTCTTGATTCAGCAGTTCAAAAGGCTTTGCCAAGCTCAGGTTTTTCCTCTGCTTTTAAGAATTAAAAGTGAGTGTAAACCTTATTTTGTAAACAGAGAGCATAGTACAATGATTTTAATAGAACTGGGAGCCAGAGTAAGAGACCCCTTCAGAATATCTGTTACTAAAGCAAAGGCATCCCAGCCTCTCAGGAAGGGACCTACATTTCATTTTAACACCACTGTACGTTGCGTTCTGTCCTTCTCCTAGTAATGAACCAAATTACTGCCTCATCTACCTGGTGAGGAAGAAGACACTGCTTAATGATAACAAGTACACTCTGGCAGTTCTGTTACACCAGTAATTTTTTTTTTTTTTTCCTATTTGTATCAACTTTTATTATGCAGCATCTGTAGCACAGTGTGCTGGTTTTGGCTGGGATAGAGCTAATTTTCTTCACAGTAGCTAGTGTGGGGCTGTGTTTTGGATTTGTGCTGGAAACAGTGTTGATGACACAGGGATGTTTTTCTTATTGCTGAGCAGGGCTTAACACAGAGCCAAGGCCTTTCTGCCTCTCGCCCCACCCCACCAGCGAGGTGCTGGGGGTGCACAAAAAGCTGGGAGGGGACACAGCCGGGACAGCTGACTCTGACTGACCCAAGGGATATCCCACACTGTATGACATCACACTCAGCATATAAAGGAAGGCAGAGGATGTTCAGAGTGATAGCTTTTGTCTTTCCAAGTCATCATTACGTGTGATGGAGCCCTGCTTTCCTGGGGGTGGCTGAACACCTGCCTGCCCATGGAAAGGAGTGAATGAATTCCTTGTTTTGCTTTGCTTGTGTGCACGGCTTTTGCTTTACTTATTAAACTGTCTTTATCTCAACCCACGTGTTCTCTCATCTTTACTCTTCCGATTCTCTCCCCCATCCCACCAGGGGGGAGTAAGCAAGCAGCTGTGTGGTGCTTAGCTGCCTGCCAGGTTAAACTACAACATACAGTCTACAGAAAACCAAGAAATATAATTTCCACATTTTAATGTTTACCAGAGTAAAAAATTTCATCAGGTAGCTAGGCACCTGAGCAAAATACTCTCAAGTGTAAAAAAGTTACTTGTTTTTGCAAGTAAGAAAATCCCCAAGAAGCAGGAATATTTCCCCATTAAAAGGCTTCCTCCAAGTCAGACTCCTAGATAAGCCTCCTGGAGGGAGAGGTTCAGTGCCACCAGGCAGCATTTCTTCCTCATAAGGATGTATTTTAGCAGGGGCTAAACAAAGGCAAAGACGTGCACAGCTCAAAAGCCATTTGAGCAGGGTTTCAATGCAAGGGCTACCACCTCTGCCTGGCAGCAGGACTGCGCTGGCAGAAGGCTGCTGAGCAAATCTGATCCTCCATAGCAGAAAGACAGGAACTAAAAAGGAGTGCCAAGGTCACGCCGCGCAGTGCCCAGCTGCACGCTGACCTTGGTGGAGCCAGGGAAGCTGCAGGAGCCGTTGTCTCTTGTCCATGAACTGCCCCCGAGTTTTCCCAAAATGGATCTGTATGTATGTGGAAAACATCCAACTCCATCCAACATGAACATTGGGTGTCTGAACCCCACAGTAAAGAGAATGATTGACACATGCCAGGGGTTTGCAGTTTTACAGTCACTGTAATCCAGCCGTGCTCCGTGCACAAAGCAGGGCAGGCGCTTCATCCCAGGAGGTGCCCAGTCCCCTCCTCCACCCAGGGCTCTATGGTTCAGTGAGGGCTGACTTTTAGAAAGGCATCAAAATTAATCACTTTCATGGTTGCTGCATTCTTGATTTAATTTTTCTAGCATCCATTCCTTGCTGTGTTATGAATTTAACAGATAAAACGAAAAACTGTTTTCACTTTAATAACTTTTGTATGTGTAGATGATCAGGTCAGCCTCTGTTTCCAAACTAAACTCCTTACAACTCCAGCTACCAGGTATGATTCCAGATTTGGGGTTTTTGTGGCCTTTTATTTGCACCAACGTTTACTTGATTTAACCTGATTATACAGAGAGTTACAAGAAACGCAGAAAGCTGGGGTCCATGCGTAGAACTTATAGTTTGCCATGCTGTTTGTGAAAAGTTGCCGTGGCTACCAGGTCTATCCTGAAGCCCAGAACATGATGCACCAGGACGATGAGGTGCTGAATTTGAATTTTCAGAGCAGGCTGGAGTATGTCCTGAAGAGGAAAGGCAGCGCGCAGGACCTGCAGGACCAGGAGCCACCCCTGCGGGTGCTTTGTGCATGTGGACCGCTGGGAAACCCAGCACCACAGTTACTTCTGTGGGCTGTGCGGCAGCGTGAGGCTCTGAAGGGACTGAATGTGTCTAAATGACATATTTATTCTGTCATGAATTATCTCTTTCTTCAGGACCTCTGACAGTATCTGTGTCTCTGGGAAAAGGGAAAACCAGTTAACATCACCATTGCAGTAGGTATCTTGACAAGGCAGCACATATATTCCACCAAGGAGGTGGTATCTGAGACAGTGTATTTTACCATCACAAAGCCAGAAACGCTACCTGCTACCCAGAAACAAACTTCCCTAATTAAAAGCACCAAAAGTATAATCCACACTGTTTTAGGAGGACATGTTCCTGGCTCACCACGGGGCTCTGCTGTGACGTCAACTCCTGCAGTACCTGGTGGGGCATGAGCAGACCAAAATCCAACAGAAAGCGGTGGCAGAGCGTTACAACACATGACCAAAACCAAAGAAATAGGCTCCCCTGACACAGGCTTTCAGGCTGGGTACCCTTCAGCAGCTGCCTTCCCTGTGAAGACCTTACTGTTCAGATCACACTTGGAGTCATGAGCCACACAGGCTGGCATAGCACCTAAAGAGTAATGTTTACCAAGCTGGCATAAAGCAGGAGCTCAGTACAAAGCCTGGGAATGTCTATCAACAATGAAGAGCATCCAGTAGCTCCTGTAATTTTTCTTTTTGTACTCTCTCATGCATCTTAACTCTAGTACGTTCTTTATATTTCAGCCATGACCTACTCACAATTAGTTCTGGATTGTCCCTCAACCCAGACCTCCAGCACCTTCTTCCACATTTCTCCTCATGTCAATAGCAAGTCCCAATTTCATGCATGATTCACATGATTGCAGAGGGTAGCCAGGAATTGTGAGTGGCTGTTCCACTGTTGACTCCTTGCCATACATTCACCAGGATAATCCCATCAGGGAAGAACCCAGAACTGGCAATACCAGCCCTCGCACTGACTTATGCAGCCTGGAATGATGTTTATCCCCAAATCTGAGACTCACAAATATGTGGCAGGCTGCAGGTGCCACAAGAGCAGTAAGCCAGTATGCTGCTTACGAAGATTTGCCGTACTTAGTGTTCGCCTGCATCACTTCCATTCTCACCGCTAGACAGAACTATCACATGCTACAAGCTTAAGGGACATGCACCATGCACACAGATGTCAAACCTGCAAGGTTCAGCTTGCTTTTAAGCTGTTTGTGGAGACTACACAGGATATATTTATAAAAGAAAACAGATTTGTCTTCTAGAGTGCTGTGTCTAAGTCTCCCTCACCCATCCCCACTGTGCTGACCAAGTCCCAAGGTTTCTGGCTTCACACTTGATTTGCTGAACTAAAATCCATACCAGCCAAGAAGATGACAAGCTACTTCAGTGCGAGCTAACTGCACTTCTCCTGTTTTACACGTGTGAGACAGAAGGCACTGTTTCCACCTCAGGGATCTGACATCCCAGTCTATTTCGTGAAGGACGTACACCAGGGTAAAACACAAATCTCTATGTGAACCTGAAGCTTGAAAGAACGGCAGCCTTCCTTACCTACTGCAAGTCAGCACATTGCTAAATCATAACACAGCCTAGAAAGAACAGGAAGATGAGACAAAAGAGCCTGTCCAATTATGCCTGCATCAAGTGAATTTTATTAGTCGCTCAGCTGTATTAACAGTGAAGATAGCACACCCGTATATAGACAAATGGATCTTGCTTAAGAATTACCCATGCAGGAATAATCCCCCTGCCTATCACCAATCTTTGATTTTCATGTTATGTTTTAAAGGCTGACTTGAAGGTAGGTGCCTGCCAACTCCGCTCGTGTTCTCCAGGAACAAATGTTTATCAAAGAGGGGTTCCCCATTTGCTGAGCTGGAATTACTTACACCAACACGGTATCAAACAGGTTGCCGCCTGTCACCGTTATCAAAGACGCATTTGAAATAGAAACACTAAGCAGCAGCCGCCGAGCACTGGAGCCTGTCAGAGGAAGCGTGACATGGGACAGCCAACAGGTACAGGCACAGAGGGCTGAGAGGGGCTCGCCGAAGCAGAGTCCTGTCCCTCGGCCTCGCAAGGGCTGCACTGCACAACGGCTTTTGTAAATGGATCATGCACCGCCTTAACACAGGTTTGAGTTTTGGCCACACTTCTCTTACTGGAAAACTGTTTCAAACTGGTGGTCACAGAAACATCAGCTGGAAAACACGCTGTGGTTTTTTTAAGTTATTTGTTGTCAATTGTACCTGCTTGTTTGTATGCTAACATGGTCCTTCAGCTGAAAAGGCTTCCATTCCACCTCTGTCCCTTTTCTCTTTTGCCCCCAATGTATACCTTGGATCGTATTTACCCCCTCCTTAAGAGTAGTAAAACGTTTTCTGTCTTACATATTCCCCCATGAGACTTCACAAACTAAAGAGCTCCTCTTAAAAAGGAAAAAAAAAAAAAAAAAAAAAAAAGGAAAAAAGAGGAGGAAAAAATATACTGTATGTTGATTCTTAAAAGGTTTCTTTGAATTCTGCTTCATATTCTTCATAATACTTAGTCCCATTATCTCCACCATCTTACTGAAAACCAAGAAAAAAGCATGTATTTGAGTTTGGGTATCTTCAGAATATAATTCATAATCTTACCATCACCTTTTCTCTTCCCCCTCCCCCCCTCTTTTGTTTTTAAAGTTATGCAGCTGGATATAGCTTTTGTTAATTCTTCTATACAATTTAAACTGTTCAGTCTTAGTTCAATTTGTATGACCACACCCACAATGTCCTCATGACATACCATTTCCAAGTTTCAAAAAACCTTGCAGTTCTCTTGATCATGGGCAGAGAGTGTTGTTAACAAGACTGCTTGGAAACCTCCAACTGCGCTTCCACACACAAGCGCATGTCCAGATCCATGGTTTAACCACGGTTATAGAAAGAACAAAATTTTATTTTTAACTCACCAGAAGCCTCAAAGGCATGTTTATTGTGCAAATTGGGAAGTCTGCTGTGGAGTCATACAAAACATGCAATTCAGCTCTTGTTATAATATAACCTCAGATAATTAAAAGCGATATAAAGGTAGAAAAGCAGGAGACGAACTATAAACTGGGAGAACAAGCCCACCAGCACAACAGCAGCTGCCCACATTCTCAGTGCTTTGACCATAAAAACAAGGCTGACAACACAATTTGCAAAGCGCTGCAATCACGCAACAGCACCAGTCATAATCTTAGATGCACATTTCCTTCAGCCAAGCATTTTCCCACTATTACTGGTGATAAAGCTGGCATATGAATTAAAGGTTTGAGAAAGGATGATGACAGTATGGAAATTAATCACCAATTAATTTAGAACTTCCAACTGTCTTGGCATCATGAAGCCATCACACTGCCACATCCTGGAAAGAAGTGACACACTGGTCCACCACAAGGAAATACAGCCTCATATTCCAGGTGACTGCATCTTAAAAGCTATTAAGTGTTTTCATTGAGTTGTATCAAATCACATTTCAGAGGCCAAGCGTTTAAAATTCCAGGTATTAGAAAGCCCTATTCAAAGTATTATAAATTCAGCAGTGGCACTGCAGCAGACAGGGATTTATCTTTGAGACTGCTGTGATCGTTATTAACATTACCAGCCACTTTGGTTTTGCTAATTTGGTGCTTCACCTATGAATAAGTGAACTTCATGACATAAATTACATAGAACAATATTAGTGTTGTTCTTACAGGCATCCATGTATGCAACTCATCCGCAGCAGTTTCTGAGTGTATCCACGCTGCACATAATGCCATTAGGCACTGATGGGCTGGCTTGCAACCAAGCACACACTTTATGGACTCCCTTCTGGATGGCATTGCAGCTGAGCTGGCTAGGAAAGCCAGCGCAGAAGGACAGCAGTTCCCTAACACAGACCTAGAAACTCCAGAAAAACTCCAGAGATGCGTTTCTGATTCTTATCTCCTTCTTGGATGCAGGGATTTGGGGTCTTTTTTTCATTCTTGGAATAATGATTCTTGAACAGATCAGTCAGAAAGCTGATTGCTAAAATTAAAACAACTTAAATTGAATGCAGGACTCTGTCACACGTTGTCAAATGTGCTACAGAAAAGGAGGAGGACAGAAACAACTTCATTGGTGCTTCATTGCACAGGAAAGAGAAGCCTGAATTTAGGAGCTGATAGGCAGGATTAAGGGGATATTAAGGATAAACGTATATTCTTTTAGACCCCTTCTCTCTTCCAATTCTCTGCTCATCATTTTATTGAGGAAACAGAGCTCAGCTGCTTGGGACATCTGCTCTGTAATTCCTTTTTCAGAATTCTGACGTTTCTTTAAAATCCAGGTTGGTTGCCATTTTGGCATGAGTTAAAGAGACTGACTACCTAAATGACTCAGAACTACTGCAAACCTTTTTTTTTTTTCTCTTCTCTTTCTTTTTTTACGTTGAGAATCCCATTCCATTTATGAAAGAAACAAGGAAAACACTGCATTAGGAGCTTTAAAAGGGCCATTATCTGCAGGAAGCTGTAGCAAAGCAGTAATGGTGTCACTCACTTCCTAGAACTTTTTTCTCTCCTATATTAACTTTCAATATAAAATCAGATAAAATTATACTATTAACTTCTTAGCCAGCATATTCTAAGTAAAATACTCGATGCTTGCAGTTGGATTTTCAGGTTCTTTAACTTTAGGAATGTAAGAGAAGGAAACAAGTGCTTTTGTTTCTATGGTCTTTCATTAATTACTAGTGACAAACAGCCAAGACCATGCAGCTGAGACAACTGCTCTCTGAAAGGGCAAGATATCCATTGCTCCAATGGCAGCTCAGCTCTTCCCACCCGCCACCAAGTGTCCACAACGTGCTCTGCTTGCGAAAGGTGACACACTGAACCCTGGTTTCCAGCGCTACAGGCCAGGCTGAAAACCAGAGCAAACGTTGCAAGAAGCTTGATTGTATCTCTTCCAACCTAAACAAGTGACAGCTTGCTAAAATAATCTTGTCCTAGTTACTTGGGGAAAGTCAGTGTTTTCAGATGCCTTCTGACTAGTACACCTGCAAATGATGGAAAAATATGCGATACAAATAAAAGCTGCTTAGCAGACAGCTAACAATGCTAAACTATGACTGAAGCAGCCGTAACTGCCTTCATGGAGCCTAGCAGCACTTCTGCAACAATACAGGTATGGAAAGGAGGAAAAAGGAAACAATTTTCTTCAACTGTTTATGGAAAAGACATTGAATCACAAAACCATAGTTGGGGAAGGACTTCAAGAGGTCTCCGGTCGAACCTGCTTGAAGTAGGACCCTCACCCACACTCGATCATTTGAGCAGCAGCGTTGTCTAGCTGAGCCTTGGGAAGGTCCAAGGATGGAGAACTGACAACCTTGCTGAGCAGCCTGTTGCAGTGCTGCTCTACCCACCAAGAGGAAGAGCTGTTCGTAACACCATCTGATCCTCTATTTCAATTAATAGTGAACTTCAACACAGTTTCCTCTATCTCTGCATCTCATATCTGCTAAACTTCTTTATCTATTATGACAGCTATTGAGCAACTGGATGACTAAAGATGGCAGATACTATGACTGTATGCATGCATCAGAGCCCATGTTTAAATAAACAAAAACACTATTTTCAAACATGGCTAATCACCACATCAATAGACTTATTAATGGGATTCCAGGACATGGCTGAATGCATGTTGCAGCAGCAGGGACTGGCTTCAACAAACACAGAGCTCCATTCCAACCGTATGTCTCAAAGATAAAAGCAAAACTGGAGTGCAATCAAATGCAATGCATTAAATAACAAAAGAAACTAAACAAATGAGTGTTTCATCATATACATTCTGTGCACACATACACACACCCTGCCACAGTTTTGAGCATGTCAAGAGTTTATGAATCATAGAATAATTTAGGTGGGAAGGGACTTCTGGAGGTCATTCTTTCCAAACACCCACTTAAAGCAAGGCCAACTTCAAAGTTGGGCCCAGCTCTGAAGCCCAGGTCCCCATCCAGTCAAGCTTTAAGTATTTCCAAGGATGGACATCCCACAACCTCCCTGGGGGCCTGGTACAACATTTGACCATCTTCATGGTGGGGAATTTATTTATGTATTCTTAAAATCATTATATATTATCACTGTTTCCCCTGTTCCAGCTTATGTCTGTTGCCTCTCCTCCTATCACCACAAACCTGCCAGAAAAGCCTGACTACTCCTGCTCTACAGCCTCCCATTGGGCAGTCGAAGACAGCAGTAAGGTCCCCCTTTAAGAGTTCTCATCCTAAAGCTGAACAAGCTCAGCTCCCCCAGGCTTTCCTGGTACATCTCGTGCTCCGGAGCCCCCTCACCAGCTCAGTACGAGTGTATTGCGTGCCCTTACACCAGTCCATGATGCTGCAAATCCTTTCCTCAACACCTCGTCAGAAGATGGCATTCTTTGCTACCTGCCTTAAACAGGAGAGGCTGCATTTAGGAGTCCGTCTCCCTCTCCTATCTTTCAGTTTGTGGCTCTGCGTTCATAAGCATCTACAAGCTATCTGCTGTAAGCATAAAGTATGACCATCATTAATGAAAGATGACTTCTTACAATACCTCCAAGACCATATAAACTGTGCAGGATATCAACCTGCAAATTTATCTCCCTTACACAGAAATATTACTTGACTAGCAGCCACAGCCCTTCCAAATTAACTTCACTTACAGTTATTTCAAATGTTTTCACATCTTGCAACACTAGCGCATGGAATGGCAAGCCCCTGAACACCGTTATTCCCAGGTACCTGGTGCTGGCTGTACTCCTCATACCCCTGGCTAGACAGCCCATCTTCAATTAACTTTATTAATCAGATTTCCACAATCAGATCTCCCTCCATCGGCTGCGAGACAAACAGTTCTGCTGTGCTTATTGACGCATATGAAGTGTGCCACAAAATGTGGGGGTATCGTTACCCTTTCTGAATCATGGTATGCTGGCAGTCTAAAAGAAAAGCAGTTCAATGGAACTCCCACTACACACACTTCTAACATTAAAACGCTTTCAAAGACACTTCCCACTTCCGTTTCAACACATCACCTCCATTTACATTCAGTTATTATGTTAGTCTACGTACCAAATGAACCCCAGTTGCAACTTCCACTAAGTAATGAAGTAACTGAGCATTTTAGAGCCACAAACAAAAGATTTTGCCTTTTTTGGATACTCTAAACCAGCCCTTTGTCACTGCAAAAAAGAGAGCTTGACATCTGAGATATAAAATGCTCAAAAGAAGGCTGTATCAGTTAATCAAAAGAGAGTGATGACTGCAACAAACTTTATCAGTTCTGACATGGCAAAATGAGAGCAGGAGAGCGCTATCCCAGACTGGCAATTCCATTAACTCTTTGCATTACTACATTTCTATTTATTTTTGACTGTTCATAGACTATCAATAGCCATGCGGTGAATAACAAGAGAAGCAGCAGCCTGTAGAGCTCACTGTTGACAAGCCTCAGTTTTTAGGAAACCGCCTTTACCAACTCCCCAGTCCACTGAATGTGGCCATGGAAGCAGGAAAAGAACAGGTTCTGCCGCCAGCAGCAATCACAGCAGCCAGCCTTTTTCTCTAACCCCAGAATTACTTTAACTTTGTCCATGAGAAACTAAACTATTTAGACTCTGGCACCATCACAAGAACTTAATGCCATGGGAAATATATATTCTGTATGTATTCTATATAAACAGATCTTTCTTCTTGATTCCTCAGGTGCTCTTTCACTTTCCATTGTATCTAGCTCTTACAGACATTCCTAATTCCCACTTTCACACATGTTCAAGAGCTAATTCATGGACACTGAGGAGTAAACGTTCAAAACCACATTTGTTACCATCAGATCCCTTGGTGTCAACAGAGCAGGCGAGCAATGAGAAGCAGTTACTGGTTTCTCAGTCTTTACACACAAGGCTTATGACATTCTTGTTCTTGCCAGTTTGTCCAGCAGTAGGGCTGCTGGCCTGCTAACCTCAGCATGGGGGAGATTTTAGAAAAACATCTGGAGGAGGATGCACCGACATGAGTATTAAAACAGCACCATCCATATCAAAACATCGCTCCATTTTATTCTCCCTGCATTTAGAGAAACTACATTTAATGGTCAGGGCTCTAAATTTCTCCCTGAAAAGCCTGAATTATTACTACTTATCAACTTGATAAAGCCACTTTGATTATACTTTGCATGGCATAAGGGGTAAGCTTAGCGCTTTGTGTGATGTGGAGCACCAGGAACAATGAAACCTTTATAGAGGGTTGTGTACAAGCCAGCAGATAATGATTAGACTGACAAGGACTCAAGTCTAAGCACTGACAAGAGCAACTGTCACTGTGTAACCATCAACTGTGCTCACAACTCTGATTTCTTCCTGATAGTTCCGAGATCCCCAAATGGTAACAAGAGGCAGAATTAATAAAATCTATCATTTGCTGGAAGGGTCCTCCTTGATTAGCCATCCATCAGGGTGTACAGACATTGGTATTTGCTGTTCTCTCACAATGGCTAACTACTTGTGCTCCTTGGAAGATGGAAGGGGCCATGTGGAGGCAGCAGAAGTGCCCATCTGCAATCTCTAGGTAATAACCTACATGCTGGAGAAGGACATATGTACCTTGCTTGCCTGGGTCCCTAGGACAACCTGCTTTTTCTGGTGCAAGTGAAGGGGTTATTAAATTTTTCCACTGGAGAGAAATGTTACCAAGACTAGCAGAGCAGCTACGGTTTAGCCTCTGAAGCTGAGCCTGGGAGCTCAGACTGAGAACCAGCTGGCTGGAGAGGGAGCTGACAAATGTGCTCAGGCTGGGCAAATCTTTTTACTCTAGCAGTTAAACACCTAGGACACAGCACAAAAAAGGGCCTTTCTCACCTGCTGCATCCTCCTGGAAGAAGAATGAGCAACTATCAAGAAATATGCCCTCTCAAAAGAAAATTATTAACTGTAGAAGAAGCATAATAGCTTCACAAGAAGGCAGGGAAATGAGGAAGCCTGTTCCTAGCAATACTCCTTCAGCCACGGCAATTCAACCCCTGCACTGAGGAGGCTTCTACCCTGACAAGTCATTCCATCTAGTTTTAAGGTCAGCCACTAGAGACAGAAAGCCTACCCACAGTATGCAACTAAATAGAGTAACTAACATCCATTAGTTGAAGAGGACAGAGCAGCAAGGAAGCTGGCTCTGCAGGTGGGAGGGATAAGAAGGCAGGCTGGGCCCACTCCCCCTCCTGCATCCCTGGGGAGGAGGGAGCAGGCAATATACTGGGTACAGCAGCAACCCCAGACAGGTAACTCATGCGTGGTGTGTTATCTGTACATATGTAGAAGTAAACAACAGCTCAAGGTGCAGCCACCAAGGTGCATTAGTTGATAGGAAGTAATTCAGAGGATTATACAAGTCAGTGGTTATCTTCCCATATTTTCCCTGTGTTTCTAGTGGAATTCAGTGTCCCCAGCGCTAAATTCCACCATGTTGCCCTGAAGCGTACACACTGTTTTCAGGAACACTGCTAAGAACTGTTGCAAACAATCCTTAGTGTTGGAAACCTTGGCTACTCTGAGAAAGCAAACGAGCGGAACAAAAAACCACAACTTCGCTAGCTACATGGGAGACAGCTCATGTGAATGGTGGGTGAAAATACTGGAGGGGAGACTTTCACAGAGAGTCTAAGCAGTCAGGAAAGGCTGGATGAGAATGGAGGAGAACAAGGTGACAACAATGACAAAATTAAGTTAACTTGCTTAGGAAGGAAAGATGTAGCAGTGGTAGCAGGGAGGGGGAGAACATGAGAACATCCTTCAAAGATCTGGAAGGAAACTGCAAGATGAAAAGAAACGTTTTTTTTGCACATCATGCTAATGGACTGGAATTCACAGTCACAAAACTGCTGAAAAGGAGTTTAAGTTTGGATGTTTGGGGTAAGCTCCTATACTATACTCCCATAGTACAAATGTACTGACAGTTATACACTGGAACAGCTTGCTGAGGAAATGGTGGGCTCTTCTCTCACCAGAAGTTTTTAAGAACATGCTAGACAAACATCTGTTGTGAACAGCTTAGAGCAATCCTGTCTGAGTAGAGAAAGGCGGGACAAAGCTCCCTCACGCCACTATTTGCTACAAGTAGAAGTCTTCCATCCCTTTTCAAAGTTCAAAAATCCTGGTTTTATTTGAAATTTTGTAGAAAAGTTCAGTCACGGCCACGGCTGTAACCTCTGGGCTACAACGTACCTGCAGGAGGACAGCTAAAGATGAGCAAACTAAAGCTCCTGCAGCTACAGCACTGCCAGGTGCTCCCACATCTCTTTGCACCATGGGGATTAAAATATTTGGCACTGATGAATGATGCTTTTATATTGTCAAGTATTCGTTTAAGGTAGACACATTTCACCTGCTCCAGGAGATGACAGAGCCCCAGCCTGGAGCCAGGCGAGCCTGCAGAGCCCTCCCAGCTGCCCAAGCTGACCCGCGTGCTTGGCAATGCCCCTTGCAAAGGACAGTCCCGCCTTGAGCATGTGGGCACGTCTGCAGGCAGCCTGCCTCCCGCTGTACACTTAAACAGACTGCAGCCAAAACAACCTCAGATTTATACTAGATTGTAGGAAGAGTTTATGAATTCATAGCACTGTATCAGACTACTAAATCTATAAACTATGCAGGTAAAACTCCTGAGCAGCATAAGAGATTATTGGGCTGGAGGGAAAAAATTTCTAATGCAAGGAATCACGTTAAAGCTTCCCTGTATTTTAAAACTAAGCATTTAAAACAGTAATATTTTTAGGACCACTCATTTACTGATTATCTTAATTCTAAAGTATCTATCATTTTAACTTAAAAACGGCAATAGCTTAACCCTATCAGGCCTAGTAACTGGATTTTCCACAAGCTTACCACCTCTATTGTTTTTTAATACTCTTGTGTTCAACAGAGGAGCTACTGAAAAGGAAAAAGCTCCTGCTTTCAAGATGTATTGGGTTTCTGTGGCAAGGTTTTGGTAGCAGGTGGGCTACAGGGATGGCTTCTGTGAGAAGCTGCTAGAAGCTTCCCCCATGTCCAACAGAGCCAATGCCAGCCAGGTCCAAGATGAACCCATCGCTGGCCAAGGCTGAGCCCATCAGTGACGGTGGTAGCGCCTCTGGGATAACATAGCTAGAAGGGGGAAAAAACCTGCACAACTGCAGCCAAAGTGAGGAGTGAGAATATGTGAGAGGAACAACTCTGCAGACACCAAGGTCAGTGAAGAAGAAAGGGGAGGTGGTGCTCCAGGTGCCAGAGCAGGGATTCCTCTGCAGCCCGTGATGAAGACCATGGTGAGGCAGGCTGTCCCCCTGCAACCTGTGGAGGTCCACAGTGGAGCAGATATCTACCTGCAGCCCATGCAGGACCACACGCCAGAGCAGGCGGATGCCCAAAGGAGGCTGTGACCTGTGGCCTCGTGGAGAGAGGAGCCCACACAGGAGCAGGTTTGCTGGCAGGACTTGTGACCCCGAAGGGGACCTACGCTGGAGCAGTCTGTTCCTGAACGACTGCACGCCATGGAAAGGACCTACATTGGAGCAGTTCAGGAAGAACTGTAGCCCATGGGAAGGACCCAGGTTGGAGAAGTTTGTGGAGGACTGTCTCCTGTGGGATGGACCCCACGCTGGAGCAGGGGAAGAGTGTGAGGAGCCCTCCCCCTGAGGAGGAAGGAGCAGCAGAGACAGCGTGTGATGGACTGACCACAACCCCCATTTCCCGTCCCCCTGCGCTGCTGGAGGGGAGGAGGTAGAGAAATCAGGAGTGAAGTTAAGCCTGGAAAGAAGGGGGAGGTGGGGGGAAGGTGTGTTTAAGATTTAGTTTTCATTTTTTCATTACCATACTCTGATTTGATTGGTAATAAATTAAACTGATTTCCCAAGTTGAGTCTGTTTTGCCCTTGACCGTAACTGCTGGGTGATCTCTCCCTGTCCTTATCTCGACCCACAAGCTTTTCATTACATTTTCTCTCCCCTATCCAGCTGATGAGGGGTGTGACAGAGCGGGTTTGGTGGGCACCTGGCGTCTAGCCAGGGTCAACCCAGCACACAAGACATGTAGAATCAAATTTTGGCACAGACAAACTTTTTTTAGGTATATGTTACATGTCTGAAAGACATTTATAGCACTGCAGATCTCAAACTTTTTTATTGTTTGGTTAATTTGTTGGTTAAACAATCATGGAAAGCTTTATGAAAGAAATATATTTCTGAACAGCATCTTTCTTAACTAATCTGTTTTAAACCAGACAGCAGCAAAAAAATAGCAAACCTGACTCTCCTAGCGATTCCTTCTGTTTGAACCCTAGCAGCATTGTTTCCTACCCAATCAAGGTGGTGTGCTACACAAAATGGTGCTGGCCTCTAACACTGCTGCTCTGCATGGCACTTGTGAAGCTCTGGAAGGCTGCTGCAGAGACAAGAAAAAACATTCGATTAAGTCGTCTTAACCGTAGCAGTGGCCATCAACATGTGAAGAACTCTATCCGTAGGAACTAAAACTGCCCATGTTATTGCTTGTCTTTAAGGCTGTTATGGCATAATCTCAGTCTCTGGATCAGTTTGGTTTTGCTCCCAACTCGGGTACTTTGACCTGGATAAAGCAAGGGCAGCTTCCCATGACAGTGAGCAGCAAAGGCTTGTCACCTGCAGCTGCCAGGACACGACTCCCTCCCACTCATGCCTAATGGCTCTCCTCTCACAAAAGGCACAGCAGTATCTGCTTTTTGTGATTTTGTTAGAGTAGCCATTTTCTCTGAGCAGTATTTTCATGAGGCTAACTCAGGGCCTCTTTGCTACTTGGTGAAATTCCCAATATGACCTGGATCTACTTCATTTTTCGCACGGCAAAAAGACCAACGCTGTAGTGCCCCGAAGTTCTGACCAGAGACTAGAGCTTATTATTCAATCAGGAAAAGATGGCAAGCACAAGGATAGCCAGTTCTCCAGGATGGAACTAAATCAGAATTATAACAAAACAGGGTTATGTTTTTTTTCTCATGTAGGAATCCATGGTAACAAACCCGCATAAATGGTCAGCGAAGGCAGATGAAAGTCAGCGTCGTCTAATTTAAGGTAATGCATTTTGTAGGGAATAATTTGAACCAATCATACACTTTTCTGGATTCTAAATTAACCGTAACCACTCAGGTAGTTATGTCCAGTGCCTTCCCAAGTAGATGTTTTCAGTGAGCTGCTCAGTGCAGGCACAGTCATAAAAGGAAACTAAACATTAGGAAGTGCATAGAAATGGATATAGAACAATACAAAAATACACTACTGTAAAAAGGCAAGAGAACTAAGGCAAAATAATCTAATACCTGCAATCAACCATGACTTTGCCCTTGGACAATGGAGTTGACAAAACTCTAGAGAACTGTCTCCAAGAAAAGACTGAGATGGATGCTCCTATTTCATACTTGCAGGAGAAACAGTAGTTCAACTGAATGTGAAAGTGATAAATTCAAAACAGCAAGTCTTTTGTTTTAACAGCCACATAACAGAGAATTAACCTCTAGCCCGTGAGGTGCCCCAGAGCAGCAGCAGAAGCAGGAGACTTGAAGAATCCCCTTACAGGACAAAGGCTTAGGGCAGAAATGGCATTAATCAATGACCTCACTGTACTCTATAATAGATGCATATTAATATTAATAGATTTTTAGGACTGAATGGTCCACTCTGTCATCCAGTCCGACCTCCCTTCTGACATAGGATGTGTTTTAGCCAGCTCCTCCAGCCTCTGGTCCTTGTTAGACTTTTCTCTGCTGGGTCAAAAGAGGCTGCTTTATACAAACTAGCTCCCTGTTGAAATACAGGAGCTATAAGGAGGGTGTAATGCAAATTTTGTCTCAGCAAGATCTGGTGATAAAGTGCTGAGTGGAGATCTGAGTGTCAGGAATGAAATAAACTCTATACTTGCATCAAATAATCCAAGAGGCAGGAAATGGCAAAAGCTCTCTGCGCGCCCACAGTAGGTCAGGAAATCACATTCTGGGTCCTTCTCCAGACCCCTCGTTTCAGGCTGTCTCTGCACTTTTATGAGGCCACCCACAAATGCAGTGTGGGGCTTTTCATGATGCGAGTCAGCAATATTTTTATGTTACAGATGGAATTGCACGACTCCCCATTAGCTAATGCTTTTGGAATGGCAGCATCTTCAAGTCATGACATGTTTTAATCAATTCTGGAACAAAAACACCCAGGAAACAAACAAAAAAAATTTTTTTTTTTTTTAAATTATTCTCACCTCTTTGACACTGAAAGAAAAAAAAAGGAGGATTTGTATTCCTAATTTTAACAGGGTTCAGCTTTTTGGTGACCCCTTCCTGGAAAAGGTTAATTCTCATGAACTGCATAGCTTAACCATGGCTCAATAGAAGCATTAAGATCCACCCAAAAGGGATCCTTTCCTAAAATATGAACCTAAAACTTAGCATTTTATTTTTAAGAAGTATCTAGTTTCCAACTGTTTCTATCTCATTATGGGTTTTATGGAAATAGAGAGTAGCAATTCCTACTCTGACGCACTTCCCTTCAGACTGATACCTCTGTGGCAGAAACTTTAAAAAAAGAAGTCTGCTTCTCTGTAAGCAGTACCTGAAGCCCCTCCAGTGAAATGTGGGGAGGCAGGGAAGAGAGAGACACGCATTTCTATATCACACCCCAGAGCTGCAGAGAGTCTATGCCTGCTCCACCACCTCTACTCCTGTGCCCAGCAGCAGTGGGAACCACGCACTAGGACATCCAGCGCTTTTACACCTCTTAGTCAAGAACAAAAGCAGCCACAATTTCATTTGTCAAAGCAAATTCCCTGCCAAAGCAGCAGAAACTGAATCCTCAGATATTAATGACAGCTGACAGGTAGAGAAAAAAAGATGTACAGTGTTCTAGTTCCCCTCTGGTGCCTGATCTATAGGTCTGCTTGCCATTCCACGAGCCAAAGCAGGGAAACCCTGCTGGACTCGGACAGAACACAAGTCCAATAGAAGCACTTGGTGACTACAATGTACAACCATGGAAGTTACTGCACCACTGCACTTGTTTCCCTCAACAATAGTCTTGTCGATGAAAAAACTAAGTTTCAACAAGCACAGGCAAAATTTGGTTCAGAGGAGCCTGGAACAGATCAAGTCTGATCTCCAAAGTGGCGACTGATTCCTGCTCACTGGGGCCCACCACGCAAGGAAAGACCTCTCCTCTTCACTCTGCTGCCTCTGAAATGCTGAACTTTCTCTACAGCTCATTAAACAATGTTCTAAGGAAAAGGCTGCAGCGCATACTGCCAGTTCAGGAATATATTACCAGTATTGGAATCCATTTTAAGAAAAAACAAACATCTGTCCCCAGAATTACAGATGCTCAGAAATGCAGTTTAAGTTAAAGGACAACCACTTAGGTCAGAGATCCGTGGCATGGAGGAGATCAGTCTTGGCGCTGTGGAGCAATACAGAAGCAAACACTTGACAACACCGAACAGTAAGGTTCCTACAGAAGCTACAGGCTGGACTAGCTGAAGTATTTAAATAAATATGTATAGGATATGTGCATCTTGAAGCAGAGCTTGTATCTTATGTGGAGAGATTCTGAGTATGAAACTTCTGTCCTCCTTCAGGAGATCTCATTGGGCTTGCTGATTTTTCTCCTACTGCTGTTGTACAATGAAGTTCATCAGTCTGGGAAAGAAAAGCTTCTGTCCTGGAGGCAGCATGAGCAGAAGCCCTTGACAGCATTAGGAAGTCTATAAATCCCATACTTTCCTAGCCAGAGCCTTCCATTACTTTTTTTCTGTTACATTCATTAGAGTAAAAAATGTTGAGGTTTAATCTCTGAGCATTCACTTCTCTGTTTGAGCTCCATATAGAACTCCTAAGGCTACAAGGGTTAAAAAAAAAAAAGGATCCTTCCATCTGTGACAGACAGTGGGTGGTTGCTTCAGTGCTGGCAGGAGTCAGCACAGATGGGCAAGATGCTGTTTGCTGCTCCAACAGAGCCAGCACGAGTCTGCACCCAGGACCCACAGGACTAGAGCCTGGCACCAGTACAGGGACCCTCCTTCCTCCTGCGGAAACACCACAGCTTTAGGAAAGGGCTACTGAGAGTCAGCTTAGGTTCCTGAGCAGGACTACTACAGAACTCAATAAAACAAGCAAACCCTAAGATGCCACGAAACACACAAACTCTTTCAATTATGTCCACCAACAAGAAAGCTGGCATCATTTTAAGGGGAAAAGACAGCAGATAGAACGTTCAACAGCAACACTCCTAAAGTCAGCAATCCACAGTGCATTTTACCTACCCATTATCATGTACTATCAACAGTTTGGTGAGCTTTCTCCTGCCTTGGACAAGTCCATGGCAAATGGGGCCTCTGTTAAGAAACATAAAGTACACAGAACAGAGACAGCTTCACCTGCTCATGCTACTCCAGTGGGTAGGAGACAGGCAACCATGCTCTACCAATAAGCTTTGTTTGCTTGTTCAAAGGGGCAACAATCATGTCCTGGTTTACACAGAGGGCAGAAGTAGTTAGTACAGGACATATTCAGCAAGACTTCCCAACAAAAACTCTGTACCAGTACAAACAGGGCTTTTGCAACTTTGGACTCTGGTAGCCAAACCTTTTTTTAAAAAAAAAAAATAAAAACAACCCTAAAAACCCCAAGAGTTTCAACCTGTGTAGAGCTCTAGACTACATGAATAGCATGAAACACTTCTTCAAAAAAGAAAAATCAAAGATATTTTATACAGAAGGAATGACATTCTATATACACTAACTGCATGTGCTGGATTTAACTTTAAACGTATAACTCTGCCATACTGATTCTTTTTGCAGCCACTAAATAATTTGTTTCAGGCAGAGATGTGCTGTGCTCAGTTTCAGCACATGACATATTACAGACAGGTTATAAACATCCCAACCCCCCCCTCAATTTCTGCAATCATAGAGCGGATTCTTTAGCCCATTTCCCGTCTCCACTGCTTCCCACCTCCAACCAAACACACTTTACAGCCAAGCTCCATCACAACCCACCAGCAGAGTTGTCCCAGTCCTACTCTTGGCAATATCTTTACAGCCATGTTCAGCAACGCAAGCAGCCCACACCAGGGCTCTGCAGGCTGGAGGACTCACGGTGACATGTCCAACTGTCATCTCCGAACAGCCCAAGCCACCAGCAGTATTTCTGGAAACCCAGCAGCCTCTGTCTCACAAGCGAGCAACGGTAATTTGCGTTGAAGAACCTGCAGTAGAAAACTTAAAAACATGGACCAAGGACAGATCCTCAGGAAAGGACAAAATTTAAGGCCAATCATCCAAGCTGATTCCTTTTAGCTGACTTTATCTTCACATACGCACTTGTTGCACAAAGTCGCAACAGAAGTTGCCAGAATAAGCCTACGCTGGACTCTAGTGCGGCACCAGGGAGGCACAGCTGCCGCCTCTGAGTGACCTCCAGCCACCTCCCAGAGCACAGTCCCCCCGCAGAAACCACAGAGACCAGTAAAGCTGACACTCTGGGGCTCAGAAGGGAACAGATATTTAGCAAGATTACGCTATCTGCTAATCTGATTAGCCCCAGAGACTGCAGATAAACATAACAAAGAACAGCCGGACACCAGCTGTAAAACCCATCCAGTCAAGCAAATAGCACAGCTGCCCAGAAAAGCTCAGCATCTGGGACCTGTCGCATGCAATGCTTTTAGGGAAATGACAGACTCGCTACTCTCACGTTAGACATGGGAAAATGCGTTAATCTGTTTACCTTAAATGGATTTAACCTCAATCTGAAAAACAGAGGACTGACACAGATATGTTCGGCCAAGAGACTCCAGCAGCAAACCGCAGTGAATGGGATGCAGCAATCCTCAACACCATTTACACAGGCTTGAAGGATCAGGCATGACACAGGTCAAACGAGAAACATTAAAAGATTAAATAGGCGTACCTATAATTAGGTGTAATGTTGATTGTCTTCTGCCCCTGAAATGCTAATCAGCTCCCACATCTAATCGTTGCAGCCTCCTCGGCTTTAGGCCGATGCTAACAGCCCCTTCCCAGCACAGGCAACACATACTGGGCTGGGAACTTGGGCTGGGGGGTGGATGTAGGGAGGAGGGATTTAAAAAGAAAAAAAAAAATATATTTTTTATATATATATACACACACACACAAACATACATACATATACATATATATATATACACATATATATATATACACACACACACACACACATATATATATATATATATATATATATATATAAAAATACTAGCAGAGATTAGCAGAGAACCTACCATGCCTTCCTAAGTGGGAATGGGCTGCTGAAAGGAGACAAGAAGCCGCCCGACTCACCTGCCATATATTGGCTGCTACTTTTGCAAGCACAGTAGGGAAGGCGAGGGCATTATTTAATGTGTCCACTTGACATTTTTAAACACAGGAAAAACAAGACTATCTTGCTCAAGGACTGCATTCATCACCTCCTGCCAATTACAGAAACAAAACTGAGCAGTCCTGAGGATGCAAGTGGCACCCCGACTCCGCAGACCACCACTGCAGAAGCAAAGACACGTGCTCTTTGAAGCATCCCATCAGATCAACGGGCGTTATGGATATATAGAAGCAGGTCTAGAGCTCTCCAGCAACTCTGTAGTAAAGCACTGCTCTCCCTTCCTAATTAGCAAACACTGCAGCAACCTCCACCTTCCGCACAGCTCTCACTTGAACTTTTGACTATCACATCAGATTTTTTTTTTCCAAATTTGCTGTAATATTCTCCAATATTGAATTCTTACAAGCACTCATCTGTGCTGAGAGAATCAGCTCATCTCCCTACGCTCAACAAGAAAGAGGAAACCTTTATTTCAGGGTCACTCAAATAAGAGCAGAAATAAACTGGGGACAGGTGACTCTCCCACTGTCGGAGACAAGGCCAGCTCAATGGTATCACCATAAACCTGGCACCAGCAGCCAGGAGACAAGGCACAGGATCACTGAAGACAAGGATGCCTAGGGAGGCACCAAGAGCTCAACGCTCAGCGCTTTATTTCACATTGTTTTTGGGATGCGGCACAAGAAACAAGCGTTTGAGGCCAGCTCAGGAATGTGGATACGCTGACAGTGTTGGAGGGTAACTCTGGAAAGCAGCTATCACTTGAACGCAGACTGAGGAGAAGCTGGGGTCTAGCAGAGTTCAGAAAGACAGGGACACCCAAAGGGAAAAGATAAAACAGTTCTAAAGAAATTGTCTAAACTATGCATTTTCTATTTTTATGGCAAACATGACTAGTTACTAGATTCAAATGCAATTATGTAGAGGCTGATCTATAAATAATGCAAAGCCCAGAAAGGAGAGATCAACACTCATTTACAGCATACCGCATGCTGTACTGAATAATGTTATGCACCAGCTTTCGACATCCCCATAAAAAGGAAATATGGTCAAAAAGCTGAGAAAGGAAAGAAGAGTCTCCCCTGTTCCCCCTGCAAAAAGAAAGACGATTTCTAAACCAAGGTAAAATTTAAGTTAGTTCTGTTCTGTACTACCTTTGTAGATAGAAAGCTTTTTGTTTCCTGCATTTACAACTCACCTCCCATTTTCACACGCATTTTCAGAAGCTGCCAACAATGTATCAGGGAAATAAATCACCTCTCACCCTACCACAATGTGCTCTGAGTGGATGCCATACAGAAGCTCACAACATCAACAAAATTGTTTCCCAGACTTCTTAGGTGAAGTGTCTTAGTCCATTGCACAGAGGACTGAATAATTAAAGTTGGGAGGGACACGCGCAGGTCAGCTAATCGAACCTCCTACTCGCAGAACACTGAAGTGATGTTTAAAGTTTAAAGCAGGTATTTTAGGACCTTATCCTGGTGAGCTCTGACTATCTCCACAAATGAAGACCCCCAAACCTCTCTCGTCCCCTGTTCCAGTTGGACATCACTCACCGACAAAAAGTTTCCCCGTATAACCAGTTGTATCACTCTGGTTGCGACCTGTGATTTTTGACTCTTGCTTTTCAGTGAGTACCTCTAGAAGAGGCACTGCCGTTTTCCCCCAAAAGACTTCTACTTCTTGACTGCAACTACTGAATTCTGAAACAGTTCTTTGATTTTATTTTTTTTAATTTATTCATCTAATATCCTTACAGCAACAATACCTTCCCACACATCCTCTCTGCACAATCAGATTTATGCCTTTTACATTGAAAACTAAGGTCTCTTTTCCCTACTTATAGCTCAGTTAGCTTTGTTATAATGCAGTTTATAAAATTACATTTAATGGAGAAGGGAGTAGGGAATTTGTTTATTTCTGAACTGTGATGGCTAATGGATGGGGTGGGAATAATGACAGAATATATATTATGCTATGGTCGAACAATACAAGGAGAGAATGCATGACCTGATCATTTTTATCCTTCATTAAATGGTCTATTGAGCTGCTTTTTCTCCATACCAGCTTTTAAAACAGAAAAAGCATAGCAAAAAAAACCCCAACATATTACTTCAAATCGCAAGATTAGTCTTAATTAAAGCAAAAATTACTCATCTGTTTCTTAAATTCATTAGCAATATCTGAAAACATATAAAAAAATAAGCAAATCAGCCCAAGGAGACTAACTGTAACTAGCCGTGGTAACTACCCTCCTCCATAAACACTGAGGCATTTTAATTCCCATGTCTGGAAGGACAAATAAAGTCTGCGCCACGCTAAGCATCCTTGCCAAGTCCTTGCAGAGTGGGAAGCAGAATCCAAACCTCCCCACATAGCCAGCTGGAGCAATGTCACCAGAGCTACATCTGCTTTTAGAGGCTCTTCTTGGCTTTTCCAAGAACAAAATGGGTCCCTACGAAGCAGGACCAATTGAACTGCCATTCCTGGTTTTGATTTACTTTCTTCAAGGAAGAAAACAGATAGGCTACCAACGGTTTTATCTGTGTTTGAGACAAGGTGTTGTAATACGCCATGGGCACGTGCCTGGAGCCCTGCCTGGGGAAAGAGCAACAAGGAAAGAAGTTCCCAAGGACACACGGAGGAGGGTACCCCACCCTGCAGTCCAGCCCACAAGAGGAATCCCAACCAAAACTGCACACTTTGAGGCTGATGGGTTGAACCAACCTCTTCAAAAGTCACCAATATGTAAAAATCCACAGGAAAGAGACAGGTTTGCAGATTAAGTTAAGACCCAACCTATATGGCATGCAAACTGTCTCCAGTGTAAAGCAACACATGACTGAAATAGGGGGATAAGGAAGGAACGGGAAGGAAACTGGACTGTGGCCCTGGCCTAATGCTTGAACATTTTCATTTCCTGTAGGGAAAATGACTGATACTGGCCAGCATTAACTGATAACTGGCTGGCTATTACGGGTTTATGGAGCTTTCAAGAGAACTTTGATTCAGATCACACATACGATTAACAGAGACAATAAATTACTCTCACTTTCCATGACACAACGCACAGAAATACAACTCGCATGTACAAATGAGACAGAGCTTCTTAATGAGTACGAGTGCTAAAATATTAGCAATACATCAAAAACACGCACGTTTGCATGCAACAACTACAAAAGAGCAAAAATGAATACCACTGAAAGAACATGCATTTAGTTTTGCAGAAACCACCAAAAGGAAGAGTTTCTTCCCTAAGAAGTTCCCCTCTACTCAAATTTCTTCTGTTTCTGCCAAGTATGTTCATATGGCAACTGAAAAAACATTTGTGGCACTGGATTTCAAAAGTCCATATACTTAACAGTCTTCCCAAGAAAGTGCTTAGATAAAAGTCCTTTTCTGTGGTTTAAGCAAGAACATGACTAGTCAAAGTAAAAACACGGAGCTGGCTGATGGGCAAAGCGCCGGCACTTTGAAGCACTGCAAAGGTCACATTGTGGCAGAGAAATCCTGCTCTGTAAGCTTTGATGTAGAGCAGCTCACAGAAATATCTTCGTTATTTCACTGAAGTGCATTGCTACTGAAGCCTCTTTCTTATCCAGTGTTAAATAAGCTGTTATTGTTCTTTAATAGTAAATAAGAAAAGATTAGTTTCTCTGTCAGCATTTCAGACGAACGTGCAACAAGCAACACAGAAGGTACTATGAGGGTCTAAATTGAGTTTGCATTCATTAGTACATCCGTGACTTCCAAACAAAAAACCCCAGTCAAACACAGAATAAATTCAGCTTGAACTCATGCCTGCCCCAGCACTAGCACAAAGCTGGGGTAAGAAACCCAGCATTCAGAGATCAGGTAATGAGGTGGAGGTGCAGCAGCTCACCTTTCCACTCCACCTCCTTTTGCTTTTGACTTAAAAAGGGTTTCTCTTTATAATGTAAATTATGTAATTTATACCTGCATAAACACACACTGGAGTGGTTTTTTACATGTCTCTCTCTAGTGAAGGTTAGATATTGGAGAGAAACTCTTGGTTTGGTTTTAAAATACTGTGGAGATCTTCACAAAACAATTTCTGAAGAACACCACCGCAGTGGTTTGAATATCCTGAATGCACAGAATCAAGAAGGAAGAACATCTGCACACATTTTTATGGTCCACTCAAACCCTAAGTGCTTTCAAACATATAGCAGCTATGACACTACTTTATATTTAAAAGACACAAGTCTATTAACAGCCCACATCGTGATCTTCTCAATTTATCCAAAAATTTCCTCCACTTACGTTGACCTCATCCCATTCCAGCAACAAACCCTTCAACTCCCCACTCTCCTCCACCCTTATCGGAGACCAAAAGCAGTCAAAGAGCTAAAACCAAACCAAAACCTGGAATACTCATTTGAAACAGGTTAATTTGCTCTACCCCCAAACCGGCTGCCAGGACAGCGCACTCAAACACCACCTGCCCAAACCAGCCAGATTCCCCACCCCTCCCCCCCCGCCTTAAACTCTTCTGGCTCATTCATGATTTTGTTCCTTTTTACTGAACTTGTACAGCTGCAAATGCACTCCTATAATGCAATGCGCAAAACAGGAACGCGAGAATTTTCTTGAAACATGGAGCAAGTTGGTGGGGGAGCGCAACTGCACCAGCTGCCCATCAGCATTCAGGGCGCGCAGCTGCTCTCGGTGGCATCCCTGGAATTTAGCTTGGCTGGGGAAAAAACAACCACCGCTGCTTTTTTTCTGAAATTTCACCTAACCACTGTAACACGCCTGTGTAGTTCTGCCCAAATTCTTACATGTTTTTTAATCACTTCAGTGAAACAGTTAAAGCTAAACGTTTATTTTGCAGGAGTGCCCTTGTTTGCACGGCTCCCTTTGTTGCCATCTGCCAGGCTTCCTTCCTCATTGAAGCTTCTTACAGGGAAAACATCAGTAATGGCAAAACAGCAGGAATTTAGGCAGCCAGCCACTCCCTCCTCCTGCCCTTAAAAGGTTTGTGCCTGCATAATTTTAATAGGGATCCCTTTTTGCTCGACACAGACACTGAGCACAGTATCAGCCACATCCAGATGGTGCCAGTACTTCAACACTCCATTTTATGTTTTTTTCCTCTAACCAGTGCAAGGCCTCTTCATTTTCCACTTCCTTCTAATCACCCACCCAGATATCCCACGGCTGAGGCAAGAACGTGCAGTACAGTGCCATGAGCCCAGCTGTTAAAGCAGAACACCCCAAATCATACAGGATTGCAGCAAGCGCTCTGTCCCCACGCACGCACACAAACATTAACAGACTCAAACTCCCCTGGCTGCTCATATACATGCTCAGGAGAAAATACAGGAATTAAGCACATGTGTTATCTCACTTTCTCCTCTGATTCAGTATCAGGAAGGGGCCCTGCCTCCCACTCCATGTTGCAGAGCCTGCCCTCCAGACAAGCCTCGCGCACCATTTCAGCACAGTCCACCACAGCTCTCACGGGACAATTTTCCTCTTTTTTTTTCTTTTTTAAGGGATGGGAAGACTTTATGAGTAGGACCGCCTGTGTTACTTACGTGTTTTCTGAAGTGCTAAAAGCACTTCACTTGAGCTATGAATCATCAACAGTGACAGCAGCAGAAAACATCTTGTCATAAGCAATGAAGAAACTTCAAATTAAGTATCCCACCAAATAATTTACGGAGATTGCCGATCCACAGTCAAGAGGACTTGCTTATAAAAGTCATTTATAATTTAAAAATGATTGCAGGGACAAAATGTAACTCCCCAAAGAACTTAAAAAATGTTAAACCACAAGAAACAAAGGGGGAGGAGGGAGGTGAAGACGGGAGACCAGCATGTCTCAAGCACCTCTTGGAGCTCAAAAATGCAAACATTTCTCACATACCTGTAAGGTGATCCATCTGCAAACATGTTGAGAAAAGGTATTTAAATTTCCCCAGGCAGATTCAGCTTTTCCCTCCTATTCACCCTTTTTGCAGCTTAAAAACTTGATGCTCACAGCCCAGTCTCAATCTCTCCATATTTTTTATCAAGTCTCCCAACAGAAAGCAGCTCTTCATTGTTCTTCAAAGGGATTTGTAATACACGCCTCAGCATTAACATTCACATGACGGCACACACTAGAGACAATTGGGAACTTTTTGTAATCTGAAAAGTTATGTGCCTTTGTCCCTTTAGTAAATGCTCTCATGATGTAACTGGAGTGGCACCATCTTCCGTGCTTAGCTTACATTTTATCACTTTCCTTTAAAATTTACTCCATCTATAGATGTGCTCCACTTGTCCCTAATTGTGCATTTCCATGCCCTCCGGAATTCAAACCTCTAGGACACCAGAACCTGCTTTCATCATGAGACTTCCCTCACAGAATCCCATGTTCCATTCATTACACTCCTTCCAGCTTCTTCAGCAAGAAAAACTGGCGATTCACACCACCAGTGTCCTTCCCCACACAGACACCATTCATTCCAAAAGTCTTCTGTCTCATGCACTGAACGAACCAGATATTAATTATACACAAAGCGGAGCTGCTATTGCATAGTTTTCCAATCACTCAAAAACCACAGTGAAACTTGAAATGTGTTGCTTTCCTTGAGTTCACTGTAGCCGGCTTACACGCACGACCAGGCTATGTATTCTACATCATTAAAAATAACTTTATATACTCATAATATCTTGCTGCCTCTAGCTATAATCCGAAACCAGAAGCTGATATGCTGACTATATCAGACCCAATAAAAGTATCCCTCTGGTTTCTGAGCCCTTTCACCTGCTTTCAAACTTCTCCACAAGGAACGGGCATCTCAGCGCTGCTGGGTCTGGCTCCATCTCCTGGCGTGGGGGAACCCCACTGATGTATGGTCCTGGGACTTGAGTCCCTGTAAAAATGTTGTGTCTTGGGAGAAAAGTTACTTGTTATTCACTATCCAGAAGAATCAGTTTCCTTTTCTAGTAACATGTCCAGGTACAGCAGGCGCTAAAAGGCAGCAGAATAAGTTATTTTAGGCACGCGCATATGCGTGCAGACTGACCTTCCGGTACACAGCCTAATGAAGATCCGAAATCATTGAGCACCCTGCTACAAATAACCTAAAACCTGGCATGTATGCCTAGTAAAAAATTCAAGTGACTTCAAAGACCTCTATCAATACAGAAAAGAGCTGCATTAAAATTCTGAGCCTTTGAATCTATTAAGTATTTCCAAACACAGGAGGATGAGTACCAGGATTTGTTCAGCTGCCCTCACCATGTTGTTCTCGAGAAAAGAGAGTTAGCTCACTCAGTCGGCACGTGGCCAGCACAGGTCCTTTCCATCAGCTCGGCAATTTAACAGTCAGTAAATCTAAACTGTATTTTTTAATTGCATTTGTAAAAACTTCTTTTAACTTGGTGTAAGCCATCGCATTACACCTCTGAGGGGCATCGGCAGTGAATGGATCAGATTATATCCGGCGGAGCTGGGAGAGGGATGGTGCAGCTCCCGCGATGCACCAGCAGCAGTATGGATATCCCGCGTGAGTTTTGCCTTCTCCACCGTGGCCACACACCGACTGCAGAGGTGAAAGCCCCACCCCCACTGCTGTGGCCCGTGGCCCCGGCTGGAGGCACCAGTGGTGCTCGTCGTGGTTCAGCAAAGGCTGTCCTGGATGACAGAGCTCGGCGGAGGGGAGCGGTGAACACACATGCGGGCTGGTAAATGGGATTCATTAATCAGGCTCCAACTGCTCCACTTCACTAGACAGGAGCTCTTTATAGACACTGCCTCATTTATTTATTTTTTAAATGCCTAGATTAGTTTAGTGTGAAGCTGTTGAGAGATATAATTTGTCTGAGCAGATGATCTATAGATCATTGAATGAACACTAACCAGGCCCTCGCAGCCCACAGAATAAACCCACCGCGTGCTCTCCCACGGCTGCAGCGCAGGAAAGGTGAACATTTCTTCCAAAAATTTAGCCACGTGCACGCCATCTCCGACAACCCAGAGGTCAAAGAGTTTGCACATCTTATACCACGCCCAGCCCTGACTGCAGGCAGAGTGGCAGCCTCTGCTTAGGAAGAGCAGGGCCCTCAAATCAGAGGGAAATCGGCAAGTCATAAGGAACCTGGCATTCAGCTGGGGACACGCATTTCTAACACAAACAGCCTTTTCTGCTCGCATCTGTGAATATATGCATATTTAAAAAATAATTTATCTTTCATTCAGATTAGTTACTAGAATATCTCTTTCTTCACTGAAGCAGATTTGCTCCTATGGTTGTATCTACTGCTATTCTGGGAGTTGGTATTGTCTTCCCACTATTGCTGCAGAAAATGTTCAGCAGCTAATTGCACAGTCAAGTCCTTTCACATAATTTTCACTTTGACAAGAGTAATTAAAAAAGCTAAACGGCTGGAGAACCAATTGATTAGGTCTGCAAGCAAAGCTCTGTTTGGGTGAACCTGAGAGGCATGTGTACAGAACAGCAAGTTTTCACAAAACCCAATTAGGAACGTGTTCCTCAATGTTTACGATTTAGTGTCAGACTCTTCTCCTTTTGATCCAATTCCTATTGTATGTTATACTCATATGTGCTCCACATATACCATGCTTCAAAGAATCAGGAAAATTAACCTTATAGGACAAATTAAAGAATATTTTCCTTTCAACTCCCATATTTGCATAGTCGAAGTTCGCAAACAGACTCCAACATCTCCCATCACAGGGATGGAACTACACAAGGCTATTCTGTCACTAAATTTGAAAGACTATTAATAATGACAACTTCTGAGTTTTTGCTACTTTGTATACCTGCACCACAGAAAAGACATTTCTACGACTGCCCTGTCTGTAGACACGCTCTTTGTGATACGGCGCTGAATCACCCGTTCGCTCACCTTAAAATTGCTCAGACTCCTCCATAACAGGACTTCTAATATCATTATATTTCAAACTATATAATTGAAGTTATGAAGTAAAGGGCTCCAAAATTACTACAGATGTACCAAAATAATGAGCTTATGAACAGTAATGAAATGGAAACTCTTGGAAGCCTGAGGTTACACACAAACTTAGAGGTGCTCCCTATAATTTTTTAATAAAGCTAATAATTCTACTCTAAAAAGAGAAGTTGAAAGGGTTTTCTTTAAACCACTTCCTTCTCAGTAAGTTTTGGTCGGTTACTGACTACATCTAATCTGCAAGGTTTAAAGCTAATGGGAACTTGGAGCAATGCTAAATGAGAAACTCCCTCCATGCATAAAGGAGAGTGATCAAACACCAGACACCACCTAGTGCCACCTGACGAGCAAGAAGGTGCTGGCACTCTTCAAAGCCAACAGCTCTGGCCTCTGTATGAGTATGGGGTATTAGGTGCAGATTAGAGGAGAGGTTTGTGGCAGAGGTCACCAATACACATGAATAAATCTTCGAATAAAGCCACAGTACCATCTTTAAGAGCTGGGCAAGGACAGGCCTATTTGCAGAATGGGTTCAGACGATGGAAATCTAGTGCCAGCAGCTCAGATGCAGATCCTGCTCTCTGCAGCAGCATCCTACACCACTGCTTCCAGGAGAATAGTAGCCCAGGGACCCAAAAATCAGTTTCTCTGGTACAGAAAGCCAAGAGTTGCCCTAACCTTCCTGCACAAGTTAAATGCCAAATCTTCAAGGAAAGTCAAAGACATATAAAGACACAGTTCTCTTTACAAGTAGATACACTGAAAGAAGCCATAGGAAGGTTTCACACATTCTCAAATGTGATAATTTAGATGACAAATGTAACAAATTAAACCCAACTTGTTAGCTAATAGAATATTCAATTACACACTATGAATGATCACTTAAAAATTTGGGAATTTAACCAATTATTTTCAGAAGGCGTGAAACATTCCTGAGCAAGAGGGGTTTTTAATGCCTCAGCGCTGTCCCCCTGCATCTCCTTCCAACCTACCTTGTTTATAGCTCTATTCAGTAATAGTTTTTACTGGTTTCCTTGATGTCTTAATTTCCTGCAATAATACATCTGCCATGAATAATTAAGCGACGCATTTGCTGCTCGCTGAAAGCTGAACAAGCGCTATAAATCAGTTCTGGGACCCTCTGCCAGCACAGACACAATCTGATCTGGTAATGTTGGCATTTCTTTTTGCAGGTGGGAGAAACGGGGCACACACTACCTCAGGAGCTGCTGGGGCATTTTGGGAAAGCATTTCTCTGCATCTTCTCTTAAGCAGCAGACCTCCAAAGCCTGTTCCTCATGAGGCTTACATGTACTACATTCTTCATATTTACTCATTTCTTGCTTTCTCATGTTCCTGGGTTGTTCCCTCTAATGTCCCTCCTCCGCAGGCAGGAGGAGGAGAGTTGAAGAAGATAGCCTGAGCACGCATCACTCCCTTCTCAGCACCAAAATGGTGGGCTGCCATGGGTTCTTTGCCGTATTTCCACCCGTTTTTTCCTGCTGCCTGTGGTTCAACACACAATACAGGCTACAGGATGGTAGTGAAGCGCACAAAGATCATCTGTAGTCAAGCCCATTACACCCTCTGAAGGTTTATCTTGCTGATTCACATTTGCCCTCAGACAGCTGGGCATGCTGCATTTCTCACTTTTTTTTTTGTATATGAAGACTGATGGAAGATAAGAACTAACTACAAAAACAACAGCGATAACACTTTCCTACACACTTCCACTTGCATGCATATCAGGGAAGAGGAACAATAAACCAACTTTCCATTACCAGAACAGCATCGACTCTTAATTGGAATGAGGTTTACAGTGCAATCGCTTTAAAGAAAGCTCAGCTGCAGAGTGTGCGAACCTCTCCAGCTTGGCAGAGCAGGGACATTAGAAAACTAATCAAGCCCAGGTATCCAGCCAGGCCTAGGAAATGTCAGGGTGGCCATTAGGATTCCACATGTCTTAATTTGAGAATCTCCCCAATTCACTAGAAGGTGCAAAGCCTCAGAAAAAAAAATTTAAAAGGTCAAAATGTGAAACAGTTCATCATTAAATTTACCTAAAAAACACCCTCATGCAGAAACAAACCATGTAATGCTCCTGCTTTTAATTTTGTTGACAAAAGATTGTAGACATTTTAAAAACGTAACGCTTAGCAGCTGTGCTGCCTGTCTGCAGAGTTTGCATATATAGCTGTGATATTACCATACTCTATTATTCATAACCGGCAACAGACTTCATTCTTGGTCTTGTGAAAAATAATTGCAGTTTGAGGCCGAAGTCTGACTGCAAAAAACACCCCAACATAATGGCTAGAGTTTCCAGAATTCAGGAGCTCATGTAATGGCCTGCATCTTGATTCATTAAAAAGACAAATTTCCTCTGATCTGTTTTTGAGAAAGGTTTCCAAAAAGTACATGGCTTTTATATGAAACCCAGGAAAGGAAAAGCTTAGGTGGGCAAATAGCTTTTTCGTATTTAAAAAACAAAACAAACAAAAACCAAAAACAAAGTACAAAACAAACCAAAAACCAAACCACAACCCGCACTGAGTTAACTGTAATCTTTTAACATGAAGCATGAGATACTCCCATCTCATACAGTACTGGGACTCCACTCACCAGAAGTCCATGGCTTGATGCATAGGTATTCATAGGAAGAGTAACTACTGAAAGGAGAAGGAAAAGCACCTTACATATCTTCCTTTCCAATACCATCGACATTAAAAGCATTCTACACAAACAGTCCCTTTTGAAGTCCCTTTCAAAAACACAAATAGGCATTAAGACAGACTTTAGTTAGAAGGTCTTACAAGACCACGCATTGTAACAGGCAGCTGAAAGACTTTTAGTCAGTGTACAGATGTGGGCAAAAACAGCAAATCTATGAGGCTTCATGAGGGAACTATGTATTAGAGGATGTTTTTAAGTCTCTTTTTGTTAATGGCATAGTTTCCCCATCAGCTCCTCTTGAGGAGAGCTAGAAAGTCAGAAGGGCAGTGAGGAGGACTAAGGGCCTGGAAAATACTTTCACACAAAGTCAGATGGAAGAGACCGACGGCCACTTGAGAGGTGCATGAAAAAGGACAAGATAAAAATATCGGAGTATCAGGCCACCTAGGATAGACAGACTGGGAGCCTGTACCTTCCTGGTTCAGAAACGAAGACAAAGAAACATTCAATTTAAGAAATAACACTGGCAATTCAAGACCTATATGAGGAAACACTTTCTGTTTGTATATGAGATTCCAGAAATTCCTCCAGAAATTCAACTCAGTGCTCAACAATCCTTCATGTCAGCAAGCGTTATTTAGTGCCTGACCTGAACTTCCCAGCTGCAGTTTAAGCACATTATTTCTTCTCCTAGCACAGGATAAAGAGGACTGACTTCTCAATTAGTCCTTCCATTCTGACAGTGGTATGCTCAAGATGAGATGTCATTTCTTTGGAGGCCTTATCAATGTTAGCAGAGTAGAAAGATTATCTAATGTGTCTTCAAGACGGTACTGCTCATTTCTGCATACCACTGTGATGTTTGTCCCTCTCAAAACAGCACGGCCTTGTTGACTCCTGTATGGTTTCTGATCCATTAGCACTGCAAGACCTTTCCTGTGCACCAGCTGTCTAGGCAGTTGTCTCTTACTCTGTATTTATGTAGCTGATTACTCCTATTTTGAAACATCTATCCACATTTCTCCTTATTGACATGCATCCTCTCAGACTGTTTCTCCAATTTGTCAAGATCATTTTGAATTCTAATGGTGTCTCCAACATGCTTGCAGCTCTTCCCAGCTTGTTGTTGCCTGCAAATTTAATAAGCATGTTCTCTATTCTATCAGAGAGATCATTACTGCAAATGTTGACTGCTACCAAACTGCCAAATAAATACCCACCCTATGAGCAGATGTTTCACAAGAAAAAGTCTCATGAGGGAGCACTGAAAGCTTTACTAAAGATAAATGACATCTACTGCTTCTCCATTCAGAAAGCCTGTTATCTGTCATTAAAGGAAATTAGATTGATCTGACCTTGACAAATCTACATTGGGCATTATTCCTTTGCCCACATGGATATAACACTATTTAGAGTTGTTGCAATTAATAATGCTTTACAGAAGCAATAATAAAAATCCAGCTTCTTACAACAATTTCTAATTCTATATAGGATATGTGAACCAATTTGGGTGGGATGAGAAAATACAAGAGTATGGGATCTTTCTTTTTGCACCTCCCTAGAACACGTAGTATTTATTGACCATTACTGGAGGCTTATGTTGGGGCAATTCTGGGACAAATGGACCTTGAGTTTCATGTACTCCAGCAATGACTGTAACACAAAATAATTCATAGTCTCTTCTGCAATTTGACTTAATACTGGAAAACACCATATGGTATACTGCATATTACTCTTTATATGTTAAGTGGAGTTTCTTAAATTCCTCAAAATACACAGGAAAGTGTTCTCACACAACATACTACAGATTAAAGACAATGCCAGAAATTTTAGCTAAATTTGCCTCAGAAAAAAATGTTTTATCTGCAACAGAAGGCTGCATGTCTAAGTGAAAAGACATTGAGCAGTGCATGGATGTTGACTGAACAATACATATTCCCAGGGATTCTATCTTAACGTGTAAAAAAACCCCGAGGATCATACTCTGCTCCTAGAATAAAGGCACACAACTCGGCAGCCATAGGAAGAGAGGTGTATCTTAGCATTTGAAAAACAAAAATCCGGACCTAGGCAGTTAAATATGTTAAATATTTCACGCATTTACTAAGGCAGAATCAAGGTTCAAGAGGCATTGTCAAGAAAGACAAGTCCAAACCCTTGCGGCCTACAGTACAACCACAGGGCAACTTCAGCAAAGAAAGCTCTCTACACAATTGCCTCAAGAAATAGACAAATGCAGTAGAACACAAGCTCCACAGTGTCGATGTGAATTAATTCTCTCTGCCCATGTTACAGGCTATGTGCTGTAGGATCTGGAGGACCGCTTCTGCTGTGCACCTCTGGGTCTTAGAAAAACTGACATGAAAGCAGCTCTGGCTACATTCACACAATGAATATACAGGGAATTTAGTTACATACAAACTCAGACAGCATCCTTTACTCACACGCACTTAATGATTTAGCATGAAATCCCCTTTATATTTTATTCAGCAGCTTATTCTTCTATGGGTCATCCTCTTCCACAAATCAAGTTCCATTTTCTCTTGACTGCTGAAGCGCATCTGTAGTAATGTCAAATGTTTTCACAGGCATTTTAGACTTGAGACACCACAGTTTGTTTTACAAGGTTCAAAAGTATTTCTCTACTCTCTTTGAGAGCATCCAAAGACAATTTTTGCAGAAAGATCCAAAAACCAAATGTCCAACCCATAAAATACAGCCCCCGACTTGAACTTTGGCTGAAGACCAAGCAGGGCACATTTCAGCCATGAAAAAAAAACGTAAAAAGCTGAAAACAGGTTATAACTAAAGAACTTTGTGTAACCCCTGCTAAACTGTGTGTAATGAAGCATAAAAGGTATTTTGGAAGTCTATATACAGCATTTATAAATGACAAGTCAACAGCCGAGACTATTACCTTTTACACCAAACAGGAGCAAAGGGAGCCTTTCCAGGTCTTGGACTACCCTCCTCATCCTCCTGAGAGCCATATTAAACTCTTTGTAGTCAGTGTGCCAAGAACACCGTGCCAAGACAGGGCATCCTAGTCCTTTACATGGGAATACTAAAGTATTTTCTGTTTTCCTCTTCAAATTTTACTGATTCCCTCTGCTAGCATACCCCCCTATTTATTAAAAGTCCTATAAATCAAATGTGGTGAATGCACAAGGTAAGTTCACTTCTCTAAGGTTGCATCCTTAAACTACTGAAAGCTTCTGTTTGATGCTAAATAGGATTAAAATAGGATTAAAATGGTTATCTTCATCATATCGGTATTTTAACTGTTTTCAGCATTTCACAAGATTTTCACCACTCATCATTCACTTCCAATGAATCTTCCCCCTTGTAAATTAAACACTGTACAATATGCCTACAGCCTTCTCAATTCCAGCTGTGTTTTTTTCAAATACAAAGATCAAAATCCTTTCTGAAATGAATGCATGGCAACTCTCACATTTACCTCAAAAGAAGGAACTTCAGTTTCAAGTTTGAAAACCAAGGAAGTGCCACCTCTGCCTTATGTATGGCCCCACAACGAAAGCAAGAGCTTGGCGACATGCACACATCTCCCACCCACACAAGCCACCAACGGGGTTTGACAAGCAGGTGAAAACGAAGAGCCCTACCTGCCAGGCACAGTTGTGCTAACGCCAAGACTCAGCATGGTAATTACAAATGGAGTTTTACAGGAGCAAAAGGCCTACATGAATAAAACCGCTGAATATTTCCTGGCCTCTTTAAAACCCCTTTTTCAAAACAACCTTTAACAGAAATAACACAACAACAGCTGTACTAACAGTTGAAGTGAATTTGGCTAAAAATAAACCCACAGAAAACACAAAAGTGTTCTGCACTCTGATATCTAAGTACAGAGGCTCAGGAGTCATAGTCTTCTCCTCCCTGCATGGCAATTAACTTGCCAGGGCTTTTATCACTCACCTTTGAGCTGAACCAACAAAGTCATCACATGTAGATGAAGTTTATAATTAAAAAAAAGACACAAGAAAAGCAGCAAAAGGAAGCAACAATTCCCTCAGTGCAATCTTCCTTTTAGGTTTGCAGTAATACAAATGGGCCAACAGTGGACTGATTATGGTCCTTTCTAGGAGACCATGACTACTTCCAGAGAACCCAGCATCAGCTCAAGTAAAATAACCACATGTAGCAGAGACAAACCAAGTCCAAACCTCTTCTTGACATACTGATTACATCCAGAGCACCAACTCAGAATGGTCACCCTTGGTGGCATGAACCTCTGCTGGAAAACGGTGGCATTTCCATTTGCTTCAGGTTTTGACCAGGTACCATCTACATGTCTCAGTCCAATTGTACAAAATACATTCCTGGAAATTGTATTGTTATTTACTGAAGGAAAACTGGAAATAATTATTAACACATGCAATGAAGGGTCATCTGCAAAGCACAGCAGGACTGCAAGTTCACTCCAACCTGTACTACATGAAATATAATATTTTCTATAATTGTTTCTTTTTAATACCATGGGTGCCCCTTATTGTGAAGGCTTAACGTTATGAGGCATCAGAGAAAGCCCAAACATAACTGATGTTCAGTGCAAGGTCTAGCATTGCAGGCTACAGTTCATATAGAAATGTAAAACCATCATGCACTATAAATGTGCTTTAGTTTAATTCAGTAATCATGTGTCAGCAAAGTGTGCAAGGCAAAAGATATTTCTATGACTTAAAACTTTCAGTAAGCACCCTTCGGTGTTTTCACACCAATGAAATAAATGAGATTTGTCTTTGGCATAGACAAAGAACCAATTCTCACAAGCAGCTAAATACAGCATTCACTTAAAAGTACACCATGGCTTTGCGGCTACTGATACATAGACAACTTACCATAAAAAAAACATCCATGAGCATATGCCTTCTCCCCCCCCTTTTTAAACCAAACATGTTCACCATCAAAAAAGATTGACTAACATTTTGAGCAAACAAATTTCACGCTCTTGGTTGTTCACAAAAATGAGCCTGATCATCTTATATTACAGTATCATTCTGAAGCACCAATATAACAAACAGATAATCAAAGAAATTAAAAAAGCATCCCTATTACCACTCCATTGCTTTTTACAACTGCTTAGCTAACACACTGAAAGCTCCAGCAGACCTCACACTTTCCTCCATCTGATGTCAGTACTACTAGTAGCAAGCAGCAGCTTATTTTATCAGTTTCCTGTTACTCCCTTCCATCTGCAAACAATGTTACCATCACTATATAGGATATTTTAAATATCTCCTTAAGATCCTCACAGCAGCCTCTACAAATAGTCACAACTGATTAACATCTGGGAATAAATGCAACTAATTTGCAACTAGACTTGTAAAGGGTAAGCTTTACCAAGATTGGTAATCAGCAAGGGAAGATTCCCTGTACAGAGTTACTCAGATGACTGGAGAAGCTGGGATCCAGCAAAAAGCATTTTAATGTACTTAAGGGCAGATTTCATGAGCAAAACCCCAAGTCACCCTAAGTAAATGGGATTTTGCATCCTGGGAATCAGAGGCGCAGAAAGGGATTCACAGGTCATCGTGGAGGACCACGCTCGCCAGCTCAACACTATGGGCAAAAGCGTTGCACGGTGGCAAGATGTGGCCACTTCTTTTCTTGGACCATATCCCTTGATTTTAAAAAGCCTACTGAAAAGTCTGGAAGATTAATGAACTATAAAAATTATATCAGGTCAGAAAAATCAAGACTAACCTATTTTTCTACAACAAAAAGGACAAACTTTCAGCTCATCTAACTCCTACACTCTTAGTGTAGGAGTGGCAACCTGTCACAAGTGGGGTCCCCCAGGGATCGATATTGGGCCCAATGTTATTCAACATCTTTATAAGTGATCTGGATAACGGCATCAAGTGTAGCCTGACGAAGTTTGCAGAGGACACCAAGTTGAGTGGGGAAGTAGACACTCCAGAAGGGAGAGCTGCTCTGCAGGGAGATCTGGATAGGCTGGAAGAGTGGGCCAGCAAGAACCTTATGAAGTTCAACAAGGGCAAGTGTAAGGTCATGCACCTGGGAAAACAATCTGGGAGTGCAGCACAGGCTGGGATCCACCTGGCTGGAGAGCAGCTCTGTGGAAAGGGACCTGGGGGTCCTGGTGGACAGGAAGCTCAACATGAGCCAACAGTGGGCTGCTGCGGCCAAGAAGGCCAACAGGATGCTGGGTTGCACCAAAAAGGGCATCGCCAGCAGAGAGAAAGAAGTCATCATCCTGCTCTACTCAGCGCTTGTCAGGCCACACCTGGAGTACTGGGTACAGTTCTGGTCCCTGCTGTCCAAAAAGGATGTGGACAGGCTGGAACGGGTCCAGAGAAGGGCCACCAAGATGATCAGAGGACTGGGAAGGCTCCCATATGAGGACAGGCTGGGAGAACTAGATTTGTTCAGCCTTGAGAAAAGGAGGCTTAGAGGGGATCTCATCACCATGTACCAGTACTTAAGGAGTAGGTACAAAGAAGATGGAGACTCCCTTTTTACAAGGAGTCCCATGGAGATGACAAGGGGGAATGGACACAAATTGCTCTTGGGGAGATTCCGATTGGACAGGAGAGGGAAATTTTTCACACTGAGGACAGTCAACCATTGAAATAATCTTCCCAGGGAAGTGGTTGACTCGGCCACGTTGGACACCTTCAAGAGTCGTCTGGACAGGGTGCTGGGCCATCTTGTTTAGACTGTGCTCTTCCTAGAAAGGTTGGACTAGATGATCCCTGAGGTCCCTTCCAACCTGGGATTCTGTGAACTTGCTTCTCAGGGAGACTGCATTAAATAGCAGGATTCTCTAGCTTAGCTGACACAGGTTGCAACATCCAGTTTCTGAACCAAAAAACAACACATAAATGAAGTTTTAAATAAATACAGATTTGTAGAAGTAATGATTACTTGCCATTTTTACAGATCACATAGGAGACGGGTAAATTCTCTACCATTTAGTCTTCAAATCAAGATTTGATACCCTCCTAAAAGCTACGACCTAGCTCATCCACAGCTGTTAAAAAAGTAGATGCAGAAATTAATAGCTGAAATTATATAGCCTGTGCTATGCAGGTCAGAGTAGAAGACTACACTGATCTGATTTCTGGCCTTAAATATCTATGAATCTACACTGAAGAGAAAATTTCAAGCAGGTAGTTTTACTGTTTTTCTATATCACCAAGACAATAAGCACACTCTTTCTCAAAGAAGGTGTATTAAATATATCAGCCCCTCAACATTTGCCGCTGTGCCGGAAAACTTACATGGGCACTTAAACATAGGAACTCCCTTGTGAAGACAAGGGAGTAACTCTGGCTACGCAGCTGAGTCTGAGTGATGTGGAGGGCAAGTGACACTGCTTAGCCCTGCAGAGCAGCAGTAAGTGGGTTAAACAAGGAGCCACAATGTAGAGGCAAAAGTCAGAGCCTGCACTGTGGTCTTCACGCAAACCCCTGGCCCCAGGATACCCCGGTGACTGACAACATGCTCAGAGTTGCCCAAGAGCAAAACCCAGAGCGATCCTGTCTGAAGTTACTGCACCACTTCTCTGGGTTCAGGAGCCACCAGTCGCTGAAGGTGAGAAGATGACACCAGGAAGGGATAACTACATATTTATGCTGTTCTTACACCCTCCATAGGTCATTGTACTGACCATTGCTGGCTAAGGGATTTGGGGCTAGCGAGACCTTTGACCTTGCAGCTGATGTTGACTGATGAGTGATGTTGGCTTTATGAATAAATAAAGAAGACAAATGACAATGCTGTGACCTGTTGTAGGTAGCTACCCAGATTCACATCACTCCTGAAAGTGCTGGAGCTAAAAGCGGTATGGCTACCAATGCAGAAAAAGATCTGTTGTCTATGCTCAACATCATGTTTGTTCTCACAGCATCCCTCCTACCTTGAGGTCTGCAACACTCAGTTACAAGCAGGCAGCACTTAGATACTTTACGGGAAAGCACGGAATCCATTTATACCTGAATACATGTACGGACACCAAAAATAAAGACACACAATAACTGTGATTAATATTTCAACCTGTCCCTTCATGATGCAACCCCAGTGCCTCAGGTACAGGGGTTTTCCTAAACAATATTTTACATGTTCTTTTCACTGATGGAACTTGTCAAGCTAGTCAAGGTAGAATTGCAGCAAATTAGTATTTACCTGTGCTGCAATACCTGGATCCAATCATACCGATTACACATAACCACTGCGTGCAGTGTTTAGGGACAAGCATGCAAACAAAGAAACCAGAAAGCAGAAACAGATGCAAGGCAGCAGTGGAGAAGCCACGGGTCCAGCTTTTGGGATGGGACCCTCTGCCCAGCTCTACAAAGCAGCTGCTTCCCAAGGCACAACAGCAAGTCTGCCCTGCAGGGTGGCCCAGAGCAGCTGTATTTGGAGCTGAGCTGTTGTTGAGGCATCATTCAGATTATGAAGCAAATTGGGCAGAGCTGAATCGGGGAGTCAAAACCTGCCATGCTAACCTGGGTCCCAGGAACACAAAACAGTAATGGTAGACAGCAGAGCTGGGGCACAAGGGAAACAGAGCGCAGAACAGCTCCAGCGCTCTTCTGTCCAAAACCTCCAGACAGCACTTCAGACACAATGCAAAAACCCCAGCCAAAGAGAGCTCACGTGGAGCCACGTGTCTCAAAAGGCCATCAGCACTCTTCCATTTCCCAACCTTCACAAGTATCAACATCTCACGTTCCTATTTTATTTTTCAATGTTTCTCCTCAACCCTATCAGCATCCAAGAAATGTCATTGATGGGAAGAAAAAAAAAAAAGTATGACGTGTACCAATTTGATGTAAAGCAACTATCTCTTACAAAAAAGGGCAGGGCAGCCTTGAGACGCTTCAGACTTAGGGACCTTGCTCACAGGGGGTGGCAAGAGCCAGAGACTTCCCTCCACCAGTCCCAGCTCACTGCTGGGACTCACCTAGTCTGTTCCTTTGGCTAATGGAAGCTGTGACGAGGACATCAAAAACAAAGCCTGATTTTTTAAAAAACAAGCCAACAACAAAACACATTGCTGATGATTTCTGATGACAGGATTGATTTTTTCTCCTGTTTTCTCTGCATTTTGTTTTGAAAGGGGATTTTTTGGTTGTTTTTTATTTTATTAGAGTAAATGACATATTTCCAAAAACTGGGAAAGAGCATCTTTTAGCTGACAACTGAACTGAAAAACATTAAATGAAATCTGCAAAGCCATTTTTCCCATGCACAATCAAAAGCTGACAGACAGGGAAGCACAGTCTGCATTAAAAAAAAAAAAAAAAAACCACACATAAGCAAGCTGAGGGAGAAAGTGTAAAACAGCCATCCTGAATCAGCTCTGAGCTGCTCTAATGGAATTAGGGTCACCCTGACAGAAACACAGTCAGATCACAGAGAAAATTTAATAATTTCTTACTGCAGTCTGTAAAAGCTGGGGAGGATTTGAAAGTGCTTTCTGCCAAATTAGCACTTCTGTATCCACCGTTCACGCGCGCGTGCCCCTTCCCGCTCACCTTCTCCTCCCAGCACCCCACCAGAGCAGCAGGAAACCACGGCTCCCGTCCTGCTGGCAGGGAGGTACCCAGCGAGCCCCTCTTTTTCTGACACACTGCCACACGTTTAACCTTTGGATGCCCCTTCAATTCCTCAGCGCTGACATTATTCACAGCTCCTGTGAACTCAATTCCAGGAGAAGCATCGCAGCGCACACACGGCGCTAATTCCGCTAGGCGATACATATTCAATCTGTTTTATCTCAGGCGTTAACGTCTAGCTATCTGCCAGCTGCCTAATTGTCAGGAAGCTACGGCAGCGACACTGAAATGTGTTGCGACAGCAGCAGCTCCAAAGCGCAGGCGGGGAAGGTAGGGAAGCCCTGGTTATGGGCTGTGGGTGCTTCCCCGAGCACCTGGCTGCCAGCCACGGGGCAGCATGCTGCCAGCCATGCAGCACAGCCCATCCCCAGCCCTCCTTCCCTGCCCTCCATCCTCACTGTTCCTATAAAAAGTGATTTTGGGACTGACTCAAGGAATTCCAGGGATAACTCTCCTCCCATTATCACATTACTTTTAATTGGGAATGCTTTGCAGATACAGAGCCTACTCATTCCTCCACTGCCTCCAAGCAGCACTGCAATGGGGAAACAGAAGAATCACACTGAAATCTCAGGAACAGCCATATTACATCAGGAATCCATGTAAATAGTCTTTGACTGGAGCCAACAGGATGCTTAGGGACCAAAAAACTGAAGAGGGTGCATATGGGTGCTGCTTTCACAGCATTCCTCTCTAGCTTTTACAGTAAGCTCCAGGGTGCATACGTTATCATACCTTCCCCTTGCCCTTCACTACTATCCTGAAACAGGACTCACCAATGCCATATTCACTACGGTATCTCACCTGTCTGCATCACTGATGGCAGGGCATGAAATACGCAGGGTTTAGGGATGATTTTTTCCCCCGCCCTGCAGAGGCGCAGAACAGGCCCTTCCACACAGCTCCCTTCCACAGAGTCCGTAGCAAGATTCAGTGGGGTAAGATAATAGAAAGGCTGTTAGTTGCTAAAATAGAGCAACACTTTCCATCTTAGGAACCCCTCGGTTAATCAGCGGTGGCTGTAGCAGTTAAAAGGTCATTGTCCTCCAGATCTCCCTTCCAGATTAGGAAAAAGTAATTCAGAGTCAGTCTGAGCCAGGGAAGGAGGCGTACATACAGATATGCTTGCTTCTCAACACAGAAGTGTTCCACATCTGAAACACCAATATTTGGATCTGGGCCTGTGAAATGGAGCCAGTTTTGTTAAATTTAAGCATGTGTAAATATTCCACAAAATTAGCAAACCATGCTTACTGCAAGTTATCCTCAGGCCAAGAACCATCCTAGGACATCTCAAGCTCCACCAGCTTCTGCATACCTGATGGAGTGATGCTCCTCTCCTTTGCAGGGGCCAGGATAACGATAATGAACCTCGGGGAAATTTTATACACCTCAGAACATGAAACATGTACTTTTCTATGCCAAGCTCCAAAACAGGCTACAATGTGTAGACGAAGTGATCTGAATAAGCATCTTCCAGCAGCACCAGCAGCCAGGGAAGAAAGCTGGGGAAGGAGACAGCTGGTGCCCCTAGTTTAACTGGGTAACTCAGACTCATACAGACTACATGCTGATCTGCTGCCTGTGCAAGTCATCACTAGTGACAACAAAAAGAGTGAATTTGTATCTATCTTCACATCCCCAATTTACTTTTCTCTCCAACTTCTCTAAATTTACTCCTTGCCGTTCAGTCAAGGACATTTAGGACCCCCAGTCTGTTTTCTCCATACAGTCAGGCTTCTACCAACATGTATCAAGATCTCCTTCAACTTTCACAAAACTACATCTTAATTATAAGCCTGGTGACTAAAGCTGGAGTGAGAAGCAGATGGTTGGTGGCAGCTCAGGAGGTGCATCACGGTCACCAACTCAAGCGTCCCGGGACCCCTGGGTGCTCCCAAGGGCAGGGAATATTCACAACTGCCAGAGTCTGCAACACATGTGCAAACATTTGGACACTGAAAAACTAGTTACTGGTTTAAAAAAAAGAAAAGGGGAATGGGGGGCTGCACAAGTGCTAGGGAATAGTCTAGCAAATACACATGCGGTATGAAAACCAAGACTATGCAAAGAACCCACAAGGTTTCCTGTGCTCTGTTTAACTCACTCAATAGGAAATTCTACTTTAGGGTATTTTCAGTAGTCCACCATCAGCCAAGTTTCCCTCCTCTTGTCTACAACAGCGTTTTGTGCACAGCTTTCTCCTTGACCTGGATGGGGCTAATCAAAGCCAGTCACAGGGACACTGTGAGACTACCAGGACCACAGGCATGGACACAACAGCTTAAAGCACGACCACAAGGAAACACACGACTCCAGTTCTGCTGAAATACAGGTGTAGGAGAGCTATACCAGAAGGTGAAAATTCACACCCTCCCGCCAACAGCTCTCAACCACCCGCTGACTCAGGAGAGATGTCTCAGTACTACAGAAATTATGAGAGCTAGTAAAAGAACAAAGAAAATAAAGTAACAGGGATTACTGTGACCCCAATACTTCTCTCTTCCTCTGCCCCCAATTTTCTTTACTCATCTGTACATGTTAGAAATCAAATTGTCAGGTTTTGATCTTGCAGCTACTACAGAAACTCTTCCTGTGCTTGAATAAATTTTGTCAGCCTTTTTAGTTCCATTTGTGCCCCTTCACCTACATACTGTTTATCTGCATTGTGCACATTAGAAAATAAGAGATTTGGGGGGAATTATCCCTTAGTCCTCAGTGTTTCCAGTACAAAATAAGAAGGTTTAATATTTGTTGAAAGAAATTTTGCAAGGTATTCAAGGTTTCCAAAACTGAATATTACTTACTGTCCGCTCCTGCTAAAGGCAGCATCAAGCAGCAGAGGATGGCTGCTGGCACAGTGAGTACTGGGACACAGAAGTTAGGCACCATATTCCAAAGTAGAGCAAGTCCTCTTCTGTCTGAGGCAAGTGGTCAGTACATCCAGTGTTACAGACTCAGACTTACTCCTGCAAACCAAGAGAGGAAGGAAAGGAAAATGATCAAATATGACACACAGATTAACTGCCGATATACCAAACTACATTATAAAGACATAGTTACAGACACTTTTCAAGCTAAATTTAAGTCTCCTTCCTGCTTGAGCAGTGGAACTCCACATTGATGTCCCAAATCCAATAATCTGTATTAAACGCTCATGAGGCATAAATGTATGAATATCTCCAAGTTTATCCTTGTGTCCAGTCTCTATTATGGCCTATGAATATACCTTTTAGTTGTTCTTATTCACAACAAATAGTTCTGAAGTTGCATGTTACAATACAAGAAATTGTCTTAAGCTCATGTAACTCTTCCTCATCCATCTGCCCAAGAGAAACACGCTTGATTCCATATGTAGGGTGGTTTGCAGTCAACTACATATTAAGCATAGCTTGGCCCATCTATCTGGGCTGGTGGACACCAGACAAGTCTCGAGGGGTCCAAGCAGGACAAAGAGAATCTGAACTGAATCAGCTGTCAGCTCACAGGGCTACCAGAGTCACAGTAGACGGTTATTAAGAAAACCATCTATAAAGAGAAGCTTTACCCAAAGCAAACACCTACGCTTCAACCTCCCAAAAATGGAGAGGAGGAATGTCTAAAAGGATTGAGGATTGGATATTCGATCTCCAAAACAAAACATATTATCTTGGAAATTGGTGTAACTGGGGCATCTGCTTGGATATAGAAATACAGAAAATTCCTTGAAACAAAATCAAAAAGGCAGGTATTTAAAAAGAATGCTTTCTTTATCTTTTCATGAGAATATACTCACTTTACTTTCACCTGAAAGTCCAAGGTCTGCCTGTTAAGACAGATTTTAAATGGGCTAGTAAGCCCATTCCCTCAAAGTGACAATGCTCAGCAGGGACAGGGCTCACTCTTTCAGTGCTGGGCATCTCCCTGCAAGCTCAAGAGTCATTCAAAAGTTGACAAGATTCTCCTTCACTAAGCTGCAAGAGTTAGCAGAAGTTGGCAACACAGCATTAACAGTGAAAAAATCTCACACTGACAGATGTCAGTCTGAGCGGACCCCGTGAGTATCCTTGAAGCAAAGTATGTGGCATGACCCACCACTGCTCTAACGAAGTATTTTCGCATTTTGCTGGGTTTTTGGAAGTATTTTTGTTTTCGGTTGTTGGGTTTTGGTGTTTGGGTTTTGTGGCTTTTTTGGTTGGGTTGTTGGGTGGTTTTTTTTGAGAACCGCTGAGCTTTTGATAGAATTAAGTAGGACATATTATGAACATGTTTACTTCTGACAGAAGCATAATGCTCAAAGGATGCCAGAAATGACAGTGCTGAGGGAAATCCACAAGAAACCTCAAGAGAATCTACCTAGGCAAATATTTACATCACATCGTACTAACAAACCGCAGATCATGATTCTTCTCCATTCTGTTACTGTATTTGCACAGTAAATCTTTTCACACAACACAGAAATTTTTATTTATGCAATGTCTTCTACAGCCAAGACATCTGAAAATACTTTACAAAATAACCTATTTCCAACCTAGATGCAGAGAGAATACTGATCATCTTATCCTGCTTTTATTAACTCAATGAGAAAGCATAAATCCAAGTAAGCTCAGCAGCAAGATTTTGAATACTGCAAAAGAGGCTCTTCGTACGAGCCGCACACTCAGTTCTCTTTGTTGCTCTCCAACCTCCATATCCTCATTCATCTCTCGCCAAAGAATTACTAAAAGCACCATTAACATGTCTCACACTGCAGAGACAGAGACAAGGAGTTGTATCTTTATAGCTGCATAAGCTCTATTCCAACGGCAGACTCTGTTCAGTTCCCAAGCAGTTCGCCCGGTGTTAGCCAGCTCTCCAGATATGGCCCACATGGGAATTGGAAGAAGTGCCTGGATTAAGAGCGAAGATTATGTCTTTAAATTCTGCATGTACAGTGCTAATTTGTGCAGCCCAGAGAAGCAAACCTACTGAAGCACACTTTAAGCAGCATTACATCTGGCTCAACAGCATCCAGAATCTTAAGAGCCTACTCTTCCTGGGGGGCGGAGGGTAGGGGGGGAACTACCAAGGGTTGAAATTACTGTGTCAAAGCTAATGATGTGTGTCAAACTCTCTCACATTAGGACAGAGAACAAGTTTTACAGGTGGTGCTGAAAACATCTTAGGTATGTATCAGACCAGATTGGGGATGAATAGCTTTCAGAGAGCTTTTCCTCTGTCATTCACTTCCATTAACAACAAAAGTGCCTGATCTAATGGTGTATCTTGAGTGCAGATTGCTCAGAAGTCATGTGAATGGCACCTCCACAGCTCTCATTCAGGAGTAACTCTCAGGAACACAAAAACCTCAGCTAAAGAATAGGTCTGTCTCTCGATTTCTCTCTTCTTTCAGCAAATGTGATCAAGCTCCTCTCCAGTTTCAAGCCTGACAGATTTATAACTTTCCTCTCAAGCCCATGAGATACATACAACGTGCATCATGCAAAACTGATGAATTGTCAGTTACCCTACCAGATGCTTTATAGACTTGATCTTTTTGCAACCGTTTAGTGCTGTATAATAATTTACCATCTGGTAGAAAAGCCAGATTTTCTTTTGCAAGACTGCTGTCTGTCCCTCCAAAGTTAATAGAGAACCTTTGGCCCTTAACAGGATCAAATTTTGCTGCTTCCTCTTTCCATGGTTGCTCTACCTACAGAAAAGTTGCCTGCATTCAATATTTAAAGCCCTTTAAATTGGAATGTTTTAAAATTTTATAAACTTCAGTAGCTGTCATTCTCTTTTGAAACTGAAAATATGAAAAAGCCTCTCCCAGTGGTTCAGCTTTCCCATTTTTAGAAGCAAGGTGCTCTCTCCCAACAAGACAACCCAATATTCAAAGCAAGGTGACAGGGTGTTAGCTGAAGCTCAGTTAACCCTTAGGAGGCCAGTGTTACTCCAACGGTTTTGAACAGCCGTCCTGAACCAATGCTAAAGGTTTCCTTTCCTGGGCAGAAAGGCTAAGACAGAAAGTAGCTATAAACCAAATAATGTAAGTAGATTTTGATAATGAGCTAAACACAAACACAGTCAGTACTGCTTTGGTAAAATCAAGTCCAACAGCAACCAACAAACAGTGCTCTTACGGCTCTTAGTGTTTCTTTTGCCCAAACAACCCCATGCCTCTTCAGGCTGTTCTTCTCTTGCATCTGGAATTATCTCCTGTGCACCAGATGACCTCAAGTCCCTTCATTTGAAGGCCTCCTTTAATCTCACTGCTTTGGCTAGCATCTCACAGCTAATATTGCATTTGGGAGCCCAGAAACTGTAGAAGGAGGTTCTTCAAAAATAGACGCACATTCTCATTGCTAATTTTGCATATGGTATTGGCAATATTATAAACTCTAGACCACATAACCCAAAAGGAGACTGAGGCTAAGCAAGCACTACAGATGGCTTTGTCAAAGCAGCTTTGAATTCAGCAAGCTAAACTCCTGCCTCTGCTCCAAACCCGATGTTCAAACTAAGTGCTAGTTTGGCAAACAAAACTTTGCTTTGGAAAGCAAACAAAAAAATAGCAAACTTCATTTAAATATAGCTGATTTTGCTGTGGGGCAGGTGGATGAAAAAGAGGCAGTCTTGAGAACATTTTTGAAAACCTACATGGTTTGATTCTTCCAGACAAGCAGAAAAAGCTGGACTCATTTAAAGCAGAGCCAAGAATACCAACAGCTCATATGGTACTAGGAAATTCTGGCAATAAGTATGTCCCACAGGAGACGGGAAAGAGATTAGAAAAAGCAGTCAACTTTGAAGAGTCAAGAGGAATTTCAAACCAGCACTGAATAGCTCACGTTCTTGATGAACTCTTCCGGAAGCTAAACTGAAGTGAAGCAAGTGTCACGTGTGTCACTAGCTGTGAGCCAGTGGTTTCTTCACCACTAGCACGGTAAAGAAAAGCATCCCCCAAAGTCAGCTTGCCCATTCCAAACCAGGGACAAAAATACTGCAGTAAACCCACTTTTTAAATTTAAGCTATTTTGCAACCTGAAGTATCTAACAAGTCAGCACAAAAATGTTCCCTCCAGGAACCCCTGTAAATCCAGAGAACTGCCAGGTTCATTGTGTGTGTGACTACTGACGTAGCATTTGCTTTGAAACACAGTTAAGAGACTCTAGAAACTTACGGGGCAGGAAAGTAAGCCCAGTGTGTAAGCAAAGTCCTTATCTGACCTGGAGACATGATAGTATCTTTTCATAAAGGAACCTGAAACAATTGTGTTTGCTTTTCAAGGTGGAAACTTCTTACAACATTCTCAACGTCAGCCCAAGGATGCAGGTCAGAAGGTACTAACCGGACACCACCCAGACAATAGCAAAGAAGGGGCTAAAACTGCATGCACTTCTCCCAACTCTACTGCATGTGCAACACATAATGAAACCCAATTTTCCTTCTGGACACCTACCCACAGCTTTGTATTCTACACAAAAAACCTGAAGGGGAACCAGTGCTCCAGAGGGACCCAATCGCCACAGTACTTTGGGGTGTCACACAAACAACAGTAATCAAGAACTGCCTGAGCAAGGAGGGGGGGACTCATGCCACACAAGCAATAAAGCAGCTATTTCTACTATTAAAAAATGAGAACAATAACTGGTTACAGCTCAACTACTTCGTTCTGTATATGACACCTCATCTATGCTCTGAAGGAGGAAAACCATGAGGCACCCTATAATTCAAGATCATCATATTGCACACATTAAAAGTTGTAGAAGCAGAGTTACACACAAGTGAATGACTTTTGAATGTTTCACTTCACTACATTAGTATTCCTTTAGCATAGATTTCTTTGTGCTTTTCTGCGAGAAATATAATATAAAGAGACTTGGGGAGTACAGCAATATGGCCAAAAAAGACAAAATGAGTCTCATTTCACTCCAGACTCCCACATGCAGGGAGCGTATTAGAGAGATTCAGTGGGGAGATATATGAAGATGGCAACACCAGCACAGATTTAGGGAGGAACGTCATATGAACTCGCAATACAGTAAAAAGGCCAAAGGCTAAAGTGACTGCTACGTGAGCAAAGATATCACCTCCAAGACCCAGGTGTGAGCAGGCCTAGAGCACCAGTTTGAAGACTCTCAAACCATCTGGAGAGAAGGGATGAGCAAAGCAATTCAAGAACCAGGAAGGATAAAAATCTCTCAAGTCGTGAGCACTAGACAGACTGGCTAAGCAAGATGGGGATTTGATAACCATCTGTAAGTACATGGAGGATACAAACACCAAGAAAGGAGTGGAGGAGTATAATTAGCCACGGGCGTATAACTGTGAGTAATGGAATGAGACACAGCAAAAGAAAGTGTATGTTGAATATTCTCAGTAAACTCTCAGGAAAAAAAAGGGGGGTGGGGGAAGGGAATGGAGAGGACACACACGGACAGATGGACAACAGACCTCAACAGGAAAATGTTTCATTATCTGTTTGGATGGAAATAAAAAAAAAAAAAAAAGGGGTGGGGGGTGGGGGAAAAACCCCACCAAAAAGAAACCACCCCAAAATATCCCACAATCTAGGAAGACAAAAAAACTGAACAGAGGCAGGTTGGTATGGGGACATGTATACAACAGCAAGAACTATTCAAAAATACTTCAAAAAAATTCTCCTTATTTTAGCAAAGCATTAAAAAAAAAAAAAACTCTGAAGATGTTCACAACAAGCTGGCCCAGCTACAGATCTCTGTGATCCTGAACACATAATCACAACTTGACCCAAGAAGAGGAGTAGAGGGAAAGAGAGGCTTTTAAGCAAGATACAAGCAAAACCTGGACACTCCTGTCAGACTTATTGGCTACATTTGCTTCTGAAGATATTAATTTCTGAAGGTGTCATTGCCTGCAGACAATCCTAGATAAAAAGGAGGATTTTTTCCACTGGAAAAAGGATTATGAAGGGCCCTGTTAAATAACTACGGTGATAAGTCAAAACGTCCACTTAAAATATAGATCAGCCTTGAGCCCCATTCACAGCCATCATTCACAGCAAGCACTAAATACCGATCCTACCCAAGTGTATAGGCTCTTAATGCCTGCTGTAAAGTCTCCTTAAAAGAAGTAAACTATTGCATACTGCCCTTCAGAGGTCTTTTACACTTACAGAATAGGCCCAGCAGTACAACCAGATGCATGGATTAAAGACCCAGGACAGTAGAAAACCCTACAAAAATTAAAAAGAAATTCAGCTATTCCTTAGCTATAAGCAAACTCTGCTAACGTGAAGGAACATGCTCATGTGTCACCGACTTCCACAAAGAATTCCTGTGCTTTTTCTACAAATTACTACACACATGACAATATATTCCTAACAGAAATGACCATGCCATTACAAGCTTGTAGTCAGTACAATGGAAAACCCTGTAAAGATTAAAATCACAAGGTACCAAATCCTCTCCTCTAAACCCCAACTCTCGGCATCAAGTTTCGCACATCCAGGATGTAAATAGGAAATTTTAAACTAAGGAGAGGGAGAGCCGAGAAACACAGTCCTTCTGGGCTTGCAGCTTACAACACACCGCAGCTGACTGCTATTTACTGTACAGCTGTGGTACCGTTATTTCTGCATCTGGCTCCAGCAATGCCAAACCTGCTGGTTCTGCATCCCTCAGCCTGACAGAACAGGCAAATCGGAGCAGATATAAGATCTGGTGAGCAGCAAAACTAATTTTAACCAACACAGCGAAAATGCAAATGATCAATCAGACGAGGGATAACCTGTCCTTCCCTTCAAAGATTTTTGCATGGTGTCTACTGGCTCAAGATCAAGCTAAATCCTAAATCAATCCTAATTCAAACTGAATCAGTTTCTTATTTGTAAGAACCCCTTTGCTCTATCCACATGTCTACTCAGGCTCTTTAGCGGCCTCAGCGGAGAGATTTTTCAGAGACCTCCTAGACATAAGCACGATCTCTGACAGCCTCCTGGATGTTTCAAGGAACCACTAGAACAGTTTCCCTTTGCAGAATCCATGACGTCGGACCCTATGAGAACATGATCTTTCAGGTATTTTGTTATTTTCTCAACAATTTTTGCTTCAACTAAAGTCCAAGGTAAATAAAGAACTCCATTCTGAAAAAGTGGCTCTTTTTAATGAAAAATCCCTTACTCTTGCTGGAAGTTCAGTTATGTTTTATATAACACAGCATATTATTGGGGTCTGCTCACTTAATGCTTTTCAGATTAATAGCTTATTCCAAAGCTGCTTTTGCCAAGTCTTCAATTTCTGAAATTTGCTTATCTTTTATATTTAGAAAGACTGGGCACAATACTACTACTAAGTCTTCCACAACATTTTTAGCAGCTGAAGTGATGCAAATAAATAATTTCACATTTTAGCAGTACCCTTTCCTTCCTTAATTGCCATCTTTAGCCTCCCATCATCCAGTAAGCCCAATTTTCACACAAGACAATGGCACTGATTTGCCTAAATTATTTGTCTCCTATGTATAGCCATTAGCTCTTCAAAGTCTACCTTGGTTCTTTCAATTTTCCTTTTATACTCATCATACTTTATACACTCTACTACCAATACCTGGGAGTTGGGTTACCAAATTTCCATCTCGGACAGCTGCTCAAACCTGGCAGCTAGCTAGCATGAATTATTACTCCCAGCCTTGCTTATTTAACTGTTTTTCCCAGCTTGCTTTACATTCGCTACTGGTTTCAAACCACATCAAGGAACTGGTTCACATTCCCCACCACACACATACTTTTTTCTTTTCTACTCTTACTTTCTCCCATTTTAATTTTACAGATGTTTCGAATGACAACTTAAAAGAAAGTGAACAAGTTATTTCTGAAGTTTAGCATAATTCTCAACATCATCATCATCTTCTCAGCCCCTCCAAGCAAAATGGCCATACTCATGCACTGCACGCACTGTCTGTAGTTGTGGCCACTCATGAAGATGTACGCGAGGATCCTGCAAACAACTTTAACCTTACTGACTCGGCAGCGGCTTGACAAATACACGGGTGATTAAATAATGCTGAGCAACTACTTGTGTCTGGAACTATTTTAAGTCAGGCTCTGAAAAGCGCACACATGCTGGCAACAAAACCTCCACCCACTGTCTCACAGCCGCTGTCACATGCGGCGATCGAGTAAGGAGGACTTACTGCTTTGATCCTGCTAACAGAGATGATGATTCTTCTCCATAGGTCCACCAAGCAGCCGTGAAGTGGCAAGCTCACAAGCAGATCTTGGCTACTGCTCTTCCTAGACATAGTCACCACCAGTATGGGAGCAGCACCACTATGTCAGACCGGATCTCAGCCCCAGCCAGCCTGTGCCAGCCAGCTCAAAGACCGTGCAGGAGGAGAGCGCAGCAGGATGCCACAGGGCTAGTTTCTTCCTAACACCATCATTTAGCGGACAACTTATGCCCTACTGGAGGGTTTATATATCCAATTAAACTTTCTGCAATTCTCATCTTGTGAAACTATGAACATTTGCAATGCTAGATTTTGGAATTATTCTCTCCTAAAGGGTTTTGAAGTTAATTATATCATAGTTGTTATTACTGTCTCAACACAGATACTGCTTGAACCCCATTATTGTGTGCATTACTGAGGGCTAAAATATGAATAGCTGCTGCTTTGGCGTGCTCTGGAGCTAGCCTTTCCTACAAACTGCTTCTCTAACCTTTGCCCAAACGTTATGTATGCTCCGTTTATATGGAAGTAGTTAACATAGCCTGGTAGAGTAAATGCAATAATACAAATACTGATGTCCTTTATTTTATGTGGATTGATGAGTTGCACAATGTGGTGTCTCTTCCAAATCCAGGTCAAAGACATACCAGCTGGAGGCTGAATGTTTTACATGCAGCATTTTCTTGGCTGGCTCCTTGCAAATGCCAGCAGACACAAGCACTGCAGAACAGAAGGACCCCTCAAAAAGACTGCAGCTGGGGCATTTGCTCAGCATCAGACATGTAGACATATCACTCAGGGCCATGGTTTAGCGGTGGACTTGGCAGTGTTAGGTTTACGGTCGGACTTGATGATCTTAAGGGTCTTTTAAAACCTACACGATTCTATGATTCCATGATTCTGCATTTATTAAACTGAAATCTCTCCATGCAGAACGCCCCCGACATCCTGCAGTCCTCTGGCTCTGGAGGCATTTGGCTGTTACCATGGAAGACAGCACCCAGAAATTCCCTTCGCAACTAATTTGGACTATGAAAGCACAAGTTTCATGCAATTGCCTTCTTATGAAAAATGCAAACTGTTTCTGTTACCTATAAAGAAACCAAAATGCAATCAAGCTTATTATAAAAGATGCTAAATTTATTATTATTTCTTTTTTTTCTTCCTTCTACTAAGGCCCCCTTGCTTTGCTTTGGCAAAAGAAAACACCCTCTGAGGTAGCATACACTACTTAGTATCCAAGCCATATTAAAGGGATGTAAATAAAAATCAAGCCCTAGATGTAATATAATGCTTACTGAAGATGAAGAAACCAAAAGGCCTGTAAATTAAGAAATCCTGAATTAATGGTGGCAAAGTCAGTCTTAACTCTGACTCAGTGAAAAAACATACAATTTCTCTCCTTCAGTAGCACTTCAGGATAAAAAAATAAATTCTGATTTTTTGCATCACATTCTGTACAGTAAGACACACAAAGCATCTACACATCAGATTCTGTCTCACTCAGATCTGAGGCTGTATGTTCAAAACAGTTTGATGGAAGAAAATCAATTAATCTATTTTACAAGTCGTCTTTGTTTGGCAGATCAAAGTAGTATATTTCCTAGTTACTTCCTGGCTAGAGGGACCTAGATAACAGCTGCAACAAGGCTGCAGCTAATCCAATACTTTCTGGACAGACCGGCCATCTTCTGTCTTTCATGCCACAAAGCAAATCCCAGGACTCCATTGAGTCAAACAGGCCAAAACCTGCTTCCACGCTCACCTTCTCATGCACACATTCTGCAAGTAAATTCACATGTGTGGACCACACACAAGTGCTGAAAATTTAGACGCAGCAGATTGGAAAGCTCCACACAGCTGCGGATCCATGCTGCCTGCTGCCTTATCACAAATGCGCAATCTCAACTGCTTCAGATTAGAAAAATCAGAAAAGGGTGGGAGGCTAAAATATTCTGCACATTTTAATGAACCTGTAACAACTACCTCTCCTGACCTCAGAGAGAAGTCCAAAAAGTACAGTAAAAGTAAACAACATTACCTCTCAGGTAAGTTGGGCACATCACCACACCTGCACAATTCTCCCTGCTCCTTGCACCTCGTGTGATCCTGTACCTCCCACGCACCCTCATCCACCATAAAATCCATGCTAAATGTATGTGGGTTTTTGTTTTCAATATCCCGCAATATTTTGGTTACTAGAAAAGGCATGCTTTGCTAGCCAAAGGTACTGAGTGCATGGCAGCTACGGAGCTGCTTCCAAGGGCTTTGGTATTTCTGCATTCGAGAGGCAGCAGGAGAGATCAGTTCTCACGTTCAGTGCAGCACATTCAGATATGGGGTATCCTTCACCCTTCAGCATAATTCTCCTCCATGACATCTTAGGGCTCTAGAAGCTTCAGGTTTTGCAATTCAACCTTAAGTGAGGTATTCAAAGGAAAACAAACAAAACCCGCCACCACTTCTGCTTCCACAAGACAGTAGCTTGCTTTTCATTCTTCCCCAAACACAGAGAGCATCTCAGATCTTACAGCTTCTATGTGTTCTGTTTACCAGGGGAATGGTCCCACGCTAATGGTCTGAGCCAAGGTACACCTGAATCTTAATGAAAGATCAACCTAAAAAAAATATGTACCTCACAAAACTGCCCTTTTGTAATGGAGACTTCTGCCAATAGCAGATGGAAAGACCTTTGGAAAATAAGACATCCCATATGCCGTCTGCAGCAACTTCATAGCTTTACTATTGACATTATCCAATCTTTCCTTCCAAGCCACCACCTTTACATGACCTTGAGTAAAACATAAAGAGGATAATACATATTGTGCAGCTTCTTAGGACACCATTCAGTAAAACCTAAGGAAAGAAAATTACTGTTCGCTGTTTTTTCAATCCATTCGCACATTAGCGTGCTGAAACGCATACTTGGAGCCATCGAAATCAGATTCAACGTACGTTTTACAGTGCTTAGGAGGAAAGCTATTTTAATTTTGTTAGTTGCCAGAACGTAAAATCCTGAAGGCAAAAAGCTTCCAGCAGAAAAACAGAAGAGATCTTAAGGGGGAAAGATGTTACCTAGCTTGATGAAAAACAAAAGAAAGCTTAAGCAGGACTTGGTTAAATACAGCTCCAAGGAAAGGAACAGCCCCTGTTCCTCCGCACGGCTGATGCTGGTGTGGGGCTAGTGACACGAGACCCAGCACCTTGTTCATAAAATCCAAACCTATCAAATGAACAGTGGTGCACAGCAACTCCTCAGCTGCCAATAAACAATGGCTCTGAGGCCCTGAGCGACATATGCAGAACATGCTCCAAGTTTTAAGCATTTTCTTTTGGATATGCAATGCCACCAGATGTCCAAGCTTTTTCTTACCTGCAGACTAATGCATCAAAATGGTTTTGATGATGTTCCCTCTGAAAGCTCCTTTGCTAAGAGACAACAGCTCAGGCCCACTGCTTCTACATGCGTGCCCAGCCCATTAGTTAAAGTGGACCTGAGCCAGGTGTGAGCAGAGGGGTGGTTTTACCAAATTAGCTAGAGCACACAATACTCTGTGTGTGCCAGTTCTATGTTTTAGTCTGGCTATGGGAAGGCAGGACAAAGTTATCCCCTCAAAATGTTTTGAATCAACTCAAACCGCCAGACTATGCTTGCACTAATACAGCGCTCTGCATCGCATTAACTAAGGTAATACATGATCTGGTAATACGTGACCCAGAACATAATAGATTTTTCTAAGGCCCAAGGCATCTGCTGCCACTTGCTGAAGAGCTTTTCTCAGTCTAAGGCACCCTGCATTTCACAGAGGCAATAAGCAAACCCCAGTTTCAGCTGTACCTTGCTCTCAAAGGCTCCCTTCTCTTTCCATAGCCCAGGACAGTAACCAGAGCCCTGACCTTCCTTCCTTCCCTACTGAACAGACCCAGTGCTGGAGCTCACATCCCTGGTTGCTTGACCTTCAGCTAGTGCATGGATTCAGCATCCAACATTCCCCAGCAACACGATGTAAAGGACACTTGTTTTTACTGGTACATTCTTTATGAGAGATCTTTGCTTTGGTTTTATCCCTGTGGGTTTTAATAATTATGCACATACACAGAGAGCTTGCAATCAGTGTACTTTGAATTAAATTTTAAGCAATTTATGAAGTATTAAAAACCACAAAATTTTTTATAACATTTTAATTGTAGTATTACAGAACTCATCTGGTAACACCTAATTATAATTCTAAATGAGCAGCAATTAACAAGCTATTTTATGGTGTCTAAGTCCAAAACAAACAAGGTCAGGACTGTCCTGCAAAAGGACCTGCTAGTGTGCACCCTGCAGAAGGGAGACCAGTCTGTCTTTGGGATGCACTCATTCCCCAATTTCTGCATCAGAGCATTACATTTTAGAAACCATAGGGAATATCACGATCCTACTCAGGTAATGGGCACCTCTGCTCTTGTCATAGCATGTGCATCACCAGTATAAGCTCATCTGAAGTGACATGTGCCAACATTATGTCACTGGAGGGGAAGGTAGGAGGAGCTCCAGCAAAAGCAAATATCCCCACCCATCAGGTAACAAAGACCCCAAAACGGGATGGGTGGAGGACAGAGCAATGAAGGAGTCTGTTCTTCACCCAGAAGCCATAGAACTCCCTGCAGTAAAGGCAGCCCGCTGACTGCTTGGAAAAAGAAGAATTAGTTCATCTCAGCATGGGGAACACTTCAAATACACCCAACACCTACTAGCAGGAGGGAAGGCTGATACTGCAGACAGAGCGACAAATTTTAGTTGAGAAATTCCCAGGCATTTCCCACTGACCTGGATGCTGTCCTGGAAATTTCTTGAGAGAATCTTGCTCCTTTCATCCCTTGGCTAGTAAGTGAAGTCCTTCTACCTGATAAGCATCCACTGAGTGTTTCAAAAGTAGCTATAGCACAAAAGTACCCCACCAGCAGCATTTTAGGGGTCAACTGGCAAAGGTTCAAAGCCCAGAGGCTTTGCTTCAGAATGTATTACCCTTTGCTGATAGGTTAGGCTTAAATCTTATTTTTATATTTTATCCTTTTAAAAGAAGGGTTCTTTGGGGCTGAAATGTGAGGGGAAAAAAATTCAGCCTAAATCATATGCACTGTACAAAGTAATTTTCTCTTCTCAGAGGGAAGAGCAAGTTTCTGAAAAGGTCTTTGTGACAGACTCATGTATCTGTCTTCTGTTTTTCCCTTTACCACTTTTTCCCCACCTTAAACCTCTCTCAGGAAGGACAGGGGCCATCCTTGACTGTAGGAGGCAACTGAACAAGAACGTGCCTGATGCAGCTGCTATCCTCTCTGCCTGCAGGAGCAATGCATTAGATATTTTGAACTAACATTAAAGACTTAGAAACATTTGGAATAGTATCAGTGATTGTTTTTTTAAGTGGAAGAACAAAGTACCCAAGGCACTGTCAGGGGCAAAATCAGCAATCTAACTCTGGGAGACACTGGCAATAGAAAATGTGTTTTATGCATGCAGGTGGTTTATGAGAAACAATTTGTTTATAGCCTTTTTAAAAAAGATACATGAAGGAATTTGAATAGCTATTCCTCATGAAGCAGTGCTGTTCATAATAAAGCTTTTTCTGTCCTCCAAGCTCACAGAGCTAATTCCTGACAGATTAACCTTCTACATCACACTGAGGGCACCAGCAGTAAAGGGCTGCTTAAGGCACTGCAGATTCCCCACTGCTCTGTCGTGCTTCTGTCCCACTCGCAGAAGCGCTAAAGCCTCGCACCACACAGGCCATGGTGGTGTAGATCTCTGTGCAAAAGTATTCTGGGCTTCCTCCTCAGCCAAGACTTACAGGCTTCAGAAAACTGCAGTCCAGTCAACATGCTTTCGTCCAAACTGGAATGTCCTGTGCCTGCAACCTGGCATCTTGTAAGGAAGTCAGCAACGTCTGATGGAATTTTTACAAATGCAAAATAAAATAAAAAGTATTACATACCCTCCTTGACAGTGTGTGTCAAAAAACAGTTAAGAGTCATATTGCTAGCAGAAGCAAACTGATTATCTCTGGAAAATGGAAATCCTTCCTGAGCAAAGGCAACAGGAGAGATCAGCGAGGGCTGAAATGGACAGTCAGGGCTTCACAAGATACCAACACCCCTCTGCAAATTTTTCTACCAGCAAACATAGAAAACTACGTCCCTTGATTACAAGGCAAAGCTTCAGGATACACTGCAGTTTCTTTCACTTATTAATTCACCACTGACTGCCAGAAGTTTGACCAACTCTTGCAACATGCTTGTCCTGGCAGCCTTCCCCAGGAGGGCTGCACAAGGCAGTGTTGTGCTCCAGGTCCCGGTTTGGCATTATGGTGGATGAACAGCTGCAAAATCAATCCCAACTCTGTAGCGCAGCTGGGAGGAGAGTACCTTTCAAGAGCATAGCACTGTTACTCAACCTGCAAGTGCCTGTCCTGTGACCTCCTTGAGAGCTTTCACTGCTGAGCAGCATCAGCGCTGCAAGAGGAGCCAGCAGGATTTTCTTTCTTCACTGTGCAGATAGGAAAAGAAAAGCAGATCAAACCACTCTTAAGTGAGGATGCACCAGGAAGGCCAACCAAAAATACTGGCACAGCAGACTCGTAGGCAGCGACTGCTGTTAAGACCAAGACCGAGTAACTACTGACAGCCAGTTGTATGAACCAGGCAAAGGTGATTATGTCTTTTCAAACAGACCAGCTGCCCCGGGAAAGCCTGCCATCCCCAAAACCTTTTCCACCAACTGTCAAGGAGAGTTTCCTGAAAGTTACTGGAGGCGCACAAGCTGCAGATGCTTGGCTCTTTATCTTTGAAAGCATTCTACTTACATTTATCACACTATATGCAAGTCAAACTTTATTTAGCCAAACGAGAATCCTATAAGCCCCCCTTTCCTCACCAAAGAGTGGGAACAAGCAGAACAGCTAGTACCTTCTTGCTTTACTGAATCCATGATACTAAACCAAAAGCAATGTCATCTTAACTTGAAAGGACTTTTAAAACCGCTTGAAGCAATTCTGCTGCTGCAGCATTTTTGTATTTTGGATTAACTACAAGCCTTCTTAACCCCTCCGAGTTTGTAAACGCATATACCCGTATCCTCCTAAGCTTTCAGAGCAGTCAGTAATCTCTGAAATGTTAGCAAGGCGAGAGTTAAGGCGTACACCATGTACAGCTACTGTAATTTGAGCTCCTCTACAAGTTGAAGAAGTCCAAGGTTTAGGTATTTTTGTCCACAAGAAAGGACCTGCAGAATTTGGTAAAATATCTCAGACATTCCTCATGTCTCATGTGCAATTTCCCCGATTAACATCCCAGGCTCACAGGGGCAATGAAAAGGTCAAAATCCTGCTACAGGAGACAGTACTAAAATATTATTAAATGTTATCTTTAAAACATTTCCAATTAGTATTAATATAGAAAGACTTCTATCTCGAGGGATTTTGTAAATTCATTATTATCATCGCAGACTTTTTAAGCTCTTTTTCAAACAGGATTTTTTGGCCTTTTTTTGCCAATAGAGTGTATCAGACGCTAGGAAAAAACCTTAGCAGCAACTTTCTTGAAATGAAATATTAAAAAAAAAAGCCCTGCCACCAATAACTGGTTCAGTTTGATGCAGTTTGTCATTCTTCTGGACAGCTGAAAGCCTTAGGCAAATGTACAGTGAAAAACAGTGAACCATCTCATCAGTCTTTTGTTTATTAAACCCCAATTCTATTCAAGTGGCTTTGAATCCTGAACTACACAAAGTCTTCCGGACCATTCCGCACTCGGCAATCAGTTCTGGGAGGCAGAGGGAATCAAAAAATGTCCTTTTAGTTTATCAGCTTCTGGAGAAAGCGTCAGATAACGAACCCTTTCATCTCAACTCACACAGCTGAAAAATGGTGAGAAACGACAGCGGCCAGAAGCAGACCAGCTCCAGCACGGTGCTACCAGAAGATCATCTCGGTGCTTGATACAGCCCCTGCTGAAAGCACCTGTATCACTCCTGTCCCAGAAGTCTGTAACAGCCTTGTACAGGCCAGTCTGTCTTACCCTACCTGTGGAGGACACCAATCACAAAAAAATCAAAGAAGCCATTTAAAATGCACTTTTAAGCTTTCTGACTCTGCCGTAGTACTGTAGATGAAAGGATGCCAAGCAGTGCCAAGTTACCCGAGACAAACAGTATCTAGAGGAGATGAATGGAGTCACAAGATCAAGCTGCAAATACTCCCAGCTTACCATTATTTTGAAAAGGGCTGTCTATACTCTGCCCATTCACAAAAGAAACCCCAATAAACCCCACCCACCAAAAAACAGGGAAAGAAAAGCCATTTTTATATACAAAATTATATCAAGAGAGTGCCCTAGAGGCCACTGTATCATTCATTTTTATACTAAATTCAATAAAAATTCACACTTGTTATTTAGATTAAACAGCTGCAGCACCAAGGGGTCTTGCTGCAGCGTTTAAGACCTTGTTGAGAACATGCCCTGCCCTAATCCAGGCAATGAGCATATTCAGAAAGCTGACATGGGCAATTTGACTGGCAGTAGGTCTAGCTCAGAGGTCCCGCGCATCACTGCCTACGTCTGCATTTCCTGTCCCTTTGCTGTCTTTCCTCACACATTTCCCAGTGTCCGAGTGTGTTTCAAGACAGTTGAAAGGATGTCCCTTGTAATATCAATTTAGCACGACATGAGATAGCCAAGATGGTTAAGAAAGAAGGGGCCTAACTCTTCCAAGTTAGTTTATTGCACTTTGTCAAAAAAGAATTCATGTCTACTCCAGCAGTGCCTACCGTGGTGTGTCCAGTCCAACACATAACAAAAGAAACAGATGCATTTGAGATGGGCTCACATTTTGCTCACCGTATGGTAAAGGAGCTGCGTGTCCGTGAGGATGCACGCACTACAGCTGGCTGCATCCCCTAACTGATCCATTAGTATTTGGTCAATGACAAGAAAAGTACAGCCTTTCCTTCCCTTAAGTAAGACACTAATCTATTACAACTCTACAAGCTAGGGTAATTAATCAAAAGTCTATCATACCATATAAAATGAAAATGGCTCTAAGATGTGCCTGTTCACATCAATTAATTATTAAAGGAGCATTAGCTGAAGCTTTTCTCCTGCCATTTAAAAGTTAGGGATAACATGACATGACACGCATACAACTAGTGCAGCACAGTCTACACCTGCATTCACTCACCCACCCACCCACCCCAGACATCCCAAGTTGTGCCAGTAGCCGCTCTGCTTCTGCAGACTGGTTCCAGTACACCCCAAGAGCAACCCGAGCCTGCCTGCTAGGGAGGCTCAGCACATACAGCTGTGAAATCACCATGGGGAAACAGCGGGCAGCCCCTCAAAACAGCAATTGCAACAAGCGTTTGCTCATGTTTGCCTGACATTTCCACTTCTGTTTCAAAATAAAGTCCTCAAGCAACAAGGCAAGGGCTCAGTAAACGGTAGCGCAAGCGTTCCTAGAAACCACCAACCGTGTTGTTTTCAGCTGTTAGCGATGCTGTAATCAATGGAAGCACTTAGCAGTGATGAGTACGTACCGGCAAGAAAAAACACCCCATCCTTTATGCCACGGCTGTATCTTCTTCCGGACCAACCAATGAATCAAGCTCACCAACTGCACTAGGAGGCGAAGTGCTGAGAGGGCTAGTGGTTAATGAAGCTGAAGTAAATATGACCCAGCCCAGGAGCAGACTAAAATCACCTCTGTAGCACATAAGCCAAGAGCAGACAACAGTACAGCAGCTTCAGACTCTCTCACATTTCTACCACTTATGACCTGAGCTGTATTCTAATTGCACAAATTGAAGAATGATTAGCAGTTGTGTGGACGTTAAATGCCATATTGATGTAACCAGAACAGATTTGCTTTATTCGGAATGATTACTTAAGGCCATATCTGTGAAATTAGAATGAATCAAAACAAAAACACACATTAAAAACACGAAGCATCACCTCAGAAAAAAGGGGACGGCAATATAGCCTTAGTAATAATTTAAAAGCCACACAGTTTAACATCATGCTTTCTAGAAATGGAGAGGCAGGCACCTTTTTCATGAAACACCATAAACCCACTACAGTGTGCTTCTCATCCTTTACAGTCTTTAAAAAGAACTTTTATGAATACTGACAAAATTTACCCCACCTATGTTTTGTGTTAGGTTTCTATGTAAGAATCCATATCCAATTTTACAACACATTTGTATTTTTGCTGAGAAGCGTTATGCACAACTCAAGATCAGCAGAAATACAGGGTCAAGTCAGAGAACAGCTTCCACGAGCCGGGGAAGGCGAGCAGTAAGTGCAACCCTGACAGACCACAGCTGCCTGTGCTGCAACAACTTTACAGGCAGCACACTTCCTAATAAAGTACCAAACAGGCACCAGCACTCCTGGTGTTGTTTGGAAAGTAAATACTAAGCTACAACTAAACATTTCTGCCTTGCCTCCCGTCCTTCACAGATGCTCCTCTTCACACCTTATCTCCCAGCTGAACAGTGAGAAACGGGGGACCCCAGACTGGCTGCCAGCCAGCCTTTTCAGGCTTCATTTTTAATACCATTACCTATGAATACGTTAAATTTACTTGGCCTCCAGTCACCTCATTAACCCTGGCAGCAAAGCAACTAACATAAATACAGCTTACAATATACACTTGATAAGAAAGCCAGGCATTTTTCCTTCGCACTTTATCTAAAAAGGTAAATCCCGAGAGATAAGTCTCTAGCTGTTAACCAGCTACTTCCCTCTCCCCACAGAGGAAGAAATTGTGTTTTTCTCTGACAGCAATATATGATGTTATAGTCATTACAGCTGTTTCAGAACAGCTTTAAACCACACTTGTGTTTCAGAACTACCTGCCGGAGCCCTTGTTCAAAACTTTAATCTCTCAATATACTCTCTTCAAGGGAAGCTTCTAGTTTCAACTGTCCAAGTCATCAAGTACACAAAAAGAAAGTGCATACTTAAAAGGTGGATGATACAATCCCACTTGCTGCATTCAAAATACAATCCACAGTCTCCTTCTATGGGACTTTCCCAGCCTGGATGACCAGATTTTGTGCGTGCTATGAGACAGCATCACAGGGCTGAAAACCCCCAGAGAAAGTTCCCTAAAAGCAGGGACTGGCCAGTGCAAGAGATCTTAGTTACCCTCCTCACTGCAATTTACAGCCACGGTCTCAGCTGCTGTGTCTCTCCAGACTTAACTTAGCAAGCAGATCTCACTTTTATTTTACTCCAGCATAGACCTGCTAAGAGTTTCTTTCCCAAAGGACTTTTAAACATGATGCACACACATCTTCACATGTTATTTGTGCAGATTTTACACCTGTATACACATATTTCTATAAAAATGATACCATGCACGTATTTTTTAGTCAACACATTGTAATTTTCTTTTGAACAGCTCTAACACCAGCGCTGTCCTTTGCTTTTACATTGAAGACAGCAGAGCAGAAGGGCTGTGTTCCCAGCAGCCAGGCAGGTCTGGAGCTCCAACCCTGCCTCCAAGCTCAAGGACTCCCATGGCCTTGCCGAGCACCTTCACTCCTGTACCTTACACTCCCCAGCCATAGAAACAATGGTTTCTATGCACTCTGCCTCCCCGACACGATTTTTTAAAGAATTTTTTAAACAAAAAAAAAAAAAAAAAAAGAAGAAAAAAAACAACAAGAGAGACAACTATGAAACTCTGAAGAATAAATACTGCTATCTCGAAAACATCAGAAGCTTACCCCAGTTACCAGGCTTCTATAAAAAACACACAAGAAATCACTCTGCAAACCTTTTCTCAATGAATTTTATTCTTCCATTTCTTAAAATTCCACTAAACCTTTAGTTTTAGTACGAGAATTTATACCACCATTTTGAAGAAAAGCTGCAAACCATTTGAATTCCAGTTTTTCCACCTTAAGAAAAGCCTAAAAATATACAGGTTATCTCTTATAACCCTGCAACAGCAGAGTTTCGGCTCTAGCAGAAGAACAATGAGATAAGAAATCAAAACAGTCATCTATCCGCTGATGGTGCATAAACACTGTATTTATTAGCACTTTCACATACTGATTTTAGACTAACCTCTTTCTCACCGTAGTAATAGCAGAAATGACCATTTCAACAACGCTGTCATCCAAATGTCAGAATACAAAAGAGAACAAATGATACTCCTGTGAGAGATCTACTGCCCCACGTCTCCTCTGGCATTTAGAAGCTGGCACAGGAGCAGAATAATCCAGCTCCTGTGACTCATCTCACCTTTCAGAGCCAAGGCAGGCTCCGGGACAGAACGAGCACGGGAGCTGCACCAGGATGTCCGGCCAACGCTCCCCATCTCTCTGCAGCCTGCAGCGGTTCCTCCATTTTGCAGAAGAGGATCTGGTCAGCACTCATCTTCCTAATTACACACCAACAATTAGCTGGAATCTCGTTGGGCTGTGCATGTCACCTGTTAACAGGGCTCCCTGAAAAGGGCTAAAACTGGATGTGGCAGATGGAGCTATATATCCTACCTGTCTCTGGAGAGCAGATTTGTAATGCAAAACACTGAATTCAAGATGCAACCCATGGATACAAGGAAGCAAGTCGAACCAAACTGATTAAACAAGACCCAGGTCTCAGCACAGTGCGCAGAATACTAAGCAGAAACAAAAGATACCTCGGAGAGGGAAACAAACTGCACGCTGAGCCATGCACCAGCCAGATCTTCGCTGCACCGTATGACTGTCTCTTCAGAAAAATCAGACTATTCTTCGAACAACAACGCCAGAGACATCCGCGTCCCAATCACTCTGTCTACCTCAGATACACAGATGAAAACCTCGGGTTGTTGAGTTGCCTGTTTTATAAATCAGGCAACTGTTCCCCCGGGGAAGCCCGGGGCAGTGATGCCGTGAGCCACACAGGCAAGTGCAACTGCGCTTGTTGCCAAGCCCTCAAATTCAGATCTTTAGCATCCCAAGTCAGAAGACAAGTTGGATTATTAGCCCGGCCTCTCTTGCAACCCCAGGGATATTACATTTCATCCAGTTACCCTGATCCTGAGCCCAACGCCTGTTTGACTAAAGCACAACTGAATTTGGTACAGGAGGAATCCAGACTGATGCCCCAGACATCAGGACATGGAGGGATGCACTGCTTCTCCTCCCTCTCTGCCCTCTCACAAGACCCCAAGAGAGGTGTGCCTCGCTTCCAGCTCGAGTACTGCTGGCTCCAGCACCCAGTCACTCCTCCTTGCTCTGCTTTTTGCTGCTATATTAAAAGAGCATTTTTAAACCCTTGCATTGAGAACTGTGCTTTCCCTTATCAACACTGTTCTGGCTTCACAGACCTCCCACTCGTTTTGCTTCATCGGCTAATGGAAGAGGAGAAGAATTAAATAGCCCTCTGAGCTCCTGCAGCCACTCTCTTACAAACACTCCGCTGACACACACACATGCTTCTCAGCTACACCCTTGCTCAAATAGCCATCAGGAAAACTATAATTTAGACTTTTAACAGCTCCTCCAGTGAAACACAAAAAAAACCAACCGCCCTTAAAGCTGGTTTTGTTCCACTTTTGCTCAGCAAAATGCTTACCCCTCAGACAGCTGGAAGTGGCCTTGTACATTATTTTGGTGTCTTACACCTCCCTGCTAAGTGGATGATGTCACGTAGCCTTACAAGAATAAACATATTCTGACATGCACCAAAAAATGAACCAACTAAGCTATAAGCAAAGACAGTTTACATAATGCTTTGCAGACACCTTTATTCTGCCTGGGCCCCACAACCAAGTTAATTTTTTTTATCCGGGGCTTAGAGAGAAGAAAAACTTTCAAATGCCAGCACAGTGCTCGCCTGCTGACTTACCAAAGCACTTACTGCCAAGCCGCTGCACAGCCTGCATGCCTCAGTGACCGAGTGCTTTTGGAAAATTCCTGTTATATGCACACACACACAACAGAGCAATCTAATAATCAGAATACTTAGAGACACATTATTCAGGGACACTCACGCGGCCTCTAGGAGCACACTTTTGGACCTGGGTGAACTGACTTTAGATATAAAAGGATACTACGGCATCCTTCCTCCTCCTCGCTTCTCCCCCTGCCAATTCAGGTTTGGGGGTTTTCATTTTTTATTTATTGCCTTTCTCAAAGCTTGACAGAAAGTTTCTGTTATTCCACCAGATTTTATCCCTTTCTGTTTGGCAAATGTTGATTCTCCCCCATCCTCCCACACGTCTCACATGGAGTTGCTGCAGCCTCTTTTGTGGAACAAAACAAATTGTGTACCTTTATCTTACTACAAAAATCTGCCGTTTCAACAACACCAGCACTACCTGGACATCAGAGTTCGGTGTCCAACTGAGACAAAGAAACTGCATCCTGCTGTCCCTCTTGAATGCAAGGGGCTGCACAGCCCACCTCCACACTCTGCGCTAGCACCGAGCGCGTGGCAGAGCGCCAGGTCTGAGGGAGCGACGGCCACAGTCCCCTTGCGCTCGCCTGCAAAGCACACCGGCACTCCTGCGCCGCACACAGAATCTGCAGCTGATGCCCCTACTAGCTCTTGGCTAACGCGATTGTGTTGATATTACATAGGCTTATTATATGTAGGCCTAAAATATCTAACAGTCTTCCCCTGCATTTAACAACTAGGAAAAACAATGATAATTTCACTAATGACCTGCAAACACTATTGCCCAACCTCCTTTTCAGGGAGATGGAGCGATACTGTGAAGAAGGTAACGGATGGATAATGGTGGTGATACCCTTGGCTCCACAGGCTCCTCCCAAGTAAGGCAAGACTTCACGCCTTTGTGCCAGGCATCGTCTCAACCCTCCAACCCCAAACAAGACAAGATTTTAAATTTTTTCTTTTTTGTTCTTTGAAGACATGCCTTAATACTGAACACGCTGCTCCACTTCTGCATTCCTGAGTTCCGCTATCTGTAAACAAGAGTCAGAACTGGTACTTTGCAATGCAAGTTTAGATCTTTGGATGGGAGATGGTAAGTAAAAAGCAAAGTAATATTACAGAATACAGCAGGACATCTCTTGCATAAACAACTTAAAAATCACCCTTTAATGATAAATCTCACCACAAGGAGCATCAAGCACAGCACCACTGTGCTGAGGGAGTAGAGAGTTGGTAAAGATAAGGGTTTTTTTCTTTCTTGACATTTGTAATAAATATGTAGCTATGAGACTAAGTTTACTTTTGCTATGAAATGTTCAGAACAAAGAGAGTGCTATTTCTATACCTAGGTGCTTTTCATGTGCATGAGTCTAGTCATTTGAGATTCAGCATAGGTCTGCTCTTGAAGTCAAAAAAGCAGGCCCCCTACTTCCTCTTCAAGAGTAGGGCACAATCGGCCAGCTTCCATTTAAGAGGGACAAACATGATTTCAGCGTTATTCATCACTACAATTTCAATAATGAAAACTATTCCTCAAACTAAAGGGTTTAAAAATCTAACTACCTCCCATTATCTTCCAGTCCTCTAGAAGACATTAAGTTGATGTTCTCCAAGAGATTTAATGGACAGCAACAGACCCTTCACAGTCCATCTCAAAACACTAAAGCACTGTTCCTGGAATGACCAGTTGTCTCCTTGGATAATACTAACAATAAGATCTAAACCCAGCCACTAGTGAATGCATTTTCTGGAAAAAGTAACTGTAAGACCTCTTCAAGTTGAAAATTTTATCAATCACAAGTCTTCACTGCAGAGCCAGTATATCCAACTGTTTTAAAGTTTTCCCCATCTAAACTTTAAATATTTTGAAAATTTTTTTAAGACCTGACTTCGTAGTCCCAAAACTTTTAAGTAAAATAGGTCAGTACTAGTAGTCACACCTTTGAGAGTGTAATCATGTTCTTTAAGATAGTAGAAAACTTTTAATTTTTACTTCAATCCTTTCAAAACCATAGCAGGTTCTTTCAAAAGGAGTAGAGGACTCTTGCACATCAGCAGGGATCACTGCTACCCAGGGTACCCAGTCCCAGTTTTCACAGTAGTCTCTAGTGTAACATAATATATTCGTCTCTTATAACCAAGGCTGTAATTTGCTAAGCACATCTTTCAGCATCAGTGACAGCTTAAGCAGTCACGGTGCCCAAGTCCGGTCACCTCCCTGGCTGCGTCAATAGTTTTGTGCAGTGGATTGGATCAGGGAACCAATCTGAGTTAAAAGTAAACAAGAGGGAGAAAAGAATACAATCTTTTTTAACCTGAAGCAGACTCCTGATTTATTGCCCTGCTGCTAGGGACAAAGCTTGGAGCAAGCAGGAGGACATGGGCAAAGACTGGTGAAGCCCAGACCGCCTCTGGAAAAAACGTTTAATTACACACGGCAGCCCAATTACTTCATACTGTAAAGTACTTACTAACGTCTAAAAAGATAGACTTCAAGGCAGTATTTTGATCTATTTTCTTTTGCAAAATTACCTCCTACCCAGGGTCTATGTTCATATTTCAATAGCATCGCAAACAAATTCTTAAAACCTATGTCCTCTGCAGAAAACAACCTCTAAGGAAAGCACCAGCGCTCTTCCACAGCCCAAACAGTGCTCCTCCCTCATCATCAAAATTAAAGCCTTTGCCAGCTCTTCAGAAGGACAATCTTCTGGTAACTGTTGTGTTTCAAGACAGAATTCAGGACTTTCTGCTCCCCTCTCGGATCAGAGTCGCTGCCACATGTGACTTTTATGAGAGATTTACTGAATACGACAACTGGAGATTTCAGGATTTACATCTCACCTGGACTAAGTTCCTTCAAGCAGCACCACTACATCTGATAAAGACCTATTAATGAGGATAGCCCCTCTTTCAAAAGGTGCTTTTGAGGATCCGTCTCCTTTCTCAGCCAGACCAAAGACTATGTCTCTGCCCTGTCGCATCATCGCGGCTAACGGCAGTGCGGAGGCAAGATAGGACATGTAATTCCCTAACCATTGGGGAAAACAATGGAGAACAGCTCATGGAGAGTGGATTATATTCTTGAAATGTCTTTAAACATTTTCCCATTTATTCTGGGAAAAGGTTCAGAGCCGAGCGTTCATCAGCAAACTCTGCTGAGAACAATACAAGTTGGCACATGCTTTGCATCCAATCCTCAGATGATGCTTCCTGGGCGACAGGTGTTCAAGGCAATGAGGCTGTACCCTACCAAAATACTTATTTTCATATAGTTTTAATAGAATGTTACAAAGTGACCATGATCAGGCCCCCGCCCCGAGCCTACAAATTACTGGTCAACGTGCAAAAAATAATGATGCAACTGTGGAAAATGGATATTTGGTAAAATAAGTAACATGAAGAATACATTCTTTCTCTTTCTTTACCAAGTGATTCAACAGAGGGATCAGAGGCTCAGATTTCAGCAACAGATGTTTAATTTTGAAGGCTTAGTCCTTCCTGGCCAAAAACTTTGACATTTCACTAGATTGGCTTATTGATGAAAATAACAATATGTATCCCAGGTAACTTTTGTTTTCAAATAATGAGATCGTAATTTGACTTGCAACATACTTGCTATTCCTATATCACCAATGAGCATGGTCTTCATTATCAGCTTCCAATATCCTCTTTATACAATTTGGTTCTTCGGCACCATGTGGTTTGCGCTCACAGTGGCACCAAAGTGCCTCCCCTTAAAACACTATTCCCAGTTCAAAACTGTCGCAATGTAGTTAAAAACTATACAAGGAAAAGAAAACAAGCTGCACTGTACAGCTTTCCTGCACGATGTAATTGACTTAGTAATTCCCATAAACCCCAGTGAGAAGTTACCGGTTTGTCAATCTATTCTCTTCCACGCTCCAGATTTTGGGAAAATGCGTTGAAATGGCTGATTTACTAATCCTGCCCTAGGTACTACTGCAGTAGCAGATGCCATCTAGCCCATGAGAATAGTCTCGTCTGACGGAGCAAAATGCAACTACAAAGCTAGTCTAAATTTAGTGCAGATCAACCACCAAGGAAGGAACGTTTATGAAGGCATGGGAAAGGTCTGTGTTACCAGTATAGATGTGACCCAAATTTCTCATCTATACCAACATGAGGTGCTACTAGGTATAACATAAAACAGTGAAATATGGAAACACACAGAGCCTACTATATCTTAGTATGATTGCTGGAACCTCCATTTAGGTCATAAATATAGTGATAGCTGACAAGAAGTTCAACAGAGGGTTAGGTATTCTCCCGGTAGGAGAAAATGCTCTTAACAACTACCTGTGGGATTATGAAAATAGGCTACTTAAGTATCTGCTGCTGTTAGTGATATTGTACTGCCTGCCAGATCTATGAGAGTTTTCACTTTGAATGCAGCTTGGAGTGCTTTTCCTTTTATCAAGGGAGCATAAACTAATCTTTGGGGAGGACAAACAAAGCAATCTACCCAGTGTGGAGAACGGACACACTCATTAGCCCATGAGGAACATTAGTAACTTGTGGTATCAGCACATTACGGGAGAGACAGTCATTACATCATTACCATTGTCACTTGTGAGCATGAGTGGCGTGGACAGGGGTGGCTGAACACAAAGACATCACCTACCCAAGGACCTCACCAACCAACCACACATAAGTACCATGAGAAGCAAAGAGGGATTCCCGCAAAGAGGGATTCCCGCAAAGAGGGATTCCCGCAAAGAGGGATTCCCGCAAAGAGGGATTCCCGCAAAGAGGGATTCCCGCAAAGAGGGATTCCCGCAAAGAGGGATTCCCGCAAAGAGGGATTCCCGCAAAGAGGGATTCCCGCAAAGAGGGATTCCCGCAAAGAGGGATTCCCGCAAAGACCACTGCTGAAAGCGTTCAAAGAACAAGAAAATTGTGCCCAACCATCACATGTGATTCTTTTACCTGAAACTACACATTTTTCTTCTATTTTCATGCTAATTTGGCAACTTTTCTTCCTTTACCTGTGAAGGAGCTGCTATATTTAAGTGTTATGGAATTTACCATTCTCATTCTTTCACCCCTGCCACATCGCTGGCATAAAGCTCCCTCTTAATTCTAAAAATGCTTCATACAACCTTGTTGCATTCACATGAAGACTTTCAGGACCATCAATAAGGTCAAGAAGCACAAGATATGTCTACTAAACCCAGAATTACAGATTGCATCTAAGGTTTCTAGAAAAAAAGGTTTGAGTGATTAACACATAACTATTTCTAAAATTAAACAACCGCGGAGAAACAGTGCTGCTTAGTGAAACTGAGAACTCCATACTACCAAAAATTAGAGTTAACTATAACATATATGTAAAGGGCACCTTTATGTTTTCTCGATTTGTAACACTGACATTTGAATTCCTAACACTACACTGATATACCACATTATATCAAATGTGCCAACAACTCTATTCTGAATCACCTTGAAGGCTTGCAAAACAGGCCTGTGTTTGAACACATTTATCTTTTTCCTTACGTTCTTTCAGCTATTCACCAAGACCACAATGTATACTTCTGGAGTCATAATTGGTCACCAAAGCAACAGCTTGGATGCCAAAAAGCAGGATTTCAACTCGACTGCGCATGGTGGCGGGGAGAGAAAGGTGACCACAATGCCTCCATTGTAGCCTTGATCCTGTGACTCAGCCCCACGGCGAACTACAAGTCGTTCATGTGCTGAATCCAAAATGAATAACTGGGAAGGCAACTGAAAATGAGACTTTGTTTTCTTTTAACTTCTGTTCCTCGTACTAATGGCCTTTAAAAGGGTCTGGGCATTAATCTTAGGCAGTAGCAAGAGAGAAGAGAAAGATCCCTGGCTAGATTTTCATGTCTCCAAGTGGGTTGAAAAAAAAATAAAATAAAATAAAATTCCCTCTTTAATCAATTCTCTTGAAGTTGTCAATTTTCTACTTATTACCAACCCTCACAAGGGGAGGTTTGCACCACAGTGCACAGTACTGACACTGACAGTAGGTCTTGAGTTCCTTCCCCACCAGGAAAAACCAGACACATACCAGAGGCCTTTTCTCATGTTGTCAGCTAACCGTGGCTGTATGGAAGGTGAAAAAAAAATACCCACTCCTCATAATTCTATTGTTTAACCTCTTACAAAGAGCTTATTTTTTTTCCAGCTGATATTCTGCTAAGCGAGGACTGAGAGGGGATATTTGTTTTCAGGTCTTTTCCGCCTATTTAGTGATGCCCTTTTCCTCCTGTACTCCAAAGGCAGCTGTTCATCAGGTTTCACAATCCAGCTGAAAGAGGTTAAATTAAGAAATTTCCCTTGCTTGCCTCCTCTGTTTAAAACGTGTTACATTACTCCCTTCACAGTTTGTCGTTCAAATACTGCAGCTACTAAATAAATACGTATTTATGCACATACACACATTATTAGAAATATTTACATTAATTCAATTGTAACAAAGAAATCCTATCCCAACTAGACCACGGGTCACCACTAGTTCAGCTGTTGCGGAGCCAGCACAGCGCTGGCAAGCCCAGGACAGAGGATGAGGATGTTTCACCAACACTCTTCCTGCATGCCCACTCCACCTAAGCACCAGCACACTTGGACCACCCCAGCAGCCATGAATACCCTTCTCCATCACACCCATCCACATGGCTCTGACACTACTGCTAGGGAGTAAAGAGGGATGAAGGGCGATAGCACTGTGAGGGCAAAACATCCCTCCTGGCAGAGGCTGGCAGCAAGCTGGGCACGTAGACAGACGAGACCGGCAGGGCAGGATGGGGAGCACCAAGAGCACCGGAGACCTGCCAACCCTGGCACCCTGCTGGCAGTTTTCACAGCTGCCCTGGGTGTAGTGAAAGTGCTGCTCTCCTCCAGATCCCAGACTAACAGCACAGCTTTCCAAAAGGCATCTAGCACACGAGACTTTCACTTTCAAGACCTCCAAGCAGGTCCCAGCTGCTCCTTTTAAACCCGCCACTGCCACATGTCACACATTTGCTCCGTTTCCCACCTGTAGGGAGGGGGCTGCAGACACATGGCATCAAACGCCAGAGCAGCAAAAGGCTTCTGCTGTAACATTTCGAACCAACAGGTTAAGAAAGATGGTCTGTCACAAAGTGACCAGCATTAACCCTGACAGCCCCAGAAATATCAGGCATTAAGGAACAGTACAAAGGATTAAGAGTCAGCCTTGAAGGCTTTCAGAAGTGAATTGACTACAGTTTTTCCTCTCTGAGGTTTCTACAGCTGGATACACGTTGAAAGCATACGGCCTTACCAGCAGAACAAGACAAAAAGCAAAGCCTCTTTAACATCTCCGTAACAAGTCTGCAAAAGTCTTGGCGTGCACTGCAACCAAAAGGCAGGCCAGGATTTCTCAGTTTTCTTTCTGGAATCACCTGAAACAGATGAGAGTTTTACCTACATAGATAAGATAACAAGCCATTACCTCATTCGTATGAGTTAACGCTTAATAAAAGATTTGATTTGACCTCATTATAGCTGCATTGGAGAAAGGCATCACAACATCAGTAAATAACAAAACAGTTAACACCAGCACTCGCCAAAATGCTTCATCCATATCTGCCATCCCCAAATACCTCACAGTCTGCAAATGGGATGGTTTTATTGTTTTTAAATACACAGAGGCATGTATTCCTTAATTATACTTTAAGCCAAGAACAAAGGTCGCACATAGGCTCTTAGCAAGAGGCAACCATCCAGCCACTGTATGTTCTGTAAACAACTCCCATCACTTCAACAATTACCAGTAGACCTTTAGACTTATGCATCTCTTGGCCCCTTTCATATTGGAAAAACATCATTAAAACAGATTAAGATTGCTATTCCAGTCAGACCGCTTATCTAATGCTTGAAGAAAATGTGTACCTGCAATTCTCTCCTTCAAAACAAATGATAAAATCGACTGTTACTTCAGACTCTTAATCTTGGAAGACAATATTTTCTCTAATCAGAGACTACTAAATCTACTCTCTCTTCTATTAAAACTATGTATTTGCATAATCACAAAACTGTTTCAAAGAAACATTTTTAGGGTGGATAAACAGTTGTATGTGTTCAGATACGCTAAATTAGATGAAATAACTTTAATAAGAAAAAATGTACATGAAGTACAGCTTTACAATTAACATCTGCTTTATCGTTTTTGTAAGATGACATTTAAACTATATGCGTGTATCAGAGCCCTTTATCTCACAATGCCATTTTCCCCTAGAGTGTTCATGTCTCACTTCAATAAAATATCAGCACACAAGGGCCTGAAACCAGCTTTACCTGCAGCAGAGAACTCCCAGACTATCAATTTGTAAAAGCACTGGGAAAGCAGCAAGAATAATATTGACAGATGGGCTCTCCCACACTTCCCCTGCAAAAGCCTCTGCTCTGGCACCACCTTCCCCACAAACTAGTCATTGGAGAGTTGTTGGATAATGATCCATTTCAGACTTTCAGACCTCAAAAAAGTAGGCATGGGTTATTTCAGGTTTTGAGGTGGGGGTTTTTCCCATCATCCATGTCCCCCCTCCTGTTTCCCCCCTCCCCCCAATAAACTGAACTTTGACTCATACTTTTAGGAAAAGATAAACTTAGCCATCAGCATAATTCACTTCTTTCTCTAGAGCTTCAAAAACATTTGGGGATTTTACCCAATGCGTTAGATGTCCAGAGCCATTTCCAAAACTCTGAAGCTCCAACCGATGGGCAACACTCATCCACAACCAGCGCTTGGGGTGTTTGGCCACTGAACCATTGGCAAGTCTGCGGACTGCAGCATCACCAAGCCTACACTTTTGTTTTAAATTTCTTTCATCTCATTTGCACTCCCTCCTTCTAGCTGAAGTAGCAGACAATACCTTTGGGTCTTCTTGAAAAATCGCCCTGCTATAGTGGTCCAAAATTAAGGAAAAAAAGTGAAACAAAATACCAACTCAGTTCAACAGAACATTGGCTGTCCTACTTCCACTTCACAGGAGGAAGCCAGGGATGTACTGGGGGAACAGAGCCATCCATTCCCACCTTATCTATGGGCTGTGGTTTTAACCTTGAGCCTGCATTTAAATTGAGGGCTCTCATGAAACAGCAACAGGCACCCCTGACCTCAGGACGTCAGTGTCCTTGCCAGCAGAAGGTGCATCAGGTTTGTTGCCATTAGCAGGTGTGTTTAATTACTGCTATTACAGGCAGCCAGGGAAGGGCTGCAAGGTACCTACTCCTCAAAGAAAAAAGGCAGCACAGATCATTTTCGCAACTGTAAATACTTTGCCATCTGCAGTGTCATTGGAATTAAACAACTATTTTAAAAATGCTCGTTTGTTCCTCCCTGACCACACCATGTACACAGGCACCTACGCTGACCGTATCACCATGGTATCCTCAGCATCTCCATACCTGTGGTCTGATCGACGCGCCACACAAGATAAATACAAAGAAATCTAGGCAGAGGGGCATGCTCACAGGTGGAGCACACAGAACATCTAAACATAAAAACAAAAAATACTTCACCCAACTGTTATTTTTATCCATACATAAATAGTAGCACTCAAAGTAAACCTCCTGCCCTGCTCTTATTGTAAGACTACAAGAAGATAATTATTTAGCATTCCAAAGGACAACAAATTTCTTAAGAGCCCAACTGAAAGTTTGAGCCCCACACAGAAGGTGGGCTGAAGCAAAGCAGAGTGTAAGAAACTCAGCCATGCAAAGGGCTCCTGCAGATACAACGATTTCCAATCAATTAGGCCACTGTATAATGGACACAGCTGCCAATGTCTGCTCTGATGCCAGGAAGCAGCAGACGGTTTGGAATTAGCACCGGATCTCTAGGCAGTGCTAGGGGCTGCACTGAAAATGTATATGGTTTTCCAAAAACTGTATATGGCTTTCAAAAAAAATTAAAAGTAGGGTACCAGGACCAACAAATTCAGCATAAAAAAGTTAGTTCAATTCAGCATTTTGGAAAAATTCCACTTGAGTTTCTGTCGTGGCAGTGGCCCAGCCCCTGTGGCGGGCAGGCAGCTCTGCCAGCAGCCGCTCTGCCGGGCCAGGAGGTGTGTGAAGACTCTGCCCTCTCCTGCACTTGGAGGCAGCAGGGCTGAGCAAGAAGGTGCCACGGCCAAAGCAGCTCCAGGGACATCCAGAGGGGTGAGTGCTCCTGGACCTTCTGGGGAGCCACGCTCCTGCTGCCAAAAACAAGCACACGTGTTGGAAAACTGAGATTCAGAGACGCTCTCCTGCTTCTGAACAGGTGTCATGGGTTTCTCTCTTCACTGGACTCACTACTTGCTCTGATCTGATTCAGCTTTTCAAAGGACGATGAAAACTCCTGACTTCCAAACAAAAAAGTTAAACAGATCTTCTGTGCTTCAAAGTAGGTGGTTAAGCTACAAAGAGTTATTCATTCTCCACAGTCACTGGCCATTGCCACTCCTGTAACAGCATGATACCCATCTAACACATACAGACACCGATGTGCATTAATTTAATCCACAGGTCCCTCTGCCCCTGAATGAAGGACTGGCTTTAACCCTACGCTGCTGCTGCAGTGACAAGAAAAGCTCTGGAGGAGCAATGGAAAGAACTGGTTTCTCCACCTGAAAGCACCCATAATTAGGAAGTGATGGATGTCGCAGTGAGTGATGTTTTTCAGGAGCTCTCTCATCTGTAACTGCACTGTTTTCAGATAAAATAACCCTTTCTGTCAGGCAGTGTCAGGAATGTCTACAGCCAATCAGTCACTGCTATCCAGCAAAAAATATAACGTTCTTGTCACAACATCTGTAGCATACGTTGTATCAGCCCTTCTTCAAGTACCTTATCAGTTAGGGTCTCCAACTCCAGCAATGCCAGGAATTCGTCCTCCTGAGATAAAGAGATCAACTGAAACTTCCAAAAAACTCAACCCCGTTACATGTGAAACAGAACTTCGTTTCAATAAAATACCTTTCACAACAGCATTAAATGGTGTTTGCCATCTGGAGTTAATGTCTATCAAATAAAACTTGGGAGAAAGCCCCACTCGCCACTCCTGCATGCTGGCCAGCAAAGCAGAACCCCTGCAAGAAACAGCTTGGAATAAAGTCAACAAGATAAGCAGTATCATTTCAGTCTTGGACACCATAAAAATTCACACTGTAGCAACTTCATTTACAAGACTTTAACAAACATTAAACGAGGAGAACAAATATCTAACACAATTAATTGAGATTACACATATGGCTGTAAATCTCCAAGACACTGCAGGTGCCAGGAGAGGCTGGCCCAACAGGGAGGATGGGGCAGCTCCGTAACTGCGTGACACTATGAACTGTCACAGCTATCATGGGAAATAACCCCTTGACCACCACACCTCTGAACAAGGTGGCCTTGCCAGCTTAATGGCACCAGTTCAAAACCACACCAAAACAAAAAAAACCCATCAGCATGATTAAGGAAATGGGGACAGATGAGCCAGACAGGCCATTAGTCTTTGGGAATGCTTTATGTGGTCACCTGTCAAGTAGCCAGGCTATGTTTTTAAGTGATTAAAACAGACCTCAACAGAAACCTTAGTGTCAATTTCTCAGTATTGCAACCCAGAAAACCAATCATATCAAATTGTTGCTAAGGTTCATGCAATAGACGACCACTCCAAACTGCAACACACTCCCCTTCTAGAAGTCACCTCACCAAACTTGATGAGGCTTAAGAGAGAGTTAACATTTCATTACCTAAGGACCATTCTTGATCTTTAAACATAGCCAATGTATATTAATATTTAACTACTGCATGCTAGAGATTGCATATCACTATTACAAGCTCATAACTATTACTTTTGCAAAACACTAGGAAGAAATAGACACTGAAGTCACTGATCACATGTTTTCTATTTATTGTGATGGGAAATAATCAGCTTCTCTGATTAGGTACATGTTTATTATATTACGAGGCAACAATCTCCTTTGAGCACCCAATCGAATACATGTGCTTGATGCAAAGGTTTCTTAAAGGCTATGAATTTAAACACCTGTATCTTAGAAAACACACTGGTGCTTCTAACAAAAGAAAATGTTGAAGCACTGAAGAAATTTAAACATTTGATTACAGTGTTTCCTCTTGAAGCCTGATTGAGAAAACAAACATTTCTATGTTATTGAGAGACGCTACTCAAAGGGAAGCAATCTCAGTAATACCCGGCCCTTCTGAACAGTTGATTAACGTTACTGAGAGGAGCCCTGCTACTGACCTGAGAGACCTATCATTCAAAAATTTCATCCTCCAATGAAAATGAGGATGAAAGTAGTTTATTGAACCTCAGAATAAAGCAGGTCCCTAGTCCAAACCCCTGCTCAAAGCAGGGGTAACTCTGAAGTCAGACCACGCTGTCCAGAGCCTTGCCCAGATGATTTTCAAGTACCTCCAAAGGTAGAAGTGCCACAAGCTCTTTGGACCCTTGTTCCAGTGCTCTTCACCCTCAAGTTGAACTTTCAGAACTTCTCTTGCTGCATCCTGAGAACTTTGCCTCTTTTCCATTCCCTGTGCTCCCCCTGGAAGAGCCAGACACTGCCATCACACCAGCCACCACTCGGGGTGGTGACCCTCCCTCCCCCGGGCTTGGGAAGCACTGTTCCCTTGGCTCCCACTTGTACATCTCCTGCTCCAGCCTCCGGCCAGCCATACAGTCCTCTGCCTGATTCACTACAGTTTTCGGCACCTTTCTTGACTTGTCCATGCTTTTCTCATACTTGTGATCACCGGTGGGATCCAAGTTACAGCTTTACCATAAACTGGGAGGGCTTCTTGTCCATTCCTTGGTCAAGACAGCAACCGATCACTCGGTCTCCTCATCCACAGGCTCATCAGGCCCAGCTCCAACAAGCTCCACATCTCATCTGTCCTCCAGACCTCAGCCACATCTGGGGATGCCCTCAGCCAACCCACACTCCCTGACATACCATCCCTGCAGCTGGACACAGCTCCAAGTCTAGGGCCTGAGCAGCACTGACCACAGCAGAACCATTACCTTTAATTACAGTCCACTTAATGCACTCAAAACGGAGGTTTTTCCTCTCTGCAATGGTTAGCTTGTGCAGGTGGTGACCCAGCCCGTGTCCCAGAGTGCTCTTCCACGGCTGTGCAGCCTAGCCACATCCTCACAATTTTTTATTTCCTCATTTCAGCTCCTTTCTCATACACTGCAGATTTCCAAACGTTTTTTTTCAGTCTACCATAGCCATTTAATTCTGAACTATGCTTCACAATGCTTGAGCCCCTCTCAGTTTGGGCTTACTTACAGATTTACTAAGTATTCCCTTGTCCACATCAGTAAAGAGAACAGCAAATAAAGCTCAGCCCAAGACAAACAGGGGTGTATTCACACGATTCCTCATGCCACCCCCCTTCTTCCCCTGATTTTCACAGCAAGTTATAGGTAACTACTCTTCAAACACAGTCTTTAAACAGTTACTTGTTTACTGTATAATTAAATACATACGTTTCCCTATTCCACAGAAATGCCACAAGAGGTTATGTCAAAAGTTACTGAAGTCAAGGTAACATCACAAGTACTGCTCCTCCCAGTCCTTATCATATTATCCTCCAGATTCCTAGAAACTGATTAAAAAATTCATTCCAATTCTCCAAGCACTGTGGTTATACTAACTAGGCTGTAATTCCCTGGATCTCCCTTTTTTTAAAGGCAGGTACTGCATTTGCCCTTTTCAGCCCTCCAGGACCTCTCTTGCTCTTCACAATTTCTAAAAGATAATTGTAAATGGTTCAAAGGTTGCTTGGCTAGTTGCTGGTGTACCCTAGGGCAAATTTCATCAGGCTCTGACTATTTGAATACACCTATCTTATCTACTTTTTCTGATCTATCCTTTACTCTGCACTTTACTCCTCTCACCTTGTTTAAATTAATTTTAATTAATGCGAAGACACACTCAAGCAATACAATAACTACATGAAACCCATTTAACATTTTATCTTTCAGGTATAATGTTGGGGGGCGGGGAACAACAAAAAAACAGACTATTCATCTACCATGACTCTGGCCTTTTGGAGATGCAGAACGTTAAAAAAAAGAAAAGCCACCACCACGACCAAGCCAGATTAAAGACTTTATATGGCTTAGACCAGCCCTCACTGAGATGTCCAAAGGGAAAACATTAAGAAATGTCCATAAACTCCTTATCTGCAACTGAAGACTTAAAGAGAAATTTAACTGCATTTTAAAAGGTACTCTAAGGGACTAAACCAGCGTGGTTTTTGTTTGATGCATTTTTAAAAGTCAACACTTCCCCAGCAGATAAAACATTTGATAATCAAATGCATGATTTCCTGTACATTCCCTCAGTTATCTAGCACTGATCATTGCTGGGGTAGGGTACCAAATTAGACTGACCACCGGTCCAAACCAGCACAGCAAGTCCCACTCCTCTGTGAACACAGACAGGTGTCTTGAAGCACATTACAATTTTAATGCACCCATCTGTTCTAGCTATAATTTACCTTTCATCAACTGGAAATTACCATCCTCATAGCTGAGACATGACAACTTATTACAGGAGCATAGCTAGTCTGCTTCTATGCAAAGCAAAACAGACAGCCTTAGATCATCCTCTGTGATTTCTATTTTGTTTTTCAGCAAAATGAACTAGACACGGTTGTGTGCTGTTACCACATCTCAGCTGAAGCACAGTAACTTCTTAAACTGCTCCATTTCCATCCTCAATGACACATCAGTCTCTGCTCTGTGATCCCCTAGGCAGAAGACGCAATGTTAATGGATATTCTCACTGTCATTCTCAAAAGCAGTTAGTGATTTGAATGCCTCAATTTCTAGTGTATCCAACCTGAAATACTTTAAAAGGTCCAATTTTCAGGAAATGATGAACACTCAAAAACTGCTGGGTAGTGGTTCCCCCTCTCCCCTGCGCAGTGTTTAAATCCAGAATCTGCTTTACCTTACATTTCTACCTAGAAAATCCCGTTGCAAGACTGAAACCCTAGTACCAGTCAAATAGGAGGAAAAAAATCTTTCTTTTGCTAGCTGTGATTAAAATGCAACAAATCCATACATTCTTCCAGTTACACAAAATACAGCAGTCTACTCTTGAATATGGGTCTGTGAGTATTTTCCTCCAAAGTGATCCAGTGAAAATCTCCTTTCACAAAACACTACAATCAGCTTTTAGTGAAACCTGCTTTACTGGACATAACTTGATTTCCAACACCGTCAGGCCAAAAAAACCCACCCAGTATTTCCAGTCCCTGTACACTTGTACTTGTTCTTACTACAAATGCAACCATCAGTAACCCTGTCTTGCTGCCTGCCTCCCCTGAAAAACAGATCATAATTAGCAGAATCCTTGGAAATCGTCCTGGAGTTAACGATGAACAGAAACAAGGTCTGAACAGGGAGAAAAGTCGGACCAATGAAATACTGATAGTATCTGCTGCTCTTCCTTATTCTGTTAGTGGAAAAATTCAGCCTCTATTTTAGTCAGAGGAGTTCGGTATCACACAATTGTTCAATCACAGCTCGGCAAACCTCATTATTTCAGGCCCCTTTAGAAATCCAGAAATTTTGCCTGAGAGTACGACGGGATGTGTGGCCGCTTGGTGTGGCACTCTGCCCCCAGGAATGGCACAGCCCGTGCTCGTGCCCGGCACAGCCCCGGGAGCTGGCACAGGCACCGGGAGCCCCAGCACAGTCACAACTGTGCAGTGTTTAATCCACCGTCCCGCTGGGCTCTACTTCAAACCAGAACTCTAACCAATACTGGCTGGTTTCAGCCAAGCCTATGCTGATAATAGATAGAACGAAACCAAGTTAATTAGAGTTAAATGTATCCTCAAAGGACATCTCAGTACCAAAACTCCTTATGCACATTAACTTATGTACATGTATTTTTAATGAGTTTAGCACTTGTCTGGGGTTTAGAAAACACATACACACATGGTGTGGCAGCTATTCAAACCCATTGCGCCAGAGTGCGAGCAAGTGCTGACTCTGTGAGATGACAAAGTTATGGTGATTCTACCTTTATTGCATAACCCTCAGAAAGCTAAATTAGTTAAATAGGTAAAGGGACAAAACAAAAGCCACCCACCAATAAACTGATTATATAAGAGAAAAGGAAATGAAAATGACCAGAGGGCTAAAGCTTATGTTCAATTTTGCAAATATGGTTAAATCTTGTACCATCTCCAGCTTCTGCTGATGCTTTTTTATAAGTACATTTTTGAAAACATATATCCCTGTAGACAGCTAAAACATACACCTTCAAAGCAGAAGAGAATTTTACTAGTCCGAATTTGGAGCTTTAAACCCCACCCTTCCCTCTCCACACACATTCTCCAACACACACCAGGTAAATGGCCGGCAGTCATGCCCTTTAGGCTCCAGTATATTAAAGCACTCCACTCATTTGTAAGATAAAAGGACCTATAAAGACTCAAGTCAAAAAAAAAAAAAATACAGCCATACATAAAGAATGCTGAGCTACACCAATGAATTCAGCCAATGCCCTTTCAAGGCTGTCATTTAAATAAAGCGAGAAAATACTGTTCGCCATATTACAGTGAAAAGTAATGGGTAACTCGCAGTTTTGCATTAAGTATTAAAACGTTCTGGCCAATGTGGCATTAACACACAATCAAATCACTTTGAATCACATAAGCTTTGTGCCAGCATTTTGTAGAAATACATAACCTGTATTACAGAAAACACCCCACAACACATTTTCCAAAATGCAAATAAATTAAAAAATAAAAATAATTAAAGAATTCTAAGAGTGTGACCCAATGACACTGTTTAATACTTTAAAGTCAGAATGAAGAAAACTAATCGTGCAGAAGTCTCAGTTTTAACTGCAATTCCATTGTCCAGCTTTCAGTGGTAATGTTGCATGTAAAAGAAGCCCCCAAACCACCATCACATAGATATATAATATTTCCCTAGCAATAGCCAAGTCAAATGGAAAATCCAGAGTTTGGATTTTTGAATCATTTCAAGCAGTCTTCACTTTAATAAATTTATTAACTTCAGGACTGTAACATTCAAATGGAAACTTTTGTTGTTTTTGTATATCCCTGGAAAAGCAACCATACAACAAATTTAGTTTAAATGAATGTCAAAAGACTCCTTCAGGATGCACTGCAGTCTCTAAACTCCTGAAAACTTAATCTGTATTCTGCTAATCTAGGTTACAGTTTGTCTTCAGGGGTTCTCCTGTAATATCATTCCTTGATGCTTTAGATTCAGCCTGACATGATTGAAAAGGCTTCCTCTTCTTTCTCCTCCTGTTCATCTGAACAGCAAAAGCACACTTTTTTTCAGGTTCCCCTCCCCTCTCCCCCCAAATCAGATGGACTTCATTAAGGCGATTATTTTAAAAGAAAACCCTACAGATAAACTATGACTAGATCAGGGAGATTCTGCCCAATTTATGTTCAAAAAAATTGATTTGCTTTAAAAGATGTTATTGCATGCCACTCAAACTGTACTTCAGACACATTTTGTATAGACTGAGTCTGTCATCCTTTATTTCTTAAAACCTGAGTTCACATAAAGAATGACAGAAGAACTTCTCAGGGTCAGCTGAAAGCATACATAACTGCACCTACCAGAAGAGCAGTGCTATAAAACTGAGAAGCCCTCAAGGACCACTGATTTGCTGAGGAGGAACATGACAAAGCTGCTGGCTCAGCTCCCGTGGAACAGTATCACTGCTCTTGGTTCAGTGTTGTCACCATGGCTGCACCCCTGGGAGGATGTTACGTCTCCAACCTAGAACTGCTCTAAGATGCTTCCAAACACAGTATAAACCTTTATGCAAATGATGAGTTAAGAAATGAGAGTCCTAACGATGATAGAGGCTCTCCTGTAATTCAGATACTGTCTGGGTTTGCATGTCACAGGGTTAACCCACTGCTGGGATGCGCTCAGCCCTGCTGCCCATGCCAGCCTGGTTTTGTGCTGATGACTCCATGGGCCAGGTTAGTGTGCAAGGGATAGAGACTTGGCAGGGAACAGGGGATCTGACTTGGCTGTACCTCTGAGTACTCGGCACCCGTCACCTCCCCGCTCCCACCTCTCCCACAGGAGAGGGGGACACATCTTCAAATTCTGCTCTTCAGTGGGCACAGCGGCCCAGAGCATTTCTGCTCACACTTCACATGCATCCAAATGCAGCCTTGCCAACCCTGCGCTCACTGTTGAGGAAAACCAAGCATATGCCCTGCCAAGACATTCTTCCCTGCCCTGCTGTTTATGTGAAACACTAGGTTTCTGAAACCAGCCCTCCCTTTCGTGCCGTCTTTGCATAATCCCTCAGGTGGCACATCCCACCACCTGAGCACCATCTCCTACTGCACCTGCCACTGCCTGACCCAACGGCATCCATGCCTGGCAGAATCTATTCCAAAAGGCTTTCGGCCCAAAAGTTCGCCAGCAGGCTTTTCTCCACTCCCCAGGACCACACCAGCAGTACTTTCAAACATACATACACAAAGACATACCTACTGTAAGTGCTTCTATCTCCACTTAAGCAACAAGACCCAGTTCCTTGTTTTAGAGAAATCCTGTTTGTTTCAAGCATCAGCATCTTAGCTAATGAGTTTTCGCTTCCCTTCTACACTCCACAAACACTGGGCTGAGTAACGCACAGCCTAATTGACTGTTAAGGTCACTGGCCAGCTCTTTAATCTTCTTTAGTACACTTTGAGACAGTTCATGAGTCATTACGGCTTCATTCTTGGGGACACGAAGACACATAATATACATTAATAAAGAGCATAAATGTGTGTATTTTACAGATTGCAAAATTAGAAAGATGGCATTAAGTATTTCTTAGCATGTTATTTTAATAATGTTGCTTATTTTAATATACAATAAAAATATTTAATTGTCAGAGCCTGCTGGTATCTTCATAATTTATAATGCTGCCATAGCTCTAAGGAAATTCCTTAAGTAGTAAAAGTCACACTTTAAATACCAACTTGAAGGGAAAGGAGGACTCAAAGGAGACCTACCTTAAAAATTCCTTACTTGAAGGGGAAAAAGAAATATATTTTTCAAGCTGTTATTCATATTTGATTTTATTATGTAAATTGTAATTCAGTGCACACACGTGTCAGGAACTTTGTGATATTTTTGAAAGGGATCAGCATCAGTAATCAGACACTGAAATCCAATTTCTGGGAGAATCTGGGAGCTCAAAGTTGAACATTTTAGCTGGCTTGGAAAGATCTTTGAAAAATAAAGTTAAACAGTAATTATACATAAGTGTGCTTGAGAAACTTTACACCTGTCTTGACATGAATCAGATCTTTGCATGGATGATGAAATTCTTGGCATTGCTTTAGGTGATTGGGATGGCATTAGCTTAGGCAGGGTAAGAATTCAACAGCCACAAGCCTAGACAGGTAGGATAAAGGAGTTACTGACTCAAAAAGGCATGACAGCTTATCTGTTGAAAGTCTAAACATGTTAATCATTTAACATAAACAGATCTACTGATATTTTTAGAAAAGCATTTAAAGTTGTAAGTAACAATGTTTAAAAAAAGGACACCAGTAGCCCTAATCTTATTTTTCACAGGTCCTCCCAGCCCCTTGCAGATTGTTTCTACTAAAACTCAGACCGGGGGAGGGGGGGAGGGAGGGAGGGAGGAAGGACGGATGGACGGACGGAAGGCAGGCAGGCAGGCAAAGACAGGTAGCTGAGTTTGGGATTAGGACAACAAAGAAGTTGCTGGCAATCAGCTTTTGACTGCTGGCTATGCTACGGACCCCTCCTGCAACCTGTATTTCCCTTTGCCTCAGTTCCCAGTCTGTAAAGTGTACATTGTAACGTTTCCCTACCTCACAGGAACGTTCTCAGAATAAATCCATAAATGTCTGGGGGACACTGAGACACCACTGTGACAGAGGCCATAAAAATACCTAGGGGGAAAAAAAAAAAAAGGCATAAAAATAAGCATCATAAATGACCATAACAGCAGAGACATTCACAGACTAACAGTAAAGTAAAGATTAAACCTTCACTTAACAACACAAATTCTCCATCCTGGGGAAGAAGCTGTTAGGTTCAGCACATATTCCCATCCAGACACTCTCAAAACCATGACAGCAAGGGACTGTTTCCTCCTTCTTACCCTACTTGGACACGACATGATCATGACAATCCACCACCACACACAGATGCAGATAAGAAAGGTGTTTCCTTCACAGACCATTAGCTCAGGCCCTCCATGACCAGCACCACGTCGAAGAACCCTGACCACAGTGACGGACCCCAACATACTGACAACACCCTCCCTCAGTCTCCATATCCGATACCTACTACAGAACTGATTCCTCCAACAGTTGAAAAACTTCTAATTTTCAGCCTAACATGTATTCCTGAACAGCTTTTATCCATTTGTTTTCATGCCAACATTGATCCAGCAGGTTAAACACCTTTCCCTATCCCTGAAGTTTATTTCCTGACAATAAAAATTAATTACACCACCTCCCTGTCAGGGCTAATTTTACTGCCCAAACCATGAAAGTTCTTGGAGTTTGCTCTCAAATGATTCTCCATCCTTGAGATTACCTACCTCCTCTGCTACCTCTCTTGGCCGTCTTCTGCCCAGCACCATCCCTGCAGCTCACTGTCACCTTGTAACTGCACAAAGTTGAGTTCTCCAGCACTTCCAGATGGTAACCCTCTCCATGCCACCCATCTCAAAGCAAAAGTTTCTATCTCCTAACACCATGACCCTGCATGCTATCACCATGGATATACATCCCACTTCCATTGCTCTGGGTCTCAAGCTCTTCCTGAAAGATATCCTGACCCTTCACAGACCTGACCATGCCTCTTACCTGTCCTACCCACAGCGCTTTGAGCCCTCAGGGCACCGCTCCACGGTGCCAGGGACACTGCAGGGAACACGCATGGTCTCAGCTCCGCAACTGACGACTTGAGCTCAATTACACCGTTAAGCATTCTTTAACATGAGCCAAATGACTACAGCCCTCAGAAGGATAAGTGATTCAAAATTATGCAAATGCATAGAACACATTATTTAGTCTTTACCATTTACAAAGTACTCGTTTTGTAAACAGTTTCAGCACTCTTTCAGAGAGTGTGACCGCACCCTGAAATCCAGGTCTCTTGATGGTTGCTGCATCGTGCGCTGACTGCATCCTCGGTGGGAGAGGGGAGGAACGCTGCCCGGTTTGCTCCAGGTCCGAGGTGGGACGTGGGGCTGGGACAGCCTGCCCGCCCGTTGCCCCACGCACTCACTGATACCTCCACCTACCCTCTCCCTCACGCACTCCTTGGAGACCCTCTTTCATCCCCTCACCACCTGAGCTGACCAGGCCAACAAAAATCCCTTCACTTTTTTTCACCTGGGGGAGAGGGGGCAGTTCCCTCCCTCCTGGCACAGTGAGCAGGTCCGACAAGCACCGGAGCTGGTAGGAGGGGAATGGAAAGCTCGCCCCTTCTGCTGGCAGTCTGCTGCCAGATCAGACCGGGACATATTGGAAACATCAGCCCAGGGAACCAGAATTCAGTCACCTTTCCAAGGACTCAGATCTGTTTAAAATTGTGCTCTAATAACCTTGACAAACAAATATATTATGCAATTTTATCTTATGCAGCGTTGACTTCAATGACTCTGTAGCAGTGCTTACTCTACTATATTTACTTCTGGCACACCCTGGCAGTATTTGCTCCAGTCATTCAGAGCGTGTTCCTGTTTTAAACCTGGAGGTCTTACCCTGCCAGGATCTATGCGCAATGCTCCTCAATATGCTTTTCATAACTTTCACCATGTCGTCACTCTTTCTTCTGTCCCTGCAAGCTCCCTTGCCTACATTATAAGCGTTTCCCCCTCTCATACAGGGTCCCAATTTTCTACCCCAGCATCTCTCAATCAGTGTCAGGTCACCCATACCCACCTTTGGCTGTCCCACACTGTCAGCCTCCACCCCTCAGGACAGAATTCTAGAGAAGCACCCTGGAACCTCCCAGCAGGCTCCCTGGGATTTGAGGAAAACCCTCTTTTAGGCAGGCACACATCCACCTTGATGCCCATGACCAAGACTAACATACTAAACAAACAGAAGATAGATTACACAAATCTGTTTTCTCCCTTCCTCCAACCACTAACATGATGACCATTTCAGTGCAGGCTCTTTTCACTCTCTTCATCAGCTAGTCTTTGTTGCAAGAATGGCAATCACATCTGAGTGGAATCCATCCAGCAGTAAGTGCTTTGTTAAATCCCAGGACACGTTGTATACAGAGGATACTTAAGCTACTTAAATGGCAACCCTTTATTAAATGCATAAAAATGCTTGAAATTTCTGTAAGCCAACAATTTAAATTCATATCCTCCCTTACACATATCAGTCTCTGCTGCTGATTGTTATATTGATTTTTATGCATGTTTTTAATTTAATTCTTTGGAAACCCTATGGAATTTCCTATAGTTCTAACACAGATAGTTACAGTCGTCTATGGTACACATATATGTATTTCACTAAAACTCCTTTATCCCAAGAGTGTAGGTAGATTTTTGCATTTGCATAGCAGGGGCAGTTCACGACAGCTATTCTGAGCTACACCACAGTGGCACTGCTGCTAGAAAAGGAAGAGGAAACATGCCACCAATAAAAAATAATAATAATAATATTTTTAAAACTACCACAAAACAACAAAAAAAATCCCCAATGCTTTTCTACACTGGGAATATATTAAGACTGAGACAGAAAGCAAAGAATCTTAAGATGAGGTTAGAAAATACTCCCAGTCATACACCAAGCACTCTTTAATATGCAATTTAAGACCTCTGGAAACCCCTGGCACAACAGGGCCTGTGCACACTGGAAGGATCGCTTACACCCTGAATTTCTTTTCATCTGTTTGTCTGACATGTGTATTTAAAATTGTACACTGATTCAGTTTTGGATGTCATAGCCAACTTTATAAAACAGATATTCTGCTTATACAGAGAGAGGGCATATCAACATTAGGCATTTGCTCTTGAGGATTAAACATTAACAGAAAAATTTAATCAGCAATGACGAAAGTGGTAATGGCAGTTCACTGGAGGCAACTTCCTCCGTGAAGCAGGGTGCAGTCTCCATCACACTAATTTAGGTTTCCAGAAGCCTAAAGTGACTAAAGAGAGACCCACACCAATAGGAATTCAGCACACTAAATCACACCTTCCCCCTTTAAAAAATTTCCCAAAATGCAACCAGCTTCCCCTCCACCCCCAAGTTAAACTCAAGGCCAGCAAGTGCAGCAGAGGCTGCCGAGAGCTTCCTTGCCATGCACAGCAAGGATGACGCTGCACAGCCCCCTGCAGCACCCTGGAACAAGAGCTCAGCACCTACAGCTGCACCCAGGCATCTCTGCAACCAAAAGCAGGAGTGCCACCACCACAGTTTTTGCCCATTTCTGTGTGTCAAGCCCAAAAGAATATTTTCTGAAACTCTTCTAAGGCTACTTTTCAATCTATGTGACAGTATTTACTGAACAGACAATACCAGTAGCCACAAGCATTTCACACAGCACTGACAACAGCAAGGAATTCCTTGTTCCTTGGTAAGCTCCCATGCTGGCTGACACAGCAAGAAGCACTGTGAGAAGCCAAGAAAAGCCACAACTTATCACAAGAAAATGGCAAATTGTGAAGAACCTGTATCGCGAGGTTAGCTGCCTAGGCACAGCTTTAATAGAGCTCTATAAATGCCTCAGTCTAATACTGACAGAGGTTAAAAACCTATTATCTTTCCCAAATGACAGTGTGAACATATGTTCAAACGAACACCCCGCCCCACCATGCTACAAAGTAGATTCTGCTCTTTCAGTTCCACAAATACAAACCACAGGGAGCATTTTAAATGAAAGCATGATGAAGATTACATTAGGCAAGTTTGATCTACTGTAAAACACTCGCGCACAACATTAGGAGGGAGAACAACCTTTAACACCTGCTTTCTCTTCAAACATAGCATTATCTCTGTGCATGGCTTGGCTCTTAATAGGATGAAATCTCAAGCTAAATTGCATGGCTTACTCCACCAGCAGAGAATACTTTAAATGTTTGAGACCTAGTGCCCCACTAATACTGAACTGGTGAGAATATTCTTCTAAAAATGTAATCGCTGCTGCACTGCCCAGCTGGCTGCCGCCCCACAGCACGGCTCCGCGCAGCAGAGAAGGTTTTCACCCCAGTGTGAAATGTTGTGACACAAGCGGAGATGTGGCAGCTGGAAAAGGACTGTTCGATCCAAGCACTGTTGAAAGCCATCATCATAAATATTCACACACAGACTGATTTGTTTTCCTACCAATAGCACACTGTTATTCACAAATATTAATTAGTTTCTAAATACCACCTGTTACTCAGCCCTCCCCTCCGCTGCGTGCCACGAGGCTCCTTGGCTGAGGATGCTTGCAGCCCCTCCGTGCTGCTCAGAGATTTAATGATGTTAACTTCCAGAGCTCACTCAGCTACTGGGAGGAGAGGCAGGGAATAATTACTTACTTATGTCTTTCTCTGCTGACCTCTCTGGAGGATGAAACGAGCAGCTTTAATGGCCTCTGATGGGAGCCTGGTCCAGCCCGTCTCAGATGGGAAGGATGACGACTGCACTGGTAGGTCTTTGGAGTGGAGAATAGTTTTAAAGATCCAAACTTCAAAGATCTCAAAGAGGGGAGAGTTCAAGCTCAAACACTCTCCTCACTGGAGAGAGGAAAGCTTCTAATGCAATCACTCGCATTTCCAGTGATCACTCATGCTTTAGACAGAGCTGAGGCACCAGGAATTGCCTGTCACATCCCACAGTATAAATAAATCTCAGTCTGCCAGAAGGAAAGCTGTTACAAACCTAAGAAATTTTCTTTGGATTTCTTTAGATCGCTTCCTCAAAGGATCTCTCTGAAGGTAAGAGGTACGGGTGTAGGCAGACAGCCAACACCACAAACACAGGATTCCTCCTCCCCACTAGCAATGGTGAATGTGTTCCTTCCTCCTCATTACATGCAGCACCCATTACACAAGGAAGTTTTGCAGAGAATTGATGAAATTTGGCAGAACAGTGATAAAATGCATGAGTTGATCGCACACTTAAGGCTAAAGAAGTGACACAGATGAATGAGTACTGTCTTGGTCTCTCTGCAAACCCTGAATGTAAGATCCCTCAGACCTTGGAAACACACTCATCCAGCAGAGATGACTGCTGGATGATGGCAAGTACAGACAACTAGGGAGGATGAGCTTATCTTGGTGAATTCAAATACAAACGGAAAAAGGAACAGGACTAATGCTGTGAGCCCAGGCTCACACCTAGCCCCATGGGAAGAGATGAACTTGAAGCATCCTCCTCTCACAGATGCCAGCTGAAAGACTCAAGCTCCAAAACCCAGCATTTGGCATTCCCGGTGTTTTAGGAAACGGTGCTGCCTTTTCAGTGCCGATGCGTCACGAAGGTTGTTATCCCACAGCTGACAGACTTGACACCAAGGCACAGATATCAGCTTGTACGCTTCCCAGGGAGGATACACAATCTATTCAATACAACTTCCTACAATATCAGATTTTTCTTACCAGGCACACAGCATGATTTCACTGGCACCATCCAATCCGAGCCCTTCTTAACAGGTTTTTTTTTTAAGATCTTATGCATCATGCCATCAGCTCTACAGAACAGCCAAAGTAATAACAGATTTAAGGTGAAAAATCACAGCAGTTTTTGCTGGAAAACTTAACTATAGGACAATTTGACCTTGTCCTTACTAAATATGGAACAGAGGAGTTGCGGCCAGGGCTTGCTATCCTAAAACTCCTATTAGGAAGAAAAACCCTCTGCAGTAGTCCCTGCAGACAGAAATAACCCAGGACTATCAGGCTTTTCTGAGAGTTTGGTTAACCTCACGTTCAAGTTGCTAAGATTGTAAAACTTACAAGTGGGAGGGCAAGACGCACACAAGAATGTCTACAGTCATTTTTCCAGTAACTGACAAACGTGGTGCTGAATTTCTTAGGGACATGAATGGCTAAAGCTGAAGTTAAGCTTCACTAGAGCTATATTTAGTTCTGCACAAATACAAATTAGGAAACACTTTCCTCCCAGTTACTAATGCAGTGTGACAGGAAACAATTATTTGCTCGGTGTCTAATGTTACCTTTGGTGAATATCTGGATGGCAGAAATTGTATATTGTATAATAAAGAACCAAGCTGATAATCTGCAAATCAGTGAGAAAACTCATTTACGAAGATGAAGAAACATTTGATTTGCACATGTCTGAGCTATACTAGTTTTAGCTATGCAGATAGTTAGTGTTGAGGCCTCTTTGGCTTTGATACTAATGTACAAAGTGAGTTTGTTTTCTGAATCCCACATTAATTTATTCAAGAACTCTGTGAATATATAGAGAATATCATGGCTTCTCCATAAATGTAAAACGAAGCTGGGCAGAAGGACAGAACAATTAAAAAAAAAACCACCATGTTTTACGATTTCAAGTGGCAGTTTATCTCTATGGAAAATGCAATTCTGGGTCACAAGGGAGCTCTCAGCTCAGCAATCACTTCAGACTTCAATGTCTACAAAACACAGAAGACAACAAAACGCGTGATTCAAATGAAGGGCTAGTTAGACCATAGAGAACCAAGCCATGATTGTACAGAGGAATCCCACGTGTTTCAGAAGTGCTCAGAAGGGCTGCACTTGAAAAATCCTAGGCATGTGGCCGAGAAGAAACCCTGCTCCTGCCTACTGCAGCAAGAATGCCAACTAACAGGCTTGGAGTTTCCAAGCCATCTAACACTGCATCCCTAGACACTAAGGAAGTTAGAAAGCATACAGCACCACAGCCGAAACATGTCCTTTCTTCTGGCACTGTTGGGCAAGTATTTGAAAGCCCCTTTACCATACTGAGTCATAAGAGTATTTCTAGAGCTGGAGTTGGCATTTCGTGCTTGGCTTAAGTGATTAAGACCCAATATAACCAGACAGGTGCACTAAGTATCTGCTTCCTGATGTGCTGGTGACCTTTCCAGTTGCAGGTCCCTTTGAGATGGAAGGCAGATGAGCGCTCGTCACCACCTGAAAGACCACCAACACCCAAGACTTTTTTACCTGAGGTAGGATTACTAAAACAAACACGTCTCTGCCTAATCTGCCACAGCTTTCTCCTAGAAAAAGGAAAAAAGGAAAAAAAAAAAAAAAAAAAGAAAGAAGCTAAAGAAGCTGAAACATTGGGTTTCTTGGTACTGTTTTGTAAAAGATTAACTGTTATTTTGGCAGTATGTTCTTGGGAGCAGGTCAGACACAGAAATGTGAGTTCTGGGCACAAAGCTAACAAACCTCTCACCATAAGCCAAAACATTTCTTATGACTCTCAAATTCTGAACAATTTCTCTTACCTACAGGGCCAAGCATGACTGATTTTGACGAACAAGTTACAAAGATTCCCAAGGAGAAATGACGCCTCCACTACTCCCACCTGTATGAAATCTAGGAACAGTGTTTACATGCTTTTTCTTCTTTGAAGATCCTGTGGCAAGGGGAAAAAATTCATGACCCAAATGCATACAAATCCAAGTGTATCAAAACTTCTCATGAGTTCACCAGCAGCCAGAGCTGCAAACTGAAGATGTCTCTGTGTCCTTGCACCCAACTGGAATATTTATCAGGCATAACATTTTTGCCCTGGTAAACTCAAGGTTTGACCAGGAATTTTAACTTCTGATGCCCACATGATCCCTGCCTGTGTTTTACTTGCAACATTTTTACTGTAACAAGGTAACTCCTACAGTGCTTTCTATACCAATCAGCTAAACAGTGCCGAAGTTAGACTTGTCAATGCTGCTGGAGGGAGTGGGACTACATTTTTTTCAGATATATCCAACTAACATGCTACCATTTTATCCAAGCTGAACATCTCACCCCCATTCCCAATATCGCCAAAGGAGCAGGAGCAATTGCAAATCTGCATTGCAGGGGTAGAGGTGCATGTCGATATACAGCCCAGAGTTCTTGCTGAGTACCGAAGGGCAACAGCTATGTCACCTTGTTCAGAGACGTACCAGATTAAAGGCTTTTCTCTGTTTTAGTGGTACTTTCACAGCCAGACTGGTAGGCCAACACAGGCACAAGCTTGATAAAACAAGATGTGGCTAAAGCACTTCATGCAGCTGATGCAATATTGATGTATTTTTCTCACTGCTCTTGTGTTATTCCTGTACACACAGCACTACGGCAATGCCCTCGGTGACTGAACAGGAAAAGTCTGACAAACTTCGCCAAAGAGACCAGACTGGACTTTCAGCAGTCAAGCACACGTAGGCCACATTCACCTTCTATTTGCCTAGAAGCTTTTATTAAGTTATTATACGACTCCATAACTTCTCCTTGGCTGTTCTCTCAGAAGAGAGAAAACAAAGCAAAATAAGGCTCCAGCTTCGAACAAGATGAACAGTTTCCCTGTATCAGACTCATTTTCACTAGAAATCCCCTTTCCCACCTTCTCCCACTCCCACCCCCATCCCCCACCCCATAGACTTATCCACTTACCATCACAGTGCTAAAATAATCAGGAGGAAAACTAGGAACCACCTTTCTGATACAGGCTACCACCCAGCACAGCACCTCCTCTCCCCTCTCAGAGGGTATTGAGCTTTTAAACAAATACGTAATGTGAATGGAGTTTCCAAGAACTCCATTGTTAGACATTTAAGGAATGAGGAAACAAGGATGACAGGCATACAAATTACCATTAGCTACTGAGTAATCAAAGGGATAAAGACACGTTTTAGGAATTAAGAGTAGCTAATTATTAGGAATTAGGATTAGAGTTATTCTTTTTAAGAAGAAACTAACTACTACACATCAGCCTGCTATGTCTTTTCTTGCACGCAGAATATCTGGCACGGAAAAAAATTCTTGAATGACAGCTCTTGCTTCATCCAAACCATCCATTCCCTCAACAGTCACCCCAACCTTGGAGTCTGCCGAGGGTAAACCAGAAGGAATATTTCATTTAGACACAAGCTTTCAAAATCCCAGCCCTCTGTGTTGTATAACCCATGGTAATACTCTTGTCCCAGAAAAACTGTTCTGATACTCAACTAGCTTGGAAAAGAAAAAAGGAGCAGTTACTGCTCCTTTGTCCAGGATGAGCTAGAAAGGAGCATCTGAGCACTGCTCAGTGGTTCCCCGCCTCCTCTTTTGCAAGATTTTAACTCCACATCAAGCAGACTTCTGCACAAAACCGACTTTAAGGGAGACTTGAGGACTTTGAAGGTTTTTAGAAGAAGAGAAGACTGTACTGGTATCTTGTCAACACTAGTAGAGCAGAACACCTCTAGCACAGGGGTACAGAAGTGAATCTGAGATAATAAAATGTCCAAACAACTACGCTATTACACAAACCTGCAAGAGGGCTATCGATATGACAGAGAGCATGAGGTCAGGCCTAGGGGTTGTTCTCTGAGGATTAGTGGCTATCAGCTTTCTTTGGTTGCCCAGCAGCTTACTCTACAGGACAGTAAATTCTGACTGTAATGGATAAAAGGCTTTTTTATTATGAGAAACAAATGTTACAATATTAATACAAAAATATACAATGGAAAGATTTGTTTTTAATCCATTGCAATTCGTTGCATCAGACTAGCACAACAGGATAATCTTCAAGTATCTAGCGTTAACATCTTGCTACAGCATAAATCCAAGAAAAGCAATAAACAGCATGAAGGAAAATTTCAGAGGAACTATTAGATCAAGTTCACATTAGTGTTTCCTGAAATGTGTCCTCCATTGCACTGAAGAGCTGATGCTTATCTCTCTACAAGGCTTTTGACACGAAGCCCAAAGACCCATAAGAATACATTAACACTGGAGAATTAGCAGCAACATCCAAATCGGTAAACAACTACCACCAGCAAACCCTCATTCTAGATATAATCAAGCCCTCAACACCTCTACAAAACATTGCTACTTCTTCCTCTTCCCCTCTTATAAAAGGGTAAGAAAAAATCAGAAACAAAATAGCGTCATACTGCTGGAACCTAAAAGGTTTTCCTTTCAGCAGCAGCAATGCTACCGTCCCAGGGAAGAGCTGGAATTGCAGTAATCATGGAGACTGGAATACCCAAACCCTGCCCACTGACTAAAGGTGATACTTACTGTATCGCACATCCATTAGTACAGCACATCTATTAGAGATGCATATTAAACATGGATGGATATACTCACAAAATCTAGACAAGCATATTTTTAAACAAAGAAACTGCTTTCCCCACTCCTATACCAGAATTATGACTTATAATCCCCAGTGAGTGATCTGCTATAACAGAAAGTATTAAAGAGAGCTTTAAAAAGTTATTTACAATACAAACACTCAATTTTTTGCTTAGTAAAATAAGTCAAAATCCCGTCTCAGAGCTGCCTGTATTTCAATTTTATATATGTGAATAAAGCACCAAAAAAAAGGAATATATTGATAATAGTAAAATAAATGCATTGCATAGACATTTTGCTCTACAATTCCACCTTTATACCATCGTGCACTGAAATATTTGCGTCTTCTGAAACTCAGAGAAAACTGAATATGACTTCAAATATAGCCAACATACAACAACACAGATTTCTGCATTAATTATAAAGGCTATATTGGCACTACGTATTTAGAAGTATATAAACAGTCTCAAACAGTACAGTAACCACAATGACCAACTGTAGAGAGTCAGGTTCTTATTTCTTCAATCACAAATACAAGAAATTCTGATTTCTTGTAATCCTGTAACGTGCTTGTACAAGTGACACAGAATTAAAAAAACTCCCAAATACGCAAATTTGTCTTTTCACACTGTTAAGGGTTTTTCCTTGAGAAGCAAAATAAACGCCTACTTTTAACATATATTTAAATAACATCTTAAAGTACTTAATAAAAATTAGGTTTATGTTTCTAAAGCATTACAACATATTTTTATGAATACACATAACATTAAAATGAATTTATCAAAAGTATTCAAATATATGTTCAAAAAAAACCTACATTTGTTTCCCATGCCTTCAAGAGAGGCAAATCACCAGCCTAAACAACTGAAAGTAATGCATTAAACCAACTCTATACAATGATTGACCTTTTGGCTGATGTAGAAATAGCTTTTTTTCCTAATTTCAGTTTATTCAGTTCATTCAATTCAATGACTTGATTTGCTAAAAATAAGAAATCAATTAAGAAATAACACAGTATAAAGATTTGTTTTCATTTTCCAATCTAGAAATAAACATTAAGTGCAAGAGGATGAGATCTACCGATCCTCCAGGGCAAAGACCATTTTCCAGTCACTATCCAGAGTTAATACCGTAACTATTTCAAACTTTGAAACCACTCCCTCATCAATTCAAAAAGCAAAATGCAGTAAGCTTGCTTTCGATTTTTGTATCCAGCAAATTTAAGAGAAACGTAGCTCACTATTTAATATTGTTTCATGCATTTTAACTGAATTCAAATTTTTACAGCAGTACAACTACATATTTAGCACTCAATGTATGTTAAACGAATACTTTACTACCAAAAATATAAGCATGAAGTACATGAATGCTTTGGCATAGTTAGACAATTATAACATATGCTTATAATGTTGACAAAAGGTGTTACCTTACTGTAAAAGCTGTACTTAGCAGCAAATCAAGGCAATCTAATAATTACCAAACTACTAATAATTAACCTCTCCTTTGAGAAATGTAACAAAGTAAGATCAAAGTAACTGATTTACATCAAAGTTTCTGCTTGATTTACATCATTATTTAAATCATGTTTCAGAGAATGAGATATTTATTACAAAGTAGCAAAAAAAGAGTGGAAAGATTTAATGAACTCTGACAATGATCTCTATTTTTAGCCTCATCCTAAATTCACCATGGATTTGGCAGAAAAATTCCTGAAGGTCCTTGAGCTACCCTATTGGTTTTGTAGCTGACAGTCTTTAGTTTTTGAATATTCAGATGGGGTAAAACTCAAGAATGAGTTATTTTACAATTACTTGGGAGCTGGAAACTTAGATACTTGGGTAGATTTCAGCACACCCCTAACCATGCCAGGATCATGTTCCTGCCGGTGAATGAAGCCTCCTAAGTACCTCCTACTCATCCACCCCCCAACATGTAACATCTCAACAGGACTTCAGAGAGAGTCCACAGCAGGATTAAGCAAAACATCCCAGAGCTCCGACACCATCTTTTGAGGCGCAGTAAGGAGGGAGGACAACCTCTTAGCTCAGACACAGTATTTTTCCTTTATTACAAGAATGAAAGAATTATGAGAAACATACAAAGTTAATGCAGACAAATTTTTTTTTTTTTTTTAATCTCACTAGTATTTTAATTAAAACCTTTTGTCATGTCTGCTAAGCAAGTTCAAAGTGTTGCAATGCAGTAGCAACGGGAATGCAGAAGTCTTGTTCTGTTTGGAGGGGGGGAATGTTTTTAACTTTTACCAAATCAGCAACTGTAATTACTACAGGAATAAATCAAATTTATAGCAGGCAAACGCAAGACACAATCATTTTTTGTGCGGCCATAAATGAGTTTACTTTTGTTGCGATGTGATAAAGTTTAATGTTTTCTGCAAGTCAGACAGACTATTTTGATAATATTCTTTACATTTCCTCCTTATTAACGAGATGAAAAGTTTGCTATTAAGATATGCAAGTCATCTCAATACATCTTGTTACTGGATAAGCTTCAACAAAATCTTAAAGCACTTTTTTTCTAACCACATTTACACAATAAACGCATAGACAAAATTCTTGCTTTGGTATTAGACAATGTTCTGTTCTTGCAAAATACCAAGAGGTGGAATTCAGCAAGCTGCAGCAAATCAGTTGGTCTTTTGTTTTGTTCATTTGCTCAGAATGCTGCAACAGGGGAGACAAAAGCTATTTTAATTTTCATTATTTGCAGTGATTATTTTTTCAATTTAACCCAATATGAGACAAAAAATGTTGCCCTTTTTTAATTTATCATGACAAAGACTACCTCTGCTATTTAAAAGTACTTTCACATCTCCACTTTCTCTACTAACCTTTTGTGAAGAACAACTTGTGATTGCTAGGCTATTTTTCATTTGCCTACCTCTATTCATAAAAAAAAAAAAGGGGGGGGGAGCATGTAAAATGGCAGATTTGAGAGACTGTTAAATAACTTGAATAGCTTACATACATAAAAATGATTACGGTTCTGTAAAACCTAAAAGTAATGTTTTCAAAACATGTGATCACCTCAGTATACAATGGCACCGCTAACCATGGAACAGCTCAAGCCTTCATTGGCATAAAACTGCACCAAACGCGTCATGAACACAAGTGATTTGTTCTTTGCTTGAATGTCAGTTTTGAAGAGCAAATATGTACGTGCACACGCACACGTATGCACTTGAGTGCCCATACAAAGGCCGTCCATAATCAAATAGACCTGACAGCTCCTACCTGAAAAAAGCATTTTTATGAGACCTCATAGTAGAAGTCAGCAGAATAGTTTGGACCAAGTTATCCAAGAATCCTACACCTACACGTTTCAGTTTCTCCTTGACATGGTCTGGAAATTTACCGGGGAAAGATACAGCAGAAAATACTGCAGGCAGGCTGTCACCTTTGGTGCTGGGAGAGGCAGCTGAGCGATGCCACCACAACGGGAAGGATGGTTCCTAAAATGTTTCTGCAGGAGCGCTGCGGAAAGACCTTTATCAGCTAGCGACTATAAATTTATTTTCTGCAGCAAAGGAACCTTCTGGCATAACGTGCAGAGAAAGGACATAAAACGCAATCTGTCTGCCAATGAAACTAAAAAGTTAATGCGAAGGTGGGAGAGGCAACATATTTTGTTGAAATATGTAGATATGCCACTTAGATCTCAACGCATGCCACCGTCTGACACCAAAAGGTGAAATGTTCTGATCTCTGCTGACAATATTTATACTGAGAAAACCTCCAATATTTAATTGAAAGTTCCCAAAACGCCCATCACCCTCTCTCCAGAAACAAGAGGGTTGGTTGAGAGCCCTCTGCAAGGCTGGCAAACAGGCGACAGAGCCTGTGGACCAGCTCGCCAGCATCACCTGCTTCTATCTTAGCACCTCTCAGCTATCTCCTTCCAGAAGACAACCGAGGAAACTGAACCATACCGTGGAAACTGAATTCACTTTGTTTTCTACAGCAAAAAAATAAATAAAATCCTTCCACAAGAAGGACCACTGCAGCCTGCATCACTAGCAGGGAGGGAGGCCAGCATCACCTGCAGTGCCGGCCACAGCGCACGATGACTGTGACTCTGCAGCGGAGGGTAGGAGGCTTTCGCTTGCAAACAATCAAACAATCCAGAAACAAGTTCACGGATTTGGGTTTTTCCTTTCTTCTCACCTTTGTTAGATAATTTGTGTCATCTGTAACATTAAATAAAAGCCAAGCAGAACAGCATCCATGTCTTTTATAAACAGTTTTTTTAAAAAGTAACAAAACAACCGTTGCCCTCTAATCTAATAAAAGTGTTAAACAAGACCAGTAATATTCCATCAAACAGGCATGCAGAACTCTAACGCAAGTTAAACAGACACATATACAGAAGAAAATTAGGGCCTGTGTAATACAACTCAAGTTTCTGTGAGGCAATATTAAAATATAATTAGCTAAATATTTTAAATCAAACATGAAGATTTAGTAAGGCCAAAAGAGGGCACAAGATCTAAAGGGCAATGGATCTAAAGATACACTTTTAAATATTTAAGCCAGTTTTTCCCCCTGAATTTTTATCACCCTATTAACATAAGTTTATACGTTTTTGTATAATAAATTTGTGCATTACAATGTTTTTTTTCAATTGTTTAATCTTCCTATTTCTATTTTTTAAACATCCAGCAATCGCTCAAGCCTCTGGGTGTATTTATTTTAATTAAATACAACAAAACCAAATTAAAAGCTTCTGCATTGTTTGAAAGAGAAGACCACTCAGAATTTTCCTCCATGTTTTGCAATAGAGATCTGTCGGATACATCCCCAGAGTAACCCCACCAAAGACAATAGCTGCACCAACAGCGATTTGTCTGCATTGTGACAGGAAACGTTTAACACACACAGACACAAAAAAAAAGAGAAGAGTAATTTAATATTTGTATTGTGTTTGCACAAAGAAGCGCTGATCAGAGCGAATGCCGAATGCGTGGGGTAGCACCTTCCACCCTGTGCCCGTACGAGGGCACGCTCCCACGTGCCAGATGCAATGGAGGACGGACATGCTCAAGGACAGCCTGAAGCTCTGGCTGTCTAGTCCCACCCTTACTTCTCTTTTATCAATTATCTGCTTTCAATACATGGAAGATGGATGTTGACATGTTTTGGCAAAAGACCTGTCCCCCATCAACACCCCTATGGACACCAAGCAAGATGACGCACTTCGGCAGCCTCTCCCAAGGGCCGACTGGTCCTTGGCTCTACCGGGTGGCCAAAGCATCACTTCTCTCTAACAACTCCTACCAATGCGCCTGGGAATGAGTCTTCATTCCACACTGCATTCACCAGCTTCCTGGTTTTGTACTTTTTGGAAAGGTACACTCAAAGCTGTGGCCACGCCAACCTACTTGTGTGGGGGCCAGTCTCTGTGTTCACCTGAAAGCGGTAATTCCAGGTTCTGCCTTCCTGTTCACCCACTGCTATTTACTCCCACAACCAGAACAGTGCAGTTCAAAACACAGAAGGTAAATAGAAAGGCTTAAAAGGCTTCTCCCTGTACCTAGCCAGAAAAATATCTTCTCAATATTTATGCCTTTTCACCGCAGCCCATTTCTTCTGTAACAAAAGGCTGCTTTTGAGGTAAACTCCTTACAGAGCATTAGGGCAACAGACTCCAACAGCACTTGAGATACTGTTAGAACAGGTTTTCCGAAATCCTGCATGAACACGCAGGAACGGCACATGCAAGGAAGAAAACAGGATTTCTATGGTCTTTCAGCCCACCATTCTAACAGTGTAGAAATTCAATGTAGACAAAGGCAGACAATACTCAAAAATGTGCTACTGCTTCAGAGTATTAATATTCATATTCATGCTTTTTTGTAATTATTAATATTATGATCTACAGTACAGTGGTATTCAAAGGTGGTTTTTTTTCTTTAAATAAGCTTACACTGATGAGAAGTTTTTCACCAAACTCACTCTTTTACCTTAAAGGCAAATGCAAGTTTGAAAGGCAGTATTTTAAGGGGGCTACTTTTGTTCACATACATGGATCTAGTTACTGAATACAAGCAGAGTTTAACAATAAGAGTAGCAAATAAACAATTTCAAGTTACACAAATCGCCCTGTCCTTTTAGGAAATAACCTGGAAATAGTCTACTTCAGCAGAGACTAGACTACGTAGAAATTACTCATCTTCAAAGTCTGAAGAAGACCAAAGGACAAGCGGTGCCCTTCTCAGAGTCTGTCCAAGTGGTGCTGCTGAAACTCGCATAATTTCCCCCGCCCTTTAGGCAACTTTAAAATCTCATTTGCTTTAACTCTACTTCTTCCAACAGAGAGCCTTTCTGGGTATTAGGTTTCAGCATCAATTTCACATCTTTATATTAGTTTCACCTAATTTTCAGACTTCCACTCACCAGTTGCAGAAATCTGGAGAAATAATTTCCCAGAGTGAATTACTTATTAAAAAGCAAACATATCAATGAAAGAGCCCAAACTAGGCACCGTGCGAGGCCAAAGTAATACTCCCAGCCCCACGATTTCTCCCAGCGGATTTTGTCAAATCACTCTGAACTACTCACGAACACTGCTGGTAATTTTTTTTTATAGCCAACAAAGGGGCAATTACAGAGTAGCACCAAGACACAGCTCACATTTTGGGAGGATTTCACCCAGAAACATGCCACTGATATTCACATTTAAGATCTCCCAGGGCCCTATTACTTCTTGCTTTTCCAATAACATCCAGGATTGCTTTGGCATTTGAAACAAAAATCAAGCCTTAACGAGCCAGTTTCCCAAAATTTGCTTCCTTTTAATTGTGACAATACAGAAATTCATGCTAAACTACTCAGCTATCTACCTGGTTAATTTTACAGCTGTATTCATACTCTAGGTGAATCACATTTAGAAAATTATATATATTATATATAAACATGGTGTGACATTCTGTCAAGATACCTTTTATTACGTAATCCCATCCTTTAGAAAGACCTGAAGATAGTTTATACAGTCATTTGGAAATGTAATCCTGGGATAGATGTCTAAAAAGTGTCAGAGAAACAACGCTGATCGTCAGAGGAGTTTCCAAGTGGGGGATAACTCCCCGCTCCCCCAAACCTCAGTATTTTGGCTTGCGGGCTCCTGGCTGGTGCCAGGAGTGCTGTGGGGCAGGACAGGCTCCTGCCAGGGCACCGAGACCAGAAAATCAGCAACCTGTCCCAACTATCCCTCCTCCCCCCCACTTTATTTTGGGGCAATCTGTCCTAACGCACAAGCCCCACTCAGACATTCCATCTTTACTACCTTGTTTCATTGCTATGTTATCCTGCTTTTATCCATTCCCAGACTTTCAAGAAGGAAGAGATATGAAGGCGGCGGGGGGAGAAATAAAAAGGAGAAAAAAAGGTATTGAAAAACCCCAGTAGGGTGCACAGAAAACACAAAGAATAAACCCAAGGAGTCATTCCCAGGTGCACCTGGCACCACAGGTGGCGCATATCAAGGCCAGAGAGGACCACCTGCCCTCAGGTATCACAGGCTCCCCAAACTAACCCTAGGTGGAAAGCTGATCTGCAAAAAAATCACCCCCCACCCCCAAAAGCCCCTCAGCTCTCACAGTTTCTAATCATGCGGGGGGGGGGGGGGGGGGGGGAACGAACAAACAAACAAACAAACAAACAAAAAACAAACACAACACCACCAACCAACCACCACCACAACATAACACAACACACCCCACAGCTCAGTTTTATCCTCTGATAAAGGAGACCTCTGTCCCAAACCCTCACCCCAAAGCACACCCATCCCTGACATCAGGTACAAACGAGGCTCCACCACAGCCAGGAACCACCAGCAAGACTCACTGCCACTCCATCAGCATTATTTGATAACCACCCTACCTTCTCCACCAGTATTAAAACTCAGCAACTTATCTCCAAACCAATTAGGCTCACCATAAAGACACACTTACTGTTGCAGGAACGAATTGCATTTTAGTAGCACTGTCCATTTTACAGAACTTTAAATTAAATTTCACATAAAACCTCAGCTTTAGATGTCCCTTAATCGGTCTCCTGTTTATGACTTCACAAAAGCCTACCCAACATAAAAATTTGTCAAACACAGTAATTTCTTCAGTAATGTTCAGCGCACCAAATGGTTTCTGTGCAAATCAAGTGATGACCCACCTCCTCCCATAGGAAAGCCAAGAGAATGCTTTTATGCTTTTTTCCCCTCTAACAGTTCAGTTAACCCTAACCCCCTATTTCTCTTTCATTTCCAGTCAGATGGCTTCCTCAGCTGAAAAATTTAATTCCTGATAAGACAACCTTTCGACCAACAGAAAATGGACTTTTGACTAAGGGCAACCAGCTGCACCAGCAGAGGTTGTTCAATTCTGTTTAGATTTTTTTTTTCATTGTACTCGTAATCACCGCGACACCACTGGACACAGAAATGAAATTAGGTGCAAAAAACCCTGATGTGTCTTGATTCCACAGGTGCTCTCCAGCAGGCTCAGCCTGGCATCCCCACCGCTCACAGCGAGGAGGCAGAGGCGGCTGCAGCTGCACGGAGAGGCTCCCACATAAGGCATATTCATTGCAAAGGTAACTTACCATCCTGTTAACATGGCTTATAGACAGCTGTAAATTTTCAGCATTACAACACTTTATGATGTTAAATAATGCATCATATGTTCAACAGACATTTTATCGTACATTTTTCCACTTTGAAGACTTTCATGGATCCTACACAAATTGCACACAGCTGCATATTACTGGTAGTTGACAAGTTATTAAAAACTACATTATCTGATCATCTGAGAAACAGAATGCAATAGTGCTGCTGAATACTACAACGTGCATAAAAAGGAATGTTGTAGTCCAATTTAAGTGCTTACCCTTATGAAGAAATTTTTTTTAAATAAAGATCTACTGCTTCTACAGCATCTGAATGTGCACTACTGCATATTCTGCATATTAAAAAAGAGTCATATTGTGAAGAGCTGTACTACAGTGCAAAAACTGCTGCTGGAAATATTGCAGTTACCTGGCTTTCCTTCAAGTAAAATCCCCAAATAAATATTGTATTAGCAAACCTGTTTGTGCTTCATTTTCTGATAACAGAGCTTGGTTAGGACTCGAGAAGCAGATAAATCACAGAGCAAGCACTAGAACTCAGGACAGTCAGCTTCCAACTTGTTTGAACTTGACTGTATATTGCCAAGCTCGAACAGAAGTAAACTGCTGCCCTGTAACAGTTTAGATCATGTGTCAAAAATCTTTCAAGCATAGTTATTTGTATTTTAATATTGCCTGAAGGTCCTAAACCAAGATCGTACCCCATCATCCTGGATTCTCCATCATACAGTTCCCGTCTTGAAGAAGTTTTGATCTAATATAGACAAGATACAACAAAGAAATAGAACGAGCAATCAAGAGAAGAGAAGAGTGGGAAGTCATCAACTTAAAGGTACAGTTAGTTAGTTCTCTAACTACTGAAAAATCCCTCTAGGCAAGGAGCAAATAAAGATAAATAGTAGTAGTTAGCATAGGAGCCCTTTAAGGAGTAAATATCTAAGTAATTCTGAAAAGTAGCTACTGTACTTTCAAACCTGAACCTGAACTAGTACTATGTAATATAATTTATGATCTTAAACATTATCAATTTCTGGCAGAGGAATAATAAGCCATCTACATTCTTGCCATTTTCTAGAACAACTGAAAAGGAATTGTTGCAAGTGATCAAGCATCAAGAACGCATATAACCCCTTGAAGTCGTCTTTGTTTGTTCCCATATTGCTAAAAGACAAAGGTCCTTAAAGGCAGGTAAGGTCCATCCAGCCTAGGAAGCGGGAATTATAACCACTCATTTTCACTGCATTTTCAACAAGAACTACATTCACCAAGGTTTCTAGTTGCCTTAACTAAAGGCCATTTGCCTCTTTATCACAGCAATCTAAGGAACCACAGGCTTCATGAACAACCTTGCCCACTAGTCTTCTCCCTCCTTTGCAGAGTTAATTAGCAATATTCACTTTTTTCTTATCAGCACCAACCATTTTGTAAGCCCAGTTAGAGATTCTTCCACATTAGAGAAACATGAAGCAAGAGGTCTTCCATTTTGGATACCACCTCAATAAAACTTAAGTAATAAATACTGAATTTCATGTTTTTGGTGCAGTAAGACATTAGGAAATGTAACTTGTAAACACAAAGCATGTAACTGGATCCCAATAAATAAATAAACAAAACAAACCAGGAGTTCAAGTCATTTTCCATGACCACATTAATCTTCCAGAAAGCCATGCTTTACTGTGACTGATTTGTCCTTCCCATTTAAAACGGATTCTGTTTAAGGGCTAGTAATGGCATTTGCCATGTGTCGTGACAGGGGATGGAGGGAACCAAAACCCATAAATCCAGGCTGAAAGCTTGTCTAAGACTGACGCTGCAGTGTTGAACCTCTGTCTCCTGGATGAGTAAGGTCATCACCAGAACGAAAACCACCACCAGTGACAACAAACCCGGATACTGCAACATCACAGGTGGAGAGACAAAAAGCCCCCACAATTTACTAAATAACCATCAAGACCTGCGGCTGTGCAGACTGATTACAATCTCCACTCTGGTATTTTTTTATTACTGAACACTCATCCTCCAGAAACATCATTTGTAATACACTGAACCCAAGTTTCTGAGCAAAATGTACGTAGTACGGAACCCAGCCAAACACTACTGATTACACCACTCTCTTGAAAGCCTGCTGGCAAGGTATGCGTTGCTTCAAAATAATCTGAAATGAGGAGTCTTCATTCTTTATGAAAATAAAATAACCTGTTATCTCACTCATCTGAAGTTACCAAATATTTACTTCCCTGGGTGAGGAAAAAGCAGACCTTCTTGAGGTCCTTTATTCCCACTGAGTGGCCGTGAATATGAATATGCATAGCAGTACAAAAGAATATAAAAATAGAAAGACAACATACAAACTCCCACTACTATCAGTATTTGAATAATAAGGCAGCTTTATCTTAATCAGTATACCAATTTATTCACATGGGGTGACAAGAATATATTAAAGATATTCTGAAGTTGGGCCATTAAATTGCTTAGACAACCTGCTCACCAGTGCTGTTGGCAATTAGGAACGCATTTTCACTGGAGGCTTTCTGTAGAGCCATGCTTCAAAGGTTCAATCTGCAGTTTATTAAGTTACCAAGAAACACTCTGAGAACTGTTCCTCTGTCATGTAAGCTCATTGCTTCCAACTAATTAAACATACTACAGTTCATATTCTTAAGAAGTCAACGTCCTTCTGCCAGTTTAGCATTTGCACAACCACGAGAAAGGTAACTTTATGCAGCCAAACTACACTAATCAACACTGGGTTGGCTATAAATGTCCTCTATCCCAAAATAATTTTTATTTACTCCCAGCACATTTGGACTAAAGTGTTTTTCTTTTAGTCTTCTGCAGTACTCATGATTCTGTACACATACTCACGTATGCACATGTACATGCATGAAAGGCAAATTTACTCGGACTTTTCTATTAAGGGAAAACTTGGCATTTCTCTAGCACAAAGCTGTAAAAGCTAGCTGGAATGCAGATCCTAATCACCAGAGAAAAACCTGTTGAAAGAAGGGATCCACACCTCGCTGCAAATAGAGCTGTTCCACTACGACTGGGGGAACAAGCAACGAGCTCCTAAGAAATGGAAAAAAGCACTGAGAGGTAAAGAATAAAGAACAAAATTACAATCACCAAAGTTTCAGTTTCTTTTGCATTAAGGAAATTGAGTAAAAAAAAAAGTGCTCAAGCAGCAAACCGGGAGGAAATCATCCAAAACTACCTGGATAGTTTGCCTTAGTCTTCAGAGAGGGCAATAGCAGCGAGAAAGGCAGGATGAAGGCAGGACACTGAAGGCAGTCAGCATGGACACAGGAACTACAGCAACCGAAGAGGAAGCCCAGCTCTACAGTACTCAATGCATTGCAGCTCAGGAACCCAGAGAAGGCCTTTCAGCACATTCATATGGGGTGTGATTACTGCAGGTCTGATAGCAAATATGTCAGGCTAGACTGCTACTAGAGGATCACAGAATAGCAAATGCAAATGTCTGTTTAAAAAAAGGGAAAAACTAATTTTGTTATCTAAATGTTGGCTGATTTGATCTCAGAAGTAATGAAATGTTTTAAAACATTTCAAAAGACAGATAATTAGAGACCTGAAGGAAAGAGAAAAAAAAAAAACAGGGTAAGACACAACTTGGGTTAACCAGCAATAATTCATGCCACATTTTCCCAGTATGTTTTGCAAATGAAACACCAGACTTCTCTAAACATAATGCGGTGCGTCTCATTTATCCAGCTATCAGAAAACAACACTGCGATGTTATGTAGGAAATAACCAATTCAGAGGGAGAAAATAAAAAACCGTGTAAGTATCCTAAGATAAATAAGGAAAGGGGCTAAAGTCAAAAGGTCAAATTCGAACAAGAAAAATGAGGCTGTAGTGGTTACTAATAGGATTTTTTTCCCAAGGGTTTATCCTGAGATAAACCTGTGTATATATATAAAAATGAAAGTGACTTGAAGAAAAAAGAAAAACACTAATCAAATTTGCTGCATGTCAGAGTAGAGGATGACATCTGTCATACACTAAGAACAGGGTAATATTAAGGACGGATAACAAATATAGACCCAAATACTTAGTACCACATACAAAGTTGTGCACTCAAGGAGGAAACAAGAAGATTGTACCTGGTACAATCAGGTAGAAAATTATTAAGAAAGAAAAAATTTGGTGCATTAGATGGAGGACAGATAAGTGACACAGCTCTGAGAAAAGTCTCAGAGAAGGATTTTTATTGCTCACATTACGTGAGGCTCAGTACAGCCTCACGGGCAGCCTTGGTCACTCATATTGACAAAAAAATTCCTTCAAAACCAGACCCTGCAGACAAAAGATCCCTAAACAAATTTAGGCTAGAAACCAGCAATTTCTTTTAATAGGAATGATTTGCCCATTCAGCAAGCAATAGCCACACACACAAAATTTTTGAGGTGGTATTTGATCAGATTACAAGGAGGAGTCTGATGCAATCGCCTGCGATAGCGGTGAACTAGGTGTGATGTATTTGTAGCAGGGGAAAAAATACAGGGGAAAATGTGAAAGAAAATTGGTACTGGTAAACCAGGAAGGGCAACTAGTGAATGAACCAGAAAGCAAGCAAGCGAGTACATGGTTCGCTATACTCTCTTCTCTTCATAAAATATCACCAAAACCACTGTTGAGACACTGGTTTCATTCTGAAAGAAGGTTCATAAAATAGGGGACAGACCAGGGTTATACAAACAGCAAGAGGGGATTTGCTTTGCTTTATAGAAAAAAAAAAAAAAAAAGGGACCTTTGGTGTCACTCAATGCCTTCTGAAAACTTGACAGGTCAGAAGTATTTCTTAATTCACTAACAAACTCCCCCTCAAAATGTTTTTCTTCAGCTAAAATCTAACTCCTGAAGTAGATCTCACCAAGGTTTTTCAGAGCTTCACTACAGGCACTTCAATAACACGAAGATTAGGACACAAGGAATGATGCATTTTACTTCATGGCTAAATTTTTTTTGTTTTTATTTAGAAACAAATTTTTAAGTCCAATGGAGAGACTTCTCTTAGATCAACCTAATACCAGAGGCAACTGCTCCAGCAGATAACTGATCTGAGAACTAACCGTCACAGTCACATTGCCTTACTCAGACTGCTTTAACAACTCCTAGACAATGCAACCAAATACATCCCTTGCACAAGACAACTCACACCCCAACAGCTGGGAACCACCAGGGCAGCCTGAATGGCGTATTTAGCACACGCAGATTCCTGACAATTCATTTTTTTAATTTTTTTGCTTCTGGTAGTAAGATAAGAAACATAACAGCATCCCTCTAGTAAACCAAGAGTTATTTAGCCCCTATAAGCCTTCACAACTCCTAAAAGGAGGAATTAAAATGGATTTAGAAAATTTATAAAGGACTAAAATCTAGTTTGTACAGTCATGCTTAAGCAGAGGAGAGAAGGTGGCCCCCTGCACCCTGCTGCAGTGGCCAATGCCACACCTGGCAAGCCACCTGAGGAAAAGGCATGTAAGTGAGCAGCAAAATATTAGACTTGGGTACGGTGGGAAGAACATGCTCCTGACCCCTGAAACTACCAATCCTATATTCTCAAGAAATGAGAGCTGGTTAAAATTATTCTGTGCTGCATATCTGTTACTGTTGGCAATTGTATCATTATATTTTTATTGGGTTGGGGTTTTTTGAGGCAGGAAAATAATTGAATCTTTCTTGCAGCAAATTCCAGAAATTAAGTTATTACTATATAAACATCACTTTATTATTTCTGAAGTATGTCAGTAGACGCACATGCACTATACATATATATAAAAATTACTTCCACTTCTCTTTTTCTAATTTTAAGTAGTGCAAGTTCTCCTCCCTTTCAGAAATAACCCTACTTGAAGTTCCACTGATGAAAAGAAAAAGCAAGCCCTTTAAACTGAGCTATTAAGTCTTTTGTTTCTCAATCTGAGATGAGCAGAAGATGCATATAATTATCCTCTGTCCAAAAATGATGTGTTTCCAGTACCAAGTTAGTAAGGTCCTTACACTGCATATAAAAATATTCCCCAAAACATTTTCTTGATCCAGCAACCATCCCAAGCTGAGCCAGCCCTATAAAGAACAGGAAAGGTGGAGTCAGGGGGCAGAAAATAGAGGGAAAAAACCACATGACCTGCGTTGATACAGACCATTGAACGTAAGGTTGCTTCATACACAGACTTGTACGCATCCAGTCCCCAAAGCCTTCTACAAGTTGCAGACACCATGATGAAACTCTCTCCATTTTGTAAACACGCTACTGCTTTCCTGGCGTTTTCTTGTAACAAAAGCAAATATAAGCTGCCAGGAATACTAAGTAAGAATAGTCCTGAAGGAGCTGGCAGATTCCATCATAAACCTCAGATGAAAGTGCTGCTGAACGTTAATAAACACTCCAGCACTTGCAGACCCTCTTCCACACACCAGTATTGGCATAGCAATATGCATAACATCCCTGCTATGCAACATGAAGAGCATGCGCATCCGAAGGAACAGCTATGCGGCCAACACAGAGATTATCAGAAGCATAATGTCAACCATAATGGGAAACAAGGGAGAGAAGTCAGGACATCAGATGTCTAAAATACGACATTAAATACACAGCTATCGCCAGGACATCAGAACAGGCTGTGGACAAGCGGCTCAAACCCATTTTCCCTTTCTCACATCAAGAAAATAGGTAACCTTGGGAATCTGGATTCTTGATCTCGAATGTAATATCTTTGTTTCTTCTCCTCTCTGCAGCCTCTGAACATTTTTAGTTTCAACATAATGAAGGTGGCAGAAACAAAGAATAATCTGAACAAGCTGAATGTTCATTATCTTGTCATAATGCACAAGACTCACATGTTCTGAAAGGCTTCTATTCTTTCCTTTAAATATTTTTATTCAAATAACCTCAAACGCTGTAGAACCTGAAGTTCAATACCCAAAGGGGAACCCATATGTTCTCTTTTCCACCCTTAAGAAGAAAATAGGTATTTATATATCTGCATGCCACAGAAGTACAGCCCACCATGCCCTTCTGTAATGCTGCTGTAGTAACTGAGTTACTGCCAGCATAAACCAGCCAAAAGTATCTGGTGGACACACCAGATCCAGAAGCCCAGATAAGCCCCCGCTCAGGTAGAGGCCTACAGCAAGCAAACTGTAAAAACAGTAGTGGCATTAAAAAAAAAAAAAAAAAAAAAAAAGATCCCTCTGTATCAGTTTTTAACAACTGTCAATTAGTGATTTTCCAAGTTGCACGTGATATGTAAAACTTGGGATTTAATAGGCACTAACCATCCTCCTTTAGTTCACTATGAACATTTGACCACTCTGTGATGAGTTTTAAAGTATTCCTGTCAGCAGACTCAAAACCCCTGTCTGAGAACCCCAGTGGCAGTATAGGAGTAATGAAATCACAAGAATATTTATAAACAATGTTTTTTTCCTACCTCTTTTTCTGTATTCCTCTCAACTGCACAGAGCCTATTGCTCAGCTGTGACAGGTCAAGTAGAGGCTTGACCTAGGAGTTTTGAAACGTTAAGAGCTTTCAGTGAGGGACCTTCTTCTAACCTTCCTGGAAAGCTATGCCTGCCGTGCCAGCCGGCTCACCTACACCCACATACTTGCAGGCTCCTTCAGACAATTTTCCTCTCCAAGAGCTAATATTGACTCTTCCCCATGTTTTTATTAAGTCTATTCTTTATTACAGTTCTTATCAATATGCACTGTACATTTACTGTCTGCAGCTCCTTGAAATGCTCACCAAGCTCTGAAGGAACAAAGAAAAAAAAGGGTGAAAAAAAAAAACAACACTCCATGGCATCACATTTGTAATCTTCTATTCTTCAGCATCAAGGCTGATTTAAGTAATAGGTTACAGACCAGAGTCAGCGGCTCATCAAGTTCACATTCAAATGCTTTTAGAAATCTTGATTTAATACCATCTGGTCCTAATGATTTGTTACAGTTCCTTTCACCAATTAATTATAAATCCTATTCCACTGACACTTCAATTTGAGACAGTTCCTCAGAAAAGTCTTCTGGAAGAAAAAGGCTCCAACATGCACAACTCACCCTACAATCATCTCACACGCAAAGAGATAGTTTAGTTTCTACATTGGCATTCCTGTCTTTCTCAAATGCTCCTTTTACACCTGGAAGCCAATCTATTTGGAAAAGGTTTTATTAGTGGCTTTTATTTACAGCCATTAATAAGCTGGTCTTCAATCTCGGAAGCAGACTTTCCTGTTTCATTCTTACATTCAACTTTCCAGAATTCATGCCCTTTTCTAGTCTCCATGTTTTACCATGGCTTCCTCTTTCTGAGAAGTATCTTTTTACTTCCAGTAATCTTCTTTGGTTTGACCATACTGGCTTTTCCCCTCTCCAAAAACCACTTTTTTTATTGGCAACATAAGTCCACTCTTCACCACTGTCTTTAAGCAGCCAACCATGCATCCTGCAACCACTTTAAACTTTCAGCTGTTTCTTTTACGAAGGCAAAAAGAACAGAGAAGGAATTCTTATCTTCATGATTTTCATGTCATTCTCATTATAGAAGTTGAATGTGACAGTGATGGGGGGGTTTATTGCTCTAAAATCGAGTACAAGACAGCCGCTGTCACAGTACCTTTACTCTACTTCCACCTCAAACAGACTGCACCAAGACATGATTCTCTTCTCGAGGACTCTCCACCGAGCTGCTCCACAAAACAGCCATTTATGACATTTCATGCATAATCCCTGCACAAAACCTGTCTTGACGTGAAGGCAGCCCCCATAATGGTAACAGAGGCTGAGTTTTTTGTTCTTACAAGCTTTGTAATCTTTTAGCCACGTATAGTAACTTATTGATGAGACAAAATAATTGTAGTCATTCAACTGAAAACTATCACTGTTAGATACCTCCAGAACCCCAGTAAATAAGAAAAAATTTCAGTTTCCATCTACCACACCTGGAAAGGTCAGACAGCCCTACAAATCTTATGCAAATATCATGTAAATATCTGTGTCGATTAACCCCAAGCACTGTGTTGATTAACACCCAAAACACTTTCCCAGAGGCAGGCTGAACAATTGGTCCAAAGTGTTAAGATTATTAGTACAGAAACACCACCAATAAACCTCCAGTGGAGCTCAGGGCCCAAAGTGAAAAAAAGATACTTCACAGACAGGAATATACCAATCC